>NC_052087.1:11516992-12848242 GCF_015852505.1 Tachyglossus aculeatus
GTCAGAGACTCCATCTGTTAGTATTTCGAATGTGAAGCGGATATCACATTATATTCCCTGAAATTATTTGGCTTTTTTTTGATTAAACTAAAGCTGTGTGAAACACATCCAAACGATTAGTTCTCTTCATTTTTATTTTGCAAGTGTTAGAAATTGCGAACTCCCCCTGAGTGGATTTTTAAGATAACCATTAATTTATAAAGTTGTTAACCGTAAGATGTCACTTGATGTGAATCGAGTGTGTTGTATTTTGTTGGTATTCTGACGGGAATTTTAGGCCATTAATAAATGCCTTCAGCCACCTATTAATAGGTCAATAAAGCGCATCTTAAATTTTGAGACAGTTGAAGTAGGGCTTTTTAAGTGATGAAAAAGCAATTCTCTCAGCATTTTCTTTCAGTGTCTTCCATTCTGTGAAATACCTTCTGTCAGCAGCAGCAGCGGGGAAATTCTCCTGCAAGGAGCTTCTTTTTCTCTTATTAATTAAAAGTATGCGATTAATGTCATTTTGGACAACACTTCCAAATAACGTTTCAGAATGACTGATTTTTGTATTTTAATATGATGTGATAATACTGAAAGATCCCCTACAACCGCCTTTCTTGCCTTGGTAGTAAGTTACCAGCTGTTAAACCACGTGCAATAACACGACGGAACTTGGATTTGAAAATGGGTGAGTGTTTATTTGAATTGAAACTCAGAAGGGATGGAAATGTTGCTGTTGATGTCATTTTTCAGAGTAACTCTATTCTTCTCCACCCCCCTAGCCCTTATCTCACCCCATCACCACCCCCTCCAAAAAAGAAATCCAATATTTAGATAGGTTTCATGGACACTACAAATCTTGGCAAACTTTCACCTTCGTTATTTGCTACCGCATTACAAATTACCACTGTTACATCGTGTATAACTTCCATTTCATTTCTAACTTTCCTCGCACTCTTTCACCTGTCGAGTCCTCCTCGTTTAGCGTGACGGCTTCCATTTCGGCATCCGGTCTGTGGAGCTACTGATTGGAATAACCCACTAGACAAATAGAGTGGTTTTACACCGGAGAGTTTCTGAGAAACCCGGGACTAAATAAAAGGATCCTCGAGGATGACCTCATATGTTTCTCTACTTTCTAGACTAGATTGTTCTTAAACTACCAAGCGTTTTCTTCTTTTTTCATAGAAGGAAGTTTGCCACTCTGGCCCGTAACTGGCATTTGTGAGAGTGAGAAGGGGAGGGGGGGAGTATGTCGAATTTTTCTTATAGGATATAGATGATATTCGATTGGGATCAGCGTCATTTCCTCCCTTCAGTTATTCCTGAACTCTTGTTGATCCTGACTTCAGGCCTCTGTCCAGTTGCACCACCACTCAGTCAGGCACTCATATTTATTGAGCCTTTATTACGTGTTGAGCACCATATTAAATGCTTGGAAGAGTACAGTATAACAGAAACGTTCCCTGCCCGCAACGAGCTTAGTCTCCATTCTCCAAGAACAGAAAGGTTGATTATTTTATCAATTTCTCAGGTTCGCTTCGCTCCATATACTTTTAACTTTGATTTGCCCTGTAATCAAAGACTTTCTAGAATGTGTCTTGCGAACTCTGTTGTACTCTCTGAAGCGCTCAATGCAGTGATCTGTACCCAGTAAATGATGATGATGTTATTTACTAAGCGCTCCATATACTCCGTATACTCCATGTAGTCCTTATACTTTTTACTTTGATTTGTCCTGCAATCAAAGACTTTCTAGAATGTCTTGCGAACTCTGTTGTACTCTCTGAAGCGCTCAATACAGTGATCTGTACCCAGGAGATGATGATGATAGTATTTAAGCGCTCCATACACTCCATATACTCTGTATACTCCATATAGTCCATATACTTTTTACTTTGATTTGTCCTGTAATCAAAGACTTTCTAGAATGTGTCTCGCGAACTCTGTTGTATTCTCTGAAGCGCTCAATACAGTGATCTGTACCCTGTAAATGATGATGATGATGGTATTTAAGCGCTCCGTATACTCCATATAGTCCATATACTTTTTACTTTGATTTGCCCTGTAATCAAAGACTTTCTAGAATGTGTCTTGCGAACTCTGTTGTATTCTCTGAAGTGCTCAGTACAGTGATCTGTACCCAGTAAATGATGATGATGATGATGGTATTTGCTAAGTGCTCCATATACTCCTTATATTCCATATAGTCCATATACTTTTTATTTTGATTTGCCCTGTAATCAAAGACTTTCTAGAATGTGTCTTGCGAACTCTGTTGTACTCTCTGAAGCGCTCAGTACAGTGATCTGTACCCAGTAAATGATGATGATGATGATGATGGTATTTGTTAAGCGCTTACTATGTGCCAAGCACTGTTCTAAGTGCTGGGGGGGATACAAGGTGATCAGGTTGTCCCATATGGGGCTCACAGTCTTCATCCCCATTTTGCAGATGAGGGAACTGAGGCCCAGAGCAGTTAAGTGACTTGCCCCAGGTCACCCAGCTGACAATTGGCAGAGCGGGGATTTGAACCCGTGACCTCTGACTCCAAATCCCGGGCTCTTTCCACTGAGCCACGCTGCTTCTCTATTCTTCTAATCTCTGACGCTTCCCTAGCTGCCACGGCTCTCTCTAAACTCAGCATTTCACAGATAATAATAATAATAATAATGGCATTTATTAAGCGCTTACTATGTGCAAAGCACTGTTCTAAGCGCTGGGGAGGTTACAAGGTGATCAGGTTGTCCCTTGGGGGGCTCACAGTCTTAATCACCATTTTACAGGTGAGGGAACTGAGGCCCAGAGAAGTGAAGTAACTTGCCCAAAGTCACACGGCTGACAGTTGGCGGAGCCGGGATTTGAACCCATGACCTCTGACTCCAAAGCACGTGCTCTTTCCACTGAGCCACGCTGCTTCCCAATAGGATCCAGTTCTTGAGAGCCCCTTAACAACGTCCCCGTAAATGTGAACGGAGGGCCAGGTGGTGTTCCCACTTTTCCACTCGTGCGAGGTTCCTGCACGGATCTCACAGGTGAAGCCCAAAATAGAAGCCAAGTCTCCCGATTCCCAATTCCCTTCTCAATCCTCCGTATAGTTCTCTATCCTCTATACCCACGCCGCTTCCCATGGGAAAAGCAGTTAATCTTCCCGCTATTAATAGCCACCAAATTGGTGGTAGCGGCTCAGCAGAGAAAAGAAACTGTCTTTTCGCCACAGCGTCGGTATAAAAATATCCAGTAATGGAAAATTTGACCAACGTCACGTAAAAGGGAGTGGAAAATTATTTTTGAGCCGTACGTGGATCTCACTTGCCTAGTTCTCAGAAAAGTAAAAAAAAAAAAGAGCCCGGTGATAGGGATTTCAGTTTAAAATTTTGTTTCGGAAACGATCCGAGGTCGTTATGCCCTGAGCCGTCGCGTAGCTTTCGTCGGCTGACTTAATAAAAATAAATCACGCGCTGTCTGCAGTAGACAAGGTTTCTGCTACAGTGCTCTGCACATAGTAAGCGCTCAATAAATACGATTGATGATGATGATGCTACCTAACATTCAACTTGGTGAATTTGAATTAGGGGGTAAAAATGCGGTCTGTTGTGACGCAAAGATCGCGCTCTTCGCAGGCTTCACGCCGGAGAAGCTCGCGTTCTGATTTTCACATTTTGACCTGTGCCTATTTCTGACATCGCGCTGAACTCTAGGTAGACACCGGTTTTCCCAAGGGCAATTCCCAATTCCACAACACCACTCTATCCAGAGTGTGCAATGAAGGAACACAAGGGGAAAACTGACATTATACTGCTACTGTATTTAACTCCTGTTCTTTGAGTTGTAATAATAATAATAATAATAATGGTATTTGTTAGGTGCTTATTATGTACCAGCTGGATACAAGCAAATCAGGTCGGACATAGTCCCTGTCATTCATTTATTCATTCATTCACTCGTATTTATTGAGCGCTTACAGTGTGCAGAGCACTGTAATAATAATAATGGCATTTATTAAGCGCTTACTATGTGCGCAGCACTGATCTAAGAGCTGGGGGGGTAATACAAGATGATCAGGTTGTCCCACGTGGGCTCACAGTCTTCGTCCCCATTTTACAGTTGAGGGAACTGAGGCCCAGAGAAGTGCAGTGACTTGCCCAAAGTCACAAGCGGACAAGTGGCGGAGCCGGGATTCGAACCCATGACCTCTGACTCCAAAGCCTGGGCTCTTTCCTCTTGGGAAGTACAAGTTGGCAACATAATAAATATGGACAAACATACATACATAGATATTTCTCGAGTGCTTAGAGCAGTGCTTGGCGCGTAGTAAGCGCTTAACAAATACCATCGTCATTATTATCAACGTGGCTCAGTGGAAAGAGCCCAGGCTTTGGAGCCGGAGGTCAGGGGTTCAAATCCCGGCTCCGCCACTTGTCAGCTGTGTGACTTTGGGCAAGTCACTTCACTTCTCTGGGCCTCAGTTACCTCATCTGTAAAATGGGAATTAAGACTGTGAGCCCCCCGTGGGACAACCTGATCACTTTGTAACCTCCCCAGCGCTTAGAACAGTGCTTTGCACATAGTAAGCGCTTAATAAATGTCATCATTATTATTATTATTATTATCGTCCTAGCGCTTAGAACAGTGCTTGGCACACAGCGCTTAACAAATACCATCATCAATATTATTACCATTGCCCTAATGCTTAGAACAGTGCTTGGCGCGTAGTGAGCGCTAAACCAGCACCATCATCGTTATTATTATTGCTCTGCTCATGGTAATAATAATAATGATGGTACTTGTTAGGCGCTTGCTACGCGCCAAGCACTGTTCTAAGCACTCGAGAAATATCACTGGTTCACCTGTATATATGTTTGTACGTAGTTATTACTCTGTTTTACTTGTACATATTTATTCTATTTATTTTATTTTGTTACTATATTTTGTTTTGTCGTCCGTCTTCCCCTTCTAGACTGTGAGCCCGCTGTTGGGTAGGGACCATCTCTAGATGTTGCCAACTTGGACTTTCCAAGCGCTTAGTACAGCGCTCTGCACACAGTAAGCACTCAATAAATACAATTGATTGATTGATTGGGTAGGGACTGTCTCTATATGTTGCCAACTTGGACTTCCCAAGCGCTTAGTACAGCGCTCTGCACACAGTAAGCGCTCAATAAATGCGATTGATTGATTGGGTAGGGACCGTCTCTATATATTACCAACTTGGACTTCCCAAGCGCTTAGTACAGCGCTCTGCACACAGTAAGCGCTCAATAAATACGATTGATTGATTGATTGATTGATTGATTGGGTAGGGACCGTCTCTAGATGTTGCCAACTTGGACTTCCCAAGCGCTTAGTACAGCGCTCTGCACACAGTAAGCGCTCAATAAATACGATTGAGAATGAGTGAACATATAGAAACAGTCCCTACCTGGGGCTCCCAATCTCCATCCCCATTTTACCGATGAGTACAGAGACCAAGTTGGCTGCTGAAGGAATAACAGGATTCTTAATAATCCATAATAAGGATTATGAGAGCCCATAATCTCATTTTTTTCCACGGCGTTGACGAAATACCATATTCCACAATGCCGGCTCGAATCGCGCACCACCTTGTCGCTTTCCTGGATAATTCACTTGGAACTCTTGTAAGGGGCTAAATTCATTCGCGTGCTCTCGGTTACGCTCGAAGAGAGGAATCGCTTTCTCGACAAAGCGTGAGTTAAGAAATACGTTCGTCGGGATAGCTGGTGTCCGTCACCGCACGCTTCGCGCCGCTTTTTCAGGCACCGTCTATAAAGCACGGTATCCGGACATGAGCTGTCAACACAAAATTCCGGAATTCTTCCATCACGTTCGAACCGAAATGTGTACTGACGACGCGCGTTTTGGGGAAACTGACGGCGGAGCCTTCACCCTGCAGCCAGAGGTGACTGAAAAATGATATGAGACTGACATTCCCTTCCGAATTCTGTCCAAATTGTCGCTCCCTTTTCCCCTGCCTCGGTTTTGGGGCCGCCTCTCGGCATTTCAGCCTTCACAGGACAGTTTCTCAAGGAGACCAACGTCATCTCCACTTGCTTCCTGCCGCGACAGAATCGGTCCGCTGTATCCGTGTGATGATGATGATAATGGTGCTTTTTTTAGAGAAGCGACACGGTGACGTGACGGCAACAGCACGAGCGCTCAAACAGTCAGAGGACCAGCTCTGCCACCGGCCTGCAGTGGGACCTTGGGAAAGTCGCTTCTCTTCTTGGTACCTCAGTTTCGTTTTCCGCGAAACGGGGATTCAACGCCTCGTTTTTCCTCCACTTTAAACCGGGAGCTCCTTGAGGGACAGGGACTATGTCCAACCTGATCATTCCAGCGCTTAGAACAGTGCTTTGCACCTAGCGCTTAATAAATGCCATCATCATTATTATTATTTTGTATCTATCCCTGCATTTACTACGGTTCTTGGCACAAATGTCATGACTAGTGGGTAAATTCATGGCTGATAAGTCCATGATGGGTTCTTTGATGGCAAAATCACCCTGAGGTTCAATGTCTAGAAGGACGACCATTATCCTGCCACTGTGAAAAGTTGCTAGTCATCTCCCCTAACCACAATTTTACAGTCTAGAGGGGAATACTGACATTAACCTAAATAAATAAGGTTATGTACCTAAGTGCTCATCCAACTAAGTTCCACGACTTCAATTTTTGTGGTCCTACTTGCTTCTTGATTTTAAGAAGCAGCGTGGAAGAAGTGTTGCTTAGTGGCTAGCGCACCGGCCTGGGAGGGAGAAGGACCTGATTTCTAATCCCGGCTCTGCCCCTTGCCTGCTGTGTGACCTTGGGGCAAGTTGGTGCCCTCATCTGTAAAATGGGGATTAAAACTGTGAGGCCTATGTGGGACATCATCATCATCATCAATCGTATTTATTGAGCACTTACTATGTGCAGAGCACTGTACTAAGCACTTAATAAATAATAAATAATTTATTTATTATAAGCTTATAATATAAGCGCTTAATAAATAATAAATTAATAAATAATAAATAAACATGGACTGTGTCCAACCCAATTACCTTGTGTCTACCAGTGCCTGGCACATCATCATCCTCATCATCAATCGTATTTATTGAGCGCTTACTTTGTGCAGAGCACCATACTAAGCACTTAATAAATAATAGATAATTTGTTTATTATAAGCTTATAATATAAGCGCTTAATAAATACTAAATAATAAATTAATAAATAATAAATAAACATGGACTGTGTCCAACCCAATTACCTTGTCTCTACCAGTGCCTGGCACATCCTCATCCTCATCATCAATCGTATTTATTGAGCGCTTACTTTGTGCAGAGCACTGTACTAAGCGCTTAATAAATAATAGATAATTTATTTATTATAAGCTTATAATATAAGCGCTTAATAAATAATAAATTAATAAACAATAAATAAACATGGACTGTGTCCAACCCAATTACCTTGTCTCTACCGGTGCCTGGCACATGGTACGCTTATTACTGTGGTATTTAGGGAGCATTGGTAGAACTGCTCTAGAACTTGAAACGGCTAGTGTTCCCCATAGATTGTAAGCTCCTTGTGGGCAGAGAGCCTCTACCATCTCTGTTGTGTTGTACTTTCCCAAGCACTTAGTACAGTATTCTGCACACAGTTAGTGCACACACACACACTCAATAAAGTGTTCATTGATGAACAGATCCAGTTAGAACTACTTATCCCCCCCAACTACCCACCCCAAACCTGCCCTCCCCCTTGCTTTCCCATCACTGTAGACAGTACCGCCATCCTTCCTGTCTCCAAGCCCTTATTCGCTCATTCATTCATTCAGTCGTACTTATTGAGCGCTTCCTGTGTGCAGAGCACTGGACTAAGCGCTTGGGAAGTACAAGTTGGACCTTGGTGTTACCTTTGAGTCCTCTCCCTCAACCCACATATTCAGTCTATCACTAAATCCTGTTGGTTCAACCTTCACACGATCGCTAAAATCCACCCTTTCCTCTCCATCCAAACTGCTACCCCATTAATCCAGTCACATATCCTATCTCACTTTGATTACTATATAATAATGATAATAATAATGGCATTTATTAAGCGCTTACTATGTTCTAAGCACTGGGGAGGTTACAAGGTGATCAGGTTTTCCCACGGGGGACTCACAGTCTTCAACCCCATTTTACAGATGAGGGAACTGAGGCCCAGAGAAGTGAAGTGACTTGCCCAAAGTCACCCAGCCGACAGTTGGCGGAGCCGGGATTTGAACCCATGACCTCTGACTCCAAAGCCTGGGCTCTTTCCACTGATCCACGAGCCTCCTTGCTGACCTGTATATCGTACCTGTATATATGTGTGTACATATTTATTACTCTATTTATTTTACTCGTACAAATCTATTCTATTTATTTTATTATGTTAATATGTTTGGTTTTGTTCTCTGTCTCCCCCTTCTAGACTGTGAGCCCACTGTTGGGTAGGGACCGCCTCTATTTATTTATTTATTTATTTGTTTGTTTGTTTGTTTGTTTGTTTATTTATTTATCTGTTTATTTTGCTTGTACATATCTATTCTATCTATTTTATTTTGTTAATATGTTTGGCTTTGTTCTCTGTCCCCCTCCTTCTAGACTGTGAGCCCACTGTTGGGTAGGGACTGTCTCTATATGTTGCCAACTTGGACTTCCCCAGTGCTTAGTACAGTGCTGTGCACACAGTAAGCGCTCAATAAATACGATTGATTGATTGATTGACCTCCCTGCCTCCCATCTCTCCCCCCTCCAGCCCATGCTTCGCTCCGGCGCCTGGACCGTTCACGCTGAGAAGCAGCGTGGGGCCGTGGAAAGCGCGCGGGCTTGGGAGTCAGAGGTCATGGGCTCGAATCCCGCCTCCCCCACATGTCCGCTGTGTGACCTTGGGCAAGTCACTTCACTTCTCTGGGCCTCCGTTCCCTCACCTGTAAAATGGGGGTGAAGACTGTGAGCCCCAAGTGGGACAATCTGATCACTTAGCGCTTAGAACAGGGCTTTGCACATAGTAAGCGCTTAACAAATACCAACATTATTATTATTATTATTTTTCCAGAAAAACACTCAGTCCACGTTTCAGCAGCCCTCGAGAACCACCCGCGGTTGCCCGTCCACCTCCACATGGAAAAAAATAAAGGCCTTATCGTCGGCTTGAAAACCCTCAATCACTTTGCCCTTTCCTACTGCACCGCGCCACCCTCCTACTAAAACCCAGCCCAAACACCCGGCTCCTCTAAGGCCAAACAACTCCCTGCACCTCGATCCCATCCATCTCGCTCCCGACATCATCATCATCATCATCCATCGTATTTATTGAGCGCTTACTATATGCAGAGCACTGTACTAAGCTCTTGGGAAGTACAAATTGGCAACATATAGAGACAGTCCCTACCCAACAGTGGGCTCACAGTCTAAACATCTCTCCCGGGTCGTGCCTCCGGCCTGGAAAACCCTCCCTTTTCCTATCTGAGAGACTATCACTCGCCCCACCCTCAGACCCTTATTTAAAGCCCATCTCCTCCAAGAGGCCTTCCCTGATGAAGCCCTCATTTCCTCTTTTCCCATTCCCTTCTGCATCGCCCTGCCTTGCTCCCTTTATTCACCACCCCCAGCCCCTCGGCACTTAGGAACGTATCTGTAATTTATTTATTTACATTAATGCCTTCTCCCCCCCGCTTAGACCGCAAGCTGACCGTGGCCAGGGAATGTGTCTGTTATATCAATCCATCAATTGTATTTATTGAGCGCTGTTATAAGCACTTGGGAAGTACAGGTTGGCAACATATAGAGACGGTCCCTACCCCACAACGGGCTCACAATCTAGTCGTTGTGTTGTACTGTACTAAGCGCTTGGGATGTACAGGTTGGCAACATGTAGAGCCGGTCCCTACCCAGCAGCGGGTTCGCAGTCTAGAAGGGGGAGACAGGCAGCAAAACATATTAACAAAAGGAAATAAGTAGAATAAATACGTACAAGTAAAATAAATAAATAGAGTAATAAATATGTACAAACATATGTACATATAGGGTAGGGACCGTCTCTTTATGTTGCCAACTTGTACTTCTCAAGCGCTTAGTACAGTGCTCTGCACACAGTAAGCGCTCAATAAATACGAGTGAATGAATGAATACTAGGGGAAGCAGCGTGGCTCAGTGGAAATTTTTTCAGTTCCATTCGATCGTATTTATTGAGCGCTTACTGTTTGCAGAGCATTGTACTAAGCACTTGGGAAGTACAAGTTGGCAACATACAGAGCACGGGCTTGGGAATCGGAGGTCCTGGATTCGAATCCCCGCTCCGCCACTCGTCGGCTGTGTGACTGGGCAAGCCACATAACTTCTCTGTGCTTGTTACCTCATCTGTAAGATGGGGATTAAGACTGTGAGCCCCACGTGGGACAACTTGATCACCCTGTATCCCCCGCTTCGCACATAGTAAGCGCTTAACAAATGCCACCGTTATTATTATTGTTATTACTCTCCCGAGTGCTTAGTTCAGTGCTGTGCACACAGTAAGCGCTCAATAAATATCGATTGATCGTCCTCTCACATCTGATTGGACCCTAAAATGACTTTGCCTTCAGTTTTGTCTAAACTTTGTACCCTTATGTACTCTTTTCTTTTGGTTTCTTTATTCCCTCCCCCCATTTTTAACATAATCAAGAACTACTGGGTTCTATCAAGATTCCCAATAATTACTAAAGATATGGGCTACCTTCTTACTGTCAGCAAGAACTCAGTTGTATTTACTGAGCACTTACCGTGTGCAGAGCACTGTACTAAGCTCTTGGGAGAGTACACTGTCACACTAAACAGGCCCATGCCCTGCCCCAAACCAGCTTACAGTCTAGAGGGGGAGGTAGACGTTAATAGAAATAAACAAACTACGTAATCAATCAATCCTATTTATTGAACGCTTACTGTGTGCAGAGCACTGTACTACCTAAGAGATCATCCGGCCTTTTGTGAGACACCCCCAGCACGGTGTGAGCTGGCAAACACTTGCCTTTTCTGGAAGAAGCAGCAAGGGAGGATTGCTCACAGATTGTTTATTTGGGGTTTCTGGTTTGGCAATATTGGCAATAATTGGCAATATTCCCAATAATTACTGAAGATATGGGCTACCTTCTTACTGTCAGCAAGAACTCAGTTGTATTTAAGAACTCAGTTGTATTTACTGAGCACTTACCGTGTGCAGAGCACTGTACTAAGCTCTTGGGAGAGTACACTATCACACTAAACAGGCCCATGCCCTGCCCCAAACCAGCTTGCAGTCTAGAGGGGGAGGTAGACGTTAATAGAAATAAACAAACTACCCAATCAATCAATCGTATTTATTGAGCGCTTACCATGTGCAGAGCACTGTACTACCTAAGGGATCGTCCGGCCTTTTGTGAGACACCCCCAGCGCGGTGTGAGCCGGCAAACACTTGCCTTTTCTGGGAGAAGCAGCAAGAGAAGATTGCTCACAGATTGTTTATTGGGGGTTTCTGGTTTGGCAATATTGGCAATATTTGGCAATATTCCCAATAATTACTAAAGATATGGGCTACCTTCTTACTGTCAGCAAGAACTCAGTTGTATTTACTGAGCACTTACCGTGTGCAGAGCACTGTACTAAGCTCTTGGGAGAGTAGACTGTCACACTAAACAGGCCCATGCCCTGCCCCAAACCAGCTTACAGTCTAGAGGGGGAGGTAGACGTTAATAGAAATAAACAAACTACCTAATCAATCAATCGTATTTATTGAGCGCTTACTGTGTGCAGAGCACTGTACTACCTAAGAGATCGTCCGGCCTTTTGTGAGACACCCCCAGCATGGTGTGAGCCGGCAAACTACTTGCCTTTTCTGGAAGAAGCAGCAAGGGAGGATTGATCACAGATTATTTATTTGGGGTTTCTGGTTTGGCCACCACCATCAGCGCAACGTTAAAGCAGAGGTGGCCCCTTTTTGGACTACGTAGCAGGAGCCTTATCAGCCGCGCCTGCTTGGGGCAGGATCAAGAGGGTCTCCGATGGAAATTCTGGAGGGCCGCCGATCCTTTGAAATCCCTATACCTGCACGCGAGCCGTCGGCCGACTGTCGTCAAAACGCTGCTCGTCGTAACGCGCCTCGAGTGGGCAGCGTGTGTGGGGAGGATGGGTTTCCAAACAGCTGCTTGGGGGGGGAACTGAAGTGGGAAAGCCGCGAACAAGGAAAAGAGAATAAATATCTCCAAGACGCAAACCAGGTGACGGAGCAGAGCTGCGAGCAGCCGTGAGGCAGCCTGGCTGCCAGCGTGAGGTGATTCTCTTAGAGCGGAGAAACCTCCTTCCCCTCCCCGCAGCACTTTGTACAGATTTATTACTCTATTAATTTTACTTGTACCTATTTACCATTCTATTTATTGTGTTAATGATGTGCCCATAGCTACAATTCTATTTATTCTCACCGTTTGGACGCCGGTGCACGTTTTGTTTTGTTGTCCGTCTCCCCCTCCTAGACCGTCGCTGGGTAGGGACCGTCTCTAGATGTTGCCGACTTGGGCTTCCCAAGCGCTTAGTACAGTGCTGTGCACACAGTAAGCGCTCCATAAATACGATTGAATGAATGATGGGGACAATCAGGGGGGAATAAGAGTACGCAGGTCGGTAAACGGGTCAGAGGTGGGATCTTTGCATGCATGCATCGAGGAAGGAAATGCTTATCGCATCGCGCACACCCAGTTAGAATCTGATTTTCAACAGAACCATCTTCAAGCCCCAAAGGGAAACTGTCTGCGTTTATATTTTAGCTGGCCTTGATATTTCGGAAGATGCACTTTTATGGCTAGAGAAGCAGCGTGGCTCGGTGGAAAGAGCCCGGGCTTTGGAGCCAGAGGTCACGGGTTCTAATCCCGGCTCCGCCGCTTAGCAGCTGTGGGACTTGGGGCAAGTCGCTTCACTTCTCTGGGCCTCGGCGACCGCATCTGGAAAATGGGGATTAAGACTGTGAGCCCCACGTGGGACAACCTGATCACCTTGTATCCCCCCCCCCCCACAGCGCTTAGAACAGTGCTTTGCATATAGTAAGCGCTTAACAGCTTTGCTTATAGTAAGCGCTTAACAAATGCCATCATTATTATTATTATTATTATTAGATTCTAATCAGGATAATAGTTATAGCTGAAAAGATTTATTTGTGACTGGCAATAAACCCGTCTGGGCTGAGGTGTGTGCCAGTTGCAGTGCCTGTTACTGTTTTCCCATCTGCTTCTCGGTATGATAATTTTCTCCCCATGTCTCTGCTTTAGGGGAGCAACCTCACTCGTGATTGTAAACAAGGAAAAGAGAAATATATTCTCAAAGACACAATCAAGCAGAACCTCATGTGGCCTAGTGGAAGGAACACGGGCCCGGGAGGCCGAGGTTCTGGGTTCTAATCCTGCCCCACCGCTTGTCTGCTGGGCAAGTCTCTCAATGTATCTGTGCCTCAGTTTCCTCATCTCAAAAAATGGGGATTAATTCCTATTCCTTCCTCCCTAGATTATGACACCTGTCTACATGTTTTGTTTTGTTGTCTGTCTCCCCCTTCGAGACTGTGAGCCCGTTTTTGGGTAGGGGACCGTCCCTATATGTTACCGACTTGTACTTCCCAAGCGCTTAGTACAGTGCTCTGCACACAGTCAGCGCTCAATAAATATGATTGAATGAATGAACTGAACCCCCTTTTTCCTCTCCTCCCCATCCCCCCCCGCCCTACCTCCTTCCCCTCCCCACAGCACTTGTATATATTTGTACAGAGTTACTACTCTATTTATTTTACTTGTACATATTTACTATTGTGTTTATTTTGTTAATGATGTGCATATAGCTGTAATTCTATTTATTCTGATGATTTTGACACCTGTCTACATGGTTTGTTATGTTGTCTGTCTCCCCCTTCTAGACTGTGAGCCCGTTGTGGGGTAGGAACCGTCTTTATATATTGCCACGTGTACTTCCCAAGTGCTTAGTACAGTGCTCTGCACACAGTAAGCGCTCAATGAATACGATTGAATGAATGAATGAATGAATAAATGAATGAATGAGACCCATGTGGGCCAGGGACTGTGTCCAAACTGATAACCTTTTAGGTATTCCAGCATGTAGAACAGTGCTCGGCACATAGCACTTAACAAATACCATAATTGTCATTAATTATTGTGATTGCTGAATGTTAGGCTGGTCAGATGCAGTTATTACAATAATGCAGTGGTTGAGACTGAAATTCCTTATGTTTTTAACACATTTGAACTGAAAGCAGGGAAAATATAACAAAATTCAACTGCTACTTGGCCATTTAGTTCTTATTCAGCTTTCTCGTATGGTCCAACCTGGGAAGCTCTCTTTTGTATTGAGCATTGCATCAGTGCTGGTGTGCAGACTGCATTTCCGAATCTCAGATTCTTTAGCACAGTAAGCGCTGAATAAATACGATTGATTGATTGATTGATTGAGCGACATAATCCGAATTTTAACGATCGGTCTGCTGGGAAACAGAGGAGATGGTGAGTGAAGTTAAAGTTGGAATTGTGCCAAATAATAATAATAGTGGTATTTGTTAGATGCTTCCTATGCGCCAGGCACTGTACTGAACAGTGGGGTGGATAGCAGCAGATCGGGTTGGACACAGTCGCCATCCCACATGGGGCTCACGGTCTTAGGCCCTATTTCACAGATGGGGAAACTGAGAAGCAGCGTGGCTCAGTGGAAAGAGCCCGGGCTCGGGAGTCGGAGGTCGTGGGTTCTAATCCCGGCTCCACCGCTTGTCAGCCGTTTGACTTCGGGCAAGTCACTTCACTTCTCTGGGCCTCAGTTACCTCATCTGGAAAATGGGGATGAAGACTGTGAAAACCCCACACGGGACAACCAGGTGACCTTCTATCTCCCCCAGCGTTTTGAACAGTGCTTGGCACGTAGTAAGCGCTTAACAAATACTATCATTATTTTTGAGAAGCAGCATGGCTTAATGGAAAGAGCCCGGACTTGGGAGTCAGAGGTCATGGGTTCTAACCCCGGCTCTGTCACTTGTCAGCTGTGTGACTTTGGGCCAGTCACTTCACTTCTCTGGGCCTCAGTTACCTCATCTGAAAAATGGGGATTAAGACTGTGAGCCCCATGTGGGACAACCTGATTATCTTGTAGCTATCCCAGTACTCAGAACAGTGCTTGGCACATGGTAAGTGCTTAACAAATACCATATTATTACTATTACCCCAGCACTTAGATCAGCACTTAGTAAGTGCTTAACAAATGCCATCATTATTATCATTATTAAGAGACCTGCCTAAGGTCACTGAGCAGACCAGTGTAAGAGGTGGAATTAGAACCCAGGATCTTCCGACGCCCAGGCTCGTACTGTTTTCATTAGGCCACGAACCCCACTTGAACCTGTATATATGTATATATGTTTGTACATCTTTGTTACTCTATTTATTTATTTTACTTGTACTTATCTATTCTATTTATTTTATTTTGTTAGTATGTTTGGTTTTGTTCTATGTCTCCCCCTTTTAGACTGTGACCCCACTGTTGGGTAGGGACTGTCTCTATATGTTGCCAATTTGTACTTCCTAAGCGCTTAGTCCAGTGCTCTGCACATAGTAAGCGCTCAATAAATACGATTGATGATGATGATGATAACCGCCCGATTCTCCAGGTTTACTGGAAAACTGACTGGCGAGAGCATCTGCATCTTCTCCCTCGTTCTTTTAGAACTTGTACTTCCCACCAACTTGTACTTCCCAAGCTCTTAGTACAGTGCTCTGCACACAGTAAGCGCTCAATAAATACGATTGATTGATTGATTGATTGTACTCCACTCTTGGCAGTCCTTAAGGAGAAGAGCGACAATCAGGCCACATAGTAGCAAGGACATTTGTCTCCCCTTCTCTCTCTCCCCACTCTTGCCCTCCATTCTTCCCCCTGCCAACCCCACTCTCTAAGGGAAAAGAGGAAGGAAAGCAAAAGAAAATGCGCAGCTTTTAAATCACCCCGGATTTTACTCACCTATTATGTGCATGACTCGACTCTATGCATTTTTTTTCCACGTGTGTGATTCTCATTTGTCCTCTTCCGTGAAGCCGGATAAATCTTATAAAACTGATTTCTTAAACAATCACCAGTATTGTACCGAGGTTTTATCTGGCATTTCAAATCCTTCTATTCGATGGATTTTGAGACACGGATTTTGTAAAAAAAAAAAAACAAAAAAACAAAAACAACAGGGCTTTTTTGGGTTGGTTGGTTGGTTTTTTAACTTATTAGTTTGTTCCAGTCTTCTGCTTTTATCATCTTAAATCCAAATATAAATATAAATGGAGGCAAAGTAGGGCGACCTCTCTGGGATATAGAAGATAAATTTCAGAGACATGTTTGCCTAATGTGGCAATTAACCAATATTAGTAATTTGGTATTGATATTAATAGGTTCGTGACAATTTACCCAAGCTTCCATTAATGTAGTAACACTAGTGTAATAGATTATTCTCTGTTATGAATTAACTTTCCAAATTGAGTAATCATATTTGAAGTCACTTTATTCCATTATTATTTTTCTTGGCTTGGAAATACACTTTTTCACCCACGTTTTCGGTTGGTCCTTCATTTTTTATTAAATCCAGATATCATTAGTGGTAAACAGTGGTAAAACAGGTTAGGTAAAACTATTAACCTACCTTTTTTTTTTTTTGCTGAACAGGTAAACAGTGGTAAAACAGGTTAGGTAAAACTATTAACCTACCTTTTTTTCTTTTTGCTGAACAGGTATGCCTTCAGATGAATTAGAAGAAAAAATTCCACTAGCCATCAGTGAATCAAAAATTCCTCCACAAAAGAGAACACGAAGAAAATTAATGGCTTCTCCCCTGGGTGACGAAGATACCGAAAATTCTAAACCATCTCACAGTAATCAACTTGATGATTCTCTAAGCAAAGAGCTCCAACCTATTGTATATACTCCTGAAATGTGCAGAACGACCGTTTCAAATCTCTGCTCAGAGACTGTGGAAAAGCAAGCATTGCATGCATCTAGCTTTCAGAAAGTCAACAGCTGGAATATAGACGCTAATGGCCCTCTGAAAAGAATAGATGAAATTGACATTCCCTGTGATAGAATGGGCTGTGATCAAGAGGACTTGAGACCTCAATTTATTCTCAGAGAAGACACCAGTAAAGCCAAACGTGAATTAATAGAAAAGGATGATTCACGAACCAGTAGAAACAGCGTCCTTCACAGGTATGAGATACGGTGTTTACCAATTTCTCCCTCTTTTCAAGTGTAACTAAACTTTTTTTCTGTTGTGATGGGTTCATTACAAACACCATTTTTCTTTGCGTTTTGATTAATGCATCTTAAGGGCATTACTACCGACTCTACTGTACTCTGGTGAGCATTTAATATTACAGTACAAAGGCATACAGGTGCTTAAAGAATACAGATCCGAGTGCAGAGACAACACAGAAGGGAAAAGAGGGCTTAATTGGGGAAGGCCTCTGGAAGGAGATGTGATTTTAATAAGGCTTTAAATGTTGGGGAAAGTGGTGGTCTGGTGTTTATGGAGGGGGTGAGCATTCCAGGTCTTAGGGAGGTTGTGGGAAAGGGGACTATGGCAAGATAGTTGAGACTGGGGTACAGTGGATAAGTTGATGCTCGAGGAATGAAGTCTGCGGGCTGGGCTGTAGTAGAAAATCAGTGAGGTAAGGTAGGAGGGGGCAACGTGATTGAGTTTTATAAAAGCTGACGGTAGGAGATCTCTGTTTGTTGTGGAGTTGGATGGTTCTTGAGTGTGGAGTCGTGGGCTGAATGTAAAAAAAAAAATCTGAGCAGCAGAGTGAAGTATGGAATGAAGTGAGGAGATATAGGAGGCAGCAAGGTCAGCACGGAGGCGGATGCAGTAATCGAAGTGGAATATGATAAGTGCTTGGGTTAACAGGATAGCAGTTTGGTTAGGGGAAAGGGTGGATTTTAAGAGATGCGACAGATGAACCAAAAGGATTTGGAGTGACAGATTGAATACGTTGGTTGAATGAGATGAGTTGAGTTTAACGTCTAGATTATGGGTTTGTGAGATAGAGAAGGTGATGTGATTGTCTACAGCATTGGGAAAGACCTGGGGAGGAAGATGAGAAGTTCTGTTTTGGATATGTTCAGTTTGAGGTGTCGGTGGGACATCCGGGTAGAGATGTCCTGAAGGCTGGAGGCATGTTGTGGCCTCCAATCTGCCTGTTTATCGTTATATTGTACTCTCCCAAGCACTTAGTACGGTGCTCTTAGTAAGTGCCCAAAAATACGATTGAATGAGTCAGTGAGGAAATGTGAGACTACAGAGGTTAGAACTGGAGACGGAAATTTGGGAATTATCTGCGTAAAGGTGGTAGTTTAAGCCGCGGAAGTGAATGAGTTCTCCAAGGGAGTGGGTTTAAATGGAGAATAGAAGAGGACCCAGAACTGAGACTTGAGGGACTCCCAGAGTTAGGGAGTGGGAGACGGCGGAGGAGCCCACCAAAGAGGCTGAGAAGGAACGTACAGAGAAATAGGCAGAGAACCAATAATAATAATTATAGTATTTGTTAAGCACTTACTATGTGCCAAACAGTTTACTAAGCTCTGGAGGACTACAAGATATCAGGTCCCACGTGGGGCTCACATTCTAAGTAGGAGGGAGATGGGGCGTTAACTGGAGGGAACTGTGGGGTCAAGGGATGGGTCTTTTTAGGACGGGATATATGAGCATTTTGGAAAGCAGTGGAGAAGGAGCTTTAGGGAAGTGAACAGTTGTAGATAGGGAGGAGGGAAAAAGGGAGGAGGCAACTGTTTTAATAAGGTATGAAGGAACTGGGTCAGAGGTGCAGGTGGAGGGGATAGATTTTGATAAGTAGATCTTGGGCATTTTAAATGGGTGGTTCTTCACGTTTCACTGCATCACACGTATCCCGTGGTTTACATGTACACACATAGCCAGTCTTTGCTTGCTTCAGGAATTGTGGGAGATTTTATGTCAGCAACTATTTCTTCTTAGGATAGGGATTGTTGACTCTGTACTTTTTAAATTTAGAGAAGATTTCGTACCTTAAACCACCCAAACCCAGTTGTAAGAAAAAGGCAGGAGGTGGGAAAATCCAGGGAGTCACAAGTGCGAAGCAAGTGAGAGGGAAGAAATAATAATAATGATGATGGCATTTATTAAGTGCTTACTATGTGCAAAGTATTGTTCTAAGCGCTGGGGAGGATACAGGGTGATCAGGTTGTCCCACGGCGGGCCCACAGTCAATCCCCGTTTTACAGATGAGGTAACTGAGGCCCAGAAAAGTTAAAGTGGCTTGCCCAAAGTCACACAGCTGAAGAAATGTGACCAAAGCCAGAGAAAGGCAGAGGCGGAAAGCGGTGTCACTAAAGGGACATCCAGTTCTGAAGGGCAGGTGGACGAAAAATCTCTAGCTTCTCAGCAAAGTCTTCATTTCTATATTAATTACACAGAAGTTGTTTCAAAGTTATAGGTTGGGTTTACACTTTTCTCTTTTTTAATACTTTTATTCATTATCACATTTTCTCTCGCTTTTCCTGTTAAATCTGAAGGCTTGGCATTCCTCCTTCGTTTAGTAGAAATCCTCTACCAGAAACGGACGAAGTGCCGTCTTACATGGCGATGACTTCAGCTGCTCAGAGAAAACGGAAATTAATGAGGTACGCTTAAACATTCCCACCATTTGAAATGTTCCTATTTTTAATTGAAAAATAATACACCCAGTTCTTTTATCACGTGGCGATTACGATCCTGCCAAACAGAGCCTTAAGGGCAATGTGTGTTCTCACCCCGCTGTCCAACACCATCACATTCTAGCTGAAATGTGTAGTTAAAACGCGTGTTACAGCAGAATGTGTTACACACTCTATGACATGCATGCCCATCTCTTTGTCTTGGCTGTCTCTTAATTTGCACTGCAGTCTTTCTAGGCTTATTGATGTGTACTTCAAGTATATTAGGTATATTCCGTAGGCAGTCAATGAAAGCTTTCCTCATTGCCGGTGAAAGCTATTCGTGTGAATTAATATTCACTTTGAAAAATCAGTCAGCAGGGAAATAGGCAGCTTATTCCGGGGACATTGCATGCAGAGTTCCCCTCTAGACATGCTCATGGTGGGCAGGGAACATGTCTCCTAACTCTGTTGTATTATATCCTCCCAAGCACTACAGTGCTCAGCACACAGTAAGTGCTCCGTAAATACCATCGGTTGATTGATTGATTCTTAGGGTCTTTTAGCTCCCAGAAATCCTCAAGCCTGGAGCAAGTTAATTCTTAAAAATAGCGTAGCAAAAAATCAGTCAATGAGGATATGGCTAAAAAACGTATTTAAGTTGACTACAGAAGCATCGGATTTTTTCCAGCCCTGACCCTCTGCTTCACGTGCCACAGCTGCTGTGAACATCAGGCCATTTCTTATGTCTAGGTCATAGCAAGAGACCTTAATTATTGTTATTTTATTACATTTGGGAAACTTCTTCGCTCTATTTTCTTGTCAAGGTGGTCCAGCATTAGAACAATTATGTGGTTATATAGGTAGTTTTTGTCAAACCACCTCGCTTTTATTTGGTGACATGGAATTCTGGGTCCCGCCTTAATGAAGACCGGCAAATTTCTCATCATTAAATAAATTTCTTTTATGGTTTCCGGGATTCGGTGGGGAAGAAATGTAACACTATCTCTCCCACTAGATCTGGAGATCGTCAAGGGCAGGAATCATATCCAGCAACTGTATTGTACTGTCCCCATACTTACTGTGTTCTGCACAAAGTAATCACTAAATAAATGGCATTTATTGAACACTTGTGTTAAGCTCTTGGGAGAGTACAATGCAACAGAGCTGGGAGACCCATTCCCTGCCCACAAAGAGCTTAAAGTCTGAAGGGTAATCAATCAATTAATGTTCAGTTAATTGATTAATTCATTCAGTTCTCCTAGGAAGACTCCCTCACAGATGCTACCCCAGATTTGCATGGCCTTTGTCAGTTTATGGTTCTTTGCCACTACTGTCCTTTTTGTTTGTAACTCCGGACAGAACTGCCAGATGTGTGAATTTTTGTGGGTAGTGGGAAAGAGGGGAGACAATTTATGGACTTACTGCCACCTCCCATTATGTAGAGCCTCTAATCTTTCAATTCTCCCCATCAGATTTTACGATCCGTGGCCTCTTCTCACCTCACTTCTTTAAAGTGCTGAGCTGAAAGAGTGAGATAAATCAGTTCCACGGATAAGCTGTCTCTAGTCCAGCTCTTCAGTACTTATCTGTGTCTATGTAAATCTCAGCGCTTAGTACAGTGCTTTGCACATAGTAAGCGCTTAACAAATACCGTCATTATTATGTGTAGAACTATTATGTTCTCTTACCTATTTTTATTGTCCAGTTCTTTCTCCTGTTCCTCCCATTGAAGCCAGCCTTTTACCAAGTCCTAATAAACACTCGGTAACTCCTGCTGTTGGTGGTGATGAGGCATTAAAGTACTTTTGTCACTTATGTAACCGGTTATTAAGGAATCCTAGAAATTCAACAGATTGTTTAATTAAATTACATTGGGTATTTCCGAGACAACATGATAGCCTTTTGTCCCCCCCGAAATGTTGAGGTTTCCATTTTCTATCTTCAAGTAAAAATACTCAGCTGCTTCTTTCACAACCAAATCACTAATATTGTTTGAAAAACTTCACTAGTAGACAGTCTGTTCTATTTTTTTTTTTAACTCAGGTCAGCCTGAGGTGTATAGTTAATAAGAAAATATAAGATCATAATTGTCAAAGATAGTTGTGTTTTGGGTGTTGAAATTGCACTAACTCTCTGATATGCTCTTGTTTGCATGGGGGATGTGGGTGAAGTTCTCAGCTTCCACAATAACAACAACTATTGGAGCACCATGGACAAAAAAGCAGTAAAGAAAATGAGTTGATTTCTCCCAGCATATGAATTACTTCTGTTAAGTTCCCTCTGGAACCAGTAATTAGATCCTGTCATTAACTAAGGTTAAGAGAGATTAATGCTAGAAATGTACATAATTACTTTTTTTGATCCTCCTTTTCCTTAATTAAGTCAATACAAGTGTGGTGGTAATAAACCGTGGTATTTTCCACTTATCCACTAAAGTTATATGTTCTTATATGAGTGCATCCGTATAGTCTGTGAATCTGACGAATTGTGTGGGAGCGAGCAGTCCCACATAATTTTAGTAGTTTTCTGTTAAGACGTAAAATAAAAGTAATGGCCTGCTGGACTCACAGAGATGGTATCGCTTTACCACTCAGTTTTGGATGATGGATTTTTATTTTTTGAATTCAGTTTAATATAGTCATATGCACAGTTTTTAGGAAGTGTACCCAGGAATAATCAAGATTATAGAGTCTTTGGAGCTATTTATGTTTATATGTATCAAGGTACTTGAGGAGTATAATCTTTTTTTTTAACCAAAAAAGTAGCTTTAGTTCTTGTTCATCTTCAACGTTGTAAAAGAATATTTTAACTGAAATTATGACACCTTTCCTAAACTCCATTCTTATTCTCTCTCCACTTTCAGTGCCATATTAAAAGTACATCTCCAAGAGGGTTTCCCCGATTAAGCTCTTATTTCCTATTCTTTCATTCCCTTTAGCATCACCCTTGCACCTGGATTTCATTCATTCAATCGTATTTATTGAGCGCTTACTGTGTGCAGAACACTGTACTAAGCACTTGGGAAGTACAAGTTGGCAATATATAGAGACTGTCCCTACCCAACAGTGGGCTCACAGTCTAGAAGGTTTGCACCCTTTATTCACCCCAACCTCAGCCCCACAGTACTTACGTACAGATCCGTAATTTATTTACTTATATTACTGTCTGTCTCCCCATCAAGAGAAGCAGCGTGGCTCAGTGGAAAGAGCCCGGGCTTTGGAGTCAGAGGTCATGGGTTCAAATCCCGGCTCCGCCAATTGTCAGCTGTGTGACTTTGGGCAAGTCACTTTATTTATTTATTTATTTATTCATTCATTCATTCATTTATTTATTTATTTTACTTGTGCATATCTATTCTATTTATTTTATTTTGTTAATATGTTTTGTTTTGTTCTCTGTCTCCCCCTTCTAGACTCTGAGCCCACTGTTGGGTAGGGACCGTCTCTATATGTTGCCAACTTGTACTTCCCAAGCGCTTAGTACAGTGCTCTGCACACAGTAAGCGCTCAATAAATATGATTGATTGATTCTCTGTGCCTCAGTTCCCTCATCTGTAAAATGGGGATTAAGATTGTGAGCCCCATGTGGGACAACCTAATCAAGTTGTATCCCCCCCAGCGATAAGAACAGTGCTTTGCACCTAGTAAGTGCTTAATAAATGCCATTATTATTATTATTATTATTATTATTATTATTATTATTATCTAGACTGTAACCTCGCTGTGGGAGGGGGATGTGCCTATCAATGAATCATATTTATTGAGTGCTTACTGTGTGCAGAGCTCTGTACTCTCCCAAATTCTTAGTACAGGGCTCTGCACACCATGAGCCCTCAATAAACACAAATGATTGACTGATAGATTTGTTGACATTCTCAGTCCGAAATACAATATAAATATAACTTATTTTGGGTGGACTAGAGATTAATTGGGGGCAGTTTGAGGAAAAGGAAAAAGAACTTTCCTGTTCCTCTCTTCTGTTTTCAGCCATTAATTTAGCTAATTAGTTTTTTCCACTCTAATTTCTAAATATTAGATCTTTCCCCAAAGTCTTAATCTCAGTTTAACTCTCAAGGTAAGGGAGAGTCCTGATAACCAAACAGTGGTTTATTTTTATCCATCGTTCACTAGATATTTTAGCCAAGGGTCAGAGTGTAGGGTGACATTTAAATTCAAGTTAAACATCGGTACACCTAGAGTATAATCTAACCTAAACACATTAAATGTGAATTTGAGGACAGCCTCATTTTTGGTGCACCTAGAGTATAATCTACCCTAAACTCATTAAATGTGAATTTGAGGACAGCCTCATTTTTGATGCACCTAGAGCATAATCTAACCTAAACTCATTAAATGTGAATTTGAGGACAGCCTCATTTTTGGTGCACCTAGAGTATAATCTAACCTAAACACACTAAATGTGAATTTGAGGACAGCCTCATTTTTGGTGCACCTAGAGCATAATCTAACCTAAACTCATTAAATGTGAATTTGAGGACAGCCTCGTTTTTAACATTCATTTAGGCCACATTTTAAGGATCTGGTCAAATAGCAATAAGGGATATTGGACTCGGGATTATTGGTGCCTGAGAGCAAACAAGAGATCATTTCCTTTCTGTTTTCCTCAAATTTCCCATCGCTCTCTACAAATCTTCATAAATTGGGTTACTTCTTCCGGATTTATTGAGTACTTACTGTGTGTAAAGAGAAGTGGCATGGCTCAGTGGAAAGAGCCCGGGCTTTGGAGTCAGAGGTCATGGGTTCAAATCCCGGCTCTGCCAGTTGCCAGCTGTGTGACTTTGGGCAAGTCACGACTTCTCTGTGCCTCGGTTCCCTCATCTGTAAAATGGGGATTAAGACTGTGAGCCCCCCATGGGACAACCTGATCACCTTGTAACCTCCCCAGCGCTTTGAACAGTGCTTTGTTCTGCCCATCTGCCAAGCTAGCTCTCTTCCTCCCTTCAAGACCCTGCTGAGAGCTCACCTCCTCCAGGAGGGCTTCCCAGACTGAGCCCCTTCTTTCCTCTCCCCCTCATCCCCCTCTCCATCCCCCCATCTTACCTCCTTCCCTTCCCCACAGCACCTGTATATATGTATATATGCTTGTACGTATTTATTACTCTATTTATATATTTATTTATTCTACTTGTACATATCTATTCTATTTATTTTATTTTGTTAGTATGTTTGGTTTTGTTCTCTGTCTCCCCCTTTTAGACTGTGAGCCCACTGTTGGGTAGGGACTGTCTCTATATGTTGCCAATTTGTACTTCCCAAGCGCTCAGTACAGTGCTCTGCACATAGTAAGCGCTCAATAAATACGATTGATGATGATGATGATGCTTTGCACATAGTAAGCACTTAATAAATGCTATCAGTATTATTATTATTAAAGCACTCTGGGAGAGTACAGCTAACCAGGGGCATGCAATGAGAGTCTGTATGAGTAGATAAAATTAATTTCATTTCATCCTTCATTTGAAAAGCATTCAAACTGCGTAGACAGTTAAAAAGTTGACAATAACGGCAGGATTTCCGCGTTGTTGTTTCTCAAGTTCTGCAGCAAGTGACGCATTAAAGAACGTGCAAGAATCCGGGTCCGCCAAGCGTAGTCGTCAGGACGCCCCGAGTCGCAGGCCTCTTCATGTAAATAAATTGACAGGTACGTCCCAGCTTTGTTTCATGTTTTCTGTGGTGAGCTGAGCTTTTTTCTGGTTATGATGTACCCATCATTTCGCTCGTATATTTGTACGGGTAGACGACGACTCCGGTGAATTCAGTTTCATGGTTTCTGTGGTGAGCCGAGCTTTTTTCTGGTTATGGTGGACCCATCATTTTGCTCGTATACTTGTACGGGTAGACGACGACTCCGGTGAATTCAAAACGTTACTGAAATGCATCTTTTAACACCGTCCGTTAAAACGTATCCTTCATTAGAATTTTTATATTGCTTCCAGTCCGGTTTGCAGGCTTGTCAAACAAACTCTTCATGCTTAAGAAATGTGATATGGAACAGGCTTAGAATAGGAAATTGTGCAGCACAGGATTATCTAACTCTAGGTTTTGGAGATGATATTATTAAATATTTCAGCTATTCATTCAATCGTATTTATTGAGAGCTTACTAAGCACTTGGGAAGCACAAATCGGCAACGTATAGAGACAACCCCTACCCTACAAAGGGCTCTCCCTTAAAAATTATATAATGAAACACAGTAATTATACAAGGTAGTGGAAGATTTTTGAAGTCCTTCCAGTTGTAGAGAAGTTAACACCAAACTTGATTTTTCACTGTAGTACTTAATGAATTTTGTAGTAACATGGGGGCAATAACGATGATTTCTCTTATTAAAAGACAAACTGAATTCCTTGAGCACTTAGTCAAAGGAATTGGCCACAAACCATCCTAAGATTTAAAAGTTGCAAAAATACCTATCATACAAATTTATCAAATGATTAAGTATAAGTGTGTCTTATAGCAAAGGATAGTTAACATTAAGGAGTAGTTCTGGTATTCTCACTTCAGTCTTGTATCCTTTTTACCCATCTCAAATCAGAATAAAAAGAAATGAAATTTTGTGGGCTTTTATTAGAACTTATCCAAAGTTATTTAAATTTTATTTGTTTAGTGTTTACTAGAACGAGTGCCTATGAAACTAAGGAAAAATCACTTTACTATTTAAACTTCTATAATTTCCCAATGTTGTCTTTAAACAAAAATAAATGTGAGCAGCTTGGCAACGACTCTACTTTCAGTACTCTATAGAAACGTTTATATTTGTTCTTGAAAGTCACTTTTTTTCCATATCCAAAATCCTAAGCAACCCTATTTCCCTACTTGGGCGAGTTGATTTGGCCCCTCCCCAGAAATTCAGTATGAAAAAAGCCCATTCTAGCCCGGGCTTGGGAGTCAGGGGACATGAGTTCTAATCCTGACTCTGCCGCTTATCAGCTGTGTGACTTTGCACAAGTCGCTTAACTTCTCTGTGCCTCAGTGACCTCATACGTAAAATGGGGATTAAGACTGTGAGCTCCATGTGGGACAACCTGATGACCTTGTTTATATTCATTAATAGAACAAGAGTGCCTATGAAACTAAGTAAAAATCACTTTAATATTTAAATTTCTATAGTTTCCCAATGTTGTCCTTATACAAAAATAAATGTGAGCAGCTTGGCAACGACTCTACTTTCAATACTCTATAGAAACGTTTATATTTGTTCTTGAAAGTCACTTTTTTTTCCATATCCAAAATCCAAAGCAACCCTATTTCCCTACTTGGGCGAGTTGATTTGGCCCCTCCCCAGAAATTCAGTATGAAAAAAGCCCATTCTAGCCCGGGCTTGGGAGTCAGGGGACATGAGTTCTAATCCTGACTCTGCCGCTTATCAGCTGTGTGATTTTTGCACAAGTCGCTTAACTTCTCTGTGCCTCAGTGACCTCATATGTAAAATGGGGATTAAGACTGTGAGCCCCATGTGGGACAACCTGATGACCTTGTTTGTATTCATTCAGTCAGTCAGTCGGTACTTATTGAGTGCTTACCGTTTGCGGAGCACTTTACTGAACGCCTGGAAAGTACAATTTGGCAACAGATAGAGACAGTCCCTACGCAACAACAGGCGTATCTACCCCAATGCTTAGAACAGTGCTTGGCACATAGTAAGCGCATAACAAATTCCATTATTATTTTTTCTCAATCAATCAATCAATCGTATTTATCCCCCCATCTTACCTCTTTCCCTTCCCCACAGCACCTGTATATATGTATATATGTTTGTACATATTTATTACTCTATTTATTTATTTATCTTGCTTGTACATATCTATTCTATTTATTTTATTTTGTTACTATGTTTCGTTTTGTTCTCTGTCTTCCCCTTCTAGACAGTGAGCCGCTGTTGGGTAGGGACTGTCTCTATATGTTGCCAACTTGTACTTCCCAAGTGCTTAGTACAGTGTTCTGCACACAGTAAGCGCTCAATAAATACGATTGATTGATTGATTGATTGAGTGAGTGAGTGCTTACTGTGTGCAGAGCACTGTACTAAGCGCTTAACCTAACCCTTTAGAAGTGAGTATCTTATCGCCTTTCCCCTTTCATTCATCCACAGCAACAAACAGATAAACTAAGGAAATGGAGAGAGGCAGCCAGCTCAGGAACACAGCACCTGTATATATGTTTTTACATATTTATTGCTGCATTTATTTATTTATTTTACTTGTACATATCTATTCTATTTATTTTATTTTGTTAGTATGTTTGGTTTGGTTCTCTGTCTCCCCTTTCATACTGTGAGCCCACTGTTGGGTAGGAACTGTCTCTATATGTTGCCAACTTGGACTTCCCAAGCGCTTAGTACAGTCTTCCTTTCCTTCTACCTGCATCAGCACCCTCCCGAGTCGAAATATCTCTGCAAGGATGAAAAGCTTAGTTTTTCATGTGTTATAATTAACTAATTAAAGGACTTTAGACCAGGTTGTGCTGGATCCTGAAGCAACTTCCCTCTGCCGAACGTGAGGTAGCTTTGCGAAATGATTCTTTATTATGGTATAGTAATCATTACACGGGCTTAGGGAGTCCATGTCTGCTCTATGACCTTGGGCAAGTCACTTCACTTCTCTGAGCCTCAGTTGCCTCATCTGTAAAATGGGGATTAAGACTGTGAGCCCCATGTGGGACAACCTGATCACCTTGTATCCCCCCGGTGCTTAGAACAGTGCTTCGCACATAGTGCTCTTAACAAATGCCATCGCTATTATTATTATTGCACCCGTGTTTGGGTGGGGAAAGTGTACAAAAAAAATGCGGTGAAAAACATGAAATGATTTTGCCAGATATTTTAACTTGTGTCGATCCGATTCCCATGAGAGCTCTTAGGATTATATTTCCCTAAAATCCTAAACTATGATGATTTTTTTCCCTCTTAACAGGAAGGAATAATAAAACTGTCAGAAGTGTTATGCTTTAATCACCTAAAAACAAAGTATGATTATTCATCTCCTTCCCTTTATTCATTCAATCAATCGTATTTATTGAGCGCTTACTGTGCACAGAGCACTGTACTAAGCGTTTGGGAAGTCCAAGATGGCAACATATAGAGACGTTCCCTACCCAACAGCGGGCTCACAGTCTGGAAGGGGGAGACAGACAACGAAACCAAACATATTAACAAAATAAAATAAATAGAATAAATATGTACAAATAAAATAAATAGAGTAATAAATCCATATAAACATATATACAGGTGCTGTGGGGAGGGGAAGGAGGTAAGGAGGTTCCAATTCCTTTGTATTGGAACTGAAACCAGTACACACCTATTGCAAGTTTGGTGTTAACATATGCCAGAATTGTCATTCAGTGGTTTTTACAATTGAATTATTGTTTTTTATTATTAAATCTAGCTTCTTTTACTAGCCATAGGTGAGAATCCCAGAGCATTCCCATTAATTTCTAATCGAATGAATGATACAGATTCCTTTTCAGTGATGTTTCACACAATTTTTTTTTTCCCCTGATTTCTTCAGTTTTACGAAGGAGGCAAGACCGAAGTCCAAAAGGGAATGGAAAACTCGGTCGAAGTATCTCAGAAGGAAACCTGGTGTTTGCTTCAAAGTCGAGAACATCAAAATTTATTAAGCCTAATTTTTTAAAGTATGTTTCTAAGAAGTGAAATGTCCCTTCACGTGCTCTTCCAAGGAAATGTACGGACAAACTCCAAGGATAGCTCCCCATGGACTCTTCCCAAGACAACTTGTACTGTGCTGATGTCACCCTTCAAATGTCTTCGAGCAGAGAAGAAAATATTTCTTTTACGTTTGATGTTAAATTGTTAAAGTAAATTTAGATTTCAGCTGAGCGTATTGAAAGCTATTTTGTTTAAATGACTTTTTAAGGAAAAACTTCAAGGAAGGCGAGTCCTTTTTTTTGAAATTCTATTTTAATCTAGGGATCGGTTTTCCACTGGATCCCACTGGAGTGAATTCATATAAATTTCCTAGGAACCAACATTTTGAGCACTTTTTAAAGATTTTTTTGACATGGAATTTTACCTTAAAATTGAATTCAAGACTTTCTGTTTAAATCTTAATGTGCTAAGCCACTTGTTAATTATTTTCCTATAATGTTTTAATGGCTGAATTTTCAACTTTAGATGTCCCTCATAGCTCTAGTATCTCTCAAACTAAAGCACCATTTAAAGAAAGTCTCTGTAAGTAGCCTCTTTTCCCCTAAATATTTTGACACCTATTGTAGATTTGGAATCCCAAAATGTTGTTGTAAATAGTTGTACTTCTGCGATTGTTGTGAATAAAATAATTTCATTGTTCTTAGTTTTTTGGTATTTTAGAAATATAGATTTAAAATCTGTTTGGACTTGCTTGTTTTCTTCCACCATATGTAGTCTGAGTTGTTGATTCTTAATTGCAAATAGTTTGAGTTTTCTAGGTGATATTCTATTTTATTTGATTTTAGTTTGGTCTTCTTGTTCAGCTTCAGGTAGGAGCCATATAAATAACATCAGTAAAAATATTTTATAAGTCTTTAATGACAGTTGACAATGGCAAAATGTCAATTTTATTATAGCAGTTTATATTGGTGATCTTTGGGAAAATAACCACACCTAGGCATGGATCCAACTATTGTATATATTTTTAAAATGTGTTTTATGTTAAAAGACTCTGGTATCTTGAATGTCACTAGAACATTTTTGCCAAGGCCTGCGATTAATAATAATGGCATTTATTAAGCGCTTACTATGTGTATCTTGAATGTCACTAGAACATTTTTGCCAAGGCCTGCGATTAATAATAATGGCATTTATTAAGCGCTTACTATGTGTATCTTGAATGTCACTAGAACATTTTTGCCAAGGCCTGTGATTAATAATAATGGCATTTACTAAGCGCTTACTATGTGTATCCTGAATGTCACTAGAACATTTTTGCCAAGACCTGCGATTAATAATAATGGCATTTATTAAGCACTTACTATGTGCAAAGCACTGTTCTAAGCGCTGGGGAGGTTACAAGGCGATCAGGTTGTCCCACATGGGGCTCACAGTCTTAATCTGTAATTTCCTATTACGGCCCAGCACACGCACTTCGTTCTTCTCATTTCTAGACTGTGAGCCAATTTGTACTGCCCAAGCGCTTAGTACAGTGCTCTGCACACAGTAAGCGCTCAATAAATACAATTGATTGATTGATTAATCTCCATTTTACAGATGAGGTCACTGAGGCCCAGAGAAGTGAAGTGACTTGCCCGAAGTCACACATATGTTTGTCCATATTTATTACTCCTTATTTATTTTATTTGTACATATTTATTCTATTTATTTTATTTGGTTAATATGTTTTGTTTTGTTGTCTGTCTCCCCCTTCTAGACTGGGAGCCCACTGTCGGGTAGGGACCGTCTCTATATGTTGCCAACTTATACTTCCCAAGAGCTTAGTACAGTGCTCTGCACACAGTAAGCGCTCAATAAATACGATTGAATGAATGAATGAATGAATTTGGCAGAGCCGGGATTCGAACCCATAACCCCTGACTCCAAAGCCCGTGCTCTTTCCACTGAGGCACGCTGCTTTTTTTAAAAAAAATGGCATTTATTAAGCGCATACTATGTGCTAAGCACTGGATCCCACGCTGCGAATGTGCTAAACGAAAAGATGTTACAGCACAGATTATATTTATCACCTTAATAAGTCCCCAAATATTCTAGAGCCGTTTCTGACTTTTCACCAGAACTCGCCAGTTGGAACCACTGCCGAAGGGCTTTAAAAATGCTGCCATCAATACGATTGATTGATTGATTGATTTATTAAGCGCTTGCTATGTGCACAGCACTGTTCTAAGCGCTGGGGAGGTCACAAGGTGATCGGGTTGTCCCACGGGGGGGCTCACAGTCTAAATCCCCATTTTACAGATGAGGTAACTGAGGCCCAGAGAAGTGAAGCGACTTGCCCAAAGTCACACAGCCGACAAGTAGCGGAGCCGGGATTGGAACCCATGACCTCCGGCTCCGCAGCCCATGCTCTTTCCACTGAGCCATGCTACTTCTCATGATTCCCATTTCATAATTAACATTTAAAAGGAATTGTTCGGAAGTATAAACATACCTTGGGGTGGATTTTTGGGGGAACGGAAGGGTCTTTAAAAGTTTAAATTTTCATTGCCTTTGACTCCTGAATCAGCTAAGGTTACAGATACCACAGATCGATTGGTGCACTTCTCAAATTATCATCATCATCATCAATCGTATTTATTGAGCGCTTACTATGTGCAGAGCACTGTACTAAGCGCTTGGGAAGTACAAATTGGCAACATATAGAGACAGTCCCGACCCAACAGTGGGCTCACAGTCTAAAAGGGGGAGACAGAGAACAAAACCAAACATACTAACAAAATAAAATAAATAGGATAGATATGTACAAGTAAAATAAATAAATAAATAAATAGAGTAATAAATATGTACAAACATATATACATATATACACGAAAATTATTAGTAATGTTCCAATGAAGGATGTATGTATGCATGCTCAGGATCATATCAAGTTGAAGCTTTATCTCATTAATGTTCATTGGTTATAGTTATAAAATGCAAATTTAGCTCACTGTATTCTTCCTAGTCTCCTAAAAGGTCACAAATATATCAAAAATACCGTTCTTAGCACTTTTAGAAAGGTCTTTTGAGGATTGATTATCACAGCAGTGAAAATGTTTATGGTTTTCCCTGATTTAGATTGAGGGAGATACTTTGTTCCATTTTAATGCACGTTGTCCTGCAGAGAAGCAGCGTGGCTCAGTGGAAAGACCACGGGCTTGGGAGCCAGAGGTCATGGGTTCGAATCCCGGCTCCGCCACGTGTCTGCTGTGTGACCTTGGGCAAGTCACTGAACCTCTCTGAGCCTCAGTTCCCTCATCTGTAAAATGGGGATTAAGACTGCGAGTCCCACGTGGGACAACCTGATCACCTTGAAGCCCCCCAGCGCTTAGAACAGTGCCTCGCACACTGTAAGTGCTTAACAAATGCCATCATTATTATTAACATTACTATTACTACCAGATTGTGCACGAATTGCTTATTACTACCCAAAATCAGATGTGTGGAGCAAAATATTGATTCTGGCCTCTGGACATCTTGTAGCAAACACTTTTGAGATTCTAAATGTGCCACAGAAATCAAAATTAAAGGTGAGCCATAAACAAATAACTTTGTTACATTTAGCACCCAGAATATGATAGTTGCCCTGAAAATGCACGCGTACCTTAAAATTTGAACATCCTGATGGAAAAAATTTCATAAAGGCAGGGACATAAGTATCGTGACCAACGACCATCAGGAAAATCACTTCATTTTCCCGAGGTAGACTTGCCCTTAGCATAGCTTGGTGGATTCTTTTGAAATTAAAACCCTTATATTCAAACAAGATCATAAAATTCATTCTTGGCACCCGTGGGAACTAGAATCAATCAGGGTTTTTTTGCCCAAATGCACAGATGATGCAGTCAGGAGGGCGAGCAGCAGAAATGTCGGAAAGGTCCTTTAGGGGAGACGTGTTTTTAGTAAGACTTTGAAAGTGCCCCCATCTTACCTCCTTCCCTTCCCCACAGCACCTGTATATATGTATATATGTTTGTACATATTTATTACTCTATTTATTTATTTTACCTGTACATATCTATTCTATTTATTTTATTTTGTTAGTATGTTTGGTTTTGTTCTCTGTCTCCCCCTTTTAGACTGTGAGCCCACTGTTGGGTAGGGTGTCTCTATATGTTGCCAACTTGGACTTCCCAAGCGCTTAGTACAGTGCTCTGCACACAGTAAGCGCTCAATAAATACGATTGATTGATTCATTGAGAGTAGAGGACATTCAGTCAGTCAGTCATTCACATTTATTGAGTGCTTACTGTCTGCAGAGAACTGAACTAAGCACTTGGAAAAGTACAATAAAACAGGATACAGACACATTCCCAGGGAACATGTCTCTCAACTCTGTTATATTTTACTCCCCCAAGCCCTTAGTACAGTGCTCTGCACACAATAATAATAATAATAATAATGACAATGATAATAATAATAGTATTTGTTTAGTGCTTACTATAATAATAATAATAATAATAATGGCATTTATTAAGCGCTTACTATGTGCAAAGCACTGTTCTAAGTGCTGGGGAGGTTACAAGGTGATCAAGTTGTCCCACGTGGAGCTCACAGTCTTAATCCCCATTTTCCAGATGAGGTAACTGAGGCCCAGAGAAGTTAAGTGACTTGCCCAAGGTCACACAGCTGGCAATTGGTGGAGCTGGGATTTGAACCCATGACCTTTGACTCCAAAGCCCGGGCTCTTTCCACTGAGCCACGCCGCTTCTCATACTATGTGCCAGGTACTGTATGTACTGAGCACTGGGGTGGGTACAAGGAAATCGGGTTGGACACAATCCCTGTCCCACATGGGGCTCACAATCTCAATCCCCATTTTACAGATGAGGTAACTGAGGCACAGAAAAGTAAAGTGACTGGCCCAAGGTCACACAGCAGACAAGTGGTGGCGCTGGGGTTAGAACGGTAATTGCTCAATAAATATGATTAATGGATTCATTCATTCAATCATTGAGTGCTTACTGTTTGCAGAGCACTGTACTAAGCGCTTGGGAAGTACAAGTTGGCAACATATAGAGACGGTCCCTGCCCAACAGCGGGCTCACAATCAAGAAGGGGGAGACAGATAACAAAATAAAACATATTAACAAAATAGATTGATTGCTGGATTGATTTGCCTCTCAACTATATAGAAGGAGGGAGTTTCAGGCTAGAAGGAGTATGTGGGTAAGGGGTTAGCCTCAAATCTCTGGAACGATGTATTTCCTCTCCCGAAGAATAATTTAACCATTTTGCTATCAAAGTTTTTTATGGATATTGGGCTGTTTCATCAACCGTTGTGTTTCCCCGCCCCTGCCACCCCCAACCATTGGCAGAAAGGGTGGTTGGAAGTGACGACTGGCAGAATGAATTGGAACTCCCTTCTAAATTCTCCATCTGTCAGTCGTTGAGCGTTGCCGCTCCCAGACTCCGAATGATATAGTTGATTTCACAGAAATGGCACTTCCAGGTGAAATTCATTTTCAAGAGTAAACTGATTCCCCAAGATGACTCAGTCGCGAGAGACCCAACTTGGAATTAGCCAGAAAGAGACAGTGAACCAAGTGGTTTGTGGCAGTCACCGGTTATGAAAACCTTCTGTTTTTATTTGTCATTTTCTTAATGCTCACTTAGAAATGCACACCCAAAAGGGCTCTTTTATAAACTGTAAACACATCACAGTGGTATTTGGAGATCTTTCAGACATTGTCTGTAAACAGAAGTTGCTTCAAAGCATATTCCAGATACTTTCTGGTGCAGAAATTTTAGATGCTTAATACATCCTTCAGCTGAAAGCCAATAATCTTTCACATTTTGCAGGGAAAAAATCATATTTGGTGTGTGATATATGTTATAAATGTTCACATTTTGTTGGATACATTAAAAAAAGCCTGCTGAGCCATCTTCCCAGGATAAATTTTCAGCAACTGCATCTTGATATCGGACAGGCCGTCCTATTTATTGAGTGCTCACTGTGCGCAGAGCACTGTACTAAACGCTTGGGAGAGTACAACACAACAATAGAACAGACACATTCCCTGCCCACAATGCCCTTATAGTCTACCCTGGTACCTGAATATGTGCTTCCATGAAATCCCAGTATGCCGCTACATCATACCAGACGGGATGTAACACAAGATTGCAAAACATAACATGACTTGGAGAATCAAGCGGCTAGGATTTGGGGGATATTTTTTCCATTTTTAAAAGTGATTAAAAGGCATACTTTTGAAAAAGAAAACTCCGCTTGGCCACTCGGAAACTGGTCAAATCCTATATTATTATACTACCTAGTTAACTTTATAGGGAACAAAGGAGTCATTTTGTTTGAAAAACGCAAGCCAGTGTATTTTAATGCTTGAATAGGTAGGATATATGCACGTTTGTTTGTTTTCTTCTGGTTCTGGCCCATCTCTGCCGGTTCCCAGCTCCCTTCCTCAACGGATAAAAATGTCCTTTCTCCTTTCCAGCGCGTATCGTGTTTTACAGAGGCTCTCAAAGAAGAATGGACGCATATGCAGAGGAACAAAAGATCAGAGGCACAGCCGCGCTCTACATGTGATGCTTTGCATTTCCCAGATGTAGCTGAGGAATGTAAGTCAATATAACACATCTCCGAAGTCCTACAATAGCTGGAGATGCCGAAACTTATTTTTCTTAACCGCAGCCTGAGCTTGACTTTTGAACAATTAGCTCTTTCAGATGTGCTCTGACACCCCCAAGGGTGTCCTAGGTTTCATGTTCTATATAGTACAGGTAATGAGTGAGTCATAAAACTTGAGAGAGGCATGTCCTTTGGTTTCCTTTGTGTGGGTAGCTAGAATATGCGGATAGGCGGCGGGGACAAAATGTTTTCTAATCCTATTCAATTGTCCTAATTTTTTTTAAAAAAAATTAATGTTTGAATAACAACAATGAAGTGTTCTGTGAAGTTCAAGAAGTACTCTCCTAGAACACTAGTTAGTAGTGGCAGATCAATCAATCAATCAATCAATCGTATTTATTGAGCGCTTACTGTGTGCAGAGCACTGTACTAAGCGCTTGGGAAGTACAAGTTGGCAACATATACAGTCCCTACCCAACGGTGGGCTCACAGTCTAAAAGGGGGAGACAGAGAACAAAACCAAACGTACTAACAAAATAAAATAAATAGAATGGATATGTACAAGTAAAATAAATAAATAAATAGAATAATAAATATGTACAAACATATACGTATGTATATATAGCAGATATATGTATATAATAAATGCCATATGTTATTATGTGTATATTATGTACTACATATATACATATGTATATATAGCAGATGTACTATATTTATCTCTTCCTAATTTTCTGGGCACATCATACCTTTCCTCTGTAGGATAATTCCCAACACGCTCAACAAATACGTTCCATGTGAATTTATCTTTTCTGTTGCTTTTTATACCTGAGTACCATGATGCTATTTCATAGTCCCCTCCCTCAACCATGGATGCCAGAGTGGCCCATATTTTATTTTAATTCTACTCATAAATTGCGTTTTTCACCACCCTAAGAGCGAGATGGTCATTTTGGCTGATTGTGTGACTGCTTCCTGTGCCTTTATTTCCCATCTGCGTCAATCAGTCAATCAATCAGTTGTATTTATTGAGCACTTACTGTATACAGAGCACCATACTAACCACTTGGGAGAGTACAATATAAGTGTTCCCTGCCCACAAGAAGCTTACATTCTAGAGGGAGTATTAGAGTTTGCCTCGTACCCTCCCCCGTGGAGATAATGATGGCATTTATTAAGCGCTTACTATGTGCAAAGCACTGTTCTAAGCACTGGGGAGGATACAAGGTGATCAGGTTGTCCCACGGGAGGCTCACAGTCTTCATCCCCGTTTTACAGATGAGGTAACTGAGGCTCAGAGAAGTGAAGTGACTTGCCCAAAGTCACACAGCTGACAAGTGGCGGAGCCGGGATTTGAACCCAAGACCTCTGACTCCCAAGCCCGGGCTCTTTCCACTGAGCCACTGCTTCTCTGGTAGATGCTGGTAAAGGAAAAAAGGAGATTCACAGAAAGAGATATTTAGCAAATTTGAGTGTTCATTGAGGTAACTGAGTGTTCACTGAGGGCATATTAATGGAACAGGGATCTAATCTCTTGTCAGATAAGCCTCCTTTACAATGGAAAAATCCATGAAGTGGGTGGGGGGGAAGCAACTGAATACTTTTCTCATCTGCTTTTCAGTAAACAATGAAATGTAAATATGGTTATACAATTTAAAAATTCAATAATTGGCTACTGGACTGAACTAAAAGGACTAAATTCACCATCATTCATGTTAAAGGGAAATGTTGTTTAGTTGTCCATCAACGCTAAAATAAAATAAAGCCCAGAGGAGTCTCATTGGAGTACGCCTGTAGCTTCTACTGCAGCCCCACCAGGCGCAGAATGGGACATAAAATAAATCAAAGTAATTTGGTTAAGTTGGCTTATATTTTCTTTCAATTCACAGAAGAATGGCTAGAATTCTAACTTATTTTTTGCCTGAATTTGTATCTGGGGGTCAAACTGCTGAATTTCAGATTGTTAAACAGCATGGGATAGTGAATAGAGCACGGGCCTGGGAGCTAAAAGGACCAAATTCTAATCCCGGCTCTGCCATTTGTCTGCTGTGTGACCTCGGGCAAGTCACTTAACTTCTCTGTGCCTCAGTTACCTCATCTGTGAAATGGGGATTAAGACTGTGAGCCCCACGTGGGGCAACCTAATTACCTTGTATCTACCCCAGCACTTAGAACAGGACTTGGAACACAGGAAACGCTTAGCAAGTACCATTATTATTATTATTATTATTACTTCAGAGACTGCACACAGCTTCCCAGAATTTGTAGTGAATTTCTAGGAGAATCAGTTTGAACTCCTTTCCCCGCAGATATTTGGTGTAAGAGATTGTATTTCATATCAGATGATTTTAATTTTAAACATATAAAATGTTTTAATTATTTGGGAAATGTTTTCAAAAATGTGTTCTTTGAACCAAAACCCTCTCCAGAGCTTAAATCTCAAAAGGTCAGCACAAAATTCAAAATCTGGGAAGTTTCTAAATTTGATCACACGCATCTCATTATTAGCTTAACGTCTTAGTCGTATTTTCAAATAACAAAGAGACTTAGCTTTCAGGATAGAAATGACTTCCAACTGCCAATCCTGAATACTCAGGTTTAATTGTTCAGATTTGGCTTGTGAAGTAAATTAACAAAGGAAAGCATCTGCTATAAATGTTAAAAGGCATGCCTGCTAGAATCGAAGGATAGGCCTGTCATCATTTAAACCCCTTTCAACTCGGCTGACATAATTCACATTACAACTCCACGATGATGGGTTTGTAGCTGCAGTCGTGACTCAGGAAAGCAATATGAGTCACTGTTGACTCTTCTCTTAAATCATTCTCCTTCCCCCTTATACTGTGAACTCCAGTGGGACAGGGACTGTACCAGAACGGGTTGCCTTATATCTACCCCAATGCTTGGCACAGTGCTTGACACATAATAAGTGCTTATCAAACACCAGAACTACCAGAACTTACCAAATATCAGAACCGATTTCCAAACAGATGAAGTCTCAATAAAGCATACATGCATTGGTTTGGTTTATATAGAAGGTTCCCCGCCATGCAGTGACTGCATTCTATCCCTGCTCATTAAACTTTTAAATCCTATATTTCGGCGAGTTACATGTGCAGGTGGATTTAATATGCTAAAATAACTTATGAAATATTTTCACAAAAGTTTATGAATGCCAGTTTGCTACATCTCCTCTAGGCAACTGAAGATCGGTTTAATTAGCTCCCAAGGAAAACCAGCTTTTCTCCATTTAAAGGTACACGGCTCTGGAGTTGATTCTCTTTAGTGCTCACCGGAGAGAGACAGAGTTCGGTGACCTTCAAGGGCCATCGTACTGACATTTCTCTTTAATTAGTTCTGTGACCGTGTCTTTGTTCAGTCAAGTAGTCTGTGTTTGAAAAGGGAGCAAATGCGTTTTTCACATATAAATGAACGCACAGTGGATATTTTGATACGCCAGGATGTAGTATTAATAAACTCAATGTGAACAGCTAATGAGTTTACTTGCAGAATGGAGTGTATTTTCCTAACACTCAATGTCCAGTGCTCCTTGACCATAGTTAGATATGCTAGGGTGTGGTTCTGGACTGCAAATCGAGTGTGGCAGCTTCGGCTAAATTGAGGATTGGTTGTGATATGATCAATCAATCAATCATATTTATTGAGCGCTTACTGTGTGCAGAGCACTGTACTAAGTGATTGGGAAGTACAAGTTGGCAACATATAGAGACGGTCCCGACCCAGCAGTGGGCTCACAGTCTAGAAGGGGGAGACAGAGAATAAAACCAAACATATTAACAAAATAAAATAAATAGAATAGATATGTACAAGTAAAATAAATAAATAGAGTAATAAATCCGTACAAACATATATACATATATACAGGTGCTGTGGGGAAGGGAAGGAGGTAAGACGGGGGGGATGGAGAGGGGGACGAGGGGGAGAGGAAGGAGGGGGCTCAGTCTGGGAAGGCTATGATGTGATGTGATGATGTGTCCACCTCCTTCCCTTCCCCACAGCACCTGTATATATGTTTGTACATATTTATTACTCTATTTATTTGTTTATTTTACTTGTACATATCTATTCTATTTATTTTATTTTGTTAGTATGTTTGGTTTTGTTCTCTGTCTCCCCCTTTTAGACTGTGAGCCCACTGTTGGGTAGGGACTGTCTCTATATGTTGCCAATTTGTACTTCCCAAGCGCTTAGTACAGTGCTCTGCACACAGTAAGCTCTCAATAAATACGACTGATGATGATGATGATGATGTGTCTCTATGTATCAACTCCATAAAAGGCACGGCTTTAAGTGTGTCACAGAACTAAAACCAGTAAGGATACTGAGCAGGTAAGCCCTATAATAATCACCCATAGTCAGACACACCCACAGTACTATAATAAAATTGAATGGTTTTTTTAAAAACTTTTTTTATCTGCTTAACTAGTTCAGTATGGTCTTTCCCCTCATTTAATCCGAGATAGTGGAGTTGTATGGTAACCTGAAATCCTTCCAGAAGATGGGAGAAAGGTAGTAAACCCCATGTGGTATTTAGCACTATCTGAACACCTGCCCTTTGACTGACTTCTGTTCACCAACCCTCTTATATAACCTTTGACTGCCCATCCAGTTCTCTAGAAACGTAACAATCTCTGATCTGGTGGACCAACATAAATTAGGACTTTATCGAAGCAAAGAAGGCAAGGCTGTTGAGGCCCTGAGCATTACATTTCTGCTGGGCTAAAAAAGTCGAAAGAGTCGGGTCAAAGAGAAGACACCAATTGTGTGGCGCAAGAGAACTCTTAGTCTGAACGTCTGACAAAGACATTAGGAACTCAGGAAAATAGAAATATCATTCCTCTAAGAGTCCCATGGATATTCACGTCCGTTATAGTTTTGGCGTGTAATAGAGTAAGGCGGCATCGTATTCATTTTTCTGTGGAATGGAAAATGTCACAAAATCCCACACAGTCAGTGACCAAATCAGGGACATGAATCTATTCTCTGTCTACTAGATGAAGGAGGTTTTCCCTGATTAATCTCTCAACTCCCCCCACAGACGCCCCAGCCCTGCAACTTCCATTTCTGCCTTTCTACCTCTAGATTGTAAGCTCACTGTGAGTAGGGAATGTGCCTACCAACTCAGTTGTATTGTACCATCCCAATCACTTAGTACAGTGAGCACACAATAGATACCACTATTGTACCATAGTATTGTATTGTATTGTATTGTATTGTACCCATAGTATTGGGTATTGTACCATCCCAAGCACACAGTAAGCACTCAATAGATACCACTAATTGATTTCATGCCACATAAGCACTAAGTCCAGCTGGTACTTACGTACATATCTTTCTACTCCTTTCTGCAATCTAGTGTATCAATTTATCTATTGTAGTGTCCACTAAATTCTAAACTCTTTGAGGGCAGGGATCATGTGTATTAATTCTGTTGTATTCTTCCAAGTGCTTAGTTCAATGGTCTGCACATAGTAGGTGCTCAATAAATGCTATTCACTGATTGACCATTATTGAGCAATCGTGAATGAATGAATGAATGAATGAATTGAGCGCTTACTGTGTGCAGAGCACTGTACTAAGTGCTTGGGATGTCCAAGTTGGCAACATATAGAGATGGTCCCTACCCAACAACGGACTCAAAGTCTAGAAGGGGGAGACAGAGAACAAAACATATTAACAAAATAAAATAAATAGAATATGTACAAGTAAAATAAATAAATAGAGTAATAAATACATACAAAGATATATACACATATACAGGTATACAGGCATTAGACTTTATTACTGCTATTGAAGAAAAGATGTTCTTTGGGAATCCTCTTCACCGGTGATTTCTAAAAGGGCGGGAAGACATCTCCAGGATGCATGCTAAACTGATTTGGTGATGGGGAGTTGGTGTTCAGATACTTTCTGGGTCTCTCTTACTTAATAATAATAATGATGATGGCATTTGTTAAGCGCTTACTATGTGCAAAGCACTGTTCTAAGCGCTGGGGAGGTTATAAGGTGATCAGGTTGTCTCATGGGGGGCTCACAGTCTGAATCCCCATTTTACAGATGAGGTAACTGAGGGCCAGAGAAGTTAATTGATTTACTTGGGTAATTGTCACTTGTCACTTGGTAATTTTCACTTGTCACTTGTCACAGTGTTGATTTTCACTTGGGTAATTGTCACACAGCTGAAAAGTGGCGGAGCCGGGATTTGAACCCATGACCTCTGACTCCAAAGCCCGTGCTCTTTCCACTGAGCCACACTGCTTCTCTATTCTATTCTATTCTATGAATATTCTATTCATATTTCTTTGTTTCATCTCCTTCATCTTCACAAGAAATCAGCTTATGGTTCTTGCCTGTACCAACTCCCACACTCCTGCCCCTTTGCCAAAGCAATTCGTAAATTCTCCCTAATCGTGTCTTTCATTTACTTCTTCACTTGGCAAAGTGAAGCCTTCAATCAAGCCTTCCCTGATTAATTCGCAATACCCCAGTCACATCAACCCTACAGCACTCTCAGCTCTTATATAAATCACTCCTATCCTTCACTTGGCAAAGACTAACAAATCAATGCGAAATGGCCATGTGTTGTAATTTCAATTTGATGTTGATTCCATAACCAATTATGGAATAGACATGAGTAGTCTACTTTCTCCAACCCGGTGCGGGCGGGACTATCTGTCAGAATGATATCGTGGTGATTTGTTTAAAAGGCAAACTTTCACATTAACCTTTTACCCCATCTCATCCAAAGGCAGGGTTATTTTTTTCTGCTTTTTAAAATATAGAATAGCCCTATTGTTGGGGGTCTAATTAACTCTTCCTCTTCCTACCGCGGCCCATCTGGAAACACGCTCCCTACCTAGCTGCGCGAGGCTGGCAATCCGACTCATTGCTTTTCAATAACACTCTCTTCCCTATTCAATTAATCAATACATGGACTAAAGTGAGGAGAACATTTGGGTCATTAAGCAAAGTAGCCACAAATAAAGACAGCATATTGCTGCACTGGGATTTACTAGGCTTTTCACCTTATGTACCAAATAAATGCAGTGAAGTCTGATTTAGGAAAGATTGTGTGGGAGAATTGAGAAGTGAAAAATATAAAGCTACTATAATCTGCTCCGGGGAGCTAGAGAAAAACAGAATTAGGTCTGGGGACGAAAATGTGGAAATCTACTGAGAGAGGTAGCATGGCCTAGTGAAAAGAGCTTTGGCCTGGGAGTAAGAGGACCTGGGTTCAAATTCTACTCCATCACATATCTGCTCTGTGACTTTGAACAAGTCACTTAACTTCTCTGTACCTTAGTTACCTCCTCTGCAATACGAGGTCTTACTTAGACTGTGAAACCCATGTGGGACATGGTTATCATATATCTACCCTCGTGCTTAGTACAGTGTTTGGCATGCAGTAAGTGCTTAACAAATACTTAGAAAGCAGCGTGGCTCAGTGGAAAGAGCCCGGGCTTTGGAATCAGAGGTCATGGGTTCAAATCTCGGTTCCACCACTATTTAGCTGTGTGACTTTGGGCCAGTCTCTGTGCCTCAGTTACCTCATCTGTAAAATAAGAATTAAAACTATGAGCCCCCCGTGGGACAACCTGATCACCTTGTAACCTCCCCAGTGCTTAGAACAGTGCTTTGCACATAGTAAGCGCTTAATAAATGCCATTAAACAAAAACCAAATAATTCTTGAGTATTTTTAAAACGGTGAATTAGTTACAAGCTGCTTTACTCAGGTCTCTACCCTGTAGAGATGACATTCATTCAGTTGTATTTATTGAGCACTTTCTGGGTGCAAAGTACTGTGCTAAGCACTTTTACCTCATCTCATCCAAAGGCAGGTATTTTTTCTGCTTTTAAAATATAGAATAGCCCCATTGTTGGGGGTCTAATTAGCTCTTCCTCTTTCTACCGCAGCCCATCTGGAAACACGCTCCCTACCTAGCTGTGCGAGGCTGGCAGTCTGACTCATTGCTTTTCAGTAACACTCTCTTCCCTATTCAATTAATCAATACATGTACTAAAGTGAGGAGAACACTTGGGTCATTAAGCAAAGTGGCCACAAATAAAGATAATATATTGTAAAGTACTGTATATAATATATATATATATATGTATATATTACTATATATATTATAAAGTACTGTTCTAAACACTTGGGAGAGTACAATATAAAAAGAAACAGACACATTCCCCTGCCCACAACGGTTGTGTGGTTGTGTTTCCGAGGTTCACCTACTTCCTTGGCCGTTGCCTCACGATGCCCAGCTTATGGAGATGCTGTGACAAGACAAGTAGACTCATCTCTAAATTGGTGGATAATGAAAATTGAGACTCATCATTATTATAGTTATGATGGTATTTATTAAGCGCCTACTATGTGTCAAACACTGTTCTAAGCACTAGGGTAGATTGATCAGTCAATCACACTGAATGATTGATCTACCCCGGTAGGTACAAGCAGATACAAGTTAACCATCGTTATTTAAGAAATTAAAAAAGGTCCTCCCTAAGATTATAAGCTTCTTAAGGGCATTGTTTTCTCCTTTCTGATTCCTCTGTACGTTGTGCGTTGTCATTTTCTTTTGTAGAATCTGGTGCTCATAACCCTCTCTGCCTTGAGAAAATAACATGAGTTCTGTTGCCAGATTGTAGGGCGCCTTCATCATTAGAAGCATCATCATGTACATATCTATTCTATTTATTTTATTTTGTTAGTATGTTTGGTTTTGTTCTCTGTCTCCCCCTTTTAGACTGTCAGCCCACTGTTGGGTAGGGACTGTCTCTATATGTTGCCAATTTGTACTTCCCGAGCGCTTAGTACAGTGCTCTGCACATAGTAAGCGCTCAATAAATACGATTGATAAATACGATTGATGATGATCCATCATCAACCTCATGTTTTGGGTGCTTACTGTGTGTGAAGCACTGGACACAACATATCTGTGTGTGAAGCACTGGACACAACTGGACACGTCATATTTATTGATTTGCTTACTGTGTGCAGAGCACTGTACTGAGCGCTTGAGAGTACAAGCGCTTTGCTTGTACTTCCCAAGTGCTTAGTACACTGCTCTGCACACAGTAAGCGCTCAATAAATACAATTGAATAGTAAGTGCTTAATGAATGCCATCATTATTATTATTATTATTATAAACAGACACATTCCCTGCCCACAACAAGCTTACTGTCTAGAGAGGGCGAGACAGACATTAATATAAAATAATAAATTACAGATATTCATTCATTCATTCATTCATTCAATCGTATTTATTGGGCGCTTACTGTGTGCAGAGCGCTGTACTAAGCGCTTGGGAAGTACATGTTGGCAACATATAGAGACAGTTCCTACCCAACAGTGGGCTCACAGTCTAAGCGCTGGGGAGGTTACAAGGTGATCAGGTTGTCCCACGGGGGGGCTCACAGTCTTCATCCCCATTTTACAGATGAGGTAACTGAGGCCCAGAGAAGTGAAGTGACTTGCCCAAAGTCACACAGCTGACAATTGGCGGAGCTGGGGTTTGAACCCATGACCTCTGACTCCAAAGCCTGGGCTCTTTCCACTGAGCCACGCTGCTTCTCTATGGTAATAATATGATATGATTACAGTGCCCTGCACACAGTAAGTGCTCAATAAATACGATTGATGATGATGATATGATATGATATGATAATAATAATAATAATCACAATAGTCACAATAATAATAATAATAATGTTGGTATTTGTTAAGTGCTTACTATGTGCCAAGCACTGTTCTAAGCGCTGGGGTAGATACAGGTAATCAGGTTATTCCACGTGGGGCTCACAGTCTTCATCCCCATTTTACAGATTCATTCATTCATTCAATCGTATTTATTGAGCGCTTACTGTGTGCAGAGCACTGTACTAAGCGCTTGGGAAGTCCAAGTCGGCAACATCTAGAGACGGTCCCTACCGAACAACGGGCTCACAGTCTAGAAGGGGGAGACAGACGACAAAACCAAACACGTGGACGGGTGTCAAGTCGTCAGAACAAGTAGAATTAAAGCTAAATAATAATAAGAAGAAGATATGTACATAAGTGTTGTAGGGCCGGAATGGGGAAGAGCGGAGGGAGAAAGTCGGGGAGACGCAGGAGGGAGTGGGAGAAGAGGAAAGGGGGAGCTTGGTCTGGAGGAGATGTGCCTTCAATAAGGCTTTGAAGTGGGGAAGAGTTACCGTCTGTGGGATTTGAGGAGGGAGGGGTGTCCAGGCCAGAGGCAGGACGTCGGCAAGCGGTCAGTGGTGAGACAGTTGCGATCGAGTCACGGTGAGAAGGTTAGCACCAGAGGAGCAAATTGTGTGGGCTGGGTTGTACTGATCAATCAATCAATCAATCGTATTTATTGAGCGCTTACTTTGTGCAGAGCACTGTACTAAGCGCTTGGGAAGTCCAAGTTGGCAACATGTAGAGACAGTCCCTACCCAACAGCGGGCTCACAGTCTAGAAGGGGGAGACAGACAACAACCGGAGAAATCAATCAATCAATCATATTTATTGAGCACTTACTGTGTGCAGAGCAACATATAGAGACAGTCCCTACCCAACAGTGGGCTCACAGTCTAAAAGGGAGAGACAGAGAACAAAACCAAACATACTAACAAAATAAAATAGAATAGATATGTACAAGTAAAATAAATAAATAAATAGAGTAATAAATATGTACAAACATATATACATATATACAGGTGCTGTGGGGAAGGGGAGGAGGTAAGATGGGGGGATGGAGAGGGGGATGAGGGGGAGAGGAAGGAAGGGGATCAGTCTGGGAAGGCCTCCTGGAGGAGGTGAGCTCTCAGTAGGGCCTTGAAGGGAGGAAGGGAGGGAGGGAGGAAGAGAGTAGCGAGGTGAGGTAGAAGGGGGCAAGGTGAAGAAGTGCTTTAAAGCCACTGGTGAGGAGTTTTTGTCTGATGCAGAGGTGGTTGGGCAGCCACGGGAGTTTTTTGAGGGGTGGGGTGACATGTCCCGAACGTTTTTAGGGAAAAATGTAGACAAAAAGATGGAATGGGAGTCTCCTCCAATGATGCGAAGCGGGGCTGGCTCTGGGTGGTGGGGCAGAGACCTTTCAAAACCCAGTCCATCATCATCATCATCATCATCATCATCATCAATCGTATTTATTGAGTGCTTACTGTGTGCAGAGCACTGTACTAAGCGCTTGGGAAGTACAAATTGGCAACATATAGAGCCGGTCCCTACCCAACAGTGGGCTCACAGTCTAAAAGGGGGAGTCCATCTCGCTAGACTGTAAGCTCGTTGTGAGCAGGGAACGGGTCTTCCAACTCTGTTATATTGTATTCTCCCAAATGCTTGACGCAGTGCTCTGCCCACAGTAAGCACTCAATAAATATGAGAATGGCCTCTCTGTTTGAGAAGCAGCGTGGCCTGGTGGATAGAAGGACTACCCTGGGAGTCAGAAGGATTTGGGTTCTAATCCTGGCTCCACCACTTGTCTTCTGTATGACCTTGGGTATGTCACTTCACTTCTCTGGGCCTCTGTTCCCTCATCTGGAAAATAGGTATTAAGACTGTACCCCCCCGTAGGACATGGAATGTGTCCAACCTGATTATTATTAGTAATTAGTCCTCCCCCTGGCCTGGAATGCCCTCCCTCCGCACATCCGCCTAGCTAGCTCTCTTCCTCCCTTCAAAGCCCTACTGAGAGCTCACCTCCTCCAGGAGGCCTTCCCACACTGAGCCGCCTCTTTCCTCTCCCCCTCCCCATCCCCCCACCCTCCTCCTTCCCCTCCCCACAGCACCTGTATATATATTTGTACAGATTTATTACTCTATTTTACTTGTACATATTTACTATTCTATTTATTTTGTTAATGATGTGCATCTAGCTTTATTACTATTTATTCTGACGACTTGACACCTGCCCACATGTTTTGTTTTGTTGTCTGTCTCCCCATTCTAGACTGAGAGCCCGTTGTTGGGTAGGGACCGTCTCTATATGTTGCCAACTTGTACTTCCCAAGGGCTTAGTACAGTGCTCTGCACACAGTAAGTGCTCAATAAATACGATTGAATAAATGAATGAATGAATTCGCCAAGCTAGCTCTTCTCCTCCCTTCAAAGCCCTACTGAGCGCTCACCTCCTCCAGGAGACCTTCCCAGACTGAGCTCCCTCTTTCCTCTCCCCCCCCCACCCCCCCGCCCTACTCCTTCCCCTCCCCACAGCACCTGTATATATGTTTGTACAGATTTATTACTCTATTTATTTTACTTGTACATATTTACTATTCTATTTTGTTAATGATGTGCATCTAGCTTTATTTCTATTTATTCTGACGACTTGACACCCGTCCACATGTTTTGTTTTGTTGTCTGTCTCCCCCTTCTAGACTGTGAGCCCGTTGTTGGGTAGGGACCGTCTCTATATGTTGCCAACGTGTACTTCCCAAGTGCTTAGTACAGTGCTCTGCACATAGTAAGCGCTCAATAAATACGATTGAATGAATGAATAAGGGTAAATTCCCCAGTTAGACTTACTGCATCCATTTAGTCACCATTTTAACACCACAACTGCTGAAAGTGTTCAAATTTGCCCTAGGTGGTCAGGAAACAGCCTCTCCGCAGTTTTAGATACCTCCAGCGGAGCTCAGCACAGCACCAGATAATTCAGCGCTCCTTCCTCAAACCCATCTCTACTACAAGGCTTTGGGAACTTCTCAGTCTCTCCCAGATCCGAAGTTCTGAAAAGTTGGGTTTGAAAAGCCCTCTGGCCCCTTCATTGTTATAGGAAGGATTGCTATAAAACTAGGGCAAACTAAGCTTTATTAAAGCCAGGTTTTTCTCTGGTTGTCATCGTCCAGGTAATTTGTGGTCAAGGTTTGGTGCGATTTCCCTTTGCAAAACATTTCCAGATTTCCTTCCCCACCCAAATCGCTCGGCGGTTCCTATGGGGTGGCTGAAAATCTCTCTGGTGAACTTACCCAATAAGAGTAATTTAGAATCTAAACAGATGTTTGTGCTTGAGGGGCTGTGTGTGGATAAGGCAATGAGAACCATCTGACGTGATTTTCCCTCTCTTCCCAAATCCTTTTCAAACACCCATGGAAAATTGTCAAAGACAGGAGCGAAGCATCAAAGAGCCCAACACCAAGCCTTGAACGTTAGGGAGTGGATCCTGAGAACGTCTGGAAATTCAAGCACAGCCCACTGGCCCGTTGTTTCAAAGGTATAGCCGATGCAAACAAAGATCTTGTCTTTTCCCCAAGCCAACTTCTGTGTTTCAACAGACGACGACCGTCTGGATCGTGAAGCCGAGGCGAAAACGTCAGCCATGCCGGGCGCCACAAACAGCGGGAACACCAGCTCAACAAGGGGTAAGGATTGTGAATCAGTTCCACGCCAGCTTTTTTAGCAACGCTTGCAGGTGTAAATCAGTTTCAGAGACAGAGGTGCCACCTCTGAATATTAAGGGGCAACTATGAAACGAAGACATGATATGGTGACACTCCTTAAATTTCACGGGGCTAACAAATGTGAATGGTTTTTAGGAGGATGCGTGCGCCTGGTTCCTTCAGAGCTGGCCTCTCCTGGGAATGGGGTCAAACAGAAGCAGTGTTTTCTAGTGGTTAGGGCACAGGCCTGGAAATCAAAAGGACCTGGGTTCTGATCCCAGTTCCACCTCTTGTCTGCTGTGTGACTTTGGACAAGTCGCTTAACTTCTCTGTGCCTCAGCTACCTCACCTGTAAAATGGGGATTAAGATGTGAGCCCTATGTGGGACAGGAACTGTTGTCCAGTCTGATTACCTTGTATCTACCCAGAGCTTGGAACCTCATAGTAAGCACTTAACAAACACCATAAAAAAAAACCTGTGTGGCTAGTGAAGGCACTCCTCACTGCAACAGGTTTCTGCTCTTCCAACCCTCTTCCTCTTTGTTTGCAAGGAAACCTACTCATTCATCTTTAATCCTATTTTACACTCCAAGGAACCTTGGACTCCAGCCCTCTGCCTCCAGAACAGTTCAATTTTCAAAGCGCTTTCCTCTTCTTGATGACCCTCCTCAAAATGCAGAATGATTTTCCTGTGGTTTCAATGGAGTCATGAGGTTGTTATGTGTTCTATCATCAGTCCAAAAGTTTTGGGAATGTATCAGTGAGATGCAAGTACAGATTTTGGGGAAAAGGCATGTGGCTTAACAATATATACCCATTCAGTTCTTTCACAGCACATGTCTTTGGTCTGCATTTCGGACAGAACGTGCCAAGAGAATTAGGGAACGCTCTTCTGACAACACACATCTTTCCAGATGAAGCTTGATTGTCGTACCCGTGTTGGAAGAAACAGCTGCTACCACATGCACAGCACTGTTAAATACGAATGAATGAATGAATGAATGAATGATCAAAGTGTAATTCAATCTATCAATCAATCGTATTTATTGAGCGCTTACTGTGTGCAGAGCACTGTACTAAGTGCTTGGGAAGTGCAAGTTGGCAACAAATAGAGACGTTCCCTACCCAACAGTGGGCTCACAGTCTAGAAAGAAGGGGAGAAAGAAGAGGGAAAAGGAAGGAGGAAGAGAGCAAAGGAGAAGGAATAGGGAGACAGGAAAGGGAGGAGGAGGAGATGAGGGCATAATGAAGGAAGGTGAGGGGAGAGGAGAGAAGAGAGAGAAGGAGGGGAGGGAAGGAGAAGGGAGAAGTGAAAGAGAGAGAAGGAGGTGAGGAGTAAAGGAGGAATTGTAAGTACTGCCACTGTTTTCCCCACAAACGCAACTCCCAGGTGATGGGAGAACTGACTATTTTTTTTTTTTAAAGTGAAACAGTTTTCCAGAATGGTTTAAGCATCGTCATCTTTGGGTTAAAGGAGAATGTTTCAAAGCCCTGTTTAGATCTGGAAGTCTATCTGGCACTGATGGATGGATTCTCAGAATTGTGAGTTTGTGACAATCATTCGTCCGGGGAAATATCCCAGCTTGATTCGTATATCAGTCTCCCCGCAGGTCTCTGCTACCAGCTTCCTCACTTTCGCACTCAGCACACAGCTCTCCAGTCCTCACAACCTTTGGCTGTCCCTCCACATCCAGGAAGAATTCCTCACACTGAGCTTCAATACTCTCCATCGCTCATTCCGCCTTCCATTCTGCTCTCCTCACCAGCTACTTCCCAATCCGCTCTCTCATTCTTCCCAAGCTGATGTTCTAGCGATACTCTCTTGACTCTTCCACCCCCAAATCCCTTGCTCCCGCAGCTTATAATTCCTTCCCTCCCCAAATCTAGCAAACCGTAGCCCTCCCCAAATGCAAAGCCTTCCTGAAATCCCTCCTCCTCCATCACACCTTCCCTGATTAATTTCCAGCATCTCAAATCGTATGAGCTCATCGTCCTTCTCTAGAACTTATGTACTTATTTAATGGTAATGATGTCATTTGCAAATGCTTAGTACAGTGCTCTGCACACAGTAAGCGCTCAATAAGTACGATTGAATGAATTTGCTAAGCGCTTACAGGCTCTTGGGAGAGTATAACAAGTAAATCAAGTTCGATACTCTCCTTGTCCCATGTGGGGCTCACAGTCTCAATTCCCATTTTACAGATGAGGTAACTGAGGCATTCATTCAGTCAGTTTTATTGAGTGTGTACTGTGCACAGAGCACTGTACTACGCACTTAGAGAAGTGAGGTGACTTACCCAGGGTCACGCAGCAGACAAGTGGCGGAGCCGGAATTAGAACCCATGACCTTCTGACCCCCGGGCGTGTGCTCTGTCCACTACGCCATGCTGCTTCTCATCCCATTTATCCTTAGCACTTGTGTATATATAGTTGCATTCAGTTGTACATTTAATTATGCATTTTGTTTAGTCTGTAACCCATTTTTATGTCTGACTTTCCCATTAGAAGGTAAGCGCCTTGTAGACAGGAATTATTGCACTTGACTGTTTTGTACTTCCCAGGTACTTCTCAAGTGCTTAGAACAGTGAATTGCACCTAGTGTGCACTCAATAAATACTATTTCTACCGTAATAATGATAATAATGGTATTTTTTAAGTGCTTACTATGTGCCGAGGACTGTTCTAAGCGCTGGGATCGATACAAGGTTATCAGGTTGATTCGTATCCTGATAACCTCATTTCTTTTGATAATCCTCATTTTTTACAAATGAGGTAACGGAGGCCCAGAGAAGTGAAGTGAAATGAAGTGACTTTCCCAAGATCACACAGCAGACAAGTGGCGGAGGCAGGATTAGAACCCATGACCTTCTCACTCCCAGGCCCGTGCTCGATCCACTAGTCTAAATGCTAGACCAGCATTTCCACTGGTCTAACTGCTGGGTTAGATACAAGCTAATCAGTTTGGACACAGTCCCTGTCCCACGTGGGCTCACATTCGTAATCCCCCTTTTACAGATGAGGTAACTGAGGCCCGGAGAAGTGAAGCGACTTGCCCAAAGTCACCCAGCTGACAAGTGGCAGAGCCGGGATTTGAACCCACGACCTCTGACTCCCAAGCCCGGGCTCTTTCCACTCAGCCACTCTGCACTAATGTTTTATGTGGAAATGTGACCATGGAGCTAAAGCTGGATAAGGATTCAATTAATGGATGTTTCAAAATATCTAACATCTAAGAGTCTCTCTTATGACGCCTTAACTTTGATCTGTAGTGTTCATCTCCAAATGTCTTTGAGACAAGGGAGTGATGCAAATCATAATGGTTTCTAAGGAGAAACCCTAAAATCAGAAAGATCCTTTTATCCCTAAATAAGGGATGCCATATTTTATCAGTAGTGCCATTTGAATCCCAGGTTTACTCCTATTTGAAACTCAGATACTCATAAATCTCAGAAAGTTCCACATTTTCCAGACTTTCTGAAGAACTGTGAACCCCATGTGGGACAGGGACTGTGTCCAAACTGATTAGCTTGTATTTACCCCAGCATTTAGACCAGTGCTTGACACATAGTAAGTACCTAATAAATGCGGTCATCGTTATCACTACTGTGAGGTCATTTGAGAACCTTTCCCTCCTTTAACAAAAGAGAAAAATCAGGAAAAATACTGCAGTGATTAGTGAGAAGCAGCGTGGCTCAGTGGAAAGAGCCCGGGCTCGGGAGTCAGAGGACGTGGGTTCTAATCCCGGCTCTGCCACTTTTTTGCTGTGTGACCGTGGGCAAGCCACTTAAATTCTCTGTGCCTTTCTTAATGGCAATTAAGGCTATGAGCCTCACATGGAACAACCTGATTACCTTGTATCTACCCCAGCGATGAGAACAGTAGGTGCTTAACAAATACCATAATAATAATAATAATAATTGTTATCTCATTCTTGAAAGCTTGTTGTGGGCAGGGAATTGTGCCTCCTATATTGTTGTGTTATCCTCTCCCAAATGCTTAGTACATTGCTCTGCACACAGTAAGCACTCAATAAAAATGGATCGATTGATTGAAAGGTCCAAGAGACATTCTCGGGAGGGAATTTTAGCAGCTTTTTAAAGTATACTTTTGTAAGGAGTATCAGTGGGTTGGCTGTCAGGGAACGTGACATCACTTTGTCACGTCCATGGGTGGAGAGGCCTGAAAAATTGCTCGGCCTCCATCTCCAACCTATCCAGTCCCATCCAGGCCATTTGGGAAATAGGAAATAGTTCATTAACATTCAAAGATGGTATTTAGACAACACAGGGCAACAATGCCACAAAGCCAATAGTCTTGCAAGTCCAAGACAGTGGAGCCAACTGGAGGGAATGACAGGCAGTGTGGAAACGGGAAAGGCTAGGTAGGGTGTGTTCAGTGTTTTGACAGGGCAGGTGAAGGCGTGACCAGTGAGATTATTTTACGATTTAAAACCAGATGAGGCTTTCTAGGTGGAATATTTTTCACCGCACACTTTTAGTGCTCTCAATAATTCGTAGAGTGGTAGAATGTCACTGCATAATTTTGGATTAAGAACCAAGGCCTGATGAGAACGACATAGACAGGCAGAATTTTGAAGGCTGAATGAGAAAGGGAAGACGTCGGTGGCAGAAATGTCCACTCTCACGCACTACAAGTGCATATCGGTAAGTGAGTACTGAATTAAATATTTGTCACTAGCTCTTTGTGTTGAAACAACTGAGAACACCACAAACAGCATTTCAAATGTAAATTCAGAGTAGGGGACAAAGCTACATTTCTGATTGTCACTCCTTTTAAATAAACACGCATGCTATTATGCTATCTGGAAGGATATAAAATGCGATCCTTTCCTGTATTCTGGATTCTTTTTGACCACCCATCTACCATCTCTCTACCTGCAACAAAACAGAATTCGAATTAGTTTAATGAGTAAACCAGAGCTCTACATGAGGCCATTGGCAAATCCAGATTCCGGTGATTGCTATTCATTCTTTTAAAATATTGATCGTTATTAACCGCTCAGAAGCTTTGGCTCAATAAAATACATTCCAGTAAAGTAATAGCAGCATAAAAGGCACAAACCTCATCTGGAGCTCAAACTCCAAACACTTTCCTAACACTAAACCAAGCCATATGATGGCGTTTAGTGAAAAAAGGTCTAAATCCCACCTCTACTGAAGGAAACAGAAAAATGCTGCAATGTCTACACCAGAATTTAAACAGCTGCACATGACCAATTCCTTATTGCTTGAAAAGCATGGAAATATGATAACAATTAGCAAAGAAACAGGAAACGGTCATGGAATGCTTCCAATAAACCTCAACCCAGTTTGAAAAGAAAAAGAGAAAACGTTGACCGTCACCTGCTTGTAAATGGGAAGCGGTGCTTTCTGTCTCGAACCGAAGTACGTTCCCAGATGTCTTGTTCCAGCGAGCGTCTGGCCACGGCCACCGATCTAGGCTAGTCACTTCACCTTCTGGTACTTTGGTTTCCTCAGTGGGCCAACAGAAATAAGACTAGTCCCATATATTTGGGGGCCTGTCTGGGGAAGAGCTCAGTTGGTCCTCTGGGGTTTTGTTAAAAAAAGGAGAGTTCAGGAGCGGCCCTTCCCATAGTCAAAGGACCGGACAAGTGGACTCTCTGAGTCCCTTCTCATACTATGGATTTGACAAATGCTTTCCACCTACAGTCACAAAAAAGGTAAGAATAGAGAGCAGCGGGCAACCATTCAGAATTCCTGGTACATTGCTATTTAAAAGTTTCGCCTGGTCAGTACTATCCTTCCAAGCAGCAGTCCGAGTTTACCATACCAGATGGACTCGCCATCACAGATTTGTTCTTTTCTGGCAAGCCATAGCTCTGTGTGATTGCAGAGTGTTACAGTTTTACTTTCTGGGAATTGAAAAAACAACAACAAACACATTATGGAAAAGAGAGTCCCTTATCGCCAGGCTAATTTTAGAATTAAAGGGTATTTGTTGTAAGGAAAAATGGTGGAAAAATGATCTCACCTTTCTTGGCAGTAACAATAAAAAACTCCAAGTTAGTTAAGGCTTGCCTTTCTCCCTCTCTCTCTCCCCCCACCCCCCCTTCTCTCTCTCTTTCTCTCTCTCCATCTCTTTCTTTGATAAAGCCTGATATATTTCACAGTGTTTGCTGGACCATGGGTAGACTTCCAGAGTGATCTCTTTTATGTCTAGACAGATATTCATAATGAAATAGATGTCTGGATAATGAAGTCAACCTTCACCCTCCTTTGGGATTTCTGAGTACAAAGGCCAGAACATGAATGACTTGTACCTTTTGAAACTAAAAGGTAAAATGATCAGAAGCCACCTCGCTGATTCTCTGTTAATGTATACATGTATGGACAATGGTAAATAATAGTAGTACCAATCCTGTTTGCTATGACTCAGTGATGTGGAAAGCATTCCTCTTTTCCATCTTCACTGCTATCGTTAGGTGTTTTGGCCTGTTCTTCTCGGGCTGGTAAATGTATCTAAATTATAATGTATTTCTTGCTGGTTTTTCTGTGTCCGTATTCTTAGGGTTGGACACTTTATAGGAAGTGTCTCCTCCTCACCTCCTTTCCTCTTCTCACTCATAGTAGGTAATGTTTCAGTGACCATTGTAGGATTTCTTTCTCAGCACAGAAGATAAGATCAAGGGAGTGTACCTTGCTTCTTAGCTGTGAGCTGGAGGACACATGCAGAGCCACAGGATTTCTTATGGATCTTCTCTTCCTAGGAAATTTGCCATAAAAATGATCCCCCGTGGCATTGTAACACTTACTGTTTGCGTGTTTTGTAGACATTTTTATGCTGCAAACAAACAAGCGTGATGATTAAAATGTGTGGGGGGTGGTCACTATATCTTTAGCGACTAAAGGGGGGGTGCCCCTCGCATGTCTAATGTGGAGTTGATTTAGCTAGTGCTGAAAAGTCCTTAAATGAACCAAGAAAGGAAAACCCATAGCGAAAACAAAAAATGCTTTTCGAATTTGAAGTTGAAGTAGTGGATCATAGAAAAGCCACCACATGCAGTTGTAAAATCAAAACTTCTGCCCAGGAAGACTCCACTGTTCCCTCTCATTCTTCAACTGCATTTCTTTGAGGCATGAAATTGCAAGCCCCGCTCAAGACTTGAGAACGGGATAATGTGGGAAATACCCAATTTTGGAACTACTCCCTGAAATGACGGTGATTTATGAACGCAACCATGCAAACAAGCCCTTTGCTTTGTTGTCACTGGTAACCCTGCCCAGTGTGAGCAGAGGTAGTCGACAAAAATGCACCAGGCGTTCACAGTCTGCCTTGAAATATCATCCCTATCTCTGGTGGGCTAATGAAATTTGGATATTGTTTCAAAGCCAACTGGCCTTTATCATTTGTTACATGAAATCATATAAGAATCCTCTGAGACTCTCGAAGACACCCAGCTCCCTGAACAAAGGAGGGTAGGATTCAACAACCAGAAACTATTATTACGATAGGATCCTTAGCTTGGGGTGCCAATCCCTCTCAATCTTGTGCTGTTCCCTTCTATTGCCTCATTTCCCCCCCCTTTTCCATCATATCCTCTTTGAGAGCAGTTTGATTGTTAACTTTCCGATAATCGTAGAGTATTTATAGAATTAGCTTCATTACATATAATTATGTGTCTACAGCGTGTAATTACGGAAACCCACAATGTCGCGAAATTCTGACTGAACAGACGAGGTAAACACTTGTTACTTGTGAATTCAATATTGCTCTCCCTCTCCAGGTTCCTGAAAAGCAAAATCAACTGAGCCGCGGCGTAGATTGATCATCGGAAAAATCCGCTGCGAAGAAAGGTATTTGCCAAGTGACAGGAGCTTAGAAAAGGATCTGATGTCTTTTTGGCAATTAAAAGGTAACTTTTAAAGAGCTGCTCTATCCATTGAGCCAAAATAAAACGATTTATTTTTAGTTAGCCTACAAAGGCCCCTGATCCAACCTTCCAGCCATTCCGGCAAATGTGTTTAAAAGACAAGAGATGATGAGGCTGATTTCCTGGTGTGGGGTAGACTTGGTAGGAGGCTAGTTAAGCGTGCATATCAGCTGTGATTATGATGATGACGGTATTTGTTAAGCTCTTACTATGTGCCGAGCACTGTTCTAAGCGCTGGGGTTGTCCAGTTGGGGCTCACGGTCTTAATCCCCATTTTACAGATGAGGTAACTGAGGTACAGTGAATAATAATAATAATAATGATGATGGCATTTGTTAAGCGCTTACTATGTGCAAAGCACTGTTCTAAGCACTGGGGGGAATATAACGTAATCAGGTTGTCCCATGTGGGGCTCACAGTCAATCCCCATTTTACAGATGAGGTAACTGAGGCTCAGAGAAGTTAAGTGACTCGCCCAAGGTCACACAGCAGACATGTGGCGGAGCCGGAATTCGAACCCATGACCTCTGACTCCAAAGCCCGGGCTCTTTCCACTGAGCCACCTGCTTCTCTGTCCCTACCAACCTACCCATTCAGTAGGAAGTACCTAGCCTTATTATCTGTATGACAGTTCATTTGTTATTTATGGTATTTGTTAAGCACTTACTATGTATCAGACACTGTACTAATCTCTGAAGTAGACGCAAGATAATCGGATTGGATGCAGTCCCTGTCCCACATAATCCTAATACCCATTTTACAGATTCATTCATTCAATCGAATTTCTTAAGCACTTACTGTGTGCAGAGCACTGTATGAAGCGCTTGGGAGAGTACAATACCGCAGTAAAGAGTGACAATCCCTGCCCACAGTGAGCTCACAGTCTGAAGGAGGGGAGACAGACCTCAGTATAAATACATTTATTTATTATTTTTATTTTGTTAGTGATGTGCATGTAGCTATAATTCTATTTATTCTGACGATTTTGACACCTGTCTCCATGTTTTGTTTTGTTGTCTGTCTCCCCCTTCTAGACCGTGAGCCCGTTGTTGGGTAGGGACTGTCTCTGTATGTTGCCGACTTCTGGGCTTGGGAGTCAGAGGTCATGGGTTCGAATCCCGGCTCCGCCACTTGTCAGCTGTGTGACCTTGGGCAAGCCACTTAACTTCTCTGTGCCTCAGTTACCTCATCTGTAAAATGGGGATTAAGACTGTGAGCCCCAAGTGGGACAACCTGATCACCTTGTAGCCCCCCCAGCGCTTAGAACAGTGCTTTGCACATAGTAAGCGCTTAACAAATACCACCATTATTATTATTATTATTATTATTGTACTTCCCAAGTGCTTAGTACAGTGGCTCAGTGGAAAGAGCCCGGGCTTTGGAGTCAGAGGTCATGGGTTCAAATCCCAGCTCTGCCACTTGTCAGCTGGGTGACTTTGGGCAAGTCAGTTAACTTCTCTGTGCCTCAGTTACCTCATCTGGAAAATGGGGATTAAGACTGTGAGCCCCCCGTGGGACAACCTGATCACCTTGTAACCTTCCCAGCACTTAGAACGTGCTTTGCATATAGTAAGCGTTTAATAAATGCCATTATTATTATTATTACAGTGCTGTGCACACAGTAAGCGCTCAATAAATACGATTGAATGAATAAAATAAAATTACAGACATGTACATAAGTGCTATGGGGCAGGGAAAAGGGGGAAGAGCAAAGGGAGCAAGTGGAAGATGAGGAAAAGTGGGGCTTAGCTTGGGAAGGTCTCTTGGAGGAGATGTGCCTTCAGTAAGGCTTTGAAGGGGGGTAGAGTAATTGTTCCCAGATGAGATAACTGAGGCACAGAGACGTTAAGTGATTTGCCCAAATTCACATGGCAGGTGTGAACTAGGATTAGAACCCAGGTCCTCTGGTCCCGAAACCCTGTGCTCTATTCACTCGGTCATGCTGCTTCGGTGGGCTTTAATCACACAGTCTAAGCCAAAAAAACGTGATGGGAAAAACTTTTAATTGGGTATTGGGGAAGAAAATACAGCAAAAACTGGATTTACATTTGGCAGCTCCCTCCAGACTTGGAGGAACTATATATATTTTTTTCACTTTTGGAGCTGCATTTCCCCATTGAGTTCACCACATGACCATTGAGCAGCTGTAAGTGCCAATTTAACCTAGTGTCCAGAAGGAGGTAACATATATCACCCACTGTTGGGTAGGGACCGTCTCTATATGTTGCCAACTTGTACTTCCCAAGCGCTTAGTACAGTGCTCTGCACACAGTAAGCGCTCAATAAATACGATTGAATGAACTGAAGCCGTAGGCCACCGCCAATGCCTTGGTTCCTTCCTAAAGGACAGAAGAGAGATTGTCCTCAGAAAGAAAATGTACTTAGGTGCTTGAGGGAAATGAATCATTTCTAAAAGTCACGATCTTTAGCAGAAAACATGAAAATACAGTTACTAAGGCAACTTGCCAGGTGGAATTTCTAAGGTTTTTTTTTTTTTAACGTTTAGCAACTCATGACCACTAGTTTCACGGGCTACCAGCAGTAGGATGAACAGTTTTAGAACAACTTATCTAAGGAACATCATATGCTTCAGTGGGAAGAGCATGATGGAACTGAAAAAAGTTCTGGTGGAGTTAGAGTTAGAGCCTAAGGAAGCCAAAAGAGGGATTAGATGACACTGTGGAAATAATACTACTATCAGTAGTAGTAATAATTGTTAATAATAATAAGAAGAATAGAGGTACAGTGAATTTGTCAAGCTTCCATATCTATTGCATTATTTTGTCCTTACGAACCCCCTATAAGTGGCAAGTATTATTATCTCCATTTGACAGATGGAAAAACTAAAGACCAGGAATTTTAAGCATCTTGGCCAAAAGTCAGACTGTGGCAGAGCTGAGGTCTCATGACTCCCAAACCCCACCCTTTCCATCTGACCAAGGTCATGTTGCTTCTTTCTACAGAGTGTAGTGTGGTTCTGTAGACTGTAAGCTCCTTGTGGGCAGGGATTTCATCTATCGACTCTGTTGTACTTTTCCAGGGGCTTAACTCAGTGCCCTGTACACTGTAAATGCTCAATATTCATTCATTCATTCATTCAATCGTATTTATTGAGCGCTTACTATGTGCAGGGAACTGTACTAAGCGCTTGGGAAGTACAAGTTGGCAACATGTAGAGATGGTCCCTACCCAACAGCTGGCTCACAGTCTAGAAGGGGATGATGAGAGGTTGGGAAGGAAGGGAAAGGAAGGAAAGGAAAGGATGGGAAGGAAGGAAAAGCAGGGAAGGATGGGAAGGAAGGGAAAGGAAGGGAAGAAAGGATGGGAAGGAAGGGAAAGGAAGGAAAGAAAGGATGGGAAGGAAGGGAAAGGAAGGAAAGGGAAGGAAAGGATGGGAAGGAAGGGAAAGCATTGAAGGATGGGAAGGAAGGGAAAGGAAGGAAAGGAAAGGATGGGAAGGAAGGGAAAGGAAGGAAAGGAAAGGATGGGAAGGAAGGGAAAGGGAAGGAAAGGAAAGGATGGGAAGGAAGGGAAAGGGAAGGAAAGGATGGGAAGGAAGGGAAAGGAAGGAAATGAAAGGATGGGAAGGAAGGAAAAGCAGGGAAGGATGGGAAGGATGGGAAGGAAGGGAAAGAAAGGAAAGGAAAGGATGGGAAGGAAGGGAAAGGATGGGAAGGAAGGGAAAGGAAGGAAAGGGAAGGAAAGGATGGGAAGGAAGGGAAAGGAAGGAAAGGAAAGGATGGGAAGGAAGGGAAAGGAAGGAAAGGAAAGGATGGGAAGGAAGGGAAAGGGAAGGAAAGGATGGGAAGGAAGGGAAAGGAAGGAAATGAAAGGATGGGAAGGAAGGAAAAGCAGGGAAGGATGGGAAGGATGGGAAGGAAGGGAAAGAAAGGAAAGGAAAGGATGGGAAGGAAGGGAAAGGATGGGAAGGAAGGGAAAGGATGGGAAGGAAGGGAAAGGAAGGAAAGGGAAGGAAAGGATGGGAAGGAAGGGAAAGGAAGGAAATGAAAGGATGGGAAGGAAGGGAAAGGAAGGAAAGGAAAAGAAGAGAAAGCAGGGAAGGAAGGGAAGGAAAGGAAGAATGGGCAGGCAGATGGGTGGGCGGGCAGGAGGGGAAGGCTCTGGGTCTGGGGTCATTGGCGGCAGTTGGGAGGGGGCCGAGCGGGGCCACTAAAGAAATGGGAAGCAGCATGGCCTAGTGGAAAGTGAACAGGCCTGGATGTCAGAGGACCTGGATTCTAATCCTGGCTCTGCCACTCATCTGCTGTGTGACCATGGGCAAGTCACTCTACTTCTCTGTGCCTCCACTACCTTATCTCTAAAATGGGAATTAAGACTGTGAGCCCCGTGTGGGACATGGACTATGTCCAACCTGATTAGCTTGAATATACCCCAGTGCATAGTACAGTGCCTGGCACATAGTAAGCACTTAACAAATACCATAAGAAAATCACTGATTGATTGATGGATTGATGCTCATCTTGAATTTTCTCTCTCTTTCGGAAGTGGAAGCAAAGTCATCCAAAGTAACAATTCCTATTCCGCAATGACTTTTACGGATACTTGGATGACTTTTGAAATAGAGCCCCTAGAAAAGAAAAAAGGACAGGTGGTATAGTATGTGAACCATCAAAGTCTGTTTTCTGGCGACTGTTTCCTTATCCTGGAGAAGCAGCGGGAAGACTGAGGATGAGTTGGTACAGAACCAAAATGGCTGACTGGCATTACTAGAAATAACGGTACCACCTCGCAGACTTCTCTCTGTGTGGTTCGTTGTGTTTTTGTATTTGGAAATAGTACAACATGTTACTTGAAGGTTCTATTATTTTGAAACCAGTCAAAACAGTTTAACTTATCTATTCAATTTAAGGTACCTGACATCATTAATAATCTTGAAAAGATTTCACTGAAGTTTGACATTTCTCCACTGGCTTTAAAAGGAGCAATAAAGCTAGAAACCAGAACAGATGGTAACATTTCATTTCAAACTGAAAGTAAATTAACTATATTGGTAATAAAGTTTTGGGAAATCTCGTAGGGGTAGTCTGTATTATCCAGAATTAATTGAGCCACAAACCAGGTTTTTTTTTTCCAATTCATCAGGCGTAAATGTAAAAATTGAAAGGCCTGCCTACAGTTCACGATTTGCTTTGTGGTGTCCAGACCTGGAAGCCTCCTCAAAGTTTCCTGGAGATTGAATGCTTGGGGAGTAATCCCCTGTCAGACTCAGCCCTCAATAGGATCCATTTAGGGTTGTTGCTTCATGGAGAGGAAATGGAAAACTGTGAAGAGGTTTGGCTGGCCCGGGATTCCCAGCCTTCCTGAAGATAGAGTGGTAGGAGTGAAGTTCTGCTGATTTGGTGAATGAATTGCAGCATTTCCACCTTTGCCAGCTGATCCTACACATTCCTATCGTCTCCCATTCTCAAAGGTGCATACCATTCCTCCTCCTCCCATTTATTTTCTCAGCAGAGAAACTCCTCCCTCTTATTTGGTTCTGACCTCCCCAGAAGTGATATTTTGGCACAAATTAGAGAAGCTCTGTTCTTTGGGGTGAGTTAGGCTCCTTTCCCGTCATCCAGCCAAATATCCAGGCCTAAGAGCTTAACTAGGCTAACATTCATTATATGTTGCCAACTTGTACTTCCCAAGCGCTTAGTACAGTGCTCTGCAAACAGTAAGCATTCAATAATGCTTACGAGAAGCAGCGAGAAGCAGCGTGGCTCACCGGAATGAGCCTGGGCTTTGGAGTCAGGGGTCATGGGTTCAAATCCCAGCTCCACCGATTGTCAGCTGGGTGACTTTGGGCAGGTCACTTAACTTTTCTGTGCCTCAGTTACCTCATCTGGAAAATGGAGGTTAAGACTGAGAGTCCCACGTGGGACAACCTAATCACCTTGTAACCTCTCCAGCGCTTAGAACAGTGCTTTGCACATAGTAAGCGCTTAATAAATGCCATTATTATAATAATTGCTCTGTTCCACTGAGCCATATGTTTTGTTGTCTGTCTCCCCTTTCTAGACTGTGAGCCCACTGTTGGATAGGGACCGTCTCTATGTGTTGCCAACTTCCCAAGTGCTTAGTACAGTGGTCTGAACACAGTAAGCGCTCAATAAATATGATTGAATGAATGAATGAATGAATGAATAAATACGATTGAATGAATGAATTCATCCTGGCGCTGGTTTCCCACCATCCTTGAACGTGATCAGATTCTAGGCTAAGCTTACATAGCTCTCCAAAATATTGGTACAGTTCAACTGACAGTAAGAGACTGCCAGAGAGAATCCCCAGCGCATGTGCCATTTCCTGCAATGCCTTGTTTCCTGAATCAGGTTCATCTGGGATGAAATAGGGGAGAATGATGTTTGAAGAATGGGTTCTGAATGGCATTTGACCTATTTTAGCTAAAATCTTGCAGTTAGGGTGTTGAAGGTAGTTGGGGCTCAAATCTCTTTAAACGCAATTCTATGGGATATAGAATTAGACACACTGCTCCCTCCACAGTTTCAAAGATGATGTTCTTGATGGTGTCATATTCCATCTGTTTGAGTGTGGCTAAAAAGAAACGTATGCCATTGTGAGGCTGCCTAGAACATCTGTAGATGATTCATATTGAGATGAAATACATATATATGAAAGAGGTCAATGAAACTTTTTTAATATCCCTTAAAGCAGAAAGAAACCATCTCCTTCCAGGACATTCAAATTTAGAGACTGTCAAAGCTTTGATTCATTTGAAGTGAGTTTTTTATAGCATTTGTTAAGAACCTACTATGTGCCAAGCACTGGAACAAGTGCTGGGGTATATATAAGCTAATCAGCCCATGTCCCACCTGGGGTTCACACTCTCGATCCACAGGGAAGCAGCATGGCTTAATGGAAAGGGCACGGGCTCGGGAGCCAGAAGACATGGGTTCTAATTCTGGCTCCGCCATGTATCTGCTGTGTGACCCTGGGCAAGCCACTTAACTTCTCTGTGTCTCAGATACCTCATCTGTAAAATAAGGATGAAAACTATGAGCCCCATGTGGGACAACCTGATTGCCTTCTATCCGCTCCGGTACTTAGAACAGTGTCTGGCACTTAGCAAGCACTTAACAAATACCATTATTATTATTATTTTATAAATGAGATAAGTGAGGCACAGTGAAGTTAAGTGACTTGCCCAAGGTCACACAGCAGACAAGCGGTAGAGCCAGTATTAGAACTTGGGTCCTTCCTACTCGCAGGCCTGTGCTCTGGTAATCATTTTACAAAACAAATCGCACGTGCCTTGGGGTGTTCAATTCTGAACGGCTTATGTGTCGTACGCTGTTTTTCAAACTCTCTGTCTTGTCCTCAAAGGGGGCTGGGACACAACAACACCCTGAGTGAGGTGGATCTGATTCTTCCTCTGGAATACACAATATGGATCATATTCACAGAGAAGCAATCAATCAATCAATCGTATTTATTGAGCGCTTACTATGTGCAGAGCACTGTACTAAGCGCTTGGGAAGTACAAATTGGCAACATATAGAGACAGTCCCTACCCAACAGTGGGCTCACAGTCTAGAAGGGGGAGACAGAGAACAAAACCAAACATACTAACAAAATAAAATAAATAGAATAGATATGTACAAATAAAATAAATAAATAAATAAATAGAGTAATAAATATGTACAACCATATATACATATATACAGGTGCTGTGGGGAAGGGAAGGAGGTAAGATGGGGGGGATGGAGAGGGGGACGAGGGGAGAGGAAGGAAGGGGCTCAGTCTGGGAAGGCCTCCTGGAGGAGGTGAGCTCTCAGCAGAGCCTTGAAGGGAGGAAGAGAGCTAGCTTGGTGGATGGGCAGAGGGAGGGCATTCCAGGCCCGGGGGATGACGTGGGCCGGGGGTCGATGGCGGGACAGGCGAGAGCGAGGTACAGAGAGGAGATTAGCAGTGGAGGAGCGGAGGGTGCGGGCTGGGCAGTAGAAGGAGAGAAGGGAGGTGAGGTAGGAGGGGGCGAGGTGAGGGACAGCCTTGAAGCCCAGGTTGAGGAGTTTCTGCCTGATGCGCAGATTGATTGGTAGCCATTGGAGGTTTTTGAGGAGGGGAGTGATATGCCCAGAGCGTTTCTGGACAAAGATAATCCGGGCTGCGGCGTGAAGTATGGACTGAAGTGGAGAGAGACACGAGGATGGGAGATCAGAGAGAAGGCTGGTGCAGTAGTCCAGACGGGATAGGATGAGAGCTTGAATGAGCAGGGTAGCGGTTTGGATGGAGAGGAAAGGGAGGATCTTGGCAATGTTGCGGAGCTGAGACCGGCAGGTTTTGGTGACGGCTTGGATGTGAGGGGTAAACGAGAGAGCGGAGTCGAGGATGACACCAAGGTTGAGGGCTTGTGAGACGGGAAGGATGGTAGTGCCGTCAACAGAGATGGGAAAGTCAGGGAGAGGACAAGGTTTGGGAGGGAAGACAAGGAGTTCAGTCTTTGACATGTTGAGCTTTAGGTGGCGGGCAGACATCCAGATGGAGATGTCCTGAAGGCAGGAGGAGATGCGAGCCTGGAGGGAGGGGGAGAGAGCAGGGGCAGAGATGGAGATCTGGGTGTCATCGGCGTAGAGATGATAGTTGAAGCCGTGGGAGCGAATGAGGTCACCGAGGGAGTGAGTGTAGATTGAGAACAGAAGGGGACCAAGCACTGAACCTTGGGGAACCCCCACAGTGAGAGAATGGGAGGGGGAGGAGGAGCCTGCAAAAGAGACTGAGAAAGAGCGACCGGAGAGATAAGAGGAGAACCAGGAGAGGACGGAGTCTGTGAAGCCAAGGTCAGATAGCGTGTTGAGGAGAAGGGGGTGGTCCACAGTGTCAAAGGCAGCTGAGAGGTCGAGGAGGATTAGGACAGAGTATGAGCCGTTGGATTTGGCAAGCAGGAGCTCATTGGTGACCTTTGAGAGGGCAGTTTCCGTGGAATGAAGGGGACGGAAGCCAGACTGGAGGGGGTCGAGGAGAGAGTTGTTGTTGAGGAATTCTAGGCAGCACGTGTAGACAACTCGTTCAAGGAGTTTGGAAAGGAATGGTAGGAGGGATATGGGACAATAACTGGAAGGTGAGGTGGGGTCAAGAGAGGGTTTTTTTAGGATGGGAGAGAGAAGCAGCATTGCTTAGTGACTAGACCATGAGTCTGGGCGTCAGGAGGACCTGGGTTTTATTCTCAGCTCTGCCATTTGTCTGTTGTGTGACCTTGGGCAAGGTACTTAACTTCTCTGTACCTCAGTTACCTCATCTATAAAATGGGGATTAAGATTGGGAGCCCCATGTGGGACAGGGACTGTGTCCAACCTGATTAGCTGGTATCTACCTCAGCACTCAGTAACATGCCTGGCACATAGTAAGCACTTAACCAGTACCAAAATTATTATTATTATTATTATTATTATTCTTAAATGTCATTCATTAGAGAGACTTCAGGAGCTGCGGTTTTATAGATGCAGCAAAGTGGAGAGATTAGAGCTCTGGATTGAGTCAGTCAATCAATCAGTCAATCAATCGTATTTATTGAGCACTTACTGTGTGCAGAGCACTGTACTAAGCACTTGGGAAGTACAAGTTGGCAACATATAGAGACAGTCCCTACCCAACAGTGGGCTCACAGTCTAAAAGGGGGAGACAGAGAACAAAACCAAACATACTAACAAAAAATAAATAGAATAGATATGTACAAGTAAAATAAATAAATAAATGAATAGAGTAATAAATATGTACAAACATATATACATATATACAGGCACTCTGCCCGGGGAGAAGCATGTGTTGTAAATTAATCAATCAATCAATCGTGTTTATTGAGCGCTTACTGTGTGCAGAGCACTGTACTAAGCGCTTAGGAAGTACAAGTTGGCAACATATAGAGACAGTCCCTACCCAACAGTGGGCTCACAGTCTAAAAGGGGGAGACAGAGAACAAAACCAAACATACTAACAAAATAAAATAAATAGAATAGATATGTACAAGTCAAATCTACCAAGATGCTTCCACAGATTCAAACTGGGATAGGAGAAATGCCTCACCCTCCTGCACCCTGTTGCTATCAGGGACCAGGGCCGTAGGGGGACTGGGTGTGGGGAAGAGGGAGAGTTACCATAAATACAGCCCCCGCCACCACCCTGTTCCCCATCCTACAACTTCCCAACACATCTGAGAGAAGCGCCCTGGGACGCCACGGAGCAGGATACAGTGCCAGGAGCCGCTATTCTGTAGTGAAAGCGGGCAGAAACTGCTCCCAACAGAGAGCAAAGAAGGGAGTGGGAAGACAGAGAGTAAAGAAGGGAATGGGAAGTTCTCTCCCCTGCTGCCAAAGTGCTTTTAGCAACATGGATGGAACAGTCAATTATTCCCTTTATACCTTAGTTTCCCAACTCCCAGATTCCAGGACCACTGAGATTACTCACTGGTCCAGGACCAAGGATGTACTCATGTACATGCTTCCTCTCCCCCTCGTCCCCCTCTCCATCCCCCCCATCTTACCTCCTTCCCTTCCCCACAGCACCTGTATATATGTATATATGTTTGTACATATTTATTACTCTATTTATTTATTTATTTATCTTGTACATATCTATTCTATTTATTTTATTTTGTTAGTATGTTTGGTTTTGTTCTCTGTCTCCCCCTTTTAGACTGTGAGCCCACTATTGGGTAGGGACTGTCTCTATATGTTGCCAACTTGTACTTCCCAATCGCTTAGTACAGTGCTCTGCACACAGTAAGCGCTCAATAAATACAATTGATGATGATGATGATGATCCTTCCTCTCCCCCTCGTCCCTCTCTCCATCCCCCCCATCTTACCTCCTTCCCTTCCCCACAGCATCTGTATATATGTATATATGTTTGTACATATTTATTACTCTGTTTATTTTACTTGTACATATCTATTCTATTTATTTTATTTTGTTGGTATGTTTGGTTTTGTTCCCCGTCTCCCCCTTTTAGACTGTGAGCCCACTGTTGTGTAGGGACTGTCTCTATATGTTGCCAACTTGTACTTCCCAAGCGCTTAGTACAGTGCTGTGCACACAGTAAGCACTCAATAAATACGATTGATTGATTGATTAATTGATTGATTGATTACAGATGCGAAGGCACCGTATACTCCTAGGGCGTATGTACAATCAATTGATCGGTCAATGATATTATTGAGCGCTTGCTGTGTGCAGAGCACTGTACTAAGCACTTGGGAGAGTACAATATAACAGAATTGATAGACATGTTCCCGGCCCGCAAAGTGCTTACGGTCCTAAAGCAACCCTTTAATAGCTTTTATGAAGAACAAAGTAGTTGCAATGCAATCTTTCACAACTTTTTAGAAGAAGGCTGGAAGATGTCTGATCCTCTGGACATTGTCTAACCGTCCCCAAGGCCAATGCTGCCAGCCCTGAAAAATTTAAGGCATGGGTCCTAGCTGTAAACAGAAATTATGATAGGATGCCAACAGTAAGAAAAATACATAACTCAGTGAAGGTCACTGCAGTCAGGGTTGGCAAATCATTCCAGATTAGTCCTTTCCCATAATCTCATTCTGGCAAACAATTGCGTTCTTTTGGTTTCACTCTAAGGAAATATCTACGAATGAAAGGTTTTTATCTTTGATACCCTGTCCTTACTCTCTTTCCAAATACTCCAATTCAGGAGTTGTTTACCACTGATTGGCTAATTGTATATATACATATATTGGCTAATCCTGTATATATGTATATATGTTTGTACATATTTATTACTCTATTTATTTATTTATTTATTTTACTTGTACATATCTATTCTATTTATTTTATTCTGTTGGTATGTTTGGTTTTGTTCTCTGTCTCCCCCTTTTAGACTGTGAGCCCACTGTTGGGTAGGGACTGTCTCTATATGTTGCCAACTTGTACTTCCCAAGCGCTTAGTACAGTGCTCTGCACACAGTAAGCGCTCAATAAATATGATTGATGATGAAATATGATTGATGATGAAAATTGATCCCAACGGCTGGGGTGCCCCCTTGGGTTATAAGGTAATATTGGACAAGGATCAATTAATCAATCATATTTATTGAGTGTTTCTAGTGTGCAGAGCAATGTATTAAGAACTTGGGAGAGGAAAATAGAGTTAGTAGACATGATCCCTGCCCTCAAGAATCTTTACATTTGAGTGAGGGACACTAAAATAGTTTATAGATAGGAGGAAAGAGAAACTGTGTACATGGATCAATGCATAAGTAATAGGGTATGTAGATGGGAATTCACCAATTCTCAGGTGGGGTCAAACACCTGGTGGGTAGGAAAACCAGAATTTGGGTCCATCGATCAGAATTCTCATGGAGGTCTCTGGGGCAAAAATAACATTTTGGGGGTCCAAAGTTATTAATACTTGGTGTTGCCATCTGTGCTAATGGTCATTTGATGCTAGCAGAGCTACCATTAGAGAAGCAGAGTGGTTTAGTGGCAAGAGCACGGACTTGCGAGTCAAAGGTCATGAGTTCTAATCCCAGCTCGGCCGCTTGTCAGCTGTGTGACTTTGAGCAAGTCACTTAACCTCTCTGTGCCTCAGTTACCTCATCTGTAAGATGGGGATTAAGACTGAGAGCCCCATGTGGGACAACCTGATTGCTTTGCATCTGTCCCAGTGTTTAGAACAGTGCTCGGCATATAGTAAGCGCTTAACAAATGCCATCATCATCATTATTATTGAAGCTATTATTAACAGAAGCAGCGTGGCTCAGTGGAAAGAGTCCAGGCTTTGGAGTCAGAGGTCATGGGTTCAAATCCCGGCTCCACCAGTTGTCAGCTGTGTGACCTTGGGCAAGTCACTTCACTTCTCTAGGCCTCAGTTCCCTCATCTGCAAAATGGGGATTAAGACTGTGAGCCCCATGAGGGACATCCTGCTCACCTTGTAACCTCTCCAGTGCTTAGAACAGTGCTTTGCACATAGTAAGCGCTTAATAAATGCCATTATTTATTATTATTATTATTATTATTATTATTATTATTATTATTATTATATCTGTTCCCAGTATATTGGACAAAGCCATACTTTTCTTTAAGGAAATGCCTTTCAAAAATATAACTTCCCTGGCCAGAGAATGACCCATCTATTCCCAGAGAACTGAAGAGGAAGCAGTGGAGGAAGGCACTTTAGTAATCTCTCCAATGCTTTGGGTCTAGAAGAAAAAAAACATCATGGGGGATGGGCAGAGCCAAGCCAGGGTCGTAAGGGCTCTGAATTGGACAAGTCTTTTATTTTTCCCGTATTTGAAAGTCAATGGAATGATCGACGGACTGTGCATCACGGTCTTGCCCAAGGAGAAAGGGCTCTGATAAAAAGTTACTTTTTAGTGATCTAACTGGGGAGACGTGCTGAAATCTGCCTTCAAAATTGGCTGGCATTTTCCTTCTGTCATGGGACACTCGGCCCATCCACATTACACTGGCATTTTCCAAAAGTCTTCGAACAGCTTCCCTGATTACGGAGTCTCGCTAAAATGTCTTAAAATGGGACCCCTTGCTCTCCATTCATCCAGTTTGCAACGAGTTAGAAAATACGTTTTCTGTGGAAATGTTAACCCCCCGAAGAAATGAAATAGTACCTGCGTAGAACATCTTAAGGATATCAGATGCTAAGGTGTAGTAACTTGCAATCAATACCTGCAATTTGAGGAGGAGGTAACTGAATCCCCCAGCCTGAATTGTATATTTCAGTGGAGTTCGGACTTAAAGCAAACCCAGGTTTTTCAGGTCTGGAAATTTATTGGGGATGAATGACCAGTTATGACAGGTGATTGGTGATGCTGATTTTGGTATGATCACCCAAGTGTATGGCTGGGGCGGTGGGGAAGTGGTCTCGATGCTGCTGAATCAGGCTATCACCTAATTACAGGAACAAGTCTGGGCATTTTGAAACTCCTTTAAACCTGACAACCGTCATCCTCCAGGCTTAATTATAAAACCGAGGTAGGAACATGATCAGGACCACTGTAGTCTCATCTTAATCATAACTACATTCGAGACACAGTTTGAACGTGTAGCGCACTTGTATTTTTCCACAGGGTTCTCCCATCGCATCACATTTTGCTCTCCCAATAACCCTGTGAGATCGGGAAAAGCTGGAATTATTCCAGTTTTATAGATGAGGGCACTGAGCACAGAGAGGTTAAGTGGCTCACTCAGGGTCACACAGCAGACCACTGGCAGAACTGGGACTAGAACCCACGTCTCCTGACTCAGAGACCCTTGTTTGTTCCTTCAATGTACCCGGTCTCCAATAGGTTCTGTTGAATGGAGTTGTAAAGAAAATCAAGCCCACTGTAGGGTAGGGACTATCTCTATATGTTGCCAACTTGTACTTCCCAAGTGCTTAGTACAGTGCTCTGCCACAGTAAGCGCTCAATAAATATGATTGATTGAATAAGGGCAGCCCAACTGGCTTGGCAGGATGAGGTGCCATATTTAACAGGGTTCCTCAGGCCTGCACCACTGCCACTCAGCATGACAGTGCACCGAAAGGTAATATCCATAGGCTTCTTCAGAAAATCTTAGATTAGTTGGAAATTCCCTAATTATGCTCCTTTCTTTTTTGAGAAGTTTCATTTGGGACTCTCAAAACACATATATTTGTGTGTTAATGAACTCCACAGCCCTGGCCGAGGAAAAAGCCATTTTCATGGTAAAAAAAAATATAAAAAAATAATGGAAATTCCCTAATTATGCTCCTTTCTTTTTTGAGAAGTTTCATTTGAAACTCTCAAAACACATACATTTTTATTCTAGACATATATTTTATATATATATATATTATTTATATATTTTATTCTAGACTGTCCCCCCCTTCTAGACTGTGAGCCCGCTGTTGGGTAGGGACCGTCTCTAGATGTTGCCAACTTGGACTTCCCAAGCACTTAGTACAGTGCTCTGCACACAGTAAGCGCTCAATAAATATGATTGAATGAATAAATGAATATATTTGTGTATTAATGAACCCCACAGCTGTAGCTGAGGAAAAAGCCATTTTCATGGTAAAAAAAAAAATAAAAAAATAATGGTATTTGTCAAATGCTGACTATGTGTCAAGCACTGTTCTAAGCTCTTCAAACATTACTTTTCTAATAATGAATGTTGGCTTGAGGGCATTATTATTATTATTATTAATTATTAATTAGCCTGGTCCTCTTTTTGAGCAGCTCAAAGCAAGGTTGGATCCGACTCTCAATCCATCACATTTCCCATCTCTCCCCCATTTCTCTCCTTCCCAGGCAGGAGAGAAAGTGCCTTCTCCAGAGCACTGTGTTCACTTCCCAGCAAACCTTAAGGAGTGCCAAACTTACCCAACAGGATGGCTACCGGCTATAATCTGTTTTCATTTCATTAATTATTATTAATAATAATAATAATAATAATAATAATTGCATTTATTGAGTGCTTACAGTGTGCAAAGCATTGTACTAAGCTCTTGGGAGAGTACAATATAACATCAGACATGTTCCCTGTCCACAGTAAGCTCACGGTCCAGAGGGGGAAACAGACATTAATATACATAAATAAGTAGCTAGGTAAAAACATAAATTACAGATATATACATATGCATCTTTAACATATAGATGCAGCTATGGCACATAGCACATTAACATCTATATGAATTCCACAATAACTTTTCCAACTTGTACTTCCCAAGTGCTTAGTACAGTGCTCTGCACACCGTAAACGCTCAATAAATATGATTGAAAGAATGACTGTCCTGTGGTTCTAAGAAAATGTACTGTGCAAAACCAACCCTGAGATTGCCCAGAAGATTTTGTTGGGATAGTGGATGGAAGGGCTCAGTGATTGGCTTTAGACAAAATCTAATGGTCTCTTCTCTGATTTTTATTTGGGACTGACCCGTTATCTGTTTCATTCATCATTCATTCAGTCGTATTTATTGAGCGCTTACAGTGTGCAGAGCACTGTACTAGGCGCTTGGGAAGTGCAAGTTGGCAACATATAGAGACGGTCCCTAATTTCCTGATGCGGCTAAGTCCTGGGCTGGATAACATACCCCAGCAGTCTCTCCTAGGGGCTGTCCAGACAGAGCTCCATACTCAAGGGCAACTTCCACAGTCCCTAGCAGGAACCACAAGCAGTTTCTTCCCAGCTTTCCATATTCATTCATTCAATTGTATTTATTGATTGCTTACAGTGTGCAGAGCACTGTACTAAGCCCCACTCTCCACTCATATTTAAAGCTCCCACTTGAAGTGTTTTCTTTTTCAACTGGCATTTGAGAATTGTCCGGTGACTAATCGGTTTAAAAAATATCACATTTAGGGCCTCTGGTAGAAGGAGCAGTGCTCTGCACAGCGTAATCGCTTGATAAATATGATTGAATGACTGACTGAATGAAGGCGGTCCCTTCTAAAGGCAACGTGTCTGATTCTAAAGAAATTAGGAAGGACCGAGTAGACGGAACTTTCCTGATCTTCCAGCCAGATATGCAGTTTCTACAGGTAGAGGGATTTGAGTAATATTGGGGAATCCACTGACTTTCCTATAGTCTGGGAATTACTGCACACCCACTGACTTTCCTATAGTCTGGGAATTACTGCACAAAAAAAGGATGAAAGGCAGAAGCTCAGTCATTCAATCAATCAGTCAATTGGTATTTATTGAGCACTTGCGTGCACAGCATTGTACTAAACGCAGTACTAAAGGCAACATGTCTGATTCTAAAGAGATTAGGAAGGACCAAGTAGATGGAACTTTCATGATCTTCCAGCCAGATATGCAGTTTCTACAGGTAGAGGGATTTGAGTAATATTGGGGAATCCACTGACTTTCCTATAGTCTGGGAATTACTGCACAAAAACAGGATGAAAGGGCCTGAATCATGCAATCAATTGGTATTTATTGAGCACTGGTGTGCACAGCATTGTACTAAATGCTTGGGATGCGTGGCAGACACCTGCCTAAAAGGAGCTTACAGTATAGTCTAGAGGGCAGTGACTGCAATCAAGCAATGATTTGTTTCCGTTTTTCTTTTAGTTCTGTACGGTGATGGGAACCTAACAAGTTGTTGGATTAAGCACGGTCACTGTTCTTTCCCACTTGGATTTCTTTCACTAAGAGAGGAGGATTCTCTCAGGAAATCATCAGGAAATTAGGGACCATCTCTATATGTTGCCAACTTGTACTTCCCAAGTGCTTAGTACAGTGCTCTGCATACAGTAAGCGCTCAATAAATACGATTGAATGAATGAATGAATTAATTAAATAGATAACGGGTCAGTCCCAAATAAAAATCAGGGAAGAGACCATTAGATTTTGTCTATAGCCAATCACTGAGCCCTTCCATCCCTTACACTGTGTATAGCTACATTGTGTACAAAGTCTCATTTTGGTTCCTGCCATTCCCGACCTGCTGGGGAGGATCCTGACTGAGTGATGCTTCCTCTCTGACAGCTACTGGGGTCCCCCTCCAGCATCTCCTCGCAACCTCTGCCTGAGGACGTAGCTCCGATGCTGCTGCTGATGTCCCAGGCATCTTGGATATCCCTCTGGCCCACCACTCTCAATTTGAGGAGCTCTGAGCTGGAGGGAGAAGAAGCTGTTGAGTGGAATGGATCCAACTGGATCCCGAAGACAGCAGAGAACAAGGATCTGAAGAAAGCTTCTTGCTGACTCCCACTGGTGAAGACTGGTGGATTTACTCCCTCCCTACTGTGCCAGCCATAACCCCGAAACACTTATGAACCTATCCTTATGCTCTATTCCTTCCCTCTACCTGTAATTTATTTTAGTGTCTGCCTCTCCCACTGCATTGCAAGCTCCTTGAGGGCAGAAATTGCTCTACTAACTTTACTATCTTCTAGAGATGCAACGTGGCTCAGTGGAAAAGAGCCCGGGCTTTGGAGTCAGAGGTTATGGGTTCAAATACCAGCACCGCCACTTGTCAGCTGTGTGATTTTGGGCAAGTCACTTCACTTCTCTGGGCCTCAGTTACCTCATCTGGAAAATGGAGATTAAGACTGTGAGCTCCCCATGGGACAATCTGATCACCTTGTAACCCACGCTTAGAACAGTGCTTTGCACATGGTAAGTGCTTAATAAATGCCATTATTATTAGTAGTAGTGGTAGTATTACTGTGTGCTCCCAAGACCTTTGTAATATAATAATAATAATAATAATAATAATAATAATAATTGTGGTATTTGTGAAGTGCCTACTATGTGTCAGGCACTGTACTAAGTGCTGGATAGATACAAGAAAATCGGGTTGGATACCATTCCTGTCCCACATGGGTCTCACAGTCTCAATCCCCATTTTACAGATGAGGAAATTTAGGCACCAGAAGTGAAGTGATTTGCCCAAGGTCATGCAGCAGACAAGTGGCGGACGCGGGATTAGAACCCAGGTCCTTCTGACTCCAGGCCTGTGCTCTTTTCCACTAGGCTACACTGTTTCTCTAAGTACAGTGCTTGTCACAGTACAGTGCTCTGCACAGAAGTGCTGAATAAATATCATTGATTGATCGATGAAGAAGGAACTTCGCCATGCTCATAGTAAGAGATTTGGGTTTGAACCTCCATTTCTTTTTCCTGAAGAGTTTCTTGGCTCCAATGTTGGGCATGGCCAGTTTGGGGATAAACATATGAGGCCCCGTGGCCTCAGAAGAGGATTTTAGGAAAATCAGGAAAGGCTTTGGCTGGAGCTGGGTTGTTTCTGCTGAACACAGGCTAGAGAAGGGGCACCCCCCTCTTCTAACCTTGTGGGTCAGTTTTGCCCTTCAGCTCGGAGCGCCAAGAGCAGGGAACGGGCTGGCCCACTCTGGTGATTGTGTGACTGTTGAATTTAAACTTCAAATTGGGAGCTTTGCCCGTGGTTGGTAAATTAAGACCGCTGGGCCTGCTTACTGCAGCATGGAATTCAGGGAGTGAGTGGTGGGGGGAGAGGGGTCATCTTATATCTACCACTTGACGAGTCAGGCCTGATTGCAGACTTGACCAACCTGCGCATCTGGGAGCCAGTTGACTCTCCGATCGCCCAGCTGAACTAAACAGAGCCCGTTTCAGGTAGAAGTTGCGTTTCGATATCCTGTTCTCTCCCTGAAATTAATCCCGCGATCCTAGCCTGAGTTTAGCAGCCCGTGGACATGAAAAGTGGGAGCAAGGTTAAGAACCACATCGCAGATTGGTCCTGTCTGGCAACTGGACCTGTAAACCTGAGACTAAAGGGCCTCGTTGAGATGAAAACCAAGTTGTAAAATAGGCCCGTGAAGCCGATATTGGGTTTCTGCCCTCGGGCAGTGAGGTGAGTGTTATTGGTTTGGAGCATATTCTGAACAGCTTCAAGAGCATATTGTTGCTGGGATGTTAGGAGGGGAGCTATTCAATCCCCAGGGTGGCAGTCCGATGACAGAGTCACTGAGGTCTCCCTCTGGTTGGGTTGCTGCAGGGTTCATTTCACCACCTGCCATGATCTCTCCTTCCTCCCATCTCCCCCTCCCTCCCCGCTCACCGCAGAAAAGCAGGGAGGCTGCATCGTTGGATAGGATCTACCGAAGGACCAAGAAAGATGGGGAGAAGTAGGAGGGGGAGAGATGTGAGAGGAGAAGCAGTGTGGCCTAATGGATAGAGCTCAGGCCTGGGAGTTTGAAGGACCTGGGTTCTAATCCTGGCTCCACCACTGGTCTGCTATGTGACCTTGCACTTCAATTCTCTGTGCCTCAGTTACCTCATCTGTAAAATGGCGATGGAGACTGTGAGTCCCATGTGGGGCATGGACTAGATGATTAGCTTGTACATACCCCAGCACTTAGTACAGTGTTGGCTCATAGTAAGCACCTAAAAAACATAACAAAATGAGGAAAGAAGGAAGGGGGAAAGGGTGACATTTTTTCTTAAGGAGGGAGGAGGCAGATCAGGTAAGGTCTGAGAGAGAATGTGTTGGGGTGGAGGGAAGGAAGAGAGAAAGAGTGAGAAAGAGACCCAAGCCCAGAAGAACAAAGAGACACAGGGAAATAGAGATTCTGAGAAACAGGAAGAGACCCATTTGCAGAAATAGAGTTCTGGGAAGATTAGTGCAGAAATAGTGTTCAATAGAGGGAGACAAAAGGGCAGAGGTTTTGTCTAGGGGAGGCATGATTGTTCTCAACTGCCTTCAGGAAGCAGGAAAATGAAACCCAAAAGTTCCCAATGAGGCAGGCTCTCATAAGAGAGGGGACTTGAGAAGAAAGAATTTTGGTATCTGTGATGGGATCCCTGAGAGGCAGGGTGGCACAGTGAAAGGGAAATGAGCTGAGAGTCCAGAGACCGAGATTCTAGTTCCTGCACGGCCTGTGGCCTGCTGTGTGATCTTGAACAAGTTACTTAACTTCTCTGGGCCTCAGTTTCCTCACCAGTAAAATGGGGATAAGATATCTGTTCTGCCCACCTCTTAGACTGTAAATCCTGTATAGGTCAGGGACTCTTTCTGTCTTGCTGATCTGATTATCTTGAAACTACCCCAGCACTTGGCAGTGTTTGGCACATAGTAAGCACTTAATCAATACGACTGCTATCATCATCGTCGTCATTATTATTGCTATTATTATTTTGACCTACTCAGCTGGCAGTAAGGGATGCCTTCTCTAGCCCAGTCTGGTCATGGATATTGCAAGCCTGGATCCATGGCTACCTCTTTTTCCCCAAAAGGTTCAGGTTTCACATGATTGAGCACTGCCCTGGGAGCAGTGAGTCTTCTAGAGCATCCTTTGGACTCCATTCCCTGGTCCTTCCCTCCCTTTCCTAAGTGTCCCTCATGATATCTTCCTGGTACACTTGGATCTGTGACCATTGAGCGTTTGATATTTGCCTCAACCCCATCGCGCGATATACAATAAATTATAATTATTAATGTCCATCTCCCCTTCTAGACCGTAAGCTCACTGAAGAGGCAGGGAATGTGTCTGCCAACTCTGTTGTATTATACTCTCCCAATTGTTTAGTACAGTGCTCTGTGCACATTAAGTGCTCTGCACACGGTAAGCGCTCAATAAATATGATTGAATGAATGAATTAAGTGCTCAATAAACACTACTGATTGATCGACTGGTGCTTGGGTCCCTGCATGACTCAAGTTGAGTTTCGATTCATTCATTCATTCATTCATTCAGTCGTATCGTGGCACAGTGGAAAGAGCCCGGGCTTTGGAGGCAGAGGCCAGGGGTTCAAATCCCAGCTCCGCCACTTGTCAGCTGTGTGACTTTGGGCAAGTCACTTCACTTCTCTGGGCCTCAGTTACCTCATCTGTAAAATGGGGATTAAGACTGTGAGCCCCCCCCATGGGACAACCTGATCACCTTGTAACTTCCCCACACTTAGAACAGTGCTTTGCACATAGTAAGCGCTTTATAAATGCCATCATTATTTATTGAGCGCTTACTGTGTGCAGAGCACTGTATTGAGCGCTTGGGAAGTTCAAGTCGGGAACATATAGAGACGGTCCCTACCCAACGATGGGCTCACAGTCTAGAAGGGGGAGATGGACGACAAAACAGAAGACAGGTGTCAAAATCGTTAGAATAAATAGAATTACAGCTATATGCACATCATTAACAAAATAAATAGAATAGTAAATATGTACAAGTAAAATAAATAGAGTAATAAATCTGTACAAATATATACAAGTGCTGTAGGGAGGAGAAGGAGGTAGGGTGGTTGGGGGGATGGGGAGGAGGAGAGGAAAAAGGAGGCTCAGTCTCGGAAGGCCTCCTGGAGGAGGTGAGCTCTCATGTGACTTGTTGGAGTTGCTTCTTCTCTGGAATTAATCAATAAGTGGTATTTATTGAGAGCTTACTGCAGAGCCCAGCAAGCGCTTTCACCAGGGAAAGTATGATACAGTAGAGTTTGTAGACACGATCTCTGCTCTCAAGTGGCTTCACCTAGTGGAGGAGCTGCTTCTATAGTAGAACCAAAGCTCATCCTAGATGGAGCCTGTGTTTGTGGCAACATTTTGTGCTCTTTTGAATTTCATTCGATCGTATTTATTGAGCGCTTACTGTGTGCAGAGAGCTGTACTAAGCGCTTGGAAAGTACAACTTGGCAGGAAATAGAGAATCCCTACTCAACAATGGGCTCACAGTCTAGAAAATGGTCTTTTGAGTAGCCTCATTGTGGAATCTATTTCTTACCCCTCTTCACCTTCAACCCCATCCCCTCCACCAGACACATACCATGACGATAACTTTGAAAGATTTCTTACGCTCCCAGCCGTTGAAATCAGAAAGGGGATGCCATAAATTTGCCCCATTTCAGTGCCACTTTATTGTTCTTCCTTCCTGGTTTTGGCTGAAACCATGAGCAGTTTCCCAAAACTCCCACTAGAAAAAAGCTCACAGAATTAACATCAGAAATAACCATATTCTGTTTGAGCAGAGGGACGGGCCAGATCTTTCTTTTTCTCCCTCCCCGGTAGGCCTGTGAGCCTGGTGAGAGGAGAAACCCAAATTCTGTTTAAGCAGAAGGAGAGAGAATGCGTGTGTGTGTCTGTATACTTTCACACTCCCTATCCTCTAGCAGGAGATACGAGAAGTGCCATTGTTCATTAAATTAGCCTCTGTAAAACTGAACTCTGGGAAATGAGGCGATTTTCCTCGTAGATCTACTTTGCATTTATTTCATGGTTTAAGAAGTGACTGACAACTCCTCTTCTAGAAAGGAGTATCCATTTCATTCAATGATGGTCCCTCCAGAGACCCTGCTTTCCCCACCACATTTCCCGTGGTAGAAACCAGCATTTCCCCATCCCTGACGTGCTTCCTGACCGTCCACTGTTCCCACTGCCTAGTGTGTCCAGAGGGAGAAGAGAGGATTACTTGCCAGAGGACTGGAGTGCCTTATGGCAGGAAGAGGAGTTAAACACCCTCAAAAGCAGTTTAGACATTTAGCACCGATCTGATTCCCCTAGCACAGTGATTTTAGCCAAATTGCCTTTCATTCTTAGTCCTACAGAGCTGTGAAATAGCAGACCAAGAGCTGGAGTTTACACACAAATGTACAGTTGAGGAGCTGGGTTCATTTCCAAACTGTTCGCTTGGTACATATTTCCTTAAATAATGTCTCTGTCATTGATGAGTGAGTGCTCAGACTGGATAAAATGAATGGAAACAGACCTACGTACCATATAATCAGCATGGCTCAGTGGAAAGACCCAGGGCTTGGGAGTCAGAGGTCGTGGGTTCTAATCCCGGCTCCGCCACTTATCAGCTGTGTGACTTTGGGCAAGTCACCTTACTTCTCTGAGCCTCAGTTCCCTCATCTGTCAAATGGGGATGAAGACTGTGAGCCCCGCATGGGACAGCCTGATTACCTTGCATCCCCCCCAGTGCTTAGAACAGTGCTTGGCATATAGTAAGCGCTTAACAAATGCCATCATTATTATATCAGGGCATGTAGTTAGGATTCAAGGAAGAGCTCTTAAACCTTAAAAATGGGGACAGAGATTGGAGGGGATGACAGTCTCCTGCTCCTTCCCTAATATTAGATAATAATAATAAACTTAATAGCATTTATTAAGCACCTACTGCGTGCAAAACACTGTTCTAAGCACTGGGGAGGTTACAGGGTGGTGAGGTTGTCCCACGGGGGGCTCACAGTCCTAATCCCCATTTTACAGATGAGGGAACTGAGGCCCAGAGAAATGAAGTGACTTGCCCAAAGTCACACAGCTGACAAGTGGCGGATTTAGTACTGTGACCATGATGGCTTAGGGCCAGTGTGACAGGACAAAGGGGTTGGAATAATGTCCCAATGTGCGTTTTCAGCAAAATCTGAATCTGTATGGGCCAAGACCTGTTGGTGAAGATGCATGTGTCTCCTAGGAAGCCTTATTTAAGGAATGGAAAGTGCAGGGGGCAGTGGGGAAGCTGAAAGGAGACGAGCGTGCCTCTGAAGGATGCAGAAATGACCCAGAGTCTAATATCAGCTCTAAAATCAACTCTAATATCTGGCTGGTTAGAGGGTTACACTCGTCAACGGGGAAGCAGCATGGCCTAAAGATAAAGCAAGGGCCTGGGTATCAGAAGGACCTGAGTTCCAATTCCGGCTCCACCACTTGTCAGTTGTATGACCTTGGGCAAGTCACTTCACTTCTCTGTGCCTCTGTTATCACATCTGTAAAATGGGGATTAACTGTGAGTCTCGTATAATAATAATAATCAATCAATCAATCATATTTATTGAGCGCTTACTGTGTGCAGAGCATACTAATAATGTACTAATAATGATGATGATGGCATTTGTTAAGCACTTACTATGTGCTTACTAAGCCCTGGGCGGGGGCGGGGGGGGGGGAATACAAGGTAATCAGGTTGTCCCACATGGAGCTCACAGTCTTCATCCCCATTTTACAAATGAGGGAACTGAGGCCCAGAGAAGTGAAGTGACCTGCCCAAAGTCACACAGCAGACAAGTGGCGGAGCCGGGATTAGAACCCATGACCTCTGACTCCAAAGCCCAGGCTCTTTCTACTGAGCCACGCTGCTTCCCTATAGAGAACAGGGACTGCATCTAACCTGATTAGCTTGTACTCACACCAGCACTTACAACATAATACTAATAATAATAATAATAATAATGGTGGTATTTGTTAAGGGCTTACTATGTGCAAAGCACTGTTCTAAGCGCTGGGGGGGATACAAGGTGATCAGGTTGTCCCACTTGGGGCTCACAGTCTTAATCCCCATTTTCCAGATGAGGTAACTGAGGCCCAGAGAAGTTAAGTGACTGGCCCAAGGTCACACAGCTGACAAGTGGCGGAGCTGGGATTTGAACCCATGACCAGTGCTTGATACATAGTAAGTGCTTAACACAGCCATCATCATCATCATCATCATCACTGCCCCCATCCTGAGGTCTCCGTTACCCTTGAACAAAAGGCTATTTTGGAGGTAGCTTGGGTGAGTTTGATAGAATCCACTTGAGTGTCTCCCATGTCTGTGTTCTGTTCCCTCTAGCCTCGCGGGTTGAAATTCCTCACGCATGACACTGCCCTCCGTGAGTCACCAGCGGGCTTTCCAGATCTCTTCAGTTTTGTTTCTGTGCCACGATACCTCGCTGTTTGTGGTCTTCGTTATCAAGCCCTCTCCCTTTATCGTGGGCCGGATACCAACCCCAAAGCAAAAATCAGAATCACTAACCAACCAGCAGAGAATCTTTCCCTCAGGTAGCGTTGTTAAGCAGGGTTAAGAATAACGAGTCTGGTGAGGGCTCCTCAATAGCTCTCAGTTAAATTACTTCCTAAGAAGCTATTCAGAGGCCAGATCTTGGAAAGGGGAAAAGGGAACTCCCTCATGGGTGTCTCGCAAATCCTAGCTTGTGCCTTATAGGGTCGTTTCCATTTTGATTGGCCGTACTTGAACTTAATTGTTTCTGGACCTATCAATTCAACACCAAGCTGGGAAATTGGCTCAGCGTAAACGAACGTGTGCGGCCAAAGAATGAGTTTAGTCTTCTGAATGGAATTTCACACATGGATGGCTAGTAGTGATTCATGATTGGAGGTAATGGAAATTAATTTAACTTTTAACCCCGTGCAATTGGAAATGCCTAAGTGCTGAGCCATTAGCAGTAAGTAGGGCTATAAAACTGCCGCTCTCCTCTGGCTCTACTGAAAGGTGGCAATGACCAGTTGTTAAACAACTCACTAAAATAGGAGTTTAATGAGCCTCTTCATCCCAGGAACAAGGCCTGTCTTGGGTTCTCCGGGATGGAAAAGCCATATGGGAATGGCTGTCAAGAGGCACGCGCACCCTCCTTGGCATATAAGGCAAGAATTTTGCTGAAAAACTGAGACGCTTCATTTTAAGGAGCTACAGCCGAGCCGTGAGCCATTAAGGTAGGCCCATCTGTTGTTTTCTCACCCAGCAAGCAATTGGGTAAGAGATGCAAGTGTTTGAGAGGTGGCGTCGAAAGGAATGAATGCTTATTGGACCCGGCGGGAAGGGTAGTCTCCACAGACTGGAAACGGGAGCCGTGATGAGGGAGGGAAGATTCCAGTTTCACCCTGTACCTTCGGATTTAGGACAGAACCAATCAGGCCTAGTGTTGCGTGGCATTGCTGGAGCAGTCTGGATCACCAGGGATCTGTAGGCTGAAGATTGGCTAGATTTCAAGGCAATTTGAAGGGTGAGGAGGGTCTACGGTGACAGAACGTTCTGGAAATAGCGGGGTTCAGCTGATCTGTGGAAGTAGGACTTGAATGTCTGAGGCCGGCCTTGACCCAGATAATTCCCCTGGGGTCCCGGACCCCAAGGGTCTTACACCCATGGCCACACTTGCTCCATGAGAGCTATGGACCAGCCAGAAGTTTTGGCCCGTACCATCCCAAATCGCAGCAATGATTTGCCACGCTCCCATCCCGTCATGCTAGGTTCTCGGTCGGGGTAAGATTTTTGAAAGAGCCGACACATGGAAAGCCTCCTGGAAACGCTGCTCACTTTCCTGCAAGTTTCAGGAATTCTGGGCATGCAGGCTTGTTGCTATCTTCTGGCAGCTCTGCCTCAATTGCCTTGTTTGTTAAACGGGGATTAAGACTGTGAGCCCCTTGTGGAAAAGGGACTGTGTCCAATCTGACTAACTTGTATCTGCCCCAGTGTTTAGAACAGTGCTTGGCACATAGTAAGTGCTTAACAAGTATCACAATCATTATTATTATTGTAATTATTATTATCATCAACATCATCATCTACTCTTCAAGGGAATCAGGAGCCAATGTCTGGGGTTAAATTCTAGCCAGCGGAAAGGGGATCTTGTTGGATTCCTTATTCCCCAATTGGGCTTTTGAGGTAATCGGAGTCTGGGGAGACACAGATTCCTAGATTGCTTTTTCCTAAAGTAAAGTAAGCGCCGAAGGGGAAGGTAGAAGAGTTGGCAGGGAAGAAGGGGAGATTGCCTATTGAAGGATAACGTAAGTTCAGAAAGAATAAACTGTAGTGGGAGAATAGGAGGAATAGAGACAGAGAGAGAAAAGAAATCCAAATTAAAAAAAATAATGAACAAGTTGGAGAGAGTCCCAACAGATTATTGACACTTTGCACTTCATCAAACCAAGCAGGATGGAGAAGGTTGTTTTGTCTTTTACCTAAATACAGAGTTACTTCTCAGGGAGTTTCTACCTTGGGTCAGTTTCTTCTGGAGGATTTTCCCTAAGTCAAGGCAATTTTGTGAGAAAAAACTGGAGAATTAACTTTAAATTTAAAAAAGGCCTGCAGAGCTGTGATCAGTCCTCTTTCTCTGTCCCTTCCTATCTTCATTCCCCCTGCCCTCTCTCCTTCCTCGCTTCCCTCTTCTTCTCAGACCCCACTTGGCGCGTGATGCGGCTCCATGTATGATCATTAATCAGGGATGCACAGGGGATCCTAAGTGCCTAAAATGCCATTTGTAGGAAAATATTGATTGGAATAGATTGTATTTGTCAAGGACGAGTCTTTTAAGAGGAAGTGTGTTTCTTTGACTTGAAGCAACGCTTCACATTTCTTCTAAACTTTCTCTTTAACTATCCGATGGTCGAGGTAATTAAATATTAAAGAAAATTTCATTGTTGCATTAGGGAAGAAGACTATCCCTTCATGGGAACCAATCTGTTGGTTGGAAATGCTTTGTGTGGAACAGGGAATGTGGTTTGGGCTATGATTATGTGAAAGTTGACGTTTTGGCCTTTAACCTGAGGGTTGTGAAGTCCAGAATACTTCCTGAAGTGGGTTCTTATTGTGTCAGAACTTCTTTTTAAGAATCTCTTCCATTCTAAGAAAATGACTTATCACTGATCATCCCAAGAAGGAATACTTTCCATAAAATGGAAAATTTGAAAGAGAAATCCTGCCCTTTCCAAAGAGACTCTGGGCCTTTGGTGATCTGAGATTGGTGGTCCATTTGCACAAATCACTGGGCAAATGATTGGCAAGTCAGTGTCCGGGGAGCAGAGAAGGAAGCAGGGGCTCCCAGAATTACAGTAACAAGGATTCTTGGGCCCCTGTTGGTGCCTCCGTTGTTCAAGAAAGCTTACCTCAGAAGAGGTCCCTCAGAGAAATGCTTTCTTATTTTCCTCAAGAAAATGGTACATGAGATGCAGCGTAGTGTAGTGGATAGAGCATGCACCTGGGAATCAGAGGACTTAGGTTCTGATCCTGGCTCTGCCACTTGTCTGCTGTGTGACCCTGGCCAAGTCACTTCTCTGTGCCTCAATTGCCTCATTTGTAAAATGGGGATTAAGACCACGAGCCCCATGTGGAGCAGGGACTGTGTCCAATTTGATTAACTTGAATCTTCCCCAGTGTTTAGAGCAGTGCTTGGCACATAGTAAGTGCTTAACAAGTACTACCATCATTACTATTATTGTAATTATTATCATCATCATCAAGGGAACCAGGAAACAACGGCTGGGGGTTAAATTCTAGCCAGGGGAAAGGAGATCTGGTTGGATCCCTTATTCCCCGGTTGGGATTTTGTGGTAATCAGAGTCTGGGGAGACATAGCTCTGCCAATTGCCAGCTGTGTGACTTTGGGCAAGTCACTTCACTTCTCTGGGCCTCAGTTCCCTCATCTGGAAAATGGGGATGAAGACTGTGAGCCCCGCCATGGGACCACCTAATCACCTTGTAACCTCCCCAGCGCTTAGAACAGTGCTTTGCACACAGTAAGCACTTAATAAATGATATCATTATTATTATTATTATTACTACCTGCCTATATACACCTCTTCAGCTTTCATTCAAAAACTTCTTTTCCTTTTGCATTATCTCCCCTTCAACTGTGAGCTCCACCCTTAGAATGCCATACATACTTGTACATACTTATTACTCTATTTATTTATTTATTTGTTTTACTTGTACATATCTATTCTATTTATTTTATTTTCTTTTGTTAGTATGTTTGGTTTTGTTCTCTGTCTCCCCCTTTTAGACTGTGAGCCCACTGTTGGGTAGGGACTGTCTCTATATGTTGCCAATTTGTACTTCCCAAGCGCTTAGTATGCTCTGCACATAGTAAGCACTCAATAAATACGATTGATGATGATGATGAATGCCAGCCCCATATGGGACAGGGACTGTGTCCAACCTGATTATTGTGATTCTAACCCAGAGTTTAGTACAATGCTTGACACATAAACAAATGCCATCGTGATCATCATCATCATCACCACCCCGTGCTGCCCTAGGAACGGCTGGGCAATTTCACTGTCTTCTTACTCTTCCCCGCCATTAAGGCTATACGGGGTTTTTCATACTTTAAACTCCTGAAGTCTTTCATTTATTTCTCAACTGTGCTGAGTTAGCTGCATCCTGGTTAATGTGCCGTCATTGGGTAGGGACCGTCTCTATATGTTGCCGATTTGTACTTCCCAAGTGCTTAGTACAGTGCTCTGCACACAGTCAGTGCTAAATAAATACGATTGAATGAATGAAAAGGGGGTTGCTTTATTTCAAATTATCACATTGAAGCAAAATGAGATTTCACAGATGCCAAAGATTGATCACACTCAAAGTTTGTCAAAAGGCAGTAGGATAGAGACTATAGAATGACTTCTGAAGAATTCCCCAGGAGGATATTTCAAGTTAAGGAAAAAATATTCTGGGGATAAGAGCCAACATGGAAAACAAGTAGGGTAGCAGAATTGCTGACTCTGTGAGCCCAGTGAAGGAAGTTGCAGTACAAGGAAGGAGAGGAAGAACAATCCTACATCAGCCACTTTGGTAGCCACGCACATATTGGTTCATTCATTACTAACTTATTTCACTTTTTACTTTGGTTTTCTATCATGTGCATCCCTGCTCTTACTCTTTGACCTGCTGTATGGTTTGGCAATTTCTATCTGCTTCTCTCCCTCTACCAGCAACTGAAAGTTCATTCATTCATTCAATCGTATTCATTGAGCACTTACTGTGTGCAGAGCACTGTACTAAGCACTTGGGAAGTACAAGTCGGCAACATATAGAGATGGTCCCTACACAACAACGGGCTCACAGTCTAGCAAGTTCCCCGAGGACAACGGACCATGTTGTTTTATTTCTATTGTGTGTCCCCCGGCAACTACAACCACGCCCAGTAGATGCTCGACAAATGATAGCTCCTCGTAATGACGAGGAAAAGCAGGGACGTGGGAAGCAAAAAGACCATGAAAACTTGGTCTCGGCTTCTAGCCTTTTGGGAAACCTTTCTTATAAGGATTAGATGCAGTATTCATTCTTTCAAGCAAGGGAGAGGCTACAGAATGCCATTATCCGTGGACTCAAACCAATTTGAAACTCTCTTCTGGACTCCAAAAGGAGCAGTAGTTGAAGGTCTCCTAAATGGCATCAACGTTGTTTCATCTTCAAAAAATATAAAGGATTTCAAGGGAGTTAAAAATACTCTTGCAAAGCCCAGTAACTATGAACGAATGGCACCATCCATTGCCAATTAGCAGGGCACATCAGTGATTTTCTCCTGAATGAACGTGTTGGCAAGAAATTCAACAGGAAAACAGCCTCTGACTCAGATCCGTGTAACAACCTTTCATTTGGGGCTCTGGGCTTGTGCCCATTGAACCTTCGGCTCAGCCGTGAGAGTGGGAAGTTTGTGTTTGAAGAGGCAATGGATTTGATCACCATCCCTCCTCCACCCTCCTTCCCTTCCCTTCTTTCCCTTGAGAAGCAGCATGGCGTAGTGGAAAGAACACAGGCCTGGGCTTCAGAAGGTTGTGGGATCCAATCCCAGCTCCACCAAGTATCTTTTGTGTGACTGCAGGCAAGTCACTTTGCTTCTCTATGCCTCAGTTACCTCATTTGTAAAATGAGGATTGAGACTGTGAACCCCACATGGGATCAGGATTGTGTCCAACCCTATTGGCTTGTAACCACCCCATCATTTAGTACACTGCCTGGCACATAGTAAGCATTTAACAAACGCCACCGTTATCATTTTTCTCCTATTTCCCTTCCCTTCATTCCTTTTGCTGTTTTTTCCATCTTTGACCTCCTCTCCCCTCCCCTGTTTGTTAATAATAATAATAATAATATTAATAATGGTATTTGTTAAGTGCTTACTATGTGCCAAGCACTGTTCTAAGTGCTGGAATAGATACAAGGTTATCAGGTTGTCCCATGCGGGGCTCACAGTCTTGATCCCCATTTTACAGATGAGGTAACTGAGGCACAGAGAAGTTAAGTGACTTGTCCAAAGTCACACAGCTGACAGGTGGAGGAGCTGGGATTAGAACCCACGACCTCCCCACACCCGGGCTCTTTCCACTAAGCCACGCTGCTTCTCTAACCTCTGTCCCTCCTTTTTCTCCTTCCTTCTTTGGTCGTTTCCTCTAGTCTGTCTTATTTCTCCTTCCTTTACATTCTTTTCTGATCAACTCTCCTGTCTTCCTTCCTTTTCCCTCTCCTAACCACACTGGAAATTCACTTGGCTGATACTGCATCAAAGCTTGCAGGATTGAACTCCTGGTGAGATCCAGAAATGAACGTTCATCAAGGATGAGGATTTTCCACCTGCTATGAGAAATTCATCGGACACTACTGACAGGAAAAAGGCTCCCCCTGCTCTCCCCTTGGAACAAGGAACGGTTAGCTAGAGCAGGAGCTAAGATTGAATCATCATAGCGGAAAAATATGGACCCACCTATGAGGGTCTCTAACCAGTTTATTTTGGAAAAAGTGGATCAAAACCGAGAGGCAGCATGGCCTAATAGAAAGAGCCTGGGAATCAGAGGACCTGGGCTCTAACCCCGGCTTTCCAATTGCTTGCTGGGTAACCTTGTACAAATCACTTAACTTCTCTGTGCCTCAGTTCTCCAGTTCTCCCTCCTGCTAAGACTGTGAGCCTCATGGGGAACAAGCCCTGCTTCGAACCTTATCACCCTTGGTTAAATAAGCACTAAACAAATACTATAAAAAAACTAAACAAAGCCGGGTTCAGAGGCCAATCCCCACGGGCAACCTGTTTTCACTCATTATTATTATTGATACTTATTGAACACTTGCAATGCAATCAATCAATCAATCAATGGTTTTTATTTAGCTCATATTAGATGCAGAGCACTTTACATAGTGCTTGAGAGAACAATACTAGACTGCAAGCTTTAACAATTCTAGACTGTATGCTCATTGTGGTCAGGGAATGTGTCTATCAACTCATATTGTACTCTCCCAAGCGCTTAGTATAGTACTTTGCACACAGTAAGCGCTCAAGAAATATGACTGATTGATTGATTGAATACAATAGAGATGGCAGACATGATCCCACCCCTCACAGAAGCTTACAATCTAGTCGACATTTAACATTATACATTGTTGTCTAAACCTAAGTGCTCAGGATAACTGTTGGGTTGACATAACCTAGAGTGGTTGGAATAAAGCAGGGAAGGCTTCCTGGAAGAAGTGGGATTTCCAGAGGGTTGCGAAGATGGTGAGAGCTGTAATCTGACAGATTTGAAGATGGGATGGAGGGTGATTTAGTCCGGGGCAGCAGTGTGAGGAAAGGGAGGGAAGCAGGCAAATAAAGTGTGAGATACAGTTAGAAAGTGAGCTGGAAAATAGCCAGTGAAGTGAATCAATATGTAGGTTGGAAAGAGCTGGTGTGCTGCTTGGATTGATGAAGGGCTCCTTTCATATTTCTTTGTAGGTGTTTTAGCAAGGTGGTCCCTATCACACAAAATAAGTGGGTCTATTCGACTATATCTAATGCTCACCAGTGTTTTTTCCCAACGCCTGGGACTTTACAGAGAAGATATGAAATGAAGTCAATCCCTGCACAAGGAACTCACAGTTGAGAGGGAAGTAAAACACAGAAAGAACTAACAACTAAATAGCAAAAATGGAACAGCATCTTTATGTCTCTGTCTTTTTTCCTCCACTTCCTCTTCCACAGTCCCAATAGGATTACAAAAAACATCCCAGTATTTAAAATTTTCCAAAGATTTTCCTCTTTGCTCTTGGCTGGAGATGGAGGTTTGGATACCCTGGTGGTGGAAGTGGCTCTTTCTGTGGAAGGTCTGAGGACAAACTTAGGTGCCAACTGTTGAATTAGGATCAATCCAGTTTCATCTTTTTTTTGACAATAACAATGACGTTTATTGAGAGCCTACTATTTGCAAGCACTTCATTAAGCACTTGGGAGAGTACAGTCCAACAGACTTAAAAAAATTTTGCTTATGGAAGAGAAAGGGAAAGAAAATTAAACCTCTTGGTAATGCATAGATGGAATGGCACTTTATTGCAGTCTCAAGAATTTCACTTATTTTAGGTTCAAGGATTATTATTATTAATAATGATAATGATGATGATGATGGTATTTTTTAAGCTCTGATTATGTGCCAAGCACTGTTCTAAATGCTGGGGTAGATACAAGGTAATCAGGTTGTCCCACGTGGGGTTCATAGTCTCCATCGCCATTTTACAGATGAGAGAACTAAGGCACAGAGAAGTGAAGTGACTTGCCCAAGGTCACTCAGCATAAAAGTGGTGGAGCCTGGATTACAACCCATGTATTTCTGGCACCCATGTTCCACACTATGCCACACTGATTCTCCTGAATACTCCAGCCAGTAGACTTTGCTGTTGAAGAGACCATTCTGAAATGCAGTGTTAAAATTGCTTCACTGTGTACATCAGCCCACCTACTAAAATCCTCTACCTAATGGCAGAATCTTGGTTTATATTTCAAAAATTATCCTGTGAGGGATTTATTAAGTGTGGGGACCGTCTCCTACTTTTCCTGTACTCTCCCGAGTTCCTCGAGGCACTCAGCAAAAGCTATTACATTTTAGGTGATCGTCTCTCAATAAATCTAGTGGAGGCCTCACAAGTCAGATCAACTTATCCAAACCACAAGGTACCCCAAAAGTTCTCTTTGAGTTTCATATTGGCAAATTAAAGAAATACTCCAACTCCACGGTGATAAGCAATGTGGCCTAGTGGAAAGAGCAAGAGCTTGTGAGTCAGAAAACCTGGGTTCTAAATCCCAGCTCCACCACTTGTCTGCTGTGTGACCTTGGGCAAGTCACTTCACTTCTCTGTGTCTCAGTTCCCTCATCTGCAAAATGGGGATTCAATACCTGTTCTCCCTCCTACTTAGACTGTGAGCCCCATATGGGATCTGATTATCCTGTACCCACCCCAGCGCTTGGCAGAGTGCTTGGCAAAAAGCAAGCACTTAACCAATACCTCTATTATTAATGAGACTTTTTCCCTCAGAATTCAGCCTGGCCCACTGACCAGTTCACTGGTCAAAGCTATGATCATATGTAAAGCATTTATTAATTAATTATGCTAATTTCCCAGCACCAACAAATTGGTAGGTTGTGGTTGACTGATAGGAAATGTAGGTCTCCGATCGAGCTGGAGAGACAGAGGGAGCAGCCGGGTAATGATGCAGAAAGTGGACTCCAGGGTCCCAAATGAGGCTGAAGCCCATTGTATAATAATTGTGTAATCTATTATCTTTATTGTCTAAATTGTGTCTTTTGAAGTTCCTGGATCTTAATCCAAGAAATCTCTTCAGGATATTTGGTGGTAAATTATTTATATGCGTTTCCCCTCTTTATTAACCTCTGTGCCTTGGGTTCCTGTGAGAGAGCTCATCAATTATAAGCAACCGGCCCTGGTAGCCGTGGAATCCACAGAAGGGAAGAGGAAGGAAGCATTAGTGGGCAGGACTTTCTGGGTTTTCCTATAGCAGTAACTGTCACAGGAGAGAAGTGTTCATAAATAGTGTCTGCATTCGGGTTGACTAGGTCGGGCCGAGGCTGACCACTGACAAGAAAATATCAACCCACCTTTTCCACACTACTTCCTCCTTTTATCCTAGAAATGTTACACTGGGCTTCTGCGACCCCGGAGCTCACCAAAGGTCTATTGTTCAGCACAGCATCAATGCCAAGGGGCAAAGCCCAAGAGAAATTATACTTTACCCCACTACCACTCCTGGAAACCAGTTCCATCCTGGCTCAAACTGGAGTTGCAGGCTCAGAAGAGACAAGTCTGGGAAACCATTCAATTCCGGAATGTTCCTAGGTCATCTCTGGTCCAGAGAAGCCTCTGGAGAGTGGATTTATTCCAAAGCCCATCAAGGGATGAGTCCAATCAGCCCCTGAGTGTCCCACAGGAAGTCTCTTCTTGAAGATCATGCACCAAAGTCAATATCCCAGCTGGGTTGGATCCCAACTTTCACCAGGATTGGAAGGGAGAGTAGTCAAGTTTGCTAAAGCATCCTCCCTGGTACTACTATCCCTCCTTTCAAGCTGTCCACTGCTCAGACTCTTCTTCTCGTGCTGCCTAAAGGAGACTTTGGATCTCAACAAAATAAAACGGATGCTAAACCTGAGGCCTTGAAAGCCTTCTCCACAGGGCAAGCATTAATTAACAGATCATTCTTGGGGAAATACATTTGTAAACACGCATTTACCCACTTCTTATTTTCCATTTGCTCTAAACGGATAAAATCTCATCATCTACTCTTCCTGGAGGACTTTGTGAAATTTTGGGGAAATACAGATACATTGTGGATAATTTACTAAAATAAATTGATGGCCCCTAATTCTGTGACGAGGGGCTTGGGTAGATTCATCTTTGATCATCCACTTTATGGGGAGAGATTCTGTCTTTGTTTTCTTAACTCTTGTCTGCTAGACAGCTAGACTTGAAGAACCTTTTCTTAAAGGGCCTGGTCAGGATGCTTGGTCTTGGAAAACAGCTGTAAACTGCTGTCAGTCTCATCTACAAAGCAATGTTACCTGGGGAATCAGAGCAGCTGGGGCAATATTCAACGATGATCTCATGAGGAGCTTAGAGAAAGACTCTCAGAGGAAGGAGGATGATAATTGAAGGCCAGCAGGATGGAGCGGAAGAGAAGAAAATAGGGAAATTTAGCTCCCTTAGCCTGACACTTGTAATTCTTAAGATTTTGCTCCCAGATTCACACTTCCTAGTCGGTGTTTTTTTCCCTCCCTCCTCCTCTTCCTCCTCCTCTTCTTTCTTCTCTTTCTTCTTTGTCCTCTTCTTCTTCTTCTTCCTCTTTCAATTTTTCGTCAAAGGCACATAAACAAACTCACAGATGATTTAAAAACCATCCCAGAAAGATGATGATCATGTCCACCTTTTGGAACAGAAAGATTACCCGATGTTTTGGAAAACACTGGCAAGGAAGGTCATCTGATTCATATCCATCAAATGTTGAGAATGACTCACCATCAGGCAAATCACACTTTAAAACTTGTCTGTATAAATACACAGAAAGAAATCACCTTGATTTCGTTTGAAAATGCTCCTCATTTCTTTGCCTTCTTCCCTCTTCTTCCCACCCACCCGTTCCCTTCTCTTCCTCCCTCCCTCAACCCCACTGCCCTCCCTTCACAGGAGCACTGGCTATATAGCTGCATATCTAGGACCCAATGAAACCTGCTAGATTTAGGCTAATTTTAAACAGCCATTTGCGGTGTCTTTGCAAGGGCTGACTCACTGTAGCCAGAAGTCTTTGTTTCCATCAGGGAGGTGAAAATGAGGGGCTTGCTAGAGAGTGTGCAATAATTAAAGATGAGCAGGCAACAGAATGTATGGCTATGGAGACAAAAAAGAGCCTCCAGTGAGCAGTGAAACCAAACAGCAAATGCTCTGAATACCCAAGGCATATCTTGTTTTTTTCTCATTCTCCAAGATGGACTAGGTTATTCCTGTTCTTCAGTAATCTGGTCGGACAGAGATCTTAACATGCTGGATATTTTATCCTTGCTCTTGGGTCCACAAGAAGACACAACACTCTTCATTTCCATTGTTCTTGATTTATAGGATGCCGGGAATCATGGTGTCTGTGGGACTGACAAAGAGCATCGAAGGCATCTTGCTTACCTCCATTAAATATCTCCACAGAAGGAGGCTTCCCAATATTCCGTGGTAACATGATTCAAGCCCTTTAATCAATCAATCAGTTGTATCTATTGAGTGCTTATTGTGTCCAGAATACTGTAGTCTAGGGACAGTTTAGAATAAAAGAGTTGGTAGACATTTTCCCTGCCCACAGAGAGCTTACAGTCTAGAGTGGGAGACAGACATTACTATAAATAAATAAATTATGGATATGTACAAAAGTGCTTTGGGGATGAGGGAGGGATGAATAACAGGAACAAATCCAAGTGTAAGGGCACTTTCTTTCAGGAAGTCCTATCCAGAAGTTATCCCCTTCACCCTCCTTAGAGAGCGTCGGTGATGCTGTCATTCACTTACTTTTATTTGGGTAAAAATCTCCCATTTCTCTCCCTCTTTTCCGTTGGTCAGGTCATGTGGCGAAATTTTGTTGCTGTTGTTGGTCTCTTCCACCCCTTCTCCCGTGTGTATTAGTGTCTGTAGTCATGGGGCTCAGAACAGGACTTGATACTTCTAAAAACCTGATCACAACAGCAGTATTGGAAAGTTTGCTACGAGGACCTTATATTTGCCGTGCCTTATGGGTCATGTGGAAGGTTTGGTTCCCTTCTTTGCCTTTCCTTTTCCCCCTTCCTGATTATCTTTAGCTGGGTCTTCTCTCTGCAATTGTTAAGAGCTTGAAAGAGAAGGCTGGAAGAGGAAAAATAATTAAAAACAATGGAAGGAAAAGGAATTCATTATTCTTTTTGAAAGATCAGCTTCACAGAACCCGACATATTGAGATTGCCCAATGTTTTTTGTTTTCTTTTTTCTTCTAAAGTCCTTGTCACCACCTCCGTCTTCTTCGCTAACACCTCTCAGCCACAGAAAGTCTGTTAGTCATGGGTGCTCCTGAAGCAACCCCTACCCCCATCACTACTCCATCACCTCCCTAATAGAAAGTTAGATTTAGTATTTATTAGTTAGGGTAATTATTAAGGAACTGTTATATACCAAGGGGTCCCTGAAGGATTGGCTTTGTTTCAACCTTGGACCTGTTTATCTGGCCAAGTTGTCCAAGATGACCAGATAAGCTGCTGTGGAATCTTACTGCCTTATCCCTTGTCCAAGTGATTTAAACTGCATTAATCACCAGCCTAGCATCAAGAGGACAGAACCGGGGAAGAGGGAGGTGGGACTTTCTGGTGAGCTTGGCTTCAGTGCCTCCCAGAGAGGCCCCATAGTGGCTTCTCTGTACTTTTCCACCAGCACACCAACACCTCCTCTGTCCCCCTCCACCAACATGACACTCCTGGCACCACCCTATTCCCAGTCCCCGGTACGGGCAGTACGGCGGTGGGATGGGAATGACCTCTCCTGGAGCCAGTGGTGGCAGGGTAGTGGAGATGGGGAAAGATGCTAATTTTGATTTCTCTCTCTCTATCTCTGTGCCCCACTATGATTTCACTTTGTCAGACGATTGACATGTCCTCCAATGAATCAGATCCTGTCTAGTAGAACCAATCAAAGCCCTTACTGAGAGTTCACCTCCTCCAGGAGGCCTTCCCAGACTGAGCCCCCTTTTTCCTCTCCTCCTCCCTTTCCCCTCCCCACAGCACCTGTATATATGCTTGTACAGATTTATTACTCTATTTATTTTACTTGTACATATTTACTATTCTATTTCTTTTGTTAATGATCTAGCTTTACTACTATTTATTCTGATGACTTGACACCTGTCCACATGTTTTGTTTTGTTGTCTGTCTCCCCCTTCTAGACTGTGAGCCCATTGTTGGGTAGGGATCGTCTCTATATGTTGCCAACTTGGACTTCCCAAGCACTTAGTAGGGACTGTCTTTATATGTTACCAACTTGTACTTCCCGAGCGCTTAGTACAGAGCTCTGCACACAGTAAGCGCTCAATAAATACGATTGATTGATTGATTAGTACAGTGCTCTGCACACAGTAAGCGCTCATTAAAGACAATTGAATGAATGAATGAATGAATCAGAGGACCCGGCTCGTGAACTTGCCATACTTCAACACCTTCAAGAGAGTAGAATGCAAACAGTCAGTTTATGGGTGCAGGGGCATGCCTTTAATCCGATCAGAACTCGTAAATCTAATGCACATTTGTATCATGTACCCAACAAAGTCACACAGCCGACTAGAGGAAGAGTTGGGATTAAAACCCAATTCTCCTGACTCTCAATTCCATGCCCTTCCCACTAGGAAATCCTACCTCCTACAGGGACTGTTGCTGAATGGTGTTTCTTTTATTTCCCAGATTAATTCAAAATGATCCCTTCACACGAATAGCATCAGAGGGAGCAGGGGCACAAGAGGTTCGATATGTCAGGTGGCCAACTTGGGAAGGTCTTATTCAAGCACTATTTTAAAAATGTTCCAAAGGTAGTTGTGTTGGTAGGGTCAGGAGGTGTGCGATTGTCATCTGAAGCAGGAGTGAGAGCGACTGGAGGCAATAATAATACGACTAATAATAAAATTAGTTAAGCACTTACTTCTAGACTCTGAGCCTTTTGTTGGGCAGGGATTGTCTCTACCTGTTGCCGAATTGTACTTTCCACGCAGCGTGGCTCAGTGGAAAGAACATGGGCTTTGGAGTCAGAGGTCATGGGTTCAAATCCCGGCTCTGCCCATTGTCAGCTGTGAAATGACTTTGGGCAAGTCATTTCACTTCTCTGTGCGTCCGTTACCTCATCTGTAAAATGGGGATTAAGACTGTGAGCCCTCCGTGGGACAACCTGATCACCTTGTAGCCTCCCCGGCACTTCGAACAGTGGTTTGCACATAGTAAGTGCTTAATAAATGCCATTTTCAGTAGTAGTAGTAGTAGTACAGTGCTCTGCACACAGTAAGTGCTCAATAAATATGATTGAATGAATGAATGAAGCACTGTTCTAAGCACTAGGGTAGATACAAGTATATCAAGTTGGACACAGTCCATGTCCTTACATGGGGCTCACAGTCTAAGTAGAGGGAAGAAGAGGTATTTAATCACCATTCTACAGACAAGGAAACTGAGGCACAGATAATTTAAAAGATTTGCCCAAGGTCATACAGCAAATATTGGCTCCAGAATTGATCCAGCTGTATACCTAGGTATCCTATAAGTGATATCCTGGCCTTCTCATCCCCTTTTACAGATAGGGAACAGCAAAAGGTAAGACCTTGGCGCATCTTTATGAGAAGCAGCGTGGCTCAATAGAAAGAGCCTGGGCTTGGGAGTCAGAGGTCATGGGTTCTAATCCTGACTCCTCCACTTATCAGCTTTGTGACTTTGGCCAAGTCACTTAACTTCTCTGGGCCTCAGTTACCTCATCTGGAAAATGGGAATTTAGACTGTGAGCCCAATGTGGGACAACCTGATTACCTTGTATCTCCCCCAGTGCTTAGAACAATGTTTGGCACATAGTAAGCACTTAACAAATACCAAAATTAATTAATTAATCTTCATGGTCCAGTGGATAGACCATGGGCCTGGGAATCAAAGGTCAAGGGTTCTAATCCTAAATCCATACTTGTCTGCTGGGTGACCTTGGGAAAGTCACTCACTTCTCTGTGTCTCAGTTCCCTCATCTGTAAAATGGGGATTGGGACTGTGAGCCCCAAATGGGATAGGGACTGGGTCCAACCTGATTTCCTTGTATCCAACCCAGTGCTTAGTACAGTGCCCGGAACATAGTAAGTGCTCAACAAAAGCCACAATCATCATCATTATTATTATCACCTTCCACCTGCTGGGTTGTTGGGACAGGAAAGACCCTACTAGAGTTTGGTGGAGTCTGGGAATCCTTAACACTCAGATACTGCAGTTCCTATCAGTTGTGTTTCCATTGCTGTTCGTTAATTTTCTAGAATGTACATGTTTCCTTGTGTATCGGTCACCAGTTTCCCCCTTGTTTGCCCCCCCAATCTCCCTTTAAGACTGAGAGCCCACTAAAGGCCACAGATTGGATCCGTTTTAATTTCCTTGAAGTTTTTTCAGCACTCAGTGCAGTGTTTCGCACAGCAGAAGCACTCAACACATGCTAATAATGATACTAGTCGATGATGATGAATGGTGCTGATCATGATGAAGATGATGATGATAGGCCCTCTGGCAAGTCACAGTGTATTTGGCTATTTGCAGTGAAGATTTAGATGATGATGATGGCATTTATTAAGCGCTTACTGTGTGCACGATACTGTTCTAAGCGCTGGGGAGGTTACAAGGTGATCAAGCTGTCCCACGGGGGGCTCACAGTCTTAATCCCCATTTTACAGATGAGGGAACGGAGGCACAGAGAAGTTAAGTGACTTGCCCAAAGTTACACAGCTGTCGACATTTGGCAGAGTCGGGATTTGAACCCACATCCTCTGACTCCAAAGCCCGTGCTCTTTCCACTAAGCCATGCTGCTCCTCAGATGTTTCAGGAAGAACATCAGTCAGAGGAGGCACAAAGTAATAGCTTCCCTGCCCAGTGGGAGAAGAGTTGAGTGCTTTGACTCTTCCTCCTATATTTGTTTCTCCTGGCCAAGTGTGATCTTTATCCTAGTCAATCCCCCTCATTTATTTTGGTATTTGTTAAGCACTCACTGTGTGCCAAACACTGATCTAAGCGCTGGGGTAGTACATATTGATTAGGTCGGACACAGTCCCCATCCCACATAGGGTCCACAGTCTAAGTAGAAGGGAGAACAGGTATTTAATCCTCATTTTTATAGTTGAGGGAACTGAGCAATAGAGAAGTGAAATGACCTGCCCAAGGTCACACAGCAAGCCATTGGCAGAGCCAGGATTAGAACCCAGGTCCTCTGATTCCCAGGCCAGTATTCTTTCCACTAGGCCATTCTGTGTCCTTCTGAGCGAGGGAACGTGGAGTCCACGGTCTAGAAGGAATTGTGGCCTCAATGGGGATAATGATGATGGCGATAACAATCAATCGTATTTATTGAGCACTTACTATGTGCAGAGCACTGTACTAAGTGCTTGGGAAGTACAAATTGGCATCACATAGAGACAGTCCCTCCCCAACAGTGGGCTCACAGTCTAAAAGGGGGAGACAGAGAACAGAACCAAACATACCAACAAAATAAAATAAGTAGGATAGAAATGTACAAGTAAAATAAATAAATAAATAAATAGAGTAATAAATATGTACAACCATATATACATATATACAGGTGCTGTGGGGAAGGGAAGGAGGTAAGATGGGGGGATGGAGAGGGGGACGAGGGGGAGAGGAAAGAAGGGGCTCAGTCTGGGAAGGCCTCCTGGAGGAGGTGAGCTCTCAGCAGGGCCTTGAAGGGAGGAAGAGAGCTAGCTTGGCGGATGGGCAGAGGGAGGGCATTCCAGGCCCGGGGGAGGACGTGGGCCGGGGGTCGATGGCGGGACAGGCGAGAGCGAGGTACAGTGAGGAGAGCGAGGTACAGTGAGGTACAATGATGATGATTACCAATCAATCAAGAAATGGTATTTATTGAGCGCTTGAGCGCTTACTTTGTGCAGAGCACAACACTAGGCATTCGGGAGAGTATAATACAACAGAGTTGGCTGGCATATTCCCTGCCCACGTCAAGTTTATAATCCTATAATCTATAATCTTTTAGACTGTGAGCCCACTGTTGGGTAGGGACTGTCTCTATATGTTGCCAACTTGTACTTCCCAAGCGCTTAGTACAGTGCTCTGCATCATCATCATCAATCGTATTTATTGAGCGCTTACTGTGTGCAGAGCACTGTGCTAAGCGCTTGGGAAGTACAAATTGGCAACATATAGACACAGTCCCTAAAGGACCCGCCATAATGGCAGGGAGGAAGGTGAGGCCCTCAGGGTTAAGCGCTCAATAAGTACAATTGACTGATTGATTGAGCATGACTATAGTAATGATTTGGTTTCATGTAGTGCTTTTATTTTTCCAAAGCAATTCACGGCATTGCTCATTTTGTGAGGTAGAGCGAACCAGGCGATTATACTATTTTACAGACAAGGAAACTGAGACACAGAGAGGTTAAACGAGTTGCCCAAGTCCACACAGCAGCAACGCTGGGTCTAGAACTCAGATCTCCTGCCTCCAAAACCCCGGCTGTTTCCACCAGATCACATTTCCCGCTATGGACTCTCGGAGAAGTAAGGAATTTTCATTACTCTGAGGGAAGCGTCGACGGGGTCAGGATCAGGGGCCTTCCAGAGACCGAGCTTCCCGAGTGAGGCCGGCAGGAGTAGGCACCGGGCAGGAGGTGACGCGGAGCCACGGAACATCTGGTAGGAGAAGCCAGGTGGGAAGGAAGTTGCTTGCTTGCGGTAACATGAGAGACCGTCAGTCCCCAGACGGCCAATCTAGCTAGCAGAAGACGGTGTGGGACTGCGGTGTGTCCCGCCTTATAGGACCGAAAGATAATCCTGCCCTGTCCGATTCCCCATTCTCCCTTCTGTTTCTGTTCTAATTGGAGACGCAGCAGGGATCCGAGCATCTCCTCAAAGCTCTCCATGCGTCTGGAAGGAGAGAAAACATCTGGTTCTTGAGTGTGTGTGTGTGTGTGTGTGTGTGTGTGTGTGTGTGTGTGTGTGTTTGTGTGTGTGTAGGGAGAGAGACATGGTTGAAAAAGAAAAATTAAGTGACTCTACAAGGAAAAAAATACCCTTACGAAGGCACCAGAAGAATAACTTAGAGTTGCTATTTTTGTTCCTCCATTGGTATTCAATGCCTTGAGAATGCAGCGCGGCTCAGTGGAAAGAGCCCGGGCTTTGGAGTCAGAGGTCATGGATTCAAATTCCGGCTCCGCCACGTCTGCTGTGTGATCTTGGGCAAGTCACTTAACTTCTCTGAGCCTCAGTGACCTCATCTGTAAAATGGGGATGAAGACTGTGAGCCCCACGTGGGGCAACCTGATCACCCTGTATCCTCCCCAGCGCTTAGAACAGTGCTTTGCACATAGTAAGCGCTTAACAAATGCCAATTATTATTATTATTATTGACAATACCTCACAGGGACATACACTGTTGGGTAGGGACCGTCTCTATATGTTGCCAACTTGTACTTCCCAAGCGCTTAGTACAGTGCTCTGCATACAGTAAGCACTCAATAAATATGATTGATTGATTGGTTGATTGCAATAATAATAATAATAATGGCATTTATTAAGCACTTACTATGTGCAAAGCACTGTTCTAAGCACTGGGGGAGATACAAGGTAATCAGGTTGTCCCACGTGGGGCTCACAGTCTTAACCCCCATTTTACAGGTGAGGTAACTGAGGCACAGAGAACTTGTACTTCCCAAGTGCTTAGTGCAGTGCTCTGCACACAGTAAGTGCTCAATAAATGCGATGGATTGAATGGATGAATGAATGAATATGCCAGTTGCACTGGACTGAATTCCTCAGACTGCTGGCATGGTGGGCTGGTTTTCTCCAAACGTCGGGAAGCCAAACCTTCCCACGGAAAAGAGTCAGGCCCCATGGGAATTTGGGGTCCCAAGGTTAAGCCGTTTTATTCGATTTAAGCCGCCCGAAGAAGAGAGAGTAGTGAAACACTCTCAGTGATGGAAGAGAAAACCTCATGACTTCCCCACTCCATCATCTGCTTCAGAACAGCCCCCCTAAACAGTGTTGGAGACAGGGTGGGAGATGGGTGTTGCCAACTTGTACTTCCCAAGCGCTTAGTACAGTGTTCTGCACACAGTAAGCGCTCAATAAATACGAATGATTGATTGATTGATTGATTGAAATGCACAGATTAGCAAGATCCTTACCAGAAAGCAGATCTGGAGCTCGAGGCAGGGAGCAGAGGGCAGGGAGGGGGAGAGGGTGGCTTCATGGAAAAGGCCTCAATCACTGCTGCGGTTATGCCAGCCCCTTGGGTTGGTTCTGTGCCGTAGTGGGGGAGGTGACATTCCTCATTGTGTCTCCCTGGAACAGTGCTCCGACCCAGGAAATGCAACCAAGTCAGGGTCAGCCCTCCTGGGGTGCCCTGGCAATAACAGGAATCCTGTTATTTACTAGCTGGCAAAGTGGACTTATGCCTTAAAACTGACAGAATTAGCCCTGCATACTTGATTAAAGACTCTTAAAGAGGGTGAGTCTAGAACCTAGGAATCCTGTTATTTACTAGCCGGCAAAGAGGACTTATGCCTTAAAACTGACAGAAGTAGCTCTGCATACTTGATTAAAGACCCTTAAAGAGAATGAGTCGAGAACCTAGGAATCCTGTTATTTACTAGCCGACAAAGAGGACCTATGCCTTAAAACTGACAGAAGTAGCTCTGCATACTTGATTAAAGACCCTTAAAGAGAGTGAGTCTAGAACCTAGGAATCCTTCGAACTCTACTGGGTCCGTTGTCCTGGACACCGACACCGACACCGACACATGGCGGTTGAGAAGCAGTGTGGCTTAGTGGAAAGAGCCTGGACTTGGGAGTCTGCGGATGTGGGTTCTAATCCCTGCTCTGCCATTTTTCTGCTGTGTGACCTTGGGCAAGCCACTTAACTTCTCTGTACCTCAGTTACCTCATCTATAAAATTGGGATTAAGAGTGCGAGCCCCTTGGGGGACAAACTGAGAGAAGTGGCGTGGCTCAGTGGAAAGAGCATGGGCTTTGGAGTCAGAGGTCGTGGGTTCTAATCCCGGCTCCGCCAATTAATAATGATGGCATTTATTAAGCGCTTACTATGTGCATAGCACTGTTCTAAGCGCCGGGGAGGTTACAAGGTGATCAGGTTTTCCCACATGGGGCTCCCAGTCTTCACCCCCATTTTACAGCTGAGGGAACTGAGGCCCAGAGAAGTGAAGTGACTTGCCCAAAGTCACACAGCTGACAAGTGGCGGAGTCGGGATTTGAACCCATGACCTCTGACTCCAAAGCCCAGACTCTTTCCCCTGAGCCACGCTGCTTCAGGGAAAATTGATGCCAATTGACTTTGGGCAAGTCACTTTACGTCTCTGGGCCTCAATTACCTCATCTGGAAAATGGGGATTAAGACTGTGAGCCCCCTGTGGGACAACCCGATCACCTTGTAACCTCCCCAGTGCTTAGAACAGTGCTTTGCACATAGTAAGTGCTTAATAAACGCCATCATTGTGTCTACCCCAACGCTTAGAACAGTGCTTGGCGTATAGCAAGTGCTTAACAAATACCATACTTATCATTATTATTAATTATCATTCTGGCAAGGCATCTTGGTGCCTTTCATTGTGATCATACTTTCCATCTGCCCACAGAGTGGGGATCATGAACGCCATTTCCTGTTTCGAGGCTCCCTGGGTTCACTGCCAGTGATAAATTGCAGCCCTGATGCTTATGCCTTTTGGCTCATTGATGTGTAACAAAGGCTATGAGCCCACAGGACAGACACCTCCTGCTAAGCACAATTAATCACACTGATCTCAGTCTGAAACTGGGATTGACTTCTCCCTGAGGACAATGTAGCCTCCTGGAAGAAGAGCCCTCGGTGACCTGGAGTCTCCACTGTGGGATTCAGGGGCTCTCGCTGAGGAATGACTGACCCCAGGGTGTGTCTGGATTAACGAAGAATCCTGGAATTACTGTGGTAACACTGGGTCTACAGGACATAGTTTGCCCCCTCCTTCTCTCCCAAAGAACACACACTCACCTCTACCTAATAATAATAACCGAGGTATTTTTTAAAAAGCTTACTATGTGTAAAGCATTCATTCATTCAATCACATTTATTGAGCACTTACTGTGTGCAGAGCACTGTACTAAGCGCTTGGGAAGTACAAATCGGCAACATATAAAGCACTGGATTTAATACTGGGGGAGATACAAGGTAATCGGTCCCTGTGTCCTGTGGATCTCACAGTCCAGGGGGAAGGGAGAACAGGTTTTGAATCCTCACCCTGCAAGTAGACAACTGAGGTGAAGAGAAACCAAGTGACTCGCCCAAGGTCACACAGAAAGAGAGAGGCAGAGTCAGGAAAGAGCACAGGCTCTTTCCACTAGGACATGCTTTCTCCTTATGTGTTTCTTCCACTCATTTCTCTCCCTGGCCCAGGTCTGCAGAGCCTCCAACCTGCTAAAGAACTATAAGTCCTGCTGTCCCGTGGCCAAAGAGAGGGAACCCAGAACCTGTTCCACCCCCACCGTGTCCCAAGGTCACCGTTACAGGACAATCAATCGATAAATCAATGGTATTTATTTAGTGTGCAGAGGACTGTACCAAGCGCTTGGGAAAGCACACTAAAATAGAGTTAGTAGCCACGATCCCTGCCCACAAGGAGAAAGAGTCTAGAGAAAGAGACCGATATTAAAATAAATTACAGTGAGGGGAAATAGGAGAGTAGAAGAGTTTGAAGGGTTTGTACATCTCCCCCTTTTAAAATAATGATGGCATTTATTAAGCGCTTACTATGTGCAAAGCACTGTTCTAAGCGCTGGGGAGGTTACAAGGTGATCAGGTTGTCCCTCGTGGGGCTCGCAGATTTAATCCCCATTTTCCAGATGAGGTCACTGAGGCACAGAGAAGTGAAGTGACTTGCCCAAAGTCACACAGCTGACAATTGGCGGAGCCGGGATTTGAACTCATGACCTCTGACTCCAAAGCCCGGGCTCTTTCCTACTGAGCCACGCTGCTTCTCTTTTAGACTGTGAGCCCACTGTTGGGTAGGGACTGTCTCTATATGTTGCCAACTTGTACTTCCCAAGCGCTTAGTACAGTGCTCTGCACACAGTAAGCGCTCAATAAATACGATTGATGATGATGATGATGATAAGTACGGTGGGGCTGGAGTGCGTATCAGAGTGCTAAAGCGGTACACAGCCAAGTGCATAGCTGATGACAAGGGGAGGGTGGAGAGGGAAAACTATAGCTTAGGGCATCAATCAATCAATTGTATTTACTGAGCACTTACTGTGTGCAGAGCACTGTACTAAGCGCTCAGCACTAGATCACATCTGTGGGCATCCTCAGGACTTCAGGGTGGTATTGTCGCTAGCCTGGGGCTGCCAGTGCCCCCGTGGGCCAATGGAACCCAAGTTTCTTGGGGCCACTCTGAGGTCGGAAGAGGCAGCAGGCACAGTTCAGTCCCGGCCTTACTGCAGGGCCATTTAGCCAGTGGAAGTCATTTGGGCTGCCCAGGCCTTAATCAGGGATAACTTTGGTATTTGTTAAGCGCTTCATATGTGCCAAGCACTGTTCTAAGCGCTGGGGGAGATACAAGGTAATCAGGTTGTGCGACATGGGGCTCACAGTCTTAATCCCCATTTTCCAGATGAGGTAACTGAGGCACAGAGCAGTTAAGCGACTAGCCCAAAGTCACGCAGCTGATAAGCGGCGGAGCCGGGGTTAGAACCCGCGACCTCTGACTCCCGAGGCCGCGCTCTTTCCACTGAGCACCCCCCCGAAGACTGACACTCATTACTGGAGAACCAGGCCAAGAAAATGGTGGGCTAGGGGCCGTCATGCTTTTTGGCAACAATGGAAGTTCCAAGCTGTCTAGTTGTGTCACCGGTCCCTTGTGCGGGGGTTCAATCTTCTCCAACTTGAGTTCCTAGTGGGCAGGGTATGTGTCTACCAACTCTGTTGTATTCTCCCAAGCACATCTACAGTGCCGTGGATCAGTGGAAAGAGCCCGGGCTTTGGAGTCAGAGGTCATGGGTTCAAATCCCAGCTCCACCAGTTGTCAGCTGTGTGACTTTGGGCAAGTCACTTCACTTCTCTGTGCCTCAGTTACCTCATCTGTAAAATGAGGATTAAGACCGTGAGCTCCACGTGGGACAACCTGATCACCTTGTAACCTTCCCAGCGCTTAGAACAGTGCTTTGCATATAGTAAGTGCTTAACAAATGCCATTATTATTATTATAAAGCTATCAATAAATATGACTGATTGAGTCTCAGCCTCTGCCAAGCCAAGATAATGAGACCCTGGTAATACCTCCCTCCCACCCCAACTTCTTCCTTCCCTGCTTTGGAGACTTGAGCTTTGGACATTTCAGTTGAGCATTTTATTTCTGGGACTTTATTTTAACGCACACATTCTCCCTTTATGGTTCTCTTTTTTGTATTACATGGTCCGTCCCAGTTTTACATCCGAACAAATCCTAAAAGGAAAAAGGCCCACGCTCCCCATTTCTGGCTTGATGGCAGGAAGTTGATTCTGTCCGGTGAATCAATATCTCATTTCCCTTCAAGGTCCTGGAAAGTGTTCCCCCAAATGAGAAATTAGTATTCAAAACAGTAATAGTCCTAAGGGGGAAATTTATTGCAATTAGGGAAAATGTAAAAGCCACTGTGCGTATCGTAAGTGTGATGGAGTGTGTGCTTTGATTTCTCTGAAAAAAAAGTAAGCTGTCTTTGATAACTAAATCTCAAGAGTCTGGATCTGCCTTAAATCAGACAGAGCCCATGTGGCAGCCACCTGAACATCAGAGTAAAACAGAAAAACGATGGGTTTTCCAGTTCCCCGCCAATGTGTTGATAATGACTGCACCCTTGAAATATAGCATCGGCCTTTAGAAGAGAGGTCTCAGTGGCAGCGATAAATATTCATTTGAGCCTGGACAGACCTAATAAATATTATTTGATAACAGTAATGCTGACCGTACTCTATCTGTGGTCTCGGTCAGACAAAATATATGAGTTGCTTTGCCTGTACTTTGAGAGTTTGATATGGCATTTTACAAATTTTGGAAAACCCAAAACACTGCAATAATAGGGTGGACCCTAATGGTTCTCATGGATAATGGACAGAGCATGGGTCAGGGACTCAGAAGGACCTGGGTTCCGATCCTGACTCTGCCACATGTCTGCTGTGTGACCTTGAGCAAGTCAGCTTAACTTCCCTGTGCCTCAGTGACCTCATCTGGAAAATGGGGATAAGACCGTGAGCCCCATATGAGATAGGGACTGTGTCCAACCTGATTAACTTGTACCTACCCCAGTGCTTAGAACAGTGCTTGGCACATAGTAAGCACTTAACAAGTACCATAATTATTAATATTACAGAGTAGGTGCCCATGATGTCATATTCAGTGCAATGTGATGACATCACACCCCAGATTTGGGGGAAGTCCATCCCTGACCTCCCGGACTAAGAGGGCTTCCAACCTACCCACATACCCCAGGGCCTTGGGGTTAATAATAATAAAGAATAATTAATTAATAAAGAATAATTAATGATAAAGAATAATAAAGATTAATTATAATAATAAGAATATGAATAATAAAGAATAATAAGAATAAAGAATAAGAATAATAATTTGGTGGTTAACCTCCCAGGTTCCTGTGGACATGAGGGCAACTGCCAAGCTGTAGAACTCAGTAGCAGGAGTTAAGATGGGGGATTGGAGATGGTTAAACACTTAAAATGAAAATGCTGGGCTTAAAGACTTCCAGTGCCACATCCACACTGGAGCGAGAACAGACCAGTTGAAAACTGGACCGTCCAGTATAAAACTAGGCAAACGGCCATCTTATTCAATGATTGGACTTGGGCCAATAATGGCCCCGAAAGGTTTAAGACATTAATTTTGAGATTTTAAGAGACATGAATCCCCTGGTTTCCTCCAGAGCACATCTGAGCCTCTCAAGCTTGCACAAGATCCCAGTTTCTGAAATCCTCAACTACTCCAAACACCAGTTAGTTCATACTCTTACAACCATACATGAGGAGTGTGTTAAGGGGACACAGTGACTCCATCTGGGCACAGGAACACCGGAGTACCATAATAATAATAACAATAATAATAATAATAATAATAATAATAATAATAATAATAATGTTGGCATTTGTTAAGCGCTTACTATTTGCCAAGCACTGTTCTAAGCACTGGGGTAGATACAAGGTAATCAGGTTGTCCCACCGGGGGCTCACAGTCTTAATCCCCATTTTCCAGATGAGGTAACTGAGGCACAGAGAAGTGAAGTGACTTGCCCAAAGTCACACAGCAGGCAAGTGGCAGAGCCGGGATTAGAGTCCATGACCTCTGACTCCCAAGCCCGGGCTCTTTCCACTAAGCATTATGACCCCCAGGGATGAAGGGTCAGAAATTCAGGGCTCTGGAAGAAGACAGAGAGGGCCTGGGGGAATACTGAAAAATAAATCCTTGGAAGAATAATAGCTTGAGTTTGAAATGGGCGAAGGCTGGCTGCAATGTCCACATGCAGCCTATCTCATCTACATATGGCTCGGTCCCTGGGATTGCAGGGAAAGTTGGATAGTTCTGTGATTTTTTTTAATAGTATGTGTCAAAAGCTTGCTATGTGCCAGGCACTGCACTAAGCACTGGGGTAGACAGAAACTAATCAAGAGCGACACAATCCATATCCTACACGGGACTCACAGTCCTTATCCCCAATTTACAGATGAGGTAACTGAGGCATGGAGAAGTTAAGTAATAATCATCATCATCATCATCAATCGTATTTATTGAGCGCTTACTGGGTGCAGAGCACTGTACTAAGCGCTTGGGAAGTACAAGTTGGCAACATTTAGAGACAGGCCCTACCCAACAGTGGGCTCACAGTCTAAATTGTAGTCACAAGGTTTCTGCTGCATAGGGACGGGGCATGGGCCTGGGAGTCACAAGGTTTGCTGCCATTTGTCTGCTGCATAGGGTTGGGGCACAGGCCAGGTAGTCATCATCATCAGTCGTATTTATTGAGCGCTTTCTGTGTGCAGAGCACTGTACTAAGCGCTGGGGATGTACAAGTTGGCAACATATAGAGACAGTCCTTACCCAACAGTGTGCTCACAGTCTGAAAGGTAGTAACAAGGTTTCTGCTGCATAGGGACGGGGCATGGGCCTGGGAGTCACAAGGTTTGCTGCCATTTGTCTGCTGCATGGGGTTAGGGCACGGGCCTGGGAGTCATCATCATCAATCGTATTTATTGAGCGCTTACTGTGTGCAGAGCACTGTACTAAGTGCTTGGGAAGTACAAGTTGGCAACATATAGAGACAGTCCCTACCCAACAGTGGGCTTACAGTCTAAAAGGTAGTCACAAGGTTTCTGCTGCATAGGGATGGGGCATGGGCCTGGGAGTCACAAGGTTTGCTGCCATTTGTCTGCTGCATAGGGTTGGGGCACAGGCCAGGTAGTCATCATCATCAATCGTATTTATTGAGCGCTTTCTGTGTGCAGAGCACTGTACTAAGCGCTTGGGAAGTACAAGTTGGCAACATTTAGAGACAGGCCCTACCCAACAGTGGGCTCACAGTCTAAATTGTAGTCACAAGGTTTCTGCTGCACAGGGACGGGGCATGGGCCTGGGAGTCACAAGGTTTGCTGCCATTTGTCTGCTGCATAGGGTTGGGGCACGGGCCTGGGGGTCATCATCATCAACCGTATTTATTGAGCGCTTACCGTGTGCAGAGCACTGTACTAAGTGCTTGGGAAGTACAAGTTGGCAACATTTAGAGACAGTCCCTACCCAACAGTGGGTTCACAGTCTAAAAGGTAGTTACAAGGTTTCTGCTGCATAGGGACGGGGCATGGGCCTGGGAGTCACAAGGTTTGCTGCCATTTGTCTGCTGCATAGGGTTGGGGCACAGGCCAGGTAGTCATCATCATCAATCGTATTTATTGAGCGCTTACTGTGTGCAGAGCACTGTACTAAGCGCTGGGGATGTATAAGTTGGCAACATATAGAGACAGTCCCTACCCAACAGTGGGCTCACAGTCTAAAAGGTAGTCACAAGGTTTCTGCTGCATAGGGATGGGGCATGGGCCTGGGAGTCACAAGGTTTGCTGCCATTTGTCTGCTGCATGGGGTTAGGGCACGGGCCTGGGAGTCATCATCATCAATCGTATTTATTGAGCGCTTACTGTGTGCAGAGCACTGTACTAAGCGCTGGGGATGTATAAGTTGGCAACATATAGAGACAGTCCCTACCCAACAGTGGGCTCACAGTCTAAAAGGTAGTCACAAGGTTTCTGCTGCATAGGGACGGGGCATGGGCCTGGGAGTCACAAGGTTTGCTGCCATTTGTCTGCTGCATAGGGTTGGGGCACGGGCCTGGGAGTCATCATCATCAACCGTATTTATTGAGCGCTTACCGTGTGCAGAGCACTGTACTAAGTGCTTGGGAAGTACAAGTTGGCAACATTTAGAGACAGTCCCTACCCAACAGTGGGTTCACAGTCTAAAAGGTAGTCACAAGGTTTCTGCTGCATAGGGACGGGGCATGGGCCTGGGAGTCACAAGGTTTGCTGCCATTTGTCTGCTGCATAGGGTTGGGGCACAGGCCAGGTAGTCATCATCATCAATCGTATTTATTGAGCGCTTACTGTGTGCAGAGCACTGTACTAAGCGCTGGGGATGTATAAGTTGGCAACATATAGAGACAGTCCCTACCCAACAGTGGGCTCACAGTCTAAAAGGTAGTCACAAGGTTTCTGCTGCATAGGGATGGGGCATGGGCCTGGGAGTCACAAGGTTTGCTGCCATTTGTCTGCTGCATGGGGTTAGGGCACGGGCCTGGGAGTCATCATCATCAATCGTATTTATTGAGCGCTTACTGTGTGCAGAGCACTGTACTAAGCGCTGGGGATGTATAAGTTGGCAACATATAGAGACAGTCCCTACCCAACAGTGGGCTCACAGTCTAAAAGGTAGTCACAAGGTTTCTGCTGCATAGGGATGGGGCATGGGCCTGGGAGTCACAAGGTTTGCTGCCATTTGTCTGCTGCATGGGGTTAGGGCACGGGCCTGGGAGTCATCATCATCAATCGTATTTATTGAGCGCTTACTGTGTGCAGAGCACTGTACTAAGCGCTGGGGATGTATAAGTTGGCAACATATAGAGACAGTCCCTACCCAACAGTGGGCTCACAGTCTAAAAGGTAGTCACAAGGTTTCTGCTGCATAGGGATGGGGCATGGGCCTGGGAGTCACAAGGTTTGCTGCCATTTGTCTGCTGCATGGGGTTGGGGCACGGGCCTGGGAGTCATCATCATCAATCGTATCTATTGAGCGCTTACTGTGTGCAGAGCACTGAACTAAGCGCCTGGGAAGTACAAGTTGGCAACATATAGAGACAGTCCCTACCCAACAGTGGGCTCACAGTCTAAAAGGTAGTCACAAGGTTTCTGCTGCATAGGGACGGGGCATGGGCCTGGGAGTCACAAGGTTTGCTGCCATTTGTCTGCTGCATGGGGTTAGGGCACGGGCCTGGGAGTCATCATCATCAATCATATTTATTGAGCGCTTACTGTGTGCAGAGCACTGTACTAAGTGCTTGGGAAGTACAAGTTGGCAATATATAGAGACAGGCCCTACCCAACAGTGGGCTTACAGTCTAAAAGGTAGTCACAAGGTTTCTGCTGCATAGGGACAGGGCATGGGCCTGGGAGTCACAAGGTTTGCTGCCATTTGTCTGCTGCATGGGGTTAGGGCACGGGCCTGGGAGTCATCATCATCAATCGTATTTATTGAGCGCTTACTGTGTGCAGAGCACTGTACTAAGTGCTTGGGAAGTACAAGTTGGCAACATATAGAGACAGGCCCTACCCAACAGTGGGCTTACAGTCTAAAAGGTAGTCACAAGGTTTCTGCTGCATAGGGATGGGGCATGGGCCTGGGAGTCTCAAGGTTTGCTGCCATTTGTCTGCTGCATAGGGTTGGGGCACAGGCCAGGTAGTCATCATCATCAATCATATTTATTGAGCGCTTTCTGTGTGCAGAGCACTGTACTAAGCGCTTGGGAAGTACAAGTTGGCAACATTTAGAGACAGGCCCTACCCAACAGTGGGCTCACAGTCTAAATTGTAGTCACAAGGTTTCTGCTGCATAGGGACGGGGCATGGGCCTGGGAGTCACAAGGTTTGCTGCCATTTGTCTGCTGCATAGGGTTGGGGCACAGGCCAGGTAGTCATCATCATCAGTCGTATTTATTGAGCGCTTTCTGTGTGCAGAGCACTGTACTAAGCGCTGGGGATGTACAAGTTGGCAACATATAGAGACAGTCCTTACCCAACAGTGTGCTCACAGTCTGAAAGGTAGTAACAAGGTTTCTGCTGCATAGGGACGGGGCATGGGCCTGGGAGTCACAAGGTTTGCTGCCATTTGTCTGCTGCATGGGGTTAGGGCACGGGCCTGGGAGTCATCATCATCAATCGTATTTATTGAGCGCTTACTGTGTGCAGAGCACTGTACTAAGTGCTTGGGAAGTACAAGTTGGCAACATATAGAGACAGTCCCTACCCAACAGTGGGCTTACAGTCTAAAAGGTAGTCACAAGGTTTCTGCTGCATAGGGATGGGGCATGGGCCTGGGAGTCACAAGGTTTGCTGCCATTTGTCTGCTGTATAGGGTTGGGGCACAGGCCAGGTAGTCATCATCATCAATCGCATTTATTGAGCGCTTTCTGTGTGCAGAGCACTGTACTAAGCGCTTGGGAAGTACAAGTTGGCAACATTTAGAGACAGGCCCTACCCAACAGTGGGCTCACAGTCTAAATTGTAGTCACAAGGTTTCTGCTGCACAGGGACGGGGCATGGGCCTGGGAGTCACAAGGTTTGCTGCCATTTGTCTGCTGCATAGGGTTGGGGCACGGGCCTGGGAGTCATCATCATCAACCGTATTTATTGAGCGCTTACCGTGTGCAGAGCACTGTACTAAGTGCTTGGGAAGTACAAGTTGGCAACATTTAGAGACAGTCCCTACCCAACAGTGGGTTCACAGTCTAAAAGGTAGTCACAAGGTTTCTGCTGCATAGGGACGGGGCATGGGCCTGGGAGTCACAAGGTTTGCTGCCATTTGTCTGCTGCATAGGGTTGGGGCACAGGCCAGGTAGTCATCATCATCAATCGTATTTATTGAGCGCTTACTGTGTGCAGAGCACTGTACTAAGCGCTGGGGATGTATAAGTTGGCAACATATAGAGACAGTCCCTACCCAACAGTGGGCTCACAGTCTAAAAGGTAGTCACAAGGTTTCTGCTGCATAGGGATGGGGCATGGGCCTGGGAGTCACAAGGTTTGCTGCCATTTGTCTGCTGCATAGGGTTGGGGCACGGGCCAGGTAGTCATCATCATCAATCGTATTTATTGAGCGCTTTCTGTGTGCAGAGCACTGTACTAAGCGCTTGGGAAGTACAAGTTGGCAACATTTAGAGACAGGCCCTACCCAACAGTGGGCTCACAGTCTAAATTGTAGTCACAAGGTTTCTGCTGCACAGGGACGGGGCATGGGCCTGGGAGTCACAAGGTTTGCTGCCATTTGTCTGCTGCTTAGGGTTGGGGCACGGGCCAGGTAGTCATCATCATCAATCGTATTTATTGAGCGCTTTCTGTGTGCAGAGCACTGTACTAAGCGCTTGGGAAGTACAAGTTGGCAACATATAGAGACAGTCCCTACCCAACAGTGGGCTTACAGTCTAAAAGGTAGTCACAAGGTTTCTGCTGCATAGGGATGGGGCATGGGCCTGGGAGTCACAAGGTTTGCTGCCATTTGTCTGCTGCATAGGGTTGGGGCACAGGCCAGGTAGTCATCATCATCAATCGTATTTATTGAGTGGTTACTGTGTGCAGAGCACTGTACTAAGCGCTTGGGAAGTACAAGTTGGCAACATTTAGAGACAGGCCCTACCCAACAGTGGGCTCACAGTCTAAATTGTAGTCACAAGGTTTCTGCTGCATAGGGACGGGGCATGGGCCTGGGAGTCACAAGGTTTGCTGCCATTTGTCTGCTGCATGGGGTTAGGGCACGGGCCTGGGAGTCATCATCATCAATCGTATTTATTGAGCGCTTACTGTGTGCAGGGCACTGTACTAAGCGCTGGGGATGTACAAGTTGGCAACATATAGAGACAGTCCCTACCCAACAGTGGGCTCACCGTCTAAATAATAATGGTATTTGTTCAGTGCTTATTATGTGCCAAGCACTGTTCTAAGGGCTGGGGTAGATACAAGATTATCAAGTTGTCCCACGTGGGGCTCACAGTCCTAATCCCCATTTGAGAGATGAGGTAACTGAGGCACAGACAAGTTAAGTGACTTGCCCAAAGTCACACAGCTGATAAGTGGCGGAGCCAGGATTAGAACCCATGACCTCTGACTCCCAAGCCTGGGTTCTTTCCACTGAGTCACGCTGCTTCTCTAGGTCACTTGCCCAAGGTTACACAGCGGACAAGTGATGGAGTAGGGATTAGACTTTTAGACTTTTAGACTGTGAGCCCACTGTTGGGTAGGGACTGTCTCTATATGTTGCCAACTTGTACTTCCCAAGTGCTTAGTACAGTGCTCTGCACACAGTAAGCGCTCAATAAATGCGATTGATTGATTGATTGATTGATTAGAACCCAGGCCCTCTGACTTTCAAGCCCATACTCCTTTCAGGAGGCCACGCTAATGGACACGGTGGATGTTGCGATAAGGGGAAATTGTCTCGTTCGCAGGCAACACCATCTAGGGTGAAATCTTATCTGTGCACAGTTGTGACCGAAAAGAAACGCTCCCATTAAAATGACACTATTATCTGTGTGCAAGTGTACGAATAATGATTATACAAATACCGTGTACAAGCAATGATTGTCCCTTGTCACACTGATGCATTTATACCTGTGGTTTTTTTTAGAACTGGCTCATAGTGCGCTAATCTCCATCTGTTTCTGCACCAGGAAAGCAACTCCAAATAGTCCACGCGTTTCATTTTGGAGACCATGCTTCCCTTTCTCTTTAAATCATCTGTTCCGCCCTCCCTGCATGTGTGTTGTCCCCTTTCAGCGAGGTGGGTACCTAGGTGTTACCCATTCTCCTCATTTGTCCCATCCAGCTGGGTTGTGCTGTTGTGAGTGTTGCCTCACTGCCAGTGGAGCGACAGCATCCCAGGACCTCACTGTTGGTGATCCCGTCTTGCCGTTCGGCAGTTTAATGTGGCTCCCCGGTGATGCGGATGAAACTGCTTGAAAGCCAGATGTCCAACCCAAGCTAGGCGAGAGATACAAAGAAATATTGAACAAAACACTTCCTTTTTCCTTTTGCAAAATCTTTTATGCTGCTTTGTGTAGTAGGGATAATACACTTCCCAAGAATGGTTGAATGCATAAAGGATTGACTCTCTAGGTTAGAAGAAACATTACAATATTATCTGAAATTAATTGAAAAATAAATCCCACAGCATTACCATATTCATTCCACACACCGGTTTAGGAAGCATTTGCTTTATCATTGTCTTCTGTTGTCATTTACTGAGTGTTAGGGGCTCCAGTTAATTGAGTTTCAGTTACCTGATGCTCTGTGCTTGGAAATACTTTTTCGTGCACACTTTGAGAATCGTATACATGTGCATGTGAGAGCAAACACGTATGTATGTGCACGCACATGCACATGAAACAGAGTTATTCTATCCCTCTTTTAATTTTCAAACTCCAAGGACAGCAACTGAATCGGCTCAGCATTTTTGAACGATATCTTCCAACCTCTGGCTGATCTATAATGTGTTTTTCAAACCATCAACATGTGTGAGTCCACCAGGACTTGCAAAGTCTGTGCAACCCCTGGGGCCCTGGAGTGAGAATTTCAAAACTAACTATGGATGGATGGGGAAGCAGCGTGGCTCAGTGGAAAGATCCCGGGCTTTGGAGTCAGAGGTCAGGGGTTCAAATCCCGGCTCCGCCAATTGTCAGCTGTGTGACTTTGGGAAGTCACTTAACTTCTCTGTTCCCAAGTTCCCTCATCTGTAAAATGGGGATTAAGACTGTGAGCCCCCCGTGGGACAACCTGATCACCTTGTAACCTCCCCAGTGCTTAGAACAGTGCTTTGCACATAGTAAGCACTTAATAAATGCCATTATTATTATTATTATGTTGCCACGTTTTCACTTGCTTGAATAACTCCCATCTTCATTTTGTCTCTCGGGAAAGGAATGCAGGTCATTTGTTAACCATGATTTCAAACGTTTCCCGGCCCAGCGAATGCCAGTGGAAACATGAAACTCTTCCACCTCACTGTTGTTGGGGAAGAAAAGAGGCTCCCACCATGCCGATATGGTTAAAAACAAAGGAAGAAACAGGAAGAGTGAACTCTTTTGATAAAATAACCACAATAAGGAGGTGCAGCTAGCCAAAATAAGGAGGCACAGCCACATAGGAGGACAAAGAAGGCTACCTGGTGGTCAAACAATAAGATCCTCCCCCCAGGAGTGCATATTGTTACAAGTTACCCTTGTGCCAACCTTGCAGGTAGCCAAGCTAGTAGAAAGATGGCATCAAATGATTCGCCAGCATGGCCATGAGGGAGAACATACAATGATTCGGCCGTTGTAAATGCAATATAATGAGGGAGGGAATGGGGAGGAGCACTGGGAGATGCCATGGATGCTGCTTCATCCAATCAATCAATCAATCGTATTTATTGAGCGCTTACTGTGTGCAGAGCACTGGACTAAGTGCTTGGGAAGTACAAGTTGGCAACACATAGAGACGGTCCCTACCCAACAGTGGACTCACAGTCTGGAAGGGGGAGACAGAGAACAAAACCAAATGTATTAACAAAATAAACAAAACGGAAACCTAGTTTAAAAGGCAGACCACAAACTGCTCTGGGTCGGTCTGTCAACGGCTGATAATAAGAATAATAATTGTGGGGCCAGTCACTGTATCAGAGAAGCAGCGTGGCTCAATGGAACGAGCCCGGGCTTTGGAGTCAGAGGTCATGGGTTCGAATCCCGGCCCCACCACTTGGCAGCTGGGTGACTTTGAGCAAGTCACTTCACTTCTCTGTGCCTCAGTTCCCTCATTTGTAAAAGACTGTGAGCCCCAAGTGGGACAACCTGATCACCTTGTGTCCCCCCCAGCACTTAGAACATAGTAAGCGCTAAACAAATGCCATCATTATTATTGTTATTATTATTATTAACCATCGAAGTGAAAACAAGCAGGTTGTGTACAGTCCCTGTCCCACATCGGGCTCACAGTTTTAATCCCCATTTTACAGATGAGGTAACTGAGGCACAGAGAAGTGACTTGTCCAAGGTCACACAGCAGACAAGTGTTGGAGCCAGAATTAGAACCCATGACCTTCTGACTCCAAGACCTCTGCTCTATTCTGGCTGCAGATGGTCCCATTACTTTCCCGCGATGCCTAGTTATCCGGTGAAAGCTCAGAGATAGGCCCAAATAAACGCTGATTGTTATTCTTGTTGTTAATATAGTAACTATTATTATTACTGCTGTAGAATCTGACTCCTTATTGGGTTCAGCACCGGCTCGGCATGATGACAAATGTGTGTGTGATCGTCTTTTTAAAATGTTTTTCTTAATTTTGGGTGCTGGAAATGTGCTTTACACACATCACATTCCACTAATTGTAGCCACATTTTCGCTCTGAACGTCACAGAAGCTTTGGAATATATTTAGTAGAAAGATTCATGCTTATCCATATGGGGACAGGAGAAAAAGGAAAACATGCTCTTCTGCTGATTGCTCCAATTAAGATTTCCTTTGCAGCACTTTTTATCTCCAGAGAAGAAAGACACTGGAAACACAATACAGCCCTCATTTTCATAAGTAAATAAATGGTCACTGAATACATTTTGAAAGGTGTTTTGGTAAACGGACAGAGTCCATCCAACCTTTCAGGTGTTATTCCTTTGATGTAATATGTAAATAATTAAGCACCTTCGCAGCCACTTTAAAAATACTAATTGAATTAATGTTAAGATCAAGAGAGTGGCAATTAGATATTGAGGCGCCTAATTGTGTTGATACAATCTTAATGTGCACATTATGAAGTGAATTGCTGTCACGCAATCATCTGTTCAGCCCTCCCCTTAGGCATGGACGGGGTCTCTTCACTCCTCTGAAAGGGAAGGGCAGACAGCTCTCTCACTTCTTTTTCTGTTTCTTCAGATCAATTAACAATGCTATGCCTATTGCAAAACCGATCTATACAAACGATATCCTTTATTGGAACAATGGTTACTTCTTTACCCCTCACAACTCTCACTTTCTGGAAATCTGAGAATCTGTCCCGAGTTTAATTCGATTTAAGGAGAGTTCTTTGTCCCTGATCCAAAGAGAGTGTTTCCTCCACCTTCCCAAAGCCTTAGTTTACACTGAGAGGAAACCATCAGGTCTCCAGCCCCAAGTGACAATTGTCGGAGGAGCACATGGACAAGAGAAGTTATCACTCTCCCGGCCCTTTAGCTCCTGCAGAGATTTCACTTTCAAAGGGAAAGTGAAAACGAGCTGTTTAGTGTAGCACCAATGAAAGGTTCCATGATTTATATTTTAAAAAAAAGATAGTTTCCCATTTTGACAGAACCCTGTCTTTTTCTTCTGAAACTCTTGCGCCGAAATTAACTGGGGCATGGTGGAAACAAGTTAGAGCCATGCGAAAAGGCAGACACTTCCAGTCTGTGGTGAGATTAGCAAATACAGAACCCCAGTGAGGACGAAGGACTGGATGTTTTGATTCTCTGGGGATGAACTTGAACCAGAGGCTCAGTGCGAAACAGCAACGTCATTACAGCAGAAACAAAATGTCATTGATATTTTGGGAGGCAATCATTTTTTTCCAGGAGGTTAGCATGGCTATGAAATATCTGACACTTCCAGGGTTTTCTAATCCTGCGATTTTCATTTTAATCCCCTAATGTACATCTCACTGCTTTGTGTTATCATTTTCTTTGAATTGCTTAGAATGCATTTGCTCTAAGGAATTGAAAGTTCTTTTCTGTCATGCTGCACAGTGATCTAGTGTCAAAAACGGACAGTTTAAATAAAAGGAATGACCATTTATTTTGAAATACTGCCTGAATATTCATTCAATCGTATTTATTGAGTGCTTAATGTGTGCATAGCACTGTACTAAGCGCTTGCACTGATATCTATTGAACGTTATTACTCTATTTATTTTACTTATTACTCTATTTATTTATTTTACTTGTACATATCTATTCTAATTAATTTATTTTGTTAATATGTTTTGTTTTGTTCTCTGTCTCCCCCTTCTAGACTGTGAGCCCACTGTTGGGTAGGGACCATCTCTATATGTTGCCAACTTGTACTTCCCAAGCGCTTAGTACAGTGCTCTGCACACAGTAAGTGCTCAATAAATATGATTGATTGATTGATTGATTGATTGATTCCCGCCATCTGATTATCCTCCATTAATTACAATGAGATAACAAGGAGCAGAGTCAGATATTTTCAGGTGTCAGAGCAATGCCACAAATACCCATTTTATTGGTCTAGAATCACTGTTCTGAGACAGTAGCTGTGATTACAGGATGTAAGAGGTATCTTAAGTGGTTCAGAAATGGGGATTTTCTAGGGGATTGGCTTGTAAGGCTGCACTCAAACATATGTTTGAGATGTTATCCTAATGTGAATCATGTAAGTAGTAATAAAAAAGATTTTGTACGTTTGAGATGTTATCCTAATGTGAATCATGTAAGTAATAATAAAAAAGATTTTGATCCTAACTGGGAACTTGATGCCTGTTTTGTTCTGTCCCTCTCAAATATTTTTTTAAGAGTATATCAGCCGAAGATTTCAAGTCAGATCACAGTTAAAATCAGGACCAAGGTTTTTGTTTTGTAGGTGCCGTTTTGTGGAATACTCTCTGTCAAATAAAATTCCAAGGTTAATAAATCATTAGTCTCTTTTGCAGACTCAGAATGTAAGGGCCCAAAGTCTATGAAAGGGGACCTCTTTTGAGCCTCTGATTGTTTTTTCTTAAATACTCTGGGATTGGGAGAAAGTGTTAGCCAAACTATAGGTAGCCACCAAATTGATACAATCCTCCCTGCCTTCACTCACTTTAAGAGTTTTTGGAATAATCTGGGGAGGACGTGGCTTTTGGGCCAATAGGGTGAAAAGCACCACCTCCTCACCTGCTTGGGGTGGGTGGAGTTGAGTTGTGGGGAGAGAGGAAAGAAGATTGGTCTGCTTTTTCAAGGAGGTGGGCATGAGATAAGAATGCTGAATCCTGTCCTGAGAGACAAAGGCCCAATTCACTGCTTGTGGTAAGTTATTTGCTCTTCCTAAACTATGAGATAAAAGGGAAGGCTAATGTGGCCTATCTTCATTATAGGTATCATTTAAATTCAACCTTTTGGGTATCTCTCATGTCTGAGTTCAATTGATTGATTGCCAGCTGATTAGGACTGATTTTTGTTTTTAAAAGCCTAGCCTGCTAATCAGTCCTAAAAGCCTTCAGGGATTTGTAGTTACCTATGAACTTCTCCCTTCCTAGACTATGTTTGTTTACTTCTGTGTATGATCCAGATTAAATTTTGCTTGTTTGTGGGTATACCTCCGTCGTGGTCCCTGAGGTTTATGTGGCTTTATTTAGGAGTGGCTGGAGTGACCAATCCTGGAAGTTCTAGCTCAGTGGTGTATTCAGCAAAGCAGTCTGAATTCAGTCCTGAGAGGAAATACTTTCTCCTTTGGGTAGTAACAGCTGAGAGAAAATACCTTGAAAAGAAATGTGTGATCATTGGCTCTCTGTTCACAAGTGTTTGATGAAATTCTTATCTCTGTTTCCAGATGTTTAAGGATAATTCCTCTTTTAGGGCCCCAATTTAGAGAAATCCAGATCTCCCATTCACAAAGATCCTGAGAGGAAAGTTTGGGGTTGATGAAGGCCTTTGGCAGGAGGGATTTAGACTTCCTTTGGTTGTGGATTTATTCATATTAATGTCTGTCTCCCCTTCTAGATGGTAAGATCATTATGGGCAGGAAATGTGTCTGCTAATTCTGTTGAATCGTACTCTCCCAAATGCTTAGTACAGTGCTCTGCATATAGCAAGTGCTTGATAAATATGATTGCATATTTAAACCCGTTCCAAGGCTTGGTATTGATAGGAGAAAAGGAAAGGCGTCCTAAAAATAATGCTGGGTGAGGTAGGAAATTGAGTTCAATGTGCTTGTTGAGTTCAGGTGAAACATATCCTAGGACAGTGAGACCTAATAGCAAGAACACAGGCCTGAGAGCCAGGAGACATGGATTCTAATCCCAGGTCTTCCACTGACCTGCTGTGTGACCTGGGATAAATCACTTCAACCTCTCTGAACTATGGTTTCCTCATCTGTAAAGTAAGGATAAGATATACACTCTCCCTACCTCTGTGAGCTCTAGGTGGGACAGGGATGTGTCCTATCTGATTATCTTTTTATCTACCCCAGGGCTTGGCACACAGTAAGTGCTTATAGATACCACAATGATAATCGTTATTATCATCATCATCAATCGTATTTATTGAACGCTTACTATGTGCAGAGCACTGTACTAAGCGCTTGGGAAGTACAAATTGGCAACATATAGAGACAGTCCCTACCCAACCCAAACAGAGGATTAGGTCCATAACTCTTTTGCTGAAGTGTCACACACAGAGAGGTAAACTGATGCCAGAGTTACTTATCAGATCCCCATCGCCTTACTACTCACACCTACCTGGAAGAAGATTATTTTAGAGTGCCGGTTTGCCTAGGGCCACCAATTGAGCAGTTGGGGAATTGATTTGGCAGGGAGAGGGTCATCTTTCCCACTCTGTTTCCAGGGTCTGGAGTGTTGTCTCTGCCAGGTGGAGGGGACAGAAGGGCCGGTCTTTCCGAACAAAGTCTAGGAGGCCACCTTGAAACAAACGGCACCACAAGTGGCCTATCTGGGATCAATTGGGAAAATGAGGGATCTGGGAATCATGAGATGCTGTGTGACTTTAGGCAAGAAACAATCTCTTTGGACCTCAGTTTCCTTATCCAGAGGATGGGGATAATAATGCCCTCCACTCCCTGGCTCACGGGGATGTAGGGAGAATAAAATGAGATCATGGATATTTAGGTGCTCTATGAATTCAAGGAATTATGACATAATATAATTATATTGTTAATAATGACCTGCCAAGGTCATGGGTTCACGCCCTGAATGTGTTGCCGACTTGTACTTCCCAAGTGCTTAGTACAGTGCTCTGCACACAGTAAGCGCTCAATAAATACGATTGATTGATTGATTGATTGAATGGACCACCATTTCTTCTAGATTGTAAGATTGTTATGGGCAGAGAATGTATCTACCAGCTCTGTCGTACTGTACTCTCCCAAGCTCTTAGCACAATACTCTACGCACAAGAAGCACTCTATAAATACGATTGATTTGTGTGAGTCCCTGAAGGAGCTAGGATTGAGAATATCCGTCATCCTCTCAGGCCCCCTTGGTGGTTAGCAGACTCACAGCTAAACTGGAGCAGCCGTTTTCCAAGTAGGAGGCGGAGGCACAAGAGGGGGTTTCCTCAGGAAAGACGGCCTTTCCACCCACCCACACCACGCACCAGCCTTATCCCCAAACTCCCGACTAATGCTTGCCCCAGCACCACAGGAAGGGGCTGCCACTCTGGTAACTGGAGAGTCGCCGTTGGTCAGGGCCACCCGTATCAATGTGCTAATGTTTCATGGCTGAAACTCAACTTCTTCACATAGTGACACAAAATCACGCGTAGCTCAGTGGAAAGAGCCCGGGCTTTGGAGTCGGAGGTCATGGGTTCAAGCCCCGGGCCCACCAAGTGTCAGCTGTGTGACTTTGGGCAAGTCACTTCACTTCTCTGTGCCTCAGTTACCTCATCTGTAAAATGGGGATTAAAACTGTGAGCCCCCCGTGGGACAACCTGATCACCTTGTAACCTCCCCAGCACTTAGAACAGTGCTTTGCACTTAGTAAGTGCTTAATAAATGCCATTATTATTATTATTAATCATTGCAAAGCGATACCTACATGCTGCCCTCCTGATTGTTTTACATCCCTCTCTGAAATGGCTGGAGATAGTGTCCTGTCTTTTTCCCTCCTCCACTTCCCTTCATCATCAATCAATCGTATTTATTGAGCGCTTACTGTGTGCAGAGCACTGTACTAAGCGCTTGGGTTGCTGGGCCCCTCGGCCTCCAATGCTTCATGGCTTGTTTTGTAAATCGACTTTTATCTGGATTTCTCTCTTGTGGCTGGTTCTAGAGAAATTCAGGGGGAAGCAATCTCTCAAGTGCTGAGAGAAGCAGCATGGCTCCGTGGAAAGAGCACAGGCTTTGGAGTCAGAAGTCATGGGTTCAAATCCCAGCTCCACCAACTGTCAGCTGTGTGACTTTGGGCAAGTCACTTCACTTCTCTGTGCCTCAGTTACCTCATCTGGAAAATGGGCATTAAGATTGTGAGCCCCATGTGGGATAACCTGATCACCTTGTATCCTCCCCAGCGCTTAGAAAATGCTTTGCACTTAGTAAGTGCTTAACAAATGCCATCATTACTATTATTATTATTATTGTCCTCTGTCAGGAGGAGAGAGACCTTAATAGTGGTATTTGTTAAGTGCTTACAATGTGCCAAGCACTGTTCTAAGCACTGAGGTAGATGCAAGATAATTGGGTCCCACGTGGTGCTCACAGTTTAAATAGGAGTTCAGTCTCTTGTCCACATTTCGTGTCTCCATCGCTCCTCTCTGGAAGGACCCCTCAGTCAATCGATCAATAGTATTGATTGAATGCCTACTATGTTCAGAGCAGTGGAATAAGACTGTAAGCATATTGTGGGTAAGGAATGTGTCCGTTTGTTATATTCTAGACTGTGATCCCGCTGTTGGGTAGGGACCGTCTCTATATGTTGACAACTTGTACTTCCCAAGCGCTTAGTACAGTGCTCTGCACACAGTAATCACTCAATGAATGCGATTGAATGAATGAATGAATAATAATAATAATAATAATGGCATTTGTTAAGTGCTTACCATGTGCAAAGCACTGCTCTAAGCGCTGGGGGGGTTACAAGATGATCAGGTTGCCCCACGTGGGGCTCACAGTCTTCATCCCCATTTTACAGATGAGGTAACTGAGGCTCAGAGAAGTTAGGTGACTTGCCCCAGGTCACACAGCAGACACGTGCCGGAGCCGGGATTAGAACTCATGACCTCTGACTCCCAAGCCTGGGCTCTTTCCACTGAGCCATGCTGCGTGTACTCTCCCAAGCCCCTTAGTACAGTGCTTTGTACACAGTAGGCATTCAATAAATACAGTAGATTGACTAAGCCCTCTCCTTTTTCCTGTTGGACACAGAGACCCTAGTCAACCAGAGCCACAGGTTGGGGTTGAAGAGCCGACTTGGGGGCCTCAGTCTAGGAATCCTTCCTGGCTCTGATATTTATCTTCTGGGCAACCTCAGGCAAGTCACTTTTCCAGACCTCAGTTTGCTCATCTGTAAAATGGGAATTCAATTCCTATTCTTCCTCCCATTTAGACCGAGAGCCCCATGTGGGACAGGGACCGTCGGACTGGTTATATGGTATCTCCTCCAGTGCTTAGTACAGTTTCTGGCACATAATGAGTGATTGACAACTACAACTCAATAATTATTATTCTATCGATACCTTCATCATCAAGTAGTACTGTCAGGAATTAGGCGATATCAATAAGACTCCTCTGGAGGGGTCCAGGGAATGATATTGGCCTGACAAATATAGTAATTAAGGGTCTGCCTCCATTCTGCTGCAATTTGGCCACCCAGGGGAGAGCCTAAGGCATCCCACTGCCGCTTTTTCTTTATGTATCAGCTGAAGAAGCTTCTGTTGCAAATCACATTTGACCAATTTCCAGATAGGTTTTGGGCTGGCTTGATGGGATGCCCCACCCAGGGGGTCCCAGCCTACCTTTTCCAAGTTTTGGGGGGATTTCTCTGCTCCAAATAAAGGGCTATTGGTCCCAGCTTGAGACAAAATAGTGTGGGCAGGTCCTGAGCAGGCTCCCTCCCACACATTGCTGCCAATTGTCAATGCAGCTGAGTCCTCTCTCTCAACAACACCCAGGGCTCAGGCCCGGGCTGGGCCTCTCTTGAATAGAAACAGTCAGTTGGAGTGGGGTTTTTGTGTGTCAGAGGTGAGAGATAAATCATGCAACTGTCTTTCAAAAGTAAGAATCAAAATCTGAAATGTTGCACCGGTTCCTATCCTCCTAAACTGCAGTTCCAACCATTTTTCCTTTCCTTCCCTCTCTCCTCTTTTGGACTTTCTTTCTGTCCAACATCTGTCCCAGAGCCCCAAGATGAAGGATAATCCTGTAGGGGTACACAAGGACTAGGCCATTTTACCTGCCCAGTAACTCCTGGCCTTACTGATAAAGCTATTTTGCGGAGCTCATTGTTGTTGTATCATTTCTCCCAATTTACACCCTGTAAGGGAGGCTGTTATCCTCCCTATAGAAAGCAATGGGGAAACTGAAAGTGAAAATGAGCATTTGGGTGCTTAGGGACAGGGTATATATGGGAGCCTACCTTCTGTCAAAGGAGGCTCTGGAGAGTGATAAATGGATAATAATGGTATTTAATAATAATAATCTTGGAATTTGTTAAGCACTTACTGTGTGCAAAGCACTGTTCTAAGCTCTGGGGAGGATACAAGGTGATCAGGTTGTCCCATGTGGGACTCACCATTCATTCATTCAATCGTATTTATTGAGCGCTTACTGTGTGCAGAGCACTGTACTAAGCGCTTGGGATGTACAAGTTGGCAACATATAGAGATGGTCCCTACCCAACAGTGGGCTCACAGTCTAGAAGGGGGGAGACAGAGAACAAAACATATTAACAGAATAAAATAAATAGAATAAATATGTACAAGTAAAATAAATAGAGTAATAAATACGTACAAACATATATACATATATACAGGTGCTGTGGGGAAGGGAAGGAGGAAAGGAGGGGGGGACTCACAATCTTAATCCCCATTTTACAGTTGAGGTAACTGAGGCACAGAGAAGTTAAGTGACTTGCCCAAAGTCACACAGCTGACAAGAGGAGGAGCCGGGATTTGAACCCATGACTGTGCTCTTTCCACTGAGCCACGCTGCTTCTACACCCTCTGGATGCAAACTACATAAGGACGTCCAACAAACACAAAATGTATTCCTGACCCACGAGAAACTTTCACTCCGAGGGGGGAAACTGGCAAGCAGTGAGATCAGACTGAATGAAAGAACGTACACTTGGCTGGATATAGATGCAAAGGAGGTACACAGTCCGATCAGAATTTGGGGCATTTCCTGAATAACAGATAACCGAGAATGCGGTAGGTATTTCTCCCAGCCGTAAAGAAGGTTCGATGCTACAACTGGACTGAGCACCTAAACACTTTGCAGCCGTGTGTACAACCTCCATCTGCCACGATTCTACAACCTACAGCCTAGTGTGTAGAGCACGTGGATGGGAGTCTGAAGGACCTGGGTTCTAATCCCAGTTGTGCCACTCGTCTGTGTGACCTGGGGCAAGTCACTTAATTTCCCTGTTCCTTTGTTACCTCATCTGTAAAACGGGGATTAAGAATGTGAGCCCCATGTGGGACAGAGACTGTACCCACCCCAGCATTTAGTACAATGCCTGAAACGTAGTAAACGTTTAACAGATACCACAATTATTATTATTATTATTATTAGTTTCCTTTAAGAGAATACGCTCACGTCCCAGAATCGCTGTTTGCCTCAGAGTCTCCACAGGCTGTAGGGAAATGATTCCCCCCACACCTTTTCTCCGGTTCACGTCCCAAAAGAAACCAGCTGAGGAGGCGTTCTCAGGGCGAGACCATCACTGGGCTGCTGTTGCCAGAGGAACCACCCAACCTGGCATTTTCCAGAAAATGGCTCTTGAAGGCAAACACCTGGAGATTGCTGCAGGTCTGGGAATGTTGGAGACAACTGGATTGTGTCGTTCTACAGGCCTAATTAATTGTTTACTCTAGAAGGGAAAATATATCCTAATAAATGTAACCTCATTTTATCAATGCTGATGTATTGGATTAATGACTCCGGGAAAGCCATCCAATTGGCACCATAACAATGGAGATTTCCCCAGGCTCACATCATCTCAGTGTTACCTAAACAGACTTTCAACCTCAAAGCAAGTTCCCCTCAATGACAGAGAGAGTCACGAGAATCCCATGGTGCTTACAGAGTCTTAGTCCTGGAAAAGGTCAAGATGAAATGGCTTTGTTTAGTTGGTGTCTAGAGAGTTTAAAGAAAACAAATGCTTTCTCTGTCAGTTATGGCTGTCTTGGCACTTGAAGTATAAACTCCTTGTGGGCAAGGAATGAGTCTACCAAGTTTGTTATGCTTTCCCAAGCGCTTAACACATGGTAAGTGCTTGGTAAAGATTGAAGTGCTAGTGCTGAGAACAGAAGAATCCACCCAGAAGGCAGAGAATGTTGCTCCTATGGCTAACACCTCCATCCTTGGGGGATGTAGCTATGGTTTATTATGGGGAAAAATCTGACTTGCTTTCCTAGTTTTCTGGTATTTGTTTGATTGATTGTTCTTCAGCTCTCTGAAGATACGCTTAGCTCTGGAAAAAGATTTGTTTTAAGCATGGAACTTTAAATATACTCAGTTTTTTCATAGTGCCTGTTTTCACTACCCATTTTGGCTAGAACGCTGTTGGAGAATTAGGAAACGTTTTTCCGACGGTGTGACTCTGCTTGAATGCAGAAGAATGTGGTGTGGGCAGAAATGATTGTGCTCATGTATGTGAACACGGGTACGCAATGTTGGACACAGTGAGTACTGCCCCTCGAGTTTTCCTGAATGAGGGGTTTGAGAATCCAGGCTCCATGTTATAGGATGATGACTTGTGCTGGATAGCTTCCGAGTATCACTGGAAGGGGCTCTCGGAGCAGACTCTTAGAGCTGGATTTGAAGAAGGGAAGGACTTTTCCTCCTTCCTCTTTTTGCTGAGTGCACTCAACTCTCTTTGTTTATTGCCCAAGTCACTGAAGATCCATCTAGACCTCTTAACGTTAACCTGAGACCACCTCTTCAGCTCTGTCTTGCCCCTTCAATAAAACGGTCCTCAGTGAGGGCCATGTATGATGGAAGCCTCTCATGAAAATCAAGGGGACTCACAGCTGCTATTTTGAGAATGACCCTCTTTTCCTGGGCTGTTCTGAAGTTGGGCTTATAGTCCTAGAAGGTTTGGGGCTACGATCATGTGCCAGAGGCCTTTTTAGCCTGCAGGTGCCAACTCCATGAAGGTGATAGATGTGATGGCACCTGCAGCTTTGTGAGATGGGCTCAGACTCATTCATCAAAGGTCTCTGACAAGATGAGGCCGATTAATTAGGACTGAAAAGACTCCAGCCGCATGGCTTAGTGGAAAGAGCCTGGACTTGGGAATCAGAGGACATGGGTTTTAAACTTGGTTCCGCCACTTGTCTGCTGTGTGACCTTGGGAAAGTCACTTAACTTCTCTGTGCCTCATTTACTTCATCTGTAAAAGGGGGGTTAAAACTGTGAGCCCCACGTGGGGCAAACTGATGAACTTATATCTACCCCAGAGCTTAAATCAGTCTCCCTTCTAGACTGTGAGCCCATTGTTGTTTAGGGACCGTCTCTATATGTTGCCGACTTGTACTTCCCAAGAGCTTAGTACAGTGCCCTGCACACAGTAAGCGTTCAATAAATATGACTGAATGAATGAAAGCGCGGCACATAGTAAGCACTTAATAAATACCATAATAGTAATAATGGCCTAGTGGAGAGAAAGGGACCTTGTGTTCTAATCCTGTCTCTACTACTGCCTGTTTTATTGTACTTTCCAAATTACTTCGAACAATGCTCTGCACACAGTAATTGCTCAATAAATAGCACTGATTATTGACTGTCTGCTGTGTGACTTTGGACAGGTCACCTAACTTCTCTGTGTCTGTTTCCTCATTTGTAAAAGGGGGATTCAATACCTTTCCTCCATTTCACTCGGACTGTGAGGCACGGCTGGGGCAGGGACTGTGTCTGACTTGATTATCTTGAATTTACCCCAGTGCTTAGTACTGTGCTTGGCCCATGGTAAGCACTTAATGAATACCACTATTATTATTATTATCGTTATCCAAATGGTGGCTCTCTGAAGTGCTGGCTCTTTGAAGCTTATCCCTGCTCAGTCTCCTCTCTTCTGCCCTATCTTTTCAACCCCACTCTCAAATTGGCAAGTTGGGGCCTGTGAGGTGTCTTACCCTGGTTCTTCTTCTCAAGGCTCAAAAAGAATCTTAATCTGGCCCAGTCTTTATTACTTCCTTTCTTGACCCTGCATCAGTTGCATCTGCCTCCTGCCTGTCTCTAGCTGAACAAGAGTGGTATCTTAAAAATATCTGGATAACTTTTCAGAGGAAGGTTATAATTGAGAGACTTCTGTCCTGCTGGTCTCTATCCTTGGAACAAATACCTCAGAGAACATTGCATTCTCCCCGCCCCCGGCCTCATCGAGAAACTTTTAATATCCCACCTTCTTTAGGAAGCCTTTCCTAATTGAGTAGAGGGAAGATGATGACTTTCCCCTAACACGTTTGTACCTCAAACACTCACTGGGGCACAAAATCACTGAGCTCTGAACTTTGAGGATAGATTTATCCATTTTAATCTTGTTTGTTCCTGCTTTTTGCATGACTTTTGCATCCTCAGTCTATTGTACAGTTTCCTAACAAGTTTGGGCAGTGAAGCATTCTCTAATTATGGCTGTACCAGTGCTGTTTTAGATAGACTGATGTTGCTGATCTGTACTTCTGTACTTAGTACAGTGCTCTGCACACAGTAACACTCAATAAATACGATTGAATGAATTAGAAATTTACCAAGGTCAGGTATAGACCTGTTTAATCTTATGTAACCTCCAGCATTACATGATCACGATGATGGAAATCCCCTTTTTTTGGCTTTTTTTTTCTCTCCAGTGAAAGCTCTTAAAGTGATTATACTATTTCTATAGCTAAGAAATTGGAAGGTGTGTGTGTGTATGACAGTTGCAGGGGAATGTAAATAGCCAGTAGAACAACAGTTAGACCAGTGCTTGTAGGGAAACTGACGCTTCTGATTCTTAGCAGATTAGGAAGCACTGGGGAGTATCAATCAAACAATAGTATTTTTGCCTTACCCTGTGCGGAGCGCTGTACTAGGTGCTTGGAAAAGTACAATAGTTAAAAGCCATAATTCCTGCCCACAAGAAGCGCACAGTCCGGCAGAGTACACCCCAACCACTGTGCCTGTGAGCTCCTTGTGGGCAAAGATTGTGTTTACCAACTGTGCTGTGTTGTGCTTCCCCAACAAGCATTCAGTAAATACCATTGATAAGTACCTCAAAGTATGGGTATCACTTAGCCACCATTCAAACTCAAAGACGCTGATTTCCAGTCCTTCCAAACTTTAAACTCTTCTGGGCCAGTTGCCTTGGGGGAAACGTCAGTCTAGGGCAGGGATGGGAGTAGAATCAAACCTGATAGGAAAGATAGAACAGCTGGAATGATGTGTGCAGTCCTAAATATGAAGAGCTGTCCTTCGTATCGGAAGAAGTTGCCATAAAATAGTGAAATTCACGTGTGAGTGTTTGTCTGAAAGGCCAAGTTCCAGCCACACCGTGAAGCGCATAAAGGCCATTCTTTGTTGTATGGTCATGTTGATGTTTGTAGAGCCTGTGTTGCTTGCACAGAGAGAAACATGCTGTAGCTGTGCCTACCTTTCCCACCCTTTTCATAGGCCCTAGCTCCTTGCTGCATTTCCCTTAAGAAATCCCTCTTTTCCTCTGTGCTATTTTTTGATTGACTTGTATTTGATGTGGTTATTTGATCTCACCTAATAGTTAATCCTCCCATATGGTTCAAATTAACCCATCCATCCGGACTCGTTTCCCTGCTCACATGAACTAATTTCTTGTGAATCTTACCCTTCGAGCTAAATTAACCCAGTTCCTTCATCCCCAGCCCTCTTGATCCTGGAAGCCTTGGGGGAACCCAGGGGAAGGGAATGACTTGGAGCGCATTTCCTGTCCCCCGACCTCTTCCAAATCGTTTGAACGGGCTCCATGTTTGGGGCCCAAGTGGTGGGGAGCAAGAGTTTCATACTTCCCTTGGTTAGATCCTGGATCCTGTTTTTGTCAGCTCCTTTCTGTCATTGTCCTCCCTGCATTTTTTAATCATGTCCTCTCCCTTAGCTCGCCTCATCGCTACTGCTTACAAAAACCCAAATATTTTTCACCTCACCCGACACTAAGACCACACTCAGCGAGAGAGCTTTTTTTTCTACTGACAGGGTTTAAATTCCTAGAATCCTCCTGCCGCCAACCCGCTGGAATCCTATCTCCCTTATCATCCCTTGCTCACTGACTTAGGAAAATAGGTATTCCTTAGTTAAGGTGGAAGCTCAGCCTTTTCTGACTAGAACTGATAAACCAGCACTCTAAAAAGACATTATTGTGAATCTATGAAAATTCCTTTAAGGGTTTCAAATAGATAAGAAGAGGAAGAAATGGCAGAAGGAAGATTCAAGGAGGGATGGGATCAGGGGAAGGGTAGAACAGAGGAAAATAGGAATAGGGAAAGGGAACTGGGAGAAGAAAGGGAATAGGGAAGATGGAGACAGAGGGAAGAAGTAGGTGAATAAGAGGGATGGAGGCAAGACCAGAGGAAGGAGAGAAAGAGTAAGGAAGCCAAGGGTGGGATTATAAAGATAAATATACAAATGAAACTTATGGCTCACTGGATTCTGTCATCACACTCAATTCTGACAGAGCTCCAGCCGTAGGTTTGAGAGATGATGTAGATTTTGACCATTAAATTTTTGGTCATCTATTTTAGGGTGATTTGCTTTCAGATGTTCTATTTTGGCTATTTAAGACCCCCTCGCTCCTCTACCCGCCTCCTCCTGTTTTCACCCCCTTCCCTCAGTTCCACCATTTAGGCCTGATCTTTGGTCTTTACCCAGACAAAACTCCCTTTAACATCCTTATGTCCATTGTCCGGGGCTTCTTTTTTAGGATACCATTATTTATTTCTTCTAAAGCCAACTGAAAGAGCCCTCAGCCCTGAACAGTGGCAAGAAAAGTTACGATTCCTGCCCCGGGGGCAGAACAGGCTCATTTTTTCCTCTGAGCTTTTATTTTCATTTCTAACTTGCCATGGGTGCCTAAGGCTTGGCAGGCCTCAAATGCCCTAGTGTGTTTTGTTTGGTAGGGAGGTTTTAAGTTTTATGACTTGGGGTTATAGAAGGTTTTTCTTTTGCCGTGGTGAGCCCTGGGAGATGGGATGGGTGGGACCAGTTTAGAGGGGTTGTTTGGGAAGAGGGAGGCTTAGCAGCTAAACCGCTGGTGGGTCTTGTACTGTCTCTTCCCTATGTCTGGCCCTAATTTTGCCCCCCCTCAGGCTTTGTTTATAGGTATTAATATTTCATATCAAGATTTAATATTTAACTTTAGTGTTCAATATTTAATACTCTGCATCTTCCATGCGGATGTCTCCCTTCTGGGAGTGTCCGGCTTCCCCGGATTATGTAACTTGCCGTATTTTCTTTTCTTCCAGTAAACCAGGCTTTTCCTGCCCTTCGCCTCGGTACATGTGGCAGAACTGAAACCCCTTTTGTGATTTGTCTGGATCCAGGTTCTTCTCCCATGGCCCATAGAAATCTGCTGGCAGGGGAGATGCCTTCTAAGAGGGGAAGCATCTGATTAGAAGATTAAAATCAGAATCCCCAGAACCCATTTCTTGCCACCATTGAATTGCATTGTGCCTCGAGTAAGGCTCATGCCCATGATGCCTCCCCAGGCAAGGGCTTAATCCAGTTTGTCCCACCTTCTCTTCTCCCCATTGCTCTGGAAAGGGTTGTGTTATTCCGAGCAAGACAATGAATGAATAATAGTAATTGTGATTAGTAGTGTGGCCTAGTGGAAAGAGCCTGGGCCTGGTTGAGCCACTTTACTTTTCTCTGCTCAAGTTTCTTCATCTGTCAAATGGGAATTCCAGTATCTCTGTTCCCTCCCTCTTAGACTGTGATCCCCACATGGAACAGGGACTGTCTGACCGATTATCTACCTCAGTGCCTAGTACGAGCTTGGCATTTAGTAAGCGTATGACAATAATTGTAGTATTTGTTATTGGAATGCATGTGAAACTCAAGTCTCTGGCACTGAATACTGGAACTCCGGAAATGAACATTTACAAATTATTATTATTATTATTATTATTATTATATTTAAGCACTTACTATCTGCCAAGCACTGTTCTAAACACCGGGGTAGAAACAAGTTCATCATATTGGATGCAGTCCCTGTCCCATATGGGGCTCACAGTCTAAGTAGGAGGGAGAATGAGTATTTAATCCCCATTTTAAAAGTTGAGGAAACTGAGGCCCAGAAAAGTGAAGTGACTTGCCCACAGTCCCATAGCAAGCAATTGGCAGAGCTGGGATTAGAACCCAGGTCCTCTGACCTCCAGCCCCGAAACCTTTCCACTAGGCCATGCTGCTGTTATAGAATGCACTTAACATTTTTTGAATTATGAATTTGCTTTTTAAAGTACTTTTGCTTTTATATGCTATGGCGTTTGAAGCATTTCCTTTTGAGGCATTTCCCAACTAATTCCATTACCCCTAGTCATGCCGTGCCTTCACCCATCCTTAGCATTGATGTGATTATCAATTTAAAGATGCCATTCACTTGTACACACGTTCATTCATTTCTCTAAACTCTCGCTATGACCAGTTGTAACTAGGTCTTTCCTCCTGCTCTCCCTATTGAACACAATTTATGTCTCCCTGTCTCTTCTGCTAGATTACAAGTTCCTTGAGGGTAGGGATGTGTCTTTGACTTTAATTTTACTCTCCCATTGTTCTGTACTAGGTATGTGCTCAGTATGTACTATTGTGTGGATGAACGGGCTTCCCTCCATTATTTCCTCTCCTCCTCTGGTGTTGCTCCTGACCAAAATAATAATAGTAGTGATGATGATGATTTGTTAAGTGCTTGCAGGAGAAGCAGCGTGGCTTAGTGGAAAGAGCACGGGCTTGGGAGTCAGAGGATGTGGGTTCTAATCCCACCTCCACTGCTTGTCTGCTGTGTGCCCTTGGGCAAGTCACTTCACTTCTCTGTGCCTCGGTTACCTCATCTGAAAAATGGGGATTAAAAGTGTGAGCCCCACGTGGGATGACTTGATTATACTGTATCTCCCCCAGTGCTTAGAACAGTGCTTAGCACATAGTAAGTGCTCAACAAATACCATAATTATTATTATATGTATCAAACACTCTTCTCAGCTCTGGGGTAGATACAGGCAAGTCAGGTTGGACACAGTCCCTGACCCAAATCAATCAATCAATTGTATTTATTGAGCACTTACTGTGTGTAGAGCACTGTACTAAGCGCTTGGGAAGTACAAGTTGGCAACAATGGGGCTCACAGTCTTAATCCCCATTTTACAGCTGAGGTAAATGAAGCACAGAGAATTTAAGTGACTTGTCCAAGGTCATGTAGCAGACAAGTGGTGGAGCCGAGATTAGAACCCAGGTTCTTCAGACCCCCAGGCCCGTGCTCTATCCACTAAACCCTGCTGCTTCTCCAAGCAAAATGGCTTGCAATGGGCAGAGTGCACTTAAGGAGGCACAAAGCCCTAATATCCTCATGGTGCAGCAGCATATGAGACACATGAAGTCTGCTTCGGGGCAGAGGCCACTCTCAGTTTCTTAATTCTCTTTGAATTATACATAAACTCACACTTTCCCCTCTGACAGTTGCAAGTGAATCCCAGATCTAATTTTTCTCTTCTCCTGAAATGGATCCTACCAGTGTCCCCTGTGTCAGGCAGATTCATCATATAGACTTTCTGACATGAAGTGGCGGGGATAGCTGGAAGCCGGCTGGAGCCCACGAGAGTGGATAAGGTTTCTTCCTCCTCATTGTGTTAGGATGAGGAAGGGTCAGACTCCCTTCTCAATATTATCTTCCAGCCCCTCTCGGTCATCTTCGATGTTCCCCGGTCAATCCAAACATATAATAGATGTAAGGGACCAAACAAATGGGTTCTTTCTCTTTTTACTTTAGATGAGTATCTCTTTCATGGGGGAAAAAGGTATTGGTTGTCAACCAAGTGGTCCATTGCTATAGTGCAACAGTGGCATAATCAGGTATTTTGCACAAAGAGCAAGTTACACAAACCTCACTCCTTGGACTTTCTCTTCCTGCCCCCGCCCCGTTGGGAGGTCAGTCAATCAGTCAATTGTATTTATTGAGCTCTTGCTGTGTGCAGAGCACTATACTAAACTCTTGGAAGAGTACAAAATAGCAATATAAACACTCATTCCATGCCCACAGTGAGCTTACAGTCTAGAGGGGAAAGCGGGCATTAATATAAATAAATGAATTACAGATATGTATATAAGTGCTTTGGGGCTGGGAGCAGGGATCAATCAATCAATCAATCATTTATTGAGCACTTACTGTGTGCAGAGCACTGTACTAAGCGCTTGGGAAGTAGAAGTTGGCAACATATAGAGATGGTCCCTACCCAACAGTGGGCTCACAGTCTCGAAGATGTCACAGTCTAGGGATGGATAAAGGGAGCAAGTCAGGGCGATGCAGAAGGGAGAGGGAGAAGACAAATGGAGGCCTTAGTCAGGGAAGGCCTCTTGGAGGAGATATGCCTTCAGTAAGGCTTTGAAGAAGGGGAGAGTAATTGTCTGTCATTTTAGGAGGGAGTGCATTCCAGGCCAGAAGTAGGATGTGAATGAGGGGTCCGAGGTGAGATAGAACAGACTGAGGTACAGTGAGAAGGTTGGCATTAGAGGAGCTAAGTGTGAAGGCTAGGTTGTAATAGGAGAGTAGCGAGATGAAGTAGGAATGGGCAAGGTGACTGAGTAGTTTAAAGCCAACAATGAGGAGTTTCTGTTTGCATAGGTGAATGGGCAACCACTGGGAGATGGTAGAAGAGCTACAAGGGGGTATCTGCCCCCTCGGCCTCCCATCCGCTTGTGCTCACCTGCTCTCTAGACAGGCCCCAGCAAGCTTTCCAGGTGCAGCCATAGCTCACAGAGAGATGCAAAGGGAGTCGGGGCTCCTTCCAGCCCTGCTCCTCCTCCTAAAAAACCACCCTTCCCAACCCTTTCTCCCTCTCCCCATGTCCTCTTTCAAGTTGGGCTTAGACAACCTTCTTTTTCAGTGCTATCCTTAGAATGTTTGCTGCGATCAGGGTAATAATGTGAAAAGGCATTCTGGGACACAACTGTGTCCTGTTTATTCTCCAGGCTCTTGCTTACCTCATAAAGTCCCGGTTGCACATATCTGTTAATAATAATGATAGTAATTATGGTTTTTGTTGAGCACTTACTTTGTGCCAGGTACTGCACTAAGCAGCAGGGTAGATACAAGCAAATCAGGTTGGACCTAGTCCGTGGCCCACATGGGGCTCACAATTTCAATCCCCTGGCCCATATCTGTTCTATTTCATCTCTTTCTGAGTGCTCACTCATTGCTGAGGTCATGATTTTAATGTTACAGAGGAAGCCAGGAGTCCAGTAGGAAGGGCAGATCAGCTTGATCCAATCCACCCGGGATGCAATTCTGGCTCACAGTGAGACTGGAGTTTTTGTCTAAGCCATGTGCTTTTCTCAGGGACTCAGAAGCAAACCCATTTGCTTATCATTCTCTAAACTGTAAGCTCACTGTGGCCAGAGAATGTACCTGTTTATTGGTATATTTACTCTCCCAAGCATTTAGTACAGTACTCTGCACACAATAAGCACTCAGTAAATACGATTAACTGCTGACTGACTTACCACTCTCCACTGGCCCCTTAGACCAAAGCACAGTGAGATTTTACCCCGATTTTTTTTAAACATTTGCATTATCCCCCTTCTAGACTGTGAGCCCGTTGTTGGGTAGGGACCATCGCTATACGTTGCCAACTTGTACTTCCCAAGTTCTTAGTACAGCGCTCTGCACACAGTAAGCACTCAATAAAAACGATTGAATGAATGAATGAATTATTTTGGCAGTAGGAAATCTTAGCTTCTTAGAAGCTGCCTCATCAACTTCCAAGAGCAATCAGGAATCTATCTTCAATAATTTGCTATATCCTGTAGTTAGTACGTGAAAGACCAGCCACTTCCCTTTAAAACAGGCTCACCTTTACTGCAGATAGAAGCCTAATTGGAGTCTTCACAGCTCAACTATCCATTGCATAATAAAACACTGCTCCTTACCGGTTGACACAAATTAATCCTGGACCAATCTTATCAAACACTCTGCTTGTTCAAACTGATTTACAGTAGTTTAAACTCGTGCTCACTGCTCCATTGTAGTGGTGAATAACATTTCTAAAGAAAGAATGGAGTTGCTCCACTATGACTGTGAGCTCCTTGGAGTATTGTCCTTGTCCTTGGAGAGAAGCAGCATGGCTCAGTGGAAAGAGCAAGGACATTGGAGTCAGAGGTCATGAGTTCGAGTTCCGGCTCCACCATATGTCTGCTGTGTGACCTTGGGCAAGTCACTTAACTTCTCGTAGCCTCAGTTACCTCATCTGTAAAATGGGGATGATGACTGTAAGCCCCATGTGGGACAACCTGATGACCTTGTATCCCTCCCAGCGCTTAGAACAGTGCTTTGCACGTAGTAGGCGCTTAACAAATGCCATTATTATTATTATTATTATTGTCTCTACTAACTCCTTTGTACTCTTTCAAGGGCTTACTACAGTGCTCGCTACATAAGAAAATGCTCTAGAAATATCATCAATTGACAGTCACCCAGAACAATCATTTTCACTCCTGCTAAGACCTCACAGAGGGACTACATTCTTCCACTAAATTTTATCCCACCGCCTGTCCCTCTGCCTCTGAGCCAAAATGTGCTGTGCTGTTGCAGAGTAAACATGATTTTCACTGATAGATATATATGTCATATATATTGGGGATTAAATCCTTAACCTACCACCTCATTAGACTGGGTGTCCCACTTGGGTTAGGGGCTGAATCTGATCTGATTGTTTCTATCCAGTGCTCAGTAGAGCACTTTGCACCTAGTAAGTACTTTTCATTCATTCATTCAATCGTATCTATTGAGCACCTACTGTGTGCAGAGCACTGTACTAAGTGCTTGGGAAGTACAAGTCGGCAACATATAGAGACGGTCCTTACCCAACAATGGGCTCACAGTCTAGAAGTACTTAACTTGGGCTCGGGAGTCAGAGATTGTGGGTTCTAATCCTGACTCCACCACTTGTCAGCTGTGTGACATTGGGCAAATCACTTACTTAACTTCTCTGTGCCTCAGTTACCTCATCTGTAAACTGGGGGTGAAGACTGTGAGCCCCATGTGGGACAACCTGATAACCTTACCCCACTACTTAGAACAGTGCTTCATTCATTCATTCATTCAATCATATTTATTGAGCACTTACTGCTTGCAGAGCACTGTACTAAGTGCTTGGGAAGTACAAGTCAGCAACATATAAAGATGATCCCTGCCCACCAGCGGTCTCACAGTCTAGAAAAACTTAATTTGGGCTTGGGAGTCAGAGATTGTGGGTTCTAATCCTGACTCCGCCACTTGTCAGCTGTGTGACCTTGGGTAAGTCACTTAACTTCTCTGTGCCTCAGTTACCTCATCTGTAAAATGGGGGTGAATACTGTGAGCCCCATGTGGGACAACCTGATAACCTTACCCCACTGCTTAGGACAGTACTTGGCACATAGTAAGCGCTTAACAAATACCAACATTATTATTATTATTATTAACAAATACCAGTTATTTTTACTGTTGCTATTACCATGTGTATGTGTGTGGGTTATCACTGTTGTAACCACAATGTCAAAAGTTCCCAGAGGCAAGGCTCACCCTCTGCACAATGTATTGTTATAGTCCATGATATACCCCACCTTTGGCCTCATTTTAGAGCATGACAAATATCTTACTGGCTCAGAACAGGGATTCAGATAACCTTCTTTTCTAGCCCTGGCAGTGAAACAAAGGACACTTAGAGGAATAGTGCGATTGTCGTCTTATGCTGTTGAGTCTTTCCTGGCCCATAGCGACACCAAGAACACATCTCTCCCAGAAAGCCCCACCTCACTTGCAATTTTTTTGGTAGTTTCCCATAGAGTTTTCCTGGTAAAAAATAAGCAAATGGTTTACCATTGCCACCTTCCGCGCAGTAAAACTCTAGCGTCTGTCCTCGGCTCTCTTCCATGCCACGGCTGCCCAGCATGGGTGAGTTTTGACTTGGGGCAGGTTGCCTTCAACTTGCTAGCCACTGGCTAAGCTGGGAATGGAATGGGTATGCCTCTCCTTGACTTTCTCTCCCGTAGTCGAGTGAGCCCGTTGTTGTCTAGGGACCATTTCTGTATGTTGCCAATTTGCACAGAGCTCTGCACACAGTGAGCGAGCCCACTGTTGGGTAGGGACTTTCTCTATATGTTGCCAATTGTACTTCCCAAGCGCTTAGTACAGTGCTCTGCACATAGTAAGAGCTCAATAAATACGATTGATGATGATGATGATAAATATGACTGAATGAATGAATGGAAACTCTCCAGTTGTGACGTGAGAGGGTGAGTGTGATTATTACCTTCTCATATTCAGCGATGTATCTTTAACCATCCTTAATGTATTCATTATGGATTTTATCATGAGGAATTTACCTTTCTAGAATCTTCTAATATCTTAACCTTTTCTCTTCCACCTTCAATGGCTCTATCATTCATAAACCTTTCTTGAGGTTTCTAGCAGTCCTAAATTTTCACACTAATAGCCTAATTCCACTGTTTAATCACCCCAAAGACCTACAGTCCATGAATTTACCTAAACTTTTTCACAAGAAGAGAAGGAGCATGGCCTAGTGGAAAGAGCTGGGACTGGAAGTCAGGGAATCTGGATTTTCATTCTGGCTCTGCCACTTGCCTGCTGTGTAACCTTGGGAAGGTCGCTGACTTCTCCATACTTCAATTTCCTTATCAGTCAAATAAGGATTCAATAGCCATTCTCCCTCCTACATAGACTGTGAGCTACGTGTGGGTCAGGGACCTTGTCTGACCTGATTATGGACTTGTATCTAGCCGAGTGCTTAGTCCAGGACTAGGCACATTGAAGCACTAAGCAAAAATCACAATTATTATAGCAAGGAGGGGCAATATGTTGTCTCCAAGAGCACCGTCTTGTCTGGAAAGCGTGCTAAAAACCGTGGTGAAATTTGTCTTATCTTATTCCGTCGAGTCGTTTCCGACCCACAGTGATGCCATGGAAACATCTCTCCCAGAACGCCCCGCTCTCCATCTGCAATCGTTCTGCTGGTGTATCCATAGAGTTTTCTTGGTAAAAATACACAAGTGGTTACCACTGCCTCCTTCCACATAGTAAACTTGAGTCTCTGTCCTCGGCGCTCTCCCGTGCCACGGCTGCCCAGCATGAGTGAGTTATGACTTATAGCAGATTGTCTTCCACTCGCTAATCACTGGCCGAGCTAGAAATGGAATGGGTAGGCCTCTGCTTGACTCTCCCTCCCATAGTCGAGACTGGTAGAGTACTGGAAACTCTCCAGGTGCGACCCTGAGAGGATGTAAATTAGCTTGAGGGAAAGAGTCCAACCTCCTACCTCAAATCAAGTTCTGAAATAAAGACTGAGGGCTTCACGAAATACTACAGGCTTGCCCTTGGGTTTTACAACAGTAAAGCCCATCATATTGATTATCATCCTGATAATTATCATTATCATTATCATACTGATATTACATCAGTAATATCCTTTCCCTTTGGAGAAAGATGAGGTGCCCCTTATTTCTTTGTCAGATAACTGAAATGGTCAAGGGTGTGTTTTGAATGGCTGAATACATTTTGAAATAATGATAATTATGGTATAAAGCACTTAGTATGTGCACAGCACTGTACTAGGCACTTGGGTGTATACATGTAAATTGGGTTGGACGCAGTCCCTGTCCCACATGGGGCTCACGGTCTCAATCTCCATTTTATTGATGAGGTAACTGAGGCACAGAGAGGAGAAGTGACTTGCCCAAGGTCACAAAGCAGACAAGCGGTGGAGCTGGGATGATGAGTTTTGTTCTCGTTTTGAATGGCAAGATTGGCAATTCAATGCTCAATAAAGAAAAGCCTTGAAATCGCAGCATAAGGAGAAGTCCTTCTGCATCTTTTCTGGTTTCTCATGGGTCCCAGTTCTCTGAATCCTGTTCCAGGTACACGTGGGCCACCTGCTCAGAGGGGGAAAAACTTCCTTTCCTTGAATGCTGGCTTGGCTTCTATACTCAGAGGCTGCCAGAGCAACAACCTGCCAGGACTTCAGAAAGAGCTGAATAAAGCTGGAGTAAATGCTGAGAGATCAGCTGGCCCGGCCTATCTCCCCAAAGTCATTGAAAATGAAATGCCTGCTAAATCAATCAATAGAATTTGCTGCGAGCCTACTGTGTTCAAGGCCCTGGACAAAGCACTGGGGCGAGTACAATAGGATTAGGAAATAAATTCTCTATCCCCAAGGGCTTAAAATGTAGAAGAGGAGATTGACACTGAAAAAAAAATTGCAGGTAGGAAGAATTAATGGACAATAGATCATGTACATAAGAGCTATATGGGGGTTATACAAGTGTGGAAGTAATTACTGGGGGACTAGAGTGTGGAGAGACGAGTTGAATCAGAAAAGACAAATTCTGGTGGAGATTTGATTTCAAAAGGGCTTTGAAGATGGAGAGAGCCGTGGCCTGTCAGATGGGATGGGAGTTCCAGGCAGAAGGGAGGGTGAGAGCAAGCGGCTGGTGAGAGGAGAGATGAGAACAAGGAACAGTGAGTTGGTTGGCTTGAGTAGAATGGCTATGTGAATGTGTGGGAGGAGAGTGTAGATGAGCAGGAAGAGAGTGCCTTAAAGCTAATATGAAGAAGCCACAGAATGGGAATTCTTTGGAAGCTTTGGGGGAGAGGGCATAACTAATACTGCTTTGCTGCATGTCTGCCGTGTGACCTTGAGCAAGTCACTTAACTTCTCTGGGCCTCAATTCCCTCATCTCTAAAATGGGGATTAAGAGTGAGAGCCCCATATGGGACAGGGACCGTGTCCAACTTGATTTAACTTATACCTACCCCAGCACTTAGAACAATGCTTGGCACATAGTAAGTGCTTAACAAGTACCATAGTTTTTATCATTAATTATTATTCACCAGGGATGATCCAACTCCAGAGAGCATTCACCTTCTTCTGATTGTTTCACCCCACCAGACTTTGAGAAAAAGCTTGGCACCTAGTAAGTGCTTATCTCAGTACTAGCAATTAGCATGTTTTGAGCCACACCGAGTGCAAGGAGTTTGAGTTTGTCAGAAGCAGCGTGGCTCAGTGGAAAGAGCACAGGCTTGGGAGTCGGAGGTCATGGGTTCGAATCCCAGCTCCACCACATGTCTGTTGTGTGAACTTGGCTTCTGTGATAAAGTTCCTGTTTGGCCTAAGTGGCTTCTTTGTAATTCATCATTTTCCCTCTGAATTCCACAAGACCTTTTTTTTTTTAAAGCTGCCATCTTGCCAGCTTCAACCATCCCAGCTCTGCCACTTGTCAGCTGTGTGACTTTGGGCAAATCACGTAACATCTCTGGGCCTCAGTTACCTCATCTGTAAAATGGGGGTTAAGTCTGTGAGCCCCACATGGGACAACCTGATCACCTTGTATCCCCTCCAGTGCTTAGAACAGTGCTTTGCACATAGTAAGTGCTTAACAAATGCCATCATTATTATTATTATTATGTACAAAACATACTAGTGACAACCCCTGCTCACACTCTGTAGTTTACACTCTGGGTGAGATAGATTTGAACATTCACCAATGCATAATTGAAAAAAATACATCAACAGGAGGGCTGGGGGTGGATGTAAGTGTTAGGGTGCTAGAGAGAGCTGAGGGATTAAGTGACTTGGGATACTGGGAACTAAATCAGCTTAGACATGTTGAAGGGATGGGCTTTCCAGGAATCCTCTACACTGTAAGCTCATTGTGGGCAGGGAATGTGTCTGTTATACTCTCCCAAATGTTTAGTATGGTGCTCTGCACACAGTAAGCACTCGATAAATAAGATTGAATGAATGAATACTTTGCATATGAGGATGGCTAGATTGCAAGCTCCATGTGGGCAGAGATTGTGCTATCAGCTCTGTAGGAGTTTAATTGATTTAATTTAATTTAATTTAACTCTGCGGAGCTGAGTTCTGTACCTGTCACTCAGTAAATACCATTGACTGAGGGTAGTTGTTTGTCAGATTAGGGATGGGGGGAGATTTAAGCCAGGGAAGAGTGAGTAATAATAAAGAGGAGTTGGCTGTGGGGAAGGGCGCTTACCCAACCATGTAACCCAGCACCGATTTTCCACGGCGTGCTTCTCCTTCAGTCAGGAAGAAAGATGGTATTTTGACCTCCTTGAATGAAGATAGCTCACTGTGGGCAGGGAGCATATCTGCTAACTCTGCTGTTTGTACTCTTCCAAGTCCTTAGTGCAGCCCTCCAAACATAGTAAGTGCTCAATAAATACCACTGACTGATTGAAGACCTAGAGGTTGGGAAGTGTTTTTTGGGTTGTTGTTTTTTTTAGACATACAACCTACAGACTGGAGAGGTAATGTGAACTTTGAACTTTAAATAATTAATGGCCCAAAGAGCAAAACAAGTAGACTGAGAAAATGACAGGAATAGCAATAAGACTTCATGAACAGCAAATATGGGTTGGAACTCAGTAAAGCTGAGCAGAAAGGGCCTATTCCAATCTTGTGGAGAGCTGGCTTTTACAGGGAAACATTAGAGAAAATGGATTTTATTTATCTAGCTGCCTTTGCATAACCTGAGGGAGAGAGCAGTGCGGTTAAACAAAACCCAAAGGTGAAAAAACCTTCAAGATGGGACTATTTTTTATAGTAATATCCAAGGTTGGGCTATCATGTAATGGTCAAGTGCACTTATTTATCAAGTCTTGTTTCCTAATAGTGTCTGAATGTGCAGGTGTAATTTCTTTGACTAAAGAGAATTAAAAAAAAGGCAATTGCAAATGCAGAAAAACATTAAGCAAGGTAATAAAATCCTTTAAACAAATGACTGTCATAATGGATTTTTTTTATAAATTCTGTGAAATGGCATTAATAAAGGAAATTCATGATATGATATGTGACATTATGTGGCCTCCTTTGTGTTTGGTGACTAGGATTTAAAATGTCATTTACTTTGTTGAGAATATAATTAAGAGTATAATTAAACTCCCACTATCAAGATGTATCAGGTTGGCTGTGTGGAAGGGAAGGAACCAATCCTCATTTTCAATCAGGTGTTCAAAATGACAGCCAGGGATAAGCTTAGATCAAGCCTCTGGTTTGGCTTTGGTATGAAACGGAGCATAAATGTCTGGACTCTTGTCAGAGCTCTTCTAAGTTCACCAAGATGAATAAGATAGTTCATAGGAGACCACTTTTCTGCATGGTTTTCTTCCTTCCTGAAACCAGCCAGTGTAGTGCAACCACAGACCAGAGAAGGCATAAAACCAAACACACAAGCAAACTTGCAGAATGTGACTCTTTTTCTTCCTCCTTTAATTCTCAATCGGGACAGACTGGTTACCCAACTCACATGCCACAGTCTCATCTCAGCACTTCTGGCTGGGAAAGGCCACAGGATATTAATAAATACCCTTTTAGACTGTGAGCCCACTGTTGGGTAGGGATTGTCTCTATATGTTGCCAACTTGTACTTCCCAAGTGCTTAGTACGGTGTTCTGCACACAGTAAGCACTCAATAAATACGATTGATTGAATAAGCCTCCCTCCCATGTGTGGTCCGCAGCTAGGCGGAGGGGAAAGAGATGGGGAATGGGCAGTTCAGACACTCACCGACTACTGTTGTTCTGGAAAGCAGGGGAATTCCGTCTGTCAACCGAATAGCAGGCAGTGTGTCTTGGAAAAGAGAAAACTCTAGTTCTGTTCCAGGCCTCACTCCTAATTCACACTAAACTGTAAGGTCCTTGTGCACGGGGAATGTGTCTACCAACTCTTTATATTATACTTTCCAGAAAGCACTCAATAAATGCAATTGATTAATTGATACTTAAACTACAATAATAATAATAATGATGATGATGGCATTTGTTAAGCACTTACTATGTGCAAAGCATTGTTTTAAGCGCTGGGGGGGATACAAGGTGATCCCTCCTCCCCCTCCCCATCCCCCCGGCCTTACCTCCTTCCACTCCCCACAGCACCTGTATATATGTATATATGTTTGTACAGATTTATTACTCTATTTGTACATATTTATTCTATTTATTTTATTTTGTTAATATGTTTTGTTTTGTTCTCTGTCTCCCCCTTCTAGATTGTGAGCCCACTGTTGGGTAGGGACCGTCTCTATATGTTGCCGACTTGTACTTCCCAAGTGCTTAGTACAGTGGTCTGCACACAGTAAGCGCTTAATAAATACGACTGAATGAATGAATCAATCAAGTTGTCCTACGTGGGGCTCACAGTCTTAATCCCCATTTTACAGATGAGGTAACTGAGGCTCAGAGAAGTTAAATGACTTGCCCAAGGTCACACAGCAGACATGAGGTGGAGCCGGGATTCGGACCCATGACCTCTGACTCCAAAGCCCATGCTCTTTCCACTGGGCCACAATACCTTCTCTCCTCTGTAGTTTTCAGCTGCAGAAGTGCAAAATATGGAATGTTAATAAAGTCCTTGGGCAACTTTGACTGTTAAAAACATGATCAAAGCAAACCGCAAGTGGCATTAAAAAAAAAAGTTTAATTCCTGAAGTTTTATCATGCTCAAATTTCTAGGCTTCAAAATAACCACCATCTTTCATGATACATCATTTAATCCAAGTTTCCAAAGGGCTAAAAACATTCTACAATTGCAGTGGGGTTGAAGATGCAGGCCCTTGCTTTCTTCAAAGAAAGCATTTTGGTGAATAACCTCAAGTTTTATTATGTGCTACCATTGCACATGTCCTTAAAATGTATAGTTGCTCTAGGACTTTCCCAACACCCTGAGCTTTAATCTCTGTTCTACCTCTCTGAAAATTCTGATAACAGAATCTGAAAAGTGTTTTGAGAGTGCTAGATAAGTCCTATGAATCTACAAAGTAGTGCAATATTGTTGTTGTTTATTAATCATAATTGTGATATGCATTAAGCACTTACTGTGTGCCAGGCACTGTATTAAGCGCTGGAGTGGAGACTAGCAAATCATTGACTCAATCATATTTATTGAGCACTTACTATGTGCAGAGCACTGTTCTAAGTGCTTGGACTCAGTCCCTGTCCCACATGGGGCTCAAAGTCTCAATCCCCATTTTACAGATGAGGTAACTAAAACCCCTGACCTTCTGACTCCCATTCATTCATTCATTCAGTCGTATCTATTGAGCGCTTACTGTGTGCAGAGCACTGTAGTAAGCGCTTGGGAAGTACAAGTTGGCAACATATAGAGACGGTCCCTACCTAACAACGGGATCCCAGTTTAGAAGGCCTGTGCTCTATCCACTACGGTATTCTGCCGCTGTGTCTCATTATTGCTTTTTTCTATTAAAAAATTTAAACTGTCAGCTTCCAGATCCAAGACAACCTGTGAGATAGGATTTGAGGGGGTGGGGGTGGGGGAACAGGGAAGAATGCATTAAAAATTGTCCTTCAATTCTGCTATAGCATTTAGTCCTGGAGAGCAGAGTTGGTGGCTCTGAATAACTTCTTGTTGGTGGCAGAACATGAGGGTTCTTTAAAAATCTGCCCCCTTCTCCAATAATCTTTTCCCAATCTGTAGCATTTTATCTCTTCCCGAATCCATTAATATTCACTGTGCACCTGCCATGTGTTTTTTACCTCCCCTATCGGAGGTCCAAGCATGCTGTCTTGGGTGCAGGTTTTTGGAAACTATACAAATATAAAATATATATTATATACATATAATGCTGCATTACATAGTTTAGATTGCCTTTATTCATTTACAGAAATAGGAAATGGACAGGGAACATGTCTATCAATTCTGTTGTATTGTACTCTCCCAAGTGCTTAGTACAGTGACCTGCACACATTCATTCATTGTATTTACTGAGCGCTTACCGGGTGCAGAGCACTGTACTAAGCGCTTGGGAGAGGACAATAGAACAATCAGCAGACCTATTTCCTGCCCACAAGGAGCTTACAGTCTAGAAAGGGAGGTGCACATTAACAGAAATAAATTACAGCTGGAAAAATGATGGCATTTGTTAAGCGCTTACGATGTGCAATGCGCTGTACCACACGCTGGGATGGATCCAAACAAATAGGGTTGGACACAGTCCCTGTCCCTTCGCAGTCTCAGTCTCCGTTAAATACCATTGATGATAGTGATGGTAAAATCAATAAATAGTCATTCTATCTAGGCCCTGATCTTCAATAGTGCTAGAGATCCAAAGCTGTAAAAATCTTGGGGTGAAGCAAACACAGGCTGCATTTTGCCCTCTATGAAGGCCACTTTTAAACCAAACCCTCTCTGCTATGCTTTTCCCAGTTTCTGGAGAAATCTTTGACCCTAGTGTTCAGTTTGAGGGAGGTGGATCAGTGTTACATTTGTTTCCTCAAATCCCCTCTTGTTCAGTCAAGATCCCAAGTGAAGGAAATGATTCCTGAAAAGCTTGTTTAGCCCTCTCCATTTCCCAGGTTGTCAAGGTCTGACCCAAAATGGGATCAAGCAAATGCTGGGTTTGAGCTAAATGCCTTTTCAGGATGTGGGAGACCATGGCCCTTGGGCCTTGATAGAGAAGAGGTGAAGGGCTTTCATCAGCTGCATTGGAAATCTAGCAACAGAAAGCCAAAATATTTAAAACCATTGCCATTAAGACCCCAATTTCTGCCACATTGACTCCATCCAATACATGGCAAAGGTAATTACCTTAAAATACCCTGACATCTGGACGTTCAGTGGAAAGTTCATGGCCTATGCATTGTCCTGAAACATCTGTTTGAGATCAGAAAGCCGTATTTGGGCTTCTGTTGCATTTTTGGATATAAATTGGTTATCTCTGTGGTTTTAGAAAAGCTAAAAGCCTTATAATATTGTGTTTTGAGCAAACTCTTTGAAGCCCATATAATTATAGGGGAGAAGCAACTAGATAAATTTGTCACAAGTGAAAAATGAGTTGTTTTAAATTTTTAATTTTTTTTATTTTTAACCCAAGGACCCAACAAACGCCATTTCCCTTCTGGGGGGCTAATATTGCAAACATTTGAAAATAGAAGATTGGCAGCTCTCTCTCAAGGCAAGTCTCTGGGTCTCTGAAGGTTCTTGCAGGGGAGAAAAAATGATTAGGAGCCAGTCCTGTACCCCAGAACCCACCTTGCTGAAATTTACTGGCATTTTGGTATATTTAAGACTTTCGGGTTCCTTGCTGGACTGGTAGCCTTCAAAAGTCTTTATGTTAGTGAGTTCCTCAATGAGTGGGTTGGTAGTGCTTTTCTGGGTTCTCAGGAGAAGCAGGATGGCCTAATGGGAAAGAGCACAGGTCTGGGAAGTGAGGAGATAGAGGCTCTCATCCCAAATCTGTCACCTGCCTGCTGTGTGACCCTGAGCCAGTCGTCTAACTTTCCTGGGCCTTAGTTTCCTCATCTATAAAATGGGGATTCAAGTCCAGTACGCCCTCCTACTTGGGCTGAGAGCCCGCTGTGAGACAGAGGCCGTGTCTAACCTGATAATCCTGCTGCACCAGTTTCCTACTAGCCATCATTGTCCACTACTGACTTTTAGGTTGGCATATGGTAGAGCCAGAGGTGGGTACCAGAGATAGATTAGAACAGTGCTCAGCACATACTAAGTGCTTAACAAATACCATCATTATTATACACAGTGTTCAATTCAGGAAAATCAACAGGAGCCAGGCAGGGCAGTGGTCAGTGGAGGATGCTGCAGTCAACAGAGGTCCCAATGATGGACAACAGCAGCTCCGCAGTGGAGGGAATTCTCTCCAATCAATCAATAGTATTTACTGAGTACTTGTTCCATGCAGAGCACTGTTCTAATAATAATAATAATAATAATAATAATAATAATAATAATAATAATGTTGGTATTTAAGCGCTTACTATGTGCCAAGCGCTGTTCTAAGCACTGGGGGGTTACAAGGCAATCAAGGTTGTTAATCAAGGTTGTCCCACGTGGGGCTCACGGTCTTCATCCCCATTTTACAGATGAGGAAACTGAGGCACAGAGAAGTTAAGGGACTTGCCCAAAGTCACATGGCTGACAAGTGGCGGAGCAGGGATTAGAACCCATGACCTCTGACTCCCAAGCCCGGGCTCTTTCCACTGAGCCACACTGCTTCTCAATGCTTTAAATGCTTTCAAATGCTTCTAAGCATTTGAAAGACTAAAATAAAATTAGTTAACACAGTTCTTACCTTCAAGGAGCTAACAATTTGAATGAGGTGGGAGACAGACCCTGAAATAAATTCTGAGGGGTTAAAGGGTGGGAGGAGTACCTAACTGTCTACGGGGTGAGCACTCAAACTCTGTTATATTATCATTATTGTACTCTCTAAAGCATTTAGTACAGTGCTGTGTATGCAGTAAGCCCTCAATAAATGTGATGGGTTGATTGGTGTTTAGGTGATTGTAGTAGGTGGGAAAATAGGATAGGGAGATGAGAGATTAGTCAAGAAAGGGTTTCTTGTGCAGGGGTGGACGGGTTGGGGGGTTGCCTAACCTGGCTTCTTAACTCTCGCTACTCACCCTCTCGTGATGGGGGACAGGCTCATTTGTTTTCATAGTTTCACTTTGTGATTAATTTGGGCCCAAACAAATCTAAAAAAACCCCCCAAATTTCCATGTACAGCAAAAAAAAGCCTTCCTCACCCAGTTTTTTTCCCTCATTTTCCAATTCTTCCCCATTTTTCTTACCCCTTCTCTTCCTCTCCTTTCTTCTTATCTTCTGCTCCCTCCTTTTTCAAAGCCCCCTCCCAATCCCATCCTTTCTTGCCTAAATTAACTCAATTTTTGGCTACCATACCTACTGTGAAGAGACCAGTCACTTTCCTTGGATGAGAATTCACCCCATAAGCACAGACACTAGGCCCTGTGGATCTGGGTATACAGAAAAGCGGCTTAAGACGCTGTTTTTCTGTAAAGGCTAACATGAATGCTCTCAAAGGCAAGATAAAGCCTGAGGCCTGTGGCAGATAAATTAGATACGAACATCAAGTACTGTTGGAAAAAAAGTTTAGAGGGAAAAGTCACAAACAAGCAGCAAACTGCCTTTGCAGTTCCAAGGACATTTGTCTGAGATAATTTGGAGTGTGTGCCATCCCATCATTTAGTTTGTTGACACTTTAATGCTCTGTTAAAATGACGAACGAGTTTTTTTTTTAAATCAACCAAACCATGACCATATTTCCAGACGTATTTCCACTAATATTGTTAGTGGATGCTGACTCTCTTCCGAGTTCTCCTCTTACAGGAAGTCTTCCCAATTAAGGTAGGTTAAGGTAAGTACTCTTCTTCCTGTCCTGCAACCTGAACCATTCTGTTCTTCAGCCCCCGGTATTTTCTTCTCCTGCTTCAAATATGAACAACTGGAAAAGGTAGAAAGACATCAAACCAAAAGTTGAACTTACTGTTACAGAATTAGTATGTATTTGTGGCTATAAACTCCTGGTGGCCAGGGATTATGTCTGCCAACTCTATTGTATTGTCCTTTCCCTAGTGCTTATTACAGCACTCTGCACATAGTAAATGCTCATTATGTACCATTGATTTGTGACAGAGATTTTACGTGTAATGTTTGAACATAGAGTCATGTGGGTTATGACTTTGAATGCAAGGTCCCAAAGGCAGAGACCACAACATTGCTACACTCTACTCAGCCCTAGTAGGATATGGTTACTCGATAAGCAGGACGACAAATCCCACATTGCATCAATTCTATCATGGTTATGTCCAACCTAACAGGCATGGGGCTTCCGTTCCCAAGGCATCTTCAAATGGAGCAAAAGGAGGCAGGAATATCTGTTCCCGAAAAGACACCCCAACATCTCCAGAATTCAGTCACTCTGCAGTCACCACCTTTCTGATGGTCATTTCAACTTCATGTCTATGAAGCTCCATTTTAATCCCAGAATCCTGTTCCAGAATAATAATGATATCATGTTTCCTGGAAACTTTACATTTCTCAACCAACTGGCCCTTATATTAGAACATTTTCACCCAACGCATACAAAGCGATGAATGGCCCTTTAATAAACTGGGAAATGAATAGCTCTAGTTTATACAAGGGGGAAAGCACATGCCGTTTCATATCTTTGGAAGATACTGGAAGGACAAGCCTGGGGAAAGGAGAGTTCATTCACTCCGGCCTTGAGAGCGATTGCCCTTTAGTCAACGGCACTGGAGTTTGAATCACTCACTCAAATATTTACGGCTTGTTTTCGGGTATGATGTTTACTAGTTCTTTGCGTTTTCTGTTGAGTCACTTTCTTCTATTAATTGACAATTACCTCTGAATCGCTCTCACAACTGACAACACAGCATCCTTCAGCAGCGGATTATTCATGATTCTTTATCAGTTTGTTGATGAGTTAGCCAGACCCTTCTCCTTCTGCCTCCATTTGGCCCATTTGAGTTTCACATTACGATTACAAGATTCAGATTAGTCACTCACACTACGCATTTAGATGGTTAATACTTTATTCTGGACTGCTGGGGGAATGTTTAGCCTATAAGCTTTGTTCCTTCTCTGTACAAAGACTGCAGTGTTTTGTCAGGGTGGGGCCCAGAAAAGAGGCCTCAGGGAACTCTCATTAGACATGGGTTCCAGGCCCCGGACCTCATCTCTGCTCTAGCAGGCAGCTAGGATTTCTGAGTATGTGCCCTCAACAATCTCCTCTGAAGAATTCTTCAGAGAAGCAGCACGGACCTGGGTTCTAATCCTGGTTCCACCCCTTGCCTGCTGTGTGACCTTGGTCAAGTTACTAAGCTTCTCTGTGCGTCAGTTTCCAAGTAGGAAAAATGAGGATTAACTACCTGTTTTCCCTCTTCATTAGACTGTGAACCCCAGGTGGAAAAGGGACAGTCTGGACACATGATGGTGTATCTTCTTCAGCACTTAGAACGGTGCTTGGCACATAGTAAGTACTTAACAAACAGTACAATCATTACTCCTTGGTCTTCAGCCCCTGAAACTCTAGTTCTCAGATTGCTGCAGATCCTGATATAGACTCTTAGGATCTTACTGAAAGCTCTCCGAGCAGCAGTGGAAGAAGTTGCCCACCTGTGGCTAGTATAGAAAAATAGTTACTCCTGTGATTTGTTTTATTCCATGGGATGTGTCTCATCTGATCCTTTGGTATTTGCTCCAGTGTCTAGTGCAATGCCGCACACAGTATGCGCTCAATAAATACGATTGAATGAATTAGGGAGGCAATGTGGTCTGGTGGATGGAGCACAGACCGGGGAATCAGAAGGACTTGGGTTCTAATCCTGCCTCTGCCCACTTGTCCACTGTGTGAACTTGGGCAACTCACTTATCTTCCCTGTGCCTCAGTTGCTTCATCTGCAAACTGGGGATTAATCCAGTCAGTTCCACATGTGACACGGACTGTGTACAACTTGATTAGCTCACATCTACCCCAGAGTTTAGGACGGCTCCTGGCACATAGTAAGCGCTTAACAAAAGCCATTAAAAAAATAGTAAACCTTTAATAAATGCCATTACCACTACTCCAGAGCTTACAACGTTCTATATGGAGACACTTTCAAAAGCAGCATTCAGAAAGGCATCAATTAATGTGCCAATGGTCCAGAGACCCATCTTCTATTTCTTCACACACTGTACTATTCTCCAACCTCCTCTCATTAATTAATAAATAAATAATGATGGCATTTGTTAAGTGCTTACTATGTGCAAAGCACTGTTCTAAGCGCAGAGGAGGTTACAAGTTGATCAGGTTGTCCCACTGCGGGCTCACGGTCTTGATCCCCATTTTACCGATGAGGTAACTGAGGCCCAGAGAAGTGAAGTGACTTGCCCAAAGTCACACAGCTGACAATTGGCGGAGGTGGGATTTGAACCCATGACCTCTGACTCCAAAGCCCGGGCTCTTTCCACTGAGCCACGCTGCTTCTCAATCGGTCTAAGCAGAGATAGGTCTGAGGAAACCAAAAGTTGAGACTAGATTTGACTTCCCCCAACTCTCAACTGTTCTCCCGGATTGTTCCGGGGATATTCTTGAACCTCGTCTTCACCTGTGAGATGGTAGAGTCCTCCCAGAGTAATAACATGGTTTTTCTTGGTTAATCTTAAATTTTATGGACTTCAGCGTGTTTAGTAGTTCGTGAAAATGTGTGGAAATGTACCAGTTTTACCCACACTCTCCAAGGATGTTTTCCTTAAGACATTGGCCATAAGGGCTATGAAAAGTAACGTCCAACTTAATCAGATTTCACCCATCTAACTTACCTCATTGATTTCCTACTATGATGTAATTCACACACTTCACTCTTCTAATGTCAACCTACTCACTGTACCTTGATCTCCAGTATTTCAATGCTGACCTCTTGCCCATATCCACCTCCTGGCCTGGAACTCTCTTCCATGTTAGGAAATATCTGGATAATGTTAACCGCCATTGGAAAACGTTTAGTACATATTTACTATTCTTTTTATTTTGCTAATGATGTGCATATAGCTTTAATTCTATTTGTTCTGATGATTTTGACACCTGTCTACATGTTTTGTTTTGTTGTCTGTCTACCCTTCTAGACTGTGAGCCTATTGTTGAGTAGGAACTGTCTCTATATGTTGCCGACTTGTACTTCCCAAGCGCTTAGTACAGTGCTCTGCACACAGTAAGTGCTCAATAAATACGATTGAATAAATATGCCCCAGACCACCACACTGCCCACCTTCAAAGCCTTCCTAAAATCACATCTCCTCCCTCTAGACTGTAAGCTGGCTGTGTGCCGGGAATGTGTCTGTTTATTGGGCAAGTCACGGGAATGTGTCTGTTTATTGAGCAAGTCACTTAACTTCTCTGTGCCTCAGTTACCTCATCTGTAAAATGGGGATTAAAAATGTGAGCCCCATGTGGGACAACCTGATTACCCTGCATCTACCCCAGCTCTTAGAACAGTGCTTGGCACATAGTAAGTGTTTAACAAATACCATTATTATTATTATTATTGTATTGTACTTTCCAAAGTGCTTAGTACAGTGCTCTGCACACAGTAAGTGTTCAGTGAATACGACTAAATGAATGATTGAATGAAACAGGCCTTCCCCAACTAAGCCCTCATGTTCTCAACTCCTCCTCCCTTCTGTGTTGCACTTGGATATGTATCTTTTAAACATTTGATATTCACCCCACCCTCAGCCCCACAGCACTTATGAACACATCTGCAGTTAATTGTAATGTCTGTCTCCACTCCCCTAGACTGTAAACTCCTTGTGAGCAGGGAAGGGTTTACCAACTCCGTTGAATTGGACTCTCCTGAACACTTAATATAGTGCTCTGCACACAGCAAGTGCTCAGTAAATACGATTGATTTACTGGAAAAAGCATTATGTAATCAACCCGGAGAAGATGGAGAGGGAGTCAGCCAGAGTCCATATCTGATTGCCCCCAAACACCAATCAAATGTTTCTCCTTGAAAATCAATAGTTTTTATTGCATTCTTACTGTGTGGTGAACACTGTACTAAGTGTTATACTTGGGAGAGTAAATAATAATAATAATAATAATAATAATAATAATAATAATAATGGCATTTAAGGCTTACTTTGTGTCACACACTGTTCTAAGCGCTGGGGGATACAAGGTAATCAGGTTGTCCCACATGGGGTTCACAGCCTTAATCCCCATTTTCCAGAGGAGGGAACTGAGGCACAGAGAAGTTAAGTGACTTGCCCAAAGTCACACAGCTGACAGTTGGCAGAGCCGGGATTAGAACCCATGACCTCTGACTCCCAAGCCCATGCTCTGTCCTCTGAGCCACGCTGCTTCTCTACATCAAGTGAGAAACACTCTCTGCCTTCAAGGAGCTAATAACCTAGATATTAAAATAAGTTACATGTAGGGAAAGCTACCAAGTAGTGGTGGGTGGGGGAATAGCTCAAGTGCAAATAGGTGTTTGCAGAAGGGAGGGAAAATAGAGAATATGAGACTAGGGAAAGCTTCCTGGAGGAGATGTGATTTTTAGCATGACTTTGAAGGGGAGAATGATAGTCTGTTATATATGAAGGAGGAAAGAATTCCAGGCAGGAGGGCGGGTGCAATGTGTCAACCATGAGATGAGTGAGGCACATTGAGTAAGTTGGTGTTGAGAGGAGCAAAGTGTGTGGAGTAGGTTGTAATGAGAGAGGAGTGAAAATAGGTAATAATAATTGTGGTATTTGTTAAGCACTTACCATGTGCCAGGCACTGTACTAAGTATTGGGTTGGATACAAGCAAATCAAGTTGGACGCAGTCCCTGTCCCACGTGGGACTCACAGTCTCAATCCCCACTTTACAGATAAGGTAACTGAGGCACAGAGAAGTGAAGTGACTTGCCCAAGGTCACACAGCAGACAAGGCCCGTACCCCCATCCACTATGCCATGCCGCCTATGTCTATTCCATATAGTGGGGAGAGAGCTGATGGAGCGTTTTAAACCCAATGGTGAGGGGTTTCTGCTCGATGCAACTATTGGAGGGTTTTGAAGAGCAGAGCGATGTGAGCAGTGTGATTTTTTTTAGAAAAAAGGCACGTGAAGAAGAGTGCAATGTGAACTGAAAGGGGATGAGGCTGGAGGTAGAGACGTCAGCAGTTTGAATGGAAAGGAAGGGGAACCTGCTAAACATGTCATGAAGCTGGAACTGACCAGATTTAATGACTGACTGAATATGTGATTTAAAGGAGGGAGAGATGAGTCAAGAAAAGTACCAAAGTTGGGAGCTTGTGAAACAGGGATGATGATGGAGTTGTCAAAAATGATGGGAAAATCAGGAGGAGGAGAAGGTTTGAAAGAGGAGATAAGAAAGTGAGTTTGGGACATGTTGAGTTTGAGGTGACAGCGAGGCATCCATATAGAGATGTCCTGATAGCAGGAGGAATACAAGATTGCAGAAAAGGAGAGGGGCTGGAGATGGAGAGGTAGATTTGAGAATCATCAATGTAAAGATGGTGTTGAAACTGTGGGAGCAAATGATTCTCCAGGAGAGTGAGTGTAGTTGGACAGTAGAAGGGGACACTGAACCTTGAGGGACCCCCACTGTTAGGGGGTGGGAGGCCTGACAAATAGACTGAGAAGGAGTAGCCAGAGAGGAGAACTGGAGAGGACAGAGTTAGAGAAAACACAGCTTGATGGTAATTCTAGAAGTGGGTGGGCCACAGTTTCAAAGGCAGCTGAGAGGTCAAGGAGAATTAGGATGAAGTAGAGTCTATTGGATTTGGCAAGGAGGAGGTCATTGTTGAAAGTGGAGGGAATGGAAATTGGAGTGCAGGGTGCTGATGAGGGCATTGGCAGAGAGAAAGTGGAGACGACAGGAGTAAACTCAGTCAAGGGGTTTGCGTAGGAATGGTAGGAGGATCTATACAGCCCAAAGTAGGAATGGTCTTTCAAACGCAATTATGCTTATCGAATGGCTACAGGTTCCAGAATACTGTCCTATGGGGGAATACAGTGAAGCTTAAAATCCTGAAACTTACTCTTGAGGAGTTTTCAGTCAAATGGCAGGAATAAATTGAATATATATATATATATACATATATATATATATATATTCGAGAGAGAGAGAGAGCGATAAGTAGATACAACTGGTAGTAGTAGGAGTAGAGAAAGCTTTCCTTCACTCTCCTGAACTGGGGGAATTAATAAGTGGTAATAATAATGATGATGACACTTATTAAGTGCTTACTATGTGCAAAGCACTGTTCTAAGCACTGGGGAGGTTACAAGGTGATCAGGTTGTTCCACGGAGGGCTCACAGTCTTCATCCCCATTAGACAGATGAAGTAACTGAGGCCCAGAGAAGTTGTGACTTGCCCAAAGTCACACAGCTGACAAGTGGCAGAGCTGGGATTTGAACCCATGGCCTCTGACTCCAAACCCCGGGCTCTTTTCACTGAGCCACGCTGCTTCTCGTGGTCGTTATTCATTCATTCATTCAATCATATTTATTGAGTGCTTACTGTGTGCAGAGCACGGTACTAAGCGCTTGGGAAGTACAAGTTGGCAACATATAGAGACGGTCCTTACCCAACAGTGGGCTCACAGTCACAGTTATTGGTACTTACTTGTGCTTACTGGTACTTACTGGTGATTCTCGTGGTAGTTAATGGTAGTGATTGAACACTCATTGTGTGCAGAATACTGTACTAACTGCTTGGGAAAGGCAGCCTTAGCTCTGTAAGTGTGACCAGTAATTAGGATGGCAGCATTCTCTTCCACTAGTATAATTCTCTCAAAGTGCTAAAAATTCTTTAAAAGTCTTAATCTTCTGAACAAAACTAGATGGGAATGGACAAGTGAGGAAGGAGGCATGCTGGGTTCAGACCCCCGTTTGGTTGAAGCTTTCCATAAATGGAGGGGCAGGGCTTCTGTGATCCTGAGCCTTTCCTCATTGAGGTCACGTATCCTAAATCCAACCAGGAAAGGGTATTCAACCCCAAAGACAACTCCAATTTTGCCCCACTACTATCCTCCTTTCAATTCTGAAGTCAGCCCCTTGAAATCAGGGATTCACCGGGTGGAAAATCCCACATTCCCAGTTTCTGATATGCCAGAGAGGGTGAGGTGGCAGGAGTCTTCTGTGGCATCTTCCAGGCATCTGCCATCTCTCCCCCTCCCACCCTCCTCCTCCCCCTGCTCTCCTCCCACTCCCAGCCTCTCACTCCCCCAGAGTCGGGCTTCTCGCCCGACTCCCGCTCTCCCCCGGGGACCTTGTTCTACGGGTTACGGAATTTATTGCGCCGGCCCGCTAATCCCCAAATCTATTTCATTTTAAAAGCAGAGTCGAGTTCTTCAGAAGCTTTTTATATCTCGTTAACATTTGGAGCCTCAGCCGGGTCGGAAGCAATCATGGTTGTTTGTTTTCTATCCTAAGACTGAGGGCTTGAAGGGCCCGGGCAGGAAGTTGGACCAGAGGAATTTTTTATAACCTTTGGGTGTGCTAATGAGGACCCGGCTCTGGCCCAGACTTAGTCTGGACTGAACGGAGGGTGGAGGGATGGATGGGTGCCTAAAGCAGAAGAAATATGCTGACATTTTTCTTTCCCACCGGTCATGCTGTATGTCCCCCTGATTTAGTTCCTTTTGTGTATGTGGAATGGCATGGGGAGACCTGGAAAAAACCTCTGCCAAGCCAGTTCTTTGATTTGAACATCAACAGCAACCAAAAAGATCCTGAAGAGCTTTAGCAGTCACTAATACAACAGCCAGGAAACTTAGGAAGAGAGAGGGCCCTGGGCAGTTGTTGTAAAAACTCTTTCTGTTTGAAATTACATACAGCAAGGTCTCACAGTGCCTCTGATAAGGATAATACTTGGGGGGAAAATGTATTTACAGGTTTAAATTGATTTTTTTCACCACCTCCATTAAACTAGAAATCTGTACTGAATAACAATAATTCTTTCTATTTCCACTGTGGCCTTTACTCACGACATTCAGAGCTGCTTATAGATCCCGTTAATCTTCAAACCCCTGACTGGGGTGAGGAGTTTCTGTTGTTAACCTCCTCTTCAGCCAAGGAAATGAAGGCCCAGAAAGGTTCATTTTCTCCCCCTACATACTTCCCCAGTCACAGAACAGTGCTTGGCACCCACTCAGGGCTTAACAAATACCATCATTATTATATTCTCTCCCAAGCCCTTAATGCAGTGTTCTGCATGGTAGTAAGTGCTTAAATACCAATGATCACCTGAACAAATACAGGGCTGATATTCATTGTTCTAGGGTCCCTATCTTTGGGTGGGGGGGGTGAAGGAATTCACATCTCCAGTGTTCTTCAGCATCTCATTTTAAATTTTTATTTGGAATTTTTCTCTGGCCTCAAGGTTGATCTTTCTAGGCTTCCATTCTCTTTTCCTCAAACCTTTCTAGAGTAGGGACCCTAGGAAACCTGTGAACGAAGGAGGTTTTGAAACACCATCTAGTAGACACTCCTCATCTCCGAGGGTAATTTCTCAGAAACTGCCAGCTTTGTTCTCAAATTGAAGATTTTGAACCACGATCACTTGAAGTACAGGAATGGTGCCCGGGGACAGATCATTAAAACCCAGCGCCCAGAGAGCTGGCAAGGAAGTCAAGTCCCACAATAGAGCACGATGACTTATGACAAGTTGTAAAAACAATAATATGGGATCAAATAGTTTGCACCACCAGCTCTTTTCACACCCTCTAGGGAAATTGCCAAAATTATTTCAAAACATGGTAAACCCAAGAAAGTAATCCATCATCTTCACAGATATTTTCTTCACCCCTTCTAATCTCATGCAGCTGTGGGAGAAACGTTGGGAATAGGGTCCTCCCCTTGGACTTTCCTTCAAACCAAACAGAATTGAAATGTTTTTTGACTTTCTTGCCACCTACTGGTAACTTTAAATGCTAAAATTGGGCACCCAGCATTAACGTAGGCTGTAGGAGTTGACGGGAATCCGCAGTCATGGAAACGTCTTTCTGAATTAACACATTCATTAACTTGTTCCTCAACACATGTAACCTATTTGAGGAGACGTCCTGGAGGATTGAGTTATGTTGGGAAATTCACCAGAACCCTGAAGCAAACCTTAACTGTCCCCGTCTGGCAAACCTTGTTACAAAACAAACTTTCTGATTTGGGATTGCCTTTCTTCATGGTGTGAAGTTAACTTCTCTGTGCCTCAGTTAGCTCATTTGTAAAATGGGGATTAAGACTGTGAGCCCCACGTGGGATGACCTGGTCAACTTGTACCCTCCCCAGAGCTTAGAACAGTGTTTTGCACATAGTAAGCGCTTAATAATTGCCATCATCATCATCATCATCATCATCATCATCATCATCCAGTCTTAGGATCTCAGAGTCTTGCAGTTCCATCCGAATTTGATCATCCAGTCTTAGGATCTCAGAGTCTTGCAATTGCATTCGAATTTGATCATCCAGTCTTAGGATCTCAGAGTCTTGCAATTCCGTCCGAATTTGAGAAGGGTTTATTTGTACATTACATGACACTCCATGGGAAGAGAATTGGGAAACCAGGAATATGTCTAAATAGACTTGTAAAATAGTCTTTTGTTGTTGTTTCTTGTTTAGGATCTACACGAAATGGATCTGGATTTTGATTTATATTGTCCTGGAATATATTTTCTCAAGTTTTTTCTGGAATGATTATGGGTTCAGGTTTACTTTTCCAAGTTGAAATGTAGAATCTAAAGAGAAGTATTTTGGTTAAGAATACTAGCTTGTTACTGACTTTTGCAGACTTGGCAGTTGCTGTCTGCCTGAAATTTGAGGTTCCGACAGTTGAGATTATAAGAAATCTTTGCCCCTTAATATGATCCCTTCTTCAATAAAGACACCCTGCCCTACTTAACCTTACTCTGAACTTATATCCCTTCTTGTGATGTCCAATATGTGAAGTTGACACTTTAAAGGCTTGTTAGAGATAACCAGAGATAGCTTAAAGCCTTCCCTTCGTTTTGCAATATCCCCTTTCTGAAATTCATTGCCAATCTCCATTTGGAGGCTGCTGTATTGATATGAACCTTGAATCGTAAAGAAAAGGAAGTCAAGAAAAGCTTTAGAAGAACAGTGGAGGCACTTATTAAGAGGTGACACTTCAATTAATCAATGAATAGTATTTATTGAGCATTTGCTTGGTGCAGAACACTGTACCAAACACTTGGGAAAGAACAATAAAATGGAGTTGGCAGACACAATCCCTGCCCTGAAGGGGCTCACAGTCCATTTGGGGAGTCAGATATTAAAATGCTTTACAGGTAGGGGAAGTGGCAAAAAAAGATATGTAATCCCCTTGTGGCAAGGATTGTGTCTATCTGCCCTATTGTATTGTACCCTTCCAAGTGCTTAGTATAGAGAGAATCTCTGTACACAGTAAGTGCTCAAACACCACTGACATCAATCTGTACAGATGTGATCTCATTATTAATGGTAGTAGTATACCTGTGTACCAGTTATCTCCTTCTTGCCAAGTCAAATGGCCTCACTCCATCGTACTCCTCCTTGACTACTCAGCTGCCTCTTACTATTCATTCATTCATTCATTCAATCGTATTTATTGATCACTTACTGTGTGCAGAGCACTATACTAAGTGCTTGGAAAGTACAATTCTGCAACAAATAAAGACAATCCCTACCCAACAATGGGCTCACAGTCTAGACTTCACTGACACTGTCCTCTCCCAGTTCTCCTGCTGTCATTCTGGCCATTCCTTCTCAGTCTCTTTGACGGGCTTCACCTCCCGCTTCCCCACCCCCTAACTATGGGAGTCTCTTGAGGTTCAATTCTGGGTCCCCTTCTATTCTCCATCTACACCCTCTCCTTTGAAAAATCATTCCCTCCCATTTTTTCAGCTACCATATCTATGTGGATAATACCCAAACCTACAGCACCAGCTCTGATCTCTCTCCTCCTCTGCAGTCTCTCATTTCCTCCTGCCTTCAGGACATCTCTACTTGGATGTACTACCGATACCTCAACTCAGTATGTCCAAAACAGAAGCACTTTATCTTTCCACCCAAACCCTATCCTCCCCTTGACTTTCCTATTACTGTAGACAGCACCACCATCCTTCCTGTCTCACGAGCCCATAACCTTGGTATTCTCCTTGACTCAACTCTTTCATTCAATCCACATTTCCAGCCTATCACCAAATCCTGCCAGTCAGCCTTCACCACGTTGCTAAAATCTGCCCTTTCCTCTCCGTCCAAACCACTACCACTCTAATCTAAGCACACATCTTAACCTGCCTTGATTACTGCATCATTCTACTTGTTGACTTCCCTGTTTCCCACCTCTTCCCACTTCACTCTGCTAGCAGGATCATTTTGCAAGAAAACTGTTCAGTCCGTGTTTCCCCTCGCCTCAAGAACTTCCAGTGGTGGTTGACCTCCGCATCAAATAGAAACTCCTTACGATAGGCTTCAGAGCACTCACTTATCTTGCCCCTTCTTACCTTACCTCCCTGATTTCTTACTACAAGCCAGGCTGTGCACTTTGGTCTTGCAGTGCCAACCTACTGCACCTAAATCTTCTCTATCTCGCCGCCAACATCTCTCCCACAACCTGCCCTGGCCTGGAATGCCCTCCTTTCAAAGCCTTATTAAAAACACATCTCCTTCAAGAGGTCTTCCCCAGCTGGGCCCTAATTTCTTCTTCTCCCATTCCCTTCTGTATCATCACACCTGAACTTGGATTTGTACCCTTTATTCGCCCTGCCCACAACACTAGTGTACATATCCATAATTTATTTATATTAATGCCTGTCTCTTCCTCTTGACTGTAAGCTCATTTCGGGAGGGAATGTGTCTACCAAACCTGCTATATTGTACTCTCCCAAGCGCTTAGTACAGTGTTCTGCACACAGTAAGTGCTAAATAAATTCAACTGACTGAAGTGTTGTGGGGCTGGGTTGAGTATCAAACCAGTTTTAGGGTACAGATCCAAGTGCATAGGTGACGCAGAAGGGCAGGTAAATAGAGTGGGAGAATGATGGGTTAGATAAGGGTTCTTGAAGGAGATATGATTTTAGTTGGGCTTTGAAGATGGGGAGAGAGGTGGTCTGTCAGATATGAGTTGGAGGAAATTACAGATCAGAGGGAGGATATAAGTAAGGGGTTGGTGCCCAGACAGATGAGATTGAAGTACAGTGAGTAGGTTGATGTTAGAGGAGCGATGTGTGTAGATTGGGTTGTAGTTGATGAGTGAGGTTTATAATTATAATAATAATGATGGCATTTATTAAGCACTTGCTATGTGCAAAGCACTGTACTAAGTGCTGGAGAGGTTACAAGGTGATCAGGTTGTCCCAATGGGGGGGCTCACAGTCTTAATCCCCATTTTACAGATGCGGTAACTGAGGCCCAGAGAAGTGAAGTGACTTGCCCAAAGTCACACAGCTGACAATTGGTGGGGTCAGGATTTGAACCCATGACCTCTGACCCCAAAGCCCAAGCTCTTTCCACCGTGCCACGCTGCTTAGGGGAAGACCTGGTGGAGTGCCTTAAAGGCACTGGGAATGAGTTTCTGTTTGATGCCGAGGTGGATGGGCTACCATTGGAGGGTCTTGGGAAGTGGGGAAACATGACTGAATGTCTTTTTAAGAAAAAATGATCCCGGCAGAAGAATGAAGAATGAACTGGAGAGGAGAGAAGCTAAAGCAGAGAGTTCTATGAGAATACTGATATAGTAGACAAGGCAGGATATGACAAGTGCTTGGACCAGGGCAATAGGGGTTTGGATGGAGAAGAAGGAGTAGATTCTAGAGATGCCATGAAGATAGGACTGACAAGATAAGAGAATAGTGAGAGAGACATGGGAAGATTAAAAAAAATTTTAAGGTACCTTGGACTGAAGGACAAACATTGAGGCCATCTAGACAGTTGGCTTGAGGGGAAAAAATTAGAAAGGAGAATTGAAGAGCAGTTGAAATGGCCACATCCCTTTAACATGTCTGAAAGCTAGCAAAAAACTTATGAAATTCCAATGAACTGCACAGATGAGAAGAACATTAGAAGTATTTACCAATCAGTTAATTGAGAAGACTCTTACGGACTGAAAAAGCTCTCTCTGTGAAGAACGCGCACATGGTTGAAAGTGATGACTCTTTAGTCATTATTCTGAAAGAAAATGGAGCACTGAGAAGCAGCATAACCTAATGGAAAGAGCAGGGGCCTGATAGTCATAGGATCCGAGTTCTAATTCTGGCTCCACCATTTGTTTGTTCTGTGACCTTGGGCAAGTCACTTAACATCTCTGTGCCTGTTTCCTCATTTGTAAAATGAGTATTTCAGGACCTACTCACTGTCTCACTTAAACTGCGAACCTCACATGGGACAGGGACTGTGTCAACCTGATTATCTTGTATCTTCTCCAGTTTAGTAGTAATAGTAATGATGGCATTTGTTAAGCGCTTACTATGTGCAAAGCACTGTTCGAAGTGCTGGGGAGAATACAAGATGATCAGGTTGTCCCACGGCGGGCTCACAGTCTTAATCCCCATTCTACAGATGAGGGAACTGAGGCACAGAGACGTTAAGCGACTTGCCCAAAGTCACACAGCTGACAAGTGGCAAAGCTGGGATTAGAACCCATGACCTCTGACTCCCAAACCTGTACTCTTTCCACTGAGCCACGCTGCTTCTCTGTGCTTGACACATAAGAAGCACTTAACAAATATAATAATTATTATTGAACTTAGCTGAAGTGAGCAAATAATGATCAATTTTTGTCACTTCCAGAACTTTGCTTTATAAAGCCGTGTTTTCTGAATTTGCTTATCCATCAATCAATCACATTTATTTTGTGCTTATGGTTTGCAGAGCACTGTATTTAGGGCTTGGGAGAGTACAATATAACAATGTGACAGAGTTAGTAGACATGTTCCCGGTCCACGATGAGCTTACAGTCTAGAGGAAGCTTACAGTCTTACCCTCCTTAACAAAATTTTAAAGAAAATAATCAACAGTAGTGAAATTAATAGACTTACCTAGAGCACGCTATATGCCAAGCATTGGACTAATTGGTTGAGGAGCATAGTAAAGAAGTAAAATAGACATTCACTATCTTCGAGGAATTTGTACCAAATGGGCAACCTAGCTTTTTTTACCTCCCTCTATATCTCCATTTGAGTGCAACAATTCAGGCATAATATAGTAGGTGTTCAAAGTTCATAATTTCCTCATCGATTATAGTCATTTAATGGTACATATTGAGCCCTTACTATGTACACATCTTTATTTATTTACATTAATGTCTTCCTAGATTGTCCTGAGGGAACAGGCCTATGACTAATTCCCACTATTGTATTCTCTCCCAGCAGTTAGTACAGTGCTCTGTACACAGTAAGTGCTTAATAAATATCATTACTACTACTGTCTGCATTGGTTTAGACAGACCACCCTCCAACAGGACCATAATCCCCTTTATACTGAATCAACTCTTCAGAATATATTAGGTCACCTGACTCGCCTAGTTGTCATATTTTGGGAAAATAACAGTATGGTTGATATTCAAAATTTCTTGTTGCAGTTTTCCATTCCTTCACCTCCACAACCTCTAGTGTAGATCCCCGCTGACTGAACTATTCTAAAATATTAATGTTTCTCAGTCAGTGGTGTGAATTATTTCTGTCACCACAAGAATGGTGGGCAAAGTTTCTTGTTTGTTTCTATACTGGGAGATCATTATGGGCAGAGAACATGTCTGCTGATTCTGTTGTACTCTCCCAAGCTCTTAGTACAGTGTTCTGCACATTTATTCATTCAGTCATATTTATTTAGTGCTTACTGTGTGCAGAGCACTATACTCAGCACTGTACTGAGTGCTCTATACACTGTACTAAGTACTTGGGAGAGTACAATGAAACAATATACAAAGACATTCCCAGCCCAGAGAGTACAATAAAACAATATACAAAGACATTCCCTGCCCACAATGAGCGTACAGTCTAGAAAGACATAAATGTAAAAAAAATAGATGTGTACATAGTAAGTGCTCCCTAAATACTATTAAATGAGTTTAACTATGAACTGTCAAGATCTAAAGTTGTCAGAGAGAAAAGAGAAAGAACTTCGGATTCTATTTCTTCATAATCACGTATCTGGAGCAAGTATACTTTTTCTTCAAGTGCTTTTATTTTTGAAAATATATAGGTCTCCTTTCTTGTGCACTGATCAAGGTACTATGTGGAGACCTTGGGAGCAATGAACGTTTCTTACATGTAAAAAGAGGGGAGAGTGGGAGCATCAGGCAGGGAAAATGGTGGAAGTGGGGCTGGGAGGAATGAGAAACTTCCCCCTCCTTCTGAGTGGAGTCTTGGGCAACTTAAATAAACAGTCCAATTCTTGAATTTCACAGACAGGCTGATATCATTACGGGCCTTGATGCCTCTCCTCTTCCACTGGTATTGGGATCTTCCAGCCCAGGGGTTCACTGATTCTCTCCCACCTCTGCTTTCCTCCGCTCTGCTCAAGCTGGGTGAAGGAGCCATATTTTTTATGCTCCTTGCTCTGTTTGGAGCAAGTTGAAAATCCCTGGTAGGAAGCTGTAGCACCCCCACTCCAGTCCCATCCTCACCCCTACCTCCCCATCAGCTCTCTGGACCACAGAGCAGAACAGTGGGTCCTGTGGGTAACAGTCTATTATTCACTGCTCCGAGCATGTTTTTTTACAGAGTGGTACTAGGTAGCCCCAGGAAGTAGGTGTCTGTGACTTCACATGCCTTTTAGTAATCTCATCGGTCATTTCTCTTCTTCAGTCCTGGACACCTTCTGTAGGGGCCTACCCTCCCTTCCAGCTTGATGATGTTTTGATTGACAGGCACTGGAGAAACAGGACGAGGACGGGCTTGGCTGGCTTTAAAATTAGGGGCCTCAAAATTAAGAATTACAGCCACTACATTCTACTCGTATCCCTGAGCAAAACTCCCAAGCAGGATCAATAAGCGAGTGTCGTCAGCAGCTCTCGGATGCTGTAAATCTTTTCAACTCTCTGCACGGAACTTGCTTTTGAAGGGAATGGCTGAGGTTTCTGTAGGAGGCTAAAATGGGCCCTCAGGGACTCAGCTTTTGCTTATTAAAACACGGTTTTTGCCAGCAGCTTGAGCTCGGTTCTTCCTCTAGTCATTCAGATCGGATAGAAACGGAACTATCTCTTAACCAGAGTTTACCAGAGGATATTGAAAAATAATGGCATGATGGCTATTTCCGGGCCTTCGCACCTTACTTGCCAGGGATATCCTTCCTTAATAATGTCACGCAAACACAGTACTGAAGCTTTGAGCTGGCTGAAGAAGCCACTTAGACGGATTATTGCTCTGACCTCCCCAAGTTCCCTGTGGGTTTGAAAATTACAATAAAAACTCTCTTTTCTTCCCGATTTTCTTATGCCACCGATTAAAGAGCTATCCTCATTCAGCTTCTACGTAATTTTCCCTCTCCTGTATCTTGCTATTAAGGGATGTTTCTCATACAAGGCTCCTGTATATCCTGGCTTTTCTCCCTAATTGAGCCCAACAACTAAAGCATCCTTTACAATAAGCACTTCTTCATAATAGACATATTTCCTGGATCCATAAAATGGCTTTTAGAAAGGGCGAACTGTATTTAAGGAAGGCATTAACATAGTGCCACAAAATGAGGTCTGCTGACATGACTTTTTGAATAATTTACTTTAAATAAACACTCTAATTTACATTTACCTTTTAAGGTCCGATTTACTGGACCTGCAGAGGATGAATTCTCCAGAGATGGGGATGGTAAATAAAATGGGTCTTATCTGACTTGCCTTATTGTAACCAAAATGATTACAATTCCCACTTCTGCAAACAGAACCCCCCTCCAAATGTCTCCATGTTTCTCCAGCTTGACATTTTTCAGGCAGTGTTGCATGTCAGTGCTGCAGAGGGTGGGGTAAGGACAGGGGGAAAACAGGGGAGAGACGACAAAACTCAACCAAGATTTTGAAAGAGTTTAAAGCATTTTCTTGTTCTTTTTTGAGGTGGGGGTGTGTGGGGGTGCATGCAATTTATGAGGTGGGAGAGTAAAGCTAGGCCTCTCAGCCCATTAAAATAAATACATGATTTATCTTTCCCTTCCAGTTGGCGGAAACCCAGTGCGTCTGATGGGCATAGCAGCTTTTCCGAGCACATGTGGTTCCAGCATATGTAGCGGCAGCTCTGCCACAACCCTGTTAATTAATTTTTTTCCTCATCTACTTAGCCTGGGGAGGAAACAGTGCGACTCCAAGGAAGCCCAGAAGCAGGAAAATTGGGACAATCCCTTCCTCTCCTCCCTTCCCCAGTGCCCTCCGCCCCAACCCACCCTCTGATCCCTTCAGACAGGATTTTAATTATTGCATATGTAAAGTGAAAATGCTTTAAACTCTTTTGAAATCTTGGTAGAGTTTTGCCATCTCTCCCCTGATTTTCCCCTGTCCTAACCCCACTGTTTAGTCACTTCAGAAAACTTTGCCAAGTACCATGTTAGGGTTGGAGCAGAGAAAAACTAATAGTGATAATAATAATAAGCACTTGCTATGCATCAAGCGCTGTTCTAACCTCTGGGGTAGATACAAATTAATCAGATAGGACACAGTCCCTGATCCACACGGGGCTCACAGTCTAAGTAGGAGGGTGGACAGGCTAACTCAGGTCAGATGTGGTCCCTGTCCCACACGGGGCTCACAGTCCAAGATTTCAGTTACTCTGAATGATTTTCCTCTCAATGACACCCACATGAAACTTAGGTTCCACACCGAGGGCGTAATCTCACTGCTCAAGTCCTCACATCCCCACAGCTCTTATAGCTGTACCTGAGGTAACCCTCTTCTGGAAGCTTAATTGTCCCACTGAATTTTATTGTTCGGATGGCGGGCTTTCTTTTCATCCAGTTTGATGATTCCCTTCTTTGCTGCCACCCTGATGGGGCTTCAAAGGAATCCTCCCCCTTTCTCTCCACACACCTCCTGCAGCTGGTAGAAAGAGTGTTTTACCGGAGAACCCGCGATCCCTTCTCTGGTTCATTCAATATTCTCCAGAGCCCCCAGGCTCTTTGTGATGTGCTGGCTGAGTGATAAAATCTAAAAGGTGTAGCTAATTTGTTCTGCAAAAATTTGAAACAGAATTCCTTGCTTCCTTTGCAGAGATCAACCTAGTAAACACTGGGTGGCTGAGGATCACAATTCTCTTCTTTCTGAACTCTTCCTTCAACGGGGGCTTTGGGTCTCACTTTGGGAATTTAAGGGGAAGTTTCTCTTTCAGCCTCCTTAGACCTTTTCCCCATTGCTTCGTCTCCCTCTGCCGAGACCCCAACAGGCAGGGTGGTGCTCCCTGTTGGGTCAGGTGAGCTTTCTGAAGTGACTAGATTTGGTTTAATTCCCTCTACAATGTGGGCCTCTGGTGTGATTCCCTGGCTTGCTGACATGGATACATGGAAAGCACTTCAATTCTCCAAATGCTCCCTCGTGTGGCTTCCCAATACTAACAATGAAACATTTATGTATTCTCTGCAATTACGGCTGTGTGCCAGGAAATTGGCCAAGACAACATAAGAGGTCCTTCATGTGAACTCTGACCTTGGAAAACAAGCCTAAAGGATCGTCCACAGGAAATATGGACAGCTTTCATTAGAAGGATTAGTGCCTTCATTTAGGCCTGGTTCTGAGAAGCTTGAGAGGGTGGGGGAGTGTGACCTGGGGATAAGAGTAAAAGGGGATGGGGGTTTATGCTCAGATGGAAAAACTGAGAGAAATCAGGGAGGAAATAACCTCATCATCATCCTCGACTATCTGCATAGCATTGACAAAGTGAATATGTTGACAAGGGACCATGCTCAGTAAGCATTATCAATGGTATGTATTGAGTACTTACTGTATGCAGAGCAATGTGCTAAGCGCTTGGGTGAGTACAATATAGCAGAGTTGTTAGTCACATTCCCTGCCCACAAGGAGCTTACAGTCTAGAGGGGGAGATCTGTATTAATATAAATAAATCAAATATAGATATGTACATAAGTACTGTGGGTCTGGGGAGCCAATCAGGGTGACTTAGAAGGGAGTATAAGAAGAGGAAATGAGGACTGGCTGCTGGAAGAGGTAATTTCCGCCTCTGCCCGTCCACCATCCAAGAACTTTCAAAGCACTTCAGTGGTATCTATGGGCTGACCATAGTAGGAAGGAGAAGGCATGATCTTTTCTCTGGATAGGACTGTCAGTCTGTTAGGAAAACTGGAGGAGAATGAGGAGCCTCAGAGAACTTTCCTCACCCCGAGGACCTCTGCAGAGTAAGAAGAATGGAGGAGACAAGAGATCATATTTGTTTCAATTTCAAGCAATTAACTGGCCCAACTTTGATTTATTTAATTTGCTGGGCTTTGAGATAATGGCTGAGACAACATAAGAGATCCTTCATGTGATCTCTGGCCCTTGAAAATGAGTCTAATGAATCCTCCACATGAAATGTTGGCAGCTTTCACTGAGGGATTAGCCCTTTCCCATAGGACTGACTGAGAGCGTGGACAGGGGAATGATGTCTGGAGTTTGTTCTGGGGTGGGAAATAGACTCTTCAAGCACGCTGCTGTGGCTTTGTGCTGCAACAGCATGTCTGGGTAAATTCATCAGACAGTCAACTCCAGGGTCTTTGCCAGGTGCAAGAAAAAAAATCACAGATGGGGTTCCATTAGGACAAAGAAATGAGAAAGATTAGGATTGACCTGCAGAGCAAGAAGAGGTTTTTCTGAGAGGCTCTCCCTGCGGAAGGAATCCTTCTTGTTGTCTTGGGGTCATCCTTGGCTCCAGGGACCATCTCTGCTGCAAGACAAAGAATTGGGTTAACTCCACCTCTTTCTTGAAACCCAATCTTTGATCTCTCTCCTTGCACAGGAAGACAGTGGCTAGCAAAGAGGGGAACAGCTCGAAATGAGAACACCAATTAAGAAGTACCCTCCTGCTTCTTAATTGAGCTGAGAGGAAGCTGGGGTTGCCCATAGGGTTGCTTATGAGAACATCTTTCCAATAATCAGAATCTGCATTGAGAGGAAATATCTTTCCCCTAATTCATTTTTGGTATCCCAGTCAGAAGTTTTGGGAAAAAGCTTAAGGATTTGGCAGAGTCTCATCTGTGGGCAGGAAGAAGACCTGCCCACTCTTTTTGCATTGCACCCCAAGGGGCCCTGTCTCCCTTTGAATTCAAAACCAATCACAGTTTCCTGTAATGCTCCAACAGCATTGCTGGCATTTCCTACTTGGAGCAATGGGACTGCTGAAGCAGTTAATTAGACCCTCAAGAGACTGTGGGCTCCATGTGGTACGGAGATTGTATTGGATCTGATTATCTTATAACTCCCTACTCCTTAGCACAGTGCTTGGCACATAATAAGCACTTAACAAATGCCTTTATTAGTAGTAGTAGTAATAATAGTAGTACTATCATTTGTAGACTGTTCTTTGTGGGCAGGGATAGAGTCTTCCAGAGTTAATCAAGTATAAGAGCACAGTATAGTGCTCTGCATGCAGTAAGTTCCCATTAATTATCATTGATTTGTTGATTATCATGAAGTGACTGGGCTATTAGGTTCAAAGGGTTAGTGGTAACCCCACATCACCTCACCACACACAGATACACACACCCAGATTTGACACATGATTGGTGTCAGTCATGACAGGGTGGCTTAGTGGAAAGAGCACGGGCTTGGGAGTCAGAGGTCATAGGTTCTAATCCCGTCTCCGCCACTTGTGTGCTGTGTGACTTTGGTCAAGTCACTTAACTTCTCGGTGCCTCAGTTACTTCATCTGTAAAATGGGGGTTAAGACTGTGAGCCCCACGTGGGACAACCTGATTACCTTATAGCTTCCAGCGCTTAGAACAGTGCTTGGCACATAGTGAGCGCTTAACAAATACCATCATTATTATTTTGACCCATGCTCGCAGTTGTCTCCTACACTCTCAGGGAGTTTCTGCCCATCCCAATAGCATTCTTAGGAATACTTTTAAAAATAGGAATAAAAATCCATCCTTAGCTAGGGGTCTCCCAGCTTTTGGATCTGTCATCTTGCTTGTCAGCAGAGCTGAGTCTCCTCAGAAGGAAAGAGGGTGTTTTTAACCCTTTTTGAGCAAACCCTTTTTGAGCAAACTCTTTTTGAGCAGATCCTAGTTGTTGATTAAAATTGATATCTGAGTGCTAAATCTGCTTAACGTGGTTAAAATCCACTCCTTTCCTCTTTTAGACTGTTAGCCCACTGTTGGGTAGGGACTGTCTCTATATGTTGCCAATTTGTACTTCCCAAGCGCTTAGTACAGTGCTCTGCACATAGTAAGCGCTCAATAAATATGATTGATGATGATCCAAACTGCTACCATGTTAATCCAAGGCACTTATCCTTTCCTGCCTTGATTACTGCATCAGCCTCCACGTTGACCTCCCTGCCTCTTGTCTTTCCTCACTTCACCCTGCTAACTGGATCATTTTTCAAAAAGAAAAGAAGTTCAATCCATGTTTCCCCACTCCTCAAGAACCTCCAGTGGTTGCCCATCCATCTCCATCTCTGCATCAAACAGAAACTCCTTACCATAGGCTTTAAAGCACTCACTCAGCTTTCCTCCTCCTACCTTACCTCCACGACTTCCTCCTAAAGCCCATCCTTTAGGATGGGTTCCTCTAATGCCAATCTACTCACAGTACCTCTATCTTGCCTATCTCACCACCTACTCCTTGCCCACATCTTGCCTCTGGCCTAGAACACCCTTCTTAACATCTGACAGTCGATCACTCTCCCTACCTTCAAAGCCTTAATAAAAACACAACTCCTCCAAGATACCTTTCCTAGCTATGCCATCACTTCCTCTTTTCCCATCCCCTTCTGCAGCACCCTTAATAATAATGGCATTTATTGAGTGCTTACTATGTGCAAAGCACTGTTCTAAGCGCTTTGGAGGTTACAAGGTGATCAGGTTGTCCCACGGGGGCTCACAGTCTTAATCCCCATTTTACAGATGAGGTAACTGAGACACAGCGGAGCTGGGATTTGAACCCATGACCTCTGACTCCAAAGCCCATGCTCTTTCCACTGAGCCACGCTGCTTCTCTAACCCTTGCACTTGAATTTGCACCCTTTATTTACCACTCCCTCAGTCTCACAGCACCTATGTACATATCTGTAATTTATTTATATTAATGTCTGATGTCTGTGTCTCACTCTAGGCAGTAAGCTTGCTGTGGGCAGGAGACATTTCTACCAGCTCTGTTACATTTTACTCTCCCAATCATTTAGTACAGTGCTCTGCACACAGTAAGTGCTCAGTGAATTTTACTGAATGACTGATTGGGTGGAGACTCTTCCCTGGATTCATGTTGACTTTCTGAAGCCTTCAAATGAGATGTTTCAGCCAAAGCTCAGACTCAGTCAATAATATTTATTCAGGGCTTACTGAGTGCCGGTTTCTATACGCGGTAGTTGAGAGAGAACAATATAATAGAGTTGACAAACATGATTGCTGCCCGTAAGAAGCTCACAATCTAAAACAGAACTTACAGTCTAGATTTTCCCATCACAGCAGGTTATTTTGTCCTAGCACTGATAATTCTCTTGGGGTTTAAGAAGAAGTTAGAAACAAGGACAAAGCCCCAGAGACCACTTCTTAGACCAGAAAGAGAAGCAGCGAGAGGCTCTGCCCGCCCCTTTCCCAGCAGAATGGCATCTGCTGCTCTACCCTCCCATCACTGGAACTTCTCATCAGCCCCTGCTGTGCCTTACCACGGCAGGGAGAGGTAACAATAACGTGACCTCAACTTTTAGAACAACAGGAAGGCTGGGGCTGGGAGTGACACTGTAACTGTCAGGCTCTGAGCAATGAGATACCTGAAATTCTGCTCCTCTAACCACAATATCCTATTGCTCCTTTTATATTTATTTTATATGCACCATTGTCCTGGCCTTTTATGTTTTTGTGTTATCATTTTTTTACTTTTTTAATGGTATTTGTTAAGCACTTACTAGGTTGCAGACATTATACTAAGTGCTGGGGTAGATACAAGGTAACCAGGTTAAATGCAGTCCCTGTCCCACACAGGGCTCACAATCTTAAACCCAATTTTACATAGGAGGTAATTGAGGCACAGTAAAGTTACGTGACTTTTCCAAAATCACAAGCAGACAAGTGGCAGAACTGGAATTAGAACCTAGGTCCTATGACTCCCAGGTTCATTCTTTTTCCACTAGGCCAAGCTGCTTCTTTCCTTATGCATCTGTCACCACTGTCTTCCCCCCTTCTCTCCCCATTCCACCTCATTCTGAAAACAAGACATTTGTGGGCCAAGGGACTGAATCTAATTCTTAAATGTGTTGTTTTCCCAGCCTTTAGAACAGTAGGTGGTTAGTAAACACTATTACCACTGCTAAAACAGAAAATCAAGTGAAAAAATGGAAGGGGAGAGTATATGCATCTATATTCAATTATAGCTTCCTCAAATGGCTTGAGGATACGTTTTCCCTTGGATTGAAGTATCCTTGGTAGGGTGGCCTCTAATAATGGGCCTCTAGAATACCAGGCAAGGAGTTGCACTAACAACCCACATACTGTTCCAGGCAATCAGCGTGCTATGATAATATCAGATGTGCCCTTTTGGGAAGTACACCAATTCTGCACATTTGTGGAATATTTCTCCAGGAGGTATCCTTGACCCCTCTACTTTCTCCAGCTTGGATTCCCCTCCTAGGTAGCACTGAGCTCTAGAGCCACGGATGAGCTGTGAAACTTAACAGCAGAAGGTGGCTTAGTGTTAAAAATGAAAAAGACAGAAAAATGCCCAGTTCCATATTGGTACCAGGAAGGGCAGACCAGTGAAAAAGACTGTCTGGTACAAAATGGGATGAATGGCCAGTCTCTTCCCTAGCCTGGAGACAACACTGTGCATCATCTACTTTAAATGTACAGTCATAGAATTGATTCTGAAGTGCCCAGCACTCTCAGTCCCTTTCTGTCATTCTACCATCACAGTATCTTGAGAACTGGCCCCTGAAATTCTGCTCCTTTAACCACAATATCGTATTGCTCTTTTTATATTTATTTTATATGCACCATTTTCCTGGCCTTTTATGTTTTTGTGTTATTATTTTTTCCTTTTTTTAATGGCATCTGTTAAGCACTTACTATGTCGCAAGCATTGTACTAAGTGCTGGGGTAGATACAAGGTAATCAGGTTCAATTTGGTGGAAACCCAAGCTGCTACTATGCTGGTCCAGGCACTTGTCATATCCGGCCTCGCTGATGCATCCACCTCCCTGCCTCCAGCCTCTCCCCTCTCTAGCCCATTCTTCACTTTATTCCCCAGATCATTTTTATGAAATATTAGTCCTGTGCACATCTTCCCACTCCTTGAAAACCTCCAGTGGCTGCCCAACCATCTCCATGTCAAACCGAAACTCCTCACCATTGGCATTATGGCAATCAGGTCTATCCCTCCTATTTAACATCACCCCACTGCTATTACAACCCAGCCCACACACCCTGCTCTTCTAACACTAATCTACTTACTGTGCTTCAATTTCATTTCTCTTACTGATGACCCCTTGTTCATTCCCGCTCTTCAGCCTGGAATTCCCTCCCCCTTCATATCCTACAGACCACCACACTCTCCATCCTCAAAGAACTACCAAAATTGAATCTTCTTCAGGGAGCCTTCCCTGAACAAAATCTCTCATCTCCCTACCCTATTATTCCTCCCTTCTGCATCACTAAAGTCCTTACCACCTAAGCACTTTGATACTGACCCCACTCCCACAGCATTTATGTACTCATTGCTCATTTTACTCATTGCTTCTCCTATTTGTAACTTGTCTGTCTCCCCTACTAGACTGTAAGCTCCTTGTGGGCAGAGATTGTGTCTACCAATTCTATTGTACTCTCCCAAATGCTCAGTTCAGTTCTCTGAGCACAGCAAGTTCTCAATCAATACTATTTTATTGGTGGACTGATTGTTTCCTTTTCCTCCCGGGAATCTAGTGGAATGACGCCTCAACTGGGCTATAGGGCACCTAATTAATTTCTGGTGGCAATTTTGGGCAAGAGTTTTCATTTACCTAATCCTAGTTTCTTCCATCATAAATTGTACCAAACTCATCAGTTCCGCAGGATAAATGGGAGCAGGAATGAGAAATAGCAGGGCCTACTGAATAGACCATGGGCCTGGATTCTAATTCCAGCTCTGCTACTTGTCTGCTGTGTGACCTTGGGCAAGTCACTTAACTTCTCTGTGCCTCAGTTCCCTAATCTGTAAAATAGGGATTAATACTCTGAGCACCATGTGGGACATAGTGTACAATCTGATTTGCTTGAGTTTACCCCAGCATTTAGAACAGGGCCTGACATATAGTAAGCACTAATGAAATACTGTAATAAATTTTTTTTAAAAAAGAGCAGGGGCCTGGGAAGCAGAGAACATAGGTTCAAATTCCAGCTCTGTCCCTTGTCTGTCATGTGACCTTTAGCAAGTCACTTAACTCATCTGCATCTCAGTTACCTCATCTGTAAAATGGGGATTAAGATTGTGAGTCCTATAATAATAATAATAATAATAATAATAATAATGATAATAATAATAATGGCATTTGTTAAGCACTTACTATGTGCAAAGCACAGTTCTAAGCACTGGGGAGGTTTCAAGGTGATCAGGTTGTCCCACGTGGGGCTCACAGTTTTCATCCCCATTTTACAGATGAGGTATCTGAGGCACGGAGAAGTGAAGTGACTTGCCCCAAATCACCTAGCTGACAAGTGGTGGAGCCAGGATTTGAATCCATGACCTCTGACTCCAAAGCCTGGGCTCTTTCCACTCAGCCACACCTATGTGGGACTGTGACCAACCTGATGATCTGGTATCTACCACTGCATTTAGTACAGTGCCTGGCACATGCTAAGTACTTAACAAATACCATTAAAATAAAAAAAAAAGGACTTGAGCTTCTTAGAGGAAAGGTGCTATGTGAATCTAAGGAATTTGTTTCGGTTATTGTTCTCAGATGTCTGACTTCAGTTGGTTAACTAGAACCTGTCTTAGGTGCTTTATTGGACGCACAGGCCATCTTCCTGTTGATGTTTCAAGAGGAGCAGACAGCAGGTCTGCCATTTCCTTGCCACTGCCTGTCTTTCCCATAGGTCGTTCATTCCAACCTTTATCCTCCCCCACATGTGGAATGTGAGACCTAGCTCGTGACATTTGGAAGGGATTTGGAAGATCTCTGTTGTTATTGGGATGGATGAGGATCACATTACCACTTCCAAAGAGTGCCTGTCCTTTGATCATATTTATAGTCCAGCATGGACCAGCAATTTGTAGGACAGGCTAACAACACCCTCTCCACAACTCCGGGCTATGTTGCCTATCATGAGGTGCCACTGCGCAGTTTGCATGGTGGATTTTCCTGCATTTTTTCTGCAGAATTTCTAGTGTCTGTGACTCACCTTTCCCCCATACTTGATAATGACTCTTTCTATTCCTGGGGAGGGAGACACACTAACCAGGTTTTAATGGTGTTGTGGTCAGACACAGCAGGACCTAGTGGAATGGGCACAGGGCCGGGACTTGCCTATGATATGGTGTTGGGCAAGTGACTTTACCTCTCTTACCTCAGTCTCCTCATCTGTAAATGGGGATTAAGTATCTGTTCTCCCTCCTCCTTGGACCATAACTTCATGTGGGACAGGGACTATTTTTTTTTTTTGTGGTATTTGTTAAGCACTTACTATGTGCCAGCCACTATTCTAAGTAGGTACAAGATAATCAGGTACTGTTCTGGGGTAGATACAAGATAATCAGGTTGGACACAGTCCATGTCCCATATGGCGCTCACAGTTTTAATCCCCATTTTCCAGATGAGTTAACGGAGGCACAGAGAAGTTAAATGACTTGCCCAATTTCACACTGCAGGCAAGTGGTGGGCCTGGGAATAGAAGGCAGGTCCTTTTGATTCCCAGCCCGACCCACTAACCACTAGGCAACGCTGCTTCAATCTGCTTATCCTAATTCTAGATTGTGAGCCCACTCTTCTAGACTGTGAGCCCACTGTTGGGTAGGGACCGTCTCTATATGTTGCCAACTTGTACTTCCCAAGCGCTTAGTACAGTGTTCTGCACACAGTAAGCGTTCAATAAATACGATTGAATGAATGAATGAATTCCCCCCCCCCCCAGCACTTAGTGCTCAGCACATAGGAAGCACTCAACAAATACCACAATTATTATTATTTGTTGTTTGAAAGTTCAAATTTCTGGCCATTTCAACAAAAAACGCACTCAGCCCTAGTCAGGTTGTTGGAAAACCTTATCAAGACTGGCTTTGGGGGAGGCCCAAGGGCAGAGATAGGGATACGGTAGCAGATAGGGCTAGGACTTCGCTTAAGAGTTAGGAATGGTGAATGATAACTGAAAATTAGAGATCGATTTTCCCGTTTTTAGGGGTTTGATCCTTGAGAATTTGATAGGGGTTGTTGGGGTCTGAGGAATCTAGATCTTAACAAGAGTAGAGAATAACCCCAAGTAAAAAAGAATACTGTTGACTGACAACATTCAGGCAGTTAATCAATTGTATTTACTAGGCAGTTACCCTTTGTAGACACATAAGGCAAATAAGTACTTAAGTACTTCGGGGAGTACAATAGAGTTAGATAATAATAATAATAATAATAATAATAATAATGGCATTTATTAAGCACTTACTATGTGCAAAACAGTGTTCTAAGTGCTGGGGGGGGATACAAGGTGATCAGGTTGTCCCACTGGGGGATCACAGTCTTCATCCCCATTTGACAGATGGGGTAACTGAGGCACAGAGAAGTGAAGTGACTTGCCCAAAGTCATACAGCTGACAATTGGTGGAGCCGGGATTTGAACCCATGACCTCTCACTCCAAAGCCCGGGCTCTTTCCACTGAGCCACGCTGCTTCTCGGTTGATGATCCCTGGTCTAAGTCAGTAAGAACGAAAGTGCTATGGGTGATTATGAATATATCAGTCACTGCCCACCTGCCTCCTCCTTCATTCATTCATTCATTCAATCGTATTTATTGAGCGCTTACTGTGTGCAGAGCACTGTACTAAGCGCTTGGGAAGTACAAATTGGCAAAATATAGAGATGGTCCCTACCCAACAGTGGGCTCACTAACTTACTGTCTCCCCAATCATCTGATCTAGGTGCTTCTTGAGTCTATTCTGGAAGAGAAGAGAGGGAAGAGACGTAGCATGAAAAATCATGGCCTGTGAATCAGAAGACCGGGGTTCTAATCTTGGCTCTGCCAAGTGCCTGCTCTCTGACCTTGAGAAAGTCACTTATCTTCTCTGAGCCTATTTTCTCATCCGTCAAATGGGGATTCAATACTTGTCCTCCCTCCTACTTAACCCCATGTGGCATTGGGACTATGTCCAATGAGATTAACTTGTATCTACCCCAACACTTTGAACAGTGCTTGACAGATAGTAAGTGATTACCAAGTATCATCATTATTGGGTGGTTTGCTACAGCCTGGATCCTTTGAAAGAGATAAATAGGGGCCATCAGTGTAGAAGTTGATCCTTGCCTGTGTTTGCCAGAATCCTGATCCTGGTCAATCTCCTACAGTTCACCGCCACAGACTTTCATGGTCTCTTTCCTGGTCCCAGACCATATAATAATAATAATAATAATAACATTTATTAAGCGCTTACTATGTGCAAAGCACTGTTCTAAACGCTGGGGGGGGGGTACAAGGTCATCAGGTTGTCCCACGGGGGGCTCACATCCCCATTTTAATAATAATAATAATAATGTTGGTATTTGTTAAGCACTTACTATGTGCAAAGCACTGTTCTAAGCGCTGGGGTAGATACAAGGTAATCAGGTTGTCCCATGTGGGGCTCACAGTCTTAATCCCCATTTTACAGATGAGGGAACTGAGGCCCAGAGAAGTGAAGTGACTTGCCCAAAGTCACACAGCTGACAAGTGGCGGAGCCGGGATTCAAACCCATGACCTCTGACTCCAAAGCCCGAGCTCTTTCCACTGAGCCACGCTGCTTCCTTAATAGCAGATATGCATCTGCTAACTTGATTTGTTTAGTGGCAGCATCTGAAATTCATTCAATCGTATTTATTGGGCACTTACTGTGTGCAGAGCACTGTACTACGTGCTTGGGAAATACAAGTCATCTGAAATGACTTCATGGACAGTCAGGAAAGGACTGCACCCAAAGAATCATCCAAAAAAGGCAGGGATGTTTAGGAAGGGGAAGGAGAGGGTAAAGGGATCCAATATTCACTCCATTCTCTCTTTGACAGAGTTCAATAAATTCCAAAACAACTTTAAAACAATACAACATTAACACAGTGCTATCCACCCTAAGCACTTTCTAAACGTCAATTAAAATACTCTTTCTGATGCTCCTGGAGAAGATGGGAAGCAAATAAATTCCCTGCTCCTCCCTTCCTCTCCTGTTTTCCCTTGAGTACATCATCCACTTCAGTTGGTTCCCTCTCTAAGTCCTGCCGGTTCTTCCCTTGCACCTTCAAATTCCTCCTAAGATGGCATCATCTCCAAAAGTCACCCCTTATTTAATCAGTCAGTGGTATTTATTCAGCTATATTACTCTGTATGGAGAACTGGACTTGGGATGAGTGCTTGGGAGAATACAGTAGAGATAGAGATCCTTGGCCTCAGGGAGAGTAGGGGAAGATCTCTCTATTAATATCTTTCCAACAGTTACCTTAGCACTAGTGCATATCTATTTATCTAGCTACCTATTTACCCAGCCATCTATCTATGTATTTATCTGCCCATCTAGCTATCTACCCAGCCATTTAGCTATCTATCGATTTATCTCTTATCTTTCGTTATATCTATTTATTCATGAACCTATCTCTTTGATTGCCCTCCTTTGTTTAAGACTGTAAGCACATTGTGGGCAGGGAATGTGTCTGTTATATTGTTGTGTGGTACTCCCCCAATCACTTAGCATAGTGTCCTGCACACAGTAAGTGCTCAGTAAATACGATTGATTAGAATTTGTATTTATAGTCAGCAACTTGTACAAGGGCAGGGATTCCGTCTTTCCCTCTGGCTGATTGTTCCCAATGTCTGGTATAGAATCCAGCACACGGTAAGTGCTCAGTTATTTCTACTGCTGCTGCTCCTGATGAGGATGGCAGGGCTTTCCTGGGTTCAAGTGGGGAAGGTAGAATCCAAAGTGGGAAAACCAGCTCTCCTAATGGAAGTCTGGCAGGTTGCATTTGGTTGAGACCAACCATGGAAAAGCGGGGAGAAAAAGGGAAAATGAAAAATTAGGTGAAGGACCTTGAATCCTCTGCCTTTGGAACAATGTCAACTTTAGCCCTTCTGAAGGCTATAGCTTTGCTGCTTCAAGCAGGGTATCCATGTTCTTCATCCCCCTCTTTCCCCAACTCCTCCTGCAGCGTTGAAAGGTAGGGGGGAACCTGCCATTTCACTGCTCCTGGAAATTCAATCCTCAACTTTTTTTTTTCTCTTTTCCCCGTGCTCTCCCTCCCCCCACCCTCCCGCCATGGTGATGGGGCAGCAGAGAAATATCAATTCAAGGAACTAGTCGATGAGATTGAACATCTGGCAAGGGCACGCGGGCACTCTAGGTAAACAAATGCAGACGAGACACTCGTATCGAAAGTCCAAGGAAAGCAACCTGGTTTCTATTTAATGGGCTTCCCCTCTGAGCCAGTGAAGTGTGCAAATCCCAACATGTTATTCTGATTTTCTAAATCCTTACAAGGTTGGACATACTAAGGACAAGTGGAGACCAGATTAGCCTAGGAGGTGGTCGACAAAGGATCTAAATTTTTGAGATGTAGAACTATTGTAATTGAGACCCTAACCAGCCGAAGCCAATGAAAACAGTTTGGCAGTTTCCCATTTTAAGAACAGGGGTGGACTTAGGGCACAACTTTGGGAGGACTCAGGTTTGTGGAACTTTGGCTTTCAGGAGCAAAGGGGTGTCCAGTATCCTGAATATGTATGTTGGAGGGTGTCAGAAAGGGGGTGTCTGGTATTCTGACTATGGATGTTGGGAGGATTGACATGTCCTGAATTCCCCAGTGCTGTCAATGGCCACCCTAGATTCAGAGCTGACTGGAGGCAAGAGGAGAATCTAGCTATAGGGTGGCCACTGATAGCACTAGGGAACACAGGACACATCCTTGATAACCCCCACAATGTCCACTCCCCATCATATATACAAGATTAAGGACACCCCTTTTCTGACCCAAAATAGAGACTTTCAGAGCAAAGCTATTTTTGTCAAATCCACTCCTAGGGGAGAAAATTTGAAAATACTCCTGTTTTGGTCTCCTCACATACTGGGCTCACGTGCTGGCTGGTGGCCTCCTTAAACAGTTACTGGTCCTGCACATCAAACCACATGTCACTATCTAAAATGACCCTGTTGTCCAGCAGCCTGTTATGACACCCACTCACCCTACCTGAGCCAAGGACAACAGTCATATTGTTGGTTTCATGGTATTTGTTAAGCCCTTACTGTGTCAACATTATTCTAAGCCCTACGGTAAATACAAGTTTATCAGGTTTATCAGCTGGAACTCACAGTCTAAGTAGGTGAGAGTAGGATTTAATCCCCATTTTACAGTTGAGGAAACTGAGGCACAGGAAAATTAAGTGGCTTGCCCAAGGTCACACAGCAGGGATTAGAACCCTGGTCCTCTGGCTTCCAGGACCATGCTCTTTCCACTAGGCCACACTGCTTCTCAGACTGGATAATCCTTGGAGAGAAATCTGGATTTGCCAATGGATACAGTAGCGTGGCTCAGTGGAAAGAGCCCGGGCTTTGGAGTCAGAGGTCATGGGTTCAAATCCCGGCTCCGCCACTTGTCAGCTGTGTGACTTTGGGCAGGTCACTTAACTTCTCTGTGCCTCGGTTACCTCATCTGGAAAATAGGGATTAAGTCTGTGAGCCCCACGTGGGAGAACTTGATTACCTTGTATCTACTCCAGCGCTTAGAACAGTGCTTTGCACATAGTAAGCGCTTAATAAATGCCATCATTATTATTATTATTATTATTGTTACTGGGCTCCAGCCCCCTGACATTTTCTCCTAAAGGGATGATGTCTGACTTGGAGATGGTGTAGGTGAGACACTGAACAAACTAGGTTAAATGAAATGTGCTCCAGTATTAGCCTAGCAACTGATGCCCTCTTTATCATCATCAATGGAATTAACTGAGCATTACTGTATGCAGCGGACTGTAATAAGGGCTTGAAAAAGTACAATACAATAGAGCTGTTAGACAAGTTCCCTGCCCACAACAACTTACAGTCTAGAGGGGATGACAGACATTAATATAAATAAATAACTCATAACTTAATTTTTACAATAATAATAATTGTGGTATTTGTTAAGTGCTTACTATGTGCCAGGCACAGTGTGAAGTGCTTGGGTGGATACAAGCAAATCGAGATGGACACAGTCAATGTCCCACATGGGGCTCACAGCAGTGTGGCTCAGTGGAAAGAGCCCAGGCTTGGGAGTCAAAGATCATGAGTTCTAATCCCTGCTCTACCACTTGTCAGCTGTGTGACTTTGGGCAAGTCACTTAACTACTCTCTGCCTCAGTTACCTCATCTGTAAAATGGGGATTAAGACTGTGAGCCCCCCTTGGGACAACCTGATTACCTTGTATTCCCCCCCAGCGCTTAGAACAGTGCTTTGCACCTAGTAAGCGCTTAACAAATACCATCATTATTATTATTGTTAAACTCCACTGTTCAGTTGAGGTAACTGAGGCACAGGGAAGTGAAGTGACTTACCCAAGGCCACATAGCAGACAAGTGGCAGGGCCAGGATTAGAACCCACGACTTTCTGATTCTAAGACCCATGCTCTATCTACTACACCATGCTGCTTCCATTAGAATTTTCATTAGAATTAGAATTTCCCTTAGAATTTCCATTTTAGATATGTAAGTGCTGTGGCTTTGAGGGTGAAGTGAACATCAACTGCCCAAAGGTCACAGTTTCAACTGCACAGATGACAGAGAAGGGAGAGGGAGCTGGGGAAAAGAGGGCTTAATAGGGGAAGACCTACTGGAGGAGATGTGACCTTAATAAGGCTCTTTGTAGAATACCAATGATCTGAGGTAAAAATTGGTATTGGTAAATACCAATACCAATAATCCAACAGAGGGCTGTTGGATTGCTTTTAGATAAGTAAAAAATTAGAGCTGGAAGGCAAATCAAAACAACCCAAATGCCTATTACTATTATTTGATGATATTTGTTAAGCACCTACTATGTGCCTGATACTATAGTTAGATCTTGGGTGATGCAGGCAAATTAGATTGGGCATAGTCTCTGTCCCATATAAGGCTCATCTTAATCCCCATTTTAAAATGAGGTTATTGAGGCACAGAGAAATTAAGTGACCTGCCCCAGGTCATGCAGCAGATGTGGCAGAGCCGGGATTAGAACCCAGGTCCTTCTGACTCCCATTATTATTATTATTATTATTGTGGTATTTAAGTGTTTACTCTGTGTCAAGTACGGTTCTAAGCACAGAGCCAGATATGAGGCTGGGCAAAGTTCCTGTCCTCGCAGTCTAATTAGGAAGGAGAATGGTCCCCATTTTGCAAATGAGGAAACTGAGGCACAGAAAATCTAAGTGACTTGTCCAAGGTCACACAGCGACCAAGTAGCAGAGGTGGGATTAGAACCCAGGTCCTCTGACTCTCAGCCCCAGGCTCTTTCCACTTGACCGTGCTGCCTAATCTTAAACCGTTCATCATTCCTGATATATCTGTCTCCAGTCCCTTCTCTGCACTCTCCCCCAAGAACCAGCCACCATATGTACTTCCCACCTGTATATTCTCTCCCACAACTTTAAGCAGTAAGTGCTTAACACTACTCCTCTGTCTTCTACTTCATCCATTTCATCACCTCGTAGACTAAATATGAATTCTCCCAAAGTAATCCATTCCAGGAGCCACAGCAAGTGGGTTTTAACTGAAACAGGAAACCCAGCTTCTGGGAGAAAGGGGAGAAAGAAGAACGAAGCAAAGGAGAGTGGAGAAAAGGGGAAGAAAGGAGGTGGGGAAGAGAGAAAAAAAAGGAAAGAAATAACAGATTGACACAAGCAAGTCCATCTAGCCCCCAAACGTACACAAATATTTACAGATACGTACAGGTTTTTCCTTAATTTTCCTGCCTCTGGCTTTGTGCACGGAGTCATTGACTCTGTGAACAACATAAGGGGGGAGGTGAAGGTAGAAATATGGGGAGCCAATGGCAAACTATGGATCAGTGGTATTTATTTTGTGTTTACTGTGTGCAGAGAACTGTATTAAGCACCATACTGATTTTTTATATGGTCTTGGTCGTTTGCTTTCCACTCACTTCTCTTATTTCTCCAGAAAATGACATGCACTCTGCTTGCCTCTTGGGGAATGCAGGAGTTTATGTTAGGGAAACACCTGGGATCCCTCAAATCAAAGGTGTTTGGAAAATTCAATCCATGCTTTTCTTAATAATTAATGATAATAGTGGTATTTGATAAGTGCTTACTATGTGCCAAGCACTTTACTAAAAACTGGGGTAGATACAAGATAACTTGGTTGAACACAGTCCCTGTCCAACACGGGGCTCACAATCTAAGTATAAAGAAGAACAGGTATTGTATCACTACAGATGAGGAAACTGAGGCACAGAGAAGTTAAGTGACTTGCTTAAGGTGACACAGAAAGCAAGTGACAGAACTGGAAGTAAATTCCAGGTCCTCTGGCAAACAGGCAGGTGTACTTTCCACAGGGCCATGCTTTAAATTTTGTTGTTTGAAATTAGAAGCTGCAGCAACTATCTCCCCATATTCATTCATTCATTCATTCAGTCAATCATATTGATTGAGTGCTTACTGTGTGCAGAGCACTGTACTAAGCGCTTGGGAAGTACAAGTTGGCAACATTTAAAGGCGGTCCCTACCCAACAACGGGCTCACAGTCTAGAAGGGGGAGACAGACAACAAAACAAAACATGTGGACAGGTGTCAAGTCATCAGAATAAATAGAAGTAAAGCTAGAAGCACATTGTTAACAAAATAAAATAAATAGAATAGTAAATATGTACAAGTAAAAATAGAGTAATAAATCTGTACAAACATATGTACAGGTGTTGTGGGGAGGGGAAGGAGGTAGGGCGGGGGTGATGGGGAGGAGGAGAGGAAAAGGGGGGCTCAGTCTGGGAAGGCCTCCTGGAGGAGGTGAGCTCTCAGTTGGGCTTTGAAGGGAGGAAGAGAGCTAGCTTGGCAGATGTGTGGAGGGAGGGTATTCCGGGCCAGGGGAAGGACATGGGCCAGGGATCGACGGCCGGACAGGTGAGAACGAGGCCCGGTGAGGAGGTTAGCGGCAGAGGAGCGGAGGGTGCGGGCTGGGCTGGAGAAGGAGAGAAGGGAGGTGACGTAGGAGGGGGCGAGCATTCCTGGTCCTTGTTCCACCCCCCTCGCTCCCTTAACACCGTTAATTAATAAATCCATCAATCAGTATTTATTGAGCACTTGCTGTGTGCAGAGTATCATACTAAGCAATATAATAGAGAGTTGGTAGCATGTTTCCCGCTCACAACAAGCTTACAGTCTATCATACCTGATGCTGAGAGTTAATATCTGGGAGAAGGGGTTGGGCTTCGGGATGATGCAGTAAACCCAGAAGTGATCATAAGCCTCTGGCTGGCTCAAGTCCAGAGTCCCAAGAGCAGGTTGGAGTCACAACCCCAAAGAGGAAATCCCTCAGAGCCTGTTCTGCACAGACTGGGTAGGGACTGTCTCTATACGTTACCAACTTGTACTTCCCAGGTGCTTAGTACAGTGCTCTGCACACAATAAGCGCTCAATAAATACGATTGATGATGATGATGATGTGTTGTACACTCCCAAGCACTTCAAACAGTGCTCTGCACTGAGTGATTGATTTTCCACTCATTGGCTAGTGATGGTCAAGCTCAAAATAGTCTCAGGCTCGACTCAAGATTAGATCACTTTTTGACTCCCATTTCTAGGCTTAACTTATGAATATGCGATATAGTTTTTTTCCCTTAGCAGTGGTTTTTCATAGAACGTTACAGGTGTAATCTATTTTATGGATCCCATTAGAGCAAAGCTCTCAGTAGAATGAAATGGTTTCATTGGACTGCTTAACCTACATTAACTTTGGTACAATTTAAATCCCACCAAAAGTATCCAAAATTTATGGTGGGATCACTCTGTCTCCCCTGTAGCTTCTTTTGCCCACCGAAGACCAATGGCGGGAAGAAATGGAACCGGCCAAGAAACCTAAGCACACCAAAAACTGAGGGTTCCTAGTTAGTAATAATAACACTAATAATAATGATAATGATGATGGTATTTAAGTGTTTACTATGCATCGAGCACTGTTCTAAGTGTTGGGGTAGTTACAAGATAATCAATTTGGACACAGTCCCTGTCCCACCTAGGGCTCATAATCTTAATCCCCATTTTACAGATGAGGTAACTGAGGCACAGAGAAGCTAAGTGACTTGCCCAAGATCACACAGCAGATAAGTGGTGGAGTGGAATTAGAACCCAGGTCCTTCTGTCTCCCAACGCCCAGGGAGTCCTGGGAGTCCAGATGGGGGATGCCCATGACCACAGGCAGCCCAGTCACCTGTACTTGAAGGACTGTGGACTCTGAGGTTAGATAAAAGTGCTTAGAAGAATGTTCTGCACAGAGTAGGTGTTGAATAAATCCCATGGACTGTAGGCTCGTGGTGGGCAGGGTACAAGACTTCCAACTCCATTGTGTTGTACTCTCCCCAGTACTTAGTACAGTGCTCTGCATAAATAATTGCAGATTATTATGTCTGCAGATTGCAGACATAAATGATTGACTGATTTGATAACCAGTGTATGCAGGGAACCTGGGCCCCACCAACCAGCTTGTCGGGGACCTGGCTGGATCAGGCTGATCCTCTTGCCCTTCCATTTTACAGGCCTTTGGCGAGGGCAGCGGCATCTGTTTCCATTAGTGCGAAAAATCCTTATCCCCAAGATTGAATAATGGGATTGGACCAAGATCCACCTCTCCGTGGACATTCACCAGCAATAACCCAATGAAAACAAAGGAGAACCAGTCCTCACAGGATTTTTAGCCCCACAGTAGAGTAAACAGTATTATCCACACAGCTGAACACAGACCCAGAGACAAGAAAGACATAGCTTTCCCTCTGGACTCATTGTGGGCAGGGATCGTGTCTATGAAACTCTGTTGTATTGCTCTCCCAAGTGCTCGGTACAGTGCCCCACACAACAGTAAGTGCTGAATAAATGCTACTGATGATGATGATGATATCCACAAACATCCATCAGCTCTTTCCAATCCCACTTCTACCCTTCTGCTGGCAAGCCAAATTCAGGATGATCCTGTATCCCGTATATATCACGTTCCCACAGTGGCCCTCCAGTATATTACTTCAGAATGAAGTCTCATATGAGTGTTTAATGACTTACAGAAGCCACGTGGCTCAGAGGAAAGAGCACGGGCTTTGGAGTCAGAGGTCATGGGTTCAAATATCAGCTCTGCCACTTAGCTGTGTGACTTTGGGCAAGTCACTTCACTTCTCTGTGCCTCAGTTACCTCATCTGTAAAATGGGGATTAAGACTGTGAGCCCCACGTGGGACAACCTGTTCACCTTGTAACCTCCCCAGCTCTTAGAACAGTGCTTTGCACATAGTAAGCGCTTAATAAATGCTATTATTGTTACTGGTATGAGAGGAGAAGAAAAGCAGGAAGTCAAGGGTGAAGTGTCTTGGGACACAGAAGCAGTCGGGCTCTGCCCAGCCTGGAGATGAACAATGAAAACTCCTCAAGTAGAACTGGCAACTTGGCTGCCCAAAGGCAGGGCTGATACATAGTTCAGCAGGGAGGCTGTTCCTTTAAGCCCAGTCTTCAAGGAAATGCAGTCATGCTATCTCCAACCCAGCTTTCAGCATCACCTCCTGCTGCCCATCCTGCCCCTGCCCTACGCTGAGTCCACGGGGCTGAGATACTTAGCCATAGAAGGGGTCAGATCCAAGGACACAGAAGGTCCAACCGTGAAGCAGTGAGGAGAAGAGGAATGGAGGGAGGAGGAAGAGGAGCAGAGGAAGGAGGAGATGGAGAAAGTTGGATATTTGTATTAATGTTTGGTCTCCCCTTTTAAACTGTAAGCTTCCTGTGGGCAGGGAATATGTCTACCAACTCCGTTGTACTCTCCTAAGCACTTAATGCAGTGCTCTGCACACAGTAAGATTTCAGTAAATACCACTGATGGATAGGAAACTAAATCTCAAACCAGGCAGAGAACAAGTGTTACAAGCCCATAGTTCCTGGTTCCCATTTGACAGTCTATGCTTGTCGGTACACCCATTCTGCTGAGCAGGATTTGTCAGAAAGGGATGTTCAGGGATTTCACAGGTAAGCAATCAATCAGTATTTATTTATTGAATGCTTACTGTGTGCAGAGCACTTTACTAAGTAAGCACTTGGGAGAGTTCAATAGAATTAGTGGACATAATCCCTGTCCGTGGGAGTTTACAATCTAGCCAAGGAGACAGAGATTAAAATAAATTACAGGTAGGGAAAGCAATTGAGTGAAAATTTATGTACATAAATGCTACGTAGGCAGGAATGGTGGGTGCCCAAGTCCTTAGGAGACACAAGGGACAAGAATTAGGGAATAGTGGGGGGAAGACCTCCTGGAGGAGATGCAATTTCAGAAAGACTTTGAAGATGGGGAAAGCAGTGGTTTGCCAGGTGTGAAGTGGGCTGTTGGTGGTAAAAGAGATGAGTGAGCCACAGTGAGGATAAATGTGAATAATAATAATAATAATAATAATGATGGCATTTGTTAAGCGCTTACTATGTGCAAAGCACTGTTCTAAGCGCTGGGGGGGGGATACAATATGATCAAGTTGTCCCATGTGGGGCTCACCTATAATGGCATTTGTTAAGCGCTTACTATGTGCAAAGCACTGTTCTAAGTGCTGGGGGGATACAAGGTGATCAGGTTGTCCCACGTGGGGCTCACAGTCATAATCCCCATTTTGCGGATGAGGTAGCTGAGGCTCAGACAAGTTAAGTGACTTGCCCAAGGTCTCACAGCAGACAGGTGGCAGAGCCAGGATTCGAACCCATGACCTCTGACTCCAAAGCCCGGGCTCTTTCCACTGAGCCACGCTGCTTCTGTAATAATAATAATAATAATAATAATGAGAGCATTTATTGAGCACTTGCTATGTGCAAGGCACTGTTGATCACATCAGATTATGGATTTGAAGGGAGGGAACATAGCTTTCTCTTTAAACATTTACTCATCCAACATATCCATCTTTCCATTCTCTTTTTTTCTCCTTTCTGTAAGTTATTTTGTGCTGGTGTCCCCCTACCCACTCCCCCTATTAGAGTGTAACATCCTTGAGGGTGGGGATCACAACTCCCAAGCTCTGAGTACAGTGCTCTGTACATAGTAGGTGCTCAATAAATGCTACTGGGTGATTGATTGGTATTTGCCTACAGTGTTTAGGGACAATCTTTTTATGCACATAGTATGGTAGAAACTTTTGGGTCTCTCAGCTTTTTTGGCTACATGCACTTTCAGTAAATTTCACCATCAGTCGTGTCTTCTTCATGTACAAAAGACAATCATATGTACATGGTACTACTACTAATAATGATGATGGTATTTGTTAAGCGCTTACTATAATCATTCAGTTGCATTTATTGAGCACTTACTGTGTGCAGAGCACTGTACTAAGTGCTTGGAAAGTACAATTCAACAACATATAGAGACAGTCCCTACCCAACAATGGGCTCACAGTCTAGAAGGGGGAGACAGACAGCAAAACAAGTTGACAGTACTACTACTAATAATGGTGATGGCATTTGTTAAGCGCTTACTATGTGCAGAGCACTGCTCTAAGCACTGGCGGGGATACAAGGTGATCAAGTTGTCCCACGTGGGGCTCACAGTCTTAATCCCCATTTTACAGATGAGGTAACTGAGGCTCAGAGAAGTTAAGTGATTTGCCCAAGGTCACACAGCAGACATGTGGCAGAGTCGGTATTCGAACCCATGACCTCTGACTCCAAAGCCTGTGCTCTTTCCACTGAGCCACGCTGCTTCTCTCTACTACATGCTTTCAATACTATATACTCTCTACTCTATGCCAAGCACTCTTCTAAGTGCTGGGGGAGAACCAAGGTAATCAGGTTGTCCCACGTGAGGCTCACAGTCTTAATCCCCATTTTACAGATGAGGCAACCGAGACACAGAGAAGTTCAGTGACTTGCCCAAAGTCACACAACTGACAAGTGGCCAAGCCAGGGTTAGAACCCACAACCTCTGACTCCCAAGCCCAAGGTCTTTCCACTGAGCCACACTGCTATTAGGTACCATGGGTAAAACAGACAGTAACTTCTGATGCTTAAATTGGTGAGGAGAGGAAGGAGGAGGGGTGGGGGGAGAAGGAGGAAGGTGAGGATAATGATAGAGTGATAAATATTTTGTTGCTGTGAAAAGCTACCTGCATACTCGGGCTCTTTTTAGGAGAGTCAATGAACCTGGAAGAAAAGAACTGCCAGTCTCAAGATGCCTAAGTAGAGAACAAAGCTGTCAGAAATCCTGAGGATTGAGCTAATTTTTGGCTTCATTGGTAGAACTGTCTTCGCCAATAAAAGAAGTGAAGAGGAGTGAAGAAAGATAAGAAAGCAGAGTTAACAAGAGATTCCCTAGTTTGCAAGGGACCAAATATCCAATTGATTTCAGTGTGCAGAGGGAAAACATTGGGTGAAGAGGTGAAAAGAGCTCAGGAGCTAAACAGTAATTAAGGGAACAAAGGTCAGCAGGAGATAATTATAGACAGTTACAGAGAAAATTAGAACTGGAGAGCTAATAATTATATATGTAATTTAGTCAAGGGAGGGAAAAGAGAGAAAGGAGGAAAACAGGGATGACTAATGTCTAAAAATAAAGGATCCCCTTTAAGGGAAAGAACAGATACAACTGTCCCTCCAGATGGAGTAGGAGGAAGGGGAGAATATCTGTAAACTCCCTGTGGGCAGGAAACGTGTCTACCAACCCTTTTATATTTTACTCTCCCACATGCTTAACAATAATAATAATAATAATAATAATAACAATAATTATGGTGTTTGTTAAGCGCTGACTCTGTGCCAAGCACAGCTCTAAATGCTGGGGTAGATACAAGGTAATCAGGTTGTCCGACGTGGGGTTCAAAATCTTAATCCCCATTTTACAGATGAGGTAACTGAGGCACAGAGAAGTTAAGTGGCTTGCCCAAGGTCACACAGCGGACAAGTGGCAGAGCTAGGATTAGAACCCACATCCTCTGATTCCCAAATCCAGGCTCTTTCCACTAAGCCATGCTGCACACAGTAAGCACTCAATAAATACCACTGAGTGATTGATTGGATCCAATCAAGGACACACTCTCACGCCTTCAGCCTATTTATTGGCTTGTCACACCCAGCCCTGACTTATTTTTTTAATGGTATTTAAGCGCTTACTATGTAGCAGACAGTGTACTAAGTGCTGAAGTAGATAAAAGATAATCAGGTTGGACACAGTCCATGTCCCACATGGGACTCACGGTCTTAATCCTCATTTTAGAGATGAGGTAAGTGGGGCACAAAGAAGTTAAGTGACTTGCCTGAGGTCACACAGCCAACAAGTGGCAGAGCTGAAATTAAAACCCAGGTACTCCTTACTTCCAGGTCTGTGGTCTATCCAATAGACCACGCGGTTTCTCTAAGAAAAAACCTGTAAGGAAGGTGGCCCCATTGTTTATTCCAGAGGGAGTTTCACCTGGGAGCTGACAAAGAGACTCATCTCACTTCCCTGCCACAGGCATTTGGGCAGATTCATTCATTCATTCATTCAAGCGTATTTATTGAGCGCTTACTGTGTGCAGAGCACTGTGCTAAGCGCTTGGGAAGTACAAGTTGGCAACACATAGAGACGGTCCCTACCCAGCAGTGGGCTCACGGTCTAGAAGAGTGGGCTCACAGGCATGACTGGGCAGATTGAGTAGCAGCGTGGCTCAGAGATCATGGGTTCAAATCCCGGCCCCACCGATTGTCAGCTGTGTGACTTTGGGCAAGTCACTTAACTTCTCTGGGCCTCAGTTACCTCATCTGTAAAATGGGGATTAAGACTGGGAGCCCCCGTGGGACAACCTGATCACCTTGTAACCTCCCCAGTGCTTAGAACAGTGCTTTGCACATAGTAAGCGCTTAATAAATGCCCTCATCATCATGACTTATCCAGTGGTGACCTGGGGGAGACCCAGAAATAAAACGGAATCGGGTTAGGCTTAGAGAATCTGAGAAGCAGTGGACCTGGCAGTCGGAAGGACCTGGGTTCTAATCCCGGCTCCACCACTTGTCTGCTGAGACCCTGGGCAAGTCATTTAACTTCTCTATACCTCAGTTCCCTCATATGTAAAATGGGGATTAAGACAGTGAGCTCCTTGTAGGATATGGACTGTGTCCAACCTGATTAGTTTGTATCTACCCCAGTACAGTGGCTGATACATAGAAAGCAGTTAATAAATACCAAAAAATGAATAAAAATCTGTTCTGAACAACAGGAACCTAGAGGTATCTAGAAAGGACTGTACATAGGGAACTGCCCCCCGAAATCATCAGAATCTTGTAGCAATCTAATATTCCCACATTAATAAAACAAGCAAGTAACAGATCAATCACAGGTATTTGTTGAGTGCTTATTGGAAGCAGACCACTGTACAGATCAGAGTACCCTTTCACATAGAACCGCTTACTCAATGACCAATAGTAAAGTCCAAATCAGTTTGAACCCTTAGGGCTGTACAAAGTAAGAAATATTTCAGATCACTGAAGAAATAGTTTACACAGACATGCTGGCTGATGCAAGAGACCTAGGTATAGATGTTGGAATACGCTTCCTCATCACTGGGAAACTCTTCCAATTAAACGGACTTTGAGTATTATCCAAAGTCCTAGAGACAGTCATTCGAGGATTGCTGTATGCATACGCTCAAGGAGATAAAATAATTGTCAACCAGTTCACCCAATCAGCCAGTCATTCCAGCTAATAAGTCTAAAGAAAACCAAAGTGATATAGCAGCCTGCCATACACATAACTAATATGTATATATGAGTGACTGTGCAGTGTGGCTCAGTGGAAAGAGCCCGGGCTTTGGAGTCAGAGGTCATGGGTTCAAATGCCGGCTCCGCCAACTGTCAGCTGTGTGACTTTGGGCAAGTCACTTCACTTCTCTGGGCCTCAGTTACCTCATCTGTCAAGTGGGGATTAAAACTGTGAGCCTCCCGTGGGACAACCTGATCACCTTGTCACCTCCCCAGCACTTAGAACAGTGCTTTGCACATAGTAAGCACTTAATAAATGCCATTATTATTATTATGTGACAGAGATACCCAACAGTCTTGCTCATTTCCCCATCCACCTCTCTTTCAAAATATAAATTGTACCTTTGATTACTCAAATTTTACCAGATGAGATGCTTTGTTTGCTACTTCACGGTTTACTGATTGTTAAAAATTATGTCAGGCAAACTTCCCTACACCCCCTCAACGAAAGCAAAGACCCTGCCTCCCCATCCCCTCTCTGGTCAGTCAGAATCTATTATAGAACCCTCCCTCTCCTCCTCCTTTATGCAACCCCTACCCATATTATCATCATCATCATCAATCGTATCTATTGAGCGCTTACTGTGTGCACAGCGCTGTACTAAGCGCTTGGGAAGTACAAGTTGGCAACAGATTAGGTGGCTTTTTGGGTTTTTTTTAATGGCATTTATTAAGCGCTTACTATGTGTAAAGCACTGTTCTAAGCACTGTGGAGGATACAAGGTGATCAGGTTGTCCCATGTGGAGCTCACAGTCTTAACCAACATTTTACAGATGAGGCCCAGAGAAGTGATGTGACTTGCCCAAAGTCACAGAGCTGACAGTTGGCAGAGTCGGTATTCGAACCCGTGGCCTCTGACTCCAAAGCCCGAGCTCTTTCCACTGAGCCATGCTGCTTCTCTATTGTTAATCAAAGAGATTAACATTTGGTGTTAATCAAAGAGAGCCCCTTCTAAAGTAAATGATCACGTTTTCAACTAAACTTGAAGTCAACCTTCATAGGAAAATTAGCTGCTTTAATGACCAATGTCGGCTCCACCATCATAGCTAATCTGGACCTTCAAGTGACCGGTACGGAAACTGCGAATGATTCATTCAATCGTATTTATTGAGCGCTTACTGTGTGCAGAGCACTGTACTAAGCGCTGGGGAAGTACAAGTCGGAATGATGAGCAACTCCTGTCAGTAGTATGAGGCTTGTAAAAATGACCTCCATTTGTCAGTCAGACTATAATCATTATCATTAGTAGTGATCATGGCATGTGTTAAGTGCTTTCTACTTGCTAAACACTGGGGTAAATACAGTATAATCAAATCAGACCCGATCCCTATCCCACATGGGACTCAAAGTCTAAGGGAGAAGGAGAACAGGTAGTTAATCCCCATTTTAGGGATGAGTTAACTGAGGAACGGGGAGGTTGTGACTTCCCAAGGCCTCACAACAGGCAAGTTGTGGCAGAGCAGGATTAGAACTCAGGGGCCCTGAAACCCAGTCTGAGCTCTTTCCACTAGACAAGGGATTTATTGAGCCCCCACTATGTGCAGTCCACTGCATTAAATATTTCCCAAGTAGGTGAGGTCTCTAGGGATCAGTCTGACTCATTCTCTGGCTTTGAGTGACACCCCAATTCCTAAATCCCACTCCCCAGGGAGTCAGAGGACCTGGGTTCTAATCCCAGCTCCACTACTTGTCTGTTGTGTGACCCTGGGCAAGTCACTTAACTCCTCACATAGTAAGCATTTAACAAATATCATCATCATTGTTATTATCCTCTGTACCCGGTTACCTCATCTGTAAAATGGAGATTAAAACTGTGAGCCCTATGTTAGACATGGACTGTGTCCACTTTGATTTTCTTGTAGCTACCCAAATGCTTATTATAGTGCCTGGCACATTGTAAGCTCCTAACAATTGCCATTTTTAAAAAATGGCCCCATCGGATTCATTCAAGCGCTCACTGGATACTTAGGCCTCTGGGGCTCCATACCTTCTCCAGGCTATGATGAAGCTGAGCCAATGATTTTGTCCCCCCCTCCGCTGCTCAGTTCTGGGGGACGGGACAGCCAACCTCTGATCCCTTCCTTCACAGCTCAGGTAATGGGCGACCATGCCACACCTTTAGGAAAAAGTGTGGAATATCCGGTTACCATTGAATAATATGATATCCTTTTATCAGTTTAACAAACTGCTGGTTTCCCCTCTGAATGCATTTCCATTCTTCTATTCTCCTCATCCTAGACACTCTATCTTGGGCACTTAAGACCTAAATATGCACTGTGTGATAAGTGATAGACAGATCTGTTTTCCGGGCCCCAACTCTAAAGGAATGGATGGGGGGGGTGGGGGTGGGATTTAATTCTTTAGTCTCTCTGGATCAGGTCCAGCATATACTACAGTGACAGGCCCTGGTATGGCGTGTAAAGACAGCTGGATTTTCTAGCATGAGACACATTTTATACCGGTTACTTGACTGCGTGATATAAATATTCAATTTCCCTGTCATAAAAAAAGTAAAAAGCAATCTTCTCCAGGTTGTCTTGGCATTTGATATCTTAAAACCATCTCTCGGTTGGCAAGGGTGGCGGCTAGTGATATCTCCTCCAGTGAAATCTACCTGAAATCTGCATCATTTGATGAAAAGTCCCAGAGGGCAGTTCATCTTGGTTGAAATTGAGCCAGCCCAGCTGGGCTCTAGCCCTCATTGAACTGTCCCCATGTAGGGAGGCCCAAGCAGGGAAAGGACGAGGATCACATTATCATCTCATTAACCTTACCTCAGAGGGGGTCACTTCATTAATTCATAGTCTGCTTCCTGGGCTAGCTTGACTGAAGGCTACAATCTGGTTTTCCAAAAGGGTTGCCCCATTTACATTATATTTGGCTTTTCTGATTCTAGGAGACCGGCATAAAGAGTTTGAGGCTCGAAGAGTCGTTAGGGTGTTGATGGTAAAAGTGGTTGGACTGGAAGAGTAGCAAAAAGAAATTGCCACCTACCACTCCCTGCCCTGTGCCAGGGAAGGGGATATTTTCTAGCCTCATCATCCATATGCCACAAGACCTCCCCAAATGCTTTGGACCTTTGGGTTGAAGGTGTACCAACAGCTGGCTGCTCACTTCTGGGGGCATCTCCTTTTGCTTATTCATTCATTCAATTGTATTTATTGAGTGTTTACTTTGTGCAGAGCACTGTACTAAGCACTTGGGAAGTACGAGTTGGCAACATATAGAGACGGTCCCTACCCAACAGGGTGCTTATGGCCTAGTTTATCAATTGATCAAACAGTCATATTTCCTGAGCACTTACTATGTGCAGAGCACTATGAGAGTGAACAATGCAACAGAATTGTTAGACACATTCCCTGCCCACAGGGACCTCACAGTATAAAGGGGGAATCCGTCATTAAAATGAATTATGGATATGTACATAAGTGCTGTGGGGCTGAGAGTGGGGTGAATATCAATATAGATACTTTCCATGCTCACAGGAAGCTTACAGTCTAGAGGACTGCTCTCATGGGCTATTCTCAACATCAAATGAGCTAAACAGGAGCAAAAAACAGCAAAATCCTAGAACAGAATCAATCTCCAAGCATTGGAGTTATACTCGTCACAACACAGTGCATTGGGTGAGATATGTGAAAAAAACGAATGACAATGGGATACCCAAACACCTCGTTGAATGGTGAGCTGAAATTATAAGAAGCCCAGCCTAGTGAATAGAGAAGCATAGAGAAGCAGCATTGTCTAGTAGATAGAGCATGAGCCTGGGTGTCAGAAGGACCAGGGTTCTAATTCCAGTTCCACCACTTGTCTGCTGTGTGACCTGGAGTGAGACACTTAACTTCTCTGTGCCTCAGTTACCTCATCTGTAAAATGGGGATTAAGACTGTGAGCTCTATGTAGGGCAGGGACTGTGTTCAACCTGATTACCTCATAAAAATAATAATAATAATAATGGCATTTATTAAGTGCTTACTATGTGCAAAGCAGTATCTACCCCAGTGCTTAGAACAGTGCCTGGTACATAGTAAGCACTTAATAGAATGGTGCCTGGCACACAATAAGCAAATAACAAATATTATTAAAAAAGAAAGTGGGGGGCAGAGGAAATATTTTCACGTGCCATGAATAAATCTGCATGACAAACCGCGACCAAGAAAGGAGCTACTCTTTTTGGGCAGAAACTTTGTAAGGATCATGAGAGGAGGGAGCAAAAATGAAAACAGAAGCAGATGCCACAAACAACACAAAAAAAGACTTTATGTGTGCTCATTGTGATTGGGACTGTAGATCCCTCAGATGGCTTTGTCAGCCACACAGTGGCTCAGTATCAGTGGCATCTTCTTCGGGCACTTAAGTCGGCTACTTCAACAGACGTGCACAAAACCTCCCCTGACTAATCCCATGCTACTCTGATCACCTCCACTCATCCTTTGACAGCACTTAGGGTTGTACCAGTAAGTTTAGTTAGCATTACCGCAATTCTTGTCCTTGCATTTAATTGGAGTGTTCACATTGTGCATTTATCTGTCTGCCCTCATATTAGGCTGTAAACTTCTGGAGGGTGGGGACCTTGCTTTATCGGTGCCAAGTAAATTGAGTCGCAGGCACTAAAAATACTGATGGTGATGACAATGATGATCATGATCACAATAAGATCAAGATGGAGCCTGAGTTTTCTCTGATTTCAACTGATGTGTTGGGATGAAGGAGTAAGAGTAATGTAGTTCTCACCATCCTGGCATGCCCTCCTATTCTGCTTCAACCTGATGCTACTAAGATATAAATGAATTAATAGAGTTCTCACTACAGAGCTCTTCACAATGTTGTCCAACAGGGACACACCCCAATGTATGATTAACAAGCTCGAAAGATACTAAATGAGAATTAAACAAATATAGGCTGAATTTAAGAACAGCCTTTACATCCATGAGATAAGTTTGGTTTAAGGGGGAAAGGCAGTGAAGAGAAGAACCCCTCAGCTGTGTTTTCCAAGCAGTTAGGGACATGGATGACTACTCAGTGATTGTCTTGACTGGGGGCTATTCACATTGACTATAGTCTTCCCCAGTAGAGGATGCTTATGCTCAGGCAGTTGTAATAGCAAACTGTACTGTGCTTATATCATGATCCATCAGTGACACCATCAATGAGAAAAACCTGGAGGAAACAACAGGAAACAGGGAAAATTCTTTGGTAGGCTATTTTCATAACAAAAATTCTAAGTGTCTATCAACTTCCCTCTTTATATGGCAATCCGTTTCTAGTAGGGCATGATGATGCTTTTGAGAAACATCTGTATAACCAGAAAAGTGTTAGAATAATTTCCCTAGCAGCAGGTTTGCTCCACGTTCCTTTTCAGTTTACAGAAAGTGACATTGTTTATTGTGTAGGATCCATACATTATGGCTCAGGAGTCGTTCTGTTGGCTGTCATCCACTTTGCTTTGGATTTGGCTTTTTAGCATAACATTGATTGTTGTCTGGGGGAATTATGTTTAATAAGTATACTTCATTATAAAAAAATTGGGGGTAAAAAGGAGACTTTTACGAGATCAGATAAACTGACCATTAAACTGCTTGGCAGTTCTCTGGAGACCTGTGCATAAATTCACAATTAAAGGCGATGTACTAGACATATAAGCTCATTATGGCATGGAATGTGTCTACCAACTCTGTTATACTCTCCCAAGCTCATAGTATAGTGCTCTGCACAGAAGTGCTCAATAATTTGCATTGATTGATTGATTGATTGAATAAAGACTGGGGCAAGGAAGGGGTCAGAATGATAATAATTATCATATTTGTTAAGTGCTTTTTATGTGTCAAACACTGATCTGAGCGCTGGAATAGATAGAAGTTAATTGAGTCAGACAGGCTCCGTGTCGCACAAGGGGAACGCAGTTTAAGTAAATAAGACTCTGTGAGTCAGAGACTGGAAACCCAGGGAGCTTCAGTCCCAAGAATCGAGGCCAAATCCCCCTCTGGCACCTCTCCTCATCATTCATTCAATTGTATTTATTGAGCGCTTACTGTGTGCAGAGCACTGTACTAAGCGCTTGGGAAGTACAAGTTGGCAACATATAGAGACGGTCCCTACCCAACAGCGGGCTCACAGTCTAGAAGACTAATCGACTAATCAACTAATCAACTAAAATCAACTAATAAATGGTACTTACAGAGCTCATACCGTTTGCAGGGCGGCAAGATTGTGTACACCCCTTACGAGGACTGTACACTTAGGGAAAGTGTCTACTAATTCTCTTGTGTTGTACTTTCCCAAGCCCTTAGTACAGTACTCCGCACATAGTAAGTGCTTAATAAATGCCATTGATTGACTGATTAACTATGAGCACATATCAACTCGGTGCAGTTCATCGTTGGAGTGTTAGTACAGTGCTAAGTGCTTAGTACAGTGCTCTGCACACAGTAAGCGCTCAATAAATACGATTGAATGAATGAGTGTGACTGAGAAAAAGAGGAAGGAGATGGGTGTCAATGGCAGGGATAGTCCACCTGCCCCATTGGTCAAATGGGTTGAACAACCCTGACAACTGTTCAGTTCACATTTCATAGGCAACAGGTCTCTTTTTCAGAGTCCCACAGGATTTCCCTAATTCTGTTGATCCCCCAAAATGACTTTCCTTCTTTGCCTCTTTCCTTTTTTCCATTTTTTTTGCTCTGTGCTGATTTTCATTGTTATTTTCCACATAATAGTAGTTTGTCCCTGCTATAGTATATAAATCAGCTTTGCTGTTTATCACATCATTTCAACAAGGGCTTTCTCACCTTCTTGCCATTTTACCTAATAGATGGCACTATATAAGAAAAGCTTTATATCCAAAAGAACATTTAATACCAGATTTCCTAGTGCTTCCTCGCTCTCCAACTTTTCTCTAGTAAATTGAATTTGAGAGTCAACTATTTCCTTCGACATTGCTCTCCGCAGTTCACCTATTAAGGCCTCTCCGACTTGTTTATTTCCTATCTCCTTTCGTCAGGGCCTGTTTCCTCCTTTTGGAAAAAGAAATCTGAGGTAGTCGAGTTCTCCTTTGTAAATTAAATATTTGCTTTAGGCTAATGCTTTACAAATAGTAAAGCCTCAATCCTCCCCTTTTAGCTCTTCCTCCTAGTTTTACTCTTCTAATAGATCTCTTTCGTTTATGTTGTTTAGAAGGACAGATGAGTATTTATATTTTCTGATACAATGGTTAGGATGGTGAAAGCAATGTGTACCTCAGACAATGGTCCCAAGGGTGCCACCAGGTTTTTTCTGGTGATTGATCTATTCTCATTCTTTTTGCAGACAGCTTGCCTTCCTTGGTCAGGTTTCTGTAATTGAGAAATAAGTTTTATAAATTTCTATTCGAGGCTAACTACCTTCAGGATGCTAGGCCGTCTCTACCCCAAATCCTATCCCGAAAACTGTCTCAAGCAATCACATATGCTGCCCAATTTCTCATTCTGCAGATTACATAGCTGGATTTTATATATTAGAGAATAGAACTGTTTACCAATGGAGCATTCTGTTTCAACAGCAGCTGCCTGGCCATCCTACTTTAAAAAGGAAAAATTAATGTGGCAGATTCAACCCAACTACCCGTGGTTTTCTAGGTAGCCAATTTGTCCGGCATCTATAGAGGAGCACAATTGTTGCCCTGACAAAACCAGGCAAGGGGTCACCATTCATCAGCCTGGTGAGGTTCTGCTGGAAAAAGAGTCACTGTAAACTGGGGAATGGAGTTGACTCAGCCTAACCAGCAGGACACAACTCCTGGCCAGAGAGGAGATAACTTTGGACAAGGGTACAGCATCACTTCAGGGATCATTCTTTGCCCTAAGAGACAGAGTGGGAAGAGCTCAGGTCTAGCAGTCAAAAGACTTCAGATCAAGTCCTGGCTTTGCCACTCATCTACCGTGTGACCTTGAGAAGCAGCATGGCCTTGTGGAAAGAACACAGCCCTGGGAGTCGGAGGCCTCCACCCCTTGTCTTCTATGAGATGCCGGGCAAGTCATTTACCTTCTCTGTATCTCAGTTCCCTCATCTGTAAAATGGGGATAAATACTGCTCTGCACATAGTAACCACTCAATAAATATGATTGAATGAATGAATGAATGACATGGACTGTGTCCCACCTGATTAGATTGTATCTCCCCAGAGCGCTTAACACACATCATTAAAAAAAAAAAAACAACTTAGCATCTCTCTCCCTCGTTTCCCTCAACTGTGAAATGCCTGATTTCCCTCCCTCTTAAATCATGACCCCGAAGTGGGGCAGAAAAAGCACGTGCTGTGGTTAGCTTGCTTCTGTCCCAGAGTTTAACACGTGGTAGGTTCTTTGGCAATGCCATTATCATTATATATCCCTATTTAGCTGCTACTTTGCTCTTCCTCAACAAGGGCCCTCACCTGTTCTCTGGAGTCCACACCTCTGTGTATTCATCCCAAGGGACCACATTTTATTGTTCATTCCTAAAGAGAGCTAGGTAAATCTCCACCCAAGCCTAAATTGCCAATGCCTTCCTTCTCTGCCTCTACAAAGCAGACATCAGGGCTGAGCTAACCACACACCAACTGGATAGTCTACGGAGTTCTTGAATGAAATGCCAGTCCCTACAATGTTCATTTTCAGTGAGGCAAAGGGGAAGATGAAAATTAGAAATCATAGGATCAGAGTCGCCTACAATAACCAGGACGGTATGCGGCTAGCATCCGACATATTCTCTCTCTTATAACCTTCCATAAATCTTTCATGGCTCATCCTTAATTTTGGAAAAGATTTCTCATGTCCTGCACTTTTCCCGGAACACCCTTCCATATCATCTTACGTAAGTCTGTTACTACTTTTTTTTTTCTCTCTCTCTCTTTTTTTTTATTTTATTTTGCTCTTTCACTTGCTTTAGTTTTCTCAACCAGAAGCTGCCTTTGGGTGACTCATCCTGTGGAGTGATGCAGACTCTCGTGTCTCTGCGGTGGCCACTCTTTAAGAGGTGAGACTGACCAGGTACTTGATGCTGCACAGAAAGCAGGCCACATTCCCTGCCGGCTGAGCTGAAACAAGGCACAGAGCAGCCACCTGAGAAAGTTGAACGTACCTGAGCAGGACTGTTATTCGTGTCTTTATTCCAAGTAATGATAATAATAATAGTAGTAATAATGATAATTGTGGTATTGTTAAGTGCTTACTATGTGTCAAGCACTGTCCTGAACTTTGAGTTCAATACAAAGATGATGATGCTATTTGTTAAGCGCTTACTCTTTGACTAACTCTGTTCTAAGCACTGGGGTAGATACAAGATGAAAAAGTCTGACCAAGATCCATCCCTTATAGTTCTCACAGTTTGAGTAAGAGGGAAAACAAGGATTAAATCCCCATTTTTTAACAGATGAAGAAACTGAGCCACAAAGAAGTGAAGTGACTGTCCCAAGGTCACACAGCAGACAAGATGCAGAGCTGGGATTATAACTTTAATCCTCCAACTCCCAGGCCCAAGCTCTTTCCACTTCACCTGCACTCCAGTTTTGCCTGCCATCTGTCAAATGGATGGAGTTCAAATTAGTAGTAGTAGGAGCAGTTGTTGTAATAGTATTTATTAAGAGCTTAATGTGTGCAGAGCAGTGTACTAAACACTGGGGGAGAATACACAAGTGGGAATTAGTCATGCTCTCCAGTCTGTCAGGGAATTCAGAATCTAAAAATGGATAAGGGGAGAGGGGACTGATGCCAGATAAAAATTAAGAAAGATGAGACAAAGCACTAAGACAACTTGAAGAACGAAATAAAGATCAAGCAATAGTATTTCTGTGGTAAGAAGCAACGTGACTTAAAAGAAGCAGCATGGCCTAGTGGATAGAGCCAGAGGACCTGGGTTCTAATCCCAACTCCACGCTCTGTCTGTTATGTGACCTTGGGCAAGTCACTTCTCTGGGTCCGTGTTATTTATTTAATGGGAATTAAGACTGTGAGCCCCATGTGGGGCATGGACTGTGTCTTACCTGATTAGCTTTTATCTTCTCTGGGGCTTAGTAATAATAATAATAACAATAACAATTATGGTATTTGTTAAGCACTTACTATGTGATGGGCACTTTACATGTTTTAATAATAATAATAATAATAATGGCATTTGTTAAGTGCTTACTATGTGCAGAGCACTGTTCTAAGTGCTGGGGGGGTTACAAGGTGATCAAGTTGTCCCACGTGGGGCTCACAGTCTTAATCCCCATTTTACAGATGAGGTAACTGAGGCTCAGAGAAGTTAAGTGACTTGCCCAAGGTCACACAGCAGACATGTGGTGGACTTTCTAAGTGCTTAGTACAGTGCTCTGCACACAGTAAGCCATCAATAAATACAATTGAATGAATGAATGAATACTAAGTGCTGGGGTGGATACAAACAAATTAGGTTGGACACAGTCCCTGTCCCACTTGGGGCTCACAGTTTCGATCCCCATTTTACAGATGAGGTCACTGAGGCACAGAGAAGTAAAGTGACTTGCCCAAGGTCACGTAGCAGACAAGTGATGGAGCCAGGATTGGAACTCATGACCTGCTGACTCCCAGCCTCAGGGTCTATCCAGTATACCATGCTGCTCCTGGCATATGCGAAACACTTAACAAACGCCATTAAAAAAAGAAAAAGGAAGAGCAGAAATTCGGGCTCCTTGCAGCTCGGAGTCAAAGTCATAACCACGGCCACAGTGACCGTTACAGCAGCAATAGCCACAACTTTCTGAGATTTCGAGGCAGCGACGCCAAGTCACGGCTGTTCACATCTGCCGAAGTGCTGCAAGGCAGGTGGGGATGGAAGTTCCTCCGTGATGCAGAGGAGGGCCAAAATAGGATCCCAGGGAGCCATAAGTGCTTAGTACAGTGCTCTGCGCACAGTAAGCGCTCAATAAATACGATTGAATGAATGAATAATAGAGGATGCTGGTAGAAAGGGGTTTGATTTTATTTATATTAATGTCTGTCTTCCCCTCTAGACTGTCAGCTCACTGTGCGCTGGGTATTGTTACAAACGCTTAGTCTAGTGCTCTGCACAAAGTAAGTGCTCAAAAAATGATTGAATGATTCACCAACAGACCATTGCTGCGAAATGTGGGGGAAAACCTTCCTGTGGGACTCAGAACCCTTGTGCATTATTCTGGGTATTTTCAGACCTCCTTCTGGCTTTTTTCTTAGTCCTTTCAATAGTAAGCCTTTGGCTCTCATGGAAAGACTTCAGAGGGGAAGTAATTTTTAAGAATTGGAAAAGGAGTGGGTGTTGGTTTCGTGTCTGCCATTCTGGCAAGCCCTAATTCTTTCTCACTGAGGTGGTATTTCTGGAATTGAAAAGAAGAGGGAGAAGGAGGGGGTTGGCTTAAATAAGTGATGTGACTTTAGGAGGGACTTTGTTCATTTTACCAGTCTCCTGCAAGGGGGGCACACAGTATATGTTGTTGACTGAATGACTGCCTGAGTTCTTGGTCTGCTAGATGACATTTTCCTCAAAAGCAAACGAGGTCAAAAGCTGAAATGCTACACTTGAAACCTTTTCCTCTGAAGGTCTCGGGAACAGAGTCTGAGAGTTTTGTTTGGAGTAAGGGGTTGCTGGGAGAGCAGAGATTCTCTGGAGAGGAAGACTGTAAACTTGTGCTCGGGAAATGTGTCTGTTAATTGTTCTATTGTACTTTCCCAAATGCTTAGTACAGTGCTCTGGACACAGCAAGTGCTCAATAAATACAGTTGAATGAATGAATGAAAAGGTAGTTGTGAAACGAGAACTGGAGAGATAGATGGCTGGATGCAAGGCTCTACCAATTTCTTGTTGTCACCTTGGGCAGATCACTTAACTTCTCTATGCCTCCATTTTCTTAACTTAGAGAAGCAGCGTGGCTCAGTGGAAAGATCACGGGCTTGGGAGTCAGAGGTCATGGGTTCTAATTCCGGCTCTGCCGATTGTCAGTTGTGTGACTTCGGGCAAGTCACTTCACTTCTCTGTGCCTCAGTTCACTCATCTGTAAAATGGGGGTTAAGACTGTGAGCCCCACGTGGGACAACCTAATTACCTTGTATCCCCCCAGCGCTTAGTACAGTGCTCTGCACACAGTAAGCGCTCAATGAATACGATTGAGTGAATGAATGAACAGTGCTTGGCACATAGTAAGTGCTTAACAAATACCACCGTCATTAACTGTAAAAGGGATTAAATAACTATTATCCCTTCTACTTAGACTGTGAGCCCCATGTGGGACAAAGACTCTGCAGCCTAATTGTACCTACTCTATTGCTTAGAACAGTGGTTGACACATAGTAAGCGCTCAACAAACACCACAAAAATAAATATAAAAAGGCTAGTAGCGAAGCCTGAACCAAAGCATTAGCTAGGAAATTTCTAAAGTTTTCTGATAAAGTAATGACACTAATTATTATAGTATTTACGATTATTATTGTAAATACGATTGATGATTATTTGTTAAGCACTTACTCTGCTTAATACTGTGCAAAGCATTGGGGTAGATACAAATTTCTGGTAAAGAAATAATGATTATTTTATACTATTTTTAAGCACTTAGATGCTTAACGTTGTGCTAAGTGCTGGGGTAGAAACAAGATAATCTGGTCCTATTCTATTTGTTTTGTTAAAGATGTGCATTTAGCTTTAATTCTATTTGTTCTGAAGACTTGACACCTGTCCACGTGTTTTGTTTTGTTGTCTGTCTCCCCTTCTAGACTGTGAGCCCGTTGTTGGGTAAGGACTGTCTCTATATGTTGCCAACTTGTGCTTCCCAAGCGCTTAGTACAGTGCTCTGCACACAGTAAGCGCCTAATAAATATGACTGGATGAATAAATGAATGGTCAGGCACAGTCCATGTCTCACATGGGGCTCACAGTCAAAGGAGAAGGAAAAACAGGTAAGGAGGCAGCGTCACATGGGAGTCAGAAGACCTGAATTCTAATCCTGGTTCTACCACTTGCTGCTGTGTGATCTTGGGCAAGTCTCGTGGCTTCTTCATACGTTAGTTTCCTCGTCTGACAGCACGGAAGCAGCATGGCATAGTGGATAGAGCACGGGCTTGGGAGTCAGAAGGTCATGGATTCTAATTCCTGCTCTATCACTTGTCTGCTGCGTGACCTTGGGCAAGTCACTGAACTCCTCCGTGCCTCAGTTACCTCATCTGTAAAATGGGGATTGAGACGGAGAGCCCCATGTGGGACAAGGACTGTGTCCGACCTGATTTGCTTGTATCCACCTCAGCACTTAGTACAGTGCCTGGCACCTAGTAAGTGCTTAACAAATTACATAATTATTATAATTAAAATATTCATTCTTCCTCCTACTTAGACTGTGAGCCCTTGTGGGACAGGGACTGTATCTGATTACCTTTTATCTACCCCAGAGCTTAGTTCGGTACTTAGTGCTTAGTAAACACTCAACAAATACCACAATTATTATTAGGTGTTCAATCCTTACTGTAAAGATGAGGAAACTGAGGCAGAGCAAAATTAAGTACTGTGGAAAGTACCAGGCTGTTTGTAGGAACAATCATTGGCTATTTGGGGGGCTACAGGTGAGTTTACAAAACATAAAGAAATAAAAGGCACTGAACTACACAAGAGTTTGAAGTCAAGATTTTATATTTGCACCTCAAAGATTCTGGTTGGATGTGTCCTATTGGCTCTATTTTCCCTGACTCTGCTGACTTCACGTCAAGCAAGACCAGACTTCTTCTGCATCCTTAATGCTCTGAGCTCACTTCTGGCTTCGGTAGGTGAAGAAGGGTCATTGTAAGAAGCACCCGGCTTTGTTCTGTTTCCTCATGGACCACTGGTGAGGTCTGAATCTCTTGTGAATCCATCATAAATCTAAACCTGCTGAGTTTCTGGCTCCATCACATTTGGAAAGTCCCATTTCCAACACACCCGTGGGCTTCACGTTTAAGATGGCAAGGAGAAAAGAGCCAAGGGAAATAGGGGAAGATGAAAAATGTTCCAGTGGGCACCACGATGAGACCACGGCAGGTATCGAGGTAGCAGAAAGTACTTAACCTCTTCAGAAGACTTATCCAAACTAGGGGACAGATACGGAGAGCTTTGTCAAAACCTAGACATCAAGCAGAATCGGAGAGACGGCCCTCATTACACAAAGTGCAGAGCTGGAGAATGGCATTGGGAGATTCAGGAAATCCCAGCTCACCTGAGCCCCCAAAGTCTTCAATATGTTCTTTTTGAAGCTGCGTCTTTGGGAGTTTCTTTATTACCTCAAGGAAGGGGACTTCTCTTCTATTTTTGTAGTGATTGCTTCTCCCACTGGCAGGAGGGCTGTATGTGGAATGGAAAGCACATTCCTTAATTCATGGGCTCATTATCATGCGTCCCTTAGAACTACAGAGTCAGTAGTCACTTACTACATCATTAATTTGGGAGAAGAAAAAGTGAGTTTCTTGGACATTTGTTTGATCCTTTGGTCCTGAGTGAAGCTTCATCGATGACAAAGAAACCAGATGTTTCTCCCACACATCTCCTGAGGGCCTGTTTCCCAACAAGTGCCATGAAAGGTCTCAGTAAAGACAACCCTCTCCCCCACCCCTTCTTCTCCCCACCACGCCCCCCACCCCACCCCCGAAGTACTCTAATCCTTCAATAGTTCAGGATCATTATCAGGGTATGAGAAGTAGCGTGGCTTAGAGAAAAGAGTACACGGTTGGGAGTCCAAAGTCATGGGTTTGAGTCCCGGCTCTGCCACTTGTCAGCTGTGTGACTTTGGGCAAGTCACTTAATGTCTCTGTGCCTCAGTTACCTCAACTGTAAAATGGGAACTTCTAGACTGTGAACCCCTTCTAGACTGTGAGCCCACTGTTGGATAGGGACCGTCTCTATATGTTGCCAACTTGTACTTCCCAAACGCTTACTAGAGTGCTCTGCACACAGTAAGCGCTCAATAAATATGACTGAATGAATGAATGAATGAACTAAGACTGTGAGTCCCACGTGGGACAACCTTATAACCTTGTATCTGCCCCAGTGCTTAGAACAGTGCTTGGCACACGTTAAGCACCTAACAAATACTATCATTATTATATATTGTGTGCCGAGTACTTTACTGTGTGCTTGGGAGAGTACCAATGTGGGCAGGGATTGTCTCTCTCTATTGCTGAATTGTACTTTCCTTCCCTGAGAATTCAATCTTTCTGGCCTGAAACCCAGAGAAAAAATGACACTGAAAAACTGTTGTTTATTTCTCCTGATAGTATGACATCAATCATTTATTTTCTGAATGAAAACTGCATCAGTGTGATACGTCTGTCGTACGAGAAAAGTTACAATTTTTTCCAGAAAAGGGGTCCTGAGTCCACAAAGCATTTCATCAGAATTCCAGGGGTGGTGTTTGTTGAATACTTCAACTCTACACATTGAATCGTTTATATTTTCACTAACAAAGGAACTTTTTAGAACCATAAAATCATTTTGAAAGATGACTTTATAGCTTCCAGCAGGTCGTGTCTCGAGAGCTTTCCAATTAAAAGTCATCATTTTTCTTCCTATTCCAAGACACATTTTAGGGAATCTGCCCAGTCCATGTGAGAATACATCCACATCCAGGAAACGTGCCTTCAGCCAGGCTGACGTATGAGTGTTTGTGTTAAATAGCAGTTGCTCAAAAGGAAAGCTAACTGAAAATCTAGTTATGGGCAGAGAATATGTCTGCTAATTCTGTTGCATTGTACTCTTCCAAGAGCTTAGTACAAGGCTCTGCATTCATTCATTCAATCGTATGTATTGAACACCTACTGTGTGCAGGGCACTGTAGTAAGCACTTGGAAATTACAATTTGGCAACAGAGACAATTCCTACCCAACAAGATGCTCACAATCTCCGCACGTAGTAAGCCGTCAATAAATACCATTGATTGATGGATTGATTGAGTGAAAACAACTTGAGAAACTCTTCAGGAAAATGGGAGAAGAATGGTTCACTCAAGTCCAGTTTGGCATGTTGGCTAAAGATTGATTTGTCTTTTAAAATTGACCCTGGAACTCCTTTTACCAAACATTTTTTTTTTAAGGAGTCTCTTAGGGCTCTGAGCCAAGTGGGTATTTTTGCTAGCAAGTTACCAAAATAAAATTGTAACTTGTTAATCTTTCAATATGTTGGCATTGGTGTGAAGAATACGCAAATGTAGGTATCTTAGCTATGTTAAATATTAACAACTTTTGGCTTTCTTTAAGGATGGTCTGCTGATGGTGATTGCTCTCTGAGTAGGTGGTGGGGGGGGGGGGTGTAAAAAAATACGCAACCAGCAGACCCTTGCAACCCTACTCCCAAATCAAGATCATGACAAACCCAGGAATTGATTTAATTCCCAACTCTACATTTTGAAAAAAAAAAATTCAATTTCAGCCCTAATTCCATCCAGGACAAGCTGGCAGTTTAGGGTTGTCCTTATGTTCCCAGGTTTTGGACAATCAAAGCACAACTATCCATCTAAGGAGGGATGTCCCACTTTTCCTGCTCCTCTGGAGTTTTTTGAAATTTCCACTAACCTCTGCCCTGCCATCCCGTTGCCATTTTCTGTGGCCACGAATCATTCTCTGAGCCACAAAAAAATGCCTCCTATGAGAGCCAAATACTGCATTTTATTTTTCCTTCATTGTATTCTTCTCCTAGCCCTAAAACTTAGTTTAGTACCATGCTCTGTACTCTGGTGCTCAATAAGTACTACTGGATGGATGGATAGATGAAGGGATGAATGAATGAATGAATGATGAATGAATGCATGCCAGAGGTGGGGAAGGGGGAGAAATGGAGCGTAAATGGACTTCCATTCACCCACTGTCAATCAAGCAATCTTACCATGGCAAATCAGAAGGCCCAGATCACAGACCCCCTCTGCCTTGCGTCCATCAGACGGTTCTGCTGCTGTCAAGCTGAACCACACTGAGTTGTGGCAAAAAATATTGGTTGCTAATCTTCCCCTTTCACTGACTTAAAAACACAGCCAGGGCTGTGAGCCTTACTAAGCACTGAGCAGTGTCCACTCGGATTTTTTAAATTCCTTTTCAAACTTCTGTATAGTTTCTCTACTGTAAACACAACCAAGATTGCATTTGGTCTGCAGCTGTAACTTCCAAAAAGGGCTCACGATCAGGCAGCTTTCGCTAGCACGGGTCCCGGTAAAACATTTGAGCTTGGAAATAGTGATTTGTCTTTTCAAATCCTCATGATGTACTTCTAAAACCCACATAAGCAGCCAAAAAACCATGTTGATCACCTATTGCAGTGTGACCAAAAGCCATCTGAGTCTTTTCAGATCCTTTTCAGACTTGTTTTCGAATTCCTCATGAGCCCCATGTCTACCCCAGCGCTTAGTACAGTGCTTGGTACGTAGTAATAGCATAACAAACAGCACGGCTAAACATGCTTGTGTTTAACTCAGCACTGATTGCTTTGAATTGTTGAAAACGTTCATGCCTTCTCACCCAGGCTGCTGCAGACTGTTTCAATGTCTTGGACACCCTGCCAAGCCTTAAGGGAGACTGAGGCCCTGGTCTATTTGTGGACTCATAGTTAACCTTGTGGGCAGGGGCCATGGCTATCAACACTGTTGTACTGTACCCTCTCAAACACTTAGTACCAATGCTCTGCACACAGTAAGCTCTCAGTAAATATGACCGACTGATTACTTGATTGACTAGTGCTTAAAGGATCCCACTCCCATGTCAAAAGATTGCCCTTGTACCCACAATAAAGCAACAGATGAGAACTTATTTAAAGCGCCTTGCTTTCCCAGCAGCAAATCAGACTTCCTGCTCACCACTCAATCACCAGGTAGGAGTATGTGGCCTCTGGCTCTTTTCTGAACTGTTCCCGAAGGCTACCTCTCCATTCTCCCTTCTCGGTCTGCTCTCTTCCAGCTAGGATTTATCTTTTCCAAGGGGGCCATTTCACGATGTAGTATTCGTTGGGTTCTTGGAAAAGAAATAAAGAGCACCAGGAAGTTTGGGAAATGCCTGTACATAACTGAATCCTGGTTGCCTTTATTCTCTATTAGGAGGGTGTCTGAAATTTACCAATATTTGAGAAGCAGCGTGGCTCAGTGAAAAGAGCACGGGCTTTGGAGTCAGAGGTCATCGGTTCAAATCCCGGCTCTGCCACTTTCCAGCGGTGTGACTTTGGGCAGGTCACTTAACTTCTCTGTACCTCAGTTACCTCATCAGTAAAATGGGGATTAAGACTGTGAGCCCCGTGTGGGACAACCTGATCACCTTGTAAACTCCCCAGTGCTTAGAACAGTGCTTTGCACATAGTAAGCACTTAATAAATGCGAAAAAAAGAGGACCTGATTTCTAATCCCAGCTCCATTTCCCAAACTTCCTGGTGCTCTTTATTTCTTTACAAGTCACTTAACGTCTCAGTGCCTCAGCTCCTACATCTTCAAAAATGGGGATTCAATAACCCTGTTCTCCCTCCGACTCTGGGCATATGATATTCATCCCACCTTCAACCATGAAGCACATACATCTGTATCTTTAAATTATATTTCATAAATTATTGATTTAAATTAATGTCTGTCTCCCCCTCTAGGCTCTAAGCTTGTTTTGGGTGGGGAACGCATCTGCCAGTTCTGTTGTTTTGTACTTTCCCAAATCCTTAATACCATGCTCTGCATCTAGTAAGTGCTCAATAATACCATTGATGATGATGAAAGATGACACTTAAACTGTGAGCCCCATGTCGCCTGATTATGTTGTATCTACCCCATCACTTAGTACAATGCTTTGGCATATAATAAACACTTAAAAATACCACAATTATTGCTATTTACTGGAGGATCATCACATTGAAGTACTCAGCAGAAGGAGTCCATGGAAGTAAAGGTACCTGAGATGTCCCCAGAGTCCCTAGATATTCCAGAATAGAAACTCAGTTAATAACTCAGTTTTTAAAAATTAGAGGCATTTCATTTGTAGGAAAGGAAAGCACATCAGTCTTGGCCATGACCATTTGTCTACTTATAATAATGATGGTATTTGTTGAGCATTTACTATGTGCCAAGCATTGTTCTAAGTGCTGGGGAGGAGATACAAGGTAATCAGGTTGTCCCACGTGGGGGTCACAGTCTTAATCCCCATTTAACAGATGAGGTAACTGAGGCACAGAGAAGTGAAGTGACTTGCCCAAAGTCACACAGCAGACAAGTGGTGGAGGTGGGATTAGAACCCACAACCTCTGACTCCCAAGCCTGTGCTCTTTCCACTGAGCCACGCTGCTTCTCATCCTAAGCAGGTAAGAACTTTTACCTGGTGAATAAAGTCAAGTGTTGATTATCTACACTATATATGGATCCGTTTTCACAGATGACATTCTTTTTGTTTCTTAGATGGGCAACAGTTATATGACATTTTTGGGGCACGAGTAAACATCTCCCTAGGGAGCTTGGCTGGGTACTGAAGGCTTAATTTGAGAATCCCTTGACTTTTTCATCATTATTGGATAGTCACCATGTCTCTGCCAGCGTCAATTTCACTAAAGAGGTTTCTCCAACTCCCAACCCAAGTCCTGTAATCAAAGATCTGGTTTCAAGTGCAGACAGTCAGACCCCAGTTTCCTGCGAGGACCTTTGGAATACTTGGTTGATTTTCCTATGTTGTTTTCTTGCTTTGGTCATTGAGTTTTCACTTGCCTCTAAAAGTTTCCCTTTCCTAAGGGTTCACCAGTGGCTCTGGGTTCTTTCATTTTTGTTTATTGAGACAGAGAGCCTAGTTTAAGCACCACATCCCCAGGTGGGCCACCTTTCCTTCAATCTTTTTATTCATTCATTCATACATTCATTCATTCAATCGTATTTATTGAGCACTTGGTGTGTGCAGAGCACTGTACTAAGCAACCCCGCTGACTCATCTGTAGACTCATTGGACACATTGGGAAGATGGTTGTTGGTATTCCAAGAATGAAGACCAGATGGGACATGGACTGGGAATCCAGAAGGAAGAGCTAAGGGAGAAGATTTTTTAAAATCATTTTTAGGACTCAGTTGAACTGCATAAAAATATAACTGATGAACTTAAAATGTTCAAAATGTTAGCTTTTTTGCTGCAGGTTCATTACACAAAGTAGCTTTCCCAATGAGGAAAATCTCAGCAGCACTAGCCAGTAACTGACTCACTATCAGCTGCTTCTTGGCTAAATCCTGAATGTATTCCATAGTAAGTTGTTTGTCTTAGTGACTCAGCATAGTAGGCTCTTTTTAATTTTTCTCTCATTACAGAGCCAAGAAAATCTCCCACCTCCCCATGCCGTATGCTACTGAGATTGCAGTTTGTATCATCGGCAGAGGGATAACTAAGTTAAATTTGTGCTGGGTGCCTTATAAGGGTATTAACACTTCCTTGGAAGTTGAACGTCATAATAGCAAATCAAGCCCCGAGGCCAATAATAGATTCCTTGTTTTTGAACATTTTGAAGTGCTATTCGAGGGTATCAGAGTGACATGGCAGGTCCTGAAATATTCCATCTTATCACGAAAAGGTTCCGAACATGGACACCCCCCCCCCCCCCCGCCCCCCAACAAAACAAAATCCTTCTCATCTCCCACTTGTCACTGGAAATTTTGTTTCTCCTCAGAAATTAGAGATGAGCAAAATGGACCCTGTTGCCAATTGCAGTCCTGTTGCCAATTGCAGTCCTCCCCAAATACTTCACTGTATTTCAAGGAGGACGACCTCCGGATCCACGGGCATCCCTGAAAACATCCCAGGTCGAATGGCCCATTTGAAAAGGGTAAAGGAAATGAAGCTTTTTAGTTTATTGGGGGACCTTCCTATGCAGGCCAGATACAGCCAGAAAGACTTGGTTTTGTGTACATTCCATAGGTCAAGTTCACTTTTAAAAACTTGCTGTTCTGGAACTAAAATGTCCAGCATAAAAACTGCTCATGGATAGACTGTATATTTGTTAAGTAATAGGGGCTAAATGAGGATGAAGCTTGGTCATAAGATGCATCTGCACAAGCTTCAGGTGCTTCTGGACAGTCAATATTTAGTGGAAGACAGGTGAGAAGAGAGTTGGACAGGGAGAACTAGATGGAGAAGAGATGGGAGATAGAAGCTAATTAGGGGCACCTGTTGCCCCAAGGGAGGACCTCCCCACAACCCTCTTGACTCTTCCCTCGGGATTCCCATCAAGCCAATCTGCCTCTCATCTCTCTTGAAAGTAGTTGCTGCTACCCTTACCGGTTTTCAACTCTTGATGTCCACTACCCCTTGTCAGTTAATGGCACCCTTTGGCTAGTATTTATGTAACAAGGCAAAGGAGTATACTAAGAAGAGTATAAATATATTATGAATTCTCCAAAAAGATCTTCAAAAGGGAAGTTGAAACTCCAATCGTGAGTGAGATCCAACTGAAGTTTGAAAAATGGAAGCCCATCTGAATTTTAGGTTTTCTAGATTAGAAAAGGATTTCCCAACCTGTTGTTTGTCATTCAATGATATATTACCTTTTATTTCATACCTTTCGTTGTGACAGCACCAAGGGGTGTTTCTCATCTGTGAACACCATCACCTTTCATATAAATCAGACTTTACTGGTTTTCAATATTTATTAGGGCCCCAAATTAGCTTAGTTCCAACCAACATTTATCAACCTACTCTTCCCCATCCTTCTTACCATCCCACTTGTTTCCATAGTGCTCCAAAAAACGTCAGGTGAAGAGAACCACAAATAACTCTGTGTTTTGCAAGCACATATTCCAGAGGAAATCAAACCAAGAGAAAACTAGGTGGTACTGCAGAATTCTGGGCTTTAGTTGTCTTTGAGTCTGTCTGCCTGATTTCAGATAGGACCACCCTGAGAAATCATGGGGACACTGATAGGTACTTATTCTGATGGCTAAGACAGCTGGCTTTTTTAAAGTGAAGAATTGTCACTGAATAATCAGATGATTGATCATTGATGGTTGCTTGATTAATGCATGGCCATCAATCATATTTATTGAGCACTTACTGTGTATACAGCACTGTATTAAGCACTTGGGGGAGCACAGTACAACAGAGTTGGTAGACACGTTCTCTGTCCACAATAAGCTTACAGTTTAGATGGGGAGACAGACATTAATATTAATAAATAAATTGTGGATGTGAATATTAGTGTTGTGGGGCCGGGGTGAGAAAAGGAGCAAATCAGAAGTGAGTGGGAGACGCAGAGTGGTCTAGTGGATACAGCATCAATCTGGGAGTCAGAAGAACCTGGGTTCTAATCCACTCTCTTCCATTTGTCTGCTGTGTGATCTTGGGCAAGTCACTTCACTTCTCTGTACCTCAGTTCTCTCATCTGTAAAATGGGGATTAAGACTGTGAGCACTATGTGGGACAGGGACTATGTCCAACCCGATCAGCTTGTGTCTATCCCAGCATTTAGAACGGTGCCCCCCACACAGTAAGTGCTTAACAAACGTCACAATTGTTTTTATTATTGTTAAGAGGAAATGAGGGATTACAGAAAGCCTCTTGGAGGAGATGTGGTTTCAATAAGGTTTTGAAGAGGGGGTGAATAATTGTCTGTCGGATATGAAGTGGGAGGGCAACAAAGTTTGTCGTTGTAGTAGGAGAGAAGCGAGGTTAGGTAGAATGGGGCAAGGAGATTGAGTGCTTCAAAGCCGACGGTAAGGAGTCTCTGTTTGATGTGGAGATGGATGAGAAACCACTGGAAGTTCTTGAGGCGAGGGGAAACATGGTTTGAATATTTTTGTAGAAAAACAATCCAGGCAGCAGAGTGAAGTAAGGACTGGAGTAGGGAGAGACAGGAGGCAGGGAGATCAGCAAGGAGGCTGATAAAGTAATCAAGGTGGAATAGGATAAATGTTTGGATTAAAATGGTAGCAGTTTGGATGAAGAGAAAAGGGAGGATTTTAATGATGTTGTGAAGGTTGAACCGACAGGATTTAGTGACAGATTGAATATGTGGGTTGAATGAGAAAGTGGAGTCAAGGATAATGCCAAAGTTACAGACTTGTGAGACAACAAGGATGACGATGCTGTCTACAGTGAAGGGAAAATCTGGGTTAGGGGCAGGATCTTAGCATTTAAGCTTGAGCAAACGCTTAAAAAATACGATTGAATGAATGAATGATCTGAGTGAGAAGATAAGGAGTTCTGTTTTGGACATGTTAAGTTTGAATTGTTGGTGGGATAACCAAGTAGGTATGTCTTGAAGGCAGGAGTAAATACAAGATTGCAGAGAGGTAGAGCTTAAACTATAGTTCTCAAGGTATGTGTAATTGGCAAAGTCAGAGTCAGAGTGAGCTACTAACCAACTCAGAACTGAATCTGGATGCCTGTAGACTAAAGAAATGGGAGAGATAAGAAAGACTACCGTAGTCTCAAAGAATACAACCCATCTTCGTTGTTGGGGGTGACTCGGGATGAGCTGAAGTGCCGTAGTCCAATATCACCCAACTGCTGAGGCATAAAGTTCCCATGTACCCAGAAGTTTTCTTGAGCAAAGATTTCAGTACAACCACACTAGTCTGGCACCCCTTAGCTCTTTCAATCCACCATTTTTGTCCCTACAGAGTGATTTTGACTTGTGTTCATCATTTCAAGCCCTGCAGTGGCCAAGTGGGTGGGTGGCAGAATTTCAGGTACGGACTGATGGCAGGATTTCAGCTGCTGGAATTGTAAAGGCCTCCTTTTTCTCCTAATGCTGAAAATTGCATCTCCAGAGTTGTTTGCATTAACAAGTAACCTATTACCAAATCTCCTCCAACAACCTGAAAGTTCTTACAGCAACTTTGCTTCTGTCAACTCTCTCTTCAATCTGAATTTCTCCATTTTTCCCTCCACTACGTTGACTCTTTCCAAGGTTTCCAAAACCTCTTTCTGGTCAAAGTCAATGATCTGTTGCACGTAACAATGTCAAATACCTCTTTACCTTGGAAGGCTTTCAGGCATTTTAAAGCTGTGGTTCTATCCCATTCTTTCACTTCACTAGTTGCTCTTTCTTTCTCTCTTTTGCTGTGCCTGGGTTGTGCCTGGGAAGACTCATTCTGGATCCTTTGCCCTTTACATTTTCTACTCACTCTCTTGGGGTGCTGGTCCAGAGTTTCAACTAGCACTTGCATATGCAGATAACTCCTTAATCTAATTTCAGCCCTGGTAGTACCTCCTGTCTCCTAGACACCTCCACTTGAATGTCCCATTACCATCTCACACTCAATATGTCAAAAAGCACATCTTTGGAGTGGTTGTTTGGCTCTGCCTGTCATTCATCCCACACACCGCCAAATCCTGCTGCTTCTTCCTCTGAAATCTTTCATGGATAATATTAATAATGTTGGTATTTGTTAAGCGCTTACTATGTGCCAAGCACTGTTCTAAGCGCTGGGGGGATACAAGGTAATCAAGGTTGTCCCACGTGGGGCTCACCATCTTAATTCCCATTTTCCAGATGAGTGAACTGAGGCACAGAGAAGTTAAGTGACTTGCCCAAAGTCATAAAGCTGACAAGTGGCGGAGTCGGGATTAGAACCCATGACCTTTGACTCCCAAGCTCGTGCTCTTTCCACTGAACCACACCACCACTGCCTCTCATCAATAATCCTATGTGCCACCAAGGGAATCATTTTCTCAAGTGTTGATTGTCTTCCCCTTGATCTCTTCGGTGGCTTTGTATTGCTTTTAACTTCCTGGATCTTCTTTATAGCTACCTGTCATTCATTCATTCATTTATTCAATCATATTTATTGAGTGCTTACTGTGTGCAGAGCACTGTACTAAGCGCTTGGGAAGTACAAGTTGGCAACATACAGAGACAGTCCCTAAGCAACAACGGGCTGTCCTTGTCCCCATGCTCCAAACCAGCTTGTCCTCTTGGCTCCATCCAAATAATCTGGCTCCCCACGCCCAACAAATGACTCTCCTGCCTCTGTGCCACCACACACACCACTTACTCTTCCTGCAATTCCCTCCTCCTAGAATTTGCCTCTCACATCTGTCTGCTTCTTAAGCAATCTTAAAAGGAGCGATCCACCTCCTGCTTCAAGCCGGCTCAGATTTCTCTCCCCAGCTCTCTTGGTTATGTCACGCACTCCAACGTCCTCAACACTTGAGAGTATTCCTGAAAGTTTACATTTTGCCTTTTATTTAATTATACTGCCGTGACTTTGGATGTCCCTATTTCATTCATTCATTCATTCATTCAATCGTATTTATTGAGCGCTTACTGTGTGCAGCGCACTGTACTAAGTGCTTGGGAAGTACAAGTTGGCAACATATAGAGACCGTCCCTTCCCAACAACGGGGCTCACAGTCTAGAAGGGGGAGACAGACAACAAAACAAAACATGTGGACAGGTGTCAAGTTGTCAGAACAAATAGAAGTAAAGCTAGATGCACATCATTAACAAAATAAATAGAATAGTAAATATTTACAAGTAAAATAGAGTAATAAATCTGTACAAATATATATACAGGTGCTGCGGGGAGGGGAAGGAGGTAGGATGGGGAGAGGAGGGGAAAATGAGGGACAATCTGGGACAATCTGTCAGTCTGGGACAGTGTAACAGGGTCAGGGGCAGGCAAGGGCAGGGATCATGTCATTCTCATCCTCAGTATTTGCTCAGCACAAAATAGACACTCAATAAGTGGTGATATGATGATGATGGCAACCATGATGATACTATGCTGAAGACAGCAATGAGAGCAAATAAATGTAAAACAGGTAGGAACCACTAAGAACTAGGCTAGACTGTTCATTTCTGGTGTACAGAGAACATGTCTACAGATTCTACTGTACAGTGTGGCTCAGAGGACAGACTACAGGCTTAGGAGTCAGAGGTCATGGGTTCTAATCCTGGTTCTGCTGTGTGACTTTGGGCAAGTCACTTAACTTCTCTGTGCCTCAGTTCCCTCATCTGGAAAATGGGGATGAAGACTGTGAGCCTCATGTGGGACAACATGATTACCTTGTATCCCCCCAGTGTTTAGAACAGTGCTTGGCACATCGTAAGTGCTTAACAAATGTCATTATTATTATTATTACTCTCTTAAATGCTTAGTCCACCACACACAATAAGTGCTCAGTAAGTACCACTGATTGATTGCTGACCTCTTGAACAGGAAGCTTTGGGAGAGAAAATTGTTCCGAAGGCTTCCTTCACTTCACTTCCTTCACTTCCTTCCTTCACTTCACTTAGGAGAAGCAGCGTGACTCAGTGGGAAGAGCCCGGGCTTTGGAGTCAGAGGTCATGGGTTCAAATCCTGGCTCTGCCACTTGTCAGCTGTGTGACTTTGGGCAAGTCACTTCACTTCTCTGCACCTCAGTTACTTCATCTTTAAAATGGAGATGAAGACTGTGAGCTCCCCGTGGGACAACCTGATCACCTTGTAACCTCCCCAGTGCTTAGAACAGTGCTTTGCACATAGTAAATGCTTAATAAATGCTATCATTATTATTATTATTATTGAATCCCTTCTCAATAAATGCTATCATTATTATTATTATTGAATCCCTTCTCTTTACCCCATCTACTATGAGGAACTCTAGGTAATTGATTGAGACACACTGCTATCAGTTCTTAAGAAGTTGCCTTCCGTTCCTTGGATAAAGCAAGGTAAAAGTACTTCCTTAGTGACTCAGCCTCTGGGCTGCTCCCTCGGAAATGCAAGTGAAAGTCAAGTGTTTCTTTGTGTTCAACCTTTTTCCTGTCACCATTGTATTTATATTGGGCAGTACTAGGAAAAATCTCTCTTCCTTTATGCTTGACTACCCCCAGTGTGCCCCACCTCCTAGGCTAGTGATGTGGAATATAATATCATTCCAAACAACTAACTTTGTTTTTCCGGATCATCCCACGCACATTTTGTGCACTGAAACAGCTTTTTCAAAGTAGTGATCACCTGCAAAAATATTTTTACCTCAGTGTAAGAGGGAGTTTTAATTCATGGTCCTAAAATAACCCCCTCCTTATTTTGGCAGAATTTAAGCACTGGTGCTGATAATTGGAGAAACAAACAAAATAGAAAAAAACCCACAAAATCTGGGGTATGATTACCATTTGTCATGAGACTCAGGATGTCCAATTCTCTCATATTCAATCTCATCTGGCTTTCTCTCTCTAGTGACAAATTCCTGTCTCCAGATTTAGATGCCATTGGTTGGGGCAGAGTGACTTGAAAATTAAAAATCAGTTGAAGAAGGAATCAGGGGAAATTTTGGTTCCAAACTTTCACCTGAACTGGCCTGTTCATTCCAATTTCAGAGACAAATCCTAGGTCATCTTCACTCAAAAAAAGCTAATAAAATATATACCTCTACAAACAGAGTGGCTCATACTGTACCAACATAAGTCAATTTGACAACAGATTGGTGTGGTGGAAGACTGTGAGTCTGGAAGCTTGTGGACCTTGGTTTTAGATTGAGCTCTGCCACTAACCTGTTGAGTGACTTTGGGAAAATTACTCAACTTCTCTGTACTTCAGTTTCCTCACCTGCAAAATGTGGACAGTTGTATTTGCTTTTTTAACTACCTAATACAATTATCACGGGGACAGAAATGATGTAAGAGCTATGCAAAATCTAATGTATTATTATTCATTATCATTATCCTTTAAAAGTAAAATGGGGAGCTATGCACCTAGCTTTCATTCATTTAGTCATATTTATTGAGTGCTTACTGTGTACAGAGCACTGCACTAAGCGCTTGGCACTGTACTAAGCACTTCCTACATTGCTAATGTTTTCATACACCCTAGTCTGGAAATACAGCAATCATTCACTGTGGTGTTTGTGAGGCCAAAGAATAGTCACAGAAAAATTAAATTACGCCAAATAAATTGCCACAAATTTGTTGTAGGATGAAGAACTGTGTACTTACAAACCAATCAATGATGATAATAATTATGGTATTTGTTAAGCACTTACTATGGGCAAAGCAATGTATCATGCCCCGGGGAAAACACAAAATTCATTCAATCTTATTTATTGAGCGCTTACTGTGGGCAGAGCACTGTATTAAGTGCTTGGGAAGTACAAGTTAGCAACATATAGAGACGGTCCCTACCCAACAGTGGGCCCAAAATGAGCGGATTAAACACAGTCACTAGCCCATAGGCAGTTCACAAACAAAAAGGAAGGGGAGGGGAACTGATCACAGCCATGGGGCAAGAAATAGCGGGGTTAATTCAGTGTAACTTCAGTACTAACAAGAAAAGCAACAGTGTTAGGAAAGAATAACTCTCTGAGTCCTCACTGGTCCAGGCAGATTTCCAGAGTTCAAAAAGTTGGTACAGCATCAAATCTTAGCCTTGGCCATGAGGGTTTTGTGTGTGCGTGTTTGTGTTTGTGTGTGTGTGTGTAGGGTGCAGGGGGAGACTATGGCAATTAGATGCCTTGCTTACAGACTCAGAAGCTACAAGTGTAGCATAACCAATCCCTCCCAACATATCAGTCATGCCTTCTCTTCATCCCCCACAACGTTCTTCTCGATTTATCCAATTATTTCATGGTTTAGTGAAACGAGCCTCGGCTTGCGAGTCAGAGGTTGTGGGTTCTAATTCCCAATCCACCACTTGTCAGCTGTGTGACTTTGGGTAAGTCACTTAACTTCTCTGTGCCTCAGTTACCTCATCTGTAAAATGGGGCTTGAGACTGTGAGCCCCACGTGGGGCAACCTGATTATCTTGTATCTACCCCAGTGCTTAGAACAGTTCTTGGCACATAGTAAGTGCTTAACAAATACCATGATTGTTATTATTAATATTAATGATTTAACTGCTTGTGTTTATCATGTATATGTACTCCTAGATTATTTTAGCTATTTTTCATCAATAGTACTAATAATGGTAGTATCTATTAAGCATTAACTCTGTCCCAAACACTGAACTAAGCAATAGAATAGATATAAGATAATCAGCCCAGATGCAGTCCCTGTCCATTCAATCTTATTTCAACCTTATTCATTCAGTCATATTTATTAAGCGCATACTGTACTAAGCTCTTGGGAGAATACAATATGACAATAGACACATTTCCTACCCACAGTGAGCTTACAGTCTGGAGGACAAACTTACAATCATGTAGATATCAGCCTAAGTGGGCACTTCTGTCTAACACCTCTCTCAGTAAATTGTCAACTCCTCAAGGGCAGGAACTGTGTATTTCCTTCTTCTGGATGCTTCACAGCACTCCGTTCGGTACTCTATGCACAGTAGCTGCAAAAATCACTGCTGCTGATTCTGGAAACACTGGTGAGTGATGATGACCTGAGCATGACATCACATCACCAAGAATGCATGCACGCATAGGTTGAAGCCAATGGATTTCAGCAGATCTGGAAATATTGCAACTAGACCAACTGCTAACCCCTCCTCTTTTTATCTGAATGAAAGTGAAGCATCTGCATCATTAAGAAACAGTGGACTTTGGGTTTCTTTCCCAAGTGACCCTGTACAGACTAAGCCAGTGGGTGAGGGTGGGCAGTTCAATTTTTCTCTGCCTCAATGAATTCATGTGAAAAATTATTTGGAAAAACCCCGCTTCTGCAGAAGATGGTTATGGTAACTCTCAGTGAATGTTTATGGGAGTTCACTGAGACTTTCTGATGCAAAGAAGCTTTAAGCCTGCAGATTCTTTTCCAAGGAGCAGACGTTTCCCCCCTGTCAGAAATCATCTTTGTGTGTAGCCTTTTAAGTAGGCTGACTGCCAATATCTAGAGCAGGAAACATTAATTTAGCTTTTGATTATTGAAACACCCCCCAAAAAGACTAGGCTTGAAAGCTTCTGCAAATTTAAAAAAGAAGCAGCAGCATGGCATAGTGGATAGATCATGGGCCTGGGAATCAGAAGTCATGAGACAGCTCTGCTACTTTGCTGTGTGACCTTGGGCAAGTCACTTCACTTCTCTGGGCCCCAGTGACCACATCTGTAAAATGGGGATTGAGACTGTGAGCCCCATGTGGGACAGGGACTGTCCAACCCGATTTCCTTGTATCCACCCCAGCGCTTAGGACAGTACCTGGCACATTGTAAGCACTTAACAAAATACCATAATTTTAATAATAATAATAAATCTCAGGAAGACAGGTTTGATCCTTGGGAAAATCTGCCCCTTTTATAGATTCCATAGGGCTGGAAGTTAGCAATTAGATTGAGATAAATTATGCTGGGTTGGATTAGTTGGTCCAGACACTTCTGTGCTTTGGATTCAGCTAGGGGCAAATTTTAGTCAATCAACAAAACAGAAGGTTAGCTGCTCAGAAGCAGCGTGGCTCAGTGGGAACAGCACGGGCTTTGGAGTCAGAGGTCATGGGTTCGAATCCCGGCTCCACCACAAGTCTGCTGTGTGACCTTGGGCAAGTCACTTAACTTCTCTGAGCCTCAGTCACCTCATCTGTAAAATGGGGATTATGACTGTGAGCCCCACGTGGGACAACCTGATCACCTTGTATCCCCCCAGCGCTAAGAACAGTGCTTTGCACATAGTAAGTGCTTAACAAGTGCTATTATTATAGAAGCAGCGTGGCTCAGCAGAAAGAGCCCGGGCTTTGGAGTCAGAGGTCATGGGTTCAAATCCCGACTCCACCACTTGTCAGCTGTGTGACTTTGGGCAAGTCACTTAACTTCTCTGGGCCTCAGTTCCCTCATCTGTAAAATGGGGACGAAAACTGTGAGCCCCACATGGGACAACCTGATTACCTTGTATCTACCCCAGCGCTTAGAACAGTGCTTTGCACATAGTAAGCGCTTAACAAATACCAACATTATTATTATTATTATTACCCTACCAGATTGAAAATTGGTTACAAATGCATATTGGTTATAAATACGGAGCAGCGTAACCTAATAGAAAATAGTATAGGCCTAGAAGTCAGAGGACTTGTGTTCCACTCAGCTCAGCTAATTGTCTACTATTGTGACTTTGGGCAAAGCACTTTTTTTATGGTATTTGTTAAGTGCTTCCTATGCGTCAAACACTGTTCTAAGCACAGGGGTGGGTCAGACACAGTCCCTGTCCTGCATGGGGCTCACAGCCTAATTCCTCTGTGCCTCAGCTTCCTCATCCATAAAATGGGGATCGAAAGCCTGTTCTCAACCCATTTAGACCATGATCCCCACATGGGACAGGGAATGCGTCCAAACAGATTTGTGTTTACCCCAGGGTTTAGGCTGGTGTGTGACACGTAGTAAGTGCTTAACAAATGTAATAATAATGATACTACTGCTACTAATAATCATGATAGCATTTATTAAGCGCTTACTATGTGCAAAGCACTGTTCTAAGGTCTGGGGAAGTTATAAGACGATCAGGTTGTCCCAGGGAGGGCTCACAGTCTTCATCCCCATTTTCCAGATGAGGGAACTGAGGCACAGAGAAGTTAAGTGGCTTGCCCAAAGTCACACAGCTGACAATTGGTGGAGTCGGGATTTGAACCCATGACCTCTGACTCCAAAGCCTGGGCTCTTTCCACTGAGCCACGCTGTTTCTCTACTACTACTACTACTACTACTACTACTACTACCACTACTACTACTACTACTACTACTACTACTACTACTAATATATCCCTCTAAGACAGAGATGAGAGTAGAAGAGGAGGAAATAGAATGTGGCTTAGTGGATAGAGCTCGACCTGGGAGTTTGAAAGACCTGGGTTCTAATTCCAGCTCTGCCATGTCTCTGCTGTGTAACCTGGAGCAAGTCACTTCGCTTCTCTGGGCCTCAGTTACCTCATCTGTAGAATGGGGTTTAAGACTGGGAGCCCCATGTAGGACAGCGACAGTGCTCAACTTGATTAACTGGTATTTAACTAAAACAGTGCTTGGCACATAATGAGTGCTTAACAGTACCATAGTTAAATAGAAGAAATCTTAAAATCTTAATAAAGAAATAAAGAAATCTTAATATGTTAATATGTTTTGTTTTGTTGTCTGTCTCCCCCTTCTAGACTATGAGCCCGCTGTTGGGTAGGGACTGTCTCTATATGTTGCCAACTTGTACTTCCCAAGCGCTTAGTACAGTGCTCTGCACACAGTAAGTGCTCAATAAATACGATTGAATGAATGAATGAAAATCCCATTAATATGCATTTTTCCTCAAATATATAGTGTAGATACTTTTTGTGAAAGGATTTGAGGCTTTTTTTAAAAAAAAGGTGTGTTTACATGTGCATGTGTGTATCCTCAGAGTGTGGTTCCAGAAATGGTTCAGTCTGTTTCTGTAAAGTCTTTCATCATCCTCATTCCCGTCCCCATGATCTTCATCCCACATCAGTTCTCCTCTCTGAAGGCAGTGTGCCTGGGGGCCATGATTCACCAGACCCTCCTTGTTATTCACATTTTACATTGCCCACGCCGATGTTTTTCCATCCCACCACACGGCAGAACTGCCTGGCCACCTTTTCCAAAGCACGAGAAATAAGAGGAAGATAGAAGGATGGAGCAGTAGTGCTTTTTCAGGGTAGTCTGTCAAACCTTTCTCCCCACATTTGTCCCCAGTGAGTCTGTCCTGGCCTGGGACCCACAGAATCCTTTCTCTCCATTTTCTTAGAGTAGCAAAATGGAGATTTTTTTAATTAAAAAAAATCCCCACAGCATCTGGTATTGGTGATGCATGTTGTCAGTTCAGTTATCATTTAGTAAAAGAACAAAAGAAGCCCAGAGTACCCTGGAAGAAATGTTTATTAATGAGTATGGGGTGTGTTCCTGAAGGATGAACTTGATGGTAGGAATTTGGGACTTGATTCAGGACCCTGATCGGGGCCCTCCAGAAGGTGCTGCAAGTTTAAAACTGGGTCAATGGAGTGCTATGTTGGAGCATAACACTGGAATCTCTTTGAGTGACTTGTTTGGCTCTGCTTTCTGCACAGGCAAAGACATTAATTCTGAGCATTTGTGCCTCAACCTAGAGCACACCAAACAAAGGATGTTACTAAGTCACAATAGTTGTGAGGATATGAATTTTATGACCCATCAGAAGAAGACTAAGACTATCCATCAGTTCTCACCAAACATTTGGAAAACAGAAATGAATGATTTCACTGAATTATGCAACCAAGGCAATACTCCATCCATAAAAATAGAATACCAAAGCAAGAAGACCGGTATATCCTTACAAATAATAACAGACAGGATGCAATGAAATAGAGGCATCAATCATCATACTAAATTTGGTTGTTGTCCAATCTTTTATTCAGCTGTTAACCTCACCACAGAACGTGGTAAGGCAAAATCACCGACACTGAGGTCTCAAATACATCCAGCTCATTGTCAGTCGGTCAGTCATTCGTATTTATTGAGCACTTACTGCGTGCAGAGCACAATACTAAGTGGGAGAATACAATATAATAATATAGCACATTCCCTGTACATAACGAGCTCACAATCTATAGTCAGTAAGGCAGTATCCTTGAACACAAGACAAGTGAAGAGGATGGGTATCAGCAGGATTCTCAAGTAGCAGTATGGTGAACTGAAAGGAGAATGTGCTAGTTGGAAAGTGAGCAGAATAAACACTTGAAAGACAAAGAGAAACAATCTCATCCAATGCTGTCCAGCAACAGACTTGAGAGACAACAGCAGCAAGCAAATCAGCATAGCAAGAAACAATCAGAAAAAAAATCCTCTCTTTGAACAGGGACTTCAAGAAGACTGAGAGACCAAAAGGCAGAAATGAAAACAATGACAGGCATTGCAAATGGCAATTGTATTAGTGTAGCAAACTACAATCACTGCATGCCCTCAGCATAGTATGGATTATTAGTCATGAATACATCCTTTTGGCCATGGCTGTGTGCCTTGTTAGGGAGGGTCTCACCATAAAATCATCACCTTCAATTTGAAAAATGGAAATTATCTAATATCTGGAAACCCCGGTATTATTAATAGTGTCATGGTTAAATGAAGTTTGAAAGAGCAGGGTAGGTTGGAACTAATAGTTTGTGATTCACTAAACAGATCACTGGATTTTGGATTTCAGTAGATGCTTCCGTTTCACCCATATTCCCTTTTCCTGCAGTATCTTTCTCAGTTTTCTGAAAACTGTGTTTGGGTATTAGTGTGTGTATTAAAGTCATATTTTTACGGTGGGAGTGAAGGTGGAAGAAAGGGGAAAGGCAGCAGTAGCAGGAAACACAGTTCAATCAGTATTTCTGACAGCAATAGGCACAGCCCTGCTTCTGAATTCTGCTGCTCTGTGACTTCGTCAAAACTTTTTATTAAATTTGTCTTCCCTTTTCTGTCACCTCTCACTCTGTGGAGTTGACTGGTGACTTCGAAATCTGTGATGGTGGCCCTGTTGAACTCTGTTAGCCAGTAACTAGCTTGTGGACTAGGATATTACTGCTTTGAAATCAGAGCCAATTGGGAAAGAATGAGGATTCCAAATATAATTCAATGTCAGTGACCTTCTCTGGAAGCCTGACTCAGTGTCTTACATTCATGCAAGCTAGAGACATCTGCTTAAGTACTTATACAGTAAAGTATCCTTGAACTCTCCATGATAACATCAATGAAGAAATAGAGAAATCTGCATTAACGCTCTTTTTGACTCAGAATACATTTTTTTTTGTTTTGTGTTCTCTCACATTCCCAGTCATGCCATCCCATCTTTTATAATAATAATAATCTTATTATTATGGTATTTAAGTCCTTACTATGTGTCAAGCAGTGTTCTAAGGATGAGGTAGGGACAAATTTATCGTATTATCAATAAATATAATTGATTGATCAGGTTGTACACAGTCCCTGTCCCACATGGGGCTCACAGTCACAGTACTCATGGATGAAGTCTAGACTGTAAGTTCCTTGTGGGTTGGGAATGTGTCTTCCAACTCTGTTTTATTGTATTCTCCCCACAAGCAGTACAGTGCTCCGCACACAGGAAACCCTCAATAAAAACCATTGATTGATTTCTGTATCTGTTTCTTTTTTCATTCACTTGGCATTTTGTCTACTTTACAGCATAGTCAGCTATTTATGTCTCTTGTCTCTCGCATTAGACTGCTAATGCTGAAGGGCAGTGCTCAAGTTTTATATTTTCTCCTGTTTGTTCCTCTAGCACTCAGAACAGTGCTCTGCGCCCAGTAGACCCACAGTACTCTCAATGCTGTTGATACCGATTCCTCTCCTTGGGTTAAATACTTAACCTACTGGCCAGGAACAAGACTCAAACTTAGGTGGTCCTTATTGTCTAAAGAGCAGGGAGTGTTCAAAAAGATTCCCCAGCAATCCTTCTCATTGGCAGGAGGACAGTACAGATTTCCACTTGGGGTCTCTGCCCCTTCCTAGAGGCAAGTAGGCAAATAGCCAACCCTAAATATAGTGAAGAATCTGTCCCATCATCATGAGTCAGAGATCCCACAACTCATTTGGTTTAATACTCTCTGAGTCGGGAAGCTAAATCCTTCAAACTTCCATTAGAGCCTATTTCTTGCTCTCAGTGGAAATCCAGTCACTTTCTGGTCACTTATTCCATATATTAATCCTTCATATTTTGGAAGACTATTAGTAAGTCTCCCATTGACTGCTCTTCTATACAATCCCAATTCCTTGAAATTTTCTCTAGATCCTATATTTCAACCCTTATTATTCCAATTAGGTAGCCCTTGGAATTCTCTGGTTCTCTTTTAGATTGTTATGCCCTAACCCTTCTAGTTGCTCCTCATCCTCAGTTCTCTCACCTCCATCCCCTGATCCCTGCTATTTCTTTGGCTTGGAACTACATCCTTCCTAAATTTCCCAGACCACACATCTCCTCACATTCAAAGCCCTGCTAAAATCCCCCAAATCCCACCTCCTCCAGTGAGCCCTCCCGGATTAATTTTCTTGCATCCTGTGTCATAAAAAACCTTCTACTGACTCTAGAACTTCTGAACTTATTTATAGCCATTATATATATGTCTGTTCATTGGGGATTTAGTTGGGGTTTTTTTGACCACCCCAAATATTTTTATGCTTGTCTCTCTATTGAAGTGTAAGCTCTTTGTGGGCAGGAAACATGACACTTCTTTATTTTGTACTCCCCAAGTGCCTAGCTCTGGGAACTCAATAAAAAGAACTACTTTCTTTTACCACTATATTACTACTGGACTCAGTCCTATTATTAGAATAGGCTAGTCTCTGTATCTCTTGAATCTTTCTGGATGAGCACTACTTAGCTGATGTTTGTACTTGTGGTCTACTATGAGCTTTAGTTCCATACTTGCCATGCTCACATAAAGTCTCTTGTTCCCCCATTTTGGTTTTTTTGCAGTGTTTTTTCCCCTTCCTCATTATTCTACCCTGCACTTGTCACTACTGCATGTCAAGCTGTTTGTTTTTGGCTCTTCCTTCCTTTATGAAGGCAATGGCACGCACAGCATTTCCCGTTCTGTTCTCCAGCTATTCCTTAAATGGAGATAGTCCTGTGTGGCTGTGAAATGATTTAAGATCCTCATATAAAAGAAGAGTTATACATTCCATCATTGAGATGAACACATTAGGGACGAGAATAACAAGAAGGAAGGATAGTATTGAGTGGTTACAAAGCAAAATGATTTCAAGTGTAAGTTTTCTTTTAATGAGTTTAAATAATTCCAATTCCTTTGGAATCTTTCCTTGCATTGCTTATGTAAACCACAAAAAAATCCATGAATCACTCTACCTAGGGAAGTTATGGATTAGAAACACTTCCAGAGATTAAGTTGACTATTTTTGATGTCTGCATTTTCTGTAATTCGCATTGAATAATGTTCCCATCTACTCATTAGGCCCATCTCCTCTAAGGAATATTTCTGATTTGGTACCCTGAATCATAACAGTCTATCAAAGTCCAACATTTTCAGCTGGGCTTTTTGTTGGTAATGGCTCCATTCATAAACCTCAAAAATACTTGCCTTTAAGAATCAACAGTTTTTAATTATAATAATGCTCAGCCTTGCAGTTAAGTACATATTAGTTGTCATATGTTGTTACTTTCTTACTGTGTGAAATTTCAAAAAATGTTTTATTTGAAGCATGGAAAATTCTCATCTTCCCCAGCCTTCTACTTAGGACCACGTTAAACTGAAAAGGTTTTTTTTTTTTTTTGTCATCAGTGAAGTTGCACTGAGTATGAATGCTATTTACTTATGTTAATGCAAGATGAAAAAATTCAGACTTTGAATCTTGTTGCGCTACAAGCATTTCATTATAAAACCCGCAAAAAGCAGCATAGAATTTTGAAAAAGTTAATATGCTTGCAATTACTTATTTCCAAGTAACATTTGCACTTTTAATACATTTTTTTCAAAGGATTCCTTTACAAGTGATCTCTCTCACAAACTATCATTTAGAGCAAGTTGACTATGTGGCCAATTGTTCTGAATGCAAATGGACCCCCAGTTCTATGAGATGGGGGCTATCCCTGTAAAACCCAGCATTTTGGAAAACTTTCACTGTAGTTCTTATCCCAAATCTGGCCCCACATGTAGGCATACAGTTGTTTTTTCCAGTACTGCACTGTTTCCAGAAAGACATGCATTGTCTTCAAAAATGTTTCCTAATTCTGACATTGCATGCTATCTAAAATGTGTAGTGAAGCTTGCTCTGCCAGAACTACGTGTAGCTGGAGTTGATTTTTCCAATGCCCAAGAGTCTGCTTATGTATTAAATATGTGCATTTAAAATGATTATGTGTAATGTCTGTGCCTAATGAACTCTTCTGAATCTGCCACTGTCGACACTGTGGGTGGATGTGGCTTAAAAGCTGACATGCAACTAACAGTCTCTTTGACATTATGAGCAGATAAAGACAGCTTTGCTTCATGACAGTTACCCATCCATCTCCGATCAAGCAGAAACGCCTTACCATAGGCTTTAAAGCACTCAGCCTGCCCCCTCCTACCTTACCTCGCTGATTTCTTACTACAACCCAGCTCGCACATCTCACTTCTCTACTGAAAACCTACTCAGAGTACGTCAGTCTTGCCTCTCTCACTGCTGATCCCTTGCTCTGGCCTGGAATTCCCTCTCCCTTCCTATACAATATAGACTTCCAATCCTCCAAGAGGACTTCCCTGACTAAGCCTTCATTTCCCCTACCTCCTCTCCCTTCTGTACCACCTATGCTCTTGGATCTGTACCGTTTAAGCACTTGACATTCATCCTACCCTCAGCCCCACAGCATTTATGTACATATCCATTAATTTATTTTAATATCTGCCTCCCCCTGTAGATTGTATGCTTTTTATGGGCAGGGAATATGTCTACCGTTCTGTTGTATTATACTTTCCCAAGCATGCAGTAAAGTAAGCCCTCAATAAATAGCATTTAATGATTGACTGATGACCTACCATATGTTCACCAATGATGCGCTAGACAAAAAGTATAAAAAAATAGGCTGTTTTGATTACCAGCCTCTTCACCTGTATATATGCATATATGTTTGTACATATTTATTACTCTATTTATTTATTTATTTTACTTGTACATATCTATTCTATTTATTTTATTTTGTTAATATGTTTTGTTTTGTTCTCTGTCTCCCCCTTCTAATAATAATGATGGCATTTATTAAGCGCTTACTATGTGCAGAGACTGTGAGCCCACTGTTTGGTAGGGACGGTCTCTATATGTTGCCAACTTTTACTTCCCAAGTGCTTACTACAGTGCTCTGCACAGAGTAAGCGCTCAATAAATACAATTGATTGATTGATTGATTGATTCTGTGGCCAAGTTCTAGAACTGCCTTAGAAAAGACATCCAGCTTCTAGAACAATTTTACCTTTTCCACCTAGGAGCTAAGTTCAACATCAAAAGGCAATGTAAGATTACCAATTTGGAGAGTCCAGAAGGCAGTAAAGCTCAGGAAACATTGAGTAATGCTCACAGCAACACAGCTTCCCTGTCAGGGTGTGGTGGGGGAGAATGGATGACAGCAGGTTACCCAATCAGTTTCTCTGATGAACTGAAAGGTCAAGCCAGGAAGGTAGAATAAAGAGTTTATACAATTAATGACAATCTCAAATAATGTGAAATAGCAGTAAGCAGTTAGGAGACCATGGTGGCAGATGGACCAACCTAGTGGGCATCACTGGGGGGAGGGATTGCTTTCCTTGTGCCAAGACTTGACTCAAATTAGAAGACCAAGATAGGGGCTCAAAAATAGACAGCCTTTTTTTAAAAAACAAACCGTTAAGGCATCAAAGATCTGTCCTTAAATGCAAATAATGTGGCAGAGTGTATTAGTTTTGCATTGATCTCTTCAGTCACACTTGTGCACATGGGTAGGATAGCCTAGTCTTCAAATGTAAGGACAGCCTTATGTGTTTACTGTGTGCATTCATTCATTCAACTGTATTTATTGAGTGCTTAATGTATGCAAATCACTGTACTGAGCACTTCAGAGAGTACATTATCACAACAAACAGACATATTCCTGCTCACAATGAGCTCACAGTGTAGAGGACTATACAGAGGACAGTACTTACACTTAAGAAAGTACAATGGAGGTAAAATGCACATTGCTTGCCATCAGGGAGTTTATAATCTGAGGGGGGAAGGAATGTCATACCTGGCACCTTATCGAAGATATTTTTTAAAGGAAAAAGACCCCATATAGCTGTAATCCTTGCCATAGAGTGGAGGGCAGGGATCAGGTCTACCTAATATGGATCTAAGACTCTAAAATGTGCCTTTTACTAAGGTACATGAGAAACTGAGCTCAGGTTAACTACCTGTTACTGGGAAATTCTGAAAAGGACCTTGATTTCATGGGGCTGAATTTAGAAAGCTGTTAGAAAGCCACACTAATGGTTTCTGTGGAAATGTCTGCAGAACAGGAAAACACCCTAATTTAAACATCTCCCACTTAAAATGCTTCACATGTATGGTAGAACACAACTTTCCTCTGATGACCAACTGATAAAAATTGAGTCTGAGAGCTGTCAAACCTTCAGGATTAAGTGTTTCCTTTTCGTTTTGTTCAATACTTTAATTGTATAATAATAATAATGGTATTTATTAAGCACTTACTATGTGCTGGGAACCTTTCTAAGTGCTGGGGTAGATAAAAGCTACTCAGGTTGGACATAGTCCATGTCCCACATGGGGCTCACAATCTTAATCCCCATTCTACAGATGAGGTACTTGAGGCACGGAGAAGTTAAATGACTTGCCCAAGTTCACACAGTAGACAAGTGGATGAGTTGGGACTAGAACTCAGGACCTTCTGACTTCCAAGCCGATGCTCTACTGACTAGGCCACACTGCTTCTCTAGACCAAGCTGCTCATCACTTATATTAAAATAAAATTATTGTTAAAAGCTTGCCTTATACACATAAGATTTCTTTTGGGATGAAAGAGCAATTTTTCTCCATTCTTTTCTCTCTTGAAGTCCTAAAATATTTACCTCTATTCCATTACTCCTGGCAAAATTTCCCACACAATTCACTCATTCATTTTAGAAAGAAATGTGTGGCAGATGGCAGTAGGAATTTGGGTGTTCATAGGATGTTCAGGTAAATGTATTATAATGACACCATAGATCAGACAATGTAGGCATTTAAAATGAGGTTAAAGGAAAGTTAGACCTATTAACTACTGCTAAAGTTGCTAATAATAATAGAGAAACAGCGGGGCAGAGTGGAAAGAGCCCGGGCTTGGGAGTCAGAGGTGGTGGGTTCTAATTCCGGCTCAGCCACTAGTCTACTGTATGACCCTGGGCAAGTCACTTGGCTTCTCTGTTCCTCAGTGGCCTCATCTGCAAAATGGGGATGAAGGCTGTGAGCCCCATGTGGGACAACCTGATTACCTTGTGTCTACTCCAGCGTTTAGAACAATGCTTGGCATATAGTAAGTGCTTAACAAATACCATCATTATTATTAATAAAGAGGAAAAGGATTGTATAAAACACTTTCCAAAGGCTTTACCACGTTCTCAACCAAGCTATGTCACTATCTGTCATTCCAGAACACAATCCTATCGAAGCTAATATAAGTTCCCTACTGCTGCTTATTGCTACTGCAGGAGATTGGTTATAATGTTAATCTAATATATGTTTGCTTATATCTATGCATAGCTATTTCATCATTTAATGGTTATCATGTCCTCTATATGTTAAAAAAGCAGCATTTTGCTGAAGGTTCATCATGAGCAGAGAACGTGTGTACTGACCATTATAGTTTACTTTCCCAAGTGCTTACTATCAATCAATCAATCAATCAATCAATAGTATTTATTGAGCACTTACTATGTGCAGAGCACTGTACTAAGCGCTTGGGAAGTACAAATTGGCATCACATAGAGACAGTCCCTACCCAACAGTGGGCTCACAGTCTAAAAGGGGGAGACAGAGAACAGAACCAAACATACCAACAAAATAAAATAAGTAGGATAGAAATGTACAAGTAAAATAAATAAATAAATAAATAAATAGAGTAATAAATATGTACAACCATATATACATATATACAGGTGCTGTGGGGAAGGGAAGGAGGTAAGACGGGGGGATGGAGAGGGGGACGAGGGGGAGAGGAAAGAAGGGGCTCAGTCTGGGAAGGCCTCCTGGAGGAGGTGAGCTCTCAGCAGGGCCTTGAAGGGAGGAAGAGAGCTAGCTTGGCGGATGGGCAGAGGGAGGGCATTCCAGGCCCGGGGGATGACGTGGGCCGGGGGTCGATGGCGGGACAGGCGAGAACAAGGTACAGTGAGAAGATCAGCAGTGGAGGAGCGGAGGGTGCGGGCTGGGCAGTAGAAGGAGAGAAGGGAGGTGAGGTAGGAGGGGGCGAGGTGATGGAGAGCCTTGAAGCCCAGGGTGAGGAGTTTCTGCCTGATGCGCAGATTAATCGGTAGCCATTGGAGGTTTTTGAGGAGGGGAGTAATATGTCCAGAGCGTTTCTGGACAAAGATAATCCGGGCAGCAGCATGAAGTATGGATTGAAGTGGAGAGAGACACGAGGCTGGGAGATCAGAGAGAAGGCTAGTGCAGTAGTCCAGACGGGATAGGATGAGAGCTTGAATTAGCAGGGTAGCGGTTTGGATGGAGAGGAAAGGGCGGATCTTGGCAATGTTGCGGAGCTGAGACCGTGCTCTCTGAGACCGTTACTACAGTGCTCTGTACATAGTAATCACTAAATAAGTACCATTATTGATAGTGATGATGATGATGATGAAGGATTTTTGTTAGCTGTGTTTACCTTTCTCTCCCAGCAATTATCAAGTAACAACAAATTAAAAAAAACTACAAATGCACCTAGCTACTGTTTCAAAATGAGAATCCAGGTATCAGGACACAGTATGCACACATTACTTAATAGGTCCCCTGGTAATACTTACACTAAAAAGCACCATTTACCTAAAAAAATATTGTTTTCATCAGCAAAGGAAAAGTGTTCCCAGCAGTGTATTCAACTGCTGTGGCTACAAGGAGAAATATTGGAATTTAATCAGGGAACAAATGTAAAAATACCTTATAAATTCCACAGCCCCAGCAGCAGGTACTTAAAGTGTTCTTATTTTATTAAAATATTAAAACCTTTTTCTACTGAACTAGTGAAACTGAAAATAAAACTGCAGATATTGTCTGGTTTCCATAACATGATTTGCTCCATTTATTCAGATGTAAATGAAATGTGCCTTTTGTATCAACAAAAGTTACTTGGAACCATGCTAAGTGGAAGAGATTTGTCATAAAAGCAAATGGAAGATAGAATGAATATATGTGCACTTCATTTCTGACGTGCCTGGGGTCACAGTGAGATGATAATAATAATGATGGCATTTCTTAAGCGCTTACTATGTGCAAAGCACTGTTCTAAACACTGGGGAGGATACAAGCTGATCAGGTTGTCCCACAGGGGGCTCACAGTCTTAATCCCCATTTTACAGATGAGGCCACTGAGGCACAGAGAAGCCAAGTGACTTGCCCAAGGTCACACAGCTGACAATTCGTGGAGCTGGGATTTGAACCCATGACCGCTGATTCCCAAGCCCGGACTCTTTCCACTGAGCCACGCTGCAGATGCCTTATTAGCTCTTAAATGATTGCAACAGTATTTGTTTGACAAGGTTGAGGATATTGAGTCATAGTCAAGCTAAAGAACAGTAGTTGATACTGTAAGAGCATGGTTAAAGTGAACCTTTAGGAAATGCAAAAAACAATCAATCACTTCGCCCATTCTCTGATTTAACCTTGAAAAGGCAAAAACAGATTGCATAATCTCTTACACAGGAGTTATTAAGAGTTACTCTTTGGTAGGTTTGAAATTTTGTTCCGGCCCGGCCTCATTTTCTGTATCTGGAAACAAAGGAGTCCAAAAGAGGACGAATTCTTCAACTTCGGCTGTGTGGGCTGAGAATGAAGCCAGTCACCTAGATCATCGTGGTAAACAAGTGAGGTAGGAAATGGTTCGTGTTACTTGGTGCTTTTTTCATGAATGTGCAGAGGGCTAACAGTAAACCTAGCCCCCCTTTCCTCTTCCACCATTCTGCATCACTCTGACTTGCTTGTTTTGCTCTTCTCCCCACTCCAAGCCCCACAGAACTTATGTTCACATAATAATAATGGTATTTGTTAAGTGCTTACTATGCACAAAGCACTGTTCTAAGCGCTGGGGGGATACAAGGTGATCAGGTTGTCCCACGTGGGGCTCACCGTCTTAATCCCCATTTTACAGATGAGGTAACTGAGGCCCAGAGAAGTGACTTGTCCAAAATCACACAGCTGACAAGTGGCAGAGCCGGGATTAGAACCCATGACCTCTGATTCCCGAGCCGGGGCTCTTTTCACTGAGCCACGTTACTTCTCATATCTGTCATTTAATTATGTTGTTGTCCGTCTCCCCAACTCTGGACTGTAAGCTTGTTGCAGGCAGGGAACATATCTGTATGTTATTGTATTATACTCTCCCAAGTGCTTAGCACAGTGCTTTGCACGCAGTAAACATTCAATAAGTATGATTGAATGAATAAGTAGGGAGAGAACAAGATCATGACTAATGATCAATGGCTCTCCCATCCCAAGGTCCATCTTCAACAGAAGATATTTGGAGGAACAGAGTGTCGACTGCCCTCCTTGATATCCATCCCAGGGTATGCACTATCTAACATTCCCAGTAGTTCTCGCTATATCTTCATTCACATTCATGAACCTCTCATCCACAAATTGATTCAGAATTTAAGTTTCTTGCAGACATGAAAGTGTCTCTCCTTTCTTTTGTACTTTCCCAAGTCCATTGTACCCAGTGGGGGCACAATGCATACCATGACTTCTAAAATTCTCTTATCCATGAATTGATCCAAAGCCCGCCTTGACCTTTCTGACATTTTCAACCCGCAGAACTTTCCCTGGTTATCAATTCCATGGTTTCCACTCACTACATGGAAAAATCTCCCAAACTCTGCTCCCGCGCCCTATCCAGAGTCATGCTGGCATGGAGGCGTAGCACTATACCAGATGCTTGGGAAAGTACAAGACAATAGAAAAGCAGCATGGCCTAGTGAATAGAGCTTAGTACAGTGCTCTGCACACAGTAAGTGCTCAATAAATACAATTGAATGAATGAACAGAGCATGGTCCTGGAAACCAAAAGGACCTGGGCTCTAATCCCAGTTCTGCCACTTGTCTGCTGTGTGACCTTGAGCAAGCCACTTAACTTTTCCGTGCCTTAGTCACCTCCTCTGTAAAATAGGTATTAAGACTATTAGCGCTTTATGGGACTGGGACTGTGTCCAACCCGATTTGCTTGTATCCACCCCAGCGCTTAGTACAGTGTCTGTTTCATAGTAAGTGCTTAAAAAATACCGCAATTATTATTATTATTAGAGTTTAGACACAATCCCTGCCCACATGGAACTGGCAGTTTACAGAAAGCGACAGGCACTGAAATAAATTACAGAGAGGGAAAAGAGTAGAATAAAAAGGTATATACATAAACAATCCCGGCTCTCAGTGAGCTTTCAGTCTAGTGGAGGAGACAGAGTAAAATGAATTACTCAGCTAGGGGAAGCAGCATAAAGGGGTTGAGTTCTTCAGAACTTTCCCAGGAGGCCAAGTCAAGATCTGGGAGAGTCCCATATAACAGTTCTAGCTCTCTCCCACTCTACTCTGCCTCTGCCCACTCAGATTCCTAAATCAAGAATCATCCTGGCCCATTTTAGATATCCCACTGCTGACTGTCCTGGGACCATCCCCAATCTCTGGCAGGCCTAGATACTAACCATTCGATGGCTAACTCCCCGAGGGCAAGGACCTTATCTGTTAATTGTACGTCACAGGTACTTAATAAGTGTTTTTCGCACAATAGACATTCAACAAATACAGTCGATTGATTGATTGATCTCATGGGTTGGAGAGTAATGAGAAGCCCAGCTGCCAAGCACCCTGAGTCACACTGTTCAGGAGTCCCAGATGATTCCCATGGCCTGAGTCAGGATACCCAGTTCACTGCTCGTGGCTCCAAAACTTTTTCCACTGTCTGGGTATGACAGTCTCACAGACATTGCTCTGGTTGTGAAAGTTAGGTCTTCCCCAGGCAGATCAGGGTCCCAAAATGGCTTTTTCCAAAGCAAACAGCCATTCAAAAATATGCAGCCCTATGCTGATTTGGCCAAATCTGAGTAAACCATATTCTACAATTCATCCTGAGTGTATTTTTCACTGGGGTTGTTGGAACAATCTCAATTAACACAATGCCAAGCCTTCTTCCTCTGCTCCAACAGAACAACTTCAGTCAACCCACCTGTTCCATTAATCAATAGTTCTCAACTTCACACCCCACTGAGATGGTAATAAACTTCCTCCTCATTCGTAGACTTCTGGAAAGCATGCTAGACTGGAAACTAAGGTCTGTCTAGTGTTGTCATCAAATGTAGGTTCATTTAGGCATGAGTAAACCTACCCTGACAAAACAGCAGACTTTCTTGAGGATTTTGAACCTACCCTTTTTCTTCTGCTTTGTTCTCATGTTGGTGTTGGAAATGGAAGATTCCAAATCTGGCACAATTGTCATGGGGCCAATTTAGGGAATAGTTGGAAACCTTGAGATTTTTTCTTTTGGTAACTATAGGTGGCCTTCTACAGGGCTGTGTGGGGGGGAAAAAATCCAAAACAAACAAACCAGAATTTGAAAAAAAAAAGTTTCTTAAAACCAAAGGCTATCCAACATCTGGTAGACGTCCTTATTAAATTTGAGCATGGAAGATGCCTCTTTTTTGTTTGAATAGCAGTGAATGTCCACCTTATCTTTTGAAAGTTGGAGAAAATATAAGAAATAGTAATAGATGATAGGTTATTATGAAAAAAAGCACTGATGTAAAAAGGCATGCCCCTACATCGTAAAGATGGTTATCTGGGAAAGCCATCCTACTGTTAATAATAATGATAATAATAATGATGGTGTTTGTTAAGCGCTTACTAAGTGCCAAGCACTGTTCTAAGTACTGGAGTAGATACAAAGTCATCAGGTTGTTCCACCTGGGGCTCACAGTCTTAATCTCCATTTTACAGATGATAAGGTAACTGAGGCCCAGGGAAGTGAAGTGACTTGCCTAAAGTCACACAGCTGATAAGTGGCAGAGTCGGGATTAGAACCCACGACCTCTGACTCTCAAGCCCAGGCTCGTTGCACTAAGCCACGCTGCTTCCCTAAGCTCTCCAGTGACCCTTCACTGACACTGCCGGAGACAAAGCAATGCACTGGAAGGGCCAACAGACCTACCCAGGACAATATAACAAGGTTCAGGTCCTTTCCTTGAATGGCATTTATTAAACTCTTACTGTGTGCCAGACACTGTTCTAAGCATTCAATCAATCACTCAATCAATCGTATTTATTGAGCACTTACTGTGTGCAGAGCACTGTACTAAGCGCTTGGGAAGTACAAGTTGGCAACATACAGAGACAGTCCCTACCCAACAGTGGGCTCACAGTCTAAAAGGGGGAGACAGAGAACAAAACCAAACATACTAACAAAATAAAATAAATAGAATAGATATGTACAAGTAAAATAAATAAATAAATAGAGTAATAAATATGTACAAACATATATACATATATATACAGGTGCTGAGGGGAAGGGAAGGAGGTAAGATGAGGGGGATGGAGAGGGGGACGAGGGGGAGAGGAAGGGAGGGGCTCAGTCTGGGAAGGCCTCCTGGAGGAGGTGAGCTCTTTATTAAACTCTTACTGTGTGCCAGCCCTGTTCTAAGCATTCAATCAATCAATCAATTGTATTTATTGAGCGCTGACTGTGTGCAGAGCACTGTACTAAGTGCTTGGGAAGTACAATTCAGCAGCAAAGAGAGACCTGACCATAACGGGCTCACATTCTAGAAGGGGGGAGATAGACATCAAAACAAGTAAACATGCAATCCCCACTCGGGGTCCCCTCTCTCTCCCATTTTCCACCAAGAGTCTCCCCACTCTCCCCTCTCCCCCTAATTCCCATCCAGGACCTCCCTGCTCCCTCCCCACACCCCCCATCCCCACCTGGGACTTCCCTGCTCTCATTTCACTGATGTTGATACAAGCTCATCAGTTGGGATACAGTCCATGTCCTATACGAGGCTCACATTTTACAGATGAGGTAACTGAGGCACAGAGGCAGTGACTTACCCAGGGTCATACAGCACACATGTGGCAGAACCAGGACTAGAACCCCGGTTCTTCTGACTTCCGTGCCCCTGCTCTATCCACTAAACCACTGCTGCTTCTCAATGAGAGGAGTACAGACCTCTATTGAAATGGAAATCAATCAATCAATCAAGCAATGGTAATTATTGAGCACTTACTGTGTACAGGGCATTGTACTAAGACCTTGGGAGAGTATGATACAATAGAGTTAGAAGACGTCCCTGTCCTCAAGGAGCTTTCAGACTAGAAGGGATAGACATTAAAATAAATTACAGCTGAGGGAAATGGCAGCATATAAGGTTAGGCACATAAATGCTGGGGGCTGGTGATGGGATGAGTAGCAAATTGCTTAAAGGGATTCACATCAAAGAATTTAGTCAATGCAGAGGGGAGGGTGAATAGCGCTTAGTAGGGTGCTCTGCACACAATAAGCACTCAATAGATACGATTGAATGAATGAACGAATGAATAGGGAAAAATGAAGTGTTGGTTGGGGAAGGCCTCTTGGAGGAGATGGTAATTTGGGGGAGGTGGGAAGATGGGGAGAGTGGTGCTCTGAAGGATATGAAGGGGAGGGAGTCCCACTCCATAGGGTGGTATGGGCAACAAGGTGGTGGCAAGACAGGTGAGATTGAGGTAGAACGAGTAGTTTGGCATGAAAGGAGTGAAGTTCTGTAAGGTAAGTTGTGCTGTAGTAGAAGATGAGTGAAGTAAGGTAAGCCGGGGAGAGCAGCTTAAAAGCTTAAAAGCCAGTGGTAAGGAGTTTCTTTTGATGTGAAGGTAGATGATCATTATGAAAATTTTGAAAATAGCACTTTCAAGATTATTCTCATTTTAACTGACGACCAAACAGAAGCGTTTCAAATAATATTCCCAGGGGCAACAAAGTGTGATACCAAAACCAAAAAAAAAAAAAAAAAAAAAGCCCTGTTTCCATCTAGGGAATTTAGGTTTGCTCAAAGGGGTGCCATTCCTCCTGTTTCAAGCAGGTAACAAGATGAAACAGTAAGTTTCAACTGTTCAGAAGCACCCTGGTGAGCTCTCATTCAGAGAGGAGTTTGTCAGTTGTTCAAGGGGCATTTTGGACTCTGCTTTGTTCAGCTATGATTACAGTCCTAAGGATAGAAAACTCATAACACAGATTCTTTTTTAAGATCATGGAGAAGCCAGCACCCAAGAAGGAAGGAAATATATTCTAATTCTGAATTGAGTGGTACAATAGACAGCAATTAGGATGGACATCAAAGGAACGGAGAAAATTCCATCATCACTAGGCAGGAGATGTTATTCTCATAGCCAAAAAAAGAGGTCATGAACAGATCTATTAGGCAGCCGCTAATGAAATAAAGTCACATAAAATGGGCTAAATTAACTTCTAGGTATTGAACAAGTGGTCTGTCAGAGGTTTCTTGTGATTATAAAGTGTAACAAGGAGTTGTGTAGCTACTGTGTAACTTGATGATGAAGATAATAATAATAATAATAATGGCATTTGTTAAGCGCTTACTATGTGCAAAGCACTGTTCTAAGTGCTGGGGAGCGGAAACAAAGTAATGAGGTTGTCCCACGTGGGGCTCACCGTCTTCACCCCCATTTTACAGATGAGGGAACTGAGGCTCAGTGAAGTTAAGTGACTTACCCAAGGTCACACAGCAGACATGTGGCAGAGTCGGGATTCGAACCTATGATCTCTGGCTCCAAAGCCCGTGCTCTTTCCACTGAGTCATGCTGCTTCTAAGATGGAAAATAATCAAGTGTAATAATAAAGATACAATCTAGCCAGTTATAGTAGCACTGAAGGAGTGATGCCTTTTTGATCTTCAAGTGATTTCAGTGGAGCACTGCTCTCTCCCAAGCCAAATAATCAGCCAGGATTGAGGATGGGTTGCAGCCCAGACTGGCCTAGGCTGAGAAATAAAGAGTCCGAGGGCCAGTGAGGAGTGGAGAATTCACGGGGTCAAGTTGGGAGGAGCAGGGAGAGAGAAGGTTCCTTAGTACCGAGGCAAGTCTTGGCAATGGGAAAACCCTCTCCGTTTCAGGTGGGGTTGATGAAACAGAAGATCCCTGAAGTCCCAGGGAACAAACCCCCACTCCTTCTACAGTGGAGATGGGGAAAGTCACTTTACCTGAGTGCAGGGGACTGAAGCAACATTTTTTCTCTCTTGTTCCAACATTCACACCTACATCTCCCCTCTCTCCCCACAGCGTGGCTTAGTAGAAAGAGCACAGTCTTGGAAGTCAGAGAATGTGAGTTCTAATCCCAACTCCTCCACTTGTCTGCTGTGTGAGCTTGGGCAACCCACTTAACTTCTCTGTGCTCATCTGTCAAATGGGGATTAATAATAATAATAATAATAATAATAATGGCATTTATTAAATGCTTACTATGTGCAAAGCACTGTTGGGGAGGTTACAAGGTGATCAGGTTGTCCCATGGGGGGCTCACAGTTTTAATCCTCTTTTTACAGTTGTTGTACCTGAGGCCCAGAGAAGTTGTGACTTGCCCAAAGTCACACAGCTGACAACTGGCAGAGCCAGGATTTGAACCCATGCTCTTAAGACTGTAAGCCCCACGTGGGACAAACTGATTTCCTTGTATCTACCCTAGCACTTAGAACAGTGCTTGGTGTGTAGTGCCATAATTACTAATTATTATTATTATTTATCTCTGTTTCTCACGTGCGCACATACACACACACATCACCTAACAAACAAGTCTGACTGGAGTTTCAAAATGATACAGGCTCAGCTGGGGTCCACCTCAACCAGCACTCCCTTTTCAAGGACAAAGTTAGCCGACCTCATGAGACATGTAGGTAAACTTTTGAAGGAGTGGGGAGCAGCCAGTCACAGTACACATTAGTACCACTGACTTGGGGAAGAGATGCTTGGAGATTCCGTCGACCACATTTATTGCTAGACCAAAGGGCTGTTATGTAGACTTCCCTAATAGCATCCTGTAAAACTGCCCCATCCAAGCAGAGGCCCAAGTGGCAGTTCAGAGTGCCAGAGACTCCATCTGTGGCTGAGGCACTCGTGCAGAGAGGCAGGGTTTGTATCCACTGGGAGTGAGTGTGGTGGTTTTCTTTGGTGAAACTTAATAATACTAATAATAATAATAATGGCATTTGTTAAGTGCTTACTTTGTGCCAAGCACTGTTCTAAGCGCTGGGTGGGGGATACAAGGTAATTAGGTTGCCCTGCATGGGGCTCACAGTCTTGATCCCCATTTTCCAGATGAGGTAACTGAGGCACAGAGAAGTTAAGTGACTTGCCCAAAGTCACACAGCTGACAAGTAGTGGAGGCGGGATTAGAACCCATGACCTCTGACTCCCAAGTCCGGGCTCTTTCCATGGAGCCATGCTGCAGACATACCAGTCTGCAGTCACTAGTCATAATAGTGGTAAGCTCCTTGTGAGCAGGGAACCTGTCATTTCTTTATTCCGTTCTTCCCAAGCACGGAGTGCTTAATTATATGACAATTATTACTACCATTAGTAGTAATGGTGTTTACTGAGAGCTCCCTGGGAAAATACAACAGAAGAAAAAGACACAGTCTCCTCCCACTAGTAGCATGCAAACTAACAGCAGAGACAAGCATAGAGTATCATTTACAAAGTAGAGTAATGGATATAACAATTGAACGTACAATTGAATATATGTGTGTTGAGGTTGGGTGTAAATATTTACATAACTGCTAGAGGCGACTTGGGATGATGGGGATTATTCAGAGAGGGCTTGTTGGAGGAACATGGGGAAAGATGTTTTCTGAAAGTTCCAGGCAGGGGGACCAGCATGAGTGGAGGGACAGAGATAAGGGAATCGATAATGAGGTTCAGTGTGAATGTTACCTTAGGAGAAAAAAAGAGAGCAAGCCGGGAAGCTGCAGGTGAAGAGCGCTGAGGTGGAAGATGTGGAGAGCCTTGAAGCCAATCATGAGGAGTTTTTGCTTGATGCAGAGGGAAATGGACAGTAAAGGAGAAGCAGCGTGGCTCAGTGGAAAGTGCACGGGTTTTGGAGTCAGAGGTCATGGATTCAAATCCCAGCTCCGCCACTTGTCAGCTGTGTGACTTTGGGCAAGTCGCTTCACTTCTCTGGGCCTCAGTTAACTCATCTGTAAAATGGGGATTAAGACTGGGAGCCCCACGTGGGACAACCGATCACCTTGCATCCCCCCAGTGCTTAGAACAGGGCTTTGCACCTAGTAAACGCTTAATAAATGCCATTATTATTATTATTATTAAAAGGAGGTTTTTGAGAAGTTGGAAAGATGTGGCAAGTGATGTTTCAAGAAGATGAAGCACGACATGAAAAGATGTTCATGTCATTTTTAAACCAAAACACTGAAAGAAAGCCAGGGATTGCAGAAACCATGAGGGCCCACCACCATTACCACTACCCCCAAGTCAGTACTCCCTCCTGCCTAACCCAGGAAAGAGGCAGTTTGATGGTATTGGAATGGGAGAGTGTGAGGGGCAGGAAAGCATCCTCTCCAGTATTTAATGCAAACAAGGAACGTCAGGGAAGTTCATACAATTAGTCATCTATTGATTACTCCGCTTTGTAAATAATAATCTATGCCTGCTTCTCCTGATAGTTTGTATGCTCCTGGTGGCAAAGGCCTGTGTCTTGGGCTTCTGCTGTATTTTCCCAGAGAGCACTCAATAAACACCATTACTACACCAGTGCAATAGGGAAACTAAGGAAAATGACTGATGTGGAAATGGATAAAAAGCACAATCCCAACTCTAGAGGAGTTTCCATTGTAATGGGGGAGACGGACATTCAAATAAATTACTGGTAAGGGAAGAAAGAGAACATGAGGATCCATACGCAACTGCTGAGAGAATGGGGGTGGGGGATACCTAAGTGCTTAGGGGTGGGAAGGTGGAGTAAGGAAGAAAAACAGGTGGGAGAGGGTGGTTAGAGCTCAGTCTTGGAAGGCTCCCTGGAGGAGTGAGGAAATGAGGAAAGGACGTGCTTAAGCCAAGGTAAACTTTGCTGTGTTGTCTCAAGGGGAGAGAATGTGTTAAAAAAAATCAGCATTAAAATAAAATAGCACTGTTGTTAAAGAATGCTATAGCTGTAATTCTATTTGTTCTGACAATTTTGACACCTGTCAACATGTTTTGTTTTGTTGTCTTTCTCCCCTTCCTAGACTGTGAGCCCATTGTTGGGTAGGGACCGTCTCTATATGTTGCCGACTTATACTTCCCAAGCACTTAGTACAGTGCTCTGTACACAGTAAGCACTCAATAAATCCGAATGAATGAATAAAAGAAGAGCATTATAATGGGGAGTGGCTGTTTACATAGGGAAAAACACAGACAGGAAATAAAAATGGTATCAGACAAGAGGAGCCCATGGAATATTTTGGGATAGAAATTTTGTACTTCTACAACAAAAATACTGACCAGAATGAAGACACCTAGCAGGAAATGTTAAATGACCTTCAGGAAGCTGTCAATATAAAGTTAGCAATAGGCGTGGGAGATTTCAATTATCTTCACCTCTACTGACTGAAAAACTCATCAGAATGAGGAATGAAGGGAATGTTTTTGATAAGATCATTGATCTACCATTCCTAGAACCCACAAATAAATACTATAAACTGGATTTGACCCTGAATAGATGACAGGTTCTTGTGCGGGAGGATTCTATGGGAGAGTGACTCTTAGCTATCATAGTACAATTAAATTTAGCATTCTTGCTAGGGAGGGAATTGGATGCCAAAATATCCCAGCACACGGATTGCATTGTAGAAAACGTAACTCTGATCCAACATAAATTCATTCATTCATTCAATCGTGTTTATTGAATGTTTACTGTGTGCAAAGCACTGTATTAAGTGCTTGGGAAGTACAAATCGGCAACATATAGAGACGGTCCCTACCCAACAACAGGCTCACAGCCTAGAAGGGGGAGACCGACAACACAACAAAACAAGTAGACAGGTGTCAATACCATCAGAATAAATAGAATTATAGCTATATACACATCATTAATAAAATAAATGGAGTAATAAATATGTACAAATTTTCATTCATTCATTCATTCAATCGTATTTATTGAGCACTTACTGTGTGCAGAGCACTGTACTAAGCACTTGGGAAGTACAAGTTGGCAACATATAGAGATGGTCCCTACCCAACAGCGGGCTCACAGTCTAGAAGAGTGGGCTCACAGTCTAGAAGCTCACAAATATACACAAGTGCTGTGGGGAGGAGAAGGGAGTAGGACAGAAGGAGGGAGGGGAGGTGATGGGGAGGAGAGGAAAATGGGGGGCTCAGTCTGGGAAGGCCTCCTGGAGGAGGTGAGCTCTCAGTAGGGCTTTGAAGGATGGAAGAGAGCTAGTTTGACAGATGTGTGGAGGGAGGGCATTCCAGGCCAGGGGGAGGACGTGGCCAGGAGTTGATAACGGGACAGGTGAGAACGAGGCACAGTGAGGAGGTGAGTGGTGGCAGGGGAGCGGAGTGTGCGGTCTGGGCTGTAGAAAGAGAGAAGGGAGGTGAGGTAGGAGGGGGCGAGGTGATGGAGAGCTTTGAAGCCGAGAGTGAGGAGTTTTTGCTTCATTCGAAGGCTGATAGGCAACAACCGGAGATTTTTAGGAGGGGAATGACATGCCCAGAGTGTCTCTGTAGAAAGCTAATCCAGGCAGCAGATATAGGAAAGCTGAAAGGAGTCACCCAAAGAGTTATACAAAAGCCCTGCCTAAACTGAAAGTGGTGTGGCCTAGTGGAAAGAACAAAGCCCTAGGTGTCAGAGGACCTGGATTCTAATCCCAGCTCTGCCACTTGCCTGCTGTGTGTGAGCTTGGGTAAATCACTTAGCTTCTCTGTGCCTCAGTTACCTCATTGTAAAATGGGGATTAAGACTGGGAGCCCTGTATTGGACAGGAACTATGTCCAATCTGATTATCTTGTACCTACCCTAGCACTTAGTACAGGGCCTGGAACATAATAACCATTTAATGAATATTTTTTTAAAAAAACTGATTAAAACGAAAGAGTTTTTCAGATGAAAAACATTGTTTTAATGTCAAGTTTAACCGAGTGAGGAGAACCAGAAAATCCATAAAGAGTGAGTGTCAGATCAGGTGCAAGCAGTAAATTAGAGGACCAAAAAGGAATTTGAAGGCCATATTGCAGAAGATGCCAACATTGATGTTAGAAGATTTTTCAAATACATCAAAAGCGGGAAGGTAGTTAAAGAACTTGTGAGACAGTTTGGTGACTGCAGTTTAAAGGTACACTGTGAGATCAAAAGGAGCTAGCTGGTGAGTCAGTGATTACTGGGAAGATGCTTGAGATAATCCAGCAACCCAGTGAATTTTGGCAGTCAAAAAGTTAGAGGAATTAGATCAAATAATGGTAAACAAGAGTGTTAGTCAGAAATTGATAAGCAAGCCGCGAGCAAATGCCAGAATCATATTTCACCCACCAAGAAAACTAAAGGAAATGAAAGAGGAGTAGCAGAACTCCTGGAAAAACTGTGTAACTTATCATTACAAATGGCAACGAAGCCAGATGATAGGCAAATTAGCAGTGTAATTTCCATTTACAAGGGTCCCAGAGGTGATCTTGGAAATTATAATCTGGTGAGTCTTCAATGCCTACTATATTTATAGACTCTACAGTAGGGTTTAACATCCTGTTTCGCCACCTAGGCTGTAATCTCACTATGGGCAGGTAACATGTCTAGAAGGCTCTGTTGTTTTGTATTCTTCCAAGAGAATAGTACAGTGCTCTGCACACAATAAGTGCTCAATAAATGCTTTTGATTGTACTGGGATTTGTGTGTCTCTGTGGAGCAGGAACTTTATAGGAAGCACTGTGGCTGGCAACCATGGAAGCTCTCAGCAGATCTGATGGATGCTGTTAGTGGCCACCAGAGTCTGGAGGCAGGAGGTCCTGCCCAAAGAGTGAAAATAGTGGCATGTCTGCTCTCCAGTCCGCTTTTCCTGCAGTCAAAGTTCATGGACAGAGATTGGTCCAGCACTAGAAGAGGGTTTGGTTTGCCAATTTTAGTGCTGGTTCCAATCTCTCAGTGCCACAGTGACCTGGAGAATACAGAGGCTGCCCCAGCTGCTGGTAGGAGTCAAGGCTGCCCTGGGGCACAATCTCAGGATCCACAGAGCAGAGCGACGTTATTAAATCATCACCTTTCTTTTTGGCCAATAAAGTTCCAAATGATTTCAATCTAACCAAGCCAGAACAAACTGCATTTCACCCAGGTGACTTGAAGCACTTTCCAATTATATGAAATGATCCCCATACAGGTAATTAGTTTGGGGTAGAATAAATACACACCCACCCACCTGAAAGGAAGATCATCTTCCCTAACTCTGAGCTGGAGCTATTAAATGGCACCAGCACGCTGCTAAGCAATTTGGGACAGGAAGGAAATCCTAACCTCCATCCAATGGACTCTCCAAGGAGTATTTAAGTTGGCAGACTGAAATTCCCCATGCTGGAATTTGGTTGAGCTAATATCTGACACATTAAATATACTATGTGCTTTTTAATGACCATGAGGACCTGGGTTTCCCCTCTTCTCCACTGTGCAAACCTGGACCTAATAGTGGAAGGGCATGAGACATAACTACATCACTGCTGACTCAGAGGAGGACACACACTCCTTCTGCACACCACAATCCTCTGTGGCCTTAATTCTTGATGGGAAAGATCCCAGTTAGGTTTGGTCTTTATCTGGAAAGAGGCTGACCATATTACTTTTGTGGACAAGCTGGATTTGGGAACACCATCCCAAATTTGCCTGCTTTCCCATTCCCTCTCAGTGACTGTGTCATCACAGGGAACCAAGAGGGACAGAGGGCGGGAGCAGGGAAGGGGGAAGAAGTGTATGGATTGAGCCCCCTGGAATTCGGTATCATCTATAAGTCCCAGAATGATTCGGGACCTAATTGAACAGGCGCTGAGCATGCTCTAGTCCAGATGTGGATATCCAATCCTATAAAAGGAGCAAGGTAAGCAATGCAGTGCTACCTTTAGCACATTTTTTTTTTTCTGAGGCTCATCTGCCAAACTCTGGGACTGTTCTGGCCAAACCAGAAAACGTGGTTCTCCTCATACCTCTCTAACACTCCTTCTCAGTTTGGTTCACTAGCTCCTCTCCAGCTTCTCATCCTCTTACTGTGGACATTTCTCAGACACTGTCTTGTCTTCTGGATCTCCTCTTCTTCTCCCTTTTCACTTACCCACTCACGTGCCTTCAGATATCACGTCTATGGAGATGATCCTACTTCTCTAGCCCAGGCCTCTCCTCTGACCTACACTCCCTACAGGACATCCCCATTTGGATGTCTTGCCACCACCTCAAACTAAACATGACTAAAATGGGACTTCTCATCTTCCCTCCTAAACCCTCTCTTCCTAACTTTCCTATCTCCACCAATAACATCCCCACTCTTTCTGTCCCATTCATTCATAATAATAATAATAATGGTATTTATTAAGCGCTTACTATGTGCAAAGCACTGGTCTAAGTGCTGGGGAGGTAACAAGGTGATTAGGTTGTCCCACAGGGGGCGGGGGTGCTCACAGTCTTCACCCCCATTTTACAGATGAGGTAACTGAGGCCCAGAGAAGTGAAGTGACTTGCCCAAAGTCACACAGCTGACAATTGGCAGAGCCGGGATTTGAACCCATGACCTCTGACTCCAAAGCCTGGGCTCTTTCCACTGAGCTACGCTTCTTCTCTGAGCCACGCTGCTTCTCAGAATGAATTCATTCATTCAATCAATCGTATTTATTGAGCGCTTACTGTGTGCAGAACACTGTACTAAGCGCTTGGGAAGTACAAGTTGACAACATATAGAGACGGTCCCTACCCAACAATGGGCTCACAATCTAGAAGGGGGAGACAGACAACAAAACAAAACATGTGGTCAGGTGTCAAGCCCCAGAAACGCACAAATGTCATGTCATTCTCAACTCTTCACTATCTTTTGATGATTTATCTACTGATAAATCCTGTCTATTCTCCCGTCACCAAATTTCCTAGTTCCAGCTATTATTTTCCACTCCAACAGCTACTACTCAGGTCCATGCTCTGATCATAAAATGGCTAAATTATTGTTTCAGCCTCCTTCCTGGTCTCTATGCCTCTAGCCTCTTTCCCCTTCAGCCTATACTACAAACTCCTCCAAGGATTATCTCAGAAAGCATCTATTACTTAAAACCCTCGGTTGTCTTCTGTTTCCCTCTGTGCGAAGCAGAAACTCCTCATAATCAGCTTCAAGAATCTCCAATTCTTATCTCCCTATTTGTTATCTGCTTAACAAATACCACTGACTGATTGATTGATCTGAACTTTTTGCTCCCTCTTCTCCAGCTCACTATCTTCATTCCAACCAAGAAAACCTTCTAACTTTACCTTGCTCACAATTATCCTGCCTTTGTCCCCTCACTCACCTGTTCCTCCAGGCTGGAACTCCCTCATTCTCCATAGCCACAACTCTCCCCATATCCAGTGCCCTCCTAAAAGCCCATCCTCTCAACAAGTCTTCCCCCATTAATTCCCACAGCCCAAGCTATATAAATCCATCATACACTTTTAGAACTCGTGCATTTACTTAAACTCTTGTTTAGTACTTGCACAAATATGCTTTCGCGATCAGCAATGCAATTATTTATTTGGATCATTCTATTTGTAAATATTTTTCTCCATGCAATCCCCTTAGAAATGTAAGTTTCTTTTGGGCAGCAAGTGTATCATTTCTCTTTATTCTACTTTCCTAAACATTTAGTACAGTGCACTGAATTTCAGGAGTGCTACTATCAATCAATCAATCAATCGTATTTATTGAGCGCTTACTGTGTGCAGAGCACTGTACTAAGTGCTTGGGAAGTACAAATTGGCAACATATAGAGACAGTCCCTACCCAACAGTGGGCTCACAGTCTAAAAGGGGGAGACAGAGAACAAAACCAAACATACTAACAAAATAAAATAAACAGAATAGATATGTACAAGTAAAATAAATAAATAAATAGAGTAATAAATATGTACAAACATATATACATATATACAGGTGCTGCGGGGAAGGGAAGGAGGTAAGATGGGGGGGATGGAGAGGGGTACGAGGGGGAGAGGAAGGAAGGGGCTCAGTCTGGGAAGGCCTCCTGGAGGAGGTGAGCTCTCTGCAGGGCCTTGAAGGGAGGAAGAGAGCTAGCTTGACGGATGGGCAGAGGGAGGGCATTCCAGGCCCGGGGGATGACGTGGGCCGGGGGTCGATGGCGGGACAGGCGAGAACGAGGCACGGTGAGGAGATTAGTGGCGGAGGAGTGGAGGGTGCGGGCTGGGCTGTAGAAGGAGAGAAGGGAGGTGAGGTAGGAGGGGGCAAGGTGATGAACAGCCTTGAAGCCCAGGGTGAGGAGTTTCTGCCTGATGCGCAGATTGATTGGTAGCCACTGGAGATTTTTGAGGAGGGGAGTAATATACCCAGAGCGTTTCTGGACAAAGATAATCCGGGTGGCAGCATGAAGTATGGATTGAAGTGGAGAGAGACACGAGGATGGGAGATCAGAGAGAAGGCTGATGCAGTAGTCCAAACGGGATAGGATGAGCGCTTGAATGAGCAGGGTAGCGGTTGGGATGGAGAGGAAAGGGCGGATCTTGGCAATGTTGCGGAGCTGAGACCGGCAGGTTTTGGTGACGGCTTGGATGTGAGGGGTGAATGAGAGAGCGGAGTCGAGGATGACACCAAGGTTGCGGGCTTGTGAGACGGGAAGGATGGTAGTGCTGTCAACAGAGATGGGAAAGTCAGGGAGCGGGCAAGGTTTGGGAGGGAAGACAAGGAGTTCAGTCTTCGACATGTTGAGCTTTAGGTGGCGGGCAGACATTCAGATGGAGATGTCCTGAAGGCAGGAGGAGATGCGAGCCTGGAGAGAGGGGGAGAGAGCAGGGGCAGAGATGTAGATCTGGGTGTCATCAGCGTAGAGATGATAGTTGAAGCCGTGGGAGCGAATGAGGTCACCAAGGGAGTGCGTGTAGATCGAGAACAGAAGGGGACCAAGCACTGAACCTTGGGGAACCCCCACAGTAAGAGGATGGGAGGGGGAGGAGGAGCCTGCAGAAGAGACTGAGAAAGAACGACCAGAGAGATAAGAGGAGAACCAGGAGAGGACAGAGTCTGTGAAGCCAAGGTCAGATAGTGTGTTGAGGAGAAGGGGGTGGTCCATAGTGTCAAAGGCAGCTGAGAGGTCGAGGAGGATTAGGACAGAGTATGAGCCACTGGATTTGGCAAGCAGGAGGTCACTGGTGACCTTTGAGAGGGCAGTTTCCGTGGAATATAGGGGACGGAAGCCAGACTGGAGGGGGTCGAGGAGAGAGTTGTTGTCGAGGAATTCTAGGCCCAGAGTAGCATTGGTGAATTTCTTTTTTTGCTTCTGTTTTCCCACATTGATGTCATAACTTCATAATATGTGGTTTTACCTGGGCCATATCCTGAGACTCTCTGCTGGCACTACAGTATTCCCAGTTTGAAAGACGATGCCCAAACATGGATTGGCAACTTCCAAAGTACCCATAACACAATATTTAATGGCACAACTATTCCTATTTTAGACAGAGAAGGGTCCAAGTGTTGCCAATTTAGATCCAGCCCAAAGAGCGATTGGGTTGGGAGAAGGAAAGGGATGTCAGAAAAGGAAAAGATACATCTGGAAAGCAGCTTGACCTAATGGAAAGAGCACAGGCCTGAGAGCCAGAGGACCTAGGTTCTAATTCCAGCTCTGCCAACTGCTTGCTGTGAGACCTTGGGACAAGTCATAGAGAAGCAGCAAGGCTGAGTGGAAAAGAGTATGGGCTTGGAGTCAGAGGTCATGGGTTCAAATCCCAGCTCCGCCAATTGTCAGCTGGGTGACTTTGGGCAAGTCACAACTTCTCTGTGCCTCAGTTACCTCATCTGTAAAATGTGGATTAAGACTGTGAGCCCTTCGTGGGACAACCTGATCACCTTGTAACCTCCCCAGTGCTTAGAACAGTGCTCTGCACCTAGTAAGTGCTTAATAAATGTCATTATTATTATTGTTTGACTTCTCTGTGCCTCAGTTTCCTCGACAGCAAAATGGAGATTCAATACCTTTACTCCCTTCTACTTGGGCTGTGAGCCCCATGCAGGACATAATTTACCTGTACTTACCCCAGTGCTTAGAACAGTGTTTGACACATAGTAAGCGCTTAACAAATGCCATAAAAAAAATCTGGGAGGCCCAGTGGAGAAACTTATCAATTAATCAATCAATTGTATTAATTGAGTGCTTACTGGGTGCAAAGCACAATACTAAGCACTTGGGAGAGTGCAGTATAAAAGAATTGGTAGACACATTCCCTGCCCACAATGAGCTTACAGTCTAAAGGGGGAGAACATCGCTGAAGAAGAAAATGCTTAGAATCAACAATCTCTAAATATATGATCAATGTTTCTCATGCTAGACAGGGACACACTCCAGGAATAGAAAATTATAATAATAATAACAATAATGGCATTTAGTAAGCACTTACTATGTGCAAAGCACTGTTCTAAGTGCTGGGGAGGTTACAAGGTGATCAGGTTGTCCCACGGGGGGGCTCACAGTCTTCATCCCCATTTTACAGATGAGGTAACTGAGGCCCAGAGAAGTGAAGTGACTTGCCCAAAGTCACACAGCTGACAATTGGCGGAGCAGGATTTGAACCCATGACCTCAGACTCCAAAGCCCGGGCTCTTTTCCACTGAGCCACGAAATGAATGTACTGCTTTGAGAACACCAACTACCTTGACTGAACCCAGCTTTGTGTAAAATCAAGCTCAGGTCAATTTCCCAATTTCAAGAAGACAAGGGGTACGGAGCTACAGTCTTGAGTATTTTCCCTACTAATCTCATTCGGACTGGTTCCTTCTTCATGAATGTCCTATTACTCGCATAGCCTGTTGACCAATGTCTTTTTCTTTGATTCCTTTGACTATCAGGCTGTTGAGGAAATTAGGAGGATCATGTTTTGGGAGAAGATTACTTTTTCTTCCTTTTTCGAAAAATGATATGTGACAAGCTGATCTGTACCTTCATCACCTGATTCAACTTCCAGACTATCACTGACTGCCAGTGATATCATTTCCTGGGAAGGTAAAGGGAGCACTCAGTATACCAGGTTCAAGGTTAGGTCACCTCGTCATCTATGAACTGGGTGCAGGTACTGGTGGAAAGATTCCCCACTGACATTTCAGCAAGTCCAAGCAACTTGGTAGCTCCTTTTGAAAAATATTCTCCAACAGCAAGGTTATGAGAAACACATTTTTCCATTCTCCTCCCTTACAGGAAGTCTTTGACGGTAGATTTCCTACAGTTTGACATCTCTCCCCTTGCTTATAGACAAATGCTTGCTAGACTGGTGGACTAAATCCTTGGTAGGATAAATTAGCTGATCTTATATGATATGCATCTTGTGAGATGCTTTTCTTATTTCTTAGTTCCACAGATGTACACAGTCACCATTTTTGATCAGGTGAAGGTCCAAAGTGAATGTGCATCGAATTGAAGGTATGGGCAATCAGGCCACTATTAGCCTGTGAAACATAAACGTAAATGATAATTGTGGTATTTCTTAAGCGCTTACTCTGTGTCAGGCACTACAATGTGCTAAGTGCTCCAGGCTAACCAGGTAAGCCACAAAGTTCAAAGAGTTCAAATTGAAGATAATGAAAAAGAGGAAAATTTTATTGCTTTCTTAAATCTTCTCCCTGATGCCATCTTTGGGCAAAATCCACTGGGTAGTTGATGTTGGTTCCTGCCAAGTGGATGGACCTTGTCTGTGGGAGAATTACAGGGTTGATTCTCTGGCCAGAGATGTCAAAACAGTCAGGTCTCCTGTTCCTCATCCAGGTTCTTCTTTTGTGTTTGCCCATGACCCTAGCTTCCTTGGCTGGATTTCATCTCATCATGTCCTTTCCTTTCAGAATTTTGTACCCCTCGATAAGGTCGAAATTTTTCTGCCTCTTTCCAAAGGAAGCAGAGCTGGTCTCTAAAACCTTTCAGTGAAAGTAAATTCCCCAAATCCCTCTGTCATTCTCGTTGCCTTCTGCTCTTCCTTTTCTATCTCTACAATATCCTATTTATAGCTAGGAAATGGCGTGAGCTCAATACTCAGAATATGACCTCACCAATCCTTTTTACCTGACTAGAATAATTTCATCAACTTCTGTTCTCAGTATTTCTGTGAGAACAATATATCCTAGAGTTATTTATTTAATATATCCATATATCTATCTAACAACATGTATTCTTGATAATGGATAAGAGTTCAGTGTTTTTCCAGTGACTGCATTGAGTGTTCTGCTAGGCTTCTGGGCATATGTAATTCCATTGTACTGGATACTAAGGCATCTTATGTTTCTATTTGTGTAAAATACTCTTCACCCATCTACCCATAATTCCGAACTGAATCGAAATGTAGGCAATTAAATTGGTTTGCCTTTCTCCTTCAGTTTTTTGCTAAATCCTACTGTTGGTGTTCTTTGTGTTGTATGATAACTTTTTCAGCCCTTTGATTTGTCAATTCACCTTTGGGATACAGTCCAATGTCATTCTTTTCCTTTGAACTTCGCAATAGTCCTGTGGTATTGGAGCATCCATCTCCAGAGCATTTTTATCTTGTCCCTGCACCATTTCATAGCAGTCAGGTTTTCTTGAAATTGAAATCACCTGCAGCCACGTTTTCAATCCCCTTGATCAAAACCTTTATGTGACTGTCCCAGGATGGGTAATCCACATAGGTATGACTTTCAGACTGGAATTTTCCCCATGCTTTTTTAACTTTTTTCCAGCTAGTACTTCTGGGATTTTCCCCACTAGAAGCAACCATCTATTCATTCATTCATTCATTCATTCATTCAGTAGTATTTATTGAGCACTTACTGTGTGCAGAGCACTGTATTAAGCGCTTGGGAAGTACAAGTTGGCAACATATAGAGAAGGTCCCTACCCAACAACGGGCTCACAGTCTAGAAGGGGGAGACAAACAACAAAACAAGTAGACAGGTGTCAATACCATCAGAATAAATAGAATTATAGCTATATACACATCATTAATAAAGTAAATAGAATAGTAAATATGTACAAGTAAAATAAATAGAGCAATAAATCTGTACAAACATATATACAGGTGCTTTGGGGAGGGGAAGTAGGTAGGGCTTGGGGGGTGATGGGGAGGAGGAGAGGAAAAAGGGGGCCCAGTCTGGGAAGGCCTCTTGGAGGAGGCGAGTTCTCAGTAGGGCTTTGAAGGGAGGAAGAGAGCTATCTTGGTGGATGTGTGGAGGGAGGGCCAGGGGGGTGGACGTGGGATGGGGGTCGATGGCGGGACAGGCGAGAATGAGGTACAGTGAGGAGGTTAGCAGCAGAGGAGCGGAGGGTGCAGGGTGGGCTGTAGAAGGAGAGAAGGGAGGTGAGGTAGGAGGGGGCGAGGTGATGGAGAGCCCTGAAGCCGAGAGTGACGAATTATCTAGTAAAGGTAAGAACCATAGATCCTTTTCTAAAGAGTTTATCAGTAGAGCTTTGCCATTAATGGGCACTTCTTATTTTGAGAAGCCTTTCAGGTTTTTGATTCATGATTCTCTTTCTGTCCCCTTGGAGAGCTGTTAGAGATGAGGGAATCAATCAATCAATCAATCAATCGTATTTATTGAGCACTTACTGTGTGCAGAGCACTGTACTAAGCGCTTGGGAAGTCCAGGTCGGCAACATATAGAGACGGTCCCTACCCAACAGTGGGCTCACGGTCTAGAAGGGGGAGACAGGAGCAGACAGAGGCTGAGGGGACAGGACTGGGGCACACAGAATAACTGTTGCAGTCTGTCTTCCCATCTTGACAGGCTCAGTCCTTATCAATACTACTTGTGGTAGAGAAGCAACATGGCCTGGTGGAAAGAGCACAGACCTTGGAGTATGAGGATCTGGGTTCAAATCCTGGCTCCACCACTCATCTGCTGTGTGACCTTGGGCATGACATTTAACTTAAGTGTGTCTCATTTCTTTCATCTGCAAAATGGGGGTTCAATACCTATTAGCCTTTCTACTTAGACTGTGAGCCCCATGCAAGACCTAATAATCTTTTATCTACCCCAGCACTTAATACTGTGTCTGACACATAGTAAGGGCTTAACAAAAACCACAATTATTATTATCAAATGGTATTTATTGAGTACCTACTAAATGCAAAACCCTCTCCTAAGTTCTTGGGGAAGCAAAGGACACATCTCTACCCATAAGGTGTTCATAATCTAGGGGGATAGACAAATATTCAAAATAATTGGACAGGGAGTAGAATGAATTTGCTAGGTTGAAATAGCATAAATCAGAAATAAATAATACATCTATCCATAAGTGCTGAGGATACATATAAGTATAAAAAAAGTTGAGTGGCTGTTGGATTGACATTACTTGGAGTGCTGAAGGCTGAGGTCTGGTGGATGTGTGGGAGGAGGGAATTCCAGGCTAGGGGAATATCATCATGAGCAATGGAGGCAGGTGAACCTAAAGCAGGAGACAGTTAGACCTGGTAGGAGTGAAGAGTGAAAGCTGGGAAGTAACGAATGAAGAGAGATGATATGCATATTTGAGAAATTTCATGAAGAAACTTGGAGCCAAAAATGAGTTCCTAGTTAATCTGGAGGAAAATGGATAGCCATTGGAGATTTTTGAGAGGCGAAGAAAGACACGTGCTGAGAGACACAGACCAACACTTTAACTTCTTTAAAAAGCAGTTTTCAATATGTCCAGAGACAAAGGACACATCATATTTCCTTAGAAGTTTATTTTACAATCTAAAAGACCTGACTTTACACTAAAACCACTTTACGCTTTTTGCTATACAGTCATACTGCGAGCATTGCACACAGTAAGAGCTCAGTAAATAATACTGATTGATGAAACAATAAATATGATTGAATGAATGAAGAACTAAGTACAGTGCTCTCCACATAGTAAGCACTCTATAAATGTCATTGCTTGATTGACTGATGAAGGGAAAGTTAGGGATGCAGAAAGAAAAGTTCGAAATATTAATTGTCAATTCCCAGTATCAGATTCAAAGTCTAGGCAACCAGTAAGAGCAGCAGGGGCCTAAGACTCAGAAGGACCTGGGTTCTAATCCCAGCTCCGCTACATGTCTGCTGTATGACCTTGGTCAAGTCACTTAACTTCTCTGTGCCTCAGTTACCTCATCTGTAAAATGAGGGTTGACTGTGCAGCCCATGTTGGACAGATAAGTTTGTATCTACCCCAGCACTTAATATAGTGATTGGCAAATAGTAAGCACTTAACAGATAGCATAAAAACTCTCAGAGACCAAATAGTGGGCAGGCAGGGTGGATCATTGGTTTGATCCAGTAATGACTTCACCTAAGGTCTTATAGTATCATTAGAAGTCCTTCCTTGATCATGATTCTTTATAGATATATGATACCTAAAATCAATATGTGAGTGATTTGAGAGCTATTTTTCTCAGGTTTCTGATTTTCCCAGTGATCAGCCACAATTCTTCAGATTTATGTCTGCTTTTCTGAAGACCTCCTGGACAGATCTGTCCCACTCGATAGGCAGTAGGTGGTAGAGAGAGGATCGATTCCAGGAAAATGGACTGGGGAGGTGAGTAACTGGATGACCCAGTTTGGTAAAAGTAGACCCCAATTGGCTGGTAATGGTGGACCGAGAACTTCTCATTCTGCTAGTTCTACAGACAGCAAATGTAGCCTCAGAGGGTGGAGGTGGAGTTGAGGATAGAAGAGTTGCAGGTCTCTCGTAGAAATATAGAGAAGTTTTGGGAGAGAGAAAAGTAAAAGTTTCCGGTGGTGACTCGCCTCTGCAGCCTGTCTTGGAATAGGACGTTACCTCCTCCAATTAGTTGAGAGAAGACTGTAGCATTATGAAAACATCTTAGAAGTGGATTCTGATTTGGATCAGGGATCAGATTTGGATTTTGAAGTTATGATTCAGGTAGGGATAGTTGTGGAGCAAGCATCGTATCCCACGCAATTTGAGAACTTCACACTATCAAGATTACTCAGAATCGAGGGGATAAGGTGAACCTACAAAGGTGTTATAGTATATTATGGCCAATTGAATAAGCCTGTGAGGAGGAAATGAGTTGACCTGAGAAACGATGGTATGAGAGAACAGAAGATTAAAAATGTAGTAAGTACAGTGCCTCCTAACTGCTTTTACAAGTGAAATGACTGCAACCTGATTAAATTAAGATCTGGATTTATCTAGCTGGGAGAAGAGGGGATGGATGAAGAAACGTGTTCTAAAACCAGACCGTGACACTGATAATGTACAAAGAGAACTGAGGGGCAAGAGCGTGGCCTACACACCTTGTTCATAGGACTTCCTTTGTTCAGCTGTGGCTTGCTGATGAGGCACAGTGCTATCAGAGATAACACAATGATCAAAATTATTTCCCAGAAAAATATTTTCAGTCCATGTGTTCTACAGTGAGTTGCTCTGCCCAGCAAGCAAGAATATCTATCTTTGAAAGTTATTGGGAACAGACTAGAAAAACAAAACAAACAAACAAAAAACTTTTAAAAGAATCTGCCGGAGGAAGCATATATTATGTGGTAAATGATACCTAGGAGCTTCAGTTGTTAGCCTGATCCCTGAGCCAGTTCTAGATTTGAGGACTGCTCTGAATTTGGCAGGCGAAAGAGAACCTTGAAAACTGAAATATAGGTATGGTCGGCCTTACCAGAAAACCATGAGTGCCCGGGGCCTTAGAGGAGAGGAAGGTGCCAGCTGTACCAGTCTTAGGGCAGCATCTGCTGGCTAATCCATAGATCGACATAAGTGGCAGTTATGGAAGAGCCTGTGCTGTCCCTTGAGGCACAGACACCTGTCATCCTCATGACCATGAAAGGTGACGGCAGAAAGGCAGACCAGGCTCCTCAGAACAAGATGTGAACTTCTGTGCAATTGCTGGAAAGGCACTATCGTTTCTAGCCCCCGTTCCAGAGATGTCTGATGGGCACACCCTTGAGGTTTGAGCAGATGCAATATGGGAAAATCCCTCTCTAGGCACCCAGAAAGTGAACTGCCCCCAGTGCCAGCAATACTCATTTGAAAAACTGAACTGGGCAGCGACTGGATCTACAAAACAGACTTAGATTGAAGGAGTTTACTCAGAATGAGTTTAGATGGTTTGGGATTTGGAAAAAAAAAGGAGTACTTTCTGGGAGAGGAAGCTGTTCCTGCATCTTAGCGTACCTTATTATTTTCAATCTTTTTTTTTTTTACCATATAAATGATGTACGGTACTTATTCCCAGGAAAATCAATGTGGCATATGAATATAGCCAAATAACGAAGCTTTTGGAATTGACCGGGCAGTCTTCAACGTTCCCCAGAACTTTCATCAGCGTCTGTCTGGATTTCTGTCTTGCTACAGTTCAGCAACACCAGTGGCTATCTCCCTTATAGAAGTTCTGGGTTGAAAGCGAAATTCTGAGGTGGATACTGAACTGTTGGATCTTAACCTGTCCAGGAGATCTTCTTCAGTCGCCTCCCGCCCCCCACCCCTCCCACTGGGCCTTGATGATCACCATCATCACCACCACCACGCCTCCCTTCACCCTCCTGGTGGCTATGCTTTGGGGGAGCTGGGGAGACCCGGCTAAGCGTGCAGAGGAAGAGCAGCCGTGGAAAGGGATACTAGCTTGCAGAGCGAGGTGGGCGAAATCCCCACCCCTCGACTCTTTCTGAACCTTTGCTCGGAAGTCATTCTCGAGGAACCCGCAGGGCGGGTGCAGCTGGTGGCTCGGTTTGCCGTCGCTACCGGACTTCCCCGGGGAAGGGGCTCATCTTTTCCCACCGAAGCATCCCCCCACAATCCCACCCACGTGCTCTCTCAACTTTTCTGCCTCCTGCTCCCTCGGCTGTAGCGCTTGCAACGAGCTCCGGCGCTCCCCTGAGAAGGTCCAGGAGCAATCTCAGCTGGCTCTCCCCCCCCTCCCTTCCCCCCTGTCCACCCTGTCCCCTCTCCCTCCTCTCTTTTAGCGCCCTGCCCACCGTCACTGCTGGAGGAAGAGGGGACCCAAGTGGACCTTCCCCGCCCGTAGAGGGGCTGAGTGGAGGAAGAGATGGGAAGGGGGTGGTCACGCACATTTAATAATAATAATGATGATGACGATGGTATTTGTTAAGCGCTTACTATGTGCCAAGCGCTGTTCATTGGCCAGGCGGGATCCCAAGCAGGGCAAAACTTCCTTCAAGTTGGCAGCCAGGGATCCAGGCAGACTCCAGCTGGCATCGCCTGGGTCATCGATCAGTCAATCAAGTCATCGATCCCTTACCCCTAGGCCACCCAGCCCGGCCACCTCGCCCCCAGACCCGATTGGCTCGCCCCCCGCGGACCAGATGCCCTCTTCGCGACGCCCCCCGCCCCTGGCCGGACCCCTCCCCTTCCCCAACCCCCCACTCTCCCCATTCACCCATCACGATCACCATAGTTCGGCTTTGGAGAACCTTAGTCATAACACTGGGGGTCTGAGCGAGGAAGGGGCGGAGGGGGAGAAGTTTTCGAAGAAGTTTCCTCTGGAATTAGTTGCCAAGAGACACAGTGACTGGTCATAAAAACGGCAGAGACCCTCCCTCCCTCCTCCCACCCCGATTTTTTTTTTATTTATTTTAAAGCTGGAGCCTACTGGTCGGTAGCAACAGGTCCCCAACCTGAGCCCAACAACGTGACTAGGAGGAAGCCGAAGGGGTCCTTACCTGGTAATGTGAAAACCTCTCCAACGCAGCCCTGCCAGCTTTAGCCCTGGGCGGGAGCCCAGCCCTGGTGGCACATGAAAAGAGCACGAACTTGACTTCGTGTGGTGGCTTGCCCCAAAACGGCTCCAACTCGCCCAGGAACTTCCGTCCCGCCGCCTATTTATTGGAGGTGGGAGATCCAGGACGAGGAGTCCCGCTTTATGCCAGCCTAGGTGGGCAGTCGCGGGGAATCTCTCACATTCATTAGCATCACGTAGGAACTCAAAGGGAAGCGTGTCTCTGAGCTAAGGCGTGTGCGCAAACCTATAGGGTTTGGGGGTTTTTGATAAAAAAAAAAAAGAATCGCCGCCAATTGCTTTGTCTTCTGGACTCATCAAGGTGGTTGAGAGTTGGTGCTTGCGGATATTGCGAAGGGTTATTAGATTCATAAGTCACACCAAGTGGTGGGCGATCCACTAAGCAGAGCAGAAGTTCTCGCATGATGACTTCAAACAAGACACATTACCTTCCAGCATCTGTTGAGGAGACGGGATTTTAAGACACTTCTGTCTCTAGGACAGCAAAGAAACAATGGTGAGTACCGCTAAAGCTTTCCTCGAGAATTGTAAAATCTTGACATGTTGCTTAACAACGGGATGTACTCTCCAGCTCGTCTTTCCAGCACTCCTCTCGCCAGAGAATACCAGCCACTCAGGCCGGGAGAAAGGGGTTCGAGACGGTGTAACTTTAATTGAAATCGTGGGTGATTTAAGACGGAGCGATGTGGGACCGCGTGCCAGAAACTTGGAACTGGCGATGGGGCAGGGGATGGGGGGAACGTGTCGACCACCCAAAGCTGATGCTTCTTTTGCAGCTCTTCTAATATGCGTGAGCACGGGGGATGATTTCTAAGTGGGCAACCAGTTGACGGAGCTTTTAATTCCCATATTCATTCATTCAATCGTATTTATTGAGCGCTTACTGTGTGCAAAGCGCCGGGCTAAGCGCTTGGGAAGTATAAATCGACAACATAGAGAGACGGCCCCTACCCAACAGCGGGCTCACAGTCTAGCGATAGCTCTTCCTGAGCTGTGTTGGGGTTGTGTGTGTGTGTGTGTGTGTGTGTGTTTGTGTGTTTGGGGGAAGGGGGGGTTGGGCGGAATGGGGTTTGGGGGAGAGGGAAGGAGAGGAATGTGAGAAGTGATGTGGGGGTGGGGGATGAAATGGGGGAGTCCCCTTTCTGGGAAGGGGTGGGGGGTTTCCCTACTCAACATGTGATCAACAGGATAGTTTCGGCAAAGCCGTCTTCACGTGACAAAGCGTATGGAAGGGAAGAACTCACACTTGATTCTAGTGGAAACTGTAGCCTTTTTCCTCCCGCATCTCCCTTCGGATCCTCGGGAGCGCGAGGGGCCCGGGAGTAGGGGGGGAAAAACAAGTGGGGGGAGGAAGAGGCGCTGTATTCAGTACCCTGGACAGAGACGATGGGTTTGGCCGTGTGGCGGGGACCCCAGGTAATCATAATGATGGCATTTGTTAAGCGCTTACTATGCGCAAAGCACTGTTCTAAGCGCTGGGGGAGATATAAGGTGATCAGGTTGTCCCACGCAGGGCTCACAGTCTTCATCCCCATTTTGCAGATGAGGTAACTGAGGCCCAAGAAGTGATGTGACTTGCCCCAAGTCACCCAGCTGACAAGTGGCGGAGGCGGGATTAGAACCCCTGACCTCTGGCTCCCAAGCCTGTGATCTTTCCACTGAGCCACGCTGCTTCTCAATAATGATGGCATTTCTTAAGCACTTACTACGTGCAAAGCACTGTTCTAAGCGCTGGGGAGGTTACCAGGCTCACAGTCTTCCTCCCCATTTTACAGATGAGGGAACTGAGGCACGGAGACGTGAAGTGACTTGCCCAAAGTCACCCAGCTGACAATTGGCGGAGCCGGGATTTGAACCCGTGATCTCTGACTCCAAAGCCCGGGCTCTTTCCACTGAGCCACGCTGCCTCCCTCCGACCCCGGAATGAGGTCCGCCCACCCCGACCGCCCTTAGATGATGGTGGCATTGGTTAAGCGCTTACTACGTGCCAGGGGGCTCTGTACATCCCAATTAGCTGTGTGACTTTGGGCAAGTCACTTAACTTCTCTGGGCCTCAGTTCCCTCATCTGGAGAAAGGAGATGGAGACTGCGAGCCCCCCGTGGGACCACCTCATCACCTTGTAACCTCCCCAGCGCTTTGAACAGTGCTTGGCACATAGTAAGCGCTTAACAAATGCCATCGTTAGTATTTATCTCGAGCCTCGGCTCCCACTGAGATCAGAGGCACATTGGGGAGCGCGGAGCGGGCTCGAAGCCCAGCCCCATTTGGCAAGTGGAAATCCTAGCGGCGTGGGCTGGAATCGAGTCCTGCGAGCCCCGGGGTGGGAATGCTGGGTTAACTTTGGGAAATGCGAGGGTTGATCTCCAGGATCTAGCCACTGGCTGGCTGTGTGGTATTAGCCGCGGAGAAGGTAAGCAAGGGGCGACACCCCCGGGCACCAACAATCTCTGGCTCTTCCCTCGTTGGTGGTGGGTAAGGGCAACGGGGGAGGGAAGGAGAGAGGATGTAGTGGGGGGATTGGGGGCTTGGGGGGGGGGGAGAGAGAGTCCGGGGGTTCCCGCTACTCGTCGAGTTCAGATGATCCCGGGAGCTGCTGATCGTTGTGCAAAGTGAGTGGGGAAACATGCTTGATCTTTCAGAGGATTTAATGAGTTTAGTGAACTTGGAACTGCAGATAGCTGATTTGAAATGTAAGGCTCTTCTTTTTTTTTTTTTTTTTTTTTTGCATCTCCTCCTCCCTCTTTCTCGCTCCCTGGGTATGTGCAAGATTGATGTGTGTGTATGTGTGCGTACTGGAGATGCATGCTTGGCCAGGATTACCGCTTCATTTTCCAATACCTAGTCAACCTTACTTTGTGGCATTAAGAGCAAAAAGGGGAGAGGCAGCCACCCAAGTCTTCAACACACACACACACAAATCAAGATTCTCTCTCTCTCTCTCTCTCTCTCTCTCTCTCTCTCTCTCTCTCTCTCTCTCCGCGATTCGTCCTACGTGGAAATGTAGCTAATAATATTTAGTCCCCGAGCTAAAAATAAGCTCAAGGAAGTCAGCAGTTTGGAAGAGCAGGCTCAGCGCCTCACAGGTATCTAGGGTTTGGGGTCTCCTACCCTGCAAATGGGATGATTCCTGGATTGGACTCTCTCTCTCTCTCTCTCTCTCTCTCTCTCTCTCTCTCTCTCTCCCTCTCTCCCTCTCTCCCTCCTTCCCCCCCACCCCACCCCCATTTTTCCCTCCCTCTGTCTCCTCCCCTTCATCTCTCTTTCGCGTCTTTCTCTCCTGTAAGTTCCGAGCACTTGGTCCGGGGGGGCGGCTGCGATTACGCAAATGGAAAAGGAACTAGGGAGCCCAACTCGGCTCCTTTGCCTGCCGGCCAGATGTCTCCTTCTAACCGGCTGGTTTCAGCCCCGGTCCCAGGCGGCCTGGAAACCGGGGTTGAGGGTGGGGGACGGCGGGAGGGGAGATGGGCTCCCACTAACCCCCGAGACAACAAGAACTACAAGGGCAGTGTCATTCTTCTTCTTGGCAATCATGATCATAATCATCAATGGTAGAATTCAAATGGGCTCCCACTAGCCTCCGAGACAACAAGAACTACAAGGGCAGTGTCATTCTTCTTCTTAGCAATCATGATCATAATCATCAATAGTGGAATTCAAATGGGCTCCCACTAGCCTCCGAGACAACAAGAACTACAAGGGCAGTGTCATTCTTCTCAGCAATTATGATCATAATCATCAATAGTAGAATTCATTCATTCATTCAATCGTAGTGATTGAGCGCTTACTGTGCGCAGTTGTTGGGTAGGGACCCTCTCTCTATGCTGCCCATTTGTACTTCCCAAGCGCTTAGTCCAGTGCTCTGCACACAGTAAGCCCTCAAGCAATACGACTGAGTGGATGAAGACAGTTGCTCTAATTACTTATAGTAGCTACCCTCTACGATCCATTATAACGGTACAATCATAATTACTAGTATTAAGAAGAAGGGCGATGCCTGGTCGCGGATGAGATCGCTGCCAAGAGGTAGGGCCGGATGACGGAGCTACAGAGAGGAAAAAAGCCAAGTCAGGCTCCGCGGAGCGAACCCGCAGCGAAGGGAAGCACAAATTGTTCTGAGATCGAGACGTTTTCCTCCGTCAGATAGACCGGAGGGGAGGGGATCTGGAGCTGGAGAAGGCGGGGGGTTGGATGGGAAGGAGGAGAGACGGGAGGGAGGGGAGAGGAGAGGGGAGAGGGAGGGGGTGGGGGGATTTCTGATCAGTCTGATGCAATTCCAAGCATGCTGCAAAGGAACTCCAAGGCGCCCGCATCTCACCAATCCCATCACCACCTACCCTTCCCAGATGGTGCCGTTTTAAATACGGATCCGCAGGCCTGGCTGAACCAGGATCCCGGGGCAGCATTTAAAGGCGCCAGGCCCGCTTTCCCCCACCCCCACTCCCGCCCCGGTCTCTTTTTCCTTTTTCCTTTCTCCCAGTTCGAATTCACCCAGGGAGAGGAGTAAATATTGTGACAGCTCGCGCCGGCGGGATGGATGGGAAAAGACGCAGCTGTCACTCTAAATTGCAGAGTTTCCTCTCCCGGGTGCGTCGCGCGGCGAGCAAACCCCAGCCTCAGCCTGATACAGTTGCTAAGGTTTCAGACGAAGGCATCGTTGAAGGGAGTGTTATCCTTTCAGTGGAGCTGCCAATTTATCTGACAGTTGAACCGAGGAAATTGGAGATCGCGGGTCTAGCAGCTCTCGTGGGGAGGGAAAATTCCTATCCAACCTGATTCTTGGAACCTCGAGATATTTAATAACTTAAACCTCGAGTGTCATGTCATTCTCTTACACACACCCGACACACACACACACACACAGTCACACCCCGTATGCGTCTCCTACTTGTGAGATGATAAGGATTTCTTGGAAAGTCTCCCTGGAAATGAACGTTGCTAACAGGAAAAGTGTGCCTCGTACTGACAGTTTGGGATGGAATTAAACGGAGTTCGCCCTTAGCAAGGCTCACTGCCAACGGTTCCGAGGAATCTGGGGGAGAATTGGAATTCGATGAGGAATACATGGAAGTGGGGAAGGAGGGAGGTTGAAGAGGAGGAGGCTTCACTCTAACAACAAAAACACACTTTTACTTCATTCGTTAAACCTCTCTTTAGTCTAGCTCCCCTATTGGAAGTTTCTAAGATTGTTTTAAGCCTCCGTTAAAAAGAAAAAAGAATCTACATGTTTCTGGGAGTTTTGCTCTGCCATGTCTAGTGCTTTAGATGCCTCTTCCATCCGCTCGATAAACACCGGGTGATTCGGACCGTCAAGACACGTATAAAGGAGAAATGGGATGGCGAATGGGGAACAACGTTGAAAAATAGAAACCCCAGACTTTCCTTATGTTCCGCATCTTCAGCCTCCTCCCCTATAAACTCTTTCCCTATAGCTGTTAGCAATCAACCAAGATGACTGATTCGAGTATCACCTCCTTTCCTTTCCCCTGCACATCCTGGTGGCTGTAGTGAGGAGTACAGAGGGAATTCAAAAGTGGGTTCTGGAAAGGGGGTAGTGGGGAGGGGGGAAATTACTATTATATTATATTGCATAATTATATAATAATAATAATGATGATGATGTTATTTGTTAAGCGCTTACTATATGCCAGGCACTGTACTAAGCGCTGGGGTGGAGACAAGCAAACCAAGTTCGACACAGTCCCTGTCCCACGTGGGGCTCACAGTCTCAATCCTCATTTTACAGATGAGGTAACTGAGGCACAGAAAAGTGAAGTGACTTGCCCAAGATCACACAGCAGACAAGTGGTAGAGCTGGGATTAGAACTCATGATCTTCTGACCCCCAGGCTGGTGCTCTATCCGCTACGCCATGCTGCTTCTCAAAAGCCAAATGTTCTCAATTGTCAATGGACACCATACTAGTGATCTAATTCAACTCCAAATGGGGGAAAACCTCATTGCGGTTTTGAAGGGGGCTTTTATGAGGAAGACTCGGTCTCCAGCCCCTCCCTCTCCCTCCTTCTCACATTTAGTAGCTTCCATTCCGTCAGTACAATGATTTTTTAAATGAACACATCTCCTTTCAAATACGTTCCTCCTGAAGGCCAATAAAGATCTTTGCTTTTATTTAGAACAAATGGTTCCACGACTTAAATGATTCTAATGAAAATGAACTGATACGATCTTACTAAAAACTCAACTCTTTCCAAAACTAAATTTGTTTCAGTTAGCAATCAGCCTGCCAAGAAATATCTATTTTTATCCCCCTTTCTTTAACTTTATGGATAATTCAATGCCGCTGCCTATTTTCATTTTACAATTACTACCTCCAGCATCTGTGGAGTGACGACGCTCCAAATGCCTTCTGAGGTAGTGGGAGGAGGCGTCACGTGGGTGGGAATCCAGAGTGCTGTGAAGTGGAGCCTTCTCCTCCATCCCCTCTCAACCCCCTCTTCGAGTAGCTCTCCATCACCTTGTCTAAACACTTTTTCTTTCTATTCAACTATAGTTTTTTTTAATGGTATTTGTTAAACATTCCTTATGTGCCAGGAACTGTACTAAGCGCTGGGGTAGATACTAGCATCTCAGGTTGAATGCAGTCTATGTCCCACATGGGACTCACAGTCTTAATCCCCATTTTATCGAAGAAGTAACTGAGACACAGAGAAGTCAGGGACTTGGTCACGTTCACACAGCAGACAAGTGGCAGTCGGGATTAGAACCTAGGCCCATGCTTTATCCATTAGGTCACACTGGAGTATGTATTTCTTACCCTAAAGTGAAACTTTGGTCAGTGAACTTAACCATTACCTTAAGGGGAAGTTAAAAATTGGGCTGGTTAATGCCTAGTTTAAATGCTCTTAGTTTCCCTTGTTGAAAATCAACAAGTAGAACTCAGACATTTCCCTCTACCTTCTCATGTGCCAAATTATTTGGGGAAGAGGACAAAGTTTCCAAATTATATATATATATATATATATATATACAAATACAACTCTTATTCCTTAGTCATATATATTTATAACTAAGGAATGAATTGTATTTGTATTTGTAGAGAGCACTTTTTAAATGCTTATTATGTGCTAAGTGCTGTACTAAGCACTAGGGTGGATACATGATAATCAGGCTGAACTCAATCTCTGTCCTATATGGGGCTCACAATCCTGGAAGGAATCCTCACTTTACAGATGAGGAAACTGAGGACTGAAGCACAGATAAATTAAGTGACTTACTTGAGGTCACACAGCAGGAAGGTGGCAGAGCCAGGATTAGCAAACCCAGGTCCTCTGACTCACTGGCCAGTGTTCTTTCCATGAGGCCTCACTTCTTCCTGAGTAGAAGGATCCAGATTCCATTGGATTATTTTAGCATTTGAATCTTGGTCCAGGACCCCAAACTGACTCAATACCAGGAGAGTTGTTCTATTTTTTTTCCACACCTACTGATCTCGGGATCCGAAATATTGACAAAATAGAGACTCGCCTCCATTCACTGAAGGAGGCTCTTAATATGGAATTTTTAACCTATTTTTTTTCTTTGGACACCCATTTGGAAATGGTAAAAACGAGTGGTACGGAGCACCTTGTGAGTTGCAGAGTCCAGTGTGTATGGACATTTAATAAGAGTTGTTGAGTCATGTTTTCCGCCTTCAAACCTCTTCACTACTTTGTTACCGTTTAAGAAAGGAGTGTTTGCTGAAAAGAGGTACAACTCCTCAAACACATTGGATGAGACACTGAAAAGGTGAATCTGTTGTGTGCTACGATATAATGACTTGGCAGCCCAATTGGAAACTTTCCAGTTTGGACCTGTGAGATACACTCTCAAAATTAAATGTCTTATTTCTTTTGTTGGGCAGAACTTCTAATTACACAGGTTGCTCCCTTTTCAAACCAAAGCTATTACATCTGGAAATTCCCTAGGTTTCATGAATAATGCATTAAACAGGCATGATAATAGATAATTAGATGGGCCCACTAGGAGAAACATGAAAGGGGGCCGTTAGTTCAAGGATTGCAGAAGGTGTGTGGGCATTTTGACATCCAGGAAATGCTATAGATCTGTCCTTAACTAACTCAGCCTGGTGGAGATAATTAAGAAAAAAATGTGGGTGTAGAGAAGCCCGTAAGCCATTCACTGGGATTGGTTAGATTATTGCAGCAGTTCAAAAGCAATTGGCACAAACACCCACATCGGACATGAATGCCCTTTGATGAGGCAGTTATTGACTTTTATAAAGATGCCATATTTAAAATAACTCCTGAAGCTTTGGGGATGACAGACTTCTTTCCTGAATTCTATAATTAAGACAAATGTCAAAATATAGGGGAAGTATTCCGAAACCTTTAAAGGTTAGTTTCTTAGCATGAACAGCTTAACGGCAGATGACCCTTGAACTCCTCACTTCAGCATGAGTCTTGGGAAGCATGTCACGTGCCAGAGGCATGTGTCATATGGTGGGGTGCCAGAGCCTGAAAAACAACTGGGGATGCTTTCCACATCTCTTGTCTCCTTGGATCTGCGTGAGCAGGAAAAAGGGGAAAATCAAGTGGAATGACAAACTCGTGAAATTGACAGGCACGATTATCTGAGGTCAACTCTGAAGAATGCTTACTGCCCTGAGGGAGGCCAGGGAAGTTAACTTGGTTTGGGGCAAGGATTTGGGACAATTTCACCAAGGGAAGAACCAAAAATGGATTTGGAAGGTCTTCAATTTTAAAGATTCTGGACATTCACTCTCCTTTCATTTCTCCCCTTGCTCTCCCTTTGCCTTCAACCCAACACTAGGACTGTGTTCTTATGAAGCTTTAAAATTGGGTGGAACCGCCTCATTGGAGGTGGGGGTGAGAGGGAGATGAAATAGGAGGTAGGTTGAGCAGAAGAATGAACAAGCTAGCACAGGGCTGATGAGACAAGGAATTGGGTGGCTGAGAGGGTAAAATGAAGGAAACTGACTAATCCAGAGGAGAAGACTCTTGTGATGAATGGTTTGCCCATAGATATTCTTCTTGTGATGAGTGGTTTGCCCATAGATAATCTTCTCCCTGAGCCTCATTCACTGGGTTCATCCCAGACCAGAGCCTGCTGGATCTAACTTCCTTGGACTGTATCCTTTTTAGTGGAAAAGTCACCAAATAGAAGGACAAAGTCAGGCTCTGTGTCTTCTCAGATTCAACTTCTCAAACATTTTCTATGTCTTTCCTTCTCCCAACTCTCTTTGGAGATTGGGGTTGGAATTTTCCTGCTTAACTCCAAAGTTAGGTCACAGTGAATTGGCTCTTGATTATTTAGGAACTGATGGTCATTTTATCAGCAGCTATCTCATGCTATTTACTTCACCTCCTCCTGCTTCCTTTAGCTGCTGGACCAAGGGTCATTTCTCTGGTCATGAGCATCTCCCCTAGAGGATGATGGGAGGATTTCATTTATCCATGATACCCTAATTCCAATTTCTATGAATAATCAGGAATTGATTGTACACTCAGTTCTCCTCAGATGTGGGGGTCACGCCCTTGACAGACCCCACATTAAGGAGCGATCGTGTTTCGGCACATGCACCTTGGCCGACTCCATGTACAAGTACACAGCCATTTCTTCCAAAATCCAGTTACATGTGCACTGTTGAAAGATTGACCCCTGGCAGCGTTCTGTTAAAAGGCACAGTGAAAACACAATCAGAAAATAAGTCCATTTATCATGCCAAATGAAATATTCTTGTCCACCTCCTGCTACACACCAAATCATGACCCGTGATGTCTTCTAACTCAGAGCAGAGCTATTGTAGACTCAGGTTTTTCCTTCCAACTTTATGAATGAGAGTCCAAAAATCCCGCAAATCTACTACCTGGGATGCAATGAAGAGGGCTGTGGAATATGGGAATGATGGAGTCTGACCACTTTTTAGTGATCGACACTCCTGGGTGTCACTTCCTGCTCCAGCCCCTGGCACAGTCACATTAGCAAAGCCACTTGACGGGGAGCAATAGGGCCGGGATCAAGGAAAGGGCTGTCACCATTCCAGGAAATAGCTCCAGGGAGGCTGTGCTGCATCTGTGGAACAGCTGTTGAGGAAACTGAATAACAGCACAGCTCCCTACTTTCTCCTTCCTACCTGTAGTGTAAACATGGGATCTCCTCCTGGCTCATTCTCCCGATCGTCTCCTTCAGCTGACCAGCTGCTTTGCGGGCTTCTGGGAATCAGCGTTACCTAGTGGAAAGAACACTGGCCTGGGAAACAGAGGTTCTAGGATCTAATCCTGGCTCTGTCACTTGTCCACTGTGTGGCCTTGGGCAAGTCACTTTCTCTGTGCCTCAGTTTCCTTATCTATAAAATGGGGATTAAATCTTCCTTCCCTCCTACTTTGACTCTGAGCCCCAGGTGGGAGAGAGACGGTGTCCAACCCAGTCATCTTGTATCCATCCCACCATTTAGAACAGAGCTTGACACATATTAAACATTTAACAAGTACCATAATAATTAATATAGTTATGTCCTACCAAGGATATGGCCCACACAGAGCTCAGCCTGGTTCAGCCCCAACACATCTCATTATCAAAGCCCTCCCCAAGTTACCAATATTTAGTTATCTTTCTCTTCTTCTTGGGACGAAGGGGTAGGAAGATGTGGAGACAATTCCAAAGCAACATTGTTGATGGTCCTTCTTCACGTGAACCTCTCTTCAGAACTCGAAATTTACTAGCTAAAATGGGGTTGATCTTAATTATCTAAGGATGTGTAGCTTAGACAAGTTAGAGATTTGATGTTCTGGGAGAACAAAAAGTCTGTAGTTGCTGAAGTTACATGGAGTTCTCAACCAAAGCTTTCTCTTTTCTTGCTATCTTGGACTTACGTAAATAATATATGATGTTTAACTCTTTTCTTTGTTGACTTAGGGAGGGTCTAATATATGTTGACTTCTGAGAGTTATTGAGTAATTGTTAGAAAGTGTTTAGATTAGGGTATAGTGTGTTTAAAAGCAGCAACATTAGTTTGCCATTTCAAATCGTTATTGATTTAAATAGTGCAGATTCTGAAAAAGAAAGGGCATTTCCAAACACAGAGTACAGATCTTGAAGTGAACATATTGTTTACTGATACAGAATGCGGGGATTTGGAGAAGTATGACTCTAGCCATGATTACAGGCTTTTGCAGTAGGGGGGTTGGGGACTTTCTTTGTCAACTCAGTGCTTATTGTCCTTGCTTATACAATAATTCTCCCTCCACAGCCTTCACTTCCCTTGAATTACCAATTTCTTTCTAAACTGGCTGCCCAGTGAGTCTTGGGAAGAAAACAAAAATTCATTTCCACCAGGATGTGCAGATTGCAAGAGTAGTTATTCCCCAAACTCAGACCTACACTCAGCAACAGAGTTCACCTGATATTTGGATAATCCAGGAGAGCATCCCGGGGAGGAGCACAGCCAGCCCCTCAATTTCACCCCAAATTCTTAATTTGCACACACAAAGGGACACACCATCCAAACAGCACCTATAAGCAGTATTTAACCAAGAGAATAATTTATGTCTATCAGATGTCAAGCATTGTTTTCCTAGTTGGATTTTATGGAGTCCCGTGAACCATGGCCCCAGCTATTGCAGTGATGAACTCAACGAGCCCACAAACATAACTGTCTCTGAGATGTTTAGTTTTTCTCAGAGTTCAGATTCCAGTACTGCTGAGTAGCAGCTTTGAGCTGGAGGGTCATTTTGGTATGCAAAGAAGTACATCAAATGCCACATGAGATGCATGAGAGATGGACGTGGAAATAATAATAATAATGTTAATCGTGGTATTTGTTAAGCACTTAGTATGTGCCAAACACTGCAGTAAGCACTGGGGTGGGTACAAGCAAATCGGGTAGGACATAGTCCCTGTCCTCTTGAGGCTGGCAGTTTTAATCCCCATTTTAGAGGTGGGGTAACTGAGGCCCAGAGAAGTGAAGTGACTTGCCCAAGGCCACATAGCAGACAAGAGGTGGAGCCGGGATTAGAACTCATGACCTTCTGACATCCAAGCCCGTGTTCTATCCACTAAGCTACATTGTTTCTCCCAATTATGGTATTTGTTAAGTGCACTGTACTAAGCGCTGGGGTGGGTACAAGCAAATTGGGTTGGACACAGTCCCTGTCCCAGGTGGGGTTCACAGTCTCAATCCCCATTTTACAGATGAAGTAACTGAGGCACAGAGAAGTGAAGTGACTTGCCCAAGGCCACATAGCAGAAAAGTGGTGGAACCGGGATTAGAGCCCATGACCTTATGATTCCCAGGCCGATACTCTATCCACTACACCGTGCTGCTTCTCACGGCTTCTCACGCTTCTCTTGGCAAGGGATAGCTTCTTATAAAGCAGACTCAGGTACCATACTGGACCATATATAGAAATACATCAATAGATCTATCTATATTTAAGGTAGGTGTTAATATTTAAACAAATTATTATCCAATCTCAGAAAATAACCTGGTCTTTGATTATTGAGCTACTTGTCCGTACAAATTTCAGTGTTTCTCTAGCAATCAAATGTTACGAGTTAATAATAATAATAATGATGATGATGGCATTTATTAAGCGCTTACTATGTGCCAAGCACTGTTCTAAGTGCTGGGAAAATTACAAGGTGATCCGGTTGACCCGTTGAGGGCTCACAGTCTTCATCCCCATTTTACAGATGAGGTAACTGAGGCACAGAGAAGTTAAGTGACTTGCCCAAAGTCACACAGCTGATAATTGGTGGAGCCTGGATTTGAACCCATGACCTCTGACTCCAAAGCCCTGGTTCTTTCCACTGAGCCATGCTGTTTCAGTTAGTAATAATTAAGATTGCATCTCCAAAACTCTAGTACATAGTCACATCTGTTTCATATTTTGTTGATCTTGTCTTAAATAAGCCCTTTTAACACCTCACTTTGTTTAATTAGTGAAACATTAACTTGGAATTAATGGAGTGCTAACATTAAGTGAATAGATATTCTTAAATTCCTAAAAGAACTAAGAAATCACCACAGACACCAAATTACCCCTTAAACTTCTAAAATACCCCAGAAGCTTTAGGAAGATGATTTAAAAAACAAATGAAATAGAAACTGCAAATGTTGACTTGCTCTTACTGCTCACATTGGGTGTCCTACTTTTTGAATTAAGATTCTTGTTTAAGTAGGGTTTAATGGTGAAAAACTAAATCTTTATGGTCATTTCTACAATAATATTTTTGTCACCCAAACAAAAAATAGATTGCCCACTTCATTCTACAGTGGTCAACAAGTCTGATAACAGGTTCCTACAAATAATTTTATCCATTTGAATCCTTTTATGTTAAAAAACCCCATGAAAATGTTTAATAATTAAGATTCTCTATCCATTTTGATCTTAATTCCCATTCCACAAGAGCTCTTTAGGTCTCATCACTATGTGATCAGAATACATGATCTTCTCTAGAGGAATGAGGCAAAAAGGAAAATTACATGTTAGCCCTAAAGGAAGAGCAGTAAGAATTGTGCCTTTTAAAACCTGCTTCTTTCCCTTGAAAGGAGAAATAAAAGTTGTAGGTACAGCAATTAGTAGAGGGAAAAAAATCCAAACCAAGAAGAATTCATTTTTTTCCTAATTCCTTGTCTTTTTCCCAAGGGAAATATTCAGTTTAACCTGGTTCCAAAAAGAAGGTAAACAGGAATTTGCTCTATGTAAGGGATTATACAATCAAGGAAAGCCGCCAAAGCCGAATAATTCATGGCACCACAAGGAAATGGTTACCGCCTGAGGATCACAACCCAATTCAATTTTTAACGGAGATACAGACAATGGATAATGCAAACAGTTTTAAAGTCAGCAATGGGAATATTTTATTAAAATGTTTGGTGGGTGGTAAAATGTGCCAAGGTTTTGACTCATTGGCCCCACTCACTGCATGCTTTAGGGGAAAATGTACCACAGTGCCCACCAGTCTATTAATGATAGATTCCCAACTCTAAGCTTTTTATTTAATTTGGGACTGAGACCAGTGAAATTTGTCATAAAGGAAAGCTTGCACACTCCGCTCACCCGATTCAATGCAAATTTCACCAACCACAAATCATGGGCACTGACCATGGAGAAGTCCTGTAGGGACCATTTCTATATGTTACCGATTTGTACTTCCCAAGCGCTTAGTACAGTGCTCTGCACACAGTAAGTGCTCAATAAATACGATTGAATGAATGAATGAATGAATGAATGAATGAATGAATGAAAGTCAGTATGGTCTGGGTTGTGTTCCGAGAATTGCATTTCATTTCCATCATGGCAATGACAGCCGAATTCTGAAACTAAAAACCATTCATTCCTGATCCTATAGTTACCTCCGTCCAATCTAACCTTTCACCTTGAGCCCAACACGTATTTAAGGCAACAAGAGTTGAGTAATTCGAAAAAGCAGTGGAGTCATTTCAGAAAGCCCCACCTCTGTCACTGAGTTTAAAATGATCCTGGGAGACATTGCAGAATAAATGAGTGAAGGGGAAACACAAACACAGACTTGTACAGAAGCTCTTCTAGCCTCCCCCAGAGTTTACCAGCCTTTGCTCGTGTCTGTCCAACTTTCCTCCTTTTCACATTCCATCCTTTCTTACTCCCCATTCCAGAGTCTAGGCAGACACTCCCAGATGTCTTCTAAAGTCTCTGATTCTCAGGAAGAACTCTAAAAATCAGCAGAAGGGGAAGTGAAAGTTCATTCAAATTCTCTGAGTTCTGCTCGTTTTTTTTTAACCTCATCTAATTTCTTTTGGTTTTGTAGAGGTGGACTACTGCTAATTTTGCAAGGCTAAGATCAACTTATCAATATTTGATCTGCACTTTGAATGGAACAGAATGTTTGGATGTCTTTGCGCAAAATAGATATCATCCAGATAAAGTAGTATGGGAAGTGTTTCATTTGAACTGGGAGGAGAGAGAGAAATAGCTCAAATAAAGCTGGGAAACTTGGGAAACTGGCCTGTGAATACAATACAGTAGAGTTAGAAGACATGATCCTTTCCCACAAGAATATGCTTAAAGCTCCCTTATTTCTTGAATCTCAATTAATTTACATAAAGATCTTATTATGGGGTCGCACTTTTTCAAAGGAATTTGGAGAAACTGAAGTGGATTCAGAGAACAATCAACTTAATTGATTAAGTTCTAGTTAATTAATTCTAGACTGTGAGCCCACTGTTGGGTAGGGACCATCTCTATATGTTGCCAATTTGTACTTCCCAAGCGCTTAGTACAGTGCTCTGCACACAGTAAGCACTCAATAAATATGATTGAATGAATGAATGAATGAATTGATGGTTTGGAAGTTGGGATTCCTGAAGAAAAATTAAGATACCTAGAAGCATTTTATCCCTGAGGAAAAAAAGACCAAAAAGTGGCTGAATAAATTGTTTAATTACATAAAGGGATGTTAAGAAGAGAACTGTGACTGAACTGTTCAGTCCAGACAGACTGAACTGTCCAACTTAGACTGTGAGCCCCATGTGGGACAGGGACTGTGTCTGACCTATGTAACTTGTTCCTATTCCAGTGCTTGGAACACTGTTTAACACATAATGAACACTTAACAAAGACCATAAAAAAATGCTCTGAAGTTCAGCCATTAGGAATAATTTCTCATTTCTCTCTCACTCCTTGTGGTCAGGGATCATATCTACCAACTCTATTATATTGTACTTTCCCAAGCACTTAGTACAGTCCTCTGCACATAGTAAGCACCCAATAAACACGATTGATTGATTATCAAAATGTGATCGCTCTTTCATTGCCATAGATGGGCATGATTAAGAAGTGAGCAGTGGATAAACTCAGACACTAATCATTGAGTAATCTAATTCTAGGTCCCCTATTCTTTTCCACTAAAGACCTCTATGATATTCTCATGCAATATTCTGAATGCTTTTTCAAATTTTTTGACTTGTGCTTCACTCCCGTCCCTAGCGCAATATTCAGCATGCATTTTCCTTTCCAATATTTCCAGATCCATGTCATCATTTTCATCAACCACTATAAAATCCTGCCTCTTCCCCATTTCATGGCCAATCTCATGGGATACTTACTGTATAGGAAGGTGGGTTCATGTCTGATATAAGGGGAGAGGAAGGAATGTCCCCAGCCTCCTCCAATTCCACTGAACTTCCCAAATGCCACCACTGTCATGTCTTTGTATCCAGTCCCACTTCTACAATATCCCTCCATCCCAGACAACCTGGATATACCAGTTGCCCACCCCACCCCACCTTGTCTCACGTGGCATCTGGGCAGGTTAATGACAACCACAGATACCAGGCCTACCTACATATTCCTTAACTTTGAAGCCACACCTGGCTTAGGTAATTTTATGAGGGTTTGAATCTTAGCTGCTCTTCTCAATTCCTTGGCTCCAGAGTAATACCTGGACTAAATCACCCTCACCTTGCTTTACTTCCATGACCTAACAAATCAGTGTATCCTGCACAGATATCCTCAGATTCCTTGCTCTTGTGATCCTGCTGGAGAGAACTGAAAACAGCACAAATTGTCATATTTAATTTACACATTAGCCTGATTATCTTCATTACTCACAACATAATTTATTGAATACCCACTGTGTGCAGGGCATAATGCTAGTTGCTTGCGGAAATGATACAGTGCTCAGCATTTAGTAAAGGGCTCTGCACATATTAAGCACTCAATAAATGCTACTGCTGCGACGTGATGTCTGTCCTCAGGGAGCGTACCATCTACTGAGATGCCTAACAAGAACAGATAAAGAAGGAGTTGACCAATTCTAAAGGAAGTTTCAGTGAACATATGATAAAACATTGTATTTTCTACTGTTTGATTCGAGTCAGAGTAGCAGCGTGGCTCAGTGGAAAGAGCCCGCGCTTTGGAGTCTGAGGTCATGGGTTCAAATCCCGGCTCCGCCACTTGTCCGCCGTGTGACTTTGGGCAACTCACTTAACTTCTCTGGGCCTCAGTTCCCTCATCTGTAAAATGGGGATTAAGACTGTGAGCCCCCCATGGGACAACCTGATCACCTTGTAACCTCCCCAGCGCTTAGAACAGTGCTTTGCACACAGTAAGCGCTTAATAAATGCCATCATTATTAGTATTGTTATTAGTCCATTAGTGGATCATGGGAGATCCACTGGGCACTCATTGGACAGCCCTGTTTGGTGCCACTATATTGATTTGGGGAGAGAGAATTGTCCGTTCTGGAAATGTCATTTTTGCCCTAAATGTTCTCAGGGCAAGCCTTCTGCTAAGTCTACACTAACAACTGGGTCTGTTAGAAGGAGCCTGCAAAGGTAAGATTCTCTTTCTGCTTCTGGGCCCATCGTCCCAACACTGACATCACCCATAGTGTCTGGCATGCAGAGAGACTGCCAGAGTCTAGATGAATTACACAACTCAAAGCAGGGGCCCCTAGAAAGATACCAACTCTTCAACCAGCCTGTCTCGTCTCCACAAGCCCCAACCAGTAGTGATCAAACCATCCGGGCTGAGTTATCAATCAATCAATGATATTTATTGAATGCTTACTTTTGTCAATGATATGTATTAGGTGCTTACTCTGTGTTAAACATTGCTCTGAGTGCTGGAGTAGATACAAGTGAATTAGGTTGAACATAGTCACCATCCCCCATGAGGCTCACAGTCTAAGTAGGAGGGAGAATGGAAGAACTGAGGCATAGATGTGGCTCAGTGGAAAGAGCACGGGCTTTGGAGTCAGAGGTCAGGGGTTCAAATCCTGGCTCTGCCAACTGTCAGCTGTGTGACTTTGGGCAAGTCACTTAACTTCTCTGTGCCTCAGTTACCTCATCTGTAAAATGGGGATTAAAACTGTGACCCCCCGTGGGACAACCTGATCACCTTGAACCTCCCCAGCACTTAGAACAGTGCTTTGCACATAGTAAGTGCTTAGCAAATACCATCATTATTATTCTTATGGAGAAGTTAAGTGACTTGCCTGAGGTTACAGAACAAGCAATTGGAAGAGCCGGGGCTAGAACCCAGGCCCTCTGAGTTCCAGGCCCGTGCTCTTTCCACTAAGCCATGCTATACTAAGCACTTGGGAGAGTTGGTAGACACATTCCCTGCCCCCAGCAAGCACGGAACTGGATGAATGAATACACCCCTTCCATTGGAATCGGAGTCTTCCATTCAGGAATAGAAGTATATGGTAGAGAATTTGCTTTGGAGGGCATCCTTACCCCTTTCTGGACTAGGAATTCTCCGGAGTTATTCCAACAACGTGAGTCTGCATGAGGCCCCAAGTAGGTCAGCTCCCTTAATGCCCTCAAGCAAAAACCAGGATTGTTCCAAGACATATAGTGTCCCTAACTTATTTACTACTTTGCTGTGCTAATTACTTGGTGTAATTTTTGAGGTCAATCCACTTGAATCTGGACAACTATTTTGTACAAGGGGGATTGAATGCAGAGGTAACTAGGAGACTTGAATAAACATAATTAAACATAAAATTCTTGTAATGATAGTTGGATGGACCTTCCCCAATTAAAATTATTAATAGAAAAAAATATGTTGGTGTCAAAATCTGAGCCCACTGCCACTAATTCCCATCTGTATAAATGAGATTTAGTGTGTATTTCCTGACAACAAAAGTAGATGAGATTTCAAAACGTTTCTTCTTGACTTTTGTCCTCTTCAAAACAACAGATGAAAGAAGATAGGATAATAGTAAACCCGGCAGATGGAAATCAATCGATTAATCAGTGGTATTTATTGAGCGCTTACAGTGCTCTGCACTGTACTGAACACTTGGGAAAGTACAATACAATGGTGTTGGTAGATGTGATCCCTGTCCACAGGAAGCTTACAGTTTGGGAGGGGGGGAACCAAAATTAAGATAAATTACAGGTAGAGGAAATACCAGAGTATAAGGATATTTATGGAAGTACTGTGGGGCTCGGGAGAGTAAAAAGATAATGGCAAATATTAACTTTAATACCCCTATAAGGGTTTGATGGTCTAATGGCTCATGATGAATTGAAGCCTTGCTTTCTTTTAAGGACATGTTTACTTTTAAAGAACTGAAGTTTTCTGATCAAAGAGAAACTACTGAGGTCACAAACTATCATAGCCAGTGTTTGCTTCTGATACATCGTTCGCATCAGTACCTGGTCCCCGCAGAAACAGAAATCAGAAATGTATGTTTGCTTGTCTCTTTGCATCTTTAGCATTATCTGTGCCCTTGGGGCATAGTTGAAATGTAAACTAATTAGGAAGCTGATCTTGGGCCTTTCCAGACCATCTATTGATGATACCAGAATGAAACAAGGAAAAGTTGATTCGCCATTCTGTTTGCAGCTTCCTTTTCATAACTGATTATAACTTGCTGCTTCCTCCAGATTCATTTATCTACATATACTACAAAGAAAAATGGGCAGGTTTGGAAAGAAACTATTTTATTGGTGTATGTGCTGTAGTCGTGACTCAGAAATAGCTTGGGGAGACTAAGAGGAGGTGAGCTGAGTGATTCACAGTGAAGTTCATAGGAATTCGAAGTAGTTTTTCATTTCTTTGTTAAATATTCATAAAATTTCTGATTGTTTCCTTGTAAGTACTCCTCTCTCTTACCATCAGTAAAACCACACCATAGGCTATAAAGTGAAGTTGCAAAATTGTTCAAATAACCTGAGGTGAAAGTTGAAATGAATGTTTTAGCTATAGTGTCATGGGAGAAGAAGAGATATTACCTCCAGCTGAGAAGGTTTACTGATATAATCAATGTGTCATTCATTGATTGATCGTATCAGCAAAGCTCTGATATAATCAATCGATCAATCAATGATATTTGTTGAGCACTTATTATGTGTAAGCACTATGCTAAATGCTTGGGAGAGTACAGTACAGCAGAGTTGGTAGACACATTCCCTGCCCACAAGGAGGTTACAGTCTAGGCATAGCATGCAACGGGCAGAAGGAAGATATGTCCTAAACTTTCCTGAGCAATATCTGAGACTGCCAAGACAGTTTTCTGACTGCAATCTATTCAGGCACCAAATGCATTTCAGAAAGAAAATGAGTTGAAAATGAGGGCAATACCTCACAAGTCATATTTGAGTTTGAACAGTTGTGAATGGGATTAAATCTACAAAAAAAAAATTGTAAGAACTTGCTATAACTTGGAGCAACACTGGCCTATCTCTACAAAGTGAAGCAGAGTTTGAAATCTTTACTCAGTTTAAATGATATCGTTCTCACAATTGTATTAGAGGTTTGATACACTTTCCTGGGAACTAGTGTAGATGTGCTTTGCAGAAGCAAAGCCAATTTGTTCACCGGATTTGTTAACCTTGCCCAGCATTGTACTAGGAGACAAGGAGGCTAAAGAACCAGGTGCAGCACACAACAAACATGACTGCCTAACAAGGAACAGTCTTTTGTGTGTCTGTACAATGGGCTAGAGACTGTCCATCCTACCAATGACCTTTTCAGTCACAATGACACACATATGTGAATTTCACCACTGGTGGTGTCTTCTTCAATGCGATGTACAACAACTACGCACACAGGAGCACACACACACACACACAAACCCATGCACACATAGGAAAGAGTATATATTAAAAAGCACTTAATATTGTACAGTCATGTAAATCCAACAACACATGCGCCTGCAGTTGTTTGTATTGGTTATGTGATCAGTCAAATTGACAGAGGTGCAAAGTTTCTGAGGATAGGCATACATTTGAATAATCACATATTTGGTCTAACTATAGCAGATGTATATTGCATTATCTCACATCCAGATAGCAAGCACCTCTAGGGGAGAGAAAGCTCATTCACTTCCATGAACTAGGACACCTCCAACTCACAGGCATTTGTATTTATTTGAACATGCCCAGGACAAGTGTGTTTGAGTCCTAGTTTGCAAGTTAGCCAGGCAATACCCTTGGTGTGATCAGGCAGCAGGGTGCCAGATTACCTGGGGGAAACGGATCCACCTTGCTCTGCACTGAACACCATTGAGAGCAGGCAACCCTAGATCCCAGTTTCTTGAAGCGTTGGGAAAGACAATCACATCTGAGGCAAAACCCAGGAGAGCTATGAAAGCAATTTATGGAAAATAATTGCCTGGCTCCGGATCTTATTAACCCCCTTCAAAAGATTGCTCTCCTCAGAATTTCAAAGCCAACTAAGGGCCTTAGGTTAACTTAAATCAGGAACATCAGTACTGCTTGCCTTTCTCCTCATATAAACAAGTATTCCCTGCAATTGTCTGCTCTTTCCTAGATTCGAGAAGATGAAATACCTCTACCCAGAACCACTGGTCAAAGGAGAGTGGTTTTAAAACCTCATCTTTCAGAAGCATAGAACAAGGTTGCATGTTTGAGAGATTGGCAGAGCCAACTTCTGCAGACACAAGCAGTACACTGAAACAAAATGAAATTCTTTTCATAAAAGATGCATCACTCCATTTTTGATTCTGGTAATTCATGCTGTAGTGGGTCTATTTAGAGGCAGCGGAGGTTTCATATGACAGTGCACGTCAAGACTCCGGAGGAACTCTGGAGAGTATTTCCACCCTGTCTCATTCACAACTCTAGGTCTGATCCAGCTTGAGCTAACCCTAGTGAGCTAGTAGTATGAAATCTCTCTTTCTTTACCAAGATCAAATGGAGCTACTCAATCAGAAGATGCCATTACTACTTCCACCATGCAATTTCCACTATCAATAATTTAATCTATTTGCTGCATCACCAGAGCCCATACAGCCACCAGGACTGATTTTGAAAGAGGGAAAAGAAGAAAGAAAAAAAAGAGGGAAAGAGAGAGACAGACAGAGAAACAGAGGCACAGAAAGAGAAACATTGAGAGAGGACCACAGAAAAAGAAAGAGTGAGGAATAGAGAATGAGATAGAGATGCATACACAGAGAACCGTGAAGGAACTGAAAGTTTCAGACTGAGCCTCCCCTAGGAACTGCACTGATGTTTACTTTTACAAGCAGTCTTTGAAAGAGTGTTTTTTTTTTTCTCCTTCTGTTAGGTCTTTGAAGTCTGTGGACGTAGTTGAGTCTTTTGCCTGGCTCGGGAAAGGGATGGGGGGCTGGGGGGAAGAGGGAGGGAGGAAGGGGAGTAACATTATCTGGAGCGTTCATTAATAAAAAATGCTGTATTATCTTGATTGGAAATAGGCGAAGTCTGGAGAGGACAGGGAGAGAACTCTGTTTAAGTGGGCGTGTGACCAGTTTCCTAAGCCCTGCTTTGGGCAACTTCGAAGCGTCTGCGCTTAGTTTCTGCATCCTTTAAGAAAAGAGGCACAGGGATTTTCTTTTCTTGATTAAAAATAGGCTTCCAAGACATACATAAACACACACACATGCACATACTTGCTTGTTGGGAAGGGAAAAGTTAAAGTGCCGGTTTCCACGCGTGGCTTGGCTCAGGATGGAAGCCGGACTGAGACCCCACGACCCCTGGGCCCTACTCCCTGGGGAGCGGGGTAGCCCCGGTAAGCGCTCAGAACAGTGCCTGGCACCTAGTAAGCACTTAACAAATACTGAGAAGCATTGTGGCTCAGTGGAAAGAGCCCGGGCTTTGGACTCAGTGGTCATGGGTTCAAATCCCGGCTCTGCCAGTTGTCGACTGTGTGACTTTGGGCGAGTCACTTAACTTCTCTGTGCCTCAGTTCCCTCATCTGGAAAATGGGGATTCAAACTGTGAGCCCTCCGTGGGACAACCTGATCGCCTTTTAACCTCCCCAGCGCTTAGAACAGTGCTTTGCCATTATTGTTATTACTATTGGGAGCCGGAATCCCCTTGGCAGAATGGAGCAGGGCTGGGCGTCGGTTTCCCAGACGATCCGGGAGGGAGCCAGAGAGGAGAAACCAGGCTCCAGAGCATCTTCGTGGATTGGCCAAGTGGGAGCCTTCCCCGAAGCGCCCGTGGGCGGGCAGCGCCGGGGCAGGGAGGGAGGAGGAGACCCGGGGCTTTCGGTCGGTCCCAGGAAAACTCTGCAGCCGCTCCCTGGCGCCGGGACGGAGGAGGGAAAGGCGGGAGGGAAAAGGGAGGGAAGCAGACAGAGGCTCTGCGGGCCCTTTAAGCCGCCCCAGCCGCCCTGGAATTTCTCATCCGGCTGCCGAGGCTAGAGGCCACTGGACCAGTGGAAGCCCTGACTAGTAGCTAATTCGTGGCTTTCTCTCTCTCACGCTCACTCTCTTACTCTCTCCCTCTCTCTTTTTCTCTCTTCCCCCCTCTTTCTCTTCCCCTCACCTCCTTCCCACCCCCCGCCTCTCTGTGCCGCTGTCTCTCTCCATTTCTCTCTCCCTCTCCATCTCTCCTTTTCGCTTTCCCCTCTCTTTCTCTTCCCCTCACCTCCTTCCCCCCCGTCTCTCTGCCTCTCTCTCTCTATTTCTCTCTGTCTCCATCCTCTGCCTCTCTCCATTTCTCTTTCTCTCACTCCCCCTCTCTCCTCCTCTCCCTCTCTCCTTGTCTCTTTTTCCCCCTTTCTCTTCCCCTTATCTCCTTTCTCCCCTCTGCCTCTCTCTGCTTCTGTCTCTCTGTCTCTTTCTGTCTCTGTACTGTCTCTATTTCTCTCTCATTCTCCCTCACTCTTCCTACCCCTCTCTCCTTTTCTCTTTCCCCTTCTTTCTCTTCTCCTCATTTCCTTTCTCTCCTCTTCCTCTGTCTGCCTTTTTCTCTCTCTTTTTCTCTCTCACTGTCTCCCGCTCTCTCTCCTTCTCTCCTTGTCTCTTTTCTCCTTCTTTCCCTTCCCCTCCTCTCATTTCTCCCCACTGTCTCCGCCTCTGCCTGTCTCCCTATCTCTCTGTTTCTGTCTGCCTCTGCCCTGTCTCTATTTCTCTTTTCACTCTCTCCCTCCCTCTCCCTCTCTTCTTGTCTCTTTCTTTTCCTCCTCTTTCTCTTCCCCTCCTCTCCTTTCTTCCCTCTGTCCCTCTCTGCCTCTGCTTCTGTCTCTGTCTCTGTCTTCCTCTGTCTGTCTCTATTTCTCTCTCTTCCTCCCTCTCCCTCCCTTATTGTCTCTTTTCCCCCTCTTTCTCTTCCCCTCATCTCCTTTCTCCCCTCTGTCTCTCTCTGCCTCTGCTTGTCTCTCTATTACTCTCTGCCTGTCTCTGTCCTCTGTCCCTATTTCTCTCTTTCTTTTTCACTCTCTCCCTCCCTCCTTTCTTGTCTCTTTCTTCCCCCTCCTTTCCCTTCCCCTCCTCTCCCTTCTCCCCTCTGTCCCTCTCTGCCTCTGCTTCTGTCTCTGTCTTCCTCCGTCTCTATTTCTCTCTCTCTCTCCCTGTGTGTCTGTCTCTCTGTCTCTCCCCTCTCATGTCCTGGGGGCGAGGGAGCCCGCCCCCACCCCGCCCCCCTCATAAAGCTTTGATGAGACACTTGAGCTGCTGGAGCTGCTGGTGGCGGCGGCGGCTGCTTGGCCTGGAACTGGGACTGGAGCTGGGATTGGGTCTGAGCTGCGGGGCGAGGAGCGGGAGCTGGAGGAGGAGAGGCAGGAACAGGAGGATGTGACTCCCCGGAGCTAAGGGACCCGACTAGCTTTGTGTGGAATCCAAGGTACCGGGACGGCGGGGAGGGGCGAGGACCAGAGGAAAGTTGATGGAGGGGCCCGGCCAGTCCCCAGGGGATGGGGCGGGGGGACACCCCTCGTCTGGGGCCAAGGAGGAAGGGGCTCGACCTCCTTCTGGTCCCCGGAGCCCTGGACCATCCGTGCCCGCCCATTCATTCATTCATTTATTCAATCGCATCGATTGAGCGCTTACTGTGTGCAGAGCACTGGACTAAGCGCTTGGAAAGTACAATCCGGCAACAATTCGGCCACTGTCCCGGCCTGGGCAGGAGAGGATGCCAGGGCCAGGTGGGGTGATCCGGGTGGGCAGCCTGGAAGAGGAGGACTGGAAGGGGAGGGAATCCAGGTGAGCCCCCCTCACCCCCTTCCAGGGAGACCACCCAATCCGTCAGTCACCTGCTTCCCTGTTGCCTATTTATACAACCCAAGCGCAGTGCTCTGCACACAGTGAGCGCTCACTAATTCTTCCCCTTCTAGTCTTGTTGGGTAGGGACCGTCTCTGTTGCCGATTTGCGCGTCCCAAGCGCAGTGCTCTGCACACAGTGAGCGCTCACTAATTCTCCCTCTTCTAGTTTGGAGTCCGTTGGTGGGTGGGGACCGTCTCTGTTGCCTATTTGCACGTCCCAAGCGCAGTGCTCTGCACACAGTGAGCTCACTAATTCTCCCCTTTCTAGTCTGGGAGTCCGTTGTTGGGTAGGAACCGTTTCTGTTGAGTATTTGCACGTCCTAAGCGCAGTGCTCTCTGCACTCAGTGAGTGCTCAATAATTCTCCCCCTTCTAGTCTGGGAGTCTGCTGTTGGGTGGGGACCGTCCCTGTTGCCGATTTGCACGTCCCAAACGCAGTGCTCTGCACACAGTGAGCTCACTAATTCTCCCCCTTCTAGTTTGGGAGTCCGTTGTTGGGTAGGGACCCTCTCTGTTGCCGATTTGTACGTCCCAAGCTCAGTGCTCTGCACACAGTGAGTGCTCACTAATTCTCCCCCTTCTAGACTGGGAGTCCGTTGTTGGGGATTTGTACGTCCCAAGCGCTTAGTCCAGTGCTCTGCACACAGTAAGCGCTCAATACAGACGATGGAATGGATGAATGAATGAATAAATACGATTGAATGAAATGCATGGATGAGCCGGATTGGACTCTCTGGTCCCCGGGTGAAACTATTTCGAAAACTTGAGTCCCTGCCCCTCCCGGGCCCTCACACCCTCACGCCCCCTCCCCAGGTTAACGGTGCGAAGTCTGGCGTGCTTCTGCCTCCTCTCGAGGTCTTTTTCCCTTTTTTTTTTTTTTTTTTTTTTTTGGAGGACTGAGCCCAAGGTGGAAAAGTTTCGGGAGGCAGAGAGGGAGTGGAAGGGGCCCCGGGAGCCGGGCCTTGATAATAATAATAATAATAATAATGGTATTTGTTAAGCGCTTACTATGTGCAAAGCACTGTTCTAAGCGCTGAGGAGGCTGGAGCCTTGGGCGGACTCTACCTGCCGGGTGGAGAAAGGGGCTGGGACAGGAATGGGGAGGAGGAAAAGAGGGAAGGACTAAGGGCTGGATTTAGGGGGTAGAGAGCCGGGCTTAGGTAGAGAGGGCTGGAGGGTTTGCCCTGGAGAAGAAGAAGAGGGGCAGGGAGCTCACTGTGGGGCAGGGAATGTCTCTCTGTATTCCCTTATTGTAATAATAATAATAATAGCATTTGCTAAGCGTTTACTATGTGCAAAGCACTGTTCTAAGCGCTGGGAAGGATTCAAGGTGATCAGATGGTCCCTCATGGGGCTCACAGCCTTCATCCCCATTTTCCAGATGAGGTAACTGAGGCCCAGAGAAATGAAGTGACTTGCCCAAAGTCACACGGCTGACAATTGGCAGAGCCGGGATTCGAACCCATGACCTCACACTCCCAAGCCCGGGCTCTTTCCGTTGAGCCACGCAGTGCTGAGTCTAGCGCTCTGCACACAGTTAAGTGCTCAGTAAATACGACTGAGTTGAGTCTACTTGTTCTGTTTTGCTGCCTGTCTCCCCTTTCTAGACTGTGTCTCTATGTTTTGCCGAATTGTACTTTCCAAGCGCTTAGTACAGTGCTCTGCACACAGTAAGCGCTCAATAAATACGATTGAATGAATGCGAGCCCGTTGTTGGAAGCCTGTGAGCCCATTGTTGGGTAGGGACCGTCTGTATATGTTGCCGAATTGTACTTTCCAAGCGCTTAGTACAGTGCTCTGCACACGGTAAGCGCTCAACAAATACGACTGAGTTGAGTCTACTTGTTCTGTTTTAATAATAATAATAATTTTGGTATTTGGTAAGCGCTTACTAAGTGCCGAGCACTGTTCTAAGCGCTGGGGGAGATACGAGGTGATCAGGTTGTCCCACGGGGGGCTCACAGTCTTAATCCCAATTTTCCAGATGAGGGAACTGAGGCCCAGAGAAGTTAAGTGACTTGCCCAGGTGCACACAGCTGATAAGTGTAGAGCCGGGATTAGAACCCATGACCTCTGACTCCCAAGCCTCTGCTCTTAGCACTGAGCCACGCTCCTTCTCTGCTGTTTTGCTGCCTGTCTCCGCCTTCTAGACTGTGAGCCCATTGTTGGAAGACTGTGGGTCCACTGTTGGGTAGGGACCGTCTCTATATATTGCTGATTTATACTTCCCAAGCGTTTAGTACAGTGCTCTGCACACAGTAAGCGCTCAATAAATACGATTAGATGAATGAATGAATGAATAGGGACTGTGTCTGTTGCCGAGTTGTACTTTCCAAGCGCTTAGTACAGTGCTCTGCGCACAGTAAGCGCTCAATAAATACGATTGAATGAATAGGGACTGTGTCTGTTGCCGAATTATACTTTCCAAGCGCTTAGTACTGTTGGGTAGGGACTGTATATGTTGCCAACTTGTACTTCCCAAGCGCTTAGTACAGTGCTCTGCACACAGTAAACACGCAATAAATACGATTGATTGATTGATTGATTAGTACAGTGCTCTGCGCACAGTAAGCGCTCAATAAATACGATTGATTGATTGATTAGTACAGTGCTCTGCTCACAGTAAGCGCTCCATAAATACGATTGAATGAATGAATGAATAGGGACTGTCTGTTACCGAATTATACTTTCCAAGCGCTTAGTCCAGTGTTCTGCACACAGCAAGCGCTCCATAAATCCGATGGAATGAATGGATGGATAGGGCCTGTCTGTTTCTGTTGCTGAATAGTATTTTCCAAGCGCTTAGTACAGTGCTCTGCGCGCAGTAAGCGCTCAATAAGTATGAATGAATGGGATAAGCGTGTATGTTGATGGATTCATTCATTCAATCGTATTTATTGAGCGCTTACTGTGTGCAGAGCACTGTACTAAGCGCTTGGGAATGGTGGGGGGGTGGTGAAGCGGGGCTTGGGCGTGGAGGGCGGCGGGAGGCAGTGCTGGGCCGGTTGTTGGGTAGGGACCGTCTCTCTATGTTGCCCATTTGTACTTCCCGAGCGCTTAGTACAGTGCTCTGCACACAGTAAGCGCTCAATAAGTACGATTGAATGAATGGTGGGAAGGTAGAGGCTGCCTGCCCTCTTCTGGCAGCGATCGGGACTGCAGCAGAAAGGCCTGGCCTGCTGGGTTGGTTGGGGGGGGGGCGTCTAGGAGAGGGCCTGCTTGGGTCCCTCTCCAGCTCAGGTGTCCAGCCCGGGTTTTGGAGTCAAAGGCCATGGGTTCAAATCCCAACTCCGCCAACTGTGAGCTGTGTGACTTTGGGCAAGTCACTTCACTTCTCTGGGCCTCAGTTCCCTCATCTGCAAAATGGGGATGAAGACTGTGAGCCCCCCGGGGGACATCCTGATCACCTTGTAACTTCCCCAGCGCTTTGCACATAGTAAGCGCTTAACAAATACCATCATCATCATCAATGGGCCGGGCCAGCTCTCTCCCAGGCATCGCTTCCCGTTATGATCCCCTCCGGGCAAGCTCCCTTTGAATTAAGACGTTGGATTTGTTACCTCATGCGACTGGCAGTCAACCATGTGATAGAAACAAGAAGGGATTCAAAAGGGTGCCCAAAAGGGTGCCCACCCATGGCTGGGACGCCTTAGGAAATCGGGCGACTTCCTCGGCCTCGGCAGCTTCAGAGAGCTCTTTGCCAGAGGAATCTCGTGTGTCTTCTTTTAGCTGGACTTCATCATCAATCGTATTTATTGAGCGCTTACTATGTGCAGAGCAGTGTACTAAGCGCTTGGGAAGTACAAATTGGCAACATATAGAGACAGTCCCTACCCAACAGTGGGACTTGTTAGGGGGTCTGTGATTCTCCCCTCTCCCTGCTTGCCCCGCCCCTTGGTATCAACAGTAACCAGTGAACACTTTCTGACAAGAGTGAAGGAATGTTCTTGGCAGGAATCAAGGGAAAGAATATTTCCCGAGTGTTTATTTCAGAAGCTAAATCCACCTAGGGCCGTATCTCCTTCAGTAAAGCAACATATAGTTAGTCCTATCTATTGGACCGGGTGAAATAAAATGGCTGGGATGCTCACGTATTTCCCTCGACATGGCACAACTCCCAGAGGAGCGTTTCCTTCCTTTCCTTTTTTTTCTTGAAGTTATTCATGTTGGTTTTGCTGTAAAGCTAAACCTTTTGTCTTAAAATTTGATCTTGTCTGCTTAACAGCCTTTGTTCTCGCTGCAGAATTAAAGAAGCAACTTGTATAAACATGGGAATTGTCATTGTTTGCTTTATGCAACATTAAATTTCCCTAGGCTGAAGGTTACTTAGATATGGCATGGACAGCTTCAAGCTAGTATGGATCACATATCCTGTAGATACTACACGATGAAGTTTTGGCAGTGGGTATACACAAAAGTCTATGTAGAACATTTACTAAAACCATATTGTGTGACACCGCTTGTAATGCTTGAGTGTAATGGAAAATCGCCTGCAGCTTCGAATATTACCTCTAGACAAGCATCAGAGGTAAGGAAGAGGAAAGATACACTTGTTGAAATGTAACCGTAACCTTTACTGGAATTTAAAACATGCTGGTTGCCATCACTGGAATTCCAGGGTTAGAAAGCCCATGTCCCTGGTGTTAAATTGGGTTAAATTGAAGGCAAATTGAATAGCGGTCACTAAATGCTGCAATAAAAATCTCTATTATGTATCCAGTGATGAACAGACAGTGAGTAATGTCATGTTTTTGAATCTACTAAGGAAAAATAAGTCACCTCTGAGTCGATCAGAGCTGAATAAATGGACAAGAACAAGATTCAGTGGGCAAAATATGACGGGTATCGCTTTCTGCAGACTAGTAAAAGCTTTACCTAGTCACTCCGAGTTGAAGTTTAAAGGCAAACCCTCACATTTGTTTATTTTGAAGCGACGCACCGTCACCGCCATTTCGAGATCAATAGTCATAACTTATTTAAGATTTGATTAACTAAGATATTCAGGAACTCTATCCTAGTGGTGGGTGCTTTCCAGCAAATAGAAGAGAATCTTTACAGCCAATCAAAGATAATTCAAATCTGCAGTTTGGAAACGAAGAGATCATTCTATTGACGCATTTGATTTATTTTTGGCTTATTCAAGACGACCAGAAAATGGTGACTGTCCCATAATGGCAAAGAAGAAGGGGACAACACTGAATCTTTGGGTTCAGTTATGCTGAGGAGAAGTTGAAAACGTCATCGCCACTGCTTGTTTCTTAGCTTCTCCAATGGGTGTTTTGCTTTCTAGTTTCTGGGAGAGGACACCCTCCCTATTTGATACTTATTCCAGCAGACTTGCAGGCATGGGAAAGCTGACCAGCTCTTCAGTGACAAAAAATCGAAAGTGATTGATCATTCTTTGCCTTCAAGCATAAATAGCAACCAGTTTGGCTTATCACAGCAAGCTGAGCACACCCACCTGGTAGTAAAGCAGGGAACCTGTTTACATTTTTTTTGGACTGAATTGTAAATAACATTTGGCAAATGTGTGTTTTATCCGTCTTTATGAACAGTCTGCCTATCACAAGTCCTACAGCCAGTGAACTTGTAAATCTAAAAACAGCCTGAAGTTTTGACTCATTGTCAGAGTATCTACAGCATTTTCTCAGTATAAACAATAGAACAACAGAAGTGAAGTTAAAAGCATAGTGGGCCGAGGGAAAGCATATTATACTGATGTTTTAGTTCCTAGGATCTTAGTAACGTGGAAAAGCAGAACTCAAGACCAACTTGTGGAGAGCAGAAAAACGTCAGACTTCCTGCACATAAACAGTGATCATAGTGATCTGTAAGATTGCACATAGCTAATCTCAGTATATCTTTTAAAATGAGGCACTCTCATCTTGGACGTCTGAATTACTGATTTACTTTATGGGGTAAAATGTAATTTTCAGCTTACACCTCTCTGTTTGGAAGATTTCAGTTAAGCCCGGGTACAAAGTCACCCGGCACAAGTGTAAGCGGATATTTCGTTTTAATAGGGTAATTACTAACTTGTCTCTACTTGTTTTTGAACGATTGTTATGAGCACTCGGATTCTACTAATTGCAAAATTGCTGCTTAATTGAAAGGCTCTCGATCATCTGGTGCAACCATTCAGACATTGGCATGTGCTGGGAGAGCGTAGCATACTGTGGACTGCATTTTAAAAAGAAGTTTTTCAGGACAAGTCAGTTGAATTTTATCTATCCAAATGTTTGGATTGTGCTCCAGTCCACTAAGGAGAGGTGGAAATTTCATTCTTTCTTTGGTATCTGGGCCTGGATTACTGATCAAGATGAACGTAGTAAACTGCCGAATTAACATTTTTTTGTTGTTTAAAAAGAGAATAAATGGCGTGGATGTGCTTCAGAAGTGAATGAACAAATGCATAGCTTTCATGGTGCACTTCAGTTACTCTGTTTTGTACCAACTAACCTTAAGTAATAAATGATGTTGGCAAATGAAATCCTTATGCCATCTGCATGCAGTGTTTTACTACTACGATACATAGCAACAGGAAAGAGACTTTGGTTGTTTTATAGTGCATTTGTATGTACTTTCGAACTCCTTTTATACTTCCGCTTAAAGCACAGGATGATTTAATCTGAAACATACATTCTGTGCATTAAATTGATCACTGATTTTCCAAAATATTTAAATTAAATAGTTGGTGTGTAATGGAATTGGCAACTGAACATGAAAGTGTGTATTTGCTTGGAAAACTATTTCAAAATTAGAAGCTGGGCCCAAATACCCTGTAGAAGTATATTATCGGAAGTATTTCTGTCTATAAATACCTATATTCCTTCCTCATTGGAAATAACTTCTAATATGTGAGGCAGTATATGAGGGGTTGAGAACTTTATTTCCCAGAATTTTTTTTACTTAAAATGATACTGATTCATCTCCATTGGAAGCCAGTTAGAAACAAAGGTATACCTAATACTGGGATCCCCAAATATGTAATCAGTAATTGATTGAGGTCTGAGAATGTGTTCATTAGACAACAAGAACAAAGCAAGTAAATTTGCGTGGCCCAGAAGCAGACATTATTTATTTGCTGTGTTAAAAGTAGATTATGTCAAGGGGGATCCTCTACTAGACGTTCACTTAAAAGAACTTTTCATAAGTTAATGCTGTAGTTCTATACTTCATCAATTGTATTTATTGAGCGCTTACTATGTGCAGAGCACTGTACTAAGCACTTGGGAAGTACAAATTGGCAACATATAGAGACAGTCCCTACCCAACAGTGGGCCCACAGTCTGAAAGGGGGAGACAGAGAACAAAACCAAACATACTAACAAAATAAAATAAATAGAATAGATATGTACAAGTAAAATAAATAAATAAAGAGTAATAAATATGTACAAACATATTGTCTGAATACTCGCATCTAGTGGCTCGTTAAAGCATTTTGATCTTAGTTTCCTTCACCTGTTGAAAACAACAACTCTCTTCTACAGTTTGCAAGTGTCCCTAAGATTTGGGCGGTCAGTGTAGGGTTTCTTATTCTAAGGAAATAGTACCAGGAAATGGAAGAACTGTATTATGAAAATATCTTTTAATTTCAAATTGGTTTATTAGCAAATAATCTAGAAGACAGCCTGTCACTTCGTTAAAGGAATTATACATGAAATTAAGGTTTGTGTAAAAGGAAATTCTAGAAAAATAAATATGAATTTCCAAGTGATTTAAGGAGCAGAGCAGCATTTAAAATTTGAAGTGCTAGTGCCATCTAGAGACAAATTCTACAACTTTTTCAGTTGGGACTATTTCCTACTGCACTGGTTTTCATGACTGTAATTTCAGCACAATTCTTTGGGAGAGGTGTGTGTGTGTGTGTGTGTGTGTGTTTGCTTTGCATAAGCCAATCTTACTTTAAAGAACAGGTTGCTTCGGTAAGGCATGGAACTATCTCGTTGTCTAATCATCCACAGACAGTTTTAATGACAGGAAAGATGGAGCCAGAGTTGGTTTCATTTTCTGCCTAGCTAAGATGCATCTTCCAACTCCTTTTCCTTTATTTATTTATTTTACTGGTACATATCTATTCTGTTTATTTTATTTTGTTAGTATGTTTGGTTTTGTTCTCTGTCTCCCCCCTTTTAGACTGTGAGCCCACTGTTGGGTAGGGACTGTCTCTATATGTTGCCACTTGTACTTCCCAAGCGCTTAGTACAGGGCTCTGCACACAGTAAGCGCTCAGTAAATATGATTGATTGATTTTCCTCTGAGTACCTCTGAATGGATTCCCCCACCCACCATCACCACTTCCCCCACTGCTACAGTTCTGTCTCCCAATCTCCCACATTCTCTACCCACTACTGCTGTCCTCCCTTGCCGGTCATTGAATGTATTCCTTTGCCTAGCTCAAGGATTGAGCATCTGAATTATTATGGGAGAGTAATAAGTCCTTTCTCCTTTACTTTACTCTGAGCACCGTTCTCTCTGTTGCTGACTGAAAGAGAGAGAAAAAGAGAGAGATGGGGGGGCGAGGAGAGAGTGAGAGAGAGAGTAGTCCTAGCTGGACCTGGGAATTGTGATCTGGGAACTTGCTGTTCTTTCCATTGGGATGCTCTTCAGGGAATCCGGTATACCTCTTAAAGATTCACTGTTCATTGCAGAAGACTTCTTTTAGGGGACTATGCACAAAAAGTCTGAGAGTGACTTTGATTTATTGCTGTTTGACTTCCTATGCCCCCATTCTCTCTGAAGCTGATCATCCCTATAGTAAGCATTTAGGAATCCAGAATTTAAGCACTTCTTTGCACTTGGACTTGTGCCCTTCTTCACCCCCTTCAACCCTCCAGCACTTATGTACATATTTGTAATTCATTTATTTTTGTCAATGTCTGTCTCCCCTTCTAGACTGTAAGCTCATTGTAGGCAGGGGATATGTCTACCCACTCTATTACAGTGTACTCTCCCAAGCATTTAGTACAGCGCTCTCTTCTAGACTCTGAGCCCACTGTTGGGTAGGGACCGTCTCTATATGTTGCCAACTTGTACTTCCCAAGCCCTTAAGTACAGTGCTCTGCACACAGTAAGTGCTCAATAAATACGATTGAATGAATGCAAATAGTAAGTGCTCAATAAATGCTGCGACAGCATACTGTGGACTGCATTTTAAAGAGAAGTGTTTCAGAACAAGTCAGTTGAATTTTATCAGCATTTAAAATTTGATTGATTGATAGATTCTCTTTTCTTCCCATCACGTTGATCTTCCCCATTAGATTGCAAGAGAGAAGAGATTTTGTCTCTTAATTCTATTGTGCTTTCCCAAGTGCTTTGTACCATACTTTGCTCATAGAATGGACTCAGTACACATGATCGATTGATTGATTCAAAAGTGTAACAGTAACCTAGGCATATCGACTCCAACATTTTTGAGGCTGATTTTGGGAGCCGGTTATTCTGAATACCTAGGGACATTTTATAATTTTGAGATGTTTATAACTTCAACTTTACAGACCACATACCTTAATCTCTTGATAACTGTGATTCATAAGAAAGGATCATAATAATATTAATATAATAATAATTGTGGTATTTGTGAAGTCCTTACTGTATGCCAAGCACTGCTCCAAGTGCAGGGGTAGATATGCTTAGAACAGTGCTTGGCACATAGTAAGCACTTACCAAATACCATAATCATTAATACAATTAGATTGGACACGATCTCTGTCCCACATGGGGCTCACGGTCTAAGTGGGATGGAGAACAAGGTACTGAATCCCCATTTTACAACTGAGGCACAGAGAAGTTAAGTGACTTTCCCAAGGCCACACGGCAGGCAAGTGGCAGAGATGGGATTAGAACTCGGTTCCTTGAGTCCCAGGCCCTTGCCCTTTCCACTACATCATGCTGCTTCTACACTAGGTACTGCTTTTTCTGCAGGATCCCAAGTCTTGTAAATGGCATGGTTTTCACATGTTGGAATTCAGCCTTACTAATAGTAAATGGTTTGGAAAAGGGCTGGTTTTAGGATGATAACTTCAGTTGTCCTCCATTGGCTTTAGTGGAGGTTCGCTGTACCCTTTGCTTTGAAAAGAAGTGTCTTTGTCTTTACAGCCTGGGCATTGCTTTCTGAGAGGAATTTTCTTGCTCACATTAGCCAGGGTTTATCCGGAGGCCAGTTTCAGACAGTAAGGAAGTGAAGTGGCCACCTCTGGGCAATCATCAGAGGGTGATGGTGGAGGGGAACAGGGCCAGATGGCATGCAGTTGCAAGGATAGTGGCTTTGCAGCCCCTGACAAAGATGGAGACTATGGTTACGTGTCTCTCTACTCCTCTGGAAGCAGAAGAGTTGCCTGTCGTTCAGGAAAGAAGCGATGCATTAATATGGTAGAAATAAGGGTCTCATAATCAAAGGTGTTCAGTTGAGGGGTGATGCTGGGGATGGCGTTGGGGATGGCTGAAGGTAGTGGGGGAAGAGCAGCAGAGGTCCTCTTGGGATGGACTGCAGCAAAACATTGCATACGTTGTTGTTTATGTTGTGGGTAGATGTAGCGTGACAGGATGGCATCAGGGAGAATGGGCATGGGCAGCCAAATAATAATAATAATAATAATGATGATGATGATATCTGTTAAGTGCTTACTATATGTCACGTGCTGTTCCAGCACTTAGTACAGTGCTCAGCGCTTAGTACAGTGCTTTGCCCATAGTAAGCGCTTAATAAATGCCATCATTATTATTATATAAGCACTGGGGTAGATACCAGCTAATCAGGTTGCACACAGTCCCTGTCCCACACGGGGTTCACAATCTTAATCCCCATTTTCCAGAAGAGGTAACTGAGGCACAAGGAAGAGAAGTGACTTGCCCAAGTTCACACAGCAGACGAGTGGAAGAGTCAGGATTAGAACCCAGGTCCTTCTGACTCTCAGGCCCGTGATCTATCCACTAAGCCAGGCTGCTTCCACCTGAAGTCGGTCCTGGCAGGTGTTTCCGGAGGTCCCGTCACAGAGCATGCCTTGGGAATCCTATCAGCAGCAGGTCCAGGTAGGGACTGTCTCTATATGTTGCCAACTTGTACTTCCCAAGCGCTTAGTACAGTGCTCTGCACACAGTAAGTGCTCAATAAATACGATTGATTGATTGATTGGTTGATTGATTGATGGACAAATAGCACTTTGTGCTTTTCCTCTGGTCAATCCTCACCCCTTCCTCACTGCTGACCTGGGAGGACAAGGGCCAAGATGGCTGAGAAGGTTTGAGAGAAGCAGTCGACACTCCCTGGCAGCAGCTGGATTCCTGGACCAATCAGTAAACCCACTGCAAAAATACTTTGTCCGTACAGCCTTACCCTAAGGTTCATCCATCCTTCTCTACTGAATCAAAATATACTGGGAGAAATCTCCCTATTGCTGACTAGTTAATGAGGCTGATTTCTTTGAGGCCATAGATTCTATAAGTTTCATCTTTTAGTGATGACATTTATTAAGCACTATGTGCAAAATACTGTTCTAGGTGCTGGGGAGGTTACAAATGGCTCAGTGGAAAGAGCATGGGCTTTGGAGTCAGAGGTCATGGGTTCCAATCCCAGCTCCGCCAACTGTCAGCTGTGTGACTTTGGGCAAGTCACTTAACTTCTCTGTGCCTCAGTTCCTTCATCTGTAAAATGGGGATTAAAACTGTGAGGCCCCCAGGGTACAACCTGATCACCTTGTCACCTCCCCAGAGCTTAGAACAGTGCTTTGCACATAGTAAGTGCTTAATAAATGCCATTATTATCATTATTATTATTACAAGGTGATCAGGTTGTCCCACTGGGGGCCTCACAGTCTTCACCCCATTTTACAGATGAGGTAACTGAGGCCCAGAGAAGTGAAGTGACTTGCCCAAAGTCACACAGCTGACAATTGGTGGATCTGGGATTTGAACCCGTGACCTCTGACTCCAAAGCCCGGGCTCTTTCCAATTTCTTTTCAAATCCCACCTAGATTTCCCCAGTCCAGACTCAACTGATATATTTTTAGGTTCAAGACTTGAAATTTCAGGCCTCCAGATCACGCCGTGTTGCTGCTACTCTTCGCTTGCTGATTGATTTCTACCAGCTATTTCCAACTCACTTCTGCCTTTTTCTCAAACTCCCCTTTGCTTGCTGATTGATTTCTACCAGCTATCTCCAACTCACTTCTGCCTTTTTCTCCAACTCCCCATCCGGGGAGCTGCCACTTTTTCTAACTGCCAAGCCCCGATTACCTATATTCTCATAAAACGTCTGCTAAAAGAGGAAACAGTTAATTGTAGTGACTGTTAGCAATGCAAAGGGAGGCAATCGACTTTGGCAGCAGTAACAAATTCTACAATTATTATGAGGCAGTAGTTACAAATGCTACAATTATTATTATTATTATCATTGTTAAGCAGGATGGGAAGACTTCCATAGTCTGGAGTTTGAAGGAACTATTTGCAAATTTGGGTGGGTGGAAAGCGTCTTTGGAACAACCAGGAGCAGACAGACAACCTACCTCCAAGAATAGGACTGAAGCAGCTCCGAAGACAGTAGACCTCAGATGTGGGACTTGAAACCTGACCCTGGAGGCTTAGGTAGCTTCCAGTGCGCGTGTTCTAATCAGCAAGATGATTTCCGCTCCACATGTTCTAACCAACAGGACTTCAGGCTCCCAGAAATAACCTGGACTTCAAGCTCGTAACCACCCCCTTTCCCCACCACCACATTCTTCTCTCAACCCCTGCTTTTCCTCACCAAGCCTGGCTGTCAGCATCAAGGAAGGAGGACTCCCTCAAAAGAACCCTGCTCTGGGACCAGCTGCTGTTGGTGTTGGGAATCTGGCCTCCGTGCTCCAGATATTTATCTGACTTGAAGATCTGTTCGAATATAAGTTGGTACAACAGGTATCAGAATACGTTTGTGCCTTGATGAGCCCATTACTGGCAATCCACACAGCTGGATGGACCTTTAAAAACACCCCTAGGCTGGCAAGCATTCAAGAGATATGCAGACTATTAAAAACCCCTTCCTTTTACCTAGTTATAACAAACTGCTGCCTCATTGGAAGCTTCAGAAGCCCAACTTGCCTCTCAGTGTGACTTTATTCCCAGGATGGATTAGACAGATGTGACATCTTCACAGGTGATGCACCCTTCAAGATGGCAAAGGGAACCAGACTGGAATCCAGGCTTGACTCAAAGTAACAGAAGAGGAGTTTATTGACTTCCAGCATTCCTGCCTTAATCTCTGGCTGACTTTTTACTCAGTCAATCAATCGATGGCATTTATTGAGCACTTACTGTGGGCGGAGAACAGTACTAAGCACTTGGGAGAGAACAACAGAGTTGGTACCCACGTTCCCCACCTACAAGGAACTTACAATCTAGTCTATAGCTTCTGGTCTACTCCTCATGAACTCTTCATCCTGCTTGGCTGGTTGTGGCTGCCAAATGAGTGGATCAGTTGGACAGCGGAAGATCTCTGAAGCCACCTCCCCAGGTCCTTTATGCCTGCCTATCTGGGGCTTCTTTTTCAGCAGTAGGACAAGTTGCCAAGAAAAAAGCAAAAACACCAACAAGTCAGATCAATGAAGCCCCAAATTACCCTTCAATGGCCAAATCTCGACAAGTAGAGGTTGGATCAATGTACCAATCCATGGTATTTATTGAGCGCTTACTGTGTGCAGAGCACTGTTCTAAGTGCTTGGGAGAGTACAAAAGAGCTGGTAAACATGTTTCCTGCCCACAAGGAGCTTACAGTCTAGAGCGGAAGACAGAATACCTATAAGGCTCATGTAGCAATGGGTTGAGCAGTGACCTTTGGTGGGGAAAAAAAGCAAAAAATTGAAAACACTCTTAGGAAACCATCTGGGCTCTTGCGGTTGTTGCTGTTGTTTCCTGGGGAAAACATCAAATCAGAGTAAAGATTGCAGCCCAAAAGAGAAAGCACCTGGATCTCTGTTCATGACAAGAGAATCGGCCCAGCTAGACTTGACTTCCAATGGATCTTTATCACGCCCAAATCAGGGACTGTTTGTCTTTCTTCAACTGTTCCTGAAGCACATTGTACCCATCCATCCCTTCCACCCTCAACAACAGCAGGAAAAATCTGGAGTTTAAAAAGAAGAGAAAAAGATGTAGGATCTATGATCCTGTGAGAGTCTGAACATTTTGAATTCTGATCTTCAGAAACAAGAATGCTAAGCAAGAAGGAGTGAATTTAAATTCAAACAGTAGGCATTTTGCTTGGGCCTATGGGAAAACATCTTGACTTTCAAAGTGATTAAATCCTGGAGTAGCTGCCCGTGGGTGCTGTAACACCCCCACTGCTGGAGATCTCTATATAAAAAAGAAGAAACATCAATCTGTCCCAAATGGTTTATTCTTTGCCCTCCCTGGAACAGTGAGTTGGATCAGGTGACCTGGTGCCCTTTCAGCTCTAGGATTCTGTGGTTCCATGATTGTAAACATCCAACCACACCCCAGCATCTGACGGACTTGTTTTTCCCCAACAAACCATTGATGGGTCACTGGGTGTGGTTCGTAAACTGGGAAACAATAAGTACGTTCAGTCCCTCAGCATGTGGGTACCTCTTTTAAAACTGCCCCATCTCAGGCCTTCCCAAACTGAGCCCCCTTTTTCCTCTCCCCTTCCCTATCCTTCCCACCCTACCTCCTTCCCTTCCCCACATCACCTGTATATATGTTTGTACAGATTTATTACTCTATTTATTTTACTTGTACATATTTACTATTCTATTTATTTTGTCAATGATGTGCATCTAGCTCTACTTCTATTTATTCTGATGACTTGACACCTGACCACATGTTTTGTTTTGTTGTCTGTCTCCCCCTTCTAGACTGTGAGCCCGTTGTTGGGTAGGGACCGTCTCTATATGTTGCCAACTTGTACTGCCCAAGCGCTTAGTACAGTGCTCGGCACACAGTAAGTGCTCAATAAATACGATTGAATGAATGAATGAATGAATGTGGTCCCGTTGCTTTAAGTGTTGCAGCCTAGAAGCAGCGTAGCCTAGTGAAAAGAGAATAGGTCTAGAAGTCAGAGGACCTGAGTTCTAATCCCAACTCTGACATTTGCTGTGGGACCTTGGGCAAATCACTGAACTTCTCTGTGCCTCAGTTTTCTCATCTGCAAATGGGGATCAAATCCTACTCCGTCCTACTTAGACTGAAGACAGGGATTGTGTCCAACCTTATTATCTAGCATCTTTCCCAGCATTTAGTCCAGTGGTTGGCACAAGAAAGCACTTAACAGATACCATAATTAATTTAAAAGGGCCCTCCACCAATCAATGTGTAGTGGGTGCAGAGCACTTGGAAAAGTACAACAGAATTGATAGATGTTATCCCTCCTCACAAGGAGCTTACATTCTGCATTAAGAAAGATTATGAATAGGGAAAGTAGTAGAGTATAAGAATATTTACATAACTAATAATAACAATTATGGTATTTTTAAGCGCCTGCTATGTGCCAAACAGTGTTCTAAGCACTGGGGTAGATACAGGGTAATCAGGTTGTCCCACATGGAGCTCACAGTCTTAATCTCCATTTTCCAGATGAGTAACTGAGGCACAGAAATGTTAAAGGACTTGCCCAAGGTTACACAGCAGACAAGTGGCAAAGCGGAATTAGAACCCACGTCCTTTGACTCCCAAGCCCGTGCTCTTTCCACTTAGCCACACTGGACCCAAACAGGCGGTGGGAGGCAGAGGAGGAACCCACGTAAGAGACTGAGAAGATGCTTCTAGACTGTGAGCCCGCTGTTGGGTAGGGACTGTCTCTATATGTTGCCAACTTGTACTTCCCAAGCACTTAGTACAGTGCTCTGCACACAGTAAGTGCTCAATAAATTTAATGAATGAATGCAGCCAGAGAGATAGGAGGAGAAGCAGGAGAGGACAGTTTATAAATATTATGAGGTGCTAAAGGGCTTCGTGGCCAAGATCACAGTTGATGCAGAGGGGAAGGGCAATAAAGAACTCAGTCTTGGAGATATAATAATAATAATAATAATAATAATAATAATAATAGTATTTGTTAAGCGCTTACTACATGCAAAGCACGGTTCTAAGCGCTGGGGGGATACAGGGTGATCAGGTTGTCCCATGTTCTTTCCCAGAATCAGTTCTTTCCCTCCTACCTAATCTATTTAAGACACTCAACCAGTTCTTTCCCTCCTACCTAATTTCACTGATTTCCCAGTATAACCAACCTGCGCACTCCACTCCTCTAATGCCAAAACCTACCCTCTGTGCCTCAGTCTCTTCTATCCCGCTACCAACACTTTGCCCGCATTTTCCCTTCCTCTGGTTGAGTATCTTAAATCTCTTGGATAGGTACCCTTTAAGCACTTGATATTCCCTCCACCCTCAGCCCCACAGCACTTATGTACATATCCATCACCAATTTCAATGTCTGTTTCCACCTCTAAAGTTGAATCTCCTGGTGGTTAGGGAACATGTCTAATAACTCTATTGTAGCATACTCTCCCAAGCATTTAGTACACAGTAAGCACTCAATAAACACCACTGATTGACTGATTCATGGTGATGAGTTTCTGTTTAATGTGGAATTGGATGGGCAAACGCTGGAGATTTTTGAAGAGTGAGGAGAGATGGACTGAACATTCTTTTCAAAAAAATTATCCAAGCTACATAGTAAAGTATGGACTGGAGAGAAGAGAGACTGGATGCAGGGTGGTCAGTGAGGAGGCTGGATGGAGAGGAAACGGGAGATTCTGGAGATGTTCAAACGTTGGAGATTTTTGAAGAGTGAGGAAATATGGACAACATTTTTTTCAGAAAAATTATCCAAGCTACATAGTAAAGTATGGACTGGAGAGAAGAGAGACTGGATGCAGGGTGGTCAGTGAGGAGGCTGGATGGAGAGGAAACGGGAGATTCTGGAGATGTTCAAACATTGGAGATTTTTGAAGAATGAGGAAATATGGACAACACTTTTTTCAGAAAATCATCCAAGCTACATAGTAAAGTATGGACTGGAGAGAAGAGAGACTAGATGCAGGGTGGTCAGTAAGGAGGCTGGATGGAGAGGAAAGGGGAGATTCTAGAGATGTTGTGAAAGTAGAACTGACAGGATTTCATGATAGATTGAATGATGGGGTTAAATAAGAGAGATGAGGTGAGGATAATGCCAAGGTTGCAGGCTTGAGAGATGGAGTTTGAGGGGCTGACTACAGTAATAGAAAAGTCATGGGGAGGTCAAAGTTTGGGTGGGAAGATGAGGAGTTCTGTTTTGGACATGTTATATTTGAGGTGGCAGCATAGCATTCAAGTTGAGATGTCCTAAAGGCAAGAGGAAATGTGAGTCGCTAGGGAAGAAGAGAGGCCAGGGATGGAGAGGTAGATTTGGGAAGCTGTGGAAATGAATGAGTTCTCCAAGGGAGTGTGTGTAGATGGAGAATAGATGAGGACACAGAATTGAGCCTTGAAGGACCAAGACAGTTGGAGGGTGGGAGGTAGAGGAGGAACCCCTGAAAGAGACTGAGAAGGAGCAGCCAGGGAGATAGGAGAAGCAGGAGAGGACAGTTTCTATGAAGCCAAAAATTAGATAATATTTCCAGGAGAAGGGGGTGACCTTCTCACCCCCAGCACGCTGTAGGCTCCACCTTCCTCCAAGCAGATGAGACACCTGGATTGAGGTAGAGCCCTGGAACCAATTTCCTGTATTAATAATGATGGTATTTGTTAAGCACTTACCATGTGCCAGGCACTGTACTAAGTGCTGGGGTGGATATAAACAAATCGGGTTGGATTTGTGATTTGGATTTGGACTGTGAGCACCTGTCCCACATGGGGCTCACAGTCTTGATCCCCATTTTACAGATGAGGTAACTGAGGCCCGGAGAAGTGAAGTGACTCGCCCAAGGTCACACAGCAGACAAGTGGCTGGGATTAGAACCCTTGACCTTTTGACTCCGAGGCCTGAGCTCTATGAACTACACCACACTGCTTCTCTGTATTGGGTCCCTGTGGCTGATCTTTATGATCAGAGGTGGGAAGTGGATGCAGTTGCACTTTCACTGAGTTAATCCATCCATCAGTGGTATTTATTAATAATAATAATAATGATGATGGCATTTGTTAAGCGCTTACTATGTGCAAAGCACTGTTCTAAGCACTGGGGAGGTTACAAGGTGATCAGGTTGTCCCACGGGGGGCTCACAGTTTTAATCCCCATTTTCCAGATGAGGGAACTGAGGCACAGAGAAGTTAAGTGACTTGCCCAAAGTCACACAGCTGACAGTTGGCAGAGCCGGGATTTGGACCCATGACCTCTGACTCTAAAGCCCGTGCTCTTTCCACTAAGCCATGCTGTGCAGAGCACTGTCCTAAACAGTTGGAAGAATGCAGTTAATCAGTCATATTTATTGAGCACTTACTGTGTGTAGAGCACTGTAATAATAATAATGGCATTTGTTAAGCGCTTGCTATGTGCAAAACACCGTTCTAAGTGCTGGGGAGGTTACAAGGTGATCAGGTTGTTCCACAGGGGGCTCACAGTTTTAATCGCCATTTTACAGATGAGGGAACTGAGGCACAGAGAAGTGAAGTGACTTGCCCAAAGTCACACAGCTGACAGTTGACGGAGCCGGGATTTGGACCCATGACCTCTGACTCTAAAGCCCGTGCTCTTTCCACTGAGCCATGCTGTGCAGAGCACTGTATTCATTCATTCATTCAATCGTATTTATTGAGCGCTTACTGTGTGCAGAGCACTGAACCGCTAGGGAAGTACAAGTTGGCAACACATAGAGACGGTCCCTACCCAACAGACTGTACTAAGCAGTTGGAAGAATGCGGTTAATCAGTCATATTTATTCATTCATTCAATCGTATTTATTGAGCGCTTACTGTGTGCAGAGCACTGTACTAAGTGCTTGGGATGTACCAGTTGGCAACATATAGAGACAGTCCTACCCAACAGACTGTACTAAGCAGTTGGAAGAATGCGGTTAATCAGTCATATTCATTCATTCATTCAATCAATCGTACTTATTGAGCACTTACTATGTGTAGAGCACTGTACTAAGCCCTTACAGAGATTACAATACAACAGAATTAGCGACACGTTCCCTGCCCATAACAAGCAATACGGTAGAGTTGGTAGACGCGTTCCCTGTGCCCAAGCTATTCCTCCAGACTTGCTGGTGTCCTGTCAGCCTGGTTCCTAGGTCACCTCTGAAGGCCACGCCGGAGCACCCTGCCCTCCAACCTAACCTCTCCTTTACTCCCTTGACTCTCAGGGAATGACTCCCGGCAGGAATTAATTGTGGGCGAGTTGTTATTTCATATCTCTCTTTGTTTGTAAAATGTTGCACTTGGAGAGAATTGTGTTGTTGTAATTAGTGTAAAGCTCCGGAGGGCTATTCTAGGCCAGCGCTACTTTCCATATGCCAGTGAGGGGGAGGGGACCTTCAGGGCTGTTTATAACTATGTGTTTCGACTCCCTCTAAATTTGGGGAAAACGTTGAGAATTTTCAAAGATATTAAAGTTCACCTTTTGCCTAAGAGTCTGAGTCATAAATAATCACATCCATATGTGTGTACCTATCCATACACACACATGCACAGCGGCGACACTGAAACTCAGACCAAAGAGTCTTCCTCTGGCCCACCTTTTAGGCCCTTGACAACATGCCCTGAAAGTCAAATTTCCAATTCGTAGCCCCTAAGGTGTTAACCAGCATCTTGTCACTTTCTGGGCTAGTCTCGGGAAGTGTGACTGTTGGATTTTACAGACTGACTGTGCTGCATCTTCTCAGTGGAAAGACCCCAGGCTTTGGAGTCAGAGATCATGGGTTCAAATCCCCACTCCGCCGCTTGTCAGCTGTGTGACCTTGGGCAAGTCACTTAACTTCTCTGCGCCTCAGTTACCTCATCTGTAAAATGGGGATTAAGACTGTGAGCCCCCCCATGGGACAGCTTGATCACCCTGTAACCTCCCCAGTGCTTAGAACAGTGCTTTGCACATAGTCAGTGCTTAATAAAGGCCATTAAAAAAAATGACTGAGGATGCCTCCTTCTAACCCTGTGTGCCTTCTCTCCACTTTTTCTGCTCCTTGGTATGGTTTGAATTATCCCAAGAGAGTTTATTGAAGTTAATGCTTTGTTTGCTGGGGTTTGTTTTCTGTTTGTGTTCAGGGCTTAAAAAAAAAAAACTTTTATTTTGCCAACTGGGAGGCGATCTTTGAACCCAACCCATCTTAACCCTTCTGTTGCTCTCTGGAGAAATGCTCCCATTACTGAATTGTTATCAAGACTTAGGCTCTTTTAGTTTTAGAAATCGATTTAGCCTACCATGGGAGAAAAATTGTTTGAAAACTCTTCAGCATTTATTGTTGAAGATCAGCTGGGTTGACTTTTACTGTTGTAGTATATTGGACTGTACACTCCATGTGAGCAGGGATCATGCCTATCAACTCTGTTGTACTGTACAGTTCCAAGCGCTTATACAATGCTCTGTTGGTAATAAGCGTTCAATAAATACTATTGATAGATTGATTTTAGAACCCAAAGTTTAATTACTTTTGGGGATCCTAGATCAGCACGGTAGCAGATTGTGCTACTTTGTGAAGCTACTAATCAATCAATCAATCAATCATATTTATTGAGTGTTTACTATGTGCAGAGCAGCACTGTACCAAGTGCTTGGAAAAGTACAGTGCAACAGAATTAGCAGAAAAGTTTGCTGCTCACATAAGTGGTAACATCATTTCCCTTCCCTTGGATTTGGCCAAGAGAACTATAGTTTCATTCTCCTAGCTAGCCAAGTCATATGACGGATTGATTGATTGACTGATTGATGGGGGAAATAAGGTTTCCTGTCCCAAAGGCTTCCGCCAGATCTGCTGACAGGCATGAAATGAATCCAAATTATTACCTGTCAAATTACCTGCAATTATCTGAAAATGCATATATAATTTGCTACTCAGTCTTATCTATTGAGCACTTACCATGTGCAGATACTGTACTAAGCACTTGGGAGGGTAATAATAATAATGGCATTTGTTAAGCGCTTACTATGTGCAAAACACTGTTCTAAGCGCTGGAGAGGGTACAAGGTGATCAGGTTGTCCCACGTGGGGCTCACAGTCTTAATCCCCATTTTACAGATGAGGTAACTGAGACACAGAGAAATTAAATGACTTGCCCAAAGTCACACAGCTGACAAGCGGTGGAGCCGGGATTTGAACCCATGACCTCTGACTCCCAAGCCTGTGTTCTTCCCACTGAGCCACCTCTCGGATCACAGTATAACAGAATTGATAGTCACTTTCCCTGCCCACAGATGATTAGGGGCCTCATCAAAGGGAAAGTAAACAATTTTTCAGAATGGAAGAGAAGTGATTTGCATAGTGCCTTTGAACCCACAGACCCCTTTTCAAGCTACATACAGTAAGGTCTCAGTGAATACCGTTGATTAATTGATTGAAGTCAAAACCTATCTTCCGATGGACAGAGCCCAAGACCCTTACCTAAAGTCATGTGCTGAGTCTCCTTGAGGGCAGAGATCATGTCTACTAACTTGTATTTTACACTCAGCGTAGCCTAGTGGATAGAGCACAGAGCTGGGAGTCAGAAAAACCTAGGTTCTGATCCCAGCTCCACCACTTTTCTGCTGTATGACCTTGGGCAAGTCACTTCACTTCTCTGTGCCTCAGTTCCCTCACCTGTAAAATGGGGAATAAGACTGTGAGCCTTATGTGGGAGATGGACTGCATCCAACCTGTTTAGCTTGTATCTACGCCAGCGCTTAGCACAGAGCCTGGCTTAACAAATACCTTTTTTTAAAAGAAAAAGAGGAATGGTAACTGACCAGTTACTGAACGGTGAACTGAACTGAACAGTGCTGAACAGTACTGAACTGAATAGTGCTGCTTCTTCAAGCCCTCTGGGCATTTAAGCAATTTAGATATGGAAAATAATGTGCTGTCCTGTGAAAAACTGAGGAAAAAATCAAGGGAATATGGACAAAGCAAAAACGCTAGGAAAAAGGAGAAAGTCAAATAAATTGTAAGCTTCTTGCGGCCAGGGATCTTGTCTACCGACTCTGCTGTACTATATTTTCCCAAGTGCTTAGTACAGTACTCTACACATAGGAAGTGCTCAGTGAATACTATTGATTGATTGATAGATAAATAACAAAAACACACACAAAAAAGAAGAAATGTTTGAAAAGAAATCAAGTAGAGAAGAGATGAGGAATTACAGATGGTGGAGAAGGGCAGTGTCTATACAGCTGTGTTGTGCTGTATTTTCACTCATGAATTCATGAATCACTTTCTCTTCAATTTGTCAATGATTATATAAGTGCCCTACTTGAGTAGATGAACTGATTTTTACCAGGGTGCAATTTGGATGGTGTCTCATGACTTTCTTTGGCCCGGTCATGGTAATAATAGGTTTTTAATGCACTCTATAAGGTTCACCATACCTTATACCTGAACATTTTCTGTGCAATTATAATAATGCGGCATCATGGCACATGATTTATGGCACTGATATGATCTCCAAACTTTCAAATCCACATCTAGGGCGTTCCCCTGATAACCTTTTGCAATTCCACTCTAAAAAACAAGTGATGGGATCTCACCGTGCTAATGAGTATTATCGGTTCCACTTAGGAAAAATTCTAAATCATTCCTTAGCAGAAGAGAGTATGGAGAGTGCTAGCTTCTGGCTTGAATGTTTCACAATCTAAGTGCTGTTGGCATGCTGACATTGTTTCTTTTGCCATGGAATTCCTGACAGGGTCACTTTTAAAGTAGAAAGACACTCCTTTTCCCCTGTATGGCGAGCCCTCCCCGGGGGCCCGGGCTAATGCCTGAGTTTAGCATGCACGGAGTAAATAATTCCCCACACAGGAGGTGGACCGCCAGAGGCGGACTGACACAGCTTTGACAAATACACATTTTCTTTTGTTAATACCTGTCTGTGAAGGTTTTGGCAACAGGCATTTCCAGTTTCTTTCTCATGGACACCGCGCTGCTTTCTGGAAGTCAGTTTCCTTTCCAAGGCTGACAGTGGCTGGAAGCAAAGTTTTCGGTCCATAAGGTGACAGACAACCTACACACCTGCTGTGCACCGTCAATCCAGGAGCCTAGCGTCATATTTTCTGGACACCCGATGTGTACTTCTGGATGGAGTTTGTTTTGCTTTAATCCACTGTGGAAGGGACACAAGTTTTCTACTAGGTGTATGGAGGCTTCTATCCATTTTGTCCAAAGCCTGAAACATGGGCTCATATTTTGGTTTCTATAAGTTGGGCCTTGTCTCACTGCTGCTCTTCTCTTGGAAGACTCTTTTGACCCATATCAACAATCCCAAATACTGCCTGTGTTTCTACGCCTTAAATAATTTTGACCCATATCAACCATCCCAGATACTGTCTGTGCTTCTGTTCCTTAAATACTTTTCTTATTACTCCTTCAATCAATCAATCAGTGGGATTTATTGAATGTTTACTGTGTGCCCAGCCCTGTATTAAGCACTTGGGACATCGCAGTACAACCGAGTCGGCAGACAGTTTTTCTGCCTACAAAGAGTTTGCAGTCAAAAGGGGGAGAGATATATTAGAATAAATTTTGGATAAGCAGCGTGGCTCAGTGGAAAAGAGCACGGGCTTTGGAGTCAGAGGCCATGGGTTCAAATCCAAGCTCTGCCAATTCATTCATTCATTCAATCATATTTATTGAGCGCTTACTGTGTGCAGAGCACTGTACTAAGCGCTTGGGAAGTACAAGTTGGCAACATATAGAGACAGTCCTTACCCAACAGTGGGCTCCCACAGTTGTCAGCTGTGTGACTTTGGGCAAGTCACTGAACTTCTCTGGGCCTCAGTTACCTCATCTGTAAAATGGGGATTAAGACTGTGAGCCCCCCGTGGGACAACCTGATCACCTTGTAACCTCCCCAGCATTTAGAAGAGTGCATTGCACATAGTAAGTGCTTAATAAATGCCATTATTATTATTATTATAACAAGTACACAGGTCCTGTGGGGCTGTGAGTGGGGTGCATATAAGTGCTTAAAGAATATGAATCCAAGTGCAAGGGTGACACAGTAAGAAGAGGCAGTAAGGGAAATCGCGGCTTAGTTGTGGAAGGCCTTTCGGAGAGAGGTGATTTTAGTAAGGTTTTGCAGGTGCGGAAAATCGTGGTCTGTCATTTTTGAAGGGGAAGGGAGCTTCCAGGCCCGAAGGAGGATATGGGCAAGGCATCAGTGGTGACACAAACGAAATCGAGGTGCAGTGAGTAGGTGCATTCATTCATTCATTCAATCGTATTTATTGAGTGCTTACTGTATGCAGAGCACTGTACTAAGCATTTGGGAAGTACAAGTTGGCAACATATAGAGACGGTCCCTACCCAACAGTGGGCTCATGGCACTAGAGAGCCGAGTGGGTTGCAGTAGGAGATGGGCGAGGTAATTCAGGACAATAGGCTTATTTCTTTAAATTCAATGATAAGGAGTTACTGTTTCATTCATTCATTCATTTATTCGATCGTATTTATTGAGTGCTTACTGTGTGCAGAGCACTGTACTAAGCGCCTGGGAAGTACAAGTTGGCAACATATAGAGACGGTCCCTACCCAACAGTGGGCTCCCAGTCTAGAAGGGGTAGACAGACAACAAAACAAAACATTATAAACCAAATAAAATAAATAGAATAAATATGTACAAATAAAATAAATAAATAAACGGAGTAATGAATACGTTCAAACATATATACATATATACAGGTGCTGTGGGGAGGGGAAGGAGATAAGGTGGGGGGGATGGGGAGGAGGAGGAGGAGGAGTGGAAGGAAGGGGCTCAGTCTGGGAGTTTCATGAGGAGGTGGATGGGCAAACACTGAAAGTTCTTGAGGGATGGGGAAACACCGAAAGCAGCTTGAGATTTCATGGGAAACTTTATAGCTACCGGTGTCCATGTCTTTGTGATTCCTGAAAAAGGACTTGATTTTATCCTTTCATGATTCTCTGCAGGACAGTATCAGTGGTTGGGCTGAGCGCAGTGTTGCATATGGAACCAAAGTCTAAATAAATGGCCACTTAGGCAAAGGAAAGACATTCAGGGCACAGTGAAGATGCTGTGTCTGATGAGTGTGTACCCAGGCTACTTTGCTCATTTGTGAGTGGGCATTATCCTTCAAGTTATGAAGTCAGGTCCAAAAAGCATGTGCCTCTCTCATGAGCTCAGCTGATTGAAGAAAGGGTTATCAATATCTTGGATTTATATAATACCTTTATGTTCCAAAGAGCTTTCCTATTATCTAATTTTTGCCCTCACAATGTCCTTATAAGACAGAGAAATGAAGGTGTCATTATCCCCATTTTATAGGTAAGGAAAAAGACATAGAAAGGTCAAGTGGCTTGTGGAAGGTCACGCATTATCAGAGCTGGGTCCAGAAATCAGGCACTTTATAATAATTTTTATTATTGGGTATTTGTTAAAGGCTTACTATGTGCCAAGCACTGTACTAAGCACTGGGGTAGATACAGAGTAATCAGGCTTGGGACAGGGACTCTGTCCAGCCTTGATTATTTTGTATTCATTCCAGTTCTTTGTCCCTCTTAAGCTCCATGCGGGACTCATAGAATGAACAGGAGGGAGAACGGGTATTGAATCCCCATTTTACAGATGAGGTAACTGAGGCACCCCCTCTAAGGATCACACCTGGAGAGTTTCCAGTGCCCCACCAGTCTCAGCTATGGAAGGGAGAGTCAAGCAGAGGCCTACCCATTCCATTCCTAGCTTGGGCAGTGGCTAGAGAGTGGAAGGCAATCTGCTACAAGTCAAAACACACCTGTGCCGGGCAGCAGCACTATGGGAGAGAGTCGAGGGTGGAAGACTCAAGTTTGCTGCACAGAAGAAGGCAATGGTAGACCACTTCCATATTTTTACTAAGAAAACTCTATGGATACACTGCCAGAATGATTGCAGATGGAGATGGGGAGTTCTGGGAGAGCTGTGTCCGTGGAGTTGCCATGGGTCAGAGATGACTCGACCGCATAAGACAAGACAAACTGAGGTACAGACAAGTTAAGTGACTTGCCCAAGGTCACAGAACAGGCCAAAGGAAGAGTCAGAATTAGAACCCATGTCTTCTGACTCCAGGCCCATGCTCTTATCACTAGGCCATGCTGTTTCCTGGACCACCAGGCTACAAATAAATGAAAATGGAGCAGTGAAGTGAAATGGACTTGGGATAACTTGGTCATTATCATGTTGGGTTTGATAAAATGAACAAGCAAGAAGGTCTGTGTAATGAGTGTGCTGAGTAAAGCCTTCCTCGATCAATCATATTTATTTAGTGCTTACTCTCTTCAGAGCAATGCACTAAGCATTTTGGAGAGTTGGTAGACACAGTCCCTGCCCACAGTGAACTTTTAACCATGAGAGCCAACTCCTGTGAATCTACATTATAATTACACAAAAAGAGGACAAACCACATACAATTTTTCCTGCCACCAGGATTATGTCCAAAGAATCCCCCCAAATCTTTCAAGTTTTATTTTTCCTTTTCTTTCTCAAATTACTGTGTTCAGTTCCATGCAGATGAGGAAGAGTACCTGACTAACTTCATGCTACTGCAAAAAGAATTTGAGGTGTTTCTATGTTGTATTCTTCCACAAATGTCCACCCTGTTCATAGACAATGTCTTCTGGCTAAGAATTTGGTGTTGCGAATATTTTTCATGCATTTGGGGTAGGCCTGGACCTCAGCAGTTTCTTCAATAAGGTCCGCCCGAGTCATTAGCCACAGAGTCAGGAAGCTTGGTGAGTTGAACTACCTGAATGAACCCTAGCACAGTGGAGAGAGAAAAAAAATGATTATTCTCCCTCCCGCATTAAGCTACAAATAATGAGCACTTGCCTGTGCTTTGTGGTAATTAAAAAAAATTATAGTAGTCGATGCACAAATAACCCCCAGGGTAACTCATGGTTGTGTTGAACCACCAGTTTTCTCCATGTGTGAGCGAGGGTAATCCTCGTTGGCTCTTGGAACATCAAGTTTCCTCAGAAAGGGATACGTGTCCACACATGTTTTGGCGTCTGCCCACACACTTCTATAAACATCAGAGAAGGAGAGACGGCTGTGCCTGTGCGCTTCAGTGAAACTTAGCCAACTGATCTCTGAAAATGGTCTCGTGAAGGTGAGCGATAGAAAGCTACTAGCCTCTTCCTGCTAATTTTATCTCTCCCCTGGGATTCTTTTATGGTGTATTTAATAGACTCTAGTACCAGTGTCTCCACTCACTATATCATTCTTCATCTAACCCTCCCCTCTTCACTCACTATATCATTCTTCATCTAACCCTCCCCTCTTCAACTTTCTGACATATCAATTTAATGTTAGTTTGTCTTGGAACTAAGTTTTGAGGTATATTTAGGAGTTGTCTCTTTGGGAAAGCAAATTATTACCCTTTTTAACTCTTTCTGGTTAAATAAAGTTTAAACACACCATTTCATATTTAAGTTGCGCCTAATTATGTGCAGATAGTCTTTCTAGAGTGGAGATTGTACAGATAGCTAATTAACTGCAGAAGTAAATTGGCTCCGGAAAATTGGAAGAACATTGCCTGTGGAAAAACTGGGATGGGCATTCTTTTCAAACCCATCTGGTATCCATTAAGAGAGGGTGTATTCATCGCGATAGTGTGCAGTGCCACTTTGGGGGGTGGCGAATATGGTCACCGCAGTTGCCAGGTACCGTTGGCATAAATAGGATTCTCCCAGGAAATCTTGGGATAGTCCCACATCAATCCAAAAGCCACTCCCTGTCAGCCATGAATCTGACTGAAACCTGACCTTCAGATTCCTTTCTTTCCTATTTTTTAAATTATCATCACCAGTCTGGCATTTCACCAAACCTCCTGTAATGGCAGCTTCCTTTTATTGAGGATAGCTGGAGGAGTTGCCCTGTGTGGCTCAGTTTGAGTTCAGCCTCAATGGTTACCCACAGAGCAGAGTGCTACACTCTCTTCCCTGACGGGCTCTTGTGTGCAGTTGTGTCATTCAAGCATCTGAGGTACAGAGTTAGTAAGAAAGTGTATGGGGATATATATTCAGGTATAAGAATACAGTTGACTCTGCTTTTTAAAGATTGCCATGGCAAGATGGGCTTTACAAACCATTTAGAGTAGGATAGAAAGTTGGCCATCCAGACTGGCGTAAGTGCCCTCCTCCAGGGCTGTGAAGGAGGAAATCTGAGCTGGAAAGTGGGTGGCATATCTAGGATTGCTGTTCTGGAACCTCCCCGCCCCGCCCAGATGCCAGTAATTTAACAGTTATCACCTCAGATTTGTCATCAGTTTCCCTTTTGTGTTGTCGGATGAACTGTGTAATTTCACAAGGTCCCTTCAAGATTTACATGTCTACAGTACCTCTTGAGATTAGGGTAGGGTCGGTGGAGAGTGATTTCAGGGCCATTGGCCAAGGGTAGAGTCTCTACTCCGCCCCTCCATCCACTGGGCCAACACTTCTACCCAGTTGTGGCTCGTGGGGTTTTACTTCATATTTCCTGCAACTGTAATCCCTGTTGACCCTTTTCAAAATCCTGGGTGTTGCGCAAATGTCACCTAGAGCGTGACAACACCTCTGGAAAACGATTGTTTGTTGACCTGAGTGCTAGTGGACTTCAGGACTGGAGCTTCTCGTGCACCATCCCCAATTCTAATTTTAATTTGAGGGGTTGGAGGACAGAAGATAGGGACCTGGGTTGTGGCAGTAAGAGACTAGAAGCTGTAAATGACTCCTCCCTAACCTCAGCAGGTCACGAACCTTTCCTGGTCCTCACTGTTGCCATTTGGGGATAATGCCAGCTCATAAAGGGCTTAGGAAGCTTTGAGGGAAAAGTGCTGTGTAAAGGCAAAATGACACAAGCACACCTCTGTCGCATTTTCCTTTGTTTGTTTTTCTGCAGTAAGTGTGAGTGAGTGTGAGTGTGTGTGTGTGTGTGTGTGTGTAACAATAATAATAAATAATACTTATGGTATTTGTTGAGCACTTACTATGTGCCAAGGACTGTTCTAAGCACTGGGGTAGATGCAGGGTAATCAGGTTGTCCCACATGGGGCTCACACTTTTAATTCCCATTTTACAGATGAGATAACTGAGGCACAGAGAAGTTAAGTGACTTGCCCAAGGTCACACAACAGACGTGACAGAGCTGGGATCAGAACCCATGTCCTGAGTCCCAAACCCGTGCTCCTTCCACTTAGCTACGTTGCTTCTCGTATGAGTGTTTGCTACTGAAAGCTCACCTCCTCCAGAAGCCTTTCCAGATTGAGCCCCCTTTTCCTCTGCTCCTCCTCCCCTCCCCATCGCCCCACTCCCTCCCTCTGCTGTACCCCATCCCCGCCCCACAGCACTGGTATATATATATATATATATATATATATATATATATAATATGTACATATTATTCTATTTTATTAATGATGCATGTATACCCATAATTCTATTTATTTATATTGATGCTATTGATGCCAGTCCACTTGTTTTGTTTTCTTTTGTTATCTATCTCCCCCACCCTTCTAGACTGTTATCCTGTTGTTGGGTAGGGATTGTCTCTATTTGTTGCCAAATTGTACTTTCCAAGTGCTTAGTCCAGTGCTCTGCACACAGTAAGTGCTCAATAAATACGATTGAATGAATGAATGAATTTAGAGGAGAACTTTATTGCATCTTGGGAAATGCTTTCACCTGCCTCACATCCTTAGAATGACAATTAGTGCCTGCATGTGTATCACGGTTTGGAGGGAAATTACTGCTTTTTGAAAATAAAGTGCATATGACTTTTCCCAAAACCCTATCCTCCCAAATCCTGAAGTCAGCTATAAATTTACGTTGGCTACCCATTAGAAGGTTTTCGCCCAAATAAAATGCTAAATTGACATTAAAGGTCAACATATTTAGACCAATGTTCCCCTCACAAATATTCAGGAAACTCACCATTTATCTAATGGTGATGTTTTCCTGTTTGTTCAGTGACATACTCAGTAAGAAAAATCCATGGCGATTAGGTTGATGTTGACCACTTAATACTTATCACTTTATAACGTATTTCCAAATGAAATGGCATACTGTGGGAAACAGCACCATTACTCAATTGTAGTAGTTAACAATTTGCAACACAAGACCTAGAAGCATTATTAAAGACTACTTAATTCATGGGCTATTCAAATGGACTCGATGCAATTTAAACATAGGAGGTTTAAACATAGGTGCAGGTGAAACAGCGATGTTTAACGGCCAAAGGAAACATGTAACATATTCATTCATTCAATCGTATTTATTGAGCGCTTACTGTGTGCAGAGCACTGTACTAAGCGCTTGGGAAGTACAAGTTGGCAACATATTCATTCATTCAATCATATTTATTGAGCGCTTACTGTGTGCAGAGCACTGTACTAAGCGCTTGGGAAGTACAAGTTGGCAACATATTCATTCATTCAATCGTATTTATTGAGTGCTTACTGTGTGCAGAGCACTGTACTAAGCGCTTGGGAAGTACAAGTCGGCCACATAGAGAGATGGTCCCTACCCAACAGCGGGCTCACAGTCTAGAAGGAGGAGACAGATAACAAAACAAAACATATTAACAAAATAAAATAAATAGAATAAATATGTAAAACTAAAATAAATAAATTCATTCATTTATTCATTCAATCATATTTATTGAGCACTAACTGTGTGCAGAGCACTGTACTAAGCGCTTGGGAAGTACAAGTTGGCAACATATAGAGACGGTTCCTACCCAACAGCGGGCTCACAGTCATATATGATACATAAAACTGGGGGTCATTATCCACAGGCATAATTAGGGTGATTGCCCCTCACTGCTTTTTGAGGTTGACTCCCAGACTTCTTTTTTTATAGGTAAGCACTTATTATGTGCCCAGAATTGTTCTAAACACTAGAGTAAATATGAGATAATCAGATTGCAAATAGTCCCTGTCTCACATTAGGCTCACAGTTTTAATCTTCATTGTACAGAGGAGGTAAATGAGGCACAGACAAGTTATGTGACTTGCCAAGCAAGTCACTTACCCAGCAGACAAGCGTCAGGGGCAGGATTAGAAGCAGCAGGGATTCCCAAGCCTGTGCTCTTTCCACTGGGCAAATTAATCAATCAATCACTCATATTTATTGAGAACTTACTATGTGCACTGTACTAAGCGCTTGTGAGAGTACAATAATAATAATAATACTGATGATAGTGTTTGTTAAGCACTCACTATGTGCCGAGCACTGTTCTAAGCGCTGGGGTACATAAAAGGTAATCAGTCTGTCCCACGTGGGGCTCACAGTCTTAATCCCCATTTTACAGATGAGGGAAGTGAGGCCCAGAGAAGTTAAGTGACTGGCCCAAAGTCACACAGCTGACAAGTGGCAGAGCTGGGATTAGAACCCATGACCTCTGGCTCCCAAGCCCGGGCTCTTTCCACTAAGCCGCAATACAATAGGCTACACTGCTTCTTTTGGATTATCCATCTCAGTTCTTCAAAAGAATCTGAGAGGTCCTAATCAGGACTGAAAGGATGCTAAATAGTGGCATTTTGGCGAATTAGTTCTCTGAGACCCAGCTCCTCCCCAACCTGTGCTGACAATGAAAAACTGGCACCTCTACTCATTAGCTCCAAAGAAAATTTTTATGGTGTATTTCTCTAATGTCATTGTTTCCTTTAGCTATGATGAGGTTCTCACAAGACCATATTCATGATAGAAATGCTTTTCCTTTGTGAAAACGCTTGCTTTATTTGTATTTGGAAAGGGTTCTTATTCTAGAAAGAGTTGGAGACAGAGGAATATCAAGTGAATGATTTAATAAATTTGTTACTTAGACTCTCATGATCATTCTCTGCCTTTAAGGCCCGCTGCATCCTAATTTCCATATATACCATTTGAGCCACCTGAAGAGCGAGAGTGCTATCAATCAATGATATTTATTGCATGTTTACTGCATACAGAGCACTATACTGAACGCTTAGGAGAGTACAATACAATAGAGTTGATAGAAACGATCCTGGCCCTCAAGGAGCTAACAATCTACTGGAGGAGACAAACACTAAAATGAATTCTAGATAGGGGGAAGCTTTGAAAAATAAAGATATTTACATAAGTGCTGCAGGGGCAAGTGTAGAATGAGTATCAAAGGGGTACGGAACCAAGTGTGTAGGTGACACAGAAGGGAGGGAGAATGGGGAGGGGAGAGGAGAAGTTAGTCATCTAAGGCTTCCTGGAGGAGATATTATTTTAGAAGGGCTCTCAAGATGGAGAGAGTGGTGTTCTGTCAGACATGAAGTGGAAGGGAGTTCTAAACTGGAGAAAGGACATTAGCAAGAGTTGGTGGCAAAAAAGATGAGACCGAGGTCTTTTCTAAGCAGGTTGGTGGTAGAGGAGCGGAGTGCGGGAGTTGGATTGTAGTAGGAGAGGAGTGAATATGGGTTTGAGGGGGAAGAGCTGACTGCATTAAAGCCGATGGTGAGGAGAGAAGAAGTTGGTGCGGAGATGGATGTGGGAAACAATTGGAGGTTTTTGCTACTTGGAGAAAAATGAAAAAACACCAGAAGTCAAATATTTGTTTAACGATTTGACAGTTGGAAATCATTTGTGACTCTAGGCCATCAAATCTCCAGTTCAGTCTGAGAAAAGGTTTCAGTGCATCCCTTTGGGTCGGTATCCGTACTGAAATAAAGGCTGGGTGGGGGGAACATTTACAAGGTACATGTAAGGTGTATCTATGTTAGGCTTTGAAAAAGGTGTTATAACTGAATGAGCTTTCAAATTCACACTGGGCCTGGATTTACCCTATAGTTTTTAAGGCAATTTATTTGAAAAATTCTCACTATAAAGCCCTAGGGAGTCCGAGTTAGCTAGCTAAAGTTCTTTGTTCAGCGATATTGACCACGTGCACTAAACTGTGTGGCATTTTTAGGCAATTGTACTTTGGCAATTTTGCATGAAAAATGGCTATTACTTTTGGTGTAAAGGAAACACAATGTGCAGTAAAAAAAATTCCCATCACAAGTAATAAAAATCATATAGCAATCATGGTGATTTGAGAGTTAATAAGGATGAATGGGAATTAGATGAAGAGCTGAGTTTTATTTGGAGATTTAGCTTCTGACCTGATGCCATTAGAGAAATCCATGTCAGTATGTGTTTCACTTTCAATGCTGGGTCTCTCTTTGTTTAAGTGTGAAGTGGAGATAATTACAGTTTCTTGCCTCTCAGGAGTACTACAAGCCTTAATTACTTAATATTTGGGAAAGCATCTTGAGATCGGCAAATGAAAAGCGCTGAGCAAAGGGTTCCAAGTTTGGAGCAGCTAGAACTGCAAAGAGTTGATTTTGAAGTTTATAACCTCACAATCCCTGGGGTTTGCCCATTTGTTCTGCTCACGCGAGAAAGCAATCAGTGGAGAACCTAGAGAATGGAGAGGTTTGGCATTCACTTCTACCTTTTTCCCTTTTCTTAGAGCATCTGGGTCTTGTGGAAATATTCTTGACCCACCCATGCCATAGGATATTGGACTTTAAAAAGTGATTTTTTGTATTCTTATACCTTTTGGCTTTTATCGTAAACCATCTCCTTTTCCACAGCAAGGGATCATACTGTCAGTGATGCTATAACAGGGCTGATGTTCTATTCTAAGACAGGATGATGTAACAGGTTCCCTGGACACATTGCTAAAGGTGTGGTGTGATTCATGCATGGGGCACACTGTTTCCATTCTCATCTGAACTAGTTTACCCCCTAGAGAGGCCTAGCTTGGGATGTGGGTTTTACTCAGGATCACCAGAACTCCGTAACATCCATGGAACATCAATTTCCTTAATGGATCAGTCTCTCCCAAAAGATTTGGTTGGAGATTGGAAGACGGAGGTGCCTGTTTGAGCTAAACCGGTTTGACCATCCCATGGTTCAGGCAATTCTGGGAGATTGTGCAATATGAGTGAATCTGGGAAACTGACACATGCCTGTAGGTTTGTTTGCTTTTAGTAATAAGTTATGAGAGTCCCTGGTGGAGGACATGTTGTGATTACTGGAAAGGGCAGAAAACAAGCCACAGGCCCTGTAGAAGATCTTCATCCTTTCCCAAAGCATCAGGCATTGGCTGCTCCTGGAGGTAGGAGAACAGATTGGACTTCAGGCTTCTGATGTGGACTTGCAAATCACATCTCTCCATCAAATGTGCCAGAGATCATGCTTGGAGAGGAATTGACTTCTTTATAAATAAATGCCTATACCACGGCAACCCTCTGAAATAGAAACAGCAGGGTTGGAGGGTGGAAACAGGGGAATCGTTTTCTAAATCTGGGCAAACAACAATTCAGGTAGGTGAATCTGGAGCCATGATGGAGACACTGCATCGGTCTTTGGCTCTGCCCCATATTTTGTCTAATTGTTCTTCCCTGGTCATTTTTGTGAGCTCTGATGCAACCAGTGAGGAAGGCTGTCTTCATTGGGCATTGCTAAGAATGAGAGACTTCCCAATAAACTTGCAAAGCATTTCATTAGGCATTATCTGCTTCTTCAAAACATGGGGATCATGCACTGTTCTCTAGAAGCCAGAGAAGAGGGGAGCCCATTTTCAAGTTAAAGAAAAAGTTGGGAACAGATAGCTGTTAGCCTGAAATATAAGGAAACCTGTTTTAAGGTGGAATTGAAGGAAGTAATCGTGTCCTAGTTGTCAAGGGAGTCAAAAGGACTTAAAGGCTTTTACTTAAAAGGCTGACATTTGTCATGTAACCTTTTAGCGACAATCTCTATCTAGGATGCTTCCTAGAAACAACCTAGAGGTTGGAAAACACTGTTTAAGACATTTACACGTCCTACAGACCACTTGGTGCTTTCCAGAGCTTTATTTGGCAACTTTGTGTATACGAATGAAACGTGGCAAATAAAAGTCACCTTTCTTCTTCTTTGTGTTGTGATGTGTGTGTCTCGAGTGCTACAGAGCTAAAGATGCTTAGGTTTTAGGGCAGCCCTACAGAAATTCTCAGACCATTAAATTTGCCACACATTCCCGCAAAGGGAGAAATTTACTAACCTTTTTTTCCTCCCTTATGTCTCACTACAACACTTGTGGTTGCTTGGTAACATCCATGATCTCCTTGTGCTAGTAGCAGCAAGATGAGAGATCATGACCAATTAAGCCCATTAAGATATTCCCTGGAAGGGACGGAGGAAGGGGAAACCTTGATGCCTGACTTTTCACTTGGTTAAAAGGATCTCCTTATCATGGGAATAGAGAGTAACCGAGGCTCTCAATCTTGGGGCAAACACTGTCTTACATGAAATGAAATAATAACATGCACCTGATAGTAACCTGTACCTGCGTGCAGCTGAGGTTAATCGCCGATACGTAAATAAACCTGAACCCTACGTGACGTCACCGAAGCTCAAGCCAGTGGGTGTGCGACTGTTTGAGCCCCTGCAAAAAAGTTTTAATCGGTTTCTGTTTTCTGTTTTGTGTCCCTTCCTCAGTTCCACCAGGTGAGAAGAGTGATGACCATCTTTTTCCTTACTATGGTTATATCATACTTCAGTTGCATGAAGGCTGCCCCAATGAAAGAAGCCAGTGTCAGAGGGAAAGGCAGTTTGGCCTACCCCGGTCTTCGGACCCACGGGACCCTGGAGGGCCTCGGCGGTCCCCAGCCCGGGTCGAGAGGACTGACGTCGTTGGCCAACACTTTCGAACACGTGATCGAGGAGCTCCTGGACGAGGAGCAGAGCGTCCAGCCGAGCGAGGAGAACAAAGATGCAGACTTGTACACGTCTCGGGTGATGCTAAGCAGTCAAGTGCCTTTGGAGCCCCCGCTGCTCTTTCTGCTTGAGGAGTACAAAAATTACTTGGATGCGGCCAACATGTCCATGAGAGTCCGACGCCACTCTGACCCTGCCCGTCGCGGGGAGCTGAGCGTATGTGACAGTATCAGCGAGTGGGTCACGGCGGCGGACAAGAAGACGGCCGTGGACATGTCGGGCGGAACGGTCACGGTCCTCGAAAAAGTTCCGGTCCCCAAAGGCCAACTGAAGCAATACTTCTACGAGACTAAGTGCAACCCAATGGGCTACACAAAAGAGGGTTGTCGGGGCATAGACAAGAGGCACTGGAACTCCCAGTGCCGAACTACCCAGTCCTACGTACGGGCCCTCACGATGGATAACAAAAAAAGAGTTGGCTGGCGGTTCATAAGAATAGACACTTCCTGTGTATGTACATTGACCATTAAGAGGGGAAGATAGTGGATTTATGTTGTATAGATTATATTGAGACAAAAATTATCTATTTGTATATATACATTACAGGGTAAATTATTCAGTAAGAAAAAAAATAATTTTATGGACTGCATGTATAAATGAAGTTTATACAGTACAGTGGTTCTACAATCTATTTATTGAACATATCCATGACCTGAAGGGAAATAGTCATTTGCGCACAACTTAAAAAAAGAAACAACAAAATAAGTCTGCATTACATTCCTCGATAACATTGTGGTTTGTTGCCGTTGCCAAGAATTGAAAACGTAAAAAGTTGAAAAAAAAATAAATTGCATGTTGCTTCAATTGTGAATTGATGAATAAACTGTCCTCTTTTCAGAAAAAAAAATTTGAACCAAAACATTCCGTTTACATTTTAGACAGTAAGTATCTTTATTCCTGTTAGTATTATATCTGTTTTACTGCTTTTAACTTCTGATAGCATTGGAATTAAAACAATGTCAAGGTGCTGTTGTCCTAGCTTTCCTGTTTTCTTTTTCTTTTCTTTTTTTTCTTTTTTTTTAAAATTCCCATAAGTTTAAAAGGTGGTAGGGAGGGGGAAGAATTCATGATCATATATATATATACATATATATGTATATATATGATATATATAATATGAGAGTAGATCATGTATATATAATGATTTACTCACATATTTTTTATATATGTGTTTACTGAATCAAATTTGTTTTGTATGTGGTAAAGGTGTTGGCGATATCAAATCAGAAAACTGAAGGAATCATTAAAAAGAGCAAGGCAACTGAATAAAGGCGTTCATGTCCCTCTTCCCTTGGGCACCTAATCTCGTTCAGGAACTGCTTCCCGACGCGGCCTGGACATTTCCTTCTGAAAGAACCACACACTCATAGAGTGCTGACTTTCTCTAGAAAGAGAAAATCAAATGCTTGAGATCTAAATTGTTTGACTCCTTCTGTAAATGTTCCAACCCAATCCCGAACTGTAACGGCTATTGCATAGGGGATGGCAGAATACTTATTTTTCTAATATGGGGAGACTTTTGTGCATGGGATCAACATCCGAGTGAGACGTGATAAGGCTTGTAGAGAATTGTTTGCAGAATAAAAGTGTCCCGATTGAAGAGTAAAGTTCAGTAGGGGTAGAGATACCATAAACCAGGAAAGTTGGGTTAGGGGAACCCCATTTTGTGTCCTGGAATGTGATAGAAAATTTACCTGGGCACAGCCCTCAGATTTCTGGGGCATGTGGTATTTGAGAAATTCAGAAAGAAATTCTGGGTAGATGGGAAGGGCTCCTGAGAAGCAGCTCTGGACTGAAGTGGGCAGAATGCTTGTACCTCACGCTTCAAGTGCCTCCATTATCTAACTATGCTCAAGAGGTTCTCACTTGGCTGTGCCGAGGTTGGGCAGCTTTCTGTCCTCCCTCAGACAGTTCCTCACTTTCTCTAACCCAGACGGACCCCAGAGATGACTGGGAGCCTGGACCACCCCCCAGAACTGGTTCCGACCTAGGGGTCACCATTGCGATGCAATCAGCTAGGCCACAATTCCTCCAGGAACACCCCGGCACCTCTGCAATTAAATTCTTAGGTATTAAAGGAATCCAGTTTCTGGATGTAGGTTAAATTTCCTCATCTTCACGTGACTTTTTTAGTTGCAGAGGGAAATGAGAGAAAGCTTTCCACTCTATTTCTACAGAGAGATTCAGGCTGACTAACCAGGACCAGCAACAGGTTGAAGCAAAGGTAGGGCTGACAGGTGACCCATCTGTGCTATTTGGAATTTTCCCCTGTTAATCAATCAATCAAACTATAGTATTTAAGGAATGCTTCCTGTGTGCAGAGCACGGAACTAAGCGCTTCAGAGAATACAAGAAAATTTGAACACAAGGAGCTTACAGTCTAGCACGGGAGATAGACATTAATATAGATTACGGGTAGGTGGAAGCAATAGAGTATAAAGATATGTACATAAGTGCTATGGGGGTGGGGGGAATGGGAGATATCCAAGGTCAGACCCTGTTTTCTCAGTAAGCTCAGTCAGGAGGGAAATAAAATTGTTCCATCTTTAAGTGATGGGAGCCCAGCTTCTTCACAGGGACGGAGAGTGGGGGAAGCTGGACTTCAGTCGGTATCCTGTTCTCCCCAAACCAAAATGTCGCTTCCCTTGAATCCCGAACATAACTACCCACAGTTTTGGCACAGATGGGGTCTTTGGCAGGGAATTCTGCTGCAGAGTGGAGATTCCTAGAGTTCTGTCACTTTTCTTTCAACCACTCTCTCACCAAGAGACAAAACCCTAACCACTCCAGCAAGGGGCTAGTCCAAAGAGGGAAGGGAGGATTTGAGGGCCGGGATAGGCTCTTAAAGGAGTTTGTCTCTAGATCTATCGACCATCTTCTTACCCTATGTGCTACAGGCAGACTCCTAGAGTAAGGTAAACTTGAACAGCACTTGACATCAGGAACACCCAAAGCAATTGCTCAGCAGTGAGAGGGGCCAATAAACAAAGGGAGATCACATTTAGATAATTGGCCTTGAAGTCTTGGTGGCCCAAAAGCAAAGAACGGTTCATTTGTTTAATTCTAATTTGAGGTAGAGAAGTTTGTCATAAGGAGATGGTTTTAAGTATTTGCCTTTAAAGGAGAAAGTTATTGTCTTCCTTAGTTGCTGCATGACTCCATACATCCATACCTTGCAGGTTTGTTATGTGGGTTATTGCTTTTTTTTAGCTGTTTCTTTGTGATTATGTTTAGCATTATAGTGAATGCTTTGGAATAGAGTTCTCTGCCGTACATGATATGAATTCCAAACTACTTTTGGAGGGGCAAAAGCAAGAACAATTTTGGATATTTGGTAGAGAAGTCCTCAACTATTTATTACACTGTCCACCAGGTCCTGTTACTCAGAAGTAGGAATGAAGCAATGAATCCATCCATGGTTATTGCTGCCTTCAGCTGACACGTCATAATCATGGGCGTCTTAGTTTTTGTTGAACTGAGATTTTTTAAATGATATCTCTGTGTTGCTCTTCATTTTTTTTTTAAGTCTTGCTGTGTTCTCTTTGTGGCAAAGTGTCTCATGCATGGCAGCAGGTCTGTTGCTTTATTATGGTGATTCTCATTGAAGATGTAAGTAAATGTCTGTGGCCTTGTTCTCTCTATGGCGAAGAGATATTATTCACCATGTAAAACATAAATATTTATTGTATTTTTAGTATATTTATATAATTATGTTATTGAAAAATTGGCATTAAAACTTCAAAGCATCAGAATCCTACTGTAAATACAAGTTCTATTTAAGTGTACTAATTAACATATAATATATGTTTAAATATAGAAATTTTTAATGTTTTTAAATATATTTTCAAAATACATAAAATTTGGGGGCTTTTGGGTTTTTTCTCTCACTGTAAAACAAACATGAAAACACGAGTTTTTCTATAAATATGTGTGTTCTTTGCTTTAAGACCCACCTGATTTATTTTAGTAATAGAATGTCCTTATTGTGTAGGATGATGGTTTCAAAAGAGGGAGTGGTGGGAAGGGGAAATAATGCTTCAGCTTTAAGACTCCAGAAGGCACAGGATTGGTCTCTCTCAGGCAGTGCAAGTTGGAAGTGTCATTTTCCATGATCCTTGAGAGTTTTCCCTCCAGAGTGATGTATTTTCATCTAATTCCATGCCACGTATCCTAGCAACAACCAGGATCTATAAATCAGTCCTGGCTGTCTCTATCCAATTATAAAATAACTGTTAAAATCAAAGTAGATTTACTTGGGGTAATGAGAGTAAATTGCCACATTTTTGGAAAGTAAATAACTGCAGGAATGAGACACAAATTCAATATTTATAGGCAGGTCATGTGCCCTTAGTTTGGAAGTGGTGCCATTTGTATTATTTATTTATATCCATTACACTGATTTAATTTGTGCTCGTGTAGAGCACAGCTCGAAGATTGGAGTCTCCATGACTGAACAGATTGCTAGTGTTTCTACAAAGATATGCTTCTACTGCAGCTGCCAAGCCACTGGGTAATTAGTTAGAATGTTTAAATCACCAATGAATCTCTGAGAAATGGAAGATTTTGGAAATTAGAAAAAGGGGCTATTCCAAAAAATATATCCACCATTCTTCTTTAGTGTCCCCGTTAAATTCCAGTAAACCTTTTCCATAACATGGTAAACTCTATTGGGCAGTGTCATTTCTTCTTAAAATGCACACACATTAATTCCTCTTATATTGTCTCATAAATAAGGATAAGGCAAATTATAACAAATACTGAGATTGCACTACATTGTGTGGAAAAACAGACTGAGTGAGATTAATTACTGGGTCATACCGCATCCCATGAATTACTGAAATATAAACCAAAAGAACCAATCTTGAAAAACTGACCATAACATCATACCAGATGCTGAATGACCATTTTAGTAACTTTTGGACTCATCAGTCATTTTTCATTGAAAAATAAGTTTAATTTTTTGAAAGAGAAAGATAAGTAGAAAAACCATTTCTGATTTATTTTAAATGGGGAACAATGCCAATACAAAGAGAAGTTTCCATCAGGATTTGAAGGCAGAATTGTGTCCTGGGTTTCTTTCATTTGAAAGTTAATTCTCTTAGTTAAATGGCTTTGTCTCTCTGATAGGCACTTCTAGAAACAGATGCACAGGCAATTTTCAGAGAAAACGTGATTTTGTGAAGTTTATAAAGACTCGAATTAGATAAAAGCTCACTGTGGGCAGGGAATGTGTCTGCTGTATTGTAATATTGTACTCTCCCAAACGCTTAATGCAATGCTCTGCACACAGTAGGTGCTCAATAAATCCAACTGCCCGATTGAATTATCTGAATGAAATTGTCCAACAATGCTTAGGTAATTTTGACTCATTCTTATAGCAAGTGAAAAACAGCAGCAAAAGAGTTAGATATCATATGGATTCTAATCTGTGATTTGCCATTTTTAATCCTTTATTAAATTAAGGAAATATCACTCCAGAAATGCTGGTTTCTTTTTAGTATCTGGCACTGATAGGTGTCCCATATACATGGGGGTTGTGGGGGGTCACCTTTTCTTCCACTACCACGAACCAATACCTCACCTTGATTTAGTTAGCATCGTCTTTAAGTGACCCATACCCCTCTTCTCCACAGGAGCAAATAGTTGATGAGGTTGGCTATAGTCGCTCTTCCAAACTCCTAGTTGTCCACTTCATAGTGGAGAGGGATCTTTTGTTCTTTCAGGTGCACAGCTGTGGTAGCAAAGTCATTACTTCTGTTCTCATGGCTGTTTAACTGCACTCCAACCCCCACTCATCCTCAGTCTCTGGTACAACCTGAGAGTTCCTGAGTAGAAAGGAGAAACCCAAATTGAAACTTGGGAAACCCTCAGTGAAGTTTTTGGGCCACTGACCTAGCAACCCATTTTTCAGGGTATCTTGGTGTCCCCATCATTCATTCATTCAATCCTATTTATTGGGCGCTTACTGTGTGCAGAGCACTGTACTAAGCGCTTGGGCACTGTACTAAGCGCTCCAGGTGGGAGTGGTGATTGACCTGCCAAGTCAGTATGGGATGGGCAAAACATAGTGTCAGTTGGGAGGACGGGATAATACTATTGTAGTCAGAGAAATCCTTTTTGAACAAATCTGAAACGGGAAATACCCTCCAATCAATTAATCAATCAGTCAATCGCATTTATTGAGCGCCTAACTGTGTGCAGGTCATTGTACTAAGCTCTTGGGAGAGTACAGCATAACAATATGACGGACACATTCCCTGTCCACAATGAGCTTAAAGTCTATGATTTGGAAAGAAGAATTTTACATAGTTGCACTCGGTAATCTTTTGGGAAACTAAACTAGCTTTCAAGTGGACTTGGTGTCTGCTTTCATCTCTCAGACCAATTTTTTTACGGTATTTGTTAAGTGCTTACTATGTGTCAGTCACTGTACTAAATACTGGGGTCGGTACAAGTTAATCAGGTTGGACACAGTCCTTGTCCCATATTGGACTTGGACTCTTAATCCCCATTTTACAGATGGAGCAACTGAGGCACAGAGAAGTTTAGTGACTCGCTGAAGGTCACATGGCAGACACGTAGCAGATCTGGGTTTGGAACCCAGGTCCTTCTGATTTCCAGGCACATGCTCTATGCAGTGGGCCATCTTTCTTCTCCTAGTTTATGACACTGGATGAGTCCTGAGTGGACAACTTGAGGTACTGAGCATTCACTGTGCTTCCAAGTCAAAGGCAAAGTTTGGGAAATGTGGAGTGGATTCAGATCCCTGATATTTCCACAGACATCCCTGATATTTCCACAGATATCAGGAATATCCCTGATATTTCCACAGATATTTCCGGCATGCCATCTGTACCTTTTCTTGAAATGCTGCACAATTCTTTCATCCTGCAGCTAACTGTATTCCTTTGATTTTATAAATTATTTAACAGAAAAGCTGCTCCTTGACTTCTAGGAAACTGATGAATTCCATTGACAGCACTGGAAAACCATAGATTGTTTTCATATTTCAGGATAAGAAATGATTTGTGCTGTGGATTTATTGAAAGTTATTCCTAAACCCCTGGAAACTATTTGTAGGAGTCAAATATCAGCTTCCACACCCCAAACATGCGTTAGTTTATTTGAGTTCAACAATAACTCTTTTGTGATATCACAAGGGAACATGAGATTATGAAGGTTACTCCCTAATTAGGATTTTTTTATGGTATTTGTTAAGTGCTTACTATATGCCAGGCACTGTAATAAGCGCTGGGGTAGATACAAGGTAAGCAGGTTGGACACAGTCAGTATCATATATAGAGCTCATAGTGGTAATTCCCATTTTACAGATGAGGTAACCGAGGCACAGAGAAGTTAAGTGGCTTGCCCAAGCTCACATAGCAGGCGAGGAGAAGCTGGGTCCTTCTAACACCCAGGCCTGTGCTCTATCCATTAGACTGTGCTGCTTCTCTAGGATGAGATAAATATCACAAAGTCTTGAAGCTTTGTACTTCAATAGGCCCATTAATCATGAGCAACTAATCTTTTCACATCTGGCTGACATCAGAAAGTATTTTCCTCTTGGAAAAATAAGCCCTCCACTATATCGAAGAAGTCATAAAAAAAAAACCATGTTCCTATAATGATAGGCTCTGACTTAAGTCCCCAAAAGCCTCAAAGTTGATGTTCAAGTCTAGGTTTGAAGTGCATGTTTTAAATTGAATTTTTAAAAGGAGCGAACTTTTGTTCAGCCCGATTTCTGATCCTATGGGATGCCATTCAGCAGCCTTTGTTGACTTGAGAAACATCCCTAAAGGGATGCTGATTTGACATTTTGCAAACTATTAATTTCTTTAAAAAGTTTGAATCAAGTATTGCCGCCCATGTTCCAGATTTTTGAGTCAAAGTGCAAACTACAGTGAATTACTAGTGTTGATCTACAAGTGCTTTAAACCAGAAATTGGTTATGGAACCCCTAAAACTCCTTTATCTTAATAACTCTAACAGGTACTACGAAGGATTTAGCCACTGCTAATCATCACAATGATATCCTCTTGTTAATCCAGAGGGAGGTACTTTCAAAAGCCAGTCTCCAACATTCGACTATGAGTGTAATTCAGGGAACAGAATGGTGCTGTGGCTTAAGACTTTGAAATGATATTCTAGACTGCCAAGAATCTCTGGCCTTAAATCAGCTATTAAAACCGTTGATGCTTCTATTTCCCCAAATATGGATAATACGTATTAATGGTTAATGTTGGTAAAGTGCCTTGAAGACTCAGAAGTGCTCTATTGAGTGTGTTGTGGTTGTATTATCTTTTGTTTGTAATGTAACTTGGAATTAATGTGTTTTTTTCTCCCCTTGAAAGCTACATCCCTGCTTTAGTAAATGCAGGGCCCAGAGAGTAGAGTCGTTTGTGACACGCTTGGGCTGTGCGTGAGGAACGGGAAGCAATTTGCAGCAAATTAATAAGGAAAAGATTATTCCATTTGGGGAACTTTGCACCTGCCAACATGTTCTTCTCTCTGTGAAATGGAGCTATATTGGTCACAAATTAAATCGGCTTCCTGAATTAATGCCAGTGAATAGCTATTAAAGTCCGGCTGAGGAAAGGAGTTCTCGGCTCTCCCGTAACCAGATTCTCAGAAGACAAAAAGTCTTCTTTTTCCTGCCCCTTAAGCCTCTTCCTGGAGACTAGAACTGTTCCTTTGAAAACTAGGAAATGAGTACAATTGGATCTGACAAGTGGGTTTTCTGGTTTTTCTTCATGGAAAACAAGTTCATAATTGAAAAAGTAGCATTACTAGTAGTAGTGGTGTTTATTGAGCACCCACTGAGTGAAATGCCAAGTCCAAAGCTCTAGGGAGAGAATAACAGAAGCCCAAGAAATATTCCCTGCTCATAAGGAGCTTGAACTCTAACAGAAAAAGGAAATGAGCCGGGAAAAAGAAAGATGCCCATGTTTCTGGATGCTGACTTTCTCCCACTTCATCATTTACAGTCAAGAGAATAAGAAATAATAATAATAATAATGGCATTTATTAAGCACTTACTATGTGCAAGGCACTGTTCTAAGCACTGGGGAGGTTACAAGGTGATCAAGTGGTCCCAAGGGGGCTCACAGTCTTAATCCCCATTTTACAGATGAGGTAACTGAGGCCCAGAGAAGTGAAGTGACTTGCCCAAAGTCACACAGCTGACAAGTGGCGGAGCCGGGATGGATTTTGAGGCAAAGCAAAGGGAAAAAAATCACTGGATAGGATTCCTAGCTACTTCTCTCTCTACCCCATTTTCTTGGCCCTCACTTTTCTGATTCTGTAATGACTTTGTTCATAAGCAGTGAGCTCTGCCATCATTGTTGTTAGACCAGGAGCTGTAACGGCCCCAGTGAAGGTGAATCAATTAAGGAAAATTTAATACTCTAAGAGATATGCCTCAGGTACAGGAGCATGGCAACCTGTCAGATTCTACTACAGCTCATTTTGATAAGGAAACCAAATCCTGTCAACATTGCAGCCCAAATGAAATCTACGTCTAAGTCCCTGATCTCTCTCCCTCTCTCCAGCCTTGCATCTCCTCCTGCCATTCAAGACATCTATTCTTGGATGTCCTCCCATCACCTCAAACTTAACATGTCCAAAACAGAGCTCCTTATCTTCCCACTCAAACCCTGTCCTCCCCTGACTTTCCCATGTACTTTCCAAGTACTTATTACAGTGCTCTGCACACAGTAAGCGCTCAATAAATATTATCAAATGAACGAATGGCATCACCATCCTTCCTGTCTCACAAGCCTGTAACTTCAGCATTATTCTTGACTCCTCTCTTGCATTCAACCCAGTTATTCAATCTTTCACCTAATCCTGTTGGTCCCACCTTCACAACATCACTAAAATACTCCCTTTTCTCTACATCTAAACTGCTACCATGGTAGTACAATCACTTATGTTATCCCATGTGGATTACAGCATTAGTCTCCCAGCCTTGCAGCCTCCTTACCTCCCAGCCTCCTGTCTCTCTCCACTTCCATCCATAATTCACTCTGCTGCTCGGATCATTTTTCTACAGAAAGGATCAGGACAAGTCACCACCTCCTCAAAAAACTCCAGTGGTTGCACATATTTCTCTGTATCAAGCAAAACCCCCTAACCTTTGACTTTAAAGCACTCCATCACTCTGCCCCCTCCTACCTCACCTCACTTCTTTCCTTCTACAACCCAGCCTGCACACTTTGCTCCTCTAGTGCTAATCTTCTCACTGTGCCTAGATGTCACCTGCCTCGCAGCCAAACCCTCGCCCAAGTCCTTCACCTGGCCTGGAATGCCTTCCCTCCTCAAATCCGACAGACAATTACTCTCCCCTCCTTCAAAGCCTTATTGAAGGCACATCTCCTCCAAGAGGCCTTCCCAGACTAAGCCCCACTTTTCCTCATCTTCCATTCCCTTCAGAGTCACCTCAACTTGCTCCCTTTGCTCTTCCCCCCTCCCAACCCCTCAGCACTTATGTACTTATCTGTAATTTTATTTATTTGTATTGATGTCTATCTCCCCTTCTCTAGACTCTAAGCTCATTGTGGGCGGGGAATGTCACTGTCTGTTCTTGCATTGCACTTTCCCAAGTGCTTAGTACAGTGCTCTGCACACAGTAAGTGCTCAATACATATGAATGAGTGAATGAATGAATGAATGGGTTGGTGCGTTTCATAAACCGTCTGCAGAAGCTTTTCTCTCAGGATGAACCTAAGGGTATTACATATGTTTTATGTCACATGACCTATCTTGTTTTCGCCTGCTGTTGAGGTTCAGTTTGTTTTTCTGGATCTGAAAGCTGGGAGAGATAAGCATGAGAAATGGCTTTGTAAATCAATCATGAGAACATGTGGGTTTGGTATTGTTACAGCTTTTATAGACTTTTTCTAAATGGAAACAGGGGCAAACCCTCATCCTATGTAACCATTTGTGATTTCTCAGGGAGTTACATAGGATGAGTCACTGGCCCAGAGATTTCAAACAAAACACACTGTTCTCTGGATGGAAAGGGTCAGTTCCAGCCAAATGGTAATCCTGACTTACAGCCAGAGGGAAGAAAATTAACATACATAGTGTCACTGGGAACAATGAACTATAAATCTCATTACTGCAAATGATGTATCGACATCATTACTCAGATGTTGCAGTAAGACTGGCTGAGAGGAGACCTCATGGCAAGCAGGTGGCCCTGTAGAAAGTGATGAGGAAACAGCGGCATGAACACGCACACAGATGGAGGCTGGAAGAGGTAAGTCATGTGTCTCTAGATGTTTTTATTCCACAATCCTCTCTGTAATTAAACAATCAAATCTCCTTATGGGCAGGGAACATATCTAGCAACTCTATTATATTGTACTCTCCCAAGCGCTTAGTGTGGTGCTCTGCACTCAGTAAGCACTAAATAAATATGATTGACTGATTCTCAGAAGTATGTGGGGAGGTGGGTGTATGTGTACGAAAGAACAGACTTGGACCTTCAATATCGTTACTCGTTGTTCCTTGGGTCAAGTTGACAGAATCAGTCAATACTATTGATATGAGAGTAACAAAGCAAATATTCCCAGCCCACCAGGAGTTTAATCTAATGGGGGACACTGGAAGAAATAAATCACTTACAATAGAAGGGGGCGGGTCAAAAAATAAGATATAAGAGGGTGAATGTGTAAGGATGAGAAAACTAAATAAATAATTGAATATATATTTACATGTAAGTTTCAGGAGAGATAGACAAATACTAAGGATGGCTCTAGGATTGATGTGTTGGCATTTAATCTAGGAAGATTTCCTAGGGGGTGTCATAGTTTAGGGAGACTTTGAAGCTGGGGAGAACCATAGACTGGCAGATTTGAAAGGGAAGTTTCAGGCATGGGGAACAGCGTGATGACGATGATGATGAGGGCATTTGTTAAGTGCTTACTTTGTGCCAAGCACTGTGCTAAGCGCTGGGGGAGATACAAGGTCATCAGGTTGTCCCACGTGGGGCTCATAGTCTTCATCCCTATTTGACAAATGAGGGAACTGAGGCACAGAGAAGTTAAGTGACTTGCCCAAAGTCACACAGCTGACAAGGGGTGGAGCCGGGAGTAGAACCCATGACCTCTGACTCATTCATTCATTCATTCATTCAATCGTATTTATTGAGCACTTACTGTGTGCAGAGCACTGTACTAAGCGCTTGGGAAGTACAAGTTGGTAACATATAGAGTCGGTCCCTACCCAATAGCGGGCTCACAAGCCTGGGCTCTTTCCACTTAGCCACGTTGCTTGGTCGGAGGTGCTAGAGTCAAGCGTGAGAAATGGTTATTAGCTGAATTTGGGAGGAGTAAAGAGTGTGAACCAAGGAGTGGCCTAGTGGAAAGAGCACAGTCCTGGGAGTTAGGGGACCTGGGTTCTAATCCTAGCTCCACAATTTGCCTGTTGTGTGACCTTGGGGAAGCCACTACTCTGCTCTGGGCCACAGGTTCCTCAACTCTCTCTACTCAGACTTAGAGCTCCATGTGGGACAGGGACTATCTCCAACCTGATTAACTTGTACATACCCATGCACTTAGAACAGTGCTTGACAGATATTAAGCACTTCACAATGACCATAAAAAAAGAAAGAGCCAATATATAAAATAGCAAAAGCTAGAGAATAGCCTTTAAACCAGCGGTAAGCAGTGTTTGATGGATTCAGCGGAAAATGTGCTGCCATTGGGAGTTTTAGAGGAGTAGAGAGAAGATGTTGAATAATGTTTTAGGAAGATGATCTGGGCAGCCTTGTGCAGTATAGACTGAGAGAAGGAGAGTCTTGTGGGTGGGGAATCTGTCTGCCATATTTTTATATTGTACTCTTTCAAGCAAAGTGCTCTGTGTACAGTAAGCGCTCAATAAATACGACTGAGTGGCTGAGAGGCTGGAGGCTGGGAGACCAGTGAGGAGGCTGAAATCGAAGTCTAAGCATGAAATGACAAGAATTCGAACCGGGGTAGTGGCTGTTTGAGTAGAGAGGAAGAGGCGGATGGCTTGTTGTGGAAAGGGAATGTATCTGTTGTTGTTCTCTCCCAAGTGCTTAGTACAGTGTTTTGCACACACAGTAAGTGCTCAGTAAATACCACTGAATGAATGAATGAGTGAATACATGAATGGACATGGTAAATCTTGTAGAGAAAAGACAGGCAAGATTTAGTAGTTTGATAAAACATGAAAGCTGAAAGACAGTGAGGAATTAAGGATAATACCAAAGTTTCTGGCTCTGGGAATAACAACAAGGTGATGTTGTTGACAGATCCAGGCAAGTAAGGAGATGGAGAAGTGGGTTTAGACGTAAAGTTCTCTTTTAGACTTACTGAGTTTCAGGTGCTATTGGGAGAGCCAAGAAGAGACATCCTGGAGGCATGAGAAAATATGAGATTGTATGAATGCTTCAGAGATGGTGGAGCTGTTAAGGTAGATTTGGGAATCATCTGCAATGGGGCTGGAGCTGAAGCCATGTGAGCAGATGAGCTACTCAACAAGTTGATTATAAAGTGAGAAGAATAAGACACCTAGAACAGGGCCCACAAGATGGTAAGTTTCTTGAGGGCATGGATCATATCTACCAACTATTGTATTATATTTTCCCAGCTACTTAGTATGAGCCCGCTGTTGGGTAGGGACCATCTCTATATGTTTCCAACTTGTACTTCCCAAGCACTTAGTACAGTGCTCTGCACACAGTAAGTGCTCAATAAATACGATTGAATGAATGAATGAATTCAATAACTGCTATTGACTAACTGATGTGGGCACCCATAGGTAGGGGATTAGAGAAGCCAACAAGCAGAGTCTTGGCAGTGGCTATATAATATTTTGGTTCTTAAATACCCAGGGAGGGCAGACATCTGAATTAAACTGATGTGCTTTATGAGGTTCCAAAAGAAATTCACACTTCCGGAAACTTTTCTTAAAATATCCAGCAATTACAAATGTAGCCCAGTAGGTCTTGCTGAAATAATTCAACTTACAAATCTCCTTTCTGTCCCAGACTGTTAGTTGGTTTTAAAGCTTAGTCTCCTTAGAGTGCTACTGAAAGTTTGGCAATGTCTTGAGGGAGTTGCCTGGTGCATCATGAGTGGCCTTCTAAAACTAGAAGAAACAGCCAGGTTGGGGACCTAAGGGACCTAAAGCATCCGAGAAATTTAAGGAAAAGTCATCTGCTTCCTGGTAGATTTAGAACTGCCAGAAAGGATCCCAGAGGAGTTTGTCTGTTGTGTCTTTGCTTGTGAGTTGGGGTTTAGGGCTGGGGAATCAGATGAGGGCAGAAGGATATCAATCAATCGATAATATCTATTGAGCATTTACTGTGTGCAGAGCACTGTACTAAGTGCTTCAGAGCCAGTCTTCTCCCTCTGACTGAAGTAGATTTGACTCTGTGGGGAGGTATCATTGGATACAATGTTCGCCATCTGAACCCTGGTCCAGCTGGCTCAGTGTCCCACCTCAGCAGAAAATGCAGTGAGTGGTTTAAACAGATGCTTTGCAACAAGTAGGGGAGACTCGCTGTTCTGATTAGAGCTTTGATGGTAAAAACAAAACAAAAGCTGAATCCTCTTGCCTGCAGATCAGGCTCCTCTCTCCACAACCACCTGCAACAGGAGTCTAGGATCTTGGGAAACCTGACCTCATTTAACTAGTTTCTGTATTTCCGGGGAACGTTCTTCCGGCTCTCTGCCAATTTCATGCTGCCTCTAGGCATTGGTCTTTGATTCTTTCTCCCTGAATGAGATATGAATTTTTTTTAAAAAAACATGGAAAACCTAAATTCATCTATATTTTTGAGGCAATACGTGGCAGGTGGACCACTGCAAAAGCTCTCCTGAACCCCATAAGGAATTCCTTGTCTTTGGACTAGGCAACAGGAATCAGTGGCTGAGTGGTGTTTGACTGGTGTTACCATTCTGGAAGAAAGAACTGGGATCCATGTTTCCTTTAGTATAGAGTCAAGGGAGCATTCCTATAGCAATGAAACCCTGAGTCCAGACTGGTTCATGCTATCGTAGACACAAGAACCTCTAGGGAGATGGGCTATTCTAAACCTGAGCTGCTACTCTAGACTGTAAGCTTCCTGAAGATTGTAAGCTCAGTGTGGCCAGGGAATGTGTCTGTTTTACTCTCCAAAGACTTAATACAGTGCTCTGCCCACAGTAAGCACTGAATAAATACAACTGACTGACTGATTGACTCCTCCTGGACCAAGTTCAGTCCTCCCTCACCTTCAGTTTTGCAATTCTTCTCTCCCATGTCATCCCCATGTAGATTCAGGTAGATTCTCACTAGACCCTGGATCACAGTTTCGGCCAGCCAACAATTTCTGGATGCTCCAGTTCTGTCTTCCTGGACACCATGTACTTGACCCATTGGGCTAGACTCCCCAGGATACTGACGCCAATTAAAATCTCACATTCAAATGCATTTTCTAGACTGTAAGCTCCTTGTGGGCAAGGAATGTGTTTACAAACTCTGTTATACTCTACTCTCCCAAGCACTTGGTACAATGATATGTACAGAGTCAGTGCTCAATAAATATGATTGATTGAAATCAGGATGCATTAATACAGTACAGATGGACTGGTCAAAGATGACAAAGGTCCTGATGTAGATGAGAAAAGAAAATGTCTAAGTTCTTCACATAATAGAATCGAGGCAAGACAGTCCTCTGGCGGCTGCAGGGCACGGAAGAGTTTTTAAGTTATGGAAAATGTGTAGAATTACAGAAGAATGCAATCCCTAGATTCTCAAATTGCTCAGATGGCATTAGCATTCTGGCTTGATTTTGGTAAAGCACAGTTTAAAAATAGATTAGCATTTTAATTTATATATTTGAATTAATGTCACATTTCAGAAATGTCTGTCCTTTGATTGCCTAATCTCAAGGGAGCAATTATGCATGTCATTTGCATACTCTTTTTTTTAATCTCTAAAAATTGTCACCGGCTTCTGTTGTAACCAAAATGGCATTTTTGGAGGGAAAATGGATGGTAATTAAGACCTCTTATTTGTCAGAATTTAGTGAAGAATTCATTCATTCATTCATTCAGTCGCATTTATTGAGCACTTACTGTGTGCAGAGCACTGGACTAAGTACTTGGGAAGTACTTAGAGAAGCAGCGTGGCTCAGTGGAAAGAGCATGGGCTTTGGAGTCAGAGGTCATGGGTTCAAATCCCTGCTCTGCCCACTGTCAGTTGTATGACTTTGGGCAAGCCACTTAACTTCTCTGTGCCTCAGTTACCTCATCTGTAAAATGGGGATTAAAACTGTCAGCCCCCCGTGGGACAACCTGATCACCTTGTAACCTCCCCAGCGCTTAGAACAGTACTTTGCACATAGTAAGTGCTTGGTAAATGCCATTATCATCGTTATTATTATTATTATTACAAGTCGGCACTATGTAGAGACAGTCCCTACCCAACAACGGGCTCACAGTCTAGAAGGGGGAGACAGACAACAAAACAAAACAGGTAGACAGGTGTCAAAACTGTCAGAATAAGTAGAATTATAGCTATATGCACATCATTAACAAAATAGTGTAGTAAATATGTACAAGTAAAATTAATTGAGTAATAAATCTGTACAAATATATACAAGTGCTGTGGGGAGGGGAAGGAGGTAGGGCAGGGGGGGATGAGGAGGAGGAGAGGAAAAAGGGGGCTCAGTCTGGGAAGGCCTCCTGGAGGAGGTAAGCTCTCAGTAGGGCTTTGAATGGAGGAAGAGAGCTATTTTGGCAGATGTGTGGAGGGATGTGAATGAGCACTAAACAACCAATATCAGTTTTCTTACTATCAGTTACTCTACTATCAAGGTGAGTGACTACGAGAGAAAATTTTACACCATTTAAGCTCTTTTATCATTTCAAGAAAACAACCATACTAAGAGTTTTGTTAAGAATTGGAGACTTGGGAGTGTGAGGCCTCCTGGCCTCATTCTGCCAGCCTCAACATCCTCATATGGAACGTGGAATTTCCATAGAAAGATGTCACTTTTCCCTGGATGGGTCACCTGCTGATGAAGTCACCAGAGTAAGCTAGAGAATGATGAGCCTACTGTATCAGGGCCTGGCATCCTGGCTAGTCACGAGCTGCAGGAGGCTCTGAAATCTCTTGGGATCTGAGGAACTGGTTTGGGACACTGGGGCAATGCGGATTTTTGGCTCTGTTAGATATTTATATTGTCTAGTGGTGGGAGGTGGGAAGGTCTACCGCAGTCTTCCTGAGACCACTAGCTTTCATTTCCCTTATCTTTTCTGCAGCAGGGAATGGCCCTCAGGAGCCAGTAAGTCAGTAAGTGCTCCAGAAAAAACGGGAGTGGACTTCTGTCTGGAGGGTTTGGGAGGGGTGGGAAGGGGGTGTCCAAAGTGTCCAAAGGCCATCCAGCATCTTAATCTGCCAGCCTGGGTTGGAACGTCTGGTATAAAAGAGGGGGGATAATAATAATAATTATAATAATAATCCATTGTATTTACATATCCACTTACTGTGTGCAGAGCACTGTACTAAGCTCTTGGGAGAGTACAATGCAACACTAAACAGACACATTCCCTGCCCACAACAAGTTTACCGTCTACAGGTAAAAAGAAAAAGTGGTATTTTTAAGTGCTTATGATGTACCTGGAGCTGTACTAAATGCTGAGGTAGATACAAGATACTCGGGTTGGACAAAGTCCCTGTCCCACAGGGGGCTCACAGTCTTAATCCCCATTTTACAGATGAGGAAATGGAGGCACAGAGCAGTTAAGTGATTTGCCCAATGTCACACAGCAGACAAGTGGTGGAGCCGGGATTAGGACGCAGGTCCTCTGACTCACAGGGAAAGAAAGCATAAAGGTAGGAGCAGGAGAGGGAACAAAAGAGGCTGGTCTCCCGTGGAAGCAGAAGTGGGAAGCAGGAAGGAGAGCAAGATAAAAAAGAGCACAGGCTTTGGAGTCAGAGGTCATGGGTTCAAATCCCAGCTCTGCCAACTGTCAGCTGTGTGACTTTGGGCTAGTCACTTAACGTCTCTGTGCCTCAGTTACCTCATCTGTAAAATAGGGATTAAAACTGTGAGACCCCGTGGGGCAATCTGATCACCTTGTAATCTCCCCAGGGTTTAGAACAGTGATTTGCACATAGTAAGTGCTTAATAACTACCATTATTATTATTATTATTATTATTATAAAAGAAAAAAGTAGATAGAAGAGGAGAGTTATGGGTACTATTGACCTCTAGTGGCTGATATAAAGGAGGTCAAACCAATTCCCTGGGAATGGAACAGGCTTCCTTCTGCTTTATGGAAAAAAACAACAACAACAACTGAAACTTCCATTAAAGATTGGGTACCAAAGCTCCCCTCCGTAGCACATGAGTGAATAGCACAGACTCTAAAATATCTGATTTTTGATATGATGCTATAGAGATTTAGGCTTGAGCTCCTGAGATAACAAGTAACAGTAAAAGATAAGTTGAGCCTTACAAGTCAGGTGGGAGAAATCATTCCTGTTTTGGAACTGGGTGAACTCTTTAGCCACCTGGTTCCATTAGGTAAATTAACTCTGTCAGTGGGAAAATGGGGACCTAGAACGATTTCTTGCCGTCACCTGGACAAGGATGCCTAAGTGGAGCTCTGCTGCTTTGCAAATGAACTTACTTTACATGTCATCAAATCTCCATTTCCTTCATGCAAATAGTAACTTTGGTGATATGTATTTTTTTAATCTTGCTTTGAAATTCTATCCACACCCTTTCTCAAGAAGGCGCACCCAACTTGACTGATTTGCAAAGTATTTGATATTTTTCTTGGTGGGATGGAAGAGGATGGAAAGCTTTGAGCCAGATTCTCCTAATTTGAAAGTTATTCCCAGTTGGTAAAGTGAGCATTTTGGGAGGCCCATCAACTTTTCCATGTCTGGGTCCAGTTTAAGGGGTCATTTCGTATATCCCCTTGGAATGTGTTAAATGGTCCCTTGATGTGAAAGAGCTAATGCTCCCCTTACAGTGTCTGTCATATTTACAGAAATAAATGAGAGAACTGGGTTTACTTTCTTCAAAAACTTAGCCCTTGCTGCCTTTTCTTTTTCTTTGTCTTTTTATGGCATTTATTAAGTACTTATATGCTAAACACTGGAGCGGATACAAGGCTATCAGACTGGACTCAGTCCAACCTTTTACAGTCCTCTAAGTCTTGTGTTTTATAGTCTATGTGAATATTAAAAAAATTAAGGATAGTAATGGATTTTATGTCACTTGCTTGCATTATAGCTCTAGAATATTCTAGTGTCATTTTCAGATGAGGTTACGGAAACCCAGAGAGGTTAGGAGATTTGACCAAGGTTACAGAGTAGGCCATTATCAGCACTGGCACTAAAACCATCGTCTTCTGATTTGCAGCCCTATACTCTTTCCACTAGGTCAGGCTGATCTGATATAAAACCTTCAGTTGAGATATTAGATTGCAAGTTCTTTAATGTCAGAGATTGTGTCTTCTATCTCTTTTGTAATCTCAAGAGCTCCTCTCAAGAGGATTTCCTGATTACACTGCCCAGCCGGCTATAAACTTGCCCTTCTTGCCACTATGGCCTATGAATAGTTGGATTGACCTGCATATTAGAGTCCTGGCTGCACAGAGTTTTCTTTTTTAACTCCTCCTCATAGTCTCTATGCATTTGGCAGCTATTATGCAAAGTGACCAAAGTGTATTTAGGAAGCTTGTTTTTGCATTGATTAGTTTTGACGTTATCTCACAGATTGTTAAATTTCAAATGAGAATCAAATTATCTTGGGAATCAGGTGTGGAGAGTTGATGCTGAGAGAGACAGCCATAAGTGAATGCTAATACAAAGCCCTGACAAGCTGGAAATAGGAAAAACCAACACTTTGCAATAAGGTTCTGGCCTCTGTGGATTAACGGGCTATCAAATTCACAAATAGCATGACTGCAGTTGAACTCATCCTGGCTTACACAACAAACCTCTTCCACTGACTTTATTATTATTATGCATTATTAAAGTTTGAGTTTAGAAAATATCTAGTTCTTTCCTAGGGTTTTATAGCCCATGTGAAGTTTTTTTTTTTTAATTTAAGGATAATAATGGAGTTTATGACACTCTCTGCTCTGAAATATTCTAACCAAGGATATCAAAATGTAAACAGGAGTAGAGACAGGCTGAGTGATGCCACCCTGAAGGGAAGACAGTGAAGATTAATGAAATGAATACAGTGTTTCCTTGCAAAAACTGGTCTCACATTTTACTGGCTTAATCCCTTAATAATTCACTCTTTGGCCCCCAAATTAGCAAGTACCTAGTAGTAGTGAAATTTATTTGGCACATACTGAATGCAATGCATTTGTGAAATTTAAAGAAAAGCACAAGATATGCTTCTAGCCCACAAGGAATTTACTCTTTAACGGGGAGACAAAAACAGTGGAATCAGAATAAATACAATGGAGCGCTCAATCTAATATACATATATACATGAGATATCATGGAAGATTTGTGTGTGATTGGGAAAAATTGTCAAAAGAAGGATTTAAAAAAATTACAAATTGTTAATGGACAAAAGCTAACAATGTCCTGCTGACTGTTGCTAGGGAGAAATAACTCTTGCTCTTACAAAACAGGATTGATAGGACTTTTGACAGAAATTTGGGTGGGAGTGGGCACTAAGGATTGTGAATGACACTGATTAGACAGAGACTCAAAAGTAATTTAGTGTATTGGAAGCTAATTTGCAGAGGTTGCTGATTGGAGGAGAGCTGAGAAGGGAAGTATATAAGACAAAACAGGATGGCAGAGATGGAATAAGAGGGAGTGGAAGATAGCAGCAGAGAAGGATGTAAGGAAGAAAGGGAGGTGAGGGGAGTAGAATGAATAGAGAAAGTGGAAGAAGTGAGGGGAATTGAAGAGAAAGAGAAGAAGGGAGGGGGAGAGGCTGGGTAATGATAGAGGAAAGAAAGGGACAAAGTAGAAAATGGAAAGAGACAACATGAAGAGCAAAACCACAAAAATTCAGTGGATTTTTCATGGGTCTCAGTTGGAGTTACTAGACAGTCTTAATGCATTCATTCTGCTCTGTCCTAATTTTAAGGCCACCCTGATGAAGCATGATGAAATATGGGAATGAAATACATCATCATCAATCGTATTTATTGAGCGCTTACTGTGTGCAAAGCACTGTACTAAGCGCTTGGGAAGTACAAATTGGCAACATATAGAGACAGTCCCTGCCCAACAGTGGGCTCACAGTCTAAAAGGGGGAGACAGAGAACAAAACCAAACATACTAACAAAATAAAATAAATACAGCATGCCCATACGCAATTATGTGCTTTTGAATGTGGTTCTTTTGGAAATATCTCCTGTTTGTGAACATGCTTAAATTCAGCCAGTTCTCTTGTAAGCAATTCACCTGTGTGCTCTCCACAAAAGGCAAGAGGCTGAATTTAAGCATGTTCAGCTGGTTCTCTTGCCTTTTGTGGAGGGCACACAGGAGAATTTCTTGGAATGCTCATCTATAGGCTGTAAGCTTGTTATGGTCAGGGAATGTGCCTACTAATTCCATTGCATTGTACTCTCCCAGGTGCTTAGTACAGTGCTCTGCACAAAATGTTCAATGAATACCATTAATTGATCAGTCGGAATGGAGAAATTCCACTGAGGAGGGGAAAGAGTTCACCCAGCCAAATCCATCACCTGATTTGCTTGTATTCACCCCGGAACTTAATACAGTTCCTGGCACCCAGTAAGCACTTAAATACTGCAATTATTATTATCATCATTCCCTTGCTATAATTCATTGTTACTGTTCAATTTGAGCTGGGATTCAGTGGTAGTGGTCCCTTCTGTCCAGGCAGTACAGACCTTGGAAGGGCTGGAAATCACGCTTATTTGGGATAAAATGACTTGGAGGAATCATTAAATACTTCCCCCTTATTTCCTTCTCCCATTGTGCTCCCTAGTGGTGGTTCCCTAGCTGGTGGGAAAGAGAGGTTAGGGTCAACTACAATAATAATAATAACGGCATTTGTTAAACACTCACTATGTGCAAAGCACTGTTCTAAGTGCTGGGGGGTTACAAGGTGGTCACTTTGTCCCATGTGGGGCTCATAGTCTTAATCCCCATTTTACAGATGAGGTAACTGAAGCTTAGAGAAGTTAAGTGATTTGCCCAAGGTCACACAGCAGACGTTTGGGGGAGCAGGGATTAGAACCCATGACCCCTGACTCCCAAGCCCAGGCCATATCCACTGAGCCATGCTGCTTCTCTAAAAGAGACATATGTATCCAGCCATATTTCTCCAATTAAACATCACTTGGAAGGCCCACTGAAAGTTCTGGGGTTAAGGTAAAACATATCCCCAAACATAATTCATGTTTCACGCTCACTGGCTTTCTCTTTGATTTCAAGGCTCAAGAATGTTCAACTCTTCACAAGCAGACGTATACCATCACTTGAACGGAATCAGTTTTTTCCTGCCTCCCCAAACTCCAAAGTGAGTTTTCGTCTTGACAGAGTCCTGAATGCAGGACTGGCCCTTTGGGTTTCCTTGGATTTCTCTTCTTCCTGCTTCATTCACCAGCTTTCAATGATACGGTGAGTTTCTCAATTTCCTCAGCCTGCAGTATTCTCATGAACACAGACAGGGGAATGAGGGAGAGAGCGGGAAGGGGGATCGGAGGTGTGTCTGCTGTGGTCTGTGAGAAGGAAGAAAGGAAGAGCTAATTGCTGGAGGCAGCTGCAGTCCATCTGAAATGGGCTTTGCTGTGGGGTTACAACTGAATGACAGCTTAGTGATGAGAAATACAATTGAATGAATGAAATGCATTGAGACTGTAGGCTCCTCTCTATCAAAGAAAAAGGAGGGGCAGAGGGAAGTGTTCTGTTTTTTTTAGTGTTCCATAATGCAAAGCAGTGACCAGGTCTTCATAAACATGTTAATTTGAGGCAATATTTTTTTCTGGTATTAGAATTGCTGTGGTGAGTCTTGTGTACCTCGATCTCATCTATCTCAGTCCCGACTTCTCACCCACATCCTGCCTCTGGCCTGGAATGCCCTCTCTCTTCATATCCAACAGACGATTACTCTCCCCATCTCCAAAGCCTTATTGAAGGTAAATCTCCTCCAAAAGGCCTTCCCTGACTAAGCCCTCATTTTCTCTTCTCCCACTCCCTTCTGCATCACCCTTGCACTTGGATTTGCTTCCTTTATTCACCCATCCCTCAGCCTCACAACACTTATGTACATATCCATAATTTATTTATTTACATTAATGTCTGTCTTCCCCTCTATACTGGAAGCTTGTTATTGGCAGGGAACATGTCTACCAACTCTTTGATATTACTATATTGTACTTCCCCAACAATAGGCTGGGTAGTAAAAGGAGAGAAGCGAGATGAGATAGGAGGGTGTAAGGTGATGGAGTGCTTTAAAACCATTAGTGAGGAGTTCTTGCTTAAAACGGAGGTGGATGGGCAGCCCCTGGAGATTTTTGAGAAAGGGGGAGACATGTCCTGACTGTTTTTGAAGAAAGATGATCCGGGCAGTGGAGTGAAGTATGGAATGGAGTGGGGAGAGACAGGAGGTTGGGAGGTCAGCAAGGTGGCTGATGGAGTAATCCAGGAGGGATAGGATGAGTGATTGTATTAACGTGGTAACAGTTTGGATGGAGAGAAAAGAGGATTTTAGTGATGTAGTAAAGGTGGGAGTCATGAAGATGCTTGAGGAACCCTCTGATTGAACACAGTTCAATTTATTTTGAGAAGCAGAGGAGGAGAAGATCAGGAAAGGTGGAAACAGCCCAGACCAGGAGAGGAAAGGGAGAAAACATCTCCAGGAGAGGGGATGGTGTGTGAACAAATATGCAAGGGACAGGAGAAGTAGTTACAATCAATCAATCAATCATATTTATTGAGTGCTTACTGTGTGCAGAGCATTGTACTAAGCGCTTGGGAAGTACAAAGTGGCAACATATAGAGACAGTCCCTACCCAACAGTGGGCTCACAGTGTAGAAGGATGAGAAGCAGCATGGCTCAGTGGAAAGAGAGCGTGCTTTGGAGTCAGAGCTCATGGGTACAAATCCTGGCTCTGCCACTTGTCAGCTGTGTGACTTTGGGCAAGTCACTTAACTTCTCTGGGCCTCAGTTACCTCATCTGGAAAATGGGGATTGACTGTGAGCCCCCCGTGGGACAACCTGATCACCTTGTAACCTCCCCAGCTCTTAGAACAGTGCTTTGCACATAGTAAGCACTTATTAAATTCTGTTATTATTATTATTATTACCTTAGGTAGGTGGGCTAGTGCCTGCTTCAGGTGAAGCCACAGTCAAGACCAGCCCATACTGGAAGTGCGAAAAATATCCGACCATCTCCTGCATGCACCCCTGCTAAGGGTCAAAGGAATAAATAGCCTCCCACAGTGCCTGGAACCTAGGCAGACCCTTACCTCGGAGGGGATACGTGGTCTGAGTTGGTTGGGACTCAAGATCCAAATGAAGAATTGGGATTTTCTCTTTTGAAGTGAGCACAGTATAAGGTATCCTAAAGAACAAAACTGAGCCATTGTGAGTAAAGTGCATTAAGCCACACCGCGCTTGTGAACAGTTGAAGACCAATCCAAGTTCTGGCCAAAGAGATGGCAAAGTTGCCAGAATTCTGCATGTTCTCTGCAGCCTCACCCTTCAGAAAATTCTGTCCTGAAGCCTTTAGCCGACTCATGGTCAGTCGGGGCAAGTAGGTGACTTGGCATATTAACTATGTTGTGGCCGAAGAAGTTGATAAAAATAAGGATAACAGTAAATAACCAAAGAGAGCAATACAGTATAGTGGCTAGAGGAGTAGAATTTCAGGTACTTTGGGGCTCAAAGTCAGTCACCACAGTCCCATAGCCAGCCCCAACCACAGCCTTTACAATGTTCTAAAGGTTAAATACACAGTGCTCATCTGCTACAGGGAAACTCTTTCCTATGAATTGCCTTCCTCATTTAAAACCCAGAAGATGGTAACTGGTGATTTTTATTTATTTTTTTAATGGTATTTGTTAAGTGCTTAGTATGTGCCAGGCACTGCACTAAGCACTGGGGTAGATACTAGTTAGTCGTGTCTCACGTGGGGCTCGCAGTTATAATCCCCCTTTTAGAGATGAGGTAACTGAGGTACTGAGAAGTTAAGTGATTTGACCAAGGTCACACAGCAGACAAGTGGAAGAGCCAGAATTAAAACCCAGGTCCTTCTGACTTTCAGGCCCCTGCTCTATCCGCTAGGCCATACTGCTTCTAGGCCTTGCTGGCTTGTGAAAAATGAGAGCATCATTTCACCAGAAGGAGGTATGACTGTAATTGTCTCTTGGCTGCTAGATAAAGAGTTGGCATTGTTACTGAGAAAAAACAGACTTTCAGATAAAAGAGAGATAAAGGAAACAGGGGCTGGAGACACTTTTTTTCTAGGGTGGTCTCCCTTCTCAGAGCAGCAGCTTTTAAGTATCAGATGGTATCTTGACTCAAGGCTTTCAATTTGGCCAGGAGATCTGGAAAGCTCATTGATGACTAAGACAGGACAACATGCCACAGTCATAAGGATTTAGGACTCTGAATTAATGGATACTGAAGGAGAAGTTCTACGAAAGTCCAGGTTAGCTCATTACAGTGTTATCACCATCTGACAAGTTACTTGTATGAGTTGAGTCCTAGAAGTAGCAAGACCTAGTGGAAAACAGGCTTGGGAATATGAGGACCTGCGTTCTAATCCTGACTCTTCTGATTGCTTGCTAGGTGACCTTGGGCAAGTCACGTAACTTCTCTTTGCCCCAATTTCCTCATCTGTAAAATGGGGATTCAATACCTGTTCATGCTCCTGCTTAGACTTGTAAACCCACATGGGACAAGAACTGGGTCCAACTTGATTAACTTGTACTACCCCAACACTTTGAACAGTGCTTGACATATAGTAAGCATTAAACAAATACAATAATTATTATTATTAATATTATAATTGAAGCCTATTATTATAATTGCCCTAGTGGACTGGATTGGCCTGGGAATCAGAAGGACCTGGGTTCTAATTCCAGCTCCTCTGCTTGCTTGCTATGTGACCTTGAGCTAGTCACTTCACTTATCTGTACTTGTTATCCCGTCTGTAAAATGGGGATTAAGACTGTGAACCAAGTGTGGGATGGGGATTAGTCCAACCTGATTTTCTTGTATCTGCCTAATACTTAGTACAGTGCCTGGAACATAGTAGGTGATTATCAAATACCACGTAAAAATCATTAATAATAATAATAATAAGGGCCCAGCGAAATTAGTGCTGCTTTGGGAATCAGAAGACCAGATTTCTAGTCCCAACTCTGTTAATCACACTTAACATGGGTGAAGTCTGCACAGACAGACTTGGTAGCGATGCTGAAACATGGGTAGAAGTCATTGGACCTCACAATAATAATAATAATGATGGCATTTACTAAGTGCTCATTATGTGCAAAGCACTGTTCTAAGCGCTGGGGAGGTTACAAGGTGATCAGGTTGTCCCACAGGGGGCTCACAGTCTTAATCCCCATTTTACAGATGAGGTAACTGAGGCCCAGAGAAGTTAAATTACTTGCCCAGATTGAAGAGTCAATGGGAGCAGTCTGGTTCTGTTCAGTGGAATGTAGACATCAGCTCCAAATTACTAAACCATCATCCACCTACTAATACGAGAAAGTCATCCTGTTGGCACACTAGGGCTGGCATTTCATTGGCCACTGCGGGCAGTAGCTCCTGAGAATATAGCAGACCTGGAGGTAAGGTGGCTTTCAGCCCTTTTATGTCTGATGGTAAGTGTAGGCCCCAAAACTGTCTAATATGCTACAGACTCTGACTAGAGAATCAACCAATGGTTTGAATTGTAAAAGCCAATGTCTTGGAGAATGAAGACACCAATAAGGAGTGTGTGACCACATCACAGCAGCCTTGCCTAAACAAACAGAAACTTAGCTCAAAGCACCACTGTGAACAGCAGACACCGAAGGAGATCCAAGATCACAGCCAGGTATGAAAACGACAACTCAGATGACAGGTTGAAAAATATTCACGTTGGTCTAGTGGGTAGAGCACAGACCTGGGAGACAGAGGACCTGGGATCTAATCCCGCTACACCACTTGTCTGCTGCGTGACCTAGGGCAAGTCACTTAACTTCTCTGTGCCTCAGTTACCTTATCTTTAAAATGGGGATTAAGACTGTGACCCCCAAGTGGGACAGGGACTGTGTCCAACCTGATCAGCTTGTATCTACTTTAGTACTTAGAATAGTGCTTGACACATAGTAAGCACTTAGCAATACTATTATTATTAGTAGTAGTAGTATCCTGGCGTTAACAGTCTGAGTCTGGTACACTGGCTAATAGAGGGTGGCAGGGCCCAGCCATCTGAACCTGACCCTGCACCCCAAATGATCTGGATAATTCCCATTCTACTGAGCTTCCAAATGGCCCTGCTCCCTTTGTGGAACAGCCCAATCTTCCATTGCTCCTCTGAGCACGCAAGTTCTTACTAATTTTCATCCTTGAGATCACTGGCTGTCCAAATTGAAACCCAGTGGAATGATATAGGCGGAATATTCCAGGGTAAAACCCTCCTCCACATTGTTTCCAGATTTTCTAGAGGACTCGGCTGCGGATGAGAATTTTCTCTGGAGAGAGGGTTCCCGCTGCACGACAGAATTGCCTCCAAAACCAAATGCACTAGTGGTGCAGGAAATCAGATGGTGAGGAGATATGGATTTCAGATCATTATCCATCAACAGCACATCCTCCAGGATTAGATAATACCCTTTCACATCTGGCCCCTCTAAACCGGCCTGAAATGTGACAGAATTTGACTTCAAGGCTTTCCTTGCTGAAACCCAGCTTGTTTTTCAAATCTCTAATTGGCGACTGGCACCTTACTCTGTGGCACTGCTATAACATTGGCCATGGAGTGCCTTAAATTTCCTCATATCCCTTGAGCTCAGTTTCTGGGATTGGGACAGTAACCGATCTCAGTAGTGGAATTTTCTGGAAAAATGGGACCAAAACAACCCCTAGCTATGACAGTACTTTAATTCGAACTGGTCTTCTACCAGGGGAATAACATACACACAATATTATAATAGTTAACGTAAAACACACACAAGCAGTTCTACATCTGCCTATATCATGTTACCAGAAATATATTTAGAATCTTAATGCTTTCCAACTATTATGCACATTTTGCCAAAATTTAGTCACTGAAGGAGCGGTGTTTAAACATCTGTTGACTGCAGATGTTAAACTGTGTGAAATATTCTCAAAAGCTGCCAAAATGCAATTAAAAGCATAATGTTTTTCTCAGTAGCACAGCGTACTACATCAGTGGAAATTCATAAAGACATAAGTCAATGAACAGTGAATGGTAATCATTTTCTAAACAACTGATTGGTAATTGTTTTCAAAACGTTAAGTAAAGAGAAATAAAATCAACTTTTAATTACGTCTATTTTATCCTCCCGTGCCAGAATCCCAGGCAAGTGAATCCCATTCTACAACCCCTTTGGGGCCTTGTTTTTTCTTAATGAACCAATGGCTAGTTCAAATAACAAGAAGGAAACAGTTTCTTTGGCTGAGTTACCTACAGTTACTGACTCCAGTATCTGACATCCACCAGAGGACTGTTCTCTACTCAGATTGGTGTTAGCTCTGTTACCTGACATGAAAGGGTGTTGGTTTAAAGCACTCTATGCCCTCCATCTGAATGAAAACCAACATTCGCTGGTCTGAGTTTGTGTGTAGGCTCCGGATTGAAGTTGTAAGCCCAGCCCAGATATTGGGCCAAGTGTGAGGTATGTTCCTAGAGAAAGAGATTCATGCAGAGAAGATGATAAGCAAACGCCTGAGATGGAGATTGAAGGAACGAAAAATCAAAGTAGGCAAACAAGGACTTCTGAGGTTCTCTTCGAGCAGTCAGACTCAGTGCTTGTGCTTGTGTGTGTCCGTGCACGGTCCGGTTGTGTCTACATAGGCTAGCTAATGATTTCAAGTACAGCTGTTGTCAAGCCAGAACATCCTAACAGGACGTAGTATAGCATTTGCACATTTTTATCAGTCAAAATGACCCATGAAAATGTCATTCAGTCAACAAATATTTATTTAAATCCCTGGGGTGGATGGCCCTGTCCTAAGGCCAACAGTGATGGGTGGAAATGTTCAAAATACACTGAGCCATCTTAAGCCAATTAAAACTTTTGCAAAATAATTTCAACCACAGTTAATACAGTTGGCCTGTTTGGTTAATCCAAGCAAAAGCATTTTAGACAAAGAATGAAATGTTTCCTGGTTTCCATTGTTGGATTTTGCTGTGGTCCTATGTCATTTTCCAGAATGTGAGGCCTCACATGACTAGCCCGGTAGGAAGGCAGCCATGGAGAACAAGAAAAGAAATATCTCAGGAAATCCAAGGATTTACTGCTCCAGTTCATGTCCTTTTTTTTTAAGTATTTGTTAAGCGCTTACTCTGTGTCAAACGCTGTTCACAGCACTGGGGGTAGATACAATATAATCAGGTTGGACACATTCCCTCTCTCACATGGGGCTCCTGGTATACAGAGAGGATTTAATCCCATTTTACAGATGATGTAACTGAGGCACAAAGAAGTTAAGTGACTTGCCCAAGGTCGCATAGCAGAAAAGCAACACAGCTGGGATTACAACCCGGGTCCTCTGATACCCAGGCTCGTGGTCTTATTAAGCCATGCTACTGAGGACATTAGAGTATAAGAGACATTAGATCAAGGGCAGGGAGTGTGTATCTATCACGTGGTCCTAAGCACCTAGTACAGAGTACTGTGTACAGATATTGTTTGATAAATTCTGATGATGATGATAATGATGATGATGATGAAGCAGCGTGGCTCAGTGTAAAGACACGGGCTTTGGTGTCAGAGGTCAAGGGTTCAAATCCCGACTGCCAATTGTCAGCTGTGTGACTTTGGGCAAGTCACTTAACTTCTCTGTGCCTCAGTTGCCTCATCTGTAAAATGGGGATTAAGACTGTGAGCCCCCCATGGGACAACCTGATCACCTTGTAACCTCCCCAGCACTTAGAACAGTGATTTGCACATAGTAAGCGCTCAATAAATGCCATTATTATTATTATTATTGGCTAAGAGAACTAGAGACCTAAAGAGAAGCCTTAGCAACTCCTCTCCCTGGTCTCTCTCAGCAGACCAACACCCTCATCATTGGAAGGGGAGGAGAAAGATGAGGAAAGATAATGGTAAGCAAGAATTGGGGGAGGAAAAGAAAAAAGAGAAGGAGAAAGAGGAGAGGTAGAGAAGTGAAAGAGGAAATTGTGGGGAAGAGATATCCAGTAAGAAAAATCCACCAAGGAAAGAATAAAGTCCAGACCTAAGGGAGCCAAAGGGAGCAGAATGACATGGTCTTCAGCAGTTCCCTTTTCCCCACCCACCTGTGATGTTCCTCATCTGCAAAATGGGGATCCGGTACATGTCCTCCTTCCAATTTGGACTGTGAGCAGCAGGACAGAATCTGCATCTAACCTGATTCTCTGATAATAAGAATAATAATAATAATAATAATGTTATTTATGAAGTGCTTACCATGTTCCAGGCACTGTTCTAAGGGCTGGGGTATATACAGGATAATTGGGTTGTACACAGTCCCTGTCACACATAGGGGTCATAGTCTTAATCCCCATTTTACAGATGAGGGAACTGAGGCCCTGAGAAGCTAAATGACTTGCCCGAGGTCACACAGCAGACAAGTAGCAGAGTTGGCATTAGAAGCAGCGTTGCTCAGTGGAAAGAGCATGGGCTTTGGAGTCAGAGGTCATGGGTTGAAATCCCAGCTCCTCCAGCTGTCAGCTGTGTGACTTTGGTCAAGTCACTTAACTTCTCTGTGCCTCAGTTACCTCATCTGTAAGATGGGGATTAAAACTGTGACCCCCCGTGGGACAACCTGATCACCTTGTAACCTCCCCAGGGCTTAGAACAGTGCTTTGCACATAGTAAGTGATTAACCAATATCATTAATTAATTAACTTCCAGGCCCATGCTTTATTCACTAGGCCACACTGCTTCTCTACCCCAGGGCTTTAGTACAGTGTTTGGCACATAGTAAGTCCTTGACAAATATTGCAATTATGAATATTATTACTAGTAAGTATGGATAGCAATTCCCGACAAGGAGAGGCCAGATGCATATGAGCATCTGATTGATTTTACACCCCAACCGACACCTGTACCTTGATGTCTAGTTAGGATGACACAACTTGGGAAAGATGGGAGATTCCCCATCCTCCTCACCCACCATTGCAGTTTGGTTTCCATTGTCCGTGATCCCAGGCCTATGAACAGGGTCACCATGGCAGAAAAGTACACCCTCCCTCTCCTCTTTTCCACATCCCCTGCAAAATGTAAGATCACCCTACTTAATCCAACTTAAGCTATTTAAAGTGAACGAGAGCAGTTGTCTCGGAAGGGACTTGCGCTAGACCACGGACAAGAAAACATGTTGGCATGTAGAGCCTGAGTCTTTTGAAGACAGTTTCGTGTACTCTTCCCCAGAAACCCAGCAGGGTCTCCCTGAGTTCTAGAAAGCTGGAATGGAAGCCAGGGGAACCAAGGATGAGTGAGCTGCTTGCCTTCTGCACATCATCAAGTGGATGGGCCAGACTTTGAGTTAGGCTACCGACATGTAGCTTGGATATCCAAGCTATAATCCTCAACTGACTAAAGTGTAAGTTCCCCAATTAAGACCAGAAAAGGGCTTCCTCCTGACTCCATGTAGGGCTGGTCAGGGACTAGTAAAAGCTAGTGGAAAATGAAATTGTTAATGATTCTTTGAAGGGAATTTTGTTGGCAAATTAAGCACTTTATTGTTAACAATGCAGTCTTAGGACTATAGGAAGATTCAAAGCTTTTACCACCCCTACCGCTTCCTCCAAACTGCCACCACTCTGATTCAAGCTCATATCCCATCTCAGCTTGACCAATATGTCAGCCTTCTCATTGGCCTTCCTGCCACCAGTCTCTCCCCTCACCGGTCCATACTTTTTTCCTAAAACATTGTTCTGCACGTAACTCCCCTCTCCTCAAAAACCTCTAATGGATACTAAGGCAGCCATTACAACTATTTCACTTTGTACAGTGCTCTGCATATAATAAGTGTTCAGTAAATACCATTGATTGATTGATTCAGAGTAAGGGAGAAGAAGAACCCAGGAGATGTGCCCCTCTCCGAGGTACGTTTAATTAGGTAGCTACAATGCTTTTTGAGATATTAGTTTGGAATTAAATCAATCAGAGGGAAGGATTGAGAAGGAAATGGGGGTGGGGGACAGGTAGTTGGGGAAGGAGATCCAGAGCCATTTTGAGGTGAAAGGTTGGGACAACCTTTCCTGGAAGAGCAGGATACAGGGAAAAAGCAGAGCTGAGACCCTGGAATACCACAGGACATGGGGAGAGATAGGAGATGATCCAGGAAAGGGTTAGGATACCCTGAAGGTTTGGGGTTCAGCAGCTAAGGCTCCAGAGGGACAAGCTCCTGTCCCTGAGAGGGAAAAGCAACAATAAGAAACTCTGGTATCCGAACAGCTTAGAAAGGGAGAGACTAGAACCTGAGATGCTTCCAGAAAAGAGGAGAAAGAACCAGAGGAACACAAGCCCAGGGAATCCTATGGAAAAGTAAGGAGGGCCCTGGGGCTGGGGGAGGGGGAAGGGGAGGGGATTTTGATCTGGGGTAAGGTAGCTTGAATGAGAATTTTGTTTGGTTGGTATCTGACAAGAATACTGGCAAGGAGACTATTAAACGTTAAGGAGATCTCTGACCTTAGTGTGTGCTTTTGGTAGAGCTGGAAGAAAAGCTCCAGTTTCTGGAGAGACAGGTGGATCTGGGAAGCTATAGATGGGAGTAGGAGCACTTCTCCTAAGGTGACTCCAGGGTCTATTTTGATCTTCGATTTAGAGCTGAGAACCCCTGGTAACAGCACAACTACCCATTCCTCTTCACGTCAAGTAAAAACTCCTGACCACTGTCTTCAAAGAACTCCATCAGCTCACTCCCCTTTATCAATCCACTATCCACTCTCTTTTCACACTGCATCTCAGCTTACACTCTTCAGACATTTAAAATAACTTGCTGTGCTTCATTCTTATCTCCCCAACCTCTGATCTCTTATTCATTCAATCGTATTTATTGAGTGCTTACTGTGTGCAGAACACTGTACTAAGCACTTGGGAAGTACAAGTCAGCAATATATAGAGACGGTCACTAACCAACAACGGGCTCACAGTCTAGAGGGGGGAGACAGACAACAAAACAAAACAGGTAGACAGGTGTCAAAACTGTCAGAATAAATAGAATTATAGCTATATGCACATCATTAACAAAATAGAGTAGTAAGTATGTACAAGTAAAATAAATAGGCTCTACAAATATATACAAGTGCTGTGGAGGGGGAAAGAGATAGGGTCGGGGGGTGGGAATGGGGAGGAAAAGAGGAAAAAGGGGTTTCAGTCTGGGAAGGCCTCCTGGAGGAGGTGAGCTTTTAGTACTCCTTCCTCTTCCTCCTTCCTGAAACTCCCTCTCCCTTCAATTGTGCCAGACCATAGCTTTCCCTATCTTCAAAGCCCTCTTGACATCATATAGTCTCCAGGAAGTCCTCCCCAATTAATTTTTCTTCTTGTTTAAGTCATATCCCAACAACCACCACACTGACATTTCTGTGCCAACTAATGATCCAAGTTCTATTTTTCTTTTCTCTTATCTGTCTATTATTTTGTCTTTCTCCACGATTGATTGATTTATTCGTATTAATGTCTATCTCCCCCTCTAGATGGTAAGCTTATTGTGGGCAGGGAATGTGTCCACCGACTCTGTTATATTGCACTCTCCCAAATGCTTAGTACAGTGCTCTGTACGCAGTAAGTGCTCAATAAATACGATTGATTGATTGATTGATTCAAGCTCCATGTACTTTCCCAAATCCCTAGTACAGTGTTTTGCATATAGTGGGTGCTCAATAAATGTTACTCATTTTGTTAATGTTCAGTTTTACAAAGCAACTGCCTTTGATTGTGATAAGCCACATATGTATTAGAAACAGAAGTTCCCTTGACTTGTTATTCATTCATTCATTCATTCAATCGTATTTATTGAGCGCTTACTGTGTGCAGAACACTGTACTAAGCGCTTGGGAAGTACAAATTGGCAACATATAGATGGTCCCTACCCATCAGCAGGCTCACAGTCTAGAAACTTGCCCAAAGACACACAGCTGACAGTTGGTGAAGCCATGCCAACCTCGATTACTGCAGTTGTCTAGAGTTTTACTCCTTGGGAGGGACAAGTTCCTTAGGTCATGGGGGTTGGAACAGTTCCCCAATTAGTTTCATACTGGAGGTAGCCCTGACTCCCCATTAACTTTCTTCATCTCCCTTTGACCAACCTAGTACTCAAGGAATTTTCCCAATGCTCCCAACCTGTTCTTGTTCCCCCTCACCTCTCCCACCTATTCCTTTTTTTATGGTATTTGTTACGTGTTTATTATGTGCCAGACATTGTACTAAGTGCTGGGGTAGATACAAAATAATCATATTAGTCAGCGCCCCTGCCCACCACTTTACAGTTGGAGTAACTGAGGCACAGAGAAGTAGTGACTTGCCCAAGGACCCACAGCAGACAAATGGCAGAGTCAGAATTAGAACCCAGGTCTTCCGACTTCAAGGCCCATGCTCCTTCCACTAGGCCACCCTGCTTCTCCTTTTCCCCATGCTGTCATGTCTCCTTAATTTTCTTCTGTGACTTGGCTTATCCTTTTCTCTCTCTACTTCTTTTTCTCTTCATCAGATCTTACTACTTCTCCTGCTCTTCTTCTGTACTCTTCTGGCCATTTCTTTCCCTTTCCAGACTCTTCTTTCCTCTTCTTTCTCCAACATTTTTGAGCCTCAGGAACCCCTGCTGTTCATCCTGAAGAGATCTGGCTGTGTTGCCAATTCTTGAATTTTCTGGTGAGGGTTTGACTTCGGGTTGACACACCCAGGTGTGCCCGGCTTCATGAGGGAGTCTCTGGATTCTAGACTATGGGTAGCCAAACTGCTGCTCGCGAGCCAATACGGCTCCTGTCCGCTTGCTGTGTAACATAAGCTTTATTTTTTTATTATTTTGCCCTGGTGGCTACGGGCCATGATTTGGCACTCCTCCAACCCTTTGGGTGATGTTGGGGTAGAGTGGGGTCCCTGTCTACATGGGCCTGGACTGGGAAAGGGTAAGCCCCACACCGGCCTCTGCTCCAGCTCACCACTCACCGTCCCTCAGTTCTGAGAACATGTGCTCTCCTCTACTCACTGCCACTCCTCCCTGGGAATTTTGCTCACACCCCCTCACCCCGTTAGAGCGCCTTGCTTGCCATTCTGGTTTAATTATTTGATTTTGGGTCTGAGGCTCCCAATCAATTCTTGTTTTCAGTCATTCATTTCTTCAATTCAAGGGGCTTGGCAACCCCTGCTCTAGAGCTTCTCTTCCTGGAGGAGTGTCCCCTCTCCCTGATGGCTTCTTGGCCAAATTCCAAACAACTCTTCCATATTTCAGGGGGTCCCCTCTCTCCCCCCGGCTCCTTGCTTGTCAGCTTCTTGACAGAGGGATCATCATCATCATCATCAATCGTACTTACTGAGTGCTTACTATGTGCAGAGCACTGTACTAAGCACTTGGGAAGTACAAATTGGCAATATATAGAGACAGTCCCTACCCAACAGTGGGCTCACAGTCTAAAAGGGGAGACAGAGAACAAAACCAAACACACTAACAAAATAAAATAAATAGAATAGATATGTACAAGTAAAATAAATAGAGTACTAAATATGTACAAACATATATACATATATGGATCGTGTCTACCAACTCTATTACATTGTACTCTCCCAAGCATTTACAGTGCTCTACACACAGTAAGCACTCAATAAATACCATTGACTGACTGATTAATTGATTGGTTAGGAAGGTAGCCAGAGGTTAAGGAGAGCTGTAAGTGGGATCACTCTCACAGAGGGAGAGCCTTCCAAGTTTGTCCAAGCTTTGCACCTGAATTGTTATTCCCAGGTGTCCTAGGCAGTATCTGGAACTATATGTGTGATTGAAGGCATGAACAAAACAAAGACAATAGAATTACATGCATATACCCGGGGAGAAGCTCATTTAATAATGAAACAGAAACAAGTTTGATGCACTTTGAATTTGAGTGTTCCTGGTTCTTTCCAGTTACTGTACCTGAGTGAACAAAACTGCTCTTACCTTGTCCTGGGCAATGCCAGATATTCACTTGGTAGGGACCAGTAGATAGCTTTCTGATAGATCAATCATTCAATCAATGGTATTTATTGAGTGCTTACTGTGTGCAGAGCACTGTACTAGGTCCTTGGGAAAGAACAGTACAACAGAATAGAAAGATGCTACCCCTGCCTGCAAGGAGCTTGCGGGCTACAGGGAGAGAGAGACATTAAACTAGATTAGGCGTAGGGGAAATAGTGGAGTATAAGAATATTTACATAACTACGGTGGGCCAGGATGAGTATCAAATGCTTAAGGGGTATGTAGCCAAATGCATAGTCAATGAAGAGGGAAAGGCAGACAGAGTAAATAAAGGGCTTATTCTGGGAAGTGTTCATCCTGTAGCTACCCCAGTGCTTAGTGGAATGCTTAGCATATACTAAAAACTTAACAATTACCAAAATTATTATCAATATCAGCAAAAAGAAAGGTGCAGTGAAGGACAGCCTCTAGCAAAGCTTGATAAAAAGCAGATAGATCAGACCTGTTTGTGGCAATCAGGAGAGAGATTACTCTCTTTTGGCAGAAGCTTCATAAAAACTGGGATTCCGAGAAGGAAATTCAAAAATAGCTGCACATGCTGTAAATGATAAATACAGAACTGTGGCAAGCGGCAATCTTGACATACCCCCAGGGTGGAGAAGAGAGCCAGTCACACATCCATCTTCCCATCACATCCACCCACATGGATGAGGCATGTTGAAGTCGTTTGTTGAAGTTAGGAAGACTACTTACTATGTCTTGATCTCATCTCTCTTGCCATTGACCCCTTGTTCACACTCTCCCTTGTGCCTGGAAATCTCTCCTGCTTTTTATCTAACACACTTCCACTCTTCCCATCATTAAAACACTATTAAAATCATGTCACCTTCAAGAGGTCTTCCCTGGAAAATCTAGAGAAGGAGCATTGCCTAGTGGATAGAGCCTGGGAGACAAGAGGATCTGGGTTCTAATCCCTGCTCTGCTACTTGTCTGCAGTGTGACTTTGAGAAGTCACTTAACTTCTCTGTACCTCAGTTACCTCATCTGTAAAATGGGTATTAAGACTGTGAGCCTCATGTGGGACCATGGGCTGTGTCCAAACTGATTAGCTTGTATCTAACCCAGAGCTTAGTACAGTGCCTGACACATAGTAAGTGCTTAAAAATATCATAAAAAAACTCTTATCTCCCCTCCCTTCTGGTTCACCTACCAACTTAAATCAGTACTCGTTAAGCATACTGATATTTTCCCCAGCCCTGCAGCAGTTATATACATCTCCTTAAACTCTCATGCTTTTATTTCCTGTAATTTATTTTAATGCCTCTCTCCCCACAGTGGGTTGTAAGGCTTTTGAGGGCGGGGGTCATGTTTACTTAATCTATTGTCCTTTCTCAAGCCCTTAGTATAATGCATACAGTAAGTATTCCATAAAAAAAAAACTATTGGTAGTAGCATTTCTTAAGTGCTCCCTATTTGTTTGTATCCAACCTAGTGCTTAGTACAGTGCCTGGCACATAGTAACTGCTAACAAGTGCCACAATTATTATTATATAAGATAATCGTGGTTGATACAAAATGTTTTGGTGGATTTCAAGTTCATGAATCTCCATCTGACTGGAATATGTAAATTTCATAAAGAAAATAATAATAATAATAATGATATTTGTTAAGCGCTTACTATGTGCCAAGCACTGTTCTAAGCGCTGGGGTAGATACAAGGTAATCAGGTTGTCCCACATGGGGCTCACAGTCTTAATCTCCATTTTGCATATGAGGGAACTGAGGCACAGAGAAGTGAAGTGACTTGCCCAAAGTCATATAGCTGAAAAGTGATGGAGGCAGGATTCAAACTCATAACCTCTGACTCCCAAGCCCGGGCTCTTATAACGCTCTTCAAACATCGATGCCTCTCCCATTCCCCAAAGCACCACCAGGCAATAAATCAATGATATTTATTAAGCTCTTATTATGTGCTGAGTACTATACTAACTAAGCCCTTGGGAGAGTACAGTATAGCAGAGTTGGTTGAAACGTTCCCTGCCCATAACGAGCTTACAATCTAGAGGGGGAGATAGATATTAAAATAAATTATAGGAAATAAAAACAACTGAGTATATGGACATAAACACTGTGGAACTGGGGAGGAGGCAAATAGCAATACCCTAGTACCTCAAAATTACCGGCTTGGTCCCATCTGATTCACAGGACTCTCCTCAACAGAGTTAAGAGTCTAAAAAAAGTGCAGCTATACCCCTGGGATGCATTTGTCCTAATATTTCACAGCCATAGAGCGCTGCAGGGCACAGAATCATAAACTGCAACAGAAATGGCAGGTGGCAATCAGCATCCTTGTGGCTGGCTGATTTTCCACTAGTCAATTTAATGACTTGCTTGGTATGTAAGCCAACTGGGAATATTGTGAGATATATATATATATATATATATATATATATATATATATACATATATATATATATATATATATATATCTATACTGGTGTGTAGGATATAAAAATCCACTTATATGTGTATGTTATATATATCCATATATGCATATCCATAAATATATATCCATATATACATATGTATACCCCCATCTGCAACACACACACATATATATATATCACAATACTCTCTATATTAATTGTCAACTCGAACCCAGTGTTTTCCCAGCTTGAGCTCATTTCTCCCTTCTAGTCTAAGCCATAGAAAGCTCTTTTCAGCAACGATGTGCTCCTGTGAATCATATCCCACAGCAGTCAAGAAACAAAAGCCTGCAGAGAAGAATGAGAAACAAAATTAGCTTGCTGGTTGAAATCACAAAGAGAAAATGATGGAATCCGCCAATTCAGTAATCACATTAGAATGCTCAGATTGTGTGACTTTGAATGCCTGATGACATGTGAATCTGCATTTGTGGGATTACCACCATGTAATCCAACCTCAGGAATGCTCCAGGAAGTTAAGAACAATTTAAATGGCTCCTTGAGCTAGAAACAATCCCCGTTTGAATAACAAAGGTGTTCACAGCAAAGGGAAGACTAGGATAGAATGGTTCCATGAAGGATTGGCCCATTTTTCTTTATGAAACATTATTCAGGTGAAATCCTTTGAAGTGATGTGATAGAGGGGCAATTTATATTGGCTACTGATCGATCAGCTCATCATTTAAATTACTAGGTTGTTTGATCTTCTGAGCAGGGGTGGCACTGGGGAAGAGGGAGGCAGGACTTTCCGGAGAGCCCCAAAGGAGGAAGAAATTCATGCCTGGTGAGTGGAAAGGCGACATGAGCGTTTGGGGTTTCCTACGAAACCGAAAAGTGTGTCAGTGGACCTGGAGCTGACCACTGCGACAGGAGGAGTGGGGATCCTGGTCTGGATTGCCACAGCTAGGGATTTCCCAGAAAGCAAGAAAAAACCTGTGCCTCCTCATCAGACCCTGGACCCTCTGGCCCAGGCCACAGTGCAGGTGGAGGAGGTGAAACAAAAAGCCTCGTGTTTGTTTTCTTTTTATTTAAAAAAAAAATGACAAAAAATAAATTCCCCGAGGCGAGCAGCGGCCTGAGGAAGGGGCGACCTCTGGACTAGGGAGCACCGTGACCTCTGTCTGGCCAGTGGGGCCACACATCAGGGGCAGGCACCAGGCCTGAGTCAGAATGTGTCATATGGCTGTCATGGGGAAACGGAGCCATGTTTTATCGTAGCTCTCCCCCTTCTACTCAGGATTGTTAGAATAGATAGGATGCCCAGACAAAGTCGTCAACCTCTTTTGCAAATCTCTCCCTCATCATGGACCCACCGAATCATTACCTAGGAATGTTTACAGGAAGAGCCCCGAGTAAATTGTTTTAGACTGTAAGATCTACCAACTTTATTGTGTTGTACTGTTTCCCAAGCACTTAGCACAATGTCCTGTAAATAGGAAGTGTTCAATGAATACCACTGATAAGGTATCAAAGAGGTACTGCAGAACACTGTACTAAGTACTTGGGAGAGTACAATATAACAAAAATGGTAGACACCTTTTCTGCCCACAGTGAACTCGGTGGGGAGATGACCTACTATTTGTAAATAACTCGTCTGCCTGTCCCATAAACACCTTGAGAAAAGTGTCATTGTCCTTTGCTCTTGGTGTACTCTCCCAAGCAATTAGAATGGAGCTCGACATACGATAGGCACTCAATAAATACCACCCATTATCATGGTGATGCAGGTGGTTATATCTTGTATATCAGACAGGAGTTGAGGAATTTGAAGTTGAGGAGTTGAGGAATTTTCAATCATTAAATTCCTCTTGCCCATCTTGTTCTCATTTGAGGATTCCTCAGGAAGGACTTCAAAGCAAGTTAGTACTGACTGAGATCCTATAGAGAGGAGAGGGTTTTACCTTTTCTTTTTTAATTATGTGTAACCTTGGATGTGGCGGTTGGAACACCAAGAGTTTTCCCGATTGACAACTGTTGCCTGAGGATAGACTTAGTCAGTGAAGCAAACTTCTGTTCACACCCCTGCTCTCATGACCAAATGTTGTCTCTACTGGTGAGGGAGGGAGGGAAAAATGAATTGAGATTTGTCAAAATGGATTATAAGGAGGTATTCAGCCAGTACCATGAAGCCAACCAGACTTTATGGACAGGGATCCTCCTTGTTTGGCTAAATCCCCAAGGACTGTGACCACTTTTGAGGTGGCTTTGCCAAGTTATCACTCCCTTTCTCAAGTGTACTGAGTCTTGTTTTTGGCACTGCTAGCAAATAAGAGTTGGGTAGGGAGAGGAGGCAGGGTGGAACTCCTTCCTCAGCCAGGTCAGGGGGGAAGTCAGGGGTTCAGGGGATGGGGGCGGGGGGTTCGTGCTGCTCAGGGGATTCACAGACAGCAAGGAGTGACAACAAAAGCTGCCAGGTCTTCAGGTCTTCCTCTCTCTCCTGGGGAGCCTCCATATGGGCCACTGTGAGGAGGGAAGTCTCCCTGGTCTCCAGGCCCACTCTTCTCACAATTCCCAATGCCTTGGGGCTGAAGACAGAAGCAGGCCTCTGGTCCAGGCTAGGGAGGATAGGAGCCCTCCCTGGCATATATACAAAAGGAACCCCATGCTCTCCTAAGTTCCTCAAAAGTCATTATGTTCTCTCATCACTGCAGCACATTGAGGACAAGCAGAAGTAAGTGTGACTCGGTTCAGACACCTTCCCAGTTGCATCCAAAAAGCTTCCCCAACCCCTGCTTTCCTTCCCCACACACACCTCCCACAGTTTCTGATAATCTTTTTCACAGTGTTTCTGGTTTTTTTTCATAGTATTTGTTAAGTGCATATTATGTGCTAAGCACTATAATAAGCTTACAGCTAATTACAAAAGCTAATTAGTTTGGACACGGTCCATGTCTCACATGGGGCCCCAGTCTAATCCCCATTTTACCGATGAGGGAACTGAGGTACAGAGAAGTTAAGTGATGTTCATATAGTAATAATAATAATGATGGTATTTGTTAAGTGTTTACTGTGTGCAAAGAACAGTTCTAAGCGCTGGGGAGGTTACAAAGTGATCAGGTTGTTCCGGGGGGCTCACAGTCTTAATCCCCACTTTACAGATGAGGTAACTGAGGCCCAGAGAAGTGAAGTGACTTGCCCAAAGTCACACAGCTGACAGTTGGCCTCCAACAGGTCTTCCCAGACTGAGCCCCCTCCTTCCTCTTCCCCTCCTCCCCTCCCCACCCCCCCCACCTTACCTCCTTCCCCTCCCCACAGCACCGGTATATATGTATATATGTTTGTACATATTTATTACTCTATTTATTTATTTTACTTGTACCTATTTGTTCTATTTATCTTATTTTGTTAGTATGCTTTGTTTTGTTGTCTGTCTCCCCCTTCTAGACTGTGAGCCCGCTGTTGGGTAGGGACCGTCTCTATATGTTGCCATCTTGTACTTCCCAAGTGCTTAGTACAATGCTCTGCACACAGTAAGCGCTCAATAAATACGAATGAATGAAAGAATGAATGAATGACCTCTAAGTCCAAAGCCCGGGCTCTTTCCACTGAGCCACGCTGCTATAATAGTAGACAAGTGGCAGAGCCTGCATTAGAACTCAAGTCCTTCTAACTCCCAGGCCCAAGCTCTATCCACTAAGTCACTAGGTCTTTTGCTATGAACAGAACATGGGACTGATATTCTGAAGACCTCAGAAACAAAGTGCCTGTTGCCAAGAGAAGCAAGATACAGCGACTGCTGAGTGTTCACTACACCCACCCTCCCATGTTCAAAACCAGAGAGAATTTTCTCACCGATCGTATGATGGAAAACACTCAACAGACAAATTTGCCCACAAATCAGATACTGCCTGGGGGATAACAATCAGAAGAGAGGACAGGGAAGACAGATCATAAACCGATTGTTTAACTGAAGAATCCAAACAACAAACCTTTCCTGGAAGCCTTTCAAAAGAAGAGGGATGCGTAGAATAATCAACCAAACCCCAGTCGTGCACCTGACAGCCACGGATGTATTAAGATGTGTCTACTGAGAAGAGATTTATGCATTGTGTGGCAGGGGCATTTGGAGTGATGCGCTTGACTCGGGAGGCTAATGAGATGTCTAGAGTCTATGCAGGGGGAATAGAATGAGGTGTGTGGCTAGGGATGGGATTAATTGCTATAGCAGTTGAACGTAGCCTGAAAGAGTAACTAGGAAAATGAACAGTACCTGCCCTGTTGCTTAATAACATGCAGCCACTTTATGCCGGATCTATAGGTGCACGTGGCCTGTCGGTACCTACCTGGAACTGCCGTGGGTTGATGAGACATAGGAGATGATGGGTAAATACTTTTTCCCACCCTGGGTGTGCCACAGACCCAGTGAGTGCCCTCTCTCTGAAGACCAACGGCTGCGTGGACTGGGTCATCTCTGCTTGGAATGCTCATTAGCAGGACTCTAACAGGATAATTTTATAGTGGATTATACTACCCTCTTGCTAACAGATGGTTCTGCCGTGAATTTCAGATCTCTAATTCAGCAGAGGGGTTTGGTGATGTCACGGAGCACTTGAGCTGTGTGTTCTAAGGTTTTATTTAAAGGTTGTTGTTTTTTTTCCCCAAGCATCAGTAGAGACCCAAGAGTTAATTCAGCCTTGTAGTCACTCCCGGGCCATCTGTTGTTCAAATTAAAATACATATTTTTAACGTTAACCTTTCAGTCTTGAAAGTTTTAAACCTTTGCAGGGAAAACATTAACTTTTCAACAGCTTTTCAGCTTTTCTTTTCAGTGACATCAACAAAAGGGTAATGCCATTTTCAGGACATTAGTAAGAGGAGTTGGCGTATCTGCTAACATCGGTTTAAGGCCATTCAGTTATTTTCTGCTTTTTCTCAGCATGGTAATGTATTTTGCTCCCTTAGGATGTAAGCAATAAGAATCCTGAATAGATTATGTGAAGAAGAATTTAGGATCATCCAAGTATTTAAAGACAGTAATATATAGCTGCCCTTCGTATCAAGAGACTCCACTGACATAAGTGAATTTCATCTATGAGTGCGAGTTTGGCTGAAAAGACCAATGAAGAATCCACGGCCTTGGCCTCCTCGAGCACACAAAAAGGTCAGCCCTTGTTGCGTTCTTGTACTTAATGTTTGTAGCACCGGGTGCTATCTTTCTTTTAGGCACCCTTGTCTCTTTTTCCATATGAAGCTTTAGCTCAAAGTGAGCTACTCCCTTCTTTACGGCAGTATGACCTGTAGGTATTTAATGATAGCATTTATTAAGCGCTTACTGTGTACAAAGCACTATTCTAAGCACTGGGGTGGTTACAAAGTGATCAGGTTTGTCCCAAGGGGGTTCTCACTATTGTAAGTGTTTCCAAGGAGGATTATCATCATTTTGAACAAAGTCCTGTTTATCTAGTGAAGTCCTTCAAGATGACTGGTTAAGCTCCCACAATACCTTACCACCTCATCCACTGTCTACGTGGTTTAAACCACATTAGTCACCTGCTTAGCTGCAAGCAGCATGGCTCAGTGGAAAGAGCCCGGGCTTTGGAGTCAGAGGTCATGGGTTCAAATCCCAACTCCGCCAATTGTCAGCCGTGTGACTTTGGGTAAGTCACTTCACTTCTCTGTGCCTCAGTTCCCTCATCTGTAAAATGGGGATTAAGACTGTGAGCCCCACGTGGGACAACCTCATCACCTTGTAGCCCCCCAGTGCTTAGAGCAGTGCTTTGCACATAGTAAGAGCTTAACAAATACCATCATTATTATTACAAGAAGGAGGAGCCGGGAAAGGAGGCAGTGGAACCTTCCAGTGATTCTAGCTTCTACCCTCCCACAGCGTCCTCTCTGTCCCTCTCCCCCAACACTACCTCTCTCAGAGCTTCTTTCCACCTCTTCTCTGACCCCTAGACGTGTGAGGGCAGGGGGGTCATGGAGGGAATGCCCTGGGTGGAGAGCGATGCTTTGTTTTTTCCTCCCTACACCTGAGAAGCCAGATCATGGTGTTATGAGGCTTATGGGTGTGTGGGGGTGGCAGTGGTGGAAACACCACTCCTTTCAGGGTCCCTAGGGTGACAGGGCCAAGGAGCTGTCATTTCCAGTTGGCAGGCATTGATCTCTGGTTGGCCCACCCAGTGGAGGGGGATGGTCACCCTCTGGGGCCTTGTTGTAGTGCACTGGGGACCCTGGAGTACTCCATTCCCCCTCCATTTTTAGTAGCCTCACACCTCTCCCTCTTCACCCCACATCTCACACACTTCACTCCTCTCAAGCCAACCTACTCACTATGCCTTGGCCTCATCAGTCTCCCCACTGACCTCTTTCTCACACCTCCCCTTTCTGCCTGAGAAAGAGGTCACTCCCTCCCCATTCCCATCTGGCAGACCACTGCTCTGCCTTTCTTCAAAGCCCTTCTGAAATTGCATCTCCTCCAGCAGGTCTTCCTCAATTAATCTTTCATCTCCCCACTTTATTTCCACCCCTAACTTTAGCATTGCACTTCATCTAGCCACTTGCGGACTCATCTCTTCCCCTCTGTTGCTTCCCACTACCCATAATTTATTTTAGTGCCTTTCTCCCCCGCTAGATTACGCATTCCTTGAAGGCTGGGGTTGTGTTTAATAGTTCTGTTCTCTCCCAAGTGTTTAGTACAAAGCTCCACAAAGAGTAAGCACTCTAAAGTGCTCTGCATGCAGTAAGCGCTCAATAAATATGATTGAATGAATGAATAAGTCAAATTGATGGATTGATATCATTAAGCCATAAGAATATTTAATTCAGGAGCTCAGAAATAAAATAAAGCCTCGGGTTCAAAATCATATCATGATACTTTCATAGAGATTCTTGTGTTGAAGAGAGGGAGCTGATACAGTATCTCTTTGGTAATAATAATAATAATGATGATAGCATTTATTAAGCGCTTATTATGTGCAAAGCACTGTTCTAAGCGCTGGGGAGGTTACAAGGGGATCAGGTTGTCCCACGGGGGGCTCACAGTCTTCAACCCCATTTTACAGATGAGGTAACTGAGGTCCAGAGAAGTTAAGTGACTTGCCCAAAGTCACACAGCTGACAATCGGCAGAGCTGGGACTTGAACCCATGACCTCTGACTCCAAAGCCCGTGTTCTTTCCACTGAGAAAAATGGAAATGGCAAGTCTTTGATGGGGTGAAGCCATAAAAATTTCTGTCCCTGCATGGAACGAATCCTCCTACCATTTGAAAAATATCAGTGAACTCACAAAGGTCTTAACACTTGGCTAAATAATGATAGAAGGATTGGACACCAGAGCTTTTTGCCACAGTGCAGGAAGCAAAAATTTGTGCCTGAGTTGTTTTTTGGGTAGATTCTAATTGGTCCCTGGAACCAGCATAATTGACAGATGCCTTACAAAAGTGTTAGAGCCTCTTGAACTGGTCCCTTACCTGCCTCGTCTTAACTCTATCCCTGTCTCAAGGTCCCATAGAGAGAGCTCAATAAAGGGAAGCAGGGCTGGGGGGATGGAAATGATGTCTGTTAGCCAATGAGATGTGTTGACCAGTCAATCAATCAGTTGTATTTATTGAGCACTTAACTGAATGCAGAGCACTATATTGGCCTTTCAGGTACGATCAAATGTAAATTAACGTCCATCTGCCCCTCTAGACGGTAAACTTGTTATGGGCAGAGAACTGGCCTGCTAATTCTGATGTACTGTACTTACCCAAGCACTTAGTACAGTGCTCTTCACATAGTAAGCCTCAATAAGTGCTACTGATTGATTGATTGGTTGATTGATTGAGAGGATAATACAACAAAGATGGTTGATAAATACCCTGCCCACAAGGAGCTTACAGTCACTCTAGCTGACGTTAGGAATCCCAGATTGGGCTAAAATGGGGAACTATTGGGTCAATCTAAAAACGGTGGTCTTGTCTTCTCTGGATAATTATTGCTCACATTAAATGAGCCTTGCTTCAGTGCTGTGAACACAGTAAATGCTTATTAAGTGTCTTTGATTGATTAAATGGGTGGTTGACACTAACTAAGCCTTATGCAAATCTGGTTCAAAAGTAAAACCTTTTCCAAAACTACCCTTGTAAGTCCAACAAAAGTTGTTACCTCAGGAATGAGGCTCAACCTAGAGAAGCAGTGTGGCTAGTGGAAAGAGCACAGGCTTGGGTGTCAGAAGGCGTGGGTTCTAATTCCGCCTCCGCCACTTGTCTGCTGTGTGATGTTAGGCAAGTCACTAAACTTCTCTGTGCTTCAGTTACCTCATCTGTAAAATGGGGGTTAAAGGTGTGAACCCCACGTGGGACAACCTGATTACCCTGCATCTACTCCAGCGCTTAGAACAGTGCGTAGCACATAGTAAGCACTTAACAAATACCGTAATTATTATTATTATTATTAATTTCATGCTAAAGGATCTTAGGGTTCCCTAGACCCAGCCTTTCAGACCATGTTGCAACCAGTCCTCAAGAGAAGAAGCCATGTTTAGCATTGCCTAAGCTTCGTGGCTAAACATATTTCTTAAATTGGTTTGATATATACTTTACAGTATATTAATATTAAAAAATGTTTGAGGTATTTCCCGTGTCTAAGTCTCTAATCAGTGAAACATGGTTAGGGCTTCATTATCTCTAGAGAGTAAGCTGCTTGTGGGCTGGGAACTGGTAGACCAACTTTGTTATACTGTACTCTCCCAAGCTCTTAGCACAGTGCTCTGCACACAATAAGTACTCAATAACTATGACTGATTGATTGATTATTGACTAAACAGATCTTGCCCTAAGGTTTTCTTAATAATGATAAGGTGGGAATGATGCCTGGAAATGCAAGTAAACACATAAATGTTTGTCTGTGCCATTCTTTCAGCCCTCAAAGCACTTGACACCCATTTTTCACTCTCCCCAAACTGGTGAATGTTGACAAAAGCTTGTGCCATTTTTCAGATCCTTTGACACAAATGTAACCAATATTGAGTTTTGTTATGTGTGGACCCCAGTAGGGTCTCCCCAACAAGATCATATTCTTGTTCTAGCATAGTTTTGGCATCTTATATAGAAAACTCATTTAAATAATTTAGGACTGGTGACCTACATTACTCATGAGAGACATGAGAACACGGATGCAATTTCACCTCAATCTAAACAAATATAAAAGACAGGTTTTTTTTGTTTTGTTTTTTATGGCATTTGTTAAGTACCTACTATCTGCTAGGCACTGTACTAACCACTGGGCTACAGAAAAGCTAATCAGTTTGGACAGTCCATGTCCTACATGGGACTCATATTCTTCAACCCCGATTTACTGATAAGGTAACTAAGACACAGAGAATTTAAGTGACTTGACCAAGGTGACAAAACATAGAAGTTACAGAGCTGGGATTAGAACCTAGGTCCTTCTACTCCTAGGCCCTGCTCTTTCCACTAGGCCACACTGCTTTCCAACATGACAACTGTGCTTTCTTTAATGTTTATCCCCAAGCCTGAATGACAAGGTGTTTAGTATAACTTTATCTCAGAACCTTATACAGATATCCTTAATTTCAGATTACCCGATTTGGTAGCCTGTCAATAATAGTAGAAGTTTAGAATTTCCTTTCAAAAACAACCCTAACTCTAAACCACAGTGTTTGGAAGGCTATTTTTGCTTAGATCCAGATAACGTGTTTAATACGGACTGTCTCTATATGTTGCCAACTTGTCCTTCCCAAGCGCTTAGTACAGTGCTCTGCACACAGTAAGCGCTCAATAAATGATTGAATGAATGAATGAATAATAATGGTATTAGTTATTAAGCACTATGTGCCCAGCTCTGAGGTAGATACCAGGTAACATCAGATATAATCTCTATCCCACATGGAGCTCACAATCAAAGAAACTTCCCAAACTCCTACTTGATGACACATTTTCACAATCAGGGATAACCGTCAGATGCTCAAGGCAGTAGAAGGATAATATGATGCTGTGAAAAATTCAAGAATCAGACCCATATAACACAAGTTTAAATCAGAGAAATCTGGTTGGTTTTCTATGATAGACTCTCAAAACATCTTCCAGATGAGATAACAGAGGTTAGGGTTGACCTTGAGGAAGGGGGCTGAACCAGATGATATTAATGCAGTGCATAATGCTTAGTAAGAGCTTAACAAATATGATTTTAAAAAATCTCTTCCTGTCCAGGATTCTTTGAGCATCATTATCATCTTCAATATTATCACTGAAAGCACTGATTGAGCATCTACTGCAGGCAGATCACAATACTAGGTCTTGAGAACCTGTAACAGAAGTAAAAAGCAAGTCCCTGACCCAGAGGCGTTTACACTCTAATGAGGGAGATGAGTGTACATAAACTGAAAACTACAATAAAGGGTAGACTAGGAGCATAAATACAAATGATAAAACACAAAAGGAGACAGTTAAATAGATGAATGTGCCTCAGTTCCCTCATCTGTAAAATGGGGATTAAGAATGTGAGCCCCACGAGGGACAACCTGATCACCTTGTAACCTCCCCAGCGCTTAGAACAGTGCTTTGCACATAGTAAGCGCTTAACAAATGCCATCATTATTATTATTATTATATGGCCAGCCCGATTTTCTTGGCGGATGCTTGTTATGGAAGACTCTACCTATTTTCTCTCTGTGGGCAGGGAATGTGTCTACCAACTCTGTTACATTGCACTCCCCCAAGCACTTAGTACAGTGCTATACACATAATAAGTGCTCAATAAATGCACAATAAATGCTGATTGATTAAAAGTCAGCAACCAGGTGACCTAAATTAACACCCGTGAACTCCACTCAGAGGAATATTGGGGATTTCAAGAGGGCTCAGTTACCTCATCTGTAAAATGGAGATTAGGACTGTGAGCCCGGTATGGGACAGGGACTGTGTCTAACCCGATTTGCTTGGGTCCACCCCCCAGTGCTTAGTACAGAGCCTGGCACAGAGTAAATGCTAAACAAATGCCATTATTATTATTATTATTATTTTGGTTAATTTATATTTGAGAATTAAAACTGCAGATACAAACTAAAACAGAGTTTGTGGGTGAACATTTCGGAGTCAGAGTTTGAATAATACTAAGGAAGAATTTCTTGTTAAGGATAGCAGTTAGAAGCAGCATGCCCTAGAGGAAAGAAGGCAGGCCTGGGAAGAGGACCTGCTACGTAACCTTGGGTAAACCACCAGACTTCTCTGTGCCTCACTTTCCTCTTGGAAAATGGGGATTAAATACCTGTTCTCCTTTCCCACTTAGACTGTGTCTGAACTGATTATCTTGTATCTATTCCAGAGCTTGCAACTTGGTAAGCAATTAAAACATACTGTCATTATAAATAGGAAAATATGTCACTAAAGAAGATTGTAAAATTTCTTCGGTGGTCCTTTAGTGAGAGAATAAATTTGGTCCCATTTGGAAAAGTCTAAATCGGGTCTTTCTGAAGTCAGGGCACTGAACCTGCCTAATAGCTCCACGAAGGAAACTGCCTATAATGTTGCGTGGTGGAGAACTGTTACTATGGAAAATAAAGGACTAACGACCATAGCAAAGAAATATTGATTTGGATGGAACCTCATTTAGATAAATTGAGTATTTAGGTGTTTATAGATTTTACTGGGCTTGATAAATCACACAGTGTTCCTTTGGTACATCTTTATATGCAATATTTTAATTATTTAAGTGAAATATATGGTGCCATTTCCTAATAGATCACATCCATTAGGAGGATCTGCGTCATAGTTCTAAAGAATGTGCGGTGGTGTCAGCAAAACTCATTTTTCTTCTAAACCCATTGGGTCTAGCATCTTCCACGTCATTATATTTTAATTAACTGTCATCTGTACTTCTGACCTCAGTTGATTTTTATTATGAAGGACGCAGTTTTATAAATAAATAAGTGTCGCAACTAAATATCGAACACAGAACAATTAATGGGTCGTTGTGCTTAAGATTTTCAGTTCTTTCTCCTCACCAAGCTGCCAGCCACAGAGACCAATTTGTTTTTGCAATGAGTTGTGGTGATAAATGCGCCTTTCAGAGCTATGCAGTTCCTGAGAAATATCCAAACACTTTCTCCACAGATGTTTATCTTAAATCGCATCCAGTAATAACTGAATAGGAGTAGTACAGCGAGTAGATAAATGAAAGACCAAAAATAGACAAGAGAACACTGGGGTCAGCTCTAATTTATGCTTATTAGCCTGGTTTCCCTGAATCTGCATGAATTTGTGTTCCATGTATATATATATATATATATTTTGGTGGGATAACTCTTGATGTGAGTTAGTGGGAAGGCTTCCGTGATCAGAGAAATCCAGTTCTTGTGATTACTCAGAGGTCAAGTTAATTGCAGTAAATGGGCCCTGCATGTGAAAACCTTTTTTATGCCCTTCACATACGATGTGCCCACGCCTGTCCTCTCCCTTCTCACTCCATGCCCCACTGGTAACAAGAGCAGCATGGACTAGAGAGCACCAATGGTGCCACGCACGCCATTATCACAATCATTAATTCCTCCGTGCAAGTTCTTGGCCCTGAAGTCCTTTCCCAATGGGAGATGCCGTCAAACAGGGCCAGTGGCCATTTTTAGCAAATGAGTACCTTTTGCTTCGGATTTAGCCTGAGCAGATAAACTCTTTCCACACAAGGCCCCCGACTGCCATCAGGACCTTTCGCTTGCTTTACACTCCATTTCAACGGGGGAAAGAGATTAATAGCCACGGAGCCCAGCACCAGACACTGACCCAACCGTCCCCTTAATTACAGTGGAGCTTTGAAACACGGACTCACCTTTCTCATTAGGATTAAGTGTGCTTCTGCTTTGTTAGCTTGGCCTTTTTACAGGCCCGCTCCTATTTTTATTCTTCCTCTTAAAAGGCTATTCTTGGCTGAATTTTGTTTCATCTATGTGCCGCTTTGCCAATTCAAACCACTGGGGTCCTTCCACGCACAACTGAGAGGAGAATCTGGCCCAGTAGATTTAATTAGCACAGGGTCAAACATTGCCATCCTCACAGGACATGGAGTAAAATCGATGTTTCATCTAGATTTGTTTTTTTCTGACAATAAAGGCAAATTTACAAGGAGAAATGCAAATTAGGTATAAGGAATGATGGAGAGGATGCCCTGATGAATATCCAGACAAAGAACTGCCTTCATTTGTGATGCAGAATCCATTATTGCCAGCAAATCTCCCTGGACAGCCTGGTGGATGTTGCATAATTCACCGAGCCAAACATACTTAGGAAGCAATTGTTAAATATTGAAAATCTGATTGGAAGACTGGTGGCTTCCTGCCCTTTCCTGTAATTGCCTTGTCGGATTTTTCACGTGAACAATGTATCACTGGAATTTTTTGCCCCGTGATAGAGGGGACCCTCCAGAGAGCTTCCCCACAGGGTAGGGCTACAGCCGTAACAGGCCCATCTTACGGAAGACTTCATTTATTTCCCCCGCACCTGTCCTCTTTTCAGACTTGTGAGCAACCAGGGTGTTGTGTGAAACTTGTGGGCTACTGCCCCCACTTCCACACACTCTTTGATATTATGTCCCGCTAATGAGGAGAACAAGGTTCAACGAGCCTAATCTCCTTATTAAAATCACATTCCAATTTCTTCAAATAAACCATAGCGAGAAGCTAAAGTCAGCACCCTCATCAGATTACCCTTTGTTCCTGGCGATTAATCACAACATTTGGGCTACGGCCCAGATATTAGGATGATTGCTTTGAACTAATTTCTGATATACGTGCCTAGCTGATGATGTCAGTGTATACTGTTGCTAGATACTCAACCTCATCACTTCATACCAAGCAGTTTTTGATGACATTATGCTCTACAAATGCAAACAGATGTCTTTCCCATGACCTTAACCTTGACAGAGAGGAGCTATGCTTTATGTCCTTTCCAGATAATACTTCTGAAATCCTTAAAGTTTGGGTGGCAGAAGGTTTTCAAATGCTTACGATTTTTAGGCTTTTTTTAAGATTTCAGTGGTAAGTTTAGGTAGTTACAGACAACAGAGCAACTGGGTTAGGCTGAACTGGATAGCAGGTGCAGAGTGGTACTAGATAATGTAAAAAAAAAAAATTCACCCATACCCTCAGGAGTGGTTTGCTGCTAACACCCTCAAAAGGCTGCTTTTAAACTTAGCTCACAATTTACAGTAACCTTCTTCCGATTCCAGTTCAGAATCCAACCCACCCTGAAGGCCAGTTTGGAGTCCCACAGGAGACAGCCGGGGGTGTGTGAGCACCTCTCTCTGGTATCCAAGGAATGCTAGATTAGGCATTCCGATGCCGACCTCTTCCCAGCAGGCTTGTAATCAGGTACTCCACCCAGGACCGGAACCCTGGAAGACTCCTGGGAAGAATACGCCCCCGCTGTCTAAAAGTGAATGCGGAGGTAGGGCGGTGTGAATCCTTAAGGATGAGGGAACGTCACCGAGCTGGAAGAGAACATAAAAGACGCAAGGTGAGCCAGAGTTATTGAATGTTCCTTGGATGGCAACCAGGGAAATCAAGAAGTAAGTCCACAGCCCCTCAGTGCCCCTTCTCTTCCTCCTGCATAAATGACAAAGGCACATAGTCTGCACGGGGGAAGACTAAAAACTTTTACAACTGCCTTTTTCAAAAAAAAATTCTACCTTAAAGTAATTATATGCACGTAGCTGTCCATATTCAAAATCTGCATTATTGACAGTAATGATGATAATAATCGTGGTATTTGTTAAGCACTTATCATGTGCCAGGTACTGTATTATGCGCTGGGGTGGGTACAGGCAAATCTTGTTGGTCACAGTCCCTGTCCCACTTGGGGCTCACAGTCTGAATCCCCCTTTTACAGGTGAGGTAACTGAGGCATGGAGAAGTCAAGTGACTTGCCCAAGGCTATATGGCAGACAAGTGGCCATATGGTAGACAAGTGGCGGAGCTGGCATTAGTACTCATGACCTTTTGACTCCCAGGACTGTGTTCTCTCTGCTACATCATGAGATCATAGTATATTTATTCATTCATTCAATTGTATTTATTGAGTGCTTACTGTGTGCAGAGCACCGTACTTAGCACCTGGGAAGTACAAGTCAGCAACATATAGAGATGGTCCCTACCCAACAACGGGCTCACAGTCTAGAAGGGGGAGACAGACAACAAAACAAAACATGTGGACAGGTGTCAAGTCATCAGAATAAATAGAAATAAAGCTAGGTGCACATCATTAACAAAATAAATAGAATAGTAAATATGAACAAGTAAAATAAATAGAGTAATAAATCTGTACAAACATATATGCAGGTGCTGTGGGGCGGACAAGGAGGTAGGGCGGGGGAGATGGGGAGGAGGAGAGGGAAAAGGGGGCTCAGTCTGGGAAGGCCTCCTGGAGGAGGTGAGCTCTCAGTAGGGCTTTGAAGGGAGGAAGAGAGCTAGTTTGGCCGATGTGCGGAGGGAGGGCATTCCAGGCCAGGGGGAGGACGTGGGCCAGGGGTCGACGGTGGGACAGGTGAGAACGAGGTACAGTGAGGAGGTTAGCGGCAGAAGAGCGGAGGATGAGGGTTGGGCTGTAGAATGAGAGAAGGGAAGTGAGGTAGGAGGGGGTGAGGTGATGGAGAGACTTGAAGCCAAGAGTGAGGAGTTTTTACTTGATGCGTAGGTTGACTGGCAGCCACTGGAGATTTTTGAGGAGGGGAGTAACATACCCAGAGTGTTTCTGCACAGAGGTGATCTGGGCAGCAGCATGAAGTGTAGACTGAAGTGGAGAGAGACAGGAGGATGGGAGATCAGAGAGGAGGCTGATGCAGTAATCCAGTCAGGATAGGATGAGAGATTGATCCAGCAGGGTAGCAGTTTGGATGGAGAGGAAAGGGTGGATCTTGGCGATGTTGCAGAGGTGAGACCGGCAGGTTTTGGTGATGGATTGGATGCGAGGGGTGAACGAGAGAGCGGAGTCGAGGATGACACCAAGGTTGCGGGCTTGTGAGACGGGAAGGATGGTAGTGACATCTACAGTGATGGGAAAGTCAGGGAGAGGGCAGGGTTTGGGAGGGAAGATAAGGAGTTCAGTCTTGGACATATTGAGTTTTAGATGGCGGGCAGACATCTAGATGGAGATGTCCTGAAGGCAGGAGGAGATCCGAGCCTGAAGGGAGGGAGAGAGAGCAGGGGCAGAGATGTAGACTTGGGTGTCAACGGTGTAGAGATGATAGCTGAAGCTGTGGGAGCGAATGAGTTCACCAAGCGAGTGAGTGTTGATAGAGAACAGAAGGGGACCAAGAACTGACCCTTGAGGAACCCCTACAGTAAGGGGATGGGAAGGGGAACAGGAGCCCACAAAGGAGACTGAGAATGAACGGCCAGAGAGATAAGAGGAGAACCAGGAGAGGACGGAGTCTGTGAAGCCAAGGTGAAGCACATGACTGACATGTAACAATAATTCCTAGCTGTACTGATGGGTTTGACACTTGTGGGGTCTCTGGCTGTGTCTGGGCATCCTGACCTTCATGAAGCCCCTGCTCGTGGAGAATGCCACACCTGACTGATGTCCACAGGGCAGCAGCACGACTGACCAGAAGGGCCAGGGATCTAAGGGACCTGGATTCTCATCCTGGCTCCATCATCTGCCTATTGTGTGACCTTGGGAAAGTCACTGATTTCTTGTTGCTTCTATCTCTTCACGTTGGGATTAAATGTCTCTTCTCTCTCCTACTTACACTGGGAGCCTGATGAAGGACAGGGACAATATCTGACCTGATTATCTTCTATCCCAGAGTTTAGCACAGTGCTTGGCACATAATAAGCACATAACAAATGCTACCATCATTACTGCACATTGTGGCTTTCAACACCGTAGACCACTGGGAATGCTATCCTTCCTTGGGTTCGATGACATGGTGGGACCAGGTTTCCATATCACGATCAAGAGCAACACCATTTTCCCAGTCCCTGAGTCCTACAGACTTTACCTCAGATCTTGTCAATCTAACTGATCTTGACATTTATGTTTATATACCTATTCTTTTATCTTATGCATAGCTTAATGTGTCCTAATTTGCACTTATTTATCTATTTATCCTTCCCTAGTCCTGAGCAGTGGGAGCATGGTTCTTTCTTTTCCTTCTATTATTTACAAATTATTTGGGCCTGCCTATCTCCCCCATGGGAAGCAGTGTGACCTGGTGGAAAAAGGTTGGTGTCCCAACCTGATTAGCTTAGTACTGTGCATAACTGGAGCACTTGGTACTGTGCCTGGCATAAAAGAAGTGCTTTACAAATATCATTTAAAAAAAACCAGATATCTCCCCATTCCTACTTAGACTGTGAGCCCCATACAAGTTACAAGTTTATCAGGTTGAACACAAGTCCCTGTCCCACAGGGGCCTCACAGTCTAACTAGGAGGGAGAACAGGTATTGAATCTCTATTTTACAGATAAGGTAACTGAGGTTAAATGACTCACCCAGGGTCACACAGCAAGCAATTGGCAGAGCTAGAATTAGAACCCGGATCCTTTGACTCCCAGTCCTGTGCTCTTCCCGTTAGGCTATGCTGTTTATCTTAGGTTCATGGAGGGCAGGGGCTTTCTCTTACTTTCCTGGTACTCTCCCACGCATTTAACACAGTGCTCTGATCACAGTAGGAGGTCAATAAATACAACTAATTAATTGTTTGAGACTGCACTCATAGTACTTTTAAAATGTTTGTCCTGTCTGTTTCTGCATATTCTCTTTCAGTTCATCCCATACTGGGTGAACTGGGTGATAATAATGATAACAATACTTTATAACAAGACATCCTCCAAATTCAGTACTGACCTCTTCTTCCCTTGAATCTACAGAGAGTAACAGTAAGTCTCCCTCAGGAATGGGCAGACAGATTAAGTTTCAGTTCCATCAAGAAACCTCTATGGTCATAAGAGTTTAAAATTAGAAGTATCCACAAACTCATCTGCCTCTAAAATGTTATGATACTCCGAAACATCAGCTGGCAAGACAGGATCGTCAGTAATGAGGTCCCAGAACACAGGCACTATTCACCACAACACAACTTCACAGGGCGGAACATATAATGAACGGCAAGATACTGAAGCGATTGCAGGCTGGTGGTTTGAAATGAGAACTGAAATGGGCAGAAGTGAGCAGGGAAGCAAAATAAATCGCAGTCTCAAATGGTGCAATAGAGCGGCAGACCGTTGCTGACAGACCATCGAAGCAGAGAAACCAGCTTTTAAAGCAGGAGATTCTTAGAAAGAATGGGTTACCAAGAATAGTATTAGAAATTGGGTGCAAATGCAAACAGCACTCTAGGAAAAGCAGTCAATCAATTAATTAATCGATCAATAGTATTTGAGAGTACAAGAAACATAGTACATATGATGTCTGCCCTCAAGGAGTTTACAGTCGCACAGGGGACACAGACACTGAAATAATTTACAGATTGGAGGAAGAAGCAGAAATGGAATTGCATATAAGTTAGTGCTTCAATAGTGGTTGCAAGTACATTGTGTGCAGTTGGTACAGAATTGCTGAAGCAATAGTTAGGGAAGTATAGACTGTGAGCTGTAGTGGGAAGGGAATGTGTCTGTTGTGTTGTTATATTGTACTCTTCTAGACTGTGAGCCCGTTGTTGGGTAGGGACCGTCTTTATAAGTTGCCAACCTGTACTTCCCAAGAGCTTAGTACAGTGCTCTGCACACAGTAAGCACTCAATAAATATGATTAAATGAATGAATGAATACTCTCCCAAGTGCTTAGTACAGTGCTCTGCACACAGTAGGTACTAAATAAAAACGATTGACTGACCTAGGAGGAAGAGAAATTTGTTGGAGAAGGCTTCCTGAGGGAGATGTGATTTCAGAAGGGCTTTGAAGATAGGGAGAGCTGTGGTTTGTCGGCAACACGTCTACATATGGAGAGGACTCCCCTTAACCTCATGCTTAAATTTTATAGGCTGGAATTTAGATGCTGTCCTACAAACTACTGAATCAACCTCCTCACTAGTCTCCTTTGTTCCAACCTCCCCCTCTCCAATCAAACAATAGTATTTATTGAGTGCTTACTTTGCGCAGAGCACTTTAATAAGTGCTTGGGAGAGAACGAAACAACAGAGTTGTTAGATGCATTCCCTAGCCACAAACGATCTTGTGGTCTAGAGGATTAACTGTTTCTTGGATCATCTTTCCAAATATCATTCAGCACAGGTCTCTCCAACTCAAAAACCCAACTCATTCTTCACTGCATCTTCCCCTCTGGGCTGTAAACTCATTGTTGGCAGGGAATGTGTCTACCAACTCTGTTATACTGCACTCTCCCAAGTGCTTAGTACAGTGCTCTGCACTCAGCAAGCAACCAATAAATGTAATTGATTGATTGATCAAGAAACTCTTGACCATTGGCTTTAACATATTCCATCAATTCCTCCCTCTCTAATCTACTCTTTCTTCCAAATTCCCCAAACTCAGTTTCTTGATGTGCCTTATGATTGACTCTCTCACCACTGACTCCTGGGTCATGTCTATCCTTCTTCCTGGAACGCCTTCCCTCTTTAAATCAACTATTTCTCAGTTTATCCCATCTCAAAGCCTCCTATAATACTTCCATGCTCATCATTTCATTAATCAGTTCTTCCTTCAATCTGTAAACTAGATGATGTTTGCCTACCCTAGTAGATTGTAAATTTCCTGCACACAGGGATCGATTCTTCTGCTACTGTTCTCTCCCAAATGGTTATTACAGTGTTCTGCACACATAAGGTGATCAATAAATACTTATTGGGAATCAGAGGACATGGGTTCTAATCCCGGATCTGCCACTTGTCTGCTGTGTGACCTTGGGCAAGTTGCTTAACTTATCTGTGCCTCAGTTGCCTCATCTGTAAAATGGGGATTAAGAGTGTGAGCCCCAGGTGGGACAACCTGATTACCATGTATCTATCCCAGCACTTAGAACAGTGCTTGGCACATAATAAGCACTTAGCAAATACCATTATCATCATTATTACTATTATTATTATTGTTTCCCCAAAATCTATACCTTTGTCACCAAGCATAAAGATTCTGACAGCATTGCACATAAATCTCATTCCTGTGCTAGAAGTGATAAATTTTCTAAGCAACATGGCTTAGTGGAAAGAGCACGGGCTTGGGAATCAGAGGACGTGGGTTCTAATCCTAGGTCCGCCACTTGTCTGCTCTGTGACCTTGGGCAAGCCACTTAATTTCTCTTTTCCTCAGTTACCTCATCTATAGACACCTCTAGTCTATAAGCTCTTCTGATCCGCAACCTTCTTGTGAACAGAGACGTGGTCTACCTACTCTATTGCATTGTATTTTCCCAAGTGCTTAGAACAGTGCTCTGCATGCAGTACGTGATTAATACCATTGATTGATTGATTTGCAGCTATCCTTGCTCAATAATTTAAAGGCTTCTATATTGGCTTTGGTTTGTATCACTACAGCTAATTCTGGTTAACTTAACTCGTATGAGAAAAATATAGGGCTAAGCAAAAGAGCACTAAATGAAGTCTAGTTTCCTAATGTCAAGTGCATTACTGGGTTCTTTGGGATCAAAGAAAAAAAATGACCAAAACAATATAAACGTATTTTAAACAAGCAATTAAAAGCACAATTGCAGTTACATAGTCGAACAATGTACATATGTATCAATAATACAATGTTTTATATTTTTTCAAGTGTTCCCATGCAATTTGAAGTTCCCATGCTTTTTGAAGTTATCTTTTACATCCTATCCAGTGAAGAAGCATCTTGTGCTCACATACTAGCCATGTATCGTTACCTATGCTATGCAGATCAATCAATCAGTCAGTCATATTTATTGAGCACTTACTGTGTGCAGAGCACTGTACTAAGTGCTTGGGAAGTATAAGTCGGCAACATATAGGGACAGTCCCTACCCAACAGTGGGCTCACAGTCTAAAAGATATTTCATTACCTAATGTTCAGATGAAATGGGCTTTAATCACTCTATTGAAATCAGTCGAGGGGAGGTGCTTAAACCAAAGAAAATTTCAATCATCCATTGATGTGCTAAAAAACTCAATTGATTGATTAATTGAATGATTGAAAATTTCAAAGATATCAAGTGAGAGATTCCTACAAGAAATATCACCATGAAAATTCAATAGTGTTATCATAAAAGAGCACTAAAGATGAAGTGATAGAGTAAATAGGTATATAAGTGCTATTGGAGGTTGCAGGTACTTAGTGCTTAGGTAGTACAAAAGCTCTGATGTGGGAGTTGGGGGATTTAAGGTGAGAAGGGAATAAACAAATTAGGAAAGGTCTCCTGGAGGAGATGTCAGAAGGGATTTGAAGAGGGGGAGAGCAGTGGTCTTTTTGGAGATGAAGGGGAAGAAGTTCCCAGCCTGAAGAATGGGGTGAGCAAGAAGTTGGCAGTGGGAGAGGTGGAAACGAAACACAGTAAGTTCCCTTGAAAGCTTTATCCCTCCAAATGCCTATTCTTTAAAGTAACATTGAAATTACAGTCATTTCTGCCATAGCCAGTACTATAATTACTATAAATTTTTTGTGGGATATTTTTCCCACAACACAAATCTGTTCTACTATAGCACGATCTATAAGTTGGCACAAATAGTATTGGTGCAGAAAGAAATGTTTATTCACATGCAGCATGGAGTTGTTCAGAATGTGATCCTGCCACATTTCCCAGCCCCTATCTTGGCCTTTTTGTACCATACAGTACCATATTTAAGTTTCTGTATTTTCAGTAAAACAGCAATAGCATTCTGTTAGTGATGGGCATATTAATATAATTATTGTGGTACTATGCACCAAGCACTGTGTTAAGTGCTGGGATAGATGCAATACAATAGAGGACTTTCATTCAAAAATGCCAGTCATGATGGTATCTTTGAACCATTTTTTTTTTAATGGCACTTGTTAAGTGCTTAATATGTGTCAAGTGCTGGAGTGGATGCAAATTAATCAGGTGGGACACAGTTCCTGGTCCACCATTTACCTTCTAACCCATGACTTTCCAATAAATCAGTGGTTAGGAAATATGGTATTTAGAGCACGGGCTTGGGAGTCAGAGATTGTGGGTTCTAATCCCGGTTACGCCACTTGTCTGCTGTGTGACCTTGGGCAAGCCACTTAACTTCTCTGGGCCTCAGTTACCTCATCTGTAAAATGAGGATTTAGATTGTGAGCCCGACTTGGGACAACCTGCTTACCTTATATCTACCCCAGCTCTTAGAATAGTGCTTGGCACACACTAAGCACTTAACAAATACCATAATTATTATTATTTTTTTTTTATTATGTGCCTGGCACTGTACTAAGTGCTGGGGTAGATACAAGATGATCAGGTTGGGCACAGTATCTTTCCTACATAGGGCTCCCAGTCTTAATCTCCATTTTCCAGATAAGGAAACTGAGGCACATAGAAGTGAAATGATCTGCTCAAAATCACACAGCAGACACATGGCAGAGCCAGGATTAGAACCCAGGATTACCAGAATAAAATTTTCCCATAACATGAAGTTCTTCAAGAACACAGCCACCTCGTTGTAACAGAAATGACCGCATATGTATTGAGGTGAACAAACACCCAGAGCTCCAATTTCTTCAATTTCACCAAACTACAGAGATGGCTTCACACTTCTAAAGGATGAGAACCACTTGGGAAGCTGCATCTAATTAGGACAAAGAAAGCAGTTCATTAGCCCTAGTTTAGAACAACTGCAGAAACCAATCATGAAGCATAAAACATTATCTAGTATCTTTCTTCTCATAGACTGTTACCCTGGGCTGCATTAAACTGGTCGTTTGAGACTATGAATTTTAACTCAAAGGCATATATAGTACCCCATCTTTTATAGCCATTTTTAAACACACTGCTTTAAATGATACTCAAGGAGGATTGGAACTATAGAAGCAGCATGGTTTAGTGGATAGAGCACAGGCCTGGGAATCAGAAGGTCATGGGTTCAAATCCCAGCTCCACCACTTGTCTGCTGTGTGACCTTGGGCAAGTCACTTCACTCATCATCATTGTTCTCCGTGCCTCAGTTCCCTCCTCTGCAAAATGGGGATTAAGACTGTGACCCTACATAGGACAGGGACAGTGTCCAACCCGATTGACTTGATTCCACCCCAGCACTCAGTACAGTGCCAGACACATAGTAAGTGCTTAACAGATGCCATTATTATTATCTACACAAATGCTTTTGAATGACCCGCATGCAGAATTGAAATCCTCCATTTATGCAACAAGATATAATGGAAGATTAGGCCAAAGATGAAGATTCAAATGCCATAAACCCTCCTTAGATTCTAATAATTACTTCTGAAAAGATCATTATAGACTATCTAGTCACAGGAGAGAAAATTTAGAACAGACCAGATGGTCATTATAGAGTAGGCTGAAGAAGCAACACTAACAGCTAACTGCACCTGCATTCTGGTATTTTGTGGAATATCTAGTATAAACTACACATTTATACCTTCAAACATAAGATACATATACGCAAGTGTGTGCACAGCTGAATTCCTTAAATTCCACTCATGGATGACGAAAGAGTACAAATTATCCCTATAGGTGCATAGCCTACTGGACAGCATGGTTCTGAGAGTCAGAGGACCTGGGTTCTAATCTTACTCTGCCATTTACCTCCGCCACAGGATTGTGACTTTGGGTAAGTCACTTAACTTCTCTGTTAAGTGACTCAACTTCTCTGTTAAGGTTAAAATCCGCTGCACCCTCTGGACTGTTGTCCCCAGGGAACGTGTCCACTAATTCTGGTTTAATCAATCAATCAATCAATCGTATTTATTGAGCACTTACTGTGTGCAGAGCACTGTACTAAGCACTTGGGAAGCACAAGTTGGCAACATATAGAGATGGTCCCTACCCAACAGTGGGCTCACAGTCTAGAAGGGGGAGACGGAGAACAAAACAAAACATATTAACAAAATAAAATAAATAGAATAGGTTTACTGTTTCTGTTTTGCTTTATTTTTTATGGCACTTGTTTAGGACTTACTATGATCCAAGTACTGTACTAAACATTGGGGTAGATGCAAGCTAATCAATTTGGACACAGTCCATGTCCCACATGGGGTTCAAGTCTTAATCCCTATTTTACAGATGAGGTAACTGAGGTACAGAGAAGTTAAGTGACTTTCCCAAGGTCACATAACAGACAAGTGGTGGAGCCAGGATTAGAACTCAGGTCCTTCTGACTCCACTAGGCCATGCTGCTTGTTATCTTGTTAGAGAAGCAGTATTGGCTTGGTGGAAAGAACACAGGCTTGGGAATTCCTTCATTCATTCAATCGTATTTATTAAGTGCTTACTGTGTGCAGAGCACTGTACGAAGTGCTTGGGAAGTAGAAGTTGGCAACATATACAGACGGTCCCTACCCAACAGTGGGCTCACAGTCTAGAAATCAGAGGACGTGGGTTCTAATCCCAGATCTGTCAATTGTTTGCTCTGTGACCTTGGGCAAGCCACTTAACTTCTCCATTCCTCAGTTACCTCATCTATAAAATGGGGATTAAGACTGTGATACAACCTGATTACCTCATATCTACCCCAGCACTTAAATCAGTGTTGGCACCTAGTAAGCGCTTAACAAATACTGTAATTATTATTGTTATATTTTACTCTCCCAAGCACTTACTACAGTACTCTGCATACAGTAAGTGCTCAGTAAATATGATTGAGTGATTCTCTGTGCCTCAGCTCCCTGATCTACAAAATGTGGATGCAATCCCTGTCCTCTCTCCTATTTAGACTGAGAGACCCATGAGAGACCTGATTATCTTGTCTCTACCCCAGAGCTTAGTACAGCATTTGGCACATAATAATAATGATATTTGTTAAGCACTTACTATGTGCCAAGCACTGTTCTAATCACTGTTGAGCACATAGTAAGCACTTAACGAATACCACAATTAGTATTACCTTGCCATGATATCCGCCTTTAGAGCCTAAATGTAAAATCTACTGTGAATAAATGAGATGTTATTTCTCACTTCCTTTAAATCATCACCGTTTTTTAAGCACTAAAAATATCACCTCTAAGACCCCACATCCCAGCATCAAAAAGTTGAGAATTTGTTAGAATCAAAATAGGAGCAAGCCATCCTTCTAACCAAGCTGGGATGGCCTATGGGAAGTTCACTTTCTCACTCATTAAAGACCAATTAGATCCCTGGCTTTATTTCCCTGCCCCGTAGCATTGTATACCCTGAGTGACATCCAGGCTAACAATAAGTGTCTCCTATGTGCAAAGCACTGGGGTCGATCCAAGGTAATCAGATCAGACATAGTCCCCGTCCCAAATGGGGTTCAAAGGATAATGATGATGATGCTATTGTTAGGCACTTACTATGTGTCAAGTACTGTTCTAAGCACTGAGGTAGATACGTGCTAAATCAGGCTGGACACAGTCCAACATGGGGCTCACAATCTTAATCCCCATTTTATAGATGAAGTAATTGTAGTATCTTGTCTTATGCTGTCGAGTCATCTCCACTCCATAGCGATGCCATGGACACATCTCTCCCAGAACGCTCCACCTCCATCTGCAATCGTTCTGGTAGTGTATCCGCAGAGTTTTCTTGGTAGAAATATAGAAGTAATTTAAAATTGCCTCTTTCTGCGCAGTAAAGTTGAGTCTCCACCCTCGACTCTCTCCCAGGCCGCTGCTGCCCAGCACAGGGGAGTTTTGATTTGTAGCTCTTTGCCTTCCACTTGGGCAAGCCACTGCCCAAGCTAGAAATGGAATATGCCTCTGCTTGGCTCTCCCTCCTGTAGTCGAGACTGATAGAGTACTGAAAACTCTCTAGATGCGACCCTGAGAGGGGATGAGGTAACTGAGGCCCAGATAATTTAAGCGACTTGCCCAATTTCATGCAGCAGACAGTGGCAGAACCTATGCCCTCTCCGTTAGGCCATGATAGAATCCCCATTTTACAGATGAGGAAGCAGAGGCCCAGAGAAGCTACATGATAATGATGATGGCATTTGTTAAGCGCTTACTATGTGCAAAGCACTGTTCTACATGACTTGCCCGAGTTCACACAGCAGACAAATGTCAGAGCTGGGATTAGAACGCAGGTCTTCTGACTCCACAAAGCCACACTGCTTCACGCTGCTACTTCTTTTTCCAGGTCAACATGAACATCAGGATGATTTGTCTGAAGGAATACTTCTCTTTGCTATTACTCCCTTTTTTCTGCTTTTCCCATGTCATTTTTAACAACTTCCTTTTATTCCCCCTCAGCTTTCTCCTTTTGTTCACTTCTCAATAGCTCCACAACTCCTGCTTAGGGCCCTATAATCGAGTTAGTTTAAAACTCATAAGACTTGAATTGTAAAAGCTAAACTGCTTTGGTCTGGGGGACTTTGAAGGTGTGGAGGGCTATGTGTGGACTTGAGGAAGTGGATTTTAGCTGTAGAAAGAGTAAGAAAACTGAAGACGTACGCCATTCAGGAAATGACACATCTTTGGCTGAGGAGAAAATGGTGTTAATTATTATTATGGTATTTGTTAAGCACTTACTATGTGCTAGGCACTGCATTAAGCCCTGGGGTAGATACAAGATAATCGGGTTGGACACAATCCTTATCACATGTGGGGCTCAGTCTCAATCCCCATTTTATAGATAAGGTAACTGAGGCACAGGGAAATGAACTGACTTGCCCAAGGCCACGCAGCAGACAAGTGGCGGAGTTGGAATTAGAACCCATGACCTTCTGACTTCCATTTTAATACATAATTGTGATACCTATTAAGCATTTACCATGTGACAAAGGCTGGGGTAGATATTCATTCATTCATTCATTCGTATTTATTGAGCCCTTACTGTGTGCAGAACACTGTACTAAGCGCTTGGGAAGTACAAGTTGGTGACATATAGAGGTATAAAATAATCAGAGGAATCCCAGTCCTTGTCCCATACGAAGCTTGTAGACTACCAAGAAGGGAGAACAGATGTAGAAACAGAGGCACAGAAAAGTGAAGTGATTTGCTCAGGGTCACAAGGGTCAGAGTAAGATTAGAACCCAGGTCTTCTGACTTTCAGAGCTGTGCGCTTCCAATTAGGCCATGCCGTTTCTCCGTGTAAGGGTGACTGCTTGATAGAGCCAAAACAAAGTACAGTATTTCCATGCAGTTGCAGGCAAAGAATATGTGGAGCAAAATTCTCAGGCTGGTGAAATGGAAATGACTCTAGGATGGGCCTGTGATTGGATGCTAAGCAGAGTGTTTTGATAGTGAGGATGATAATCAGTGTAACAATTTGCCTGCGGTGATTAAGGCAATCCCTGCAGAGACAATTGTATTGAAGTGATATAGAAAGCTCGTAATTAGAAAATTCCTATTTGACTGAGTGGGTTGATCTAAATGGCTCTGCTATTCCTTAGAAAATGAATCATCCACTGTGTCCAACCCGATTTGCCTGTCTCCTCCTGAACGCTTAATACAGTGCCTGTTACAAAGTCAGCACTTAACAAAGAATAATAATAATAATAATAATGGCATTTGTTAAGCGCTTACTATGTGCAAAGCACTGTTCTAAGCGCAGGGGAGGATATAAGGTGATCAGGTTGTCCCACGGGGTGGCTATTGTAGTAGGAGTAATATTAAGGATCTTACAGTCTAGAGGAGACAGACGCGGAACTCGTGGCTCAGTGGAAAGAGCCCGGGCTTGGGAGTCAGAGGTCATGGGTTCAAATTCCAGCTCTGCCAATTGTCAGCTGTGTGAGTCACTTAACTTCTCTATGCCTCAGTTCCCTCATCTGTCAAATGGGGATTAAAACTGTGAGCCCCACGTGGGACAACCTGATCACCTTGTATCCTCCCCAGTGCTTAGAACAGTGTTTTGCACATAGTAAGCGCTTAACAAAAACCATTATTATTATTATTATGATGATGGGCTTTCATTTGTGTATTTCCACTATGAAATGATCCTCACCTCTGCATTCCCAATATAGGAAGATTCAGCTTTAACCAGTGAAAATGTTAAGGAAGGAGAATGAGTGCTTGTGTTTTCTCCTTGTATCCGGGTTTTAAAGGAGATAGATATGGTGAATTAAATGTCTCTGGAATAAAAATCTCAAAATAGAACTGTAATTTTTTAAAATGAAAAGTAGCATGGCCTAGAACAAAGAGTATAGGCCTGCAAGTCAGAAGACTTGGGTTCTAATTCCCACTCCGCCACTTGTCTGCTGTGTAATATTGGGCAAGTTACTTAACTTCTCTGTGCCTCAGTTACCTCCCTTGTAAAATGGGGATTAAGACTGTAAACCCCTTCTGAAAGAGGGACTGTGTCCAACCTGATTAACTTGCATCTACCTCATTGTTTAGCACAGTGCCTGGCACATAGTAAAGCACTTAAAAAACACCATTAAAAAAAAAATAAAGACAACCCCAAATTGCCCTCTGTGTGGACAGTCTTTACTATTCATTGCTGCAATATCTGGGGAGATGAACTTGCCAAATAAACTAGTCTTGCAGATTTGATTTGAAGAGTACAGTCTTAGCTAATTTGAGGTCAGTTTTTCCAGAAAGTCCCAGGACTGGTGATGATGAGAATTATGATACTTATTAAGCACTTACTAAGTGTCAGGCACTGTGCTAAGTGCTGGGGTAGAAGATACCAAGTAAACAATTCAGATACTGTGCCGGTTCCTCAGTGGATTCACAATCCAAGTTGTGGGGGACAAACTCAGAAGAAACTCTGACAATTTTTCCCCCATCTTCAAAGCCTTATTAAGCCCTCATTTCCTCTTGTCCCACTCCTGCGTTGCCCTGACTTGCTCCCTTTACTCACCCCCACCCACAGCCCCACGGCATTTTATTTGTAATAATGTCTGTCTCCCCCTCTAGACTATAAGCTTGTTGCCGGTTATATTATTGTGTTGTAGTCATTCATTCATTCAATCGTATTTATTGCGCGCTTACTGTGTGCCGAGCACTGTACTAAGCGCTTGGGAAGTACAAGTTGGCAACATATAGAGACAGCCCCTACCCAACAGTGGGCTCACAGTCTAGAAGGGGGAGACAGAGAACAAAACAAAACATATTAACAAAATAAAAAAGTAGACTAAATATGTAAATAAATAAATAAATAGAGTAATAAATCCGTACAAACATATAGACAGGTGCTGTGGGGAAGGGAAAGAGGTAAGGCGGGGGGGATGGAGAGGGAGAGGAGGGGGAGAGGAAGGAGGGGACTCTCCCAAGCGCTTAGTCCAGTGCTGTGCACACAGTAAGTGCTCAATAAATACAACTGATTGATTGATTGACTTAATCAGCTCTCCCCTTTCTACTTTACCTCCTTGATTTCCTCCTACAGCCCTAACTGCACATTTCAATCCTCTAGAGCAGACCTACTCACTGTACCACAGACTCGGCTGTTTGCAACCTACTCTTTGCCCAAATCCTTCCTCTCCCCCTTCATACCCAACAGACTCTCATTCTCCAGTCTTCAAAGCCATCCTAAAAGCACGTCTCCTCCAAGGGGCCTTCCCTAAGCCCTCACTTCCTTTCTGTGTCAACTCCACACCTGAGCTCGTTCTCCTTAAAAACTGTGATTTTCACACCACCCCCACAGGATTTATGTACACAGACATCTGTAGTCTGTAGTCGGTAAGCTCTTTCGGGGTAGGGATTGCATCTACCTAACTTTATTCTACCTACTCTATTGTTTCAAACTCTTCCAAGTTCTTAGAAAGCGCCCTGCGCACAGTAAGTGCTCAATTAATGCCACTGATTGATTGTTAAAAATTAAGACCAAGGCCCACTGCGGCAGTGACATTCATGTCCAAAATTTGCCTAAAAGTGTTTTTATTTGACTGCCTCCTTCCTCTCCCCCTCGTCCCCCTCCCCATTCCCCAGCCTTACCTCCTTCCCCTCCCCACAGCACCTGTATATATGTATATATGTTTGTGCGTATTTATTACTCTATTTTATTTGTACATATTTATTCTATTTATTTTATTTTGTTAATATGTTTTGTTTTGTTGTCCATCTCCCCCTTCTAGACTGTGAGCCCGCTGTTAGGTACTGGCCATCTCTATATGTTGCCAACTTGGAATTCCCAAGCCCTTAGTACAATGCTTTGCACACAGTAAGCGTTCAATAAATATGATTGAATGAATGGAGACAGTGAACAGAGTGATTGGAGGGAGAATGACCTGAGAAAAACTAAAATCAAAAGCCAGATTCATCTGATTGCAATCTGGAATACACCACAGGTCTTAGCCTCATGAGGCTGGGTTTCCTTTCTCGTTGTCCTTGGGTTAGGATGTATGATGTTGGATGTTGTTTTTGAGCATAGATTACTCAATTTGTGATTTTAAACAAAGTGCAAATGGCTTAGTGATAAGACAGGCCCGGGAATCAGAGGACCTGGGTTGTTCCACTCCTTGCCTGCTGTTTGACCTTGGGCAAGTCACTTAACTTTCCTGTGCCTCAGTTTCTTCATCTGCAAAATGGGGATTAAGCACACATTCTCCCTCCTACTTAGATTACAAGCCCCATGTTAGACAGGGATTATATCCGACCTAATTATCTTGTATGTACCCGAGTGCTTAGAACAGGGCTTGGCACATAGTAAGCACTTACCTTAGAACAGTGCTTTGCACATAGTAAGCGCTTAATAAATGCCATAAAAAAATACCATAGTTATTACCATCACCATGGTTAAAACTGTTTCTTTGGCCCGAAGGGACTCTAGAGCCTAGCCATCCTGTTCTAGATATTTTTGCGAAAAAGGTGTTCTCTTTTAAGGATTTCAGATCCAATTCTATAGCAAAAAGACTTTGTTGCAGCTCTCTTAAGAAGTTATGCCTAAACGAAACAAGTTAACATACTTAATTGGTTCCATGAACACAGCATTAAGCATAAGGACACTGAAAGAAGTTTAGCTTCCCCCAGGAAATAAAGTGCATTAATGAGTTCCCGAGATCTACCAAAACAATAAAAATGCATTTTTAAGTGATAAAGCCCAGTAAACAGAGTTAACACTTACGTGAACACATAGCAAGATAAATATGTACCAATTATAAGATTACAAATTTTTAACAATTAAATGTTGCCATAAGCGTACATTAAAAAAACTAACCCAAAACTTAACATATGTTGATTTAATCCTTAACTGAGTCCAGAACCATCAGCACATCTAATTTATCTGCTTAATTTAATTGACCTGGGCTTTTGCAGTGTTTGCTACTTGCGGCACCTAATTCTGATCCAAGAGTCATCTGATTATTCCACATCGATATTTTGGTTGCTGCCTGAGTGCTACAGTGTCTCGTTATTTGAAATTTGCCTGTAAAGGTTAGCTGGTGAGGAAGTGTAGCCTAGTGGATAGAACACAGGTCTGGAAGTTAGAAGGACCTGGATTATACTTCCGGCTCTGCTACTTGTGTACTGTGTGACCTTGGACAGGTCACTTCACTTTTCTGTGCCTCGATTACCCCATCTTGATAAGGGGCATTAAGACTGTGTGACCCCCATGTGGGACACGGACATTGTCCAAGCTGATTAGTTGAGAAGCAGCGTGGCTCAGTGGAAAGAGCCCGGGCTTTGGAGTTAGAGGTCATGGGTTCAAATCCTGACTCTGCCAATTGCCAGCTGTGTGACTTTGGGCAAGTCACTTCACTTCTCTGGGCCTCAGTTACCTCATCTGTAAAAACTGGGATTAAAACTGTGAGCCCCCCGTGGGACAACCTGATCACACTGTAACCTTCCCAGCGCTTAGAACAGTGCTTTGCACATGGTAAGCGCTTAATAAATGCCATCATTATTATTATTATTAGGTATACCAGCACTTAGTACAGTGTCCGGCACACAGTAAGCTCTTGTCAAATACCATTATAAAATAAAATAAATATGATTGATTGATTAGCACAGCCAGAAAAGTACGGTTTCCTCTAGTCTGTAGATGAGGTCCAGTACTCATTAAAAGACACTACTGAAGCAAAGCAGCGTGGTTCAGTGGAAAGAGCCCGGGCTTTGGAGTCAGAGGTCATGGGTTCAAATCCCACTCCACCAATTGTCAGCTGTGTGACTTTGGGCGAGTCACTTCACTTCTCTGGGCCTCAGTTCCCTCATCTGGAAAATGGGGATTAATCAATCAATCAATCAATCAATCAATCAATCGTATTTATTGAGCGCTTACTATGTGCAGAGCACTGTACTAAGCGCTTGGGAAGTACAAATTGGCATCACATAGAGACAGTCCCTACCCAACAGTGGGCTCACAGTCTAAAAGGGGGAGACAGAGAACAGAACCAAACATACCAACAAAATAAAATAAGTAGGATAGAAATGTACAAGTAAAATAAATAAATAAATAAATAAATAGAGTCATAAATATGTACAACCATATATACATATATACAGGTGCTGTGGGGAAGGGAAGGAGGTAAGACGGGGGGATGGAGAGGGGGACAAGGGGGAGAGGAAAGAAGGGGCTCAGTCTGGGAAGGCCTCCTGGAGGAGGTGAGCTCTCAGCAGGGCCTTGAAGGGAGGAAGAGAGCTAGCTTGGCGGATGGGCAGAGGGAGGGCATTCCAGGCCCGGGGGATGACGTGGGCCGGGGGTCGATGGCGGGACAGGCGAGAGCGAGGTACGGTGAGGAGATTAGCGGTGGAGGAGCGGAGGGTGCGGGCTGGGCAGTAGAAGGAGAGAAGGGAGGGGAGGTAGGAGGGGGCCAGGTGATGGACAGCCTTGAAGCCCAGGGTGAGGAGTTTCTGCCTGATGCGCAGATTGATCGGTAGCCATTGGAGGTTTTTGAGGAGGGGAGTAATATGTCCAGAGCGTTTCTGGACAAAGATAATCTGGGCAGCAGCATGAAGTATGGATTGAAGTGGAGAGAGACACGAGGATGGGAGATCAGAGAGAAGGCTAGTGCAGTAGTCCAGACGGGATAGGATGAGAGCTTGAATTAGCAGGGTAGCGGTTTGGATGGAGAGGAAAGGGCGGATCTTGGCAATGTTGCGGAGCTGAGACCGGCAGATTTTGGTGACGGCTTGGATGTGAGGGGTGAATGAGAGAGCGGATTAAGACTGTGAGCCCCCCGTGGGACAACCTGATCACCTTGTAACCTCCCCAGCGCTTAGAACAGTGCTTTGCACATAGTAAGCGCTTAATAAATGTCATCATTATTATTCTTATTCCCCTCTCAGGGTCGCACCTGAAGAGTTTCCAGTACTCTACCTGTCTTGGCTAAGGGAGGGATAGTCAAGCAGAGGCCTATCCGTTCCATTCCATCCCATAGAGAAGCAGCGTGGCTCAGTGGAAAGAGCCCGGGCTTGGAAGTCAGAGGTCATGGGTTCGAATCCCAGATCTGCCACTGCTCAGCTGGGTGACTTTGGGCAAATCACTTGACTTCTCTGTGCCTCAGTTACCTCATCTGTACAATGGGGATGAAGAGTGTGAGCCCCACGTGGGACAGACTGACGACCTTGTATCTACCCCAGCGCTTTGACCGGTGCGCAGCACATAGTAAGTGCTTAACAAATGCCATCATTATTATTATTATTATTATTATTATTATTTCTAGCTTTGGCAATGTGGAAGGCAATCTGCTATAAGTCAAAATTCACCCAGGCTGGGCAGCAGCGTCGTGGGAGAGAGTCGAGGGTGGAGGCTCGAGTTTACTGCGCAGAAGGTGGTAAACCAATTCCATATTTTTACCAAGAAAACTACCAGAACGATTGCAGATGGATAGCGGGGCGTTCTGGGAGAGATGTGTCCGTCGCGTCGCTGCGGGTCAGAAACGATTCAACAGCATAAGACAAGACTGAAGCATTGTTTGACTACATTAGCTACACTGGAAATTGCATCTCAGCTCCTAAGGCCACACAGACTAAGCCCTTTTTAAATGCAGAAACCCAAGAAAAAGATTGAAATAGGAGGAAACGTGTCTTGCAGGCGCTAAAATCCCATTCAGAAATTAGATTTGCCTCAAAATGCATTTTTCATTCCATTATCAATAGTATCCTAGCTCAGTGAGTGCATTAGGACATACTCTTTGCCCAGTGAGTCAGTCTCTCTCTCAGCTTTCAAGTCTAATTCTATAATGGGGATATTGGGAATGATGCTTTTTTATCTTTAGTCAGTTCTCCTCTGTTCAGATGCACCGACCATTTCTCATTAAGTCCATGCTTCTCACCAAGTTTCCCAGGTAGGATTTTCCCAAGGAAATCAAGTGAATTTTCCAAAGACCCGCATGAATTAATACTAAATGGCTTTGACACCTTGGGCTGGACAGGGAGGGGGGCAAGGGGAATAGAGGCGAACATTACTGCAGAATCCAGAATGAGTCAGTCATTCTTTCAGAACCTAGTTTTAACTTGATATCTGACATTAATGACTATTTTTCAAAGGTCCAGTATGGAGAAATGCTATTTTCTGGGGGGAGGTGGAAAACATTCGATCCTTTTGGAAAATACAAGAGCTCTCTTAAGAACCTGGGAATGCAGGTGATGAGAACCAAGATTTTAATAATAATTGTGCTTTTTGTGAAGTACTTACTATCTGCCAAGCCCTGTAGTCAGTCAATCATATTTTTTGAGCGCTTACTGTTTGCAAAACACTGCACTAAGTGCTCCAGAAAATGCAATAGAACAATAGACTCATTACCTGTCCACAACCAGCTTACAGTCTAGACAGTCTGTACAGTGTTATAGTATGTAATAATAATAATAATAATAATAATAATGGTATTTGTTACTATGTGCAAAGCATTCATTCATTCATTCAATCGTATTTACTGAGCGCTTACTGTGTGCAGGGCACTGTACTCAGCGCTTGAGAAGTATAAGTCGGCAACATATGGAGACGGTTCCTACCCAACAACCGGCTCACAGTCTAGAAGGGGGAGACAGACAACAACACAAAACACATAGACAGGTGTCAAAATCGTCAGAACAAATAGAATTAAAGCTAGATGCACATCATTAACAAAATAAAAAGAATAGTGAATATGTACTAAACGTTTTCCAATGGCTGTTAACACTGTCCAAATATTTTCTAACATAGTGTTGTGATGACCCAGCCAAGAGGAAAAAGTCTCAGTTGTATTTTCAACACAGCCTTATAGATGTCTCTCAAATATCTGATGCAGAAAGAAATATTTGATACCACCAGCATCTGAATCTTCCTTGTCCCATAGCAGGACATTGGAGAAGTTCATTGTTTGGAGACTGGGGGGTTACAAGGTGATCAGGTTGTCCCACGGAGGGCTCACAGTCTTAATCCCCATTTTACAGATGAGGGAACTGAGGCATAGAGAAGTTAAGTGACTTGCCCAAAGTCACACAGCTGACAGTACTAATTGCTGGGGTAGAGGCAAGACAATCAGGTCAGACAGGGGCTCTCACGGCATGTAGAAGGTAGGACGACTAGCGAATCCCCATTTTGCAGATGAGGAAATGGAGGCACAGAGAAGTTAAGTAACTTGCTAAAGATCACACAGCAGACAAGTGGCAGAGCCAAAATTAGAACCCAGATTCTTCTAGCTCCCAGGCCTGGGCTCTTTCCACTAGGCTTCGCTTCAGACTTTGCCCAGAAGATCTCTTTCTAGTTCATTCATTAATTCATTCAACCGTATTTATTGAGCGCTTATTGTGTGCAGAGCACTGTACTAAGCACTTGGGAAGTACAAGTTCAAGTTAGAGAAGCAGCATGGCTCAGTGGAAAGAGCCCGGGCTTGGGAGTCAGAGGTCATGGGTTCGAATCCCGGCTCTGCCACATGTCTGCTGTGTGATCTTGGGCAAGTCAGTTCACTTCTCTGAGCCTCAGTTACCTCATCTGTAAAATGGGGATTAAGATTGTGAGCCCCATGTGGGACAATCTGATCACCTTGTATGCCCCCCCACAGCGCTTAGAACAGTGCTTGGCACATAGTAAGCACTTAACAAATGCCATCATTATTATTACAAGTTGACAACATACAGAGACGGTCCCTATTCATTCATTCAATCATATTTATTGAGCGCTTACTGTGTGCAGAGCACTACTAAGCGCTTGGGAAGTACAAGTTGGCTGCATATAGAGATGGTCCCTACTGAACAGTGAAGCAGCGTGGCTCAGTGGAAGGAGCCTGGGCTTTGGAGTCAGAGGTCATGGGTTCAAATCCCGGCTCTGCCAATTGTCAGCTGTGTGACTCTGGGCAAGTCACTTAACTTCCCTGTGCCTCAGTTACCTCATCTGTAAAATGGGGATTAAAACCATGAGCCCCCTGTGGGACAACCTGATCACCTTGTAACCTCCCCAGCGCTTAGAACAGTGCTTTGCACACAGTAAGTGCTTAACAAATGCCATCATTATTAATATGTTTGGTTTTGTTCTCTGTCTCCCCCTTCCAGACTGTGAGCCCACTGTTGGGTAGGGACCGTCTCTAGATGTTGCCAACTTGGACTTCCCAAGCGCTTAGTCCAGTGCTCTGCACACAGTAAGCGCTCAATAAATACGATTGATTGATTGATTATTACAAGTTGGCAACATATAGAGACGGTCCCTACGCAACAAAGGGCTCACAGTCTAGAAAGGGGAGACAGCAGAGATATTTTTTTAATTGCTATGCTACAATTCAAAGGAAACTACCTCATCCTTCACAGACTAAGGCGATGCCAGTCTTCACGCGCTGAAAAATACATCTATGAAGTGCGTGGGAAAAGTGGAAATTTGGGCCATTTTCGTTATTCGTTGACACGGGTACCGTTCGCAGGCGTCCACTAGGTGGCGGTCGTGTCGTGTTCAGGGTAGAATTCATTCATTCATTCATTCATTCGTATTTATTGAGCGCTTACTGTGTGCAGAGCACTGTACTAAGCGCTTGGGAAGTCCAAGTTGGCAACATATAGAGACGGCCCCTACCCAACAACGGGCTCACAGTCTAGAAGAGGAGACAGACAACAAAACAAAACATGTTAACCAAATAAAATAAATAGAATAAATATGTTTTGTTTTGTTGTCTGTCTCCCCCTTTTAGACTGTGAGCCCACTGTTGGGCAGGGACTGTCTCTATATGTTGCCAATTTGTACTTCACAAGCGCTTAGTACAGTGCTCTGCACATAGTAAGCGCTCAATAAATACGATCGATGATGATGATGATGATCAGGTTGGCCCATGTGAGGCTGACAGTCTTATACTTGTACTTCCCAAGCGCTTAGTCCAGTGCTCTGCATACAGTAAGCGCTCAATAAATACGATTGAATGAATGAATAAAATGGGATTTAGACTCTGAGCCCCCCGTGGGACAACCTGATCACCTTGTAACCTCCCCAGCGCTTAGAACAGTGCTTTGCACATTGTAAGTGCTTAATAAATGCCATCATTATTATTATTATTAAGTGGCAGAGTTGGGATTAGAACCTCCCCCTCCCCATTCCCCCCCCCCCCCGCCTTACCTCCTTCCCCTCCCCACAGCACTTGTATATATGTATATATGTTTGTACGGATTTATTACTCCATTCATTTATTTATTTTATTTGTACATATTTATTCTATTTATTTTATTTTGTAGATATGTTTTGTTTTGTTGCCTGTCTCCCCCTTCTAGACTGTGAGCCCGCTGTTGGGTAGGGACCATCTCTAGATGTTGCCAACTTGTCTTTCCCAAGCGCTTAGTCCAGTGCTCTGCACACAGTAAGCGCTCAATAAATACGATTGAATGAATGAATGAATGAATGAATGAATCCCCATTTTACAGATGAGGTAACTGAGGGAGAGAAGAGTTAAGTGACTTGCCCAAAGTCACACAGCTTTGAAATAACCCAATGGATTGTCGGTTTTGCCTGATGTAATATTTGACGCTTGCCAAAGCATCCGAACAGAAAACCTTAGCTTAGTTCATTAGGAGTCGATCCATCAATCAATCGTATTTACTGAGCGCTTACTGTGTGCAGAGCACTGTACCAAGCGCTTGGGAAGTACAAATTGGCAACATATAGAGACGGAACAGTGGGCTCACAGTCTAGAAGGGGGAGACAGAGAACAAAACCAAACATATTAACAAAATAAAATAAATAGAATAGATATGTACAAGTAAAATAAATAAATAGAGTAATAAATATGTACAAACATATATACTTATATATAGGTGCTGTGGGGAAGGGAAGGAGGTACTGTCTCTTCACTGTCCCCCCTTCATAAGCAGCACTGACTTTTTACCTGGAACCTCAAAGCCCAGCAGCCTCAGCACGTGTTTGCATAGGAGGCGAAAGAGGGAAGAGGATGGCATTTATTGGAAAAAATGTGAAAAGGAGGGAGTCGATATTTAAGCGTTCAGAAAAACCCATAAGTGAAATTGAATCTGATCATTTCCCATCAATTGTGGGAAGCAGCGTGGCTCAGTGGAAAAAGCCCGGGCTTTGGAGTCAGAGGTCAGGGGTTCGAATCCCGGCTCCACCACATGTCTGCTGTGCGACCTTGGGCAAGTCACTTCACTTCTCTGAGCCTCAGTTACCTCATCTGCAAAATGGGGATTGACTGTGAGCCCCACGTGGGACAACTTAATCACCTTGTATCCTCCCCAGCGCTTAGAACAGTGCTTTGCACATAGTAAGCGCTTAACAAATGCCATCATCATCATCAATTGTGTACGTAAGGAATCAACTTAAATTGCCTGATGTATTTTCAGGATTATCTTTAGAATGCAGTTCAAACATCTAGTCATTTTTTCCGTATTCCTGGACTTCTTACTGATGAAGGAGTCCGGTAGAGGCCCACAATTGTAGTTTTGACATATTATTTAGCAATGTTAGTTTACAACAGTGCATCCGCCCTGCAGCTTCTGAATTCCCCCTTCTAGACTGTGAGCCCGTTGTTGGGTAGGGACCGTCTCTGTATGTTGCCAACTTGTACTTCCCAAACGCTTAGTACAGTGTTGTGCACACAGTAAGCGCTCAATAAATGCGATTGAATGAATGAATGAATGAATCTGCCCTGCAGCTTCTGAAGCTTTTTCCCCTCCTAGACTGTGACCCCGTTGTTGGGTAGGGGCCGTCTCTATGTGTTGCCAACTTGTAATTCCCAAGCGCTTAGTACAGTGCTCTGTACACAGTAAGCCCTCAATAAATACGATTGAATGAATGAATAATAGTTGCTGGAAGGATTCCCTCTCAGCGACTATGGTCAAGGCGCCTCCACCCAGAAACCTAGGACACTAGTTGCTACTAGGAGGCCTCAGTGGACAAGGCCTTTGCAAACATAAGCCCTGGAGAGTTTGTTAATAATAACCATTACTGTGGTAATAATAATAATAATGATGGCATTTATAATAATAATAATAATGGCATTTATTAAGCCCTTACTATGTGCAAAGCACTGTTCTAAGCATTGGGGAGGTTACAAGGTGATCGGGTCGTCCCTCAGGGGGCTCACAGTCTTAATCCCCATTTTGCAGATGAGGTAACTGAGGCACAGAGAAGTTAAGGGATTTGCCCAAAGTCACACAGCTGACAATTGGTGGAGTCAGGATTTGAACCCGTGACCTCTGACTCCAAAGCCCATGCCCTTTCCACTGAGCCACGCTGCTTCTCTGCTTCTCAATCATATTGAGCATTTACTGTGTGCAGGGCATTGTACTAAGCGCTTGGGAGGGTAAGCACTGTGGCTCAGTGGACAGAGCACGGGCTGTGGAGTCAAAGGTCATGAGTTCAAATCCCGCTCCACCAATTATCGGCTGTGTTACTCTGGGCAAGTCACTTAACTTCTCTGTGCCTCAGTTACCTCATCTGGAAAATGGGGATTAAAATTGTGAGCCCCCCGGAGGACAACCTAATCACCTTGTAACCTCCCCAGCGCTTAGAACAGTGCTTTGCACATAGTAAGCACTTAACAAATACCATTATTATTATTATTATTATTATTATTATTATTATTACAATATAAAACAGACACATTCCCTGCCCACGACAAGAATTTGAGACCCGGGTTGTGATTAGCTTGTATTAGCTAGATTATTTGCTAGATTAGCTAGATTATCTTGTAGCTAAAGAAGCAGCGTGGCTCAGTGGAAAGAGCCCGGGCTTGGGAGTCGGAGGTCATGGGTTCAAATCCCAGCTCTGCTGCTCATCAGCTGTGTGACTCCAGGCAAGTCACTTCACTTCTCTGTGCCTCGGTTACCTCATCTGGAAAATGGGGATGAAGACTGTGAGCCCCATGTGGGACAACCTGATTACCTTGTATCTCCCCTGATGCTTAGAACAGTGCTTGGCATATAGTAAGCGCTTAACAAATACCAAAACTACTGTTATTATTATTACCCCAGTGCTTAAGCACTTAGTACAGTGCTCTGCACCCAGTAAGCACTCAATCAATCAATCAATCAATCAATCAATCGTATTTATTGAACGCTTACTGTGTGCAGAGCACTGGACTAAGTGCTTGGGAAGAACAAGTCGGCAACACATAGAGGCACTCATCATCATCATCATCAATTGTATTTATTGAGCGCTTACCGTGTGCAGAGCACTGTACTAAGCGCTTGGGAAGTACAAGTTGGCAACATATAGAGACAGTCCCTACCCAACAGCTGTCTCACAGTCTAGAAGGGGGAGACAGAGAACGAAACCAAACGTACTAACAAAATAAAATAAATAGAATAGATAGGTGCAAGTAAGATAAATAAATAAATAAATAAATAAAGTAATAAATATGTACAAACATATATACATATAAATACGATTGATTGATAGTACAGTGCCTGGCACATAATAAGCGCTTAAAAAATACCATTTAAAAAAAAAATTCAGTCATCTATCTGAGAGCAGAGTGAGTCACAGCTCTTTTGGAGACCCAGGATTTAAAGCCTCCTCTTGCTTTCATTCTTGCTGGTTCTGGAGGAGGACTTTTGGCAGCCATCCCTTTGTTCGGAGCAACTTTTCTTCTCCGACTTCTGTGAACGTCCTAAGGGGCAAGGTGACTCACTTTGGCTTTGTCTGGGCGGAAGGACTCGGCTGCCCAGAAGCTTGAGGAACTAGATGGAAAGTTCCATGGAGAAAGCAAGACTTTCCTGCTATAAATTCATATTTGGCTACTGTGAGGCAGCAGAGGCCCCGGAGCGTGTATTTCCTCTTAAATCCTGAAAACACGCGGGTGGGATGCAAAGAGGCTGCGTTAGGGCTGAGTCTGGAATCCCTGATAATGATAATAATGATATTTGTTAAGTGCTTACTATGTTCCCATTTTACAGACGAGGTAACTGAGGCCCAGAGAAGTGCTTACTATGTTCTAAGCGCTGGGGACGATACAGGTTGTATCCTCAATCGTATTTATTGAGCGCTTACTGTGTGCGGAGCACTGTACTAGGCGCTTGGGAAGTACAAGTTGGCAACATATAGAGACAGTCCCTACCCAACAGTGGGCTCACAGTCTTACCTCCTTCCCCTCCCCACAGCACCTGTATATATGTATATATGTTTGTACATATTTATTACTCTATTTATTTTACTTGTACATATCTATTCTATTTATTTTATTTGTTAGTATGTTTGGTTTTGTTCTCTGTCTCCCCCCTTTTAGACTGTGAGCCCACTGTTGGGTAGGGACTGTCTCTGTATGTTGCCAATTTGTACTTCCCAAGCGCTTAGTACGGTGCTCTGCACATAGTAAGCGCTCAATAAATACGATTGATGATGATGATGATGATATGTTTGTACAGATTTATTACTCTATTTTTTTATTTATCTTGTACATATCTATTCTACTTATTTTATTTTGTTAATATGTTTTGCTTTGTCGTCCGTCTCCCCCTTCCAGACGGTGAGCCCACTGTTGGGTAGGGACCGCCTCTCTATGTTGCCAACTTGTCCTTCCCAAGCTCTTAGTACAGTGCTCTGCACACAGTAAGCGCTCAATAAATACAATTGAATGAATGAATGAATGAATGAACATGGGGCTCACAGTCTTAATCCCCAGACAATGGGGGGGTCTTTTATTGCAACTCCCAATTAATTATGTTGGGCGTGCAAGTGAGGGGTGAGGGGAAGTAGAAGGCACCCCTCTGATCTATTCCTTCCTCAGTTTATCCACACTCAGCCAGTGACCCCAACGAAGGGCAGATCTCCATTTGGCTCTAGACCTTAATTTAATCCTTTGTAAAGGAAGAACAATTTTTCTTACCTGTTAAAGAAGATAGTCTATGGGAAACTTGTACTTCCCAAGCGCTTAGTACAGTGCTCCACACACGGTAAGCGCTCACTAAATACGATTGAATGAATGAATGAAAGGCTGAAAATAGCTCAAATGATGCTAACTGAAAATAATAATAATAATAATGTGAAGATAATAATAATAATACCGGTAATAATAATAATGTGAAGATGATAATAATAATACTGGCACCTGTTAAGCACTTACTATGTGCCAAGCACTGCTGCAAGCACTGGGGTTGATACAAGTTAATCAGATTCATCACAATCCCTGTCCTACATGGGGCTCATAGTCTTAATCCCCGTTTTACAGATGAGGCAACTGAGGCACAGGGAAGTTAAATGACTTGCCCAAGGTCACACAGCAGTCAAGTGTTGCTGTGTGTATATATGTTATATGTTATATATATATAAGTATATGTTATACATAAGTATATGTTATAAGTACATAAGTTATATATAATTATATGTTGCCAATTTGTACTTCCCAAGCGCTTAGTACAGTGCTCTGCACACAGTAAGTGCTCAATAAATACGATTGATGATGAAGTGGCAGAGCTGGGATTAGTCCTTCTGACTCCCAGGCGTGTAATCTATCCACTAGGCCATTCTGCTTCTCAATGCTAATAATCATAATAATAGCATTTATTAATAGTAGTATTTGTTAAGTGCTTACTATGCGCCAACCACCATATTAAGTACTGGAGTAGATACAAGATAGTCAGGTACCGCGTGGGCTCTCAGTCCAAGTGAGAGGTAAAACAGGTTTCGAATGTCCATTTTGGCAGATGAGGGAACTAAGCCGCAGAGAGGTTAAGTGACTTGTCCAAGGTCACACAGCGGACAAATGACGGAGTCAGGATTAGAACCCAGGTCCTCTCACTCCCAGGCCCGTCCCTCTTTCCACTAGGCCATGCAGCTTCTAAATGGAATTACAGACAATTACTTCTAAATAAATGCTCAGTAATGACGTGGATATATAGATAGAACAAATCAAAGTCTAATGACTGCGGTTAATTAAACATCAAAGGGAAACTCAAATTGGGATATGGAAATATTTCATCAACTTAGGGCTCCGGGGGGGGATCCATTTTGTTTTCCAGTGCCACCAGCTGGAAGAATAAAGTGCTTTAAATAATATAATGGAATAATTTTTGGAAAGGAAGAATTTTAAACCAACCCCACCCCACCGCCCCCAGTCAGCTACCCAGGACTCTGAAAGAGAAGCGACTTGGCTAGATCCTTTTGTACTATCTCTCTCAAATGGTGCCAGGTTTACCAAATAAATGGCAGTGAACAAATCTGTTGCGAAATCACATACTTCTGAGAAAACCATTTTCGAAGCTCTGAATCAGATTTTTTTGCATCGCATTCCAGTTCATTTTACGTATATTTAATCTCTGCTTGGATCAACATTTTCTCTTAATTCCAATAAAGGCTTGCAAAGCTGTGATTTGTTTTAGGGAATTCAACAGCTTCAGAGAAGCAGCGTGGCTCGTGGCAGCGTGGAAAGAGCCCGGGCTTTGGAGTCGGAGGTCATGGGTTCAAATTCCGGCTCCACCAATTGTCAGCTGTGTGACTTTGGGCAAGTCACTTTACTTCTCTGGGCCTCAGTTACCTCATCTGTAAAATGGGGATTAAAACTGTGAGCCCCCCGGGGGACAACCTCATCACCTTGTCACCTCCACAGCGCTTAGAACAGTGCTTTGCACATAGTAAACACTTAATAAATGCCATTATTATTATTATTATTATGTCTGATATCACCCAAGCAGAAAGATTTATTTCTTCTTTCTCTGATACCCTCTTCCCAGGATTTGGCAGCTTTAAAGTCTGATATTTTTAGACTGTGAGCCCACTGTTGGGTAGGGACTGTCTCTATATGTTGCCAACTTGTACTTCCCAAGCGCTTAGTACAGTGCTCTGCACACAGTAAGCGCTCAATAAATACAATTGATTGATTGATTGATTGATATAATGGAACGGGTCAACCAACTCCGTTGTATCATACTCTCCCAAGTGCTTAGTACAGTGTTCAGCACACATTAAGCCCTCAATAAATACCACTGATTGATTGAGATTATACGCCCACATCCCAACAGAAGGTTTTGCAGCTTCTAACATCTGATATTGCGCAGAAGATTTAGAAGCTTGCGATGGGAATGTTATTCCTCTTGTATCCCAACTCATCTCACTCCAACTGACCAAGTGGAATATTTCACCATTTTGGTATCATCCCCTCAACAACCGTCTCCAAGCTAAAAAAGAAACCCCAAAAGAAGGATTTAATAATAATAATGATGATATTTATTAAGCGCTTACTGTTCTAAACTCTGGGGGAGATACAAGGTCTTCAGGTTGTCCCACGGGGAGCTCACTGTCTTCATCCCCATTTTCCAGAACTGAGGGAAAATGAGGCACAGGGAAGTTAAGTGACTTGCTCAAAGTCACACAGCTAAGAGGCAGAGCTGGAATTTGAACCCATCACCTCTGACTCCCAAGCCCGTGCTCTTTCCACTGAGCCACGCTGCTTCTCGATTTCATCATCCTCTCCCCGTTCACCATCCCCTCCGAAGTTTTCCACTGGGGATAGTGTGCGAAGGCTACAGGTCGACACAGATGGTCCATTTCCATTTGTGTTCAGTCGCACAAATGTGTAGTAAAATCAACCTGAGGGGACCTCCCGTGTCAAACTGATCCACCTTTTTGACACTAAGCAGTTGAGGCTTTGCCTGAAGGGGAGGGAAGAGACGAGTCACCACCCTTTTAATGCAGAAATGAGCACAGTTGTTCATGGAAAGCGGAAAGAATTTTCCACCCCTCCCCACGGGGAGATAGAGTGAAACCACAGCGAAAAACTGACAAGCTCCCTTCTCCCCTCCTGCACCCACCCTAATTAAAATGCCGAAATGACAGTGGCTTTTGAAATGATCCAGTCCCACATGGGAAAGGAATTTAAAAAGTAGGTCTGTTCCATCCTCTTAGGCCTAATGTAATTAAACCTCAATAATTAAGAGCAAATTTGTCGCTAGCCCTGTAGGCATCGTTCAGAAGCCAAATGTGGTGTGCCTGGTTGATTCTTGGTTGCTTTTTTCGGTACCAATTCACAGGAACCCCTGCAATTTCTACTCCTTACTTCTGTAATTAATGAGGAATTTCAAGCAATCACAGTTTAGGGAAAACCATGCTACTATTACTACTACTACTACTACTAATAATAATAACTGTGGTATTTGTTAAGCACTTACTATGTGCCAGGCACTGCACTAAGTGCTGTGACAGAGTCCCTGTCTCACGTGAAGCTCACAGTCTCCCCATTTTACATATGAGGTAACTGAGGCAGAGAAAAGTGGAGTGACTTGCCCGAGGTCACACAGCAGACAAGTGGCCAAGCTGGAATTAGAACCCATGACCTTCTGATTCCCAAGCCCATGCTCCATTTCCAATGAAAACACAACTTCCCCCCTGCCTCCAAAGCAGTAATCAGCCAGCAAGACTGCCGTCTCCATGCACGATGCTATCACTCCTCCTTCCTCTCCCCCTCGTCCCCCTCTTCATTCCCCCGTCTTACCTCCTTCCCTTCCCCACAGCACCTGTATATATGTATATATATTTGTACATATTTATTACTCTATTTATTTATTTTACTTGTACATATCTATTCTATTTATTTTGTAAATATGCTTTGTTTTGGTCTCTGTCTCCTCCTTCTAGACTGTGAGCCCGCTATTGGGCAGGGACTGTCTCTATATGTTGCCAACTTGTACTTCCCAAGCACTTAGTACAGTGCTCTGCACACAGTAAGTGCTCAATAAATACGATTGATTGATTGATTGATCACTCCTGTCACCCTATTATCATTATTGTTATTATTATTATTATTCCATTTGTTAAGCACATACTATGCTTCAAGCACTGTTCTAAGTTCTGGAGTACATACAACCAGGTCAATCAATCCCAGACTGAGCCCCCTTTTTCCTCTCCCGCTCCCCATCCCCCCGCCCTACCTCCTTCCCCTCCCCACAGCACCTGTATATATGTTTGTACAGATTTATTACTCTATTTATTTTACTTCTGCATATTTACGATTCTATTTATTTTATTTTGTTAATATGTTTCGTTTGGTTGTCTGTCTCCCCCTTCTAGACTGTGAGCCCGCTGTTGGGTAGGGACCATCTCTATATGTTGCCCAGTTGTACTTCCCAAGTGCTTAGTACAGTGCTCTGCACACAGTAAGCGCTCAATAAATACGACTGAATGAATGAATGAATGAATCACAATCCCTGTACCACACAGGGCTGAAAGTCCAAGCAGGAAGAACAAGCACAGTGTTTATTCCGATAGCGTGTAAATTCCTTGAGAGCAGAGAAGCAGCATGATTTAATGGATAGAGTCTGGGCCTGGGGGGTCAATAGGTCATGGGTTCTAATCCTGACTCACCCACTTGTCTGCTGTGCAACCTTGGGCAAGTGGCTTCACTTCTCTGTGTCTCTGTTACCTCATCAGTAAAATGGGGATTGAGACAGTGAGCCCCACGAGAAGCAGCGTGGCTCAGTGGAAAGAGCCCGGGCTTTGGAGTCAGAGGTCATGGGTTCAAATCCCGGCTCCGCCACTTGTCAGCTGGGTGACTTTGGGCAAGGCACTTCACTTCTCTGGGCCTCAGTTACCTCACCTGTAAAATGGGGATAATGACTGTAAGCCCTCTGTGGGACAACCTGATCACCTTGTAACCTCCCCAGCGCTTAGAACAGTGCTTTGCACATAGTAAGTGCTTAATAAATGCCATCATTATTATTATTATATGGGACAGAGTCTGTGTCCAACCCGATTTGCTTGTATCCACCCCAGTGCTTAGTACAGTGCTTAGCACATAGTAAGTGCTTAGAGAAACAGCTTGGCTCAGTGGAAAGAGCGTGGGCTTGGGAGTCAGAGGTCATGGGTTCGAATCCCAGCTCAGCCACTTGTCAGTTGTGTGACCTTGGGCAAGCCACTTAACTTCTTTGAGCCTCAGTTACCCCATCTGTAAAATGGGGATTAAAACTGTGAGCCCCACGTGGGACAACCTGATCGCCTTGTATACTTCCCGGCGCTTAGAACAGCGCTTTGCACATTGTAAGTGCTTAACAACTACCATCATTATTATTATTAACAAATACTACAATTATTATTATTAGACAGGTGAGGAAACTGAGGCACAGAGAAGTTAAGGTACCACAAGAGGCAGGTGGCAAAGCTGAAATTAGAATCCAGGTCCTCTGACTCTAAGGCCCATGTTCTTTCTACTCTGCCATGCTGCTCCTCATAACTCCTAAATAAAGTTTTGGACAAAAAACAAGGTACAATTTAAGATACACACTTACCACAGCTATGTGGTGCACTTAACTCTATCCTTACAGAATGTCTTAGGTTATTTGTCTCGCACTCGAAAAGGGTACTCTGTCAGCCAATTTCAATTCAACTTGCTGTGCCATTCTTGCGACATCGGAAAATGCTGAAAAGGTTCTTTGTTACTGAATGGAAATTCTTGAGGTGTCCCCCACAGGCTGTAAGATTTTTGCCATCCTCTCCTTGCTTAATTGCACATTTTTAAATGATGTAAAATTGTCATTTATTGTAAAAAAAAACCACCTTTATTCTATCCTGAACTAATTTAAGGATGTCATGAGGTACTGGGGGCATCCAACTCTGAGGACTCTTTCAGGAGAGTGTTTAAAAATTAAGAGGTTACAGTTCTTTTACCCTACAATCCTCTATGAGAGCTGTCTTAGATAAAATTCTACACTGCATAGATGGACGTGCTTTATGAAAAATGATCAGATTTCCTTTAATGGCTCTTGCCCCTCCCTTCTGAATTTTATTGGGTGTTATTTTCTAGGTTAACACTTATAAACCCCATTTTTTATGTAGTAGTAATAATAGTAGGATTCATGGAGGGAACACTTGGTACAGTGCACTCTACTAGCTTCTTCTGAAGTTCAGAAAATTTATTTACACATTCCTTGCTCATAAGAAGCTTCTTCATATTAATGTCTGTCTCCCCCTCTAGACCGTCAGCTCGTTATGGGTAGGGATGTGTCTGCTAATTCTGTCGTATTGCACTCTCCCAAGTGCTTAGTACAGTGATCTGTAGTAGTAATAGTAGTAGTAATAGTTTAAAATTAAGCACTTTGTGTCAACCATTCTTCTAAGTGCTGGAGTAGATAAAAGCCAATCAGGTGACTGTCCTACAGGGGACTCACAGTCTAAGTAGGAGGGAGAACAGACATTGAATCCCATTTTAACGATGAGGAAAATAAGACACGGAGTAGTTAAGTGACTTGCCCAAGGTTACACAAGAGACTGGTTGTAGGCAGGGAAAATATCTCTTTATTAATAATAATGATGGCATTTATTAAGCGCTTACTATGTGCAGAGCACTGTTCTAAGCGCTGGAGAGGTTACAAAATGATCAGGTTGTCCCACGGGGGGGCTCACAGTCTTCATCCCCATTTTACAGATGAGGGAACTGAGGCCCAGAGAAGTTAAGTTTATTGTTATATTGTACCCTCCCAAATGCTTAGTCTTTATTGAACGCTTACCTTGTGCAAAGCACTGTACTAAGCACTTGGGAGAGTGTACATTATGAAAGAGTCAGTAGAAACAGACAAACCAGTGGGGCTGGAAGAGAGTAACCATCCACACAATCTGTGAGGTGGAAAGTCAGGACTGCAGCTACGCAGAAGTTCTCCTGATCTCTTCAGCTGCATTTGCAGTCTTTTAGACTGTGAGCCCACTGTTGGGTAGGGACTGACTCTATATGTTGCCAACTTATACTTCCCAAGTGCTTAGTACAGTGCTCTGCACACAGTAAGTGCTCAATAAATACGATTGATGATTTGCATCCGTGGGTAACAACAGTGACACCAGTAGCAGCTTTCAACACAAACTGCGGCCCAGCCAGCAAGAGCCTGTTCAGGAAGAACCACAGCATCTGCAATTTATACTTTCAAGTAATGGGGAGGAAATACTCTTACAATGAGATTTAATTGATAGTATAAGAAGAGGAATCTCTGGATCAGGTTCAATCACAAAGGGACATCCAAAATCAGTATCTTGGATCCCTAGGATGGTTCCTTAATGATTTTAACTCCTTTCTTCCTTTCATAATGGAACCCTAATAAGCTGATCGATGCTAAGTGAATGATGCGGGATGATTTTCAAAAGGAGAACATGGTATTACCTCACCCATCCCGGGCTGCACTCTCTTTTCTGTTTTACATTCATTTTCCTAATAGAATATCTTATAACGGAAGGAAATCATTTAGTGAGGGAATGGCTCTTGCAAAAACAATGTCATAAACTGGGAGGGGAAAAAAATGCATGTTTAGCTCCCCCCAGTAAGCTTGTATTGGTCGACAGGGACTAACTGGCCCATTGTACTCCTGGGAAAATCCCAATGAGCAGGTACTATGATAATAAACTCGTGGTATTTGTTAAACGCTTTCTATGTGCCAAGCGCTGGGATAGATAGATACATGTTAATCAGGTCAGACACAGTCCCCGTCCCACATTGAGGCTCGCAGTCAAAGGAGATGGGAGAACAGGGATGGATGCCCCATTTTACAGATCAGGGAACCGAAGCACAGAGATGTTAAGTGACTTGCCTAAGGTCACACAGTCAGCAGCTGGCAGAGCTGGGATTAAAACCCAGCTCGTTGTGGGCAGGAAATGGGTCTGTTGTATTGCTATATTGTACTCTCTCAAGCACCTAGTATAGCGCTCTGCACAGAGTAAGTGCTCAATAAATATGATTGACTGACTGCAGTAAGCGCTCAATAAATACGATTGAATGAATGACTATCTTTCAGGTCATGCTTTTTCCACTAGCTCATGCTGCTTTTCTACAGTGCTGTGCCTGACTCCAGGTGACAACTCTCTGAATCAGAGAGGAAGCAGAGGGGCTACCACCCACCTTCTCAATCAATCAATCAATCTCTCATTTATTGAGAGCTTACTGTGTGCGCTGTACTAAGCACTCGGGAGAGTACACTAGAACAGAGTTGGTAGACTCTGGTAGTCTCAGAGTTGGTAGCTAACAGAATCCCCTAACACACAAGCATTTTAACTGGGATTTCCCAGTAAGTATTTTAGAACTAGCTCAGTCCCGTGAGTCAACAGTGGTGGCTTTCCTAATAGACCTTGCACTCTCTCAGCCTAGTGTGTTAAAAATGGGGTGGGGGCTTGGGGCATGGCAGAGGAACAGCAACAAAAAGGAAAAATCAAAGCGGGAGACTGGAAAAGCCAAAGCCAAAGCCACCCTCTGGGGTCATAGGGTGGCACAAAGGCAGAAGTCCACTGGGAGAAAACGGCGACAGCATTTACAGCATGGACTCGATTGTAACTGTTGAAGCCTCAAAGTCCCGTCCTATTTGGTGGGGTCCCAGAGACCTACTATTGCTATTATTACCATCATCACTACCATTGTTGTTTTTGTTAATATTATAGTATTTATCAATCATATTTGAGTGCTTACTGTGCGCAGTGTTATGACATTGTGTGTCATAAACGCTTGGGAGAATACAATGGTAGAGTATGGGTGGATATGTTTCCTGGCCACAAGGAGCTTAGTCATTCAACACTTTCTAGGTGTTAAGCTCTGGGATAGATATAAAGTCCCTGTCCCCCCACGGGGCTCACACTCTATCGTATCCCCATTTTACAGATAAGGAAACTAAGGCACAGAGAGGTTAGCTGAATCATCCAGCAATTCACAATGTCACCCCACAGGCTGCTTTCAGAGCTGGGACTCATACCCAGTTCTTCTTACTCCCAGATCAGTGATCTTTCCACTGGAACCACTTTACTTTCCCCATCTTATCATGCCTCTAGCTCAACTCCATGGCTTTTCGAAATCATTTCAGAATACGGTAAACCTATATTTACTCTAGACTGTAAGATCATTATATATGATGTGCATATAGCTATTATTCTATTTATTCTGACGGTTTTGACACCCGTCTACATGTTTTGTTTTGTTGTCTGTCTCCCCCATCTAGACTGTGAGCCCGCTGTTGGGTAGGGACTGTCTCTATATGTTGCCGACTTGTACTTCCCAAGTGCTTAGTACAGTGCTCCGCACACAGTAAGCACTCAATAAATATGATTGAATGAATGAATGAATGAATATGAGCAGGGAATGTGTGTGACTATTGTTATATTGCACTCTCCCAAGCGCTTAGTACAGCCTTAGTACAGGCTTAGGAGGCCTTCCCAGACTGAGCCCCTTCCTTCCTCTCCCCCTCGTCCCCCTCTCCATCCCCCCATCTTACCTCCTTCCCTTCCCCACAGCACCTGTATATATGTATATATGTTTGTACATATTTATTACTCTATTTATTTATTTATTTATCTTGTACATATCTATTCTGTTTATTTTATTTTGTTAGTATGTTTGGTTTTGTTCTCTGTCTCCCCCTTCTAGACTGTGAGCCCGCTGTTGGGTAGGGACTGTTTCTATGTGTTGCCGACTTGTACTTCCCAAGCGCTTAGTACAGTGCTCTGCACACAGTAAGCGCTCAATAAATACGATGGATTGATTGATACAGTGCTTTGCACATAGTAAGTGCTCAATAAATACGCTTGAATGAATGAATGAATCATGGATCCATGGTGGATTAAAGGGCTAGTAGAACAGGGTCTCATGGGACCCTTGATTTCATATGAGGTTATCTCATCCACCCTGGGCTCCACTCACACTTGCTCATTTGGCACTGATTGTTTTATGGGACTCATACATGCAGAGTACATTTTCTAAGCATCTGAAAGAACGCAATAGAATTAGTAGGCACACTCCCAGCCCTCGGGAGCATACACTGACCTAGGAAAACCTGCTTTCCAAAAATAACGTCGACTCCAGTCACCACACTGCTCTGATCTCAGGGTCAAGTGAAATTTGTTGATGAGCCCTCTCTGCAAGCTGAAACGATTCTCTAAATTTTTAGAATGCCGGCAGGGATGTCAGAGCTTTTTCCACGGTAGAAAATGCCCTTTAGCTCTATTTCTGCTTGAGTTTTCTCCCCCTTCTAATCCTGAATCAACTAATGACATTGCGCAAAGGGCAGCAATTCACATTTATAATTGAAAAGGCAGTCCTTGAGAGGTACCACAGACCGTATGTGATTTGGCGCTACGTCCAGACGCCCGGGACCTGCGCTTCAGTCGATCCACGTGACAGGTAACATCATTTTAGTGAGAGTCTGAGCAGCAGAGCTGTACTGAGGACTTTCTGCGCGCCTGCGCCCACACTTACCAAAACAAATTCTAAATGCATTGAGTGTTCCTGTGCCATTTAGTCACTGTGACACACATGATGTGACATATCCAAAAATCAGTCTGTGTGTACAAAATTAATCATGGATCACATTCCATGACGTCGAACGACTAAAAGAGTTCTCTTCTCTGGCTAAGAGCCAGGCCCGTCAGAAGGCCTGTGCATGACAAACCATTAAAAATACATTCTGTTGCATAGGGTGTAATCTGGCCCTTGCCTAGATGCAAATCGTTTGGAGTCAGCGTGACAAATTTCAATTCACGTTCTTTGGCGTGTAGAGAATTCGCGGTCCCCCCTGGGGCTGTGTTGATTGCTCAGAGAGGGCAAAGAAAAACCATGGAAATGGGCACGGCCATTATGCCAGTATGTATGCAGGTGAAGAAACCTGGCGGGATCCTTCCCAAAGTTTGAACATCCTGCTTTAAACTGCTAAATACTTAATCCTGGAAATCTGAGACATTGAAATTGAGGGTGGACAAGAAGAGAAATCCTTCAAAAACACTGGAGAAGCACATTGCCTGATGATCTGAGTGACTTGCAGTGTCTACAAAATGATTTTGATGAGAAAGAAGTCCTTGATTGTGGGGAGGGTAATCGTCTGGTCAGAAAGAATACTTTTCAACCTAAGCATGTCCCTGTCCCTGGAGAAAATGCACATCTCCAAAAGGCCTTCTCAGACAAAACCCTCCCTTTCCTCCCTCTTTTTTTTAATGGCATTTATTAAGTGCTTACTATGTGCAAAGCTCCGTTCTGCATAGCCCTGACTTGTTCCCTTTGCTCTTCTCCCCTCCCAGCCCCACAGCACTTATGTACATATCTGTACAATTTTTGTATTGATGTCTGTCTCCCCACCCTAGACTGTAAGCTCATTGTGGCAGGGAATGTGTCTGTTTATTGGTGTGTTGTACTCTCCTAGCAGTTTGTATGGTCCTCTGCACATAGTAAATGCTCAATAAATATGATTGAATGAGCGGATGAATAATCAGAGAAAGGGGGTAGTGCAGTCTAATGGAGAGAAAATGGCCTCGGGAGTCAGGAGAACTGTATTTTAGTGTCACATAGGCCATTGACAAACTATAGGAGCTCAGACGAGTCCCTTAATCCTCTCCATAAAATAAGTATTATTAACACTGCCTCTCTCTTCAAGAGATAAGTGACACGAAAGTGCTTTGGAAAACTTTTAGACTGTGAGCCCACTGTTGGGTAGGGACTGTCTCTATATGTTGCCAATTCGTACTTCCCAAGCACTTAGTGCAGTGCTCTGCACACAGTAAGCACTCAATAAATACGATTGAAGATGATGATGAAAAAGAAAAGTGTAAGGTAAAAGACATAGAGGTTCTAATAAAGTGCAGGATTTTGACCATCTAGAGAGAGAAGGCAGAGCGGGGGAGAAGTGAAGTGTGACTCAAGCTATTTGTTGCTCCCTGGGAATGCACATGTGGCAATTCCATCTGGTGATTCCCGGCATGCTTCACCCCAACGCAACATCACAAGTGACGCTCCTGGCATGGCTCGTTCCCCCATACCCTCTGCTCTAAAACTAGCTTTCCTCCCACCCAACATTATAAAATGATTAAGGCCGCGTGTTAGCAATCAAAACAGTTACCAATTTTGCAAGCTTATGTGAACCCTCCTCCTAGGCACTTGTGTTTGGGCGCCCATGGACTTGTGAAGGTGATCCTGTGTGTTGTCTAGCAGATTTTTTAGATCAGTAATTTTGGCATCACTGGTAGGCAAATCCTGTGCGAAGGAAATGCAGCCTTTTAAGCAGGTGGCCTCCCAACATAGGAAGTCTCCCAGATGGGTTTCACTGAATTAAAATATTTAAGGATACAGAAATCACTAAAAATAAACACGGTTTAACCGGCTTTAAGGTAATGGCTAACTAAGCAGAGTGGGTCTAATGGAAAGTAAAAGGGCCTGAGAGTCAGAGGACCTGGGTTCTAGTCATGGCTGCTGCTGCATGACCTTGGACTAGATTCTGAACTTCTCTATGCTTTAGTTTCCTCATTTGTAAAAATGCAAACAAGATACCTGTTCTCCCTCCCCTTCAGACTGCAAGCCTCATATAGGACAGGAACTGTGTCTGACCTGCCACATAGTAAGCACATAGATAATACCACAGTTATTATCATTATTTTTACTAAATGAAGAAAGGCATTTCACCAAACTTGGGATTGCAATAGGATCTACTTTCCCAAGTGCTTAATACAGTGTTCCGCACACAGTAAGTGCTCAATCAATACCACTGATTGATCGACTGATTGATTGATGTCCTTTTCAAACAACTGGGAATAGTTAAAATTTTACTGGGCAGAAAAAACTACATTTTGGTCATCAGACAAGATACTTGTAATTGCTCTTACAGAGACCACTCTCCTGAGCAACTCTTACTGTGTTTCACAAAGAGCATTCACTGACCTGCAAAATCTGCGTCCATTTGTACGAAATTATTTTTTCCCCTTATCTCAGTACGCTGTTCTGCTTCCCAATATCTGTTCCACTGCAGAGAGAACAGCTCTTCACTTTCATGAAACTTATTTTGAAATTTCAGCGTTCTCTGACAAGTGAATTTTGCATGGCTTTTGCTCCATTCTGGCATAAAGTCTTGATAAAGGAAGCAGCGTGGTCTAGTGGAAAAAGAATCAGCCTGGGAGTCAGGGGACCTGAGGGGTGCTGGGTTTTAATCCCAGTTCTGCCACTTGCCTGCTCTGTGACTTTGGGCAAGTCACTTAACTTCTCTGAACCTCAGTTTCCTCGTCTGTAAAATGAGGATTCAATACCCTCTTACCAAGGCTCTGAGCCCCATATGGGACCAGAACTGCGTCTAATCTAATTATCTTGTATCTACCCCAGCAATTAGTAGAGTGCGTGGCACGTAGCAAGCAAGGCAATTTTGGATAGTGGGGAGGAGAAAGCGGGGACAGCTCACAGTTGGCTTTGGCCTTGGGGAAGGCTCAAACTTAGTATTTAATATTAAAAAAAAGATTGCATTCCTTAAAACTGCCTTGCTAGGCTGAATTTGGTAAGCAAGTGGCCTTCTGTGCACAGCATAGTTCTTCCAGGAGACTGATAGAAATCCAAGTCTCAGCAGCTCACTGACAACTACCCAGGAATGACCATACCACTTATGTGTGGAAATGCTGTATACAACCTAGTTAACTTGCACCTACCTCAGTGTTTTGAACAGTGTTGGAACATAGTAAGAGCTTAACAAATACCATTAAAAAACGCTCTCAGGAAATGGGAACTAAACCAGGCCCAGATTCAATGGTTTTATGATTTGCTTAGGTCGGGCTAGGTCTTCGATTTTCAGCCCAAGTCGGGCTCTAGATCTGACCACTTAGCTAATCCGGAATAAGAATAGAACAGAATAATAATTACTGTAGTATTTGTTAAGTGCTCGCTATATGCCAAGGACTGTACTAAGTGCATGGGTGGTTACAAGGTAATCAGGTCCCACATGGGGCCCATAGTCTAAGTAGGCGGGAGAAGACGTATTGAATCCCCATTTTGAAGATGCAGAACTGAGGCACAGAAAGGTTAGGAGATTTGCCCAAGATCATACGGCAGGTAAGGGGCAGAGCAGGAATTAGAACCCAGGTCCTCGGAGTCCCAGGTTCTTTCCACTAGGCCGTGCTCCTTTCCATATGGAGAATGGAGACCAGGATTGACTTTCCCATCAGACAATGGTCCTCTGTGCTCCTGGCCTCACTAGGCCCCCACTGACCCCCGGGGAAAGCCCTGAGTTGCTCTGAAAAAATTACTCCATTTCTAAGAATTGTGTGGGGGAGGAAGGGGTGCAACTGGGACTCATTTTCCCAGCCGCCCTGAGCCCCGGGGAAAGCCCTGAGTTGCTCTGAACCAATTCCTCCATTTTTAAGAACTGTGGGAGGGAGGAAGAGGTGCAATTGGGACTCATTCTCACAGACCTGGGTTTGGGCACTTTCAATCAATCAATCAATCATTCAGTAGTACTTATTGAGCACTTACTGTGTGCAGAACATTGTACTAAGTGCTTGTGAGAGTACAATACAACAGAATTGGTAGACACATTTCCTGCCTGTAGTGGGCTTATGGTCCAGAGCCAGAGATAGACATTAATGTGAATAAATAATTCATGATATATAATTTATAGATATGTATATAAGTGCTGCAGGGCTAGGCTAAGGGTGACTATCGAAGTGCTTAAGGGCTACAGTCAGCCCCTAGGGCATATAAGTGATGAAGACAGTAGGGTGAATAGGGTGAGGAAAAAAGAAGTTAGGGAAACCTTCTGAGAGAAAATATGATTTTATTAAAGCTTTGAAGATGGGGAAAGTGGTGTTCCATCTGATATGAAAGGGGATGGGGTTCCAGGTCGGAGGGAGGATGTGAGCGAGGGGTCAATAAATCAATCAATCAATCAATCGTATTTATTGAGCGCTTACTATGTGCAGAGCACTGTACTAAGCGCTTGGGAAGTACAAATTGGCATCACATAGAGACAGTCCCTACCCAACAGTGGGCTCACAGTCTAAAAGGGGGAGACAGAGAACAGAACCAAACATACCAACAAAAAATAAGTAGGATAGAAATGTACAAGTAAAATAAATAAATAAATAAATAAATAAATAGAGTAATAAATATGTACAACCATATATACATATATACAGGTGCTGTGGGGAAGGGAAGGAGGTAAGACGGGGGGATGGAGAGGGGGACGAGGGGGAGAGGAAAGAAGGGGCTCAGTCTGGGAAGGCCTCCTGGAGGAGGTGAGCTCTCAGCAGGGCCTTGAAGGGAGGAAGAGAGCTAGCTTGGCGGATGGGCAGAGGGAGGGCATTCCAGGCCCGGGGGATGACGTGGGCCGGGGGTCGATGGCGGGACAGGCGAGAGCGAGGTACAGTGAGGAGATTAGTGGTGGAGGAGCGGAGGTTGTGGGCTGGGCAGTAGAAGGAGAGAAGGGAGGTGAGGTAGGAGGGGGCGAGGTGATGGAGAGCCTTGAAGCCCAGGGTGAGGAGTTTCTGCCTGATGCGCAGATTGATCGGTAGCCATTGGAGGTTTTTGAGGAGGGGAGTAATATGTCCAGAGCGTTTCTGGACAAAGATAATCCGGGCAGCAGCATGAAGTATGGATTGAAGTGGAGAGAGACACGAGGATGGGAGATCAGAGAGAAGGCTAGTGCAGTAGTCCAGACGGGATAGGATGAGAGCTTGAATGAGCAGGGTAGCAGTTTGGATGGAGAGGAAAGGGCGGATCTTGGCAATGTTGCGGAGCTGAGACCGGCAGGTTTTGGTGACGGCTTGGATGTGAGGGGTGAATAAGAGAGCAGAGTCGAGGATGACACCAAGGTTGCGGGCTTGTGAGACGGGAAGGATGGTAGTGCCGTCAACAGAGATGGGAAAGTCAGGGAGAGGACAAGGTTTGGGAGGGAAGACAAGGAGCTCAGTCTTCGACATGTTGAGCTTTAGGTGGCGGGCGGACATCCAGATGGAGATGTCCTGAAGGCAGGAGGAGATGCGAGCCTGGAGGGAGGGGGAGAGAGCAGGGGCAGAGAAGTAGATCTGGGTGTCATCAGCGTAGAGATGATAGTTGAAGCCGTGGGAGCGAATGAGGTCACCAAGGGAGTGAGTGTATATTGAGAACAGAAGGGGACCAAGCACTGAACCTTGGGGAACCCCCACCGTAAGAGGATGGGAGGGGGAGGAGGAGCCTGCAAAAGAGACTGAGAAAGAACGACCGGAGAGATAAGAGGAGAACCAGGAGAGGACGGAGTCTGTGAAGCCAAGGTCAGATAACGTGTGGAGGAGAAGGGGGTGGTCCACAGTGTCAAAGGCAGCTGAGAGGTCGAGGAGGATTAGGACAGAGTATGAGCCGTTGGATTTGGCAAGCAGGAGGTCATTGGTGACCTTTGAGAGCGCAGTTTCCGTGGAATGAAGGGGACGGAAGCCAGACTGGAGGGGGTCGAGGAGAGAGTTGTTGTTGAGGAATTCTAGGCAGCGCGTGTAGACAACTCGTTCAAGGAGTTTGGAAAGGAATGGTAGGAGGGATATGGGACGATAACTAGAAGGTGAGGTGGGGTCAAGAGAGGGTTTTTTTAGGATGGGAGAGACATGGGCATGTTTGAAGGCAGAGGGGAAGGAACCAGTGGAGAGTGAGCGGTTGAAGATGGAAGTTAAGGAGGGGAGAAGGGATGGAGCTAAGGGATGGTCTAAGCCCTCATTTCCTCTTCTCCCACTCCCTTCTGTGTCACCTTCATTTGCTCCCTTTATTTACCCCTCTCTCAGCCCCACATAATTTATTTAATTACATTAATGTCTGTCTGCCCCTCTAGACTCCTTTTGAGCCGGGGATGTGCCCACCAGTCTGTTGTATTGTCATATTGTACTCTCCCAAGCATTTAGTACATTGCTCTGAACACAGTTAAGTGATTGATTGATTGCAAGAGAGACAAGATACAGTGAGTAATTTGGCTTTAGAGGAGTGAAGTGTGTGGGCTGGGTTGTAGTGGGAGGTGAGTGAGGATAGTAAGGAGGGGCAGAGCTGACTGAATGCCTTAAAGCTGATGGTGAGGAGTTTCTGTTTGATGCAGGGATGAATAGGCAACCAATGGAGATTTTTGAGGAGTGAGGAGAGATGAACTGAACAGTTTTTCAGAAAAATGACCCAGGCAGCAGAGTATGGACTGGAGAGGGGAAGGGAGAGACAGGATGCAGGGAGTTCAGTAAGGGGGCTGATGCAGTACCTGAGGAGGGATACAATGAGTAATTGTATCAAAATGGGAACAGTGTAGATAGAGAGGAAGGAGCAAGTTCTAGAGATGTTCTGAAAGTAGAACCCATGGGTTTTTAGTGGGCAAAGAGAGGAAGGACGAAGCAGGGGCAAAGGAAGAGCTTGGATTCATCTGGTCTCAGCAACGGGATGGTAAACTCTTGCCCCTGTGCCTGAAGAGCTTCCCCAACCACTGACTATACTGGATCTGGTCTGCCTATTTGGGTGACTTCCTTGAACTTTAAGACTACGGTTTCCAGATTCCTTGACTTTGCTCTGACCTGAACAGGAGAATGTAGGGAGGTTTCTCCGAGCAAACTGCTCAGATCAATCAATCAATCAATCAATCAATCGTATTTATTGAGCGCTTACTATGTGCAGAGCACTGTACTAAGCGCTTGGGAAGTACAAATTGGCAACACATAGAGACAGTCCCTACCCAACAGTGGGCTCACAGTCTAAAAGGGGGAGACAGAGAACAGAACCAAACATACCAACAAAATAAAATAAATAGGATAGAAATGTACAAGTAAAATAAATAAATGAATAAATAGAGTAATAAATATGTACAACCATATATACATATATACAGGTGCTGTGGGGAAGGGAAGGAGGTAAGATGGGGGGATGGAGAGGGGAGAGGAAGGAAGGGGCTCAGTCTGGGAAGGCCTCCTGGAGGAGGTGAGCTCTCAGCAGGGCCTTGAAGGGAGGAAGAGAGCTAGCTTGGCGGAGGGGCAGAGGGAGGGCATTCCAGGCCCGGGGGATGACGTGGGCCGGGGGTCGACGGCGGGACAGGAGAGAACGAGGTACAGTGAGGAGATTAGCGGTGGAGGAGCGGAGGTTGTGGGCTGGGCAGTAGAAGGAGAGAAGGGAGGTGAGGTAGGAGGGGGCGAGGGGATGGATGGACAGCCTTGAAGCCCAGGGTGAGGAGTTTCTGCCTGATGCGCAGATTGATTGGTAGCCACTGGAGATTTTTGAGGAGGGGAGTAATATGCCCAGAGCATTTCTGGACAAAGATAATCCGGGCAGCAGCATGAAGTATGGATTGAAGTGGAGAGAGACACGAGGATGGGAGATCAGAGAGGAGGCTGGTGCAGTAGTCCAGACGGGATAGGATGAGAGCTTGAATGAGCAGGGTAGCAGTTTGGATGGAGAGGAAAGGGCGGATCTTGGCAATGTTGTGGATAATCTAGAATAATAATAGATAATCTAGAATAAGTATAAAACAGAATAATAAAAATTGTGGTATTTGTAAAGTCGTTACCATGTGTCAAGCACTGGTACTAAGCTTTGGGGTAGATGTGGGATAATCTGTTTTCACATGGGACGCACAGTCTAAGTAGGAGGGAGAAGAGGTATTGGATCCTCATTCTCCAGATGAGGAAATTTGGGCACAGAGAAGTTAAGTGACTTGACCAAGGTCACACAGACTTGGTTTCTTCACTGAACTAGCCCATTATGCATTCGTATGCATTCATTCATTCATTCAATCGCATTTATTCAGCGCTTACTGTGTGCAGAGCACTGCATTAAGTGCTTGTATTAATAATAATAATAATAATGATAGCATTCATAACATCAATGTTGAACTAAGATTTTGATAATTAATCAGACCTCCATGGGCAGCTAATGTGGATGTTGCATTTTGGCTAATCAGTCTGGTTGTAATAGGTGTTCAGAAATGTTTGTTGGGGAGGATAGAAATGCCAGAGGGACTGTTGGAGAGACTCAGATGAAAGCCCCAATATTTTAAACAGCCAGAACTCAGGGAGGTCTGCTATTGATTGTCATAAAAATAAAAGAATCGGATCTATAAAAGAGTGCTGTTCATAAGAGTCCAAGAGGTCAAAGGGGTTTGATTATTTTACATACTGCTACTAAATCTGGACATGTGGTACACAGACAGCTGCTGTGCGATCCTTAGACACCAAGTGGGAGATTGCCACCCTGATGAGAGATAATATGCTTCCAAGAATTCAAAATCCCAGCATTTGTCCAGATGATGTTCTCTTTTGCATCAGAGAAGCTGAGAAGCACAGCATTAGTCACTTAAGCAGCTGTGCCGACCGCCCGCGACGGAATCACTTGTAATTTCTCCGATTTCAAAGAGGATTTCTTTTAGAGGTGAGGATGACTTGGCGGTTCCAGTAGAACTGCCATGCAGGTTGGAACATTAGGTCAGCAAAGAGAAGGTGGGGTGGAGAGGAGGAGGAATTGCGGAACTTGTACTGGAGAAACTTTTTACATTGTGAAGTGACAGCAGCTGTAGCAAATGCCTGGGACACTGAGGACATGAGAATAAGAGCGCTGACACGCCGTATCAATTCAATTTAGGCATTAGTCTTTGGGGTAACAGCTACTGCTGGCAGGTGTGGCTGTAGAGGAGGGAACACTGTCCACAGAGACAGGCAGAGTTGACAAAAGCGTTTTACAAAGTTGTTTTATTGTTTGTTTTTTACAGTCCTGGAGATACGGTGACTCAAGCCACAGGAGCAGCATTTCTCATAGGAGTTGGTCTTTGGAATATAACATTTATAAATTTCAATATCTCTCATTTTCCACAACATGAGATTTCACGGAGATGTTATGGGCTCTCATCTCTTTATTTTTCCTTCTATTATGCATACAGCCTTTCCATTTCCCTCCTGTCACGCCGAACTTTTTTTAATGAATGTTTCACAGTCTCACTCCCTTTTCCCTCCCTGTGCTTTTGTTTCGTATTGCTGCTGTTTGGCTGATGGCTACAGACACCTCCGTGCCTATGCTGCCAGACAAACACATACACACCTTTACCTCGGAGGTAGGGTGCTTTTGATGGCCTTCCCACACCAGTCCTGCCAGCACTGTTGCCACACTTAACACACACACAAGGTACAGCTGTGCCACTGTGGCTGATTCATTTCATTCCCTCTCAGTCCATTGGGGCTTTCATCGCTCTTCATACTTCATTCATTTGTATTTATTGAGCGCTTACTGTGCGCAGAGCACTCCTAGGCACGTACTCTTTCCAATAACACAATCTGTTTCCCATTGCCCCCTATTGTGACCTCCTATCTAAAGAGGATCGGGAAGCAGAGTTGCCTATCGGAAAGTGCTCTGGCCTGGGATTCAGAGGACATGGGGTCTAATTCATTTATTCAATTGTGTTTATTGAGCACTTACCGTGTGCAGAGCACTGTGCTAAGTGCTTGGGTGAGGGCAGTAGAACAACGGACACATTCCCTGCCCACAGTGAGCTCACAGTCTCGAGGGAGAGACAGACATAAATAGAAATAAGCACTTAACTAATGTCACAGTTATTTCTAATCCCTGCTCCTCCACATCCCTGCTGTGTGACCATGGGCAAGTCACTTCTCTGGGTCTCAGTTTCTTTAACTGTACAATTGGGACCTCTCTTGTATCCCTCATGTAGAACGTATCTTGTACCATCATCAATCGTATTTATTGAGCGCTTACTATGTGCAGAGCACTGTACTAAGCGCTTGGGAAGTACAAATTGGCAACATATAGAGACAGTCCCTACCCAACAGTGGGCTCACAGTCTAAAAGGGGGAGACAGAGAACAAAACCAAACATACTAACAAGATAAAATAAATAGAATAGATATGTACAAGTAAAATAAATAAATAAATAAATAGAGTAATAAATATGTACAAACATATATACATATATACAGGTATATATCTACCTCAGGAGTGCTTAGTACAGTGCGTGGCACATAATAAGTGCTTAACAAGTATTAATAATAATAATAATAATAATAATAATAATGGCATTTATTAAGCGCTTACTATGTGCAAAGCACTGTTCTAAGCGCTGGGGAGTTTACAAGGTGATCAGGTTGTCCCATGGGGGGCTCACAGTCTTAATCCCCATTTTACAGATGAGGGAACTGAGGCCCAGAGAAGTGAAGTGACTTGCCCAAAGTCACACAGCTGACAATTGGCGGAGCCGGGATTTGAACCCATGAACTCTGACTCCAAAGCCCGGGCTCTTTCCACTGAGCCACGCTGCTTCCTCTATTTATTTATTTATTTTACTTGTACATATTTATTCTATTTTTTTTGTTGTTGTTAATATGTTCTGTTTTGCTGTCTGTCTCCCCCTTTTAGACTGTGAGCCCGCTGTTGGGTAGGGACCGTCTCTAGATGTTGCCAACTTGTACTTCCCAAGCGCTTAGTACAGTGCTCTGCACACAGTAAGCGCTCAATAAATACGATTGAACGAATGAATGAAAAAGAGGAAAAGCTGAATTACGGGAGTTAGTGACGGGAGTGGGCAAATAATAATAACGATAGCCATCATTATAATCATTATTATCATTATTGAGTGGGGCTGGAGGAAGCGAGGTCATCCCAGCGCTTAGAACAGTGCTTTGCACATAGTAAGCGCTTAATAAATGCCATCATTATTATTATCCCTTCTGCGGTTATGGAGCAGGACTCTACCCACGAAGGCAGATTCAACCGCAACGTGGTAGCCCGGGGCTCTGGAGTCAGAGGTCATGGGTTCAAATCCCGACTCCGCCACTTGTCAGCTGGGTGACTTTGGGCAAGTCACTTCACTTCTCTGGGCCTCAGTTCCCTCATCTGTAAAATGGGGATTAAGACTGTGAGCCCCCCGTGGGACAACCTGATCCCCAGCGCTTAGAACAGTGCTTTGCACATAGTAAGCGCTTAATAAATGCCATCATTATTGTTATTATTATTATTATTATTATTACAGTGCTCTGCACATAGTAAGCGAGAAGCAGCATGGCTCAGTGGAAAGAGCATAGGCTTGGGAGTCAGAGGTCATGGGTTCAAATCCTGCTCCGCCACTTGTCAGCTGGGTGACTTTGGGCAAGTCACTTCACTTCTCTGTGCCTCAGTTCCCTCATCTGTAAAATGGGGATTAAAACTGTGAGCCCCATGTGGGCCAACCTGATTACCCTGTATTTCCCCCAGCGCTTAGAACAGTGCTTGGCACATAGTAAGCGCTTAAGAAGCAGCGTGGCTCAGTGGAAAGAGCACGGGCTTGGGAGTCAGAGGTCATGGGTTCAAATCCTGACTCCGCCACTTGTCAGATGGGTGACTTTGGGCAGGTCACTTCACTTCTCTGTGCCTCAGTTCCCTCATCTGTAAAATGGGGATTAAAACTGTGAGCCCCATGTGGGCCAACCTGATTACCCTGTATTTCCCCCAGCGCTTAGAACAGTGATTGGGACATAGTAAGCACTTAAGAAGCAGCGTGGCTCTGTGGAAAGAGCACGGGCTTGGGAGTCAGAGGTCATGGGTTCAAATCCCGGCTCCGCCACTTGTCAGCCATGTGACTTTGGGCAAGTCACTTCGCTTCTCTTTGCCTCAGTTCCCTCATCTGTAAAATGGGGATGAAAACTGTGACCCCATGTGCGACAATCTAATTACCCTGTATCTCCCCCAGCGCTTAGAGCAGTGCTTGGCACATAGTAAGCGCTTAACAAATACCATTATTATTATTATGAATGCTATCATTATTATTATTATTATTAATACATGTGCTTATTACAGTGCTCTGCACACAGTAAGCGCTGAATAAATGCGATTGAATGAATGAATGAATGCATATGAATGAATCAATCGTATTTATTGAGCGCTTACTGTGTGCAGAGCACTGTACTAAGCACTTGGGAAGTACAAGTTGGCAACATATAGAGACTGTACCTACCCAACAGTGGGCTCACAGTCTAGAAGGGGGAGACAGAGAACAAAACAAAACATATTAACAAAATAAAATAAATAGAATAAATATGTACAAGTAAAATAAAGTACTAAATACGTACAAACATATATACATATAAACAGGTGCTGTGGGGAGGGGAAGGAGGTAAGGCGGGGGTGGGGAAGGGGAGGAGGGGGAGAGAATGAATGAGTGAGTGAATGAATGAATACGATTGAATGAATGGATGAATGAATGAATACGACTGAATGAATGAATGAATACGAAGGAATACGAATGAATGAATGAAAATGAATGCATATGAATGAATCATCATCAATCGTATTTATTGAGCACTTACTATGTGCAGAGCACTGTACTAAGCGCTTGGGAAGTACAAATTGGCAACATATAGAGACAGTCCCTACCCAAAATGAATGAATATGAATGAATGAATGAAAATGAATGCATATGAATAAATACGATTGAATGAATGAAAATGAATAAATACGATTGAATGAATGAATGAATATGAATGAATGAATGGTTGACTATGAATGAATGAATACGATTGAATGAATGAATGAATATGAAAGAATGAACGATTGAATGTGAATGAATGAATGAATATGAATGAATGTGAATGAATGAATAGGAATATGAATGAATGAATAGGAATATCAATCAATCAATCAATCAATCGTATTTATTGAGCGCTTACTATGTGCAGAGCACTGTACTAAGCGCTTGGGAAGTACAAATTGGCATCACATAGAGACAGTCCCTACCCAACAGTGGGCTCACAGTCTAAAAGGGGGAGACAGAGAACTGAACCAAACATACGAATATGAATGAATGAATATGAATGAATGAATATGAATGAATGAATAAATGAATGAACATGAATGAATGAATAAATGAATGAAGATGATGACTATGAATGAATATGATTTAATGAATGAATGAATGAATATGAATGAATGAATACGATTGAATGAATGAATGAATATGAATGAATGAATGCGACTGAATGAATATGAATGAATGAATAAATGAATGAACATGAATGAATGAATGAATGAATATGATGACTATGAATGAATATGATTTAATGAATGAATGAATGAATATGAATGAATGAATACGATTGAATGAATGAATGAATATGAATGAATTAATGCGACTGAATGAATATGAATGAATGAATGAATAGGAATATGAATGAATGAATATGAATGAATAAATATGAATGAATGAATACGATTGAACGAATATGAATGAATGAATGAATGAATGAATACGATTGAATGAGTGATCGCGACTGCTCGAGGGCGACCTCGCCGACAAAGCGAGGGAGCTGGCGCATGCGCGCTGCCCCTGCCGTCCGGGTGCCCGGTGCCCCACACACCCCACCCCACCGCCGGCGCCCGTGTCATCTCGCGAGATTTGTCCATCCTCGCCCCCCGCCTCCGCCGTCGCGTGTCGTCACTTCCGCTCTGCCTACCGGAAGAGGAGGGGGAGGAAGATGGCGGCGCTCGGGGAGCCGGTCAGGCTGGAGAGAGGTAAGTGGTGAGGGGCGGACGACCGCCACAGGGCCCTCAGCCGCAGGGGCGGGGGGAGGGCCCGGGATTGGGAGCCAGAGGTCAATCAATCAATCAATCAATCAATCGTATTTATTGAGCGCTTACCGTGTGCAGAGCACTGTACTGAGCGCTTGGGAAGTCCAAGTTGGCAACATATAGAGACGGTCCCTACCCAACAGTGGGCTCACAGTCTAGAAGGGGGAGACAGAGAACACAACCAAACATACTAACAAAATAAAGTAAACAGAATAGATATGTACAAGTAAAATAAATAAATAAACAGTAATAAATTTGTACAAACATATATACATATATACAGGTGCTGTGGGGAAGCATCTAGAGGCGGTCCCTACCCCACAGTGGGCTCACAGTCTAGAAGGGGGAGACAGAGAACAAAACCAAACATACTAACAAAATAAATAGAATAAATACGTACAAGTAAAATAAATAAATAAACAATAATAAATTTGTACAAACATATATACAGGTGCTGTGGGGAAGCATCTAGAGACGGTCCCTACCCAACAGTGGGCTCACAGTCTGGAAGGGGGAGACAGAGAACTAAGCCAAACATATTAATAAAATAAATAGAATAGATATGTACAAGTAAAATAAATAAATGAATAAATAGAGTAGTATTTGAGCCACTTGTCAGCTGTGTGACTTTGGGCCCACTGTTGGGTAGGGACCGTCTCTAGATGTTGCCAACTTGTACTTCCCAAGCGCTTAGTCCAGTGCTCTGCACACAGTAAGCATTCAGTAAATACAATTGATTGATCTGGGCAAGTCACTTCACTTCTCTGGGCCTCAGTTCCCTCATCTGGAAAATGGGGATTCATTCATTCATTCATTCAGTCGCGCTTACTGTGTGCAGAGCACTGTACTAAGCGCTTGGGAGCCCCCTCCTTCCTGTCCCCATCCACCCCGCCTTACCTCCTCCCCCTCCCCCCAGCGTCTGCATATATATGTTTGTACAAATTTATTGCCTTATTTTACTTGTACATATTTACTATTCTATTTATTTTGTTAATCTGTTTTGTTGTCTGTCTCCCCCTTCTAGACTGTGAGCCCGCTGTTGGGTAGGGACCGTCTCTATATGTTGCCAACTTCTGCATATATATGTTTGTACAGATTTATTGCCTTATTTTACTTGTACATATTTACTATTCTATTTATTTTGTTAATCTGTTTTGTTGTCTGTCTCCCCCTTCTAGACTGTCGGCCCACTGTTGGGTAGGGACCGTCTCTATATGTTGCCAGCTTGTACTTCCCAAGCGCTCAATACAGTGCTCTGCACACAGTAAGCGCTCAATAAATATGATTGATTGATTGATTGATTTGGGCAAGTCACTTCACTTCTCTGGGCCTCAGTTCCCTCATCTGGAAAATGGGGATTCATTCATTCATTCAGTCACGCTTACTGTGTGCAGAGCACTGTACTAAGCGCTTGGGAGCCCCCTCCTTCCTCTCCCCATCCACCCCGCCTTACCTCCTCCCCCTCCCCACAGCGTCTGCGTATATATGTTTGTACAGATTTATTGCTTTATTTTACTTGTACATATTTACTATTCTATTTATTTTGTTAATCTGTTTTGTTGTCTGGCTCCCCCTTCTAGACTGTGAGCCCACTGTTGGGTAGGGACCGTCTCTATAGGTTGCCAACTTGGACTTCCCAAGCGCTTAGTCCAGTGCCCTGCACACAGTAAGCGCTCAATAAATACGATTGATTGATTGATTTGGGCAAGTCACTTCACTTCTCTGGGCCTCAGTTCCCTCATCTGGAAAATGGGGATTAATTCATTCAGTCGCACTTACTGTGTGCAGAGCACTGTACTAAGCGCTTGGGAGCCCCCTCCTTCCTCTCCCCATCCACCCCGCCTTACCTCCTCCCCCTCCCCACAGCGTCTGCATATATATGTTTGTACAGATTTATTGCTTTATTTTACTTGTACATATTTACTATTCTATTTATTTTGTTAATCTGTTTTGTTGTCTGGCTCCCCCTTCTAGACTGTGAGCCCACTGTTGGGTAGGGACCGTCTCTATAGGTTGCCAACTTGGACTTCCCAAGTGCTTAGTCCAGTGCTCTGCACACAGGAAGTGCTCAATAAATACGATTGATTGATTGATTTGGGCAAGTCACTTCACTTCTCTGGGCCTCAGTTCCTTCATCTGGAAAATGGGGATTCATTCATTCAGTCGCGCTTACTGTGTGCAGAGCACTGTACTAAGCGCTTGGGAGCCCTCTCCTTCCTCTCCCCATCCATCCCACCTTACCTCCTCCCCCTCCCCACAGCGTCTGCATGTATATGTTTGTACAGATTTATTGCTTTATTTTACTTGTACATATTTACTATTCTATTTATTTTGTTAATCTGTTTTGTTGTCTGTCTCCCCCTTCTAGACTGTGAGCCCACTGTTGGGTAGGGATCGCCTGTATATGTTGCCAACTTGGACTTCCCAAGCGCTTAGTACAGTGCTCTGCACACGGTAAGCGCTCAATAAATACGATTGGATTAATAAATGAATCAGTGACAACCTCCCCCTCCCCCCCGCCCTACCTCCTTCCCCTCCCCACAGCCCCTGTATCTGTTTGTACAGATTTATTACTCTATTAATTTTACTTGTACATATTTACTATTCTATTTATCTTATTTGGTTAATATGCTTGGTTTTGTTGTCTGTCTCCCCCTTGTAGTCATTCATTCATTCGTATTTATTGAGCGCTTACTGTGTGCAGAGCACTGGACTGAGCGCTTGGGAAATACAAGTTGGCCACATTCATTCATTCATTCAATCGTATTGAGCGCTTATTGTGTGCAGAGCACTGTACTGAGCGCTTGGGAAGTACAAGTTGGCCACATATAGAGACGGGCCCTACCCAACAGCAGGCTCACAGTCTAGAAGGGGGAGACAGACAACAAAACAAAACATATTAACTTGATAAAGTGAATAGAATAAATATGTACAAGTAAAATAGAGTAATAAATATGTGCAAACATATATACAGGTGCTGTGGGGAGGGGAAGGAGGCAAGACGAGGGGGAGAGGAAGGAGAGGCCTCAGTCTGGGAAGGCCTCCTGGAGGAGGTGAGCTCTCAGTAGGGCTTGGAAGGGAGGAAGAGAGCTAGCTTGGCCGATGTGCGGAGGGAGGGCATTCCTCTAGACTGTGAGCCCGCTGTTGGGTAGGGGCCGTCTCTATATGTTGCCCACTTGTACTTCCCAAGCGCTTAGTACAGTGCTCTGCACACAATAAGCGCTCAATAAATACGATTGCATGAATGAAAGTACAAGTCGGCAACAGATAGAGACGGTCCCTACCCCACAACGGGCTCCCAGGCTTGAAGGGGAAGCAGCGTGGCTCAGTGGAAAGAGCCCGGGCTTTGGAGTCAGAGGTCATGGGTTCAAATCCTGGCTCCGCCACTTGTCAGCTGTGTGACTTTGGGCGAGTCATTTCACTTCTCTGGGCCTCAGTTACCTCATCTGGAAAATGGGGATTAAAACTGTGAGCCCCCCGTGGGACAACCTGATCACCTTGTATCCTCCCCAGCCCTTAGAACGGTGATTGGCACATAGTAAGCGCTTAACAAATACCAACATTATTATTAACAGCCTCACAGGACGCTTTACGCATTGTAGAGCCCACTTCATTCATTCAGTCGGATTTATTGAGCGCTTATGATGTGCAGAGCACCGTGATAAGCGCTTAATAATAATGATAATAATGATGGCATTTATTAAGCGCTTATTATGTGCCAGGCACTGTCCTAAGCGCTGGGGAGGATACATGGTGATCAGATTGTCCCACGGGGGGGCTCACAGTCTTAATCCCCATTTTCCAGATGAGGTAACTAAGGCCCAGAGAAATGAAGAGACTTGCCCTAAGTCACACAGATTAGTAACAATAATAATAACAATGATAGTATTTGTTAAGTGCTTGCTACGTGCGAAGCACTGTACTAAGCGCTGGGGAGGACACAAGGTGATCAGGTTGTCCCACGAGGGCCTCCCAGGCTTCATCCTCATTTTACAGATGAGGGAACTGAGACATGATGATTCATTCATTCATTCAGTCATATTTATTGAGCGCTTACTGTGTGCAGAGCACTGGACTAAGCGCTTACAAAAAGCAGCTTGGCTCAGTGGAAAGAGCCCGGGCTTGGGAGTCAGAGGTCATGGGTTCGAATCCCGGCTCTGCCACATGTCTGCTGTGTGACATCGGGCAAGTCGCTTAACTTCTCTGTGCCTCAATGACCTCATCTGTAAAATGGGGAGGAAGACTGTGAGCCCCACATGGGACAACCTGATCACCTTGTATCTCCCCCAGCACTTCGAACGGTGCTTTACATATAATAAGCACTTAACAAATGCCATCGTTATTATTAAGTGCTCACTATGTGCCAAGCACTGTTCCAAGCCCTGGAGAGGAGACAAGGTGATCAGGTTGTCCCATGTGGGGCTCACAGTCTTCATCCCCATTTTACAGACAAGGCAACTGAGGCATGATGATGATGATGATGGCATTTGTTAAGCACTTACTATGTGCAAAGCACTGTTCTAAGCGCCGGGGGGATACAAGGTAATCAGGTTGTCCCACATGGGGCTCACCGTCTTAATCCCCATTTTACAGATGAGGGAACTGAGGCCCAGAGAATAATAATAATAATAATAATAATGGTTTTTGTTAATTGCTTACTACAATGATAATAATAATGTTGGTATTTGTTAAGCGCTTACTATGTGCCAAGCACTGTTCTAAGCGCTGGGGAGGATATAAGGTGATCAGGTTGTCCCACGTGGGGCTCACAGTCTTAATCCCCATTTTACAGATGAGGGAACTGAGGCCCAGAGAATAATAATAATAATAATAATGGTTTTTGTTAATTGCTTACTATAATGATAATAATAATGTTGGTATTCGTTAAGCGCTTGCTATGTGCCAAGCACTGTTCTAAGCGCTGAGGGAGGTACGAAGTGATCAGGTTGTCCCACATGGGGCTCACAGTCTTAATCCCCAGTTTCCAGATGAGGTAACAGAGTCCCAGAGAAGTGAGGTCACTTGCCCAAGGTCACACAGCAGACATGCGGCAGAGCTGGGATTCGAACCCACGACCTCTGACTCCCAAGCCTGGGCTTTTTCCACCGAGCCACAGTGCTTTTCTAATGAATGAGTGAATGAGCAGGAAGGAGGGGGAAGCAGCGGGGTCGGGGGCCATGGTGGGCCTGGAGTTGGGAAGGGGGGAGCCCGCTGTTGGGTAGGGACCGTCTCTATATGTTGCCAACTTGTACTTCCCAAGCGCTTAGTACAGTGCTCTGCACACAGTAAGCGCTCAATAAATACGATTGAATGAATGAATGACCAGCCTCCAGGCTGTTGGCATCAGAGGAGCCAAGTGGGCAGCCTGGGTTGTCCGTAATGGAGCCACAGCGAGTTCTGATGGTGTTGACACCCATCTACTTGTTCTGTTTTGTTGTCCATCTCCCCCTTCTAATAATAATAATAATAATAATGATAATAGCATTTGTTAAGCGCTTACTATGTGCAAAGCACTGTTCTAAGCGCTGGGGAGAATACAAGGTGATCAGGTTGCCCCCCGTGGGGCTCACAGTCTTCATCCCCATTGTACAGATGAGAGAACTGAGGCCCAGAGAAGTGATTTGCCCAGAGTCACCCAGCTGACAGGTTCAAATCCCTGTGTGACTTTGGGCAAGTCACTTAACTTCTCTGTGCCTCAGTTACCGCCTCTGTAAAATGTACTTGGACTTCCCAAGCGCTTAGTCCAGTGCTCTGCACACAGTAAGCGCTCAATAAATACGATTGAATGAATGAATAAAATGGGATTTAGACTGTGAGCCCCCCGTGGGACCTCCCCAGTGCTTAGAACAGTGCTTTGCACATAGTAAGCACTTAATAAATGCCATCATTATTATTATTATTAAGTGGCAGAGTTGGGATTAGAACCTCCCCCTCCCCCTCCCCATCCCCCCCGCCTTGCCTCCTTCCCCTCCCCACAACACTTGTATATATGTATATATGTTTGTACGTATTTATTACTCTATTCATATATTTATTTTATTTGTATGTATTTATTCTATTTATTTTATTTTGTTGATATGTTTTGTTTTGTTGTCTGTCTCCCCCTTCTAGACTGAGCCCACTGTTGGGTAGGGACCGTCTCTATATGTTGCCAACTTGTACTTCCCAAGCGCTTAGTACAGTGCTCTGCCCACAGTAAGCGCTCAATAAATACGATTGAATGAATGAATGAATGCAGAGCACTGTATGAAACACATGGGAAAGTATAGTAGTGTTAGTAGACGCAGTTAGTAGACATGATCCCTGCCCATAATAATAATAATAATTTGTGGTATTTGTAAAGTACCAGGCATTCCTCTAGGCACCGGGATGGGTAGAAGCTAATTGGGTTGGACACAGTCCCTGTCCCACATGGGGCTTACAGTCTTAATCCCTATTTTACAGAGGCACAGAGAAAGTAAGTGACTTGCCCAGGGTCACACAGCAGACAAGTGGCGGAGCCAGAATTAGAACACAATTAGACTCTAGCGGACCAAATTGCATCAGTTAATCATCATTAATATTTGTTGAGTGCCCACCTTGTGCAGAGCCCTGTATTAGGCACTTGTGAAAATATAATAGAAAGTAATCATGATCTCTGCCCACTGGGATCTTACAGTCTAGAGGGTGAAACAGATGCTAAAATAAATTACAGGTAAGGGGTAGCAACTGAATATAAAGATCTGCATAATTGCTGTGGGAGGAGAGGATGGGTTTAGTGGGTTAGTGCACTACCAGAAGGATTGCAGATGAGGTGGGGCTTTCTGGGAGAGATGTGTCTGTGTTGTCGCGGTGGGTCAGAGATGACTCGAGGGCATAAGACAAGACAATCAATCAATCGTATTTATTGCACACTTACTGTGTGCAGAGCACTGTACTAAGCGCTTGGGAAGTACAAGTTGGCAACATATAGAGACAGTCCCTAACTAGACTCAGTTGCATAGGATGCCTGCTATGGCACATGCATTATTCATTCATTCAATCGTTTATGCCGGGTGTGTTGCATAATAAATGTAAATAACAACATGTATGACATTTTGTGGGAGTTTATCTGAATGCGCCCAGTTCTAGGGCGTTTCTCTGGGGCCAACTCTCTTGTGTTCAGTACAGTGCTCTGCACACAGTGTGCAAACAATAAGTACCCTTCATTGATTAATTGATCGATTGAGGGCCATATCATCCACCCCTCTCCCCCAAAGCCCCTGAACTCAGAAGCAGGACCCAAAGTAGGGGAAGGTAAGAGACTTTAAATGCCATAGTTGTACCAGACAGGGAGCAGGCCATCTGAAATCAAGACTCTAGTATAATACCAGACTGATGGCAATTCTGCTCACACACCTGCATGAATTCTCAGGCCATCTGAAATCAAGACTCTAGCATAATACCAGACTGATGGCAATTCTGTTCACACACCTGCATGAATTCTCAGGCCATCTGAAATCAAGACTCTAGTATAATACCAGAACTGATGGCAATTCTGCTCACGCACCTGCACGAATTTTCCATCTTTCTGATTTTCCCTGTCTGCTCTCCTACCCTGGGGTAGTAGCTGAAGAGTGGGGAGAGCTGTTTATTGTGTGGAGAAGGCAAAAAGTAAAGATTTGGGTTTCTTTTCCCCTGGAAATCAGTCACCTTCCCAATTAAGTTGCTGTCTCTGCTTTTGCTCACCTCCCCTTCCACCTTTCTGGGACTGGCTATAGAGAATTTTCAGATGGAGATTAAAAACTGAAAGCTTTCTGATAATTATAGGAGAGTATTACTCTGTAATGAAATGTTCTCCCTATAGAACATTTGGCATTCACTATTTTTAGTGATACTATTTGCTTCAGTATCAACTTTGAAAACTGTTTGGTTCGTCCCTTTTCCCCTTCACCCCGTTGTGTAAAGCCTCCTCTAGACACCCACACTGTTGCTATGCTCCAGGAAACAAAGAAATCCCTAGAAATCCTTAAAGGGATTCTTTAGTAGGCAGTGAGAAATCATTGGGGAGAGCTGGATCTCGGAAATCAGTGCCTGTAGTTGTGCTTTCCGTTGATTTTTTTTTCCAAATTGGTGTTCCCCTTTTGAAGGCTCTTTGAGTGGCATGCCGTCCCAGATCCCATAAGTACAGATTTTTCCCTCTTCCTGCTCGCCTGTTAATTAGCATCAGCTTTGAAAGGAGATTAGCTCTTCTGGGAGGGTTTGCTTAGTGAATGCTGAGAAGGTGACATCTTCCTTCTCATTACACTGCCACTATGCTCTATGTATGGAAACAAATCTGTGTGCTGTTAGGAGGAGGAGGTGTTTTAGAGCGAGCTCCAGGCTTCTGAAGTGGTTGACAGCATTGCCCAGTTTAAGAATAGGGTGACTGTGTGAAACATCTTACCAGGCAGGATCAGCCAGCCTCGTAGTTTCGGTGGTGTTGATTTTGTTCTTGCTTGTGTGTGCAGTGTCCTCTCTGCTCATTTGTTTTATGGTGCAGCAGCAAAACAGGGAAGGCTGAGATTAAGAAATATACTCTTCCTAAAATATGGGCGGGAGAATTCTGATTTGTGGCACATCAATCAATCCCTCAATCGATGGAATTTTAATTTTAATCAGTAGTATTTACTGAGCCCTTAGTGCAGAACATTGTACTAGACACTTAGAAAAATACAATAAATTTAGCAGGCAAAATCCACACTCTCAATAAAGTTCCAATCAAACAGGTAGTCCAAAACTAAGACTACAGGGAGGGTGAAGGAACTAAGTTGAAAGATATGTACATAAATACTATTTTCTCTAATCTCCTTAAAGCCTAGACTCTTCCACACTGTTGCTATGCCCCGGCAACAGGAGGAAATGAAGGAATCCCTAATGATTCCTTAAGGGAATTCTTGAATCAGCAGTGAGAAATCATTGGGGAGAGCAGGATCTCAGAAATCGGTGCCTCTGGTTCTGCCGTCAGTTGATTTTTAAGTGTCCACTGTGTGCAGAGTGCTTGGGAGAGAACAGTACAGTTTGCGGACTTAGGTCACTGCCCTCCAGGAGTTTATAATTTAGTTGGGAAGACAGACATTAAAATAATTTACGGATTCCCATCCTGAAAGCAGCTTTGGGGAGCAAAAGCCACTGATTCCTCTCTGACCAGAAACAGGGTAAGGGGACAGAACAGAAATGGCACGTTGGGAGCAGACATCAAAAAAAGTTTAATAGAACAAAGTGACAAAGGTGAACTTGAGTTGTATTAATTACAATAAATGTTTGCCTTCTGCAAAGTTTACTCAGTTTTAGTGAATTCCCTTATGCTTCAGCTTTGTCCCCAAGCCTCTCTGTAAACATGATGACCTTTCAATCCCAAGCTAATTAAGGTATGGTTCTCCAGTTTCCATGCTTGTGACCTCAGTTGTCACCCCTACTTCCCTCTAGCAGGTTTGACCCTATTAAATGTCCCTTTACATTGTTCTTCCTAATTGTAAATGTTCTGTTTAGGCTCCGGAGAGGCTAATCCTCTTAAACCCTAAGGAATGCATTTGAAAAAACCCAATCAGATAAACGTTGACCAGACTGTTTTTGGTTCTGTATTATCTCCAGATATCGGTAGAGCAATTGAGCTGTTGGAAAAACTGCAGCGGAGTGGAGAAGTGCCACCACAGAAGCTTCAGGCTCTGCAAAGGGTTCTTCAAAGTGAATTCTGCAATGCAGTGAGGGAGGTGAGTGGCCGGACTAAAGCACCTTAAGCATTTTGATGAACAGAAAATTTTCTAATTTCGATTTAATGCTTCCTGGTGAGTTTTCCCAGTGGGAACAGGAAAGCCCTAGTCCCGAGGCTTTGGGACCTAGAACCTGCACAGAGGAATTTATTTAAGGGCTAGTAAATTGAACAGCATTACGTCAACTTTCTCTTCGCTGCCAGTTGTGTCCCCCGTGGGGCACGGAGTGCAACAGATGAAAAAGCAAATGGTACATTGCAAAGTGCACTCAGACGTTTTTTACATGCAAGACCCATTTACGGACCAAGGGGCTGGAGCATAGCGCCTGTGCTGTACTGTAAGCACCAATCAGTCAGTCTTTGAGCGCTTACCATGTGCAGAGCACTGTACTAAATGCTTGGGAGAGTACAATAGAACAATAATACAGAGTTGGTAGACACCATGATCCAGAGGGCATTTGCTGTGAAAGCCACCGTGATCTTTTTCCCCCACCTTACGATCTATTTTTCAGGACTCCCACTGGACATGTTCAGATCATGAAGCAGTCAGTTGTATTTATTGAGCGCTTACTGTATGCAGAGCACTGTACCAAGCCCTTGGACTAGAGAAGCAGCGTGGCTCAGTGGAAAGAGCACGGGCTTTGGAGTCAGAGGTCATGGGTTTGAATTCCGACTCCGCCACATGTCTGCTGTGTGATCTTGGGCAAGTCACTTAACTTCTCTGGGCCTCAGTTACCTCATCTGTAAAATGGGGATTAAGACTGTGAGCCCCACGTGGGACAACCTGATCACCCTGTATCCTCCCCAGCGCTTAGAGCTGTGCTTTGCACATAGTAAGCGCTTAACAAATGCCAATTATTATTATTATTAGATCCCTGGTATCCTGATTCTGAGAACAGTGGCTTGGGAGTCAGAGGTCATGGTTTCGAATCCCGACTCCACCACTTGTCAGCTGTATGACTTTGGGCAAGTCGCTTCACTTCCCTGGGCCTCAGTACCCCGGCTTGGGAGTCAGAGGTCATGGGTTTGAATCCCGGCTCTGCCACTTGTCTGCTGTGTGACCTTGGGCAAGTCACTTCTCTGGGCCGCAGTCACCTCATCTGTAAAATGGGGGTTAAGACTGTGAGCCCCACGTGGGACAACCTGATCACCCTGTATCCCCCCCCAGCGCTTAGAACAGTGCTTTGCACATAGTAAGCGCTTAACAAAATGCCATCATTTATTTTTTACCCTCATCTGTAAAATGGGGATTAAGACTGTGAGCCCCACGTGGGACAACCTGTTAACCTTGTATCTACCCCATTGCTTAGAACAGTGCTCGGCACATAGTAAGCGCTTAACAAATGCCATTATTATTGTTACTTTTACCCGGGACCAACACCAGGGCTAAGGCTCTCTAAGTGTAAAGTATACGAGGTTTTTAGAAGTCTTTAAGAAGTGTTTGTGTGTGGAGGACTCTGTTTCTCTCTGTCTGTTTTTCCCTCTCTCTCCTTTTCTCTCCCCTTCTCTCCCTCTCTCCCCCCCCCACCCCCCAACCTGGACTTTTGACTCAGAGTTAAGTACGGGTGAAGAGATAGGAGGAGTCATGCTGCCATTAAACAGAAGTAAGAAGAAGAGGGCAGTTAGTGGCTGTCACTTCTAAGATTGGGAAAAAGTGCTAGGGTAGGGAGAGTGGAGGGGAATCAACTCTAGGGAGAGGAGAAGCCTGGAGAGGCACAGTGGTGTTCAGGAAAGATAAGCTAGGGGGTGAAAAAAGATGGGAGAAAGGGAAAAGAGAATTGAGCATCCGGAAAAAGGAAAAACAGGTAGTCAAAGAGATCATGGGGCAAGGAGTGTATCTCAGTGCTTAGTACAGTAAGTACAGACAGTAAGTGCTCAATAAATACGATTGAACAAATGCAAACCAAGGTCAGTCAATAAAACGGTCCCCTTCTTACCTGTTTATTTCTTCTACTCCAAAGAAGGAAGGAAGCTCATTGAGAGGAGGTTAAAAGAGGAGGTCCTCCCCCTCCCCATCCCCCCCCTTACCTCCTTCCCCTCCCCACAGCGCCTGTATATATGTTTGTACATATGTATTACTCTCTTTTATTTGTACATATTTATTCTATTTATTTTATTTTGTTGATATGGTTTGTTGTCTGTCTCCCCCTTCTAGACTGTGAGCCCACTGTTGGGTAGGGACTGTCTCTGTATGTTGCCAACTTGGACTTCCCAAGCGCTTAGTACAGTACTCTGCACACAGTAAGCGCTCAATAAATATGATTGAATGAATGAATGATAGCTAGCTTAAAGGCGGATGGAAAAGGCCAGGAGTGATGGTGAAGAGAGAAAAGGGACATGATGGGGAAAAGAAAAGGTGTGGTGATATTATTGGGACATTAGTCTTTTAAAGCTGCTTAACTTCCAACTAAATAGCATAACTTGAAGTAAATAAAAAATAACCCAGACTTGTTTTTTTCAGGTTTATGAGCATGTGTATGAAACGGTGGACATCAGTAGTAGTCCCGAAGTGAGAGCCAATGCTACTGCCAAGGTTAGTCTTCCTGCACCTCCTGTGTCTTGTCACAAAGCTAAAGACCGAGGTTACAAATAAGCAATGTTGAAACCCAAAGGGGAAAATGATCCAAAGCCCAGTTGAATTTGCCATGGTTGAGAAGTAAGTTAATAGCAGGTAAATAAGTATTTCTTAGCAGTTGCTTTGCAGGTGACATTTTCATTTCTTTTTAAATCTAGACTTGTCTTAAATCACTTTCGGTTGAGTGGTAGCATATTAATTTATTAAAAATGTTTCTGTGTACTTTTTCTTGAACTGGAGATTCCACTGACAGTCTTAGCACTAAAGCTCTGAGCCTTATAGCCAGGGCCTTGAAGAAGTATTCCTGAGTCACTCCTATTAATAGACATCCGTTTTTCCTCAGATGAGTTGATTCGATTTGACTTAATTCAGTTTCATTTTCTGAACTAACACCCACAGCATAGGGACAACAAGTTCCATCTTGCCTTCTGAGGTCCTCACCTATGTTATAATACAGTACAGAAAGCAAACAGTCAACATGGTTAAATATTTACGTTGGCAGGTACTAAAACATGCATAATAGGGAGTTGTCCCCACCTTTCTACCTATCTGGAAATTTTCCCTGTGTATGGACTATTAAATGGTCATCTTCTGCAAAGATCATTAGTGGTTTTCAGAACTTTCAAAAAGCTCTATGTGGTGTTTCACATCAGATGCAAATCCTGAATAAGAATGACTTTTATCAGGTTTTTCCCAGCTTCCTCCTCTCATGTCTCCCCACTGCCCACCCGTTTACCTTCACTTCCAGTTATCCTTTGATCAGTTGCTGTAGTAGTTGTCTTTTCTTCCCATCCTAGATATGCTATATGTCTCGGCCATCTTTTCTGGTCTTTGTCCATGTTGTCCTCGGCCCCCTGGAAGGGAAGAGGCTATCTTACCATTCAAGTTATCTTCTCTCTGTCTAAAAGTTGCCCAAATTGTGGTCTCTCTTTTTAGACAATAAAAATACTGAGTTTTCCACACCTTCTGCCCTGAACTCTCCATCACCCTGAGAGTAGGCAAGAATTTTGAACTTTCTTTTAGAAGTACTGTACTTCAGGTATAAATTTGGATAAGATCAATCAATTATTGGCATTTATTGAGCCCCTGCCATGTGCAGAGCACCATACCAAGTACTTGGGAGAAAACAACACGGAGAGTTGGTAGACGCATTCCCTGCCCACAGTGAGTATACAGTCTGGAGGGAGAAACAGAAATGAACATAAATAACCTTCCGCCCTGAACTCTCCATCACCCTGAGAGTAGGCAAGAATTTTGAACTTTCTTTTAGAAGTACTGTACTTCTAGTATAAATTTGGATAAGATCAATCAATTATTGGCAGTTATTGAGCCCTTGCCATGTGCAGAGCACCATACCAAGTACTTGGGAGAAAAAAACGCAGAGAGTTGGTAGACACATTCCCTGCCCACAATGAGTATACAGTCTGGAAGGAGAAACAGAAATGAACATAATTTATGGTATAATTTATAGATATGCAAATTAAGTGCTGTGGGGCTGAAGGTGGGGCAAGTACCAAATGCCCGGAGGTCATAAGATTAGTCTGTGAATGCCCCTATTGGGTTTAAAACAAAACAAAACAAAACCATAAATGCCGTTAGTGGATCAGCCAGTGATCCATCCGTCTCCATAGCAATGACAGGTTGCTTGATTCTCCCTGATTTCCACCTTAGTATTTGGGAGGGGGTACCATCTTAAATGTCTCTGTTTTTCCCTTTTCATCCTTAAATCTCCCTATAACCCATTTTGAATTTCATATGTACTACCTTATCTGACAGCCTCCCCTTGAGCCTACTAATATTCTTGGCCTGCACAACTTCGCAGCAGAACAAATTTCAAATATATAAATATATACCACCTCCTATGTGAAGTGTATCTTTCTGTTTGGAATTGACCACATTCAGGCTTCACTAAGTCTCATCGTGTTCTGGTGTTATGGGATTTGGTGAACCCAGTTCAGTGTTCTCCCTCTCCAATTGTAGTTTTCAATCATGTGCCCCCCTCACCCGTCAGTTTTCATCTTTACAGTTTGAAGAATCCAAAGCTCGTCCATCTTTCGCATACGGAAGCTACTACCTTCTCTGGCTCCATTAGATATGTAGGGTAAATGCAGTAAATTACGATAAGGTTTGTAAAAAAAAAAAAAAAAAGATTTTCAAAACTTATTTCAGGCCACTGTTGCCGCATTTGCCGCAAGCGAAGGACACTCTCATCCCCGAGTTGTTGAACTACCGAAAACAGAAGAAGGCCTTGGATTCAACATTATGGGAGGCAAAGAACAAAACTCTCCTATTTACATCTCTCGGATCATTCCAGGTGGCATAGCTGACAGACACGGAGGACTAAAACGAGGGGACCAACTTCTTTCTGTTAATGGAGTGGTAGGAATCATTTTTCCTTCTTTCTGTTTGTAGTAATCTCTTACGACAACTTGAGGGTGTATGTCGTTCATAGGGTCTTTGGAAAGAAGTTAACTTGGGCAAGGTGGAAAGACATTTCATTATTTACTGTTTATAGGGGACAGCATCGGTTAGCACAAAAGTCGTTTTTAAAACCGACAGGATGTTTTACGTACCAAGGTAGTGTAAGTCAGAGAAGCAGCGTGGCTCAGAGGAAAGAGCGTGGGCTTTGGAGTCAGAGGTCATGGATTCAAATCCCGGCCCCCGCCAACTGTCACCTCCGTGACTTTGGGCAAGTCACTTCTCTGTGCTTCAGTTACCTCATCTGTAAAATGGGGATTAAGACTGTGAGCCCCCCATGGGACAACATGATCACTTTGTAACCTCCCCAGTGCTTAAATCAGTGCTTTGCACATAGTAAGCGCTTAATAAATGCCATCATTATTATTAACAAAGAGTGGGTGAAGCAATATTTCCGTTTGAGTTAATGAATGGGGAAATTACTTATCTGGGTAACCTCTTAGAGTGAAGAAACAGAGCAAATGTGATCTTGGAGATCACTTGGCGTAGATGCTTTAGCATCAGTACAAGGAAATAAATGATCTGGGTCACTGCATATATTCAGGTCTCATTAAGTCTATTTTAGAAAGTCCTCAATTCTGAAATTCCTTGTTAACACATTTTGCTTTGTCTTGTTTTAAGAGTGTTGAAGGGGAGCACCACGAGAAGGCCGTGGAACTGCTGAAGGCAGCTCAAGGAAAAGTTAAATTAGTTGTTCGATACACCCCAAAAGTCCTGGAAGAAATGGAGTCACGATTTGAAAAAATGAGATCTGCAAAACGCAGGCAACAGCCCTAATGTGCTATAGCTTAATTTATTAAACCTTCCTGTTTCATTTTGCGTTTAGCTAAAATAATTTCACTTGTGACCTACTGCACTTCCCAGGATTATAAAATGATATTTCCATAAAATACTATATTCCATTTTATAAATGCTTATATTGACACCATCTATGGTCCAGAGAAGTTTAAACTTTTTTCTCACAAGAAAAAGGAAGAGGTGAAGAGGGCAATTCTGTCCAGCTGTTTTTACAAATCTTTTTTCAAATGCAGATTTTGTCATAAAGTTGTTATAGACTTTTTAAAAAGGCTTTTTTAATATCAGGATGTACTTTTACATGCATCATCTTTTTTTAAAAAAGAAATTAGCTTCCTTCATTTGGCTGCTTCCGTAAAGGTAATGAGTCTTCAACTCTTTTTCGTTATGAGCTGAATTTTCATTTCCTTGTAAAATCACCTAGAAATTTTACAAGAAAAATGCCATTCTGTAAATCAGCTACAGCGGATCATCACAATCGATTCCACGTACTGGACATGGTCAGTACTACTTTTCTATTGTGTGAGGAGCACACAGTCATAATTCGGGATGCTGTGGAGTTTTTTACATTTATTCGAATCAATGTACAGTACGTACTCGTATATAACTATTTATAAAAAAAAATTGAGAAAACCCTGAAACAATCATTCCTAAAATTTCTATTCTTTCATACTTTCATACTTTAAGCGCTTAGTACAGTGCTCTGCACACAGTAAGCGCTCAGTAAATGCGATTGATGATACTGACATTTGAGCGACGAGACAAGGAAATATAATCCGATTGTCCAAATACGTGTAATCACAAACCAGCTTTAGTCCAGAATTCCAATTTCAAACTTGTTTCACATTTGTATTCTTAATGGCGTTCATTTGAATGCACAGACATTTGTACAATATTTTAATCCTGCAATTTCTTAGAGGTGAGTCCCTTTGGAACTGGGAAGGTGTGGAGGAGGGGGTGTGCAAAGGAGAAATAATAATTAGTCTTAATAGAGTGTTCTCCCTCTTTTAGAAGATTTTAAGCTGCAAAGGAGAGATATCGAATTTTAGATAACGATGAGCCGCTCCGTGCACAGCAGACCGAACTGTAGGTTGTCTTTGGTTATGATACTGTTCGCTAGGCAGATTAATTGAGGTTAAGGTTCAGGACAGAATAAGAAGAAACGTCTGTGACCACTTCGTTCCGTGGAAATCAAAGTGTCCTCAATCCCTGATTCAAAGAGAATAGCAGTGCGTTTCCCGTGTTTTGAATCAAAACCTTGTATTTCTGAAGTACTTCTCCAAACAGTTGTAGTTGCAGACACATTTTCAAAGAAGAACTCGGAGAACGCTTTCCAAGTTTTTGACTTGGGGGTGAAAAGCTGTTCGCCCAAATAGAGTAGCCGACAATTTTCCGGACTGTCTGCTCGGTGTCACTGTTTAACTGGAAAGCGGCCTCACCTTTGACTGTGAATAGAAAACTTGGAAAAACTGAATTGTAGACAGTTTACAGGCTCGTCTAGAATGAAGCATTCCAAGAAAACGTGGCTTTTTCGAGTCCAGCGTATATGAAAGGTGATAGCTGAAGCAACGTGGAGAGGCTGGACCACCTCATGACCCAGTAGAAGTCACTATTTGTAAAGTTAGTCCAAGGAGATTAGAAACGTAGATCTTTTCTGCATGTTTATAAGCACTGTGGGCCTGTAAAGAGGATACCGGTTTTTAATAGTTCTCATCGTTGGGTTGAATCGAACACTGATATTTATCACGTAGGTATCGAGCACTGGATTGCATGTTTGAGTCTGTCTTGTCCTCTGCAAAATGTTGCTTGTTATTAGTTATACCATGTTGTTGGATGGTATATATTTCAGGATCGGTAAATGTTTTGGAATGTTGAGACCAAAATAACTTGTTTAGGAGAATTATGAGCATCTTTTAATTTAATTGTAAAATTATTAGAAATATTTGTTGTAGAGCTTTATATATTAAAAAGAGGAATTGGTGCAAATGAAATTATTGTAACGTGTATATCTTGCATTAAAGGGTAAAGTGTACTGCATTTGCAGTAGTTTCTAAAGGTGGGTCAATCATTATTTATTTTGGTTTCCTGGTTCAGTATCCCAGCTGTCCTGAAAGCTTTCAGCCAAGTTAAAACTTTTTTAAATGTTAAAATACAGTAAGTTGAGTACATTTTTTTTCCCTGATATCATGGGCCACAGTCTGTCCTTTGGGCCTCTTGACTCCCTTTTGTCGCTCAAAATACAGATGAATCAAGTAACCATGGAGTAATGGATTAATACTGAGCCTACGTAACCACACTTTCTTTGTAAGTAAATTATTTCTTCACATGCATTCAGTTCTTTAGCACTTGGGCTTAGTGACTTACGTTACAGAGAAAATAATAAAATGTAGTCAAAAATCTTCCTACGGATATTCTATGGTAACTCCATAATAAGGGAAAAGGGGAACTGGATATGCCTTGAAGGCAGGGATCGTAAATACTCCTGTACTCTCCCAAGAGCTTCGTAGAGTGCACTGCAAAAAGTAGAATCTCAACAGTATTACCGATCGGTTGACACAATGAAGGCACCACAAGTAAAAATGCATTTGTGACATTTCCCTTTCTTTTCCATTTATTTGTTCACTACACAAAGAATGCAGCACACCTTTTTGACTCTGAATAGGTGAGCAATTCCATTTGGAATGAATCTAGCCATTCTTAACAATGGATTAGTTTGTGCTCCTGGTTCTTTTAAAATGTGGGCATTGCGTTACTGCTAAACCACATAAAAACCTGCACGATCAGACTCAGGATGTCCAACGCCATATATGCAAGTCACTTCTTCCACCACTACAACTTTAACCTAACAGGCCATGTTGGATGACCATCCCGATTCTCTAATAGCGTGGAGTTGAAAACATGCGTTCTGGCAAAATTGGATATACAAATACATTACACTCACAGTATAATTTATGTGGCAAAACTCCACTTAATACTACTACCAGTTTCTAAATGATCATGTGTGTGTTATCTTTTAAAATGGACAAAATAGATTGTGGCCTCCTTTGCTTTTTCTAACATGTGCTTACAAGTTTAATTTTTAACATTTGACCTCCTAAAATAATTTTACTAAAATTGATTCTTGAAACTTTTAGTTTGTAGTTTTTGCAACTTAATTAAGCATACTTAAAGGGAAAATAGATATTTTTGAATACAGAACTGAGGAAAAGATTGAGTCTTCAAGTAAAGGAAGTATTAGGTTACAGTAGCCTCGTTTCACAGAACCTGACGTACCAGATGTTTAAAACAAGTAATAATGTTTTCCCTTTATTGTTCTCCAACTTCTCTCAAAGTAGGTTTTCAAATACCATGGTTTATTCAAATGTGCATCTTTCAGTGGATACTATTTAGTTAGCCTTCAGCAGAAAAAGGTGGTTCTGAATAAATCAACCTAATTTGATGTGGTTTTAGAAAAAATGTGAGCAACTGAGAATCTCGGAAAGCCACTGGAGAATCAAGTACTCTTTAGCCATTTCATTCATTCATTCACTCGATTGTATTTATTGAGCACTTACTGTGTACAGAGCACTGTACTAAGCGCTTGGGAAGTACAATTCAGCAACAGAGACAATCCCTGCCCACAGCGGGCTCCAGTCTAGAAGACTGGTCATTCATATATTAGTTTCCACCACAACATAGTGCTAACAGTTCTATTTTGTAATTGAATGTATGGATTTTCCAACAGATTTTGTCACCCTTCGGTGATTTTGCAAGAAGTCGGACTGCTGATATTTTTTTTCTTTCCAGTGTCTATTTTTTCAGAATTATGTACACCTCAAATTCAGTTTAATCCATCACATAGCCTAAAATGTTAGTTTCAATGATTCAGAAGTGTCACAACTCATAACCCAACTCAACTCAGGTTTCATTTTTAATATGCAGCAACCGACCAAGTATTCTGTATCTTTAATTTTTCCATCTGGATTTTAGAACAGTAAATAATGTTCAAGATGAATATGGATCACCTACTAAAATTAACTTCAAGTTTGAACCCCCCGAAACCTAGCATTCCTTGCTGAGTCGAAAGAATGCTGGTGTGATACACCTAAAGAAATGCTCCCAACCAAACCCGCCTTTCCTCCATCCTAGTTCAGTACTTTTAGACAGAACCTTACAAGCCTCAGACCCGACTCCAAACCTGAAAGTATCCACTGAGATTGCGATATCGGTGGGGAAGGAAACTGATCCAGGAAGCGGCAGACGTCGTGCAGATCATAATGGGGGACAAAAAAGATGAGGGGATAATTGGTCTCATCCTATCCCAACTGGATTACTGCATCAGCCCCCCTCTCTGATCTCCCGTCCTCCTGTCTCTCCCCACTTCAGTCTATGCTTCACTCTGCTGCCCGGATTATCTTTGTGCAGAAACGCTCTGGGCGTGTTACTCCCCTCCTCAAAAATCTCCAGTGTCTGCCTGTCAACCTACGCATCAAGCAAAATAAGGTGAGCCATTAAAAATGGATTGTTTTGATACTCCTGGGAGAACTGTATGGATTTTAGTCGGCGCGTTTTACGTTTTCAGATTCCTAAATTAGCTGATGTTGAAGTGATAAGGGTTTTAGGCCATACAGTATTTGCTTTGGAAGTCTTGAAATGTTCAATAATTAAAAAGCATTTAGCTTGTTGGTTTGTCCTTCAAAATAACCTCAGCACATTTTACCTGATTTCTGTATACTGTTAAAATTAATTTTGTCTTTTAATTCTAGGACAGCGTTAATCTTTAAATTATATTTAAAAAGAAGCACATGAGGCTATTTGGTTCTATTTTTATTGTCCATTTTTATTTTTTTATTTCTTGACAAGGCTAATTCAGTGAAATAATGTCTGAACATTCTTGACCCCATGTGCTTTTTCTTCCCTCAGCATAAAGATAAATCACTCAGTTTCCATGACTATGTTCTGCCTGGTGTAAGGAGCTGTAAAAATGTAATTACTAGCATGAGTTGAATACTGTAACTTCCTTTGCTTTATTGAGAACAAGACCAACTGCTCTCGTTTTACTAAGCCTATATCATAGGTCCTCTGGCTATTGTTTAGAGTTGTGGATTCATTTTAAAGAACACCAAGGTGAGCATTCCTGACCTCATTTGTTCCGCCAGAGTATTATAAGCTCACATTTGTTGATGCGTGTTTTTGCTTTTTATTTAAACCGATTTTGAAGAGAGAAAATACCAGCCAAGCTTGCAAAGAGCCAACGAGTAGTTGGTAACAAAAATTAAAGAGGTACCTGCCTGTATCTTAATATTGCCAATATCTGACTGTTTAGCCAGCTGAAGATAAATATGGTGCTACTGCTACTCTCATTTCAGCACAATTGGGATGAAAAACTCTTTACTGAAGTGGGACAGGGTTTTTTTCTGAGATTAGCAATCAACCAGTGGCATTTTATTGAGCATTCACCACGTAGAGAGCACTGTACTACTGCTTGGGAGAGAACAATACAATAGAGGAGGTAAGCACAATTCCTGCCCACAAGGAGCATAGAGTTTAGAGGGATTACAGCTTCATCAGTGCCTCAATATGGGGCCAGGAGTTTATCTGATGGATGGTTGTGGCCAGGGCTCCTGGCAGCTGAGTGACAACGTGAGTCCCCATCTGACCTAACCCTCCTGTCTGTCTGCCTCAACTCCAGAGGTGCTGTGAGGCAAAGACAGAGATCTTGGTTGGAAAAACCTGAAAGGTCATCTATCGGGTATGTTCGCATCCCAGGGAGGGCTCAGAGGCTTTGGGAAAGCGGTCAATAATGCCAACAACGTTGGTCCTATCTTCACAGCACAGTCCGTTCACCAAATTTTGTTGGTTTGACCTTCACGTCACTAAAGTCCCCTCCATCCAAACCGCTACCACATTAATCCAAGCACCTATCCTAGCTCACCTCGATTACTGCATCAGCCTCCTCGCTGACTGCCCTGCCTCCTGTCTCTCCCCACTTCAGTCCATACTTCACTCTGCTGCCTGGATCATTTTTCTGTAAAACTGTTCTATCCCTGTTTCCCACATCCTGTCTCTAGCTTGGAACTCCCTCCGTCTTCATATCCGACAGAGATGATCACTGTCCCCACCTCCAAGAGGCCTTACTTAACTAAGTCCGTATTTCCTCTTCTCCCACTCCCTTCTGTATTCATTCATTCATTCAATCGTATTTATTGAGCACTTTCTGTGTGCAGAGCACTGTATTAAGCGCTTGGGAAGTACAACTTGGCAACATATAGAGACGATCCCTACCCAACAACGGGCTCACAGTCTAGAAGGGGGAGACAGACAACAAAACAAAACGTGGACAGGTGTCAAGTTGTGCCCTAGCATTAGGATTTTTACCCTTTATTCACCCCCCCATCAGCCCTACATATACATATATATGCATACGTACATATATACGTAATTTATATATATATAATTATGCACATATATTAATGTCTCTTTCCCCCTCTAGACTGTAAGCTTGTGAGCAGGGAATGTGCCTACCAACTCCGTTGTACGATTAGATCAGTGCTCCACACATAATAAACACTCAATACAATTGATAGAATGCTTAAAATTGGATCCGTACCATAACATTTCAGTTTCCTCGATCTGGACTGTTTTCCTAATAAACTAGGTCCAAGCAGACAGAGTCAAAGAAGCATTTGAAGACTGAAGTTTTTATAATAGGGGATGGAGGGGTAAATCCGGACAGGTTCTTATGGTTCGCTTGTTAGTGAACTCGGGAATTTCAGCTTATACAATATTTGTCTTCCCAGCTTCATGGGTGCTGGGGTTCGTGAAAAAGAAGTTAGTTGTTAATACCTTTTAAACATAAAACTTTCAAATCTTTGCAGAACACGTCTGCTCTTCAAAACAAGTGTGTATCCTCCCTTTGACCTCGGTTAGGATAGTAAGCTTTTAGATGGCAGTAATCCATGGCTCAAATGCTCAGCCCTGATTTCACGATGGGGGACAAAAACACTTTATGACTGTTTGGATTCTGACAATGTCTAACCTAAAGGAATTCATGGCTAGTAGAAAAACCTTAAAGAACACTGGAATCTAAAACTCCATCTGAGCCCCTTTATTGCTGTGTGTCCTAGTTTTGATGTTGGTGTTGGAAAGTCTGGTTTTTGGGGAAACTGGAGCTTTAAAGCAATTATTCTTGACCTGTTGTGAAAGACAGAAGGCAGGCCTAAGACGAGTAGAGAGTTGTTCATGTGTTCGATCCGCAGGAATTTTACCTAAAAGGTTTCGTATTATTCTTTTTAATTTAATGTCTAAAAGAATCCAGAGGCAGGAAGGAAACATTGCGACTCATCATTAATTGCAACTCCTGAGATTAGGAATCTAAGTTGTCCAATTACTACAGTACTCCATGTGAATGTTTTAAAGTCCATTTCACATATATGAGTCGTCATTAGGTGGTGAATAACTAAATTACATAACTAGAATTTGCCGAATTGGTGAGTAGTTATAAGTAATTTGCAAAGATTTAAATATAATGCTTCTGAAGTCATATTTCATCTAAGTATTTAGCACACTGGAAAATATCTCTGTATTTTACAACATGGTTTTGGCTGTTGATTTTTTTTACCCTTTTGTAAAAACAGAAGTAAATTATAATGAATTGAGAATATAGTACTTTAATTTGCTAATCTGAATTAGATTATTCATTCAAGAAGGAAGCTTTTAGTGTAGATTCAGTCTCAGGAAAGCCGTTAATTTCCACAAAAATTTAAAAATAAGAGGTTTCTATTTTTATTAATAACGGAAGCTGGTAGGAGAAAACCAATCTTACGTCAAAATTTAACTGTAAGTGAAAAATGCTACTGTTGGGAATTTTATCAGTTGTTGAAGCTTCAACAGCTGCCTGTCACTTAAGCATTTTCAAATTTGCACTTAACTCCTGGCAGATTTTTTCAGGACTTATGTGTTAATAAGTGACATTAGTTCTGTCACTGTCCCTGTCCCTGTCACATAAGTGACAGGGAAGCAGCAAGGCTCAGTGGAAAGAGCCTGGGCTTTGGAGTCAGAGGTCATGGGTAAAAATGCCGGCTCCATCACTTGTCAGCTGGGTAACTGGGCAAGTCACTTAACTTCTCTGGGCCTCAGTTCCCTCATCTGGAAAATGGGGATTAAGACTGTGAGCCCCCCGTGGGACAACCTGATCACCTTGTAAACTCCCCAGCGTTTAGAACAGTGCTTTGCACATAGTAAGCGCTTAATAAATGCCATTATTATTATTATTATTATTCTGAGAAAGTTAAACCTCTTCATGCCAAGCAGATCCTTTCCTGTCATTAGGTTAACAAGGAAAGCAAGCTGAATGCAGTCAACTTGCTTTTTCCCAGATCTACCCCCAGATGTTAAGAAACTGGAAAATTGGAAAGGTCTGGAACACTCTCTTGGGTGAAAGTTGGTGTTTTTGTGGCTCGTGCGCGTGACTTCATCAGCTGCCCAAGCAAAGTGATGCTATGGCAAAACTCAGGCATGCCACCCCAACTGCTGTTACAGAGGCAAGTTGGAGCCGAAACACCTCCGACCTTCCCTGAGTACTCTCTGGTGGAGTCGCTAAGGATTTTTACTCGGGAACAGTACACAAACGGGCTGAGATGGCATCCTCTTCCCATGAGCCCTAAAACTGCTAACCTCCACCATTAGATCAGCACATAAGCAGGATTCCAACCGTGTCTCTAACGACCGCCCAGATTTTGACAGGTTTTGCTTAGTTTGGTCTCAAATCCAGTCCCATTGTGTAAGCAAGAAGGGTCAACTGAGAAGAGCAAGGAGGAGGAAAGGAGAAAGGTCAGACGATGAGGAAGGCATGACAGGAAAAAATTCCAAGTGGAAGGGCTGATGAGAGAATCAGCAGTGAGACTGGATAGGTGAAGGGTCTTCCAGGCCTACTGGGAGGTGGGGCGAGGAACCAAAATGAACATCTCTCTGTTTCCTCTGCTGTGCTCTGTCCCTTTAAAGGATGCTTGCAGCCTGGTGCTCTGCACACAGTAAGCGCTCAATAAATACGATTGATTGGTGAGGAGCGTCAGGAACTAGTTCTCCTCATGTCTAGCCCCTCTTTCTGTCATTGGTTTCCACCTTCTCTGAACGAGGAAGGTGAAGAAAATGAATGAATTGGCAGCGTTATGTGACCAGCTTCAGCTTCCAAAATAAGAATAATAATGATGGCATTTATTAAGCGCTTACTTCAGCTTCCAAAATAATAATAATAACGATGGCATTTTTTAAGCGCTTACTATGTGCAAAGCACTGTTCTAAGCGCTGGGGAGTTTACAAGGTGATCAGGTTGTCCCACGTGGGGGTCACAGTCTTAATCCCCATTTTACAGATGAGGTAACTGAGGCCCAGAGAAGTGAAGTGACTTGCTCAAAGTCACCCAGCTGACGAGCGGCGGAGCCGGGATTTGAACCCATGACCTCTGACTCCAAAGCCCGGGCTCTTTCCACTGAGCCATGCTGACTGCAGATTTGGAAGGGGCTGGATTTTGAAAGTCAGAAAGGAATTATGGCCTGGAATCTCAAAGCAGCACAACTTACATACCCATTAAAAAAACACATCCGTTAATGCCTACATTAAGCAACTAAGATTTACATATAATAGTTTCGGAAAGAGATGGTCGAGAGATCTGTAATGTATCAATAGCAAATAGTAAAATCTATGAAGATTAAAAGGAAAACGCTTCGCTATTTTATCTTACAGAAGCTGTCAATAGCTTTGAAGAGCTCCTCTTCAAATTTTCAGAGTATGCACTTGATTGCTTGACCTTAAATGACATCTGTGAGTGAATAAAATGTTTCCATTTGGTAACCCCAGGTGGGAGAATGTTATCCTCGGAGGAGTAGAAATTCTGATGCCTTTATATACTGGGAATTCCAGCAGAGAAAAGTCAAAGGGTAGGTGATAGGGCTGTTGACTGATTTGAAATACAAATTCCTCAGTGCCGTGCCTCTGACCACGATGCCACCAAGGGTGGAGCAGTGTTTTAAGTAGTTTAAAAACCTCTTTAAAGAGGTTTTAAAGAAAAAAACCTCTTTTTTTAAAGCAGATAATACCTCACAAAGTGAAAGGGCCTCGCACTAAAGTTAGATACAAAGGTCTTTGCATCTATCTACACCTTCTCTCCCCGTATATCTGTTCTTTGTCACATTTTGTGAACTGTTTGAAAATTTCAACTTGGAGAGCTTTGCATTAAAGGAGAAATCCAGACTCAGAACTTAGTTAGGAGTACCTTACATTCTGAATTTTAAGTAGGGGTAGCACGGTCCTGGCCATCAGATAACATTAAAAATGGCTGGTGACATAAATTCCAAGGGAATCAGATGAAAATCCGCCCAGATTTCTGTCTCTCCTGCCTGCAGGAGAAGCAGCCTGGCTCAGTGGAAAGAGCACGGGCTTTGGAGTCAGTGGTCATGGGTTCAAGTCCCGGCTCCATCAGTTGTCAGCTGTGTGACTTTGGGCAAGTCACTTCACTTCTCTGTGCCTGTTAGCTCATCTGTAAAATGGGGATTGACTGTTTGCCCCCTGTGGGACAACCTGATCACCTTGGATCACCCCAGTGCTTTGCACATAGTAAGCGCTTAATAAACGCCATCATCATCATCATCCTACAGAAATCTTAGGGAGGCTTCCATTGCAAAAAGCCTCCCTTGACTTTTGCAATAGATCCTAAGGGCTACTGTTAACGCTATGTTGTGGTGGAAACTAATAATCTGTGAATGACTAGTCTTCTAGACTGGAGCCCGTTGTGGGCAGAGATTTTCTCTATTAGTTACTGAATTGTACTTCCTAAGTGCTTAGTACAGTGCTCTGCACACAGTAAGTGCTCAGCAAATATGATTGAATGAATGAAAGACCACAGCCTCTTGGCTCAGACCTAGAACAACTTGTCATGAACTGCTATAATCAAGTCATCCATCAGCAGACACATCATTTTTTAAAACATATAATAGGGTTTTTTTTTTACAAATTTCAATTTAGACTTTTACAAAGTTTTACCAAACACATGCAAACGTGGCATTTCATGCCAACCTTAAAAATCCTCCAATTCGGAGTCTCTGATTATAGTATATGATCCCGAAGTTTCCTGAACTTTCTACTTACTGTATACCTCCTCTTCCTGAAGTACTTATCCAAGATGATCCAGTCTTTCTCCCAAGGCTAGATGCTGAGTGGCCCAGTGGAAAGAGCATTGGCCTGGGGGTTAGAGTACCTGGGTTCTAATTCAGGCTCCCTCACTTGTCTGCTATGCGACCTTGAGCAAGTCATTTAACTTCTCTGTGCTTCGTTTTCCTCAACTGCAAAATGATTTAATACCTGTTCTTCCTCTTACATAGACTGTGCGCACCATGTGCGACAGGGACAGCGCCTGGCCAAATTCACTTGTATCTTCGCCGGCACTTAGAATAACGCTTGACGCATAGTAACAACATTTTAAAAAGTTAAAAAAAAAAGGACAAGATTGAGGTACAGTGAGTAAGTTGAGTATCAGGGGAAAGAAGTGTACAGATTAGGTTTAGTGGGAAATGAGATAGGAAGGAGGGGGTGAGCTGATTGAGTGCTTTAAAGCCCTTGGTATAGGGTTTCTGTGTGATGCCGGGGTGGTTGGGCAACCGCCTAATGGAAGTTCTTGACTGGGGCGATGTGTGGGCCCCAAAAGTGAGCAAAGTAGAACAGGACTGGAAGCTCCTTGTGGGCAGGGAACTCCTCCACCAACTCTGTCATATTGTGCTCTCCCAAAAGCTTAGCCCAGTGATCTGTAAACAGTATGTGCTCAATAACTACCAAAGATTGATTGATCGATTTAGGAGTGGACTCTCCAGTGTTGGATTGAACAGTTTTTTTCAGAAAAAAATGATCCAGGTGGCAGATTGAAGTAAGGACTGGAGTGGGGAGAGAGGGCAGTGAAGAAGCTAATACAGAAGTCAAGGAGGAAGGGATATTAAAGGTTGGATCAACATAAAAGCAGTTTGGATGAAGAGAAAAGGTGGGTTTTAGTGATGCTGTGAAGATAGAATCAACAGAATTTGGTGACAGGCTGAATATGTGGGTTGAATGACAGAGATAGGCAGTATTCAGATTCTGTCAGTATAAATGTGGAACGATACATTTGCTAAGGAATAGATCCTCTGGATCTATATATAATATATTATATATAATACAGGAATAGATCCTCTTCCTGTAAGCTCGCTGTGGGTAAGGAATGTGTCTATCAACTCTGTTATATTGTACTGTCCCAAGTACTTAATACAGTGCTCTGCACACAGCACTCAAGTATGATTGATTGATTTCTAAAGTCATAAAGTCTAAAGTCATTTCTAAAGTGCTTGACACTCCCTACCCCCATGAACTCTTTTTTTAAGTGCCCCTAAGGGCAAGCAAAGGTTCATATATGAGCCACATTTGTGAAGAAAGATGACTTGTACTAGCCAGAGGTTCAAAAGTATAAAAAGAAGAAATGAATCCTTCATTCCATTTTAAAGTCCATTCGAGTGCACTTTCTAATTCCCCCATTTTGTCAGATTCTGAGGTTTAACTCTGAGTCCCTCAAAAATAAAATGTAGCTTGGAGGCCTGCAGTCTCTTTTTCCTGACTCCGGATTGCCAATCTCCCCCAGCCTATTGACCACAAATGGGGGAAGCCTTTATTAAGTCAGCTCTTCATTTGAGTGTGGGCCCCAAAAGTGAGCAAAGGAGAACAGGACTGGAAGCTCCTTGCGGGCGGGGAACTCCTCCACCAGCTCTGTCCTATTGTGCTCTCCCAAGAGCTTCGCCCAGTGCTCTGTAAACAGTATGTGCTCAATAACTACCGAAGATTGATTGATTTAGGAGTGGACTCTCCAGGAGGTTTTGAAGAGTTACCAAGTTATAAAGAGCTGAATTTTTTGTTTTTTTCAGCCCTGCTTGGAAACTCAGGGCCTGTGGTCCTCAACAGTATTTATTGACCCGTGACTACGCAAAGTACCATTTTAGGTGCTTGGGAACATTACTGTAGAAGTCATCCACCGAGATTGGGCTCTCAAATCAATCAATCAATGGAATTTTTGACTGTTTACTGTGGGCAGGGCATGGACGAAGTACTTGAGACAGTACAACACGGTTGGTAAACACAATCCCTGTCAGTCAGTCAATAAGTCGTATTTAAGGATCTTACAATCTTGTGGAAAGAGCTGACAATCTTGTACATATTTACTATTCTGTTTAATTTGTTAAAGATGTCCAGCTAGCTTTACTTCTATTTATTCTGATGACTTGACACCTGTCCACATGTTTGGTTTTGTTGTCTGTCTCCCCCTTCTAGACTGTGAGCCCGTTGTTGGGTAGGGACCGTCTCTATCTGTTGCCAACTTGTACTTCCCATGTGCTTAGTACAGTGCTCTGCACACAGTAAGTGCTCAGTAAATATGAATAAATGAATGAATGAGGGAGAGAAGCAGACAAATTGCCAGATATATAGTAAATAATTAAAAGACTAAGAGCCTAGTGACAAATGATTAAAAAAACCAAGCTCAGGCAATTAAATAGATAAACAAAGCAAATTCCCATGAGTGCTAAGGTGGCTGTTGGAGTGAGGTATACCAATTTATTCCATTTATTTGTTCAATGATTCATTTTTTTTTAACATTTGTTACTAATTAAACATTTTCCTTTATGTTTCATTGTGTTTACACCGTCTGTGACAGCCTGTCTCCCCAATAAGATGATACGTGCCTCCAGGATAGGAACTGTGGCTTCTAATTTGATGGTATGTATGCTCCCAAGTTCCTAGTTCAGTACTCTGCACTTCTGAATCTATTTATACTATCTTTTTTTAATGGTATTTGTTCATTCATTCATTCAATCGTATTTTTTGAGCACTGACTGTGTGCAGAGCACTGTACTAAGCGCTTGGAAAGTACAATTTGGCAACAGAGACAATCCCTACCTGCTTATTATGTACCAGGCACTTTATTAAGCAGTGGGGTAGATACAAGCTAATCAGGTGGGACACCGTTCATGTCCCTGTTTTACAGTTGAGGTAAGAAGAAGCTAAATTCTTACGGAGAAGTGACTTGCCCAAGGCCACACAGCAGACAAGTGAGGGAGCCGGAGTTAGAACTCAGTCCTCCTGATTTCCGGGCGCATGCTCTTTCCACTAGTCCATGCTCCTTCTCAAGAATCTTTGCCATTCTTGTGTATGTTTCTATTCAATTGTATATTCAGTTATTTCTTTTGGCTGCTCCTGTAAATAATTTGTCTACCTGCTCCATTAGCACGTTAGATCCTTTTGCTCAGGAAATGTGTAACTTCTTAATTCCGAACTTTCCAAGTTTTCTAGTCTAATGCCCTGCACTGGGTGCTCGGTAAATATTATTGCTACCAAGTGACTGCAGCTTAGTGCCAATACTGTGGTTTGTCACTGAATAAATCAGCAGGTAGCAGCCTTAGGAGCCACTGTGGCCTTCCCTGCCCACTTGAATCAGCCAATTACAGAACATTTACTGTGTGCAGGACACTACTAGGCACTTGGGAGAGTGCAATATGTGAGCCCACTGTTGGGTAGGGACCGTCTCTATATGTTGCCAACTCGGACTTCCCAAGCGCTTAGTACAATGCTTTGCACACAGTAAGCGCTCAATAAATACGATTGAATGAATGAATGAATGAATGGGTAGACGCATTCCCTGCCCACAACGAACTAGCCACCTTTCGAGATTCCTACTCCGTCTGTCCACCTCACTGAACACCCTGTGTGGTTTTTGCCCCAAACCTTTACCATTTCTCTATTTGAGGAACCAGGTCTTGAGTGCAATGATTCATTCATTCATGCATTCATTCAATCGTATTTATTGAGCACTTACTGTGCACAGAGCACCGTACTAAGTGCTTGGGAAAGTACAATAAACAGTATTCCGATTCCATGCTCTTTCCAGTGGATAGGCTATCAAGTCTGTAGGATGATCTTTTGGTTCAAAGCCGATTGCTGCTGGAGGGACTGCATATCCACCAAACTAGCTCTCCTGCTCACTTCAAATAACAATAACAATAATAATAATGGCATTTATTAAGTGCTTACTACGTGCAAAGCACTGTTCTAAGCGCTGGGGAGGTTACAAGGTGATCAGGTTGTCCCAGAGGGGGCTCACAGTCTTAATCCCCATTTTACAGATGAGGTCACTGAGGCACAGAGAAATGAAGTGACTTGCCCAAAGTCACACAGCTGACAATTGGTAGAGCCGGGATTTGAACCCACAACCTCTGACTCCAAAGCCCAGGCTCTTTCCACTGAGCCACGCTTCAAAGCCCTACTGAGAGCTCACCTCCTCCGGGAGGCCTTCCCAGACTGAGCCCCCTTTTTCCTCTCCTCCTCCCCATCCCCCCCGCCCTACCACCTTCCCCTCCTCACAGCACTTGTATATATTTGTACAGATTTATTACTCTATTCATTTTACTTGTACATACTTACTATTCTATTTCTAGACTTCTAGACTGTGAGCCCACTGTTGGGTAGGGACTGTCTCTATATGTTGCCAACTTGTACTTCCCAAGCGCTTAGTCCAGTGCTCTGCACACAGTAAGTGCTCAATAAATACGATTGAATGAATGAATGAATTTATTTTGTTAATGATGTGCATGTAGCCTTAATTCTATTTGTTCTCACTATTTCGACACCTGCCTACATGTTTTGTATTGTTATCTGTCTCCCCCTTCTAGACTGTCAGCCCGTTGTTGGGTAGGGACCACTTCTATATGTTGCCAACTTGTACTTCCCAAGCGCTTAGTACAGTGCTCTGCACACAGTAAGTGCTCAATAAATACGATTGAATGAATGAATTAATTTATTTATTTTGTTAATGATGTGCATGTAGCCTTAATTCTATTTGTTCTATTTTGACACCTGCCTACATGTTTTGTATTGTTATCTGTCTCCCCCTTCTAGACTGTCAGCCCGTTGTTGGGTAGGGACCGCCTCTATATGTTGCCAACTTGTACTACCCAAGTGCTTAGTACAGTGCTCTGCACACAGTAAGTGCTCAATGAATACGATTGAATGAATGAATATAGGTGAGTGTGACCATTTTAGACAGAGCATCACTTGATGGCTTTCAACAGCCCTTGAAGAGAGTAAAACATTTCTGGCTCCCCACCATTTGGGTGAGAATTTCTCAGACTCCAGTGATTAAGAGGGGAGAAGGTATTCGTTCCCACCAGCAGAAGCGTCAATAGCATCATTTTCAAATATAAAGAAGAGACATTCATCCATTCAATCGTATTTATTGAGCGCTTACTGTACTAAGCACTTGAAAGTACCAGTCGGCAACATATAGAGACGGTCCCTACCCAACAACGGTCTCACAGTCTAGAAATGAAACAGTCTAGACATGAAATAGCAACATGGGCAGAGTGGAAAGAACACAGGCTTGGAGGTCAGAGGACGTAGCTCCTAATCCCTGCTCTACCACTTGTCTGCTGTGTGACTTTGGGCGAGTCACTTCACTTCTCTGGCCTCAGTTTCCTCATCTGTAAAATGGGGATTTAGACAGTGAGCACCATTTGGGACAGGGACTGTTTCCAACCCAGTTATCTTGTATCTACCCCAGCACTGGATACATTGCCTGGTACATAGTAAATGCTTAACGAATGCAAGAATTATGACTATTATTATTATTATTATTATTAAAGAGAAAGGGAGGGAGAAAGTAGAGGTTGTCTCCGTGTGGGCAGCCATCAGAGCTGAGGTTAAACTGAGAAAGGAGGGTTAAACTGAGGGAGGAGGGATGCAAGAAGAGAGGGAAAGGAGTGGTGAGGAAATGGAGGAGGGAGATAGGAAGGCCTGAAGCCAGCCGGACAGTTGGGGGAGTGGAGGATCAATCAATCAGTCAATTTATTGATAATGATCGTAATCGCTAAGCGCTTACTATGTGCCAAGCACTGTTCTAAGCGCTGGGGAAGATACAAGGTAACCAGCTTGTCCCACGTGGGGCTCACAGTCTTAATTCCCATTTTACAGCTGAGCTAACTGAGGCCCAGAGAAGTGAAGTGACTTGCCCAAAGTCACACGACTTCCCAAGCGCTTGGTACAGTGCTCTGCACACAGTAAGTGCTCAATAAATATGATTGATGATGATGACCCCCAGGCCCGTGCTCAAACCCCATGCAGCAGAGAAATGGCAGCAAACCTTGTGACTCCCAGGCCCATGCCCCGTCCCTATGCAGCAGAAACCTTGTGACTACCTTTTAGACTGTGAGCCCACTGTTGGGTAGGGACTGTTTCTAAATGTTGCCAACTTGTACTTCCCAAGCGCTTAGTACAGTGCTCTGCACACAGTAAGCGCTCAATAAATACGATTGATGATGATGACTCCCAGGCCCGTGCCCCAACCCTATGCAGCAGACAAATGGCAGCAAACCTTGTGACTCCCAGGCCTGTGCCCCATCACTATGCAGCAGAAACCTTGTGACTACAATTTAGACTGTGAGCCCACTGTTGGGTAGGGACTGTCTCTATATGTTGCCAACTTGTACTTCCCAAGCGCTTAGTACAGTGCTCTGCACACAGTAAGCGCTCAATAAATACGATTCATGTGATGATGACTACCAGGCCCGTGCTCTAACCCCATGCAGCAGACAAATGGCAGCAAAACTTGTGACTACCAGGCCCATGCTCCGTCCCGATGCAGCAGAAACCTTGTGACTACCTTTTAGACTGTGAGCCCACTGTTGGGTAGGGACTGTCTCTATATGTTGCCAACTTGTACATCCCCAGCGCTTAGTACAGTGCTCTGCACACAGTAAGCGCTCAATAAATACGATTGATGATGAGGACTACCTGGCCTGTGCCCCAACCCTATGCAGCAGACAAATGGCAGCAAACCTTGTGACTCCCAGGCCCATGTCCCGTCCCTATGCAGCAGAAACCTTGTGACTACCTTTTAGACTCTGAGCCCAGTGTTGGGTAGGGACTGTCTCTAAATGTTGCCAACTTGTACTTCCCAAGCGCTTAGTACAGTGCTCTGCACGCAGTAAGCGCTCAATAAATACGATTCATGACGATGACTACCTGGCCTGTGCCCCAACCCTATGCAGCAGACAAATGGCAGCAAACCTTGTGACTCCCAGGCCCATGCCCCATCCCTATGCAGCAAAAACCTTGTGACTACATTTCTAGACTGTGAGCCCAATGTTGGGTAGGGACTGTCTCTATATGTTGCCAACTTGTACTTCCCAAGCGCCTAGTACAGTGCTCTGCACACAGAAAGCTCTCAATAAATACGATTGATGATGATGACTCCCAGGCCCGTGCCCCAACCCTATGCAGCAGACAAATGGCAGCAAAACTTGTGACTCGCAGGCCCATGACCCGTCCCTATGCAGCAGAAACCTTGTGACTACCTTTTAAACTGTGAGCCCAGTGTTGGGTAGGGACTGTCTCTATATGTTGCGAACTTGTACTTCCCAAGCGCTTAGTACAGTGCTCTACAAACAGTAAGTGCTCAATAAATACGATTGATGATGATGATGACTACCAGGCCCGTGCTCTAACCCCATGCAGCAGACAAATGGCAGCAAACCTTGTGACTCCCAGGCCCATGCCCCGTCCCTATGCAGCAGAAACCTTGTGACTACTTTTTAGACTGTGAGCCCACTGTTGGGTAAGGACTGTCTCTATATGTTATCAAGTTGTACATCCCCAGCGCTTAATACAGTGCTCTGCACACAGTAAGTGCTCAATAAATACGATTGATGATGATGACTACCTGGCCTGTGCCCCAACCCTATGCAGCAGACAAATGGCAGCAAACCTTGTGACTACCTAGCCCATGCCCCATCCCTGTGCAGCAGAAACCTTGTGACTACCTTTTAGACTGTGAGCCCACTGTTGGGTAGAGACTGTCTCTATATGTTGCCAACTTGTACTTCCCCAGCACTTAGTACAGTGCCCTGCACACAGTAAGCGCTCAATAAATACGATTGATGATGATGACTCCCAGGCCCGTGCCCCAACCCTATGCAGCAGACGAATGGCAGCAAACCTTGTGACTCCCAGGCCCATGCCCCGTCCCTATGCAGCAGAAACCTTGTGACTACCTTTTAGACTGTGAGCCCACTGTTGGGTAAGGACTGTCTCTATATGTTGCCAACTTGTACATCCCCAGCGCCTAGTACAGTGCTCTGCACACAGTAAGCGCTCAATAAATACGATTGATAATGATGACTCCCTGGCCCGTGCCCCAACCCCATGCAGCAGACAAATGGCAGCAAACCTTGTGTCTCCCAGGCCCATGCCCCGTCCCTATGCAGCAGAAACCTTGTGACTACAGTTTAGACTGTGAGCCCACTGTTGAGTAGGGACTGTCTCTATATGTTGCCAACTTGTACTTCCCAAGCGCTTAGTACAGTGCTCTGCACACAGTAAGCACTCAATAAATACGATTGATGATGATGACTCCCAGGCCCGTGCCCCAACCCTATGCAGCAGACAAATGGCAGCAAACCTTGTGACTCCCAGGCCCATGCCCCGTCCCTACGCAGCAGAAACCTTGTGACTACCTTTTAGACTGTGAGCCCACTGTTGGGTAGGGACTGTCTCTATATGTTGCCAACATGTACATCCCCAGTGCTTAGTACAGTGCTCTGCACACAGTAAGCGCTCCATAAATACGATTGATGATGATGACTACCTGGCCTGTGCCCCAACCCTATGCAGCAGACAAATGGCAGCAAACCTTGTGACTCCCAGGCCCATGCCCCTTCCCTATGCAGCAGGAACCTTGTGCCTACCTTTTAGACTGTGAGCCCACTGTTGGGTAGGGACTGTCTCTATATGTTGCCAACATGTACATCCCCAGCGCTTAGTACAGTGCTCTGCACACAGTAAGCACTCAATAAATACGATTGATGATGATGACTCCCAGGCCCGTGCCCCAACCCCAAGCAGCAGACAAATGGCAGCAAACCTTGTGACACCCAGGCCCATTCCCCGTCCCTATGCAACAGAAACCTTGTGACTGCCTTTTAGACTGTGAGGCCACTGTTGGGTAGGGACTGTCTCTATATGTTGCCAACTTGTACATCCCCAGCGCTTAATACAGTGCTCTGCACACAGTAAGCGCTCAATAAATACGATTGATGATGATGACTACCAGGCCTGTTCCCTAACCCCATGCAGCAGACAAATGGCAGCAAACCTTGTGACTCCCAGGCCCATGCCCCGTCCCTATGCAGCAGAAACCTTGTGACTACCTTTTAGACTGTGAGCCCACTGTTGGGTAGGGACTGTCTCTAAATGTTGCCAACTTGTACTTCCCAAGCACTTAGTACAGTGCTCTGCACACAGTAAGCGCTCAATAAATACGATTGATGATGATGATGACTACCAGGCCCGTGCTCTAACCCCATGCACCAGACAAATGGCAGCAAACCTTGTGACTCCCAGGCCCATGCCCCATCCCTATGCAGTAGAAACCTTGTGACTACGTTTTAGACTGTGAGCCCACTGTTGGGTAGGGACTGTCTCTAAATGTTGCCAACTTGTACTTCCCAAGCGCTTAGTACAGTGCTCTGCACACAGTAAGTGCTCAATAAATGCGATTGATGATGATGACTACCTGGCCCGTGCCCCAACCCTATGCAGCAGACAAATGGCAGCAAACCTTGTGACCTCCAGGCCCATGCCCCGTCCCTATGCAGCAGAAACCTTGTGACTACCTCTTAGACTGTGAGCCCACTGTTGGGTAGGGACTGTCTCTATATGTTGCCAACTTGTACTTCCCAAGCGCTTAGTACAGTGCTCTGGACACAGTAAGCGCTCAATAAATACAATTGATGATGATGATGATGACTACTAGGCCAGTGCCCCAACCCTATGCAGCAGATAAATGGCAGCAAACCTTGTGACTCCCAGGCCCATGCCCCGTCCCTATGCTGCAGAAACCTTGTGACTACAATTTAGACTGTGAGCCCACTGTTGGGTAGGGACTGTCTCTAAATGTTGCCAACTTGTACTTCCCAAGCGCCTAGTACAGTGCTCTGCACATAGAAAGCACTCAATAAATACGACTGATGATGATGACTCCCAGGCCTGTGCCCCAACCCTAAGCAGCAGACAAATGGCAGCAAACCTTGTGACTCCCAGGCCCATTCCCATCCCTATGCAGCAGAAACCATGTGACTACCTTTTAGACTGTGAGCCCACTGTTGGGTAGGGACTGTCTCTAAATGTTGCCAACTTGTACTTCCCAAGCGCTTAGTACAGTGCTCTGCACACAGTAAGCGCTCAATAAATACGATTGATGATGAGGACTACCTGGCCTGTGCCCCAACCCTATGCAGCAGACAAATGGCAGCAAACCTTGTGACTCCCAGGCCCATGCCCCGTCCCTATGCAGCAGAAACCTTGTGACTACCTTTTAGACTCTGAGCCCAGTGTTGGGTAGGGACTGTCTCTAAATGTTGCCAACTTGTACTTCCCAAGCGCTTAGTACAGTGCTCTGCACGCAGTAAGCGCTCAATAAATACGATTCATGACGATGACTACCTGGCCTGTGCCCCAACCCTATGCAGCAGACAAATGGCAGCAAACCTTGTGACTCCCAGGCCCATGCCCCATCCCTATGCAGCAAAAACCTTGTGACTACATTTCTAGACTGTGAGCCCAATGTTGGGTAGGGACTGTCTCTATATGTTGCCAACTTGTACTTCCCAAGCGCCTAGTACAGTGCTCTGCACACAGAAAGCTCTCAATAAATACGATTGATGATGATGACTCCCAGGCCCGTGCCCCAACCCTATGCAGCAGACAAATGGCAGCAAAACTTGTGACTCGCAGGCCCATGACCCGTCCCTATGCAGCAGAAACCTTGTGACTACCTTTTAGACTGTGAGCCCACTTTTGGGTAGGGACTGTCTCTATATGATGCCAACTTGTACTTCCCAAGCACTTAGTACAGTGCTCTGCACACAGTAAGCGCTCAATAAATACGATTGATGATGATGATGACAAGTTGCGGAGCCGGGATTAGAACCGACGACCTCTGACTCCTAAGCCCGGGCTCTTGCCACTAAGCCGATCTGCTTCTCATATTCATTGAGCTCGTACTCTTTGCGGAGCACTGTACTAAGTGCATTTGAAAGTACAACATAAAAGAGTTTGTGATCATGCAGCAGAGCGTCTCCTCAGAGGAGAATCCGGCCATGGAAGGGATGAAGCAAGGACAGAGGTAGGTGTGAGAAGGAGGAGTCAGAGAAACAGAGCCAGGGGAGGTGTGAGAAAGACCCCAGGTCTCCTACCTCGCCTTGCTAGTTGTCTACTACAACCCAGCCCGCACACTGTGCCCCTCTAATGCTAACCTTCTTACTGTCCCTCAAGCTCATCTATCTCACCAGCCCACATCCTACCTCTGGCCTGAAACATCTTCCCTCCTCAAATCCAACAGACAATTATTCATTCAATCGTATTTATTGAGCGCTTACTGTGTGCAGAGCACTGTACTAAGCGCTTGGGAAGTACAAGTTGGCAACACACGGAGACGGTCCCTACCCAACAACGGACTCACGGTCTAGAAGGGGGAGACAGACAACAAAACAAAGCATATTAACAAAATAAATAGAATAGTAAATATGTACAAGTAAAATAGAGTAATAAATCTGTACAAACATATATACAGGTGCTGTGGGGAGGGGAAGGAGGTAGGGTGGGGGGATGGGGAGGGGGAGAGGAAGGAGGGGGTTCAGTGTGGGAAGGCCTCCTGGAGGAGGTGAGCTCTCAGTAGGGCTTTGAAGGGAGGAAGAGAGCTAGCTTGGAATCCAGGAAGATGTTAGGGCTGGTTTGGCTGGAGGGCTGTGGTCCTCAAGTGTCAGGGAGCTGAAGACCTTGAGGCTATTTGTCTTCTGATTTCTTATCTCTCGATTTCATCTCTCATCCACTCCTCAGGTCTTCCGTATTCAGTTAATCCGTCAATCAGTGGTATTCTCCACACGGTTGTAGCCATCGGACTTAGTTTGCTTTGACAAGGGCTGAGAAGCAGCATGGTATAGTGGATGGAGCACGGGCCTGGGAGTTAGAAGGTCGTGGGTCCTAATCCTGACTCCGCCGCTTGTCTGTTGGGTGACTTTGGGCAAGTCACTTCGCTTCTCTGGGCCTCAGTTCCCTCATTTTGTGTTATCAACAAGTAGGGTGCAAAATAGGTTAATCGGTGTAAATCGGCCGCAGGGTTCTGTTACCCAGCGTGGTGACGCAGATAGGAAAAATGACTCGGAGACATGAGTTCAGATAGAGCAGTAAAGAAGGAAAGTGGCTACCTGCCCATTCACCTCCCGGGAGAGGTACGAGTGACTAGCGGCAATTACTCTCTCCTCCTTCAAAGCCTTATTGGAGATACATCTCCTCCAAGAGGCCTTCCCTGACCAAGTCCTCCTTTCCTCTTCTCCCTCTCCCTTCTGTGGCGCCCTGACTCGCTCCCTTCGTTCACAAGCACTTAGTACAGTGCTCTGCACACAGTAAGCGCTAAATAAATATGATTGAATGAATCCCCCACCCCCGCCCAACCCTCAGCACCTATGTACAAACCTGTAATTTATTTATATTAATGTCCGTCTCCCCGTCTAGACTGTAAGCTTGTTGTGGGCAGGGAATGTGTCTATTGTTATATTGTACTCCCCCAAATGCTGAGTAATAAAAATAATGGTATTTGTTAAGCGCTCACTACATGCAAAGCACTGTTCTAAGCGCTGGGGAGGTTACAAGGTGAGCAGGTTGTCCCACGGGGGGCTCACAGTCTTAATCCCCATTTTCCAGATGAGGTCACTGAGGCAAAGAGAAGTTACGTGACTTGCCCAAAGTCACACAGCTGACAGTTGGCGGAGCCAAAATTTGAACCCGTGACCTCTGACTCCAAAGCCCGGGCTCTTTCCACTGAGCCACACTGCTTCAGTACAGTGCTCTGCACACAGTAAGCCCTCAATAAATATTATTGAGTGAATCAAATGAATGAAAAGTCTTCTCTGACTGAACCCTCATTTCCCCATCCTCCCTCCCCTCATGTCGACTATACACTTGGCTGGATACCCCTTAACCACTGTGATACTCGCTCCGGTCCCCCCAGCGCTTACGTAAATATCTTTATACTCTATTTCCTCTACCTTAATTTTTTTTAATGTCCGTCTCCTCCTGAAGACTGTAAGCTCCTTGTGGGCGGGGATCATGTCCACCACCTCTATTGTAGTTTTCCATTCATTTAATACAGTGCTCTGCCAACAGTAAGCCCTCAGTAAATGTCACTGATAAATTGACTCAGGCAGAGAAGGGAGCTTGGTCTAGTGGAAATTACATGGCGCTTGGGACCTGGGATTTGAAACCCAGCTCTTCCGTTGACCTGCTGCGTGACTTGGTCCAATTCACTTAATTTCTCTTTACCTCAGTTTCCTCATCCGTAAAAGGTGGTAATACCAACTACCTTGCCCTTCCTCCCTAAGAGGTTTTGAGGAATAAAAGAGGATAAGTAATGTGAAAGCACTTGGGAAAACTAAAGTCAAGGAATCCAGGGATGCTTGGGTGCATACTGGATATTTTTGCTGACAGAAAAAAAAAAGAGCAGGCAAGCGTGAAGTATTTACCCTAGGGGAAGGCGAGAGTGTTGGAGAAAGTAAAACATTTGTTCTACCAGTCCTTTCCCTCCCAATTCAGGTAGTAAGTACATCCTTAAGAAGGGGCTTTTATTAGCTCTGAATTGAAGGGGGCTTACATATCGCCGAGCAGGCCGGTACATGCTCTTCATTTCGGAGTTAATAAAATCCCCTTCTTAAGTTCTGTGAGGAAAAGAACTGATTTAGTAAATGCTTATCTTTCTCCAACACTCCTGTCTCCCCAAGGGTAAATACTTCAGCTGCCCTGCTTTGTTCCGCTGAATGATCAGTGCTTGGACAACTTGCATTACCTTTGTCTGTGTTGCCACTAGATGTTGCCAAAGTACTTCGGTATAGCCGTTTTTCAGCCCTTAAGAGTGGATCCTGCAGATCTTGCCTGACTGTGTTCTTCCTTTCAATTAATCTTTGGACGTTTTTACTGATGTTTTCGAGATTACAAGTTGCAGGAAGAATAAAAAGCTAAGTGGTACATAAAATCACAAACTATCTCGCACAATATGACATGTTTTCTAAAACAGACTAAGAGCTTTGTTCCTTATAAAGCACTGTTATTTATTTATATATTTCTCTTTAATGGTGTTTATTAAATGCTTACCGGGTGCCAGGCACTGTGTTTGTACATATTTATTACTCTATTTATTTTACTCGTACATATCTATTCTATTTATTTTATTTTGTTAGTATGTTTGGTTTTGTCTCCCCCTTTTAGACTGTGAGCCCACTGTTGGGTAGAGACTGTCTCTATATGTTGCCAATTTGTACTTCCCAAGCGCGTAGTACAGTGCTCTGCACACAGTAAGCGCTCAATAAATACGATTGATGTTGATGATGATGATGGAGGACATGGTCCATGTTCCACCTGGGGCTTACAGTCTTAACACTCATTTTACAGACGGGCTTACAGTCTTAATACTCATTTTACAGACGAGGGAACTGAGGTACAGAGAAGTTGTGACTTGCCCGACGTCACACAGCGGACAAGTGGCAGAGCCGGGATTAGAAAGTGGGTCCTCTGACTCCCAATCATTCTTATATCCTGGAGGAATCAAAAGTTGCCCATGCTTTTACTATGTCCTATTCCCCTCATTTGTTACCCAGAAGCTCCGTGAAGTTTGAAAGCTTTCCCAAGGTAACGGCGAGCCTATCGGTTAAAAACGTCTCAGGTGAACACTTTGTTAGAATTTGAGCTCAAGTGCACTTCAGAGCAATGGAAAGTGAGGAAGGAATCTCTGCATTATGACTGTTTAGCTAATTTCCAGGAACCAAAGATAGAATCACATCTTCATCTACCAAACTAATGAGAGAAAATGGTTTTCGAAGTTTACCGTCTGTCACTTTAAGATGAAAAGTTGAGGCTCTGAACAAATCTCTTACTTTATTTCCCCAGTCCAATTGGAAACCCGAAGCTTCTAGATTTAGGAAACTCATCACACTGAACCTGTGTCGTTTTACTCAACTTGTGGCTGAAGAGAAAGGCTCGGTCATATCCGAGTTTAGGGTCCGTGGCATTCTTTCAAATAAATCCATTCATTCAGTCGTATTTATTGAGCGCTTACTGTGTGCAGAGCACTGTACTAAGCACTTGGGAAGTACAAGTTGGCAACATATAGAGACGGTCCCTACCCAACAGCTGGCTCACCGTCTAGAAGAAATAAATGATTCTACCATCCCAGCCGTGCGGCACAATATTTAAATATCAGAGTTAACGACATTGTTGTTTTTTTAAAATATAAGGTGAAATAAAAGAAAAAACCTGAGGGGTTTTCAAAACTTTCATATTTGTCTCTGGATGAAGACTACTCAGCCCTGTTTGAAGGGGAGGTGGGAGAAGATAGAAGAAAACAACAGGAGTGAGTTCTCAAGAAGTCAGGTTATAGGCTAGATACTTATCACCCTTTATAAGTCTCTCATACTGATTGTGGGACCGGTAAGGACTCTTGGACTCATGAGCAATCTGTGATTTGATGGTAACTGAAACCAAGATACAAAATTGAGGTGACATTGCTGTATTTCTATCTGCGGGAGTTGGTTCAGTTGCTGCAATTCAAGTGGCAGCCAACCAAGTGGGAGTTCAGCCAGAGGATCAAGGGCACCAAAAATCACAGAGTGCCAACATCTCCGATTAAAATATGAGGAGAGTGAGGGTTGAAGGGAGGATGCTGACTTCTGTATCATCCTGGCCTCACCCTAGTAAAGCTATCGGGATAAAGTGTGGAGCTTTTCGTTTAAGAGCAACCGTTTCAGAGATTTTTGACTTTTGAAAATCTAGATTATCATCATCATCATCATCAATCGTATTTATTGAGCGCTTACTGTGTGCAGAGCACTGTACTAAGCGCTTGGGAAGTACAAATTGGCAACATATAGAGACAGTCCCTACCCAACAGTGGGCTCACAGTCTTTTTAACAATAATCATAATAATAATTTTGGTGTTTGTTAAGTGCTTACTATGTGCAAAGCACTGTTCTAACCGCTGGGGAGGATGCAAGGTGATCGGGTTGTCCCACGTGGGGCTCCCAGTCTTAATCCCCATTTTACAGATGAGGTAATTGAGGCACGGAGAAGTTAAGTGACTTGCCCAAAGTCACCCAGCTGACAAGTAGTATAGTTTAGTGTTGGCACTTGGATCAGGACGCTTTAGGTATCTGATAATTCACCCCCCCCCCTCATCCCCACAGCACTTATGTAAAGAAGCATAAATTACTTGTTTTCATATCTGTCCCCACTTTAGAATGTAAGCTCGTTGTGGGCAGGGAACCTATCTACTATCTCTGCTGTATTGTACTCTCCTGGATGCTTACTACAGGGCCCTGCATGTAGTAAGTGCTCAACAAATAATTAATTGCGAGTGTTGATCCTCAAAAATATAGTTAGCTTCACTTCTCCCTTAGCCATATTTCTCACCTATTTACATTAAGCACCTTCTTCTACTAACACCCATTCATTATATTACTCTCCACAATCTGTTTAGGGGATTGTTTTGTAAGACTCTTGACCCATCCAAGTTGTTAAAAGATGTACACAAAACTTTTAGGGTTTTTTTTTTTCCCTTTTGTTCTAGCAGCTTTGGTACGTAAGATGATTCAGTGTGATCCGGATGTATATTTTATTTCACTATTTAGATCTCTGGCTAAATTTGGTCCTTATGTTATAAAGTACAGTGGTCTTACTTTATAGCAAGAAATATGGTAATACTCTCAGTTTATCATCCAAAATATTTCTGTTTTAGCTGATTTCCTTTACTCTTCTGCTTTCCTCAGCTTCAAACTGGTTGCCGTCACTAGAAGCACTCTGGAGATTGCTTCTTGGTGGGTAAATAGTCCTCTGACCCTGTGATCTTCGAGAGAATTGCAGTTTAAGAAATGATAAGTTTTTAAGGGACAGTTTTTTTTTTGTTTTTTCCTTTCATTCATTCATTCATTCAATCGTATTTATTGAGCGCTTACTGTGTGCAGAGCACTGTACTAAGCGCTTGGGAAGTACAATCTTATTCTGTCTACATTTGTGTCTCTCTTTGCCATTCTTTTTCTCTCTGTGGCGGTTCTTTAATAATGATATTCCTAAAGGGTTGCAACTAAAGGAGAAGAATACTAAAATGTATATATTGGAGAAAATATGTTTACCCCAATTTTCTATGAACTGGACACAGTACCTAATTAATAGGCAAAAGCTATCAGCATCTCAGACGCAATAAGAATTATTTGTTTTGGTTTTTTTAAAATCTTTATCCATCTAGAGAGATGATTTGGGTTTTGCTGATGGTCTGGTTAAATTCCATAAGAAAAGAATTATAAGAATAATAATAACGATGGCATTTCTTAAGCGCTTACTATGTGCAAAGCACTGTTTTAAGCGCCAGGGAGGTTACAAGGTGATCAGGTTGTCCCACGGGGGGCTCACAGTCTTAATCCCCACTTTACAGATGAGGGAACTGAGGCCCAGAGAAGTGAAGTGACTTGCCCAAAGTCACACAGCTGACAGTTGGCGGAGCCAAGATTTGAACCCATGACCTCTGACTCCAAAGCCCGGGCTCTTTTCCACTGAGCCACGCTGCTTCTCTTAATTATGAATCATCGTCTCGTCTTATGTTGTAGAGTCATTTCAGACCCATAGTGACTCCACGGACACATCAATCAATCCATCAATCAAACAATCGTATTTATTGAGCACTTACTGTATGCAGAGCACTGTACTAAGCGCTTGGGAAGTACAAGTTGGCAACATATAGAGACAGTCCCTACCCAGCAGTGGGCTCACGGTCTAAAAGGGGGAGACAGAGAACAAAACCAAACATACTAACAAAATAAAATAAATAGAATAGATATGTACAAGTAAAATAAATAAAAAAAAATAATAAATATGTACATCTCTCCCAGAACGTCCCACCTCCATCCGCAATCGTTCCGGTAGTGTATCCAGAGAGTTTTCTTGGTAAAAATATGGAAGTGGTTTGCCGTCGCCTCCTTCCACGCAGTAAACTTTAGTCTCTGCCCTCGACTCTGCCGCTGCTGCCCAGCACAGGTGAGTTTTGACTCGATGATGATGATGGCATTTATTAAGCGCTTACTATGTGCAAAGCCCTGTTCTAAGCGCTGGACTTGTAGCCGATTGCCTTCCACTCACTAGCCACTGTCCAAGCTAGGAATGGGATGGGTATGCCTCTGCTTGACTCTATCCTTTCCTATAGCAAAGATTGGTATAGTACTGGAAACTCTCCAGGTGAGATCCTGAGAAGCGATTCAGTATCTACTCCCATCGATTTCCAGGATGTCATAATAATAATAATGTTGGTATTTGTTAAGCGCTTACTATGTGCAAAGCACTGTTCTAAGCGCTGGGGGAGATACAAGGTAATCAAGTTACCTAGGACCCCACTTGTTCACTGCACAGTGAAGTTGCTAAAAATAAAAAGAATGCTTTTCCACCACTTCTATCTTTGTTACTGTGACTAAATATAATATATATTTAATGTACATATATATATATATATATATATAGTATTATTTATTATGCACTTACTATCTGCCAGGCACCATACTAAACACTGGGGTAGTGAATACAACCTAATCGGGTTCAACATAATCCGTGTCCCACGTGAGGCTCCCAGTCTTAATCCCCAATTTACAGATGAGTTAACTGAGGCCCGGAGATGTTGAGTGATTTGCCCAAGGTCACACAGCAGAGAAGTGGCAGAGGCAGGATTAGAATCCAGGTCCTCCAACTCCCAGGCCTGTGCTCTTTCCACTAGACCACGCTATTTTTCATGACTATTTGTGATTAGAGTGATGATGTTGCCAACTTGCACTTCCCAAGAGCTTAATACAGTGCTCAATAAATAAATAATAATAAATTATAATAATAATATTAATAATATTATAATAATAAATAATAAATATGATTGATTGGAGTAGACACCGACATTATCCACACCATTTAGCAGAAGTAAAGCTAGAGTTTCCTCATTTGTGATTAGAGTGATGATGTCGCCAACTTGTACTTCCCAAGCGCTTAATACAGTGCTCAGTAAATAAATAATAATAAATTATAATAATAATATTAATAATATTATAATAATAAATAAGAAATATGATTGATTGGAGTAGACACCGACATTATCCACACCATTTAGCAGAAGTAAAGCTAGAGTATTGATCTGAGTGGCACCTCTAACACTCCCTCGCTTGCTCCGGAGGCTTTTTATTTCCCACCCAGGCTGCTCCGTACATAGGCACCGCTTCCAAGCTCCAGAAATATGGAGGCAGAAGCCAAGATGGAGGGAGACTGGAAGCTGAAAATAAAACCACTGGACACCAAGACGCCCGGCATCATAATCCCTACTGGGCTGGGGACAGACCCACTGAAAAACAGACAGTCTGGGTTAAAAACTGGATGGATAACCACCCTATCTACCCATCGAGAAGCAGCGTGACATAGTGGTTAGAGTTCGGAGCTGGGAGTCAGAAGGACGTGGGTTCTAATTCCGGCTCGGCCGCTTGTCTTCTGTGTGATCTTGGGCAAGTCACTTCACTTCTCTCCACCTCAGTTACCTCATCTGTAAAATGGGGATTAAGACGATGAGCCCCATGTCGGACAGGGACCGTATCTAACCTGATTTGCTTGTATCTCCCCCAGTGCTTAGTACAGTACCTGGCACCACAGAAAGTGCATAACAAATATCACAGTTATTATTTCATTCATTCATTCAATTGTACTTATTGAGCGCTTACTGTGTGCAGAGTACTGTACTAAGCGCTTGGGAAGTACAAGTTGGCAACATACAGAGACGGTCCCTACCCAACAGTGGGCTCGCAGTCTAGAAATTATTATTATTATTATTGGGCCCAATATCAACCTCTGTTGATCAGCTCTCTTTTCGCTGTTTTTCCCTTAACTTTTAAAAGCTACCAGCATGTGCTCTTTCTCTCTGCGATCTCCATTTTTTGGTGGATAATGGGTAGTGCCATAATCCTGCTGCACTCCCAATACACCCCAGCTCACCCGCTTCTTTCCTATCAAGCCAATCTACACATCCCCTCTCCCCGGACTCCTCTCTCCCTTCATACTCATTCATTCAGTCGTATTTATTGAGGGCTTACTGTATGCAGAGCACTGTACTGAGCGCTTGGGAAGTACAAGTTGGCAACATATAGAGACGGTCCCTACCCAACAACGGGCTCACAGTCTAGAAGGAGCACTGCTCTCCTCATCTTCAAGGTCCTTCTGAAATTGCATCTCCTCCAGGGAGCCTTTCCTCATCTCCACTCACTATTTTCCCCCCTCTTGTCAACATTTCCACCTCTACTAAATATTCGGGCACTTATACCCTCCCCTCTAGACTGTGAGCCCACTGTTGGGTAGGGACCGTCTCTATATGTTGCCAACTTGTACTTCCCAAGCGCTTAGTACAGTGCTCTGCACACAGTAAGCGCTCAATAAATACGATTGAATGCATGAATGAATTTTACTTGTACATATTTACTATTCTATTTATTTTGTTAATGATGTGCCACCAGCTTTATCTCTATTTATTCTGATGACACCTGCCAATGTGTTTTGTTTTGTTGTCTGTCTCCCCCTTCTAGACTATGAGCCCGCTGTTGGGTAGGGACCGTCTCTATATGTTGCCGACTTGCGCTTCCCAAGCGCTTAGTGCAGTGCTCTGCACACAGTAAGCGCTCAATAAATACGATTGAATGAATGAATAAATGAATGAACAAACACCGATGATGGTGATGACGAGTGGAAAGAAGTTCTTTCCTTTAAACTCACCTCTCTGATCTCCTTTTCCACTACCCCTCTGGACTTCTTTTCTCCCACCCCAACCCAAAATCAAGGGCACCGCTCCGATAACGAACAAAACTCCGAGCTCCGCGTTCTCCTTCAGGAAGGCTCTAGTTCTAATTCTAGTAGATTAGTAATTCTAGTAGATTCTGGGTCTTCATCTGGCTTTAACGTCCCGCGGCAACTGCTTCCAGTCCAAGCCCCATTTTCTCCCATTTTAATCCCTTCTCCCCCACCTTCACCAACTCTGACGGAGGTTTTATCGAGAACTCCGCACCCGCGTTCTAAAAAAGGCACCAAAGCGTCCAAAGCTAGATTTTAACAACCAAAGAAAGGTGAGTTAGAATAAGGTGAATTATGTATGCAAATGCCGAGGAGTTGAGGAAGATGATCCGCCTGTCCCAGGCGGATTCAATACCCTTTCATTATCATGTGGAAAGTTGTCATTCCTTAATCTCTAACATTCCTTCCATTGTTTATTGAATGCCTGCCGGGCAGAGAGTCATGTTATCTGCTAATATGCCCAATCTGTCTCCTGTTTATCTTTTATCATTTCTATAGGGCCTACTGAGTTAAAGAAGGATGGCAGTTCTCCAGTTTTCCCTTCCAAACTTGCATTCTCCGACCCATCTGTGAATTTAAATGTTTCCCTAGCCTGTTAGTGAAGCTTCCCCAGAATGTCACTCCAAGGGGAACTCTGAGTTTAGCTCATCCCAGCCCTCTGCTCAAATACAAAAAAAAATAGCCAGGAAAAGGAATCCGGGCGAAGAAGCGACAGGGCTGCGGAACGTAAGGCAAAACAAACAAAAATGAAACATAGAAAAAGAGACAAAAATAAAAGATGCGCCCAAGAAGCAATCAATAATATTTGAGTCTCCACTGTGTCTAGAGTACTGTACTAGCCCAGAAGGACTGGGCTCTATCCCCAGCTGTGCTTCTTGTCAGCTGTGTGACCTTGGGCAAATCGCTTCACTTCTCTGTGTCTCAGTTACCGCATCTGTAAAATGGGGATTGAGACCGTGAGCCCCATGTGGGACGTGGACTGTGTCCAACCTGATTACTTTGTATCTACCTTAGCACTTGGAACGGTCCAGCACTTAGAACAGTGCTTTGCCCATAGTAAGTGCTTAATAAATGCCATTATTATCATTAACAGTTCCTGCCACATAGAAAGCGCTTAATAAATACCATTAAAAAAAACCAAAAAAATCTTGGGAGAAGGTAGAAGGCAAGGTCTCTGATCCCAAGATTCTTACAATCTAAAGAGACAGATATAAAGTAATTTACAAATGTACACATCTTTAAGCTCAATATCCAGCAGGATATTACTTTGTATCTACCTTAGCACTTGGAATGGTCCAGCGCTTAGAACAGTGCTTTGCCCATGGTAAGTGCTTAATAAATGCCATTATTATCATGAACAGTTCCTGCCGCATAGAAAGCGCTTAATACCATTAAAAAAAAGCCCAAAAACTTGGGAGAAGGTAGAAGGCAAGGTCTCTGATCCCAAGATTCTTACCATCTAAAGAGACTGCTATAAAGTAATTTACAAATGTACACATCTTTAAGCTCAATATCCAGCAGGATATTACTTTGTATCTACCTTAGCACTTGGAACGGTCCAGCACTTAGAACGGTGCTTTGCCCATAGTAAGTGCTTAATAAATGCCGTTATTATCATTAACAGTTCCTGCCGCATAGAAAGCGCTTAATACCATTTTAAAAAAGCCCAAAAACTTGGGAGAAGGGAGAAGGCAAGGTCTCTGATGCCAAGATTCTTACAATCTGAGACAGATATAAAGTAATTTACAAATATACACATCTTTAAGCTCAATATCCAGCAGGATAACATCCTGAAACTAGCCACTACTGGTGTCTTATTCTCTCCCAGGAAGCTAATCATTCAATCGATCAATAGTATTTATTGAGCACTTACTGTTTGCGGAGCACTACGCAAAGCTCAGAGACACCTGAGTGTGGTTTAAATAGCATCGCAGTGGTCCTCACCTTCTCCCTCAAACGTAAATTATTCACGGTCCACTTTGGTACCCCGTCGGGCATTGACAAAGAAATCTTTCAAGCAAAGCCCCCAGATCTTGGCAGTGGAAAGGGGGGGAAATGGGAGGAGGGAAGTACGGAAACCGCGAAGAACCGGCACCCGTGTCTGGGTGAGTCGCAAAGCGTGGCTTAGTGGAAATCAATCAATCAATCAATTTTATTTATTGAGCGCTTACCGTGTGCAGAGCACTGGACTAAGTGCTTGGGAAGTACAAGTTGGCAGCAACTTGGAAGCAGCAAGTTGGAAACTTGGGAATCAGAGGTCGTGGGTTCTAATCCCGGCTCCTCCAACTTATCAGCTGTGTGACTTTGGGCAAGGCACTTCAGTCAGTCAGTCTATCAATCATATTTATTGAGCGCTCACTGTGTGCAGAGTACTGTAATGATAATAATAATAATAATGGCATTTATTAAGCACTTACTATGTGCAAAGCACTGTTCTAAGCGCTGGGGAGGTCACACGGTGATCAGGTTGTCCCACGGGGGGCTCACAATCTTCATCCCCATTTTACAGATGGGGTAACTGAGGCCCAGAGAAGTGAAGTGACTTGCCCAAAATCACCCAACTGACAATTGGTGGAGCCGGGATTTGAACCCATGACCTCTGACTCCAAAGCCCGGGCTCTTTCCACTGAGCCACGCTGCTTCTCTACTAAGCGCTTGGGAAGTACAAGTTGGCAACATCAATCAATCAATCAATCATATTTCTTGAGCGCTTACTGTGTGCAGAGCACTGTACTAAGCGCTTGGGAAGTACAAGTTGGCAACACATAGAAGACAGTCCTTACCCAACAGTGGGCTCACACTCTAGAAGGGAGAGACAGACAACAAAACAAAACATATTAACACGATAAAATAACATCACTTCTCTGGGCCTCAGTTCCCTCATCTGTAAAATGGGGATGAAGACTGTGAGCCCGCTGTTGGGTAGGGACCGTCTCTATATGTTGCCAACTTGTACTTCCCAAGCGCTTAGTACAGTGCTCTGCACACAGTAAGCGCTCAATAGATATGATTGAATGAATGACAACGTGTTTACCTCGTACACATATATACAGGTGCTGTGGGGAAGGGAAGGAGGTAAGGCTGTAAGGAAGGGGGAGACAGACAACAAAACGAAACATATTAACAAAATAAAATAAATAGAATGGTAAATATACATAAATAAAATAAATAGAGTAATAAATCTGTACAAACATCTATACAGGTGCTGTTGGGAGGGGAAGGAGGTAGGGCGGGAGGGATGGGGAGGGGGAGAGGAAGGCAGGGGCTCAGTCTGGGTACTGCTGTAAGCGCTGGGGAGGTTACAAGGTGATCAGGTTGTCCCATGGGGGGCTCACAGTCTTCAGCCCCATTTTCCAGCTGGGGTAACTGAGGCCCAGAGAAGTGAAGTGACTTGCCCAAAGTCACACAGCCAACAGTGGGTGGAGGCGGGATTCGAACCCACGACCTCTGACTCCAAAGCCCGGGCTCCTTCCACAGAGCCACGCTGCTTCTCTACTTCCCAAGCGCTTAGTCCAGTGCTCCGCACACAGTAAGCGCTCAATAAATACGATTGAATGAATGAACGATTGAATGAATGAATGAACGAATGGGTCGTTGCACGACAACTAGCTCTAGCTAGCTCTAGGTCTAGCTGCACAGGCGCCGAGGCCCCGCCCCCTACGGGCCGCCCAGCCAATGGCCGCCGGCCTCGGTGCATATCAATGAGGTCGAGAGCGGCCCGGGCCAATGGCGATCGGGGATGAGAGGGCCGTTTTGCACGATGCCTAGGTCCCTCTGCATAGGCGCCGAGGCCCCGCCCCCTACGGGCCGCCCAGCCAATGGCCGCCGACCTCGGTGCATATCAATGAGGTCGAGAGCGGCCCGGGCCAATGGCTATCGGGGATAGTACAGTGCTAAGCGCTCAGTCCAGTGCTCTGCACGCGGTAAGCGCTCAATAAATATGAATGAATGAATGAATGAATGGGTCGTTTTGCACGACAACTAGGTATAGCTGCATAGGCGCCGAGGCCCCGCCCCCTACGGGCCGCCCAGCCAATGGCCGCCGGCCTCGCTACATATTAATGAGGTCGAGAGCGGCTCGGTCCAATGGCGATCGGGGATTAGGGGGCCTTTTCGCACGATGCCTAGGTCCCTCTGCATAGGCGCCGAGGCCCCGCCCCCTACGGGGCGCCCAGCCAATGGCCGCCGGCCTGGGTGCATATCAATGAGGTCGAGAGCAGCCCGGGCCAATAGGCGATCGGGGATTAGGGGGCCGTTTCGCACGCTGCCTAGGGCCATCTGCATAGGCGCCGAGGCCCCGCCCCCTACGGGCCGCCCAGCCAATGGCCGCCGGCCTCGGTGCATACGATTGAATGAATGAATGAATGGGTCGTTTTGCACGATAACTAGGTCTAGCTGCACAGGCGCCGAGGCCCCGCCCCCTACGGCCGCCCAGCCAATGGCCGCCGGCCTCGGTGCATATCAATGAGGTCGAGAGCGGCCCGGGCCAACGGCGATCGGGGATTAGGGGGCCGTTTCGCACGATACCTAGGTCTATCTGCATAGGCGCCGAGGCCCCGCCCCCTACGGGGCGCCCAGCCAATGGCCGCCGGCCTGGGTGCATATCAATGAGGTCGAGAGCGGCCCGGGCCAACGGCGATCGGGGAGGAGGGGGCCGTTTTGCATGTCACCTATAGGGCCGGCCGCATAGGCGCTTGCGGGAGCGGGCGTGCGAAGGGCGGGAGGGGCGAGGAGAGCGAGGCAGGGGAGCGAAGCAGGGGAGCCCGTGGCCGGCGGGGCGCGCCATGGCCGGGGCGGCGGGGAGGAGCCGGACCCGCCCCCGCCCCCGTCGTCTTCGTCCTGCCCCGCAGCCCGGGCCGCCTTCCCCCGGCCCGGCCCGGGGCTAGAGGGCGGCGGCGGGCCGTGTCAGCGGGGCCCCCGGAGTGGATAGGGGGAGGGCCCGGCCCGGGCCCGCCGTTGGGACCCGGGGAAGGGTCGGGCGGCCCCCGGGAGCGATGGGGAGCCCCGGCCCGGGGCCCGGCCCCGCGCTGCTGGGCCTGCTGCTGCTGCTGCTGCTGCCGCTGCTGCCGCCGCTGGGGCTGACCCTGGGGCCGGGGCCCGGGCCCTCCGGCGCCGGTGGGTCGTGGTGCCCGGCCCCCTGCAGCTGCGACGGGGCCCGCCGGGTGGACTGCTCCGGGAGGGGGCTCGCCGCCCTGCCCCCCGGCCTCAGCCCCTTCACCCAGGCCCTGTGAGTCGGGGGAAGGACGGGGAGACCGGGGGAGGGAGGGACGGAGGGAGGACGGAGAGGGAGAGGGAGGACGGGGGAAGAGGGAGCGAGGAGGACCGGGACGGAGGGAGGATCTGGAGCGGGGAGGACCGAGAGGGAGGACTGCGACGGAGGAGGATCGGGAGGGAGGGAGGGGGGGATCGAGGAGGAGGACAGGGAGGGAGGATCGGGAGCGAGGAGGACCGAGAGGGAGGACAGAGAAGATCGGGAGAGAGGACCGGGACGGAGGGAGGAGGGAGGAGGATCGGGAGGGAGGAGGACCCGGAGGGGGGAGGAGGGCCGGGACGGAGGAGACAGGGAGGGAGGAGGGAGGAGCGGGAGCGAGGAGACAGGGACGACGGAGAAGATCGGGACGGAGGAGGAGGAGGATCGGGAGGGAGGGAGGGGAGGGAGGAGGACCGGGAGGGAGGACAGGGAGGGAGGAGGACCGAGAGGGAGGACAGAGAAGATCGGGAGAGAGGGAGGAGGGAGGGGGATCGGGAGGGAGGAGGACCGGGAGGGAAGGAGGACCGACAGGGAGGGAGGACTGAGAAGATCGGGACGGACGGAGGGAGGACGGAGAGGACCGAGAGGGAGGACTGAGAAGATCGGGGCGGAGGGAGGAGGACCGGGAGGGAGGCAGGGAGGGAGGATCGGGACGGAGGAGGACCGGGAGGGAGGAGGCAGTTAGGACCGGGACGGAGGATTGAGAAGAGCGGGACGGAGGAGGGCGAGGAGGAGGAGCGGGAGGGAGGATCGGGACGGAGGGAGGAGGGTCGGGAGGGTAGAAGGATCCGGAGGGAAGGAGGACCCACAGGGAGGGAGGAGCGGGAGCGAGGAGGGCCGGGACGGAGGAGGCAGGGAGGACCGAGAGGGAGGACTCGGAAGTCGGGAGGGAGGACGAGGAGGATCGGGAGGGAGGATAGACAAGATCGGGAGAGAGGACCGGGACGGAGGGAGGAGGATCAGGAGGGAGAAGGACCCGGAGGGAAGGAGGACCGACAGGGAGGAGACAGGGAGGGAGGAGGCAGGGAGGACCGAGAGGGAGGACCGAGAAGTCGGGAGGGAGGACGAGGAGGATCGGGAGGGAGGATGGGGAGGATCGGGAGGGAGGATAGACAAGATCGGGAGAGAGGACCGGGACGGAGGGAGGAGGACAGGGACGGAGGGAGGAGGATCAGGAGGGAGAAGGACCCGGAGGGAAGGAGGACCGACAGGGAGGAGACAGGGAGGGAGGAGGCAGGGAGGACCGAGAGGGAGGACTCGGAAGTCGGGAGGGAGGACGAGGAGGATCGGGAGGGAGGATGGGGAGGATCGGGAGGGAGGATAGACAAGATCGGGAGAGAGGACCGGGACGGAGGGAGGAGGACCGGGACGGAGGGAGGAGGATCAGGAGGGAGAAGGACCCGGAGGGAAGGAGGACCGACAGGGAGGAGACAGGGAGGGAGGAGGCAGGGAGGACCGAGAGGGAGGACTGAGAAGAGCGGGACGGAGGAGGACGAGGAGGAGGAGCGGGAGGGAGAAGGACCCGGAGGGAAGGAGGACGGACAGGGAGGGAGGAGGTAGGGAGGAGCGGGAGCGAGGAGGGCCGGGACGGAGGAGGCAGGGAGGACCGGGAAGATCGGGACGGAGGAGACTGGGAGGACCGAGAAGATCGGGACGGAGGAGGAGGAGGAGGAGGAGGATCGGGAGGGAGGAGACAGGGAGGATCGGGAGGGAGGACGAGGAGGAGGACCGGGACGGAGGGAGGAGGACAGGGAGGAGGAGCGGGACGGCGGCGGCTCGGGAGGGAGGGAGGGAGGGAGGGAGGGAGGGAGGAGCGGGGCTGTCAGTGGCAGCAGCCCGCCCGGCCTTGGCGGTCAAGAGGCCGGGGGGGTCTAAACCCGCCTCCGCCCCTTGGCGGCTGGCTGGCTGGCTGGCTGGCTGGCTGGCTGGCTACTTTGGGCAAGCCACTTTGCTTCTCTGGGCCTCGGTTCCCTCATCTGCGAAATGGGGATGAAGACTGGGAGCCCCCCGTGGGGGACCACCTGATCGCCTTGTAACCTCCCCGGCGCTTAGAACGGGGCTTGGCACAGAGTAAGCGCTTAATAAATGCCGCCATCATCATCATCGTCGTCATTATTATTAGGAGGACCGGGAGGGAGGATTGGGAAGGAGGACGATCGGGAGGGAGGAGGACCGGGAGGGAGGAGGACCAGGAAAAAAAAAGGGGAGGGAGGGAGAAAGAAACGGGAGGACGGGGAGGCCAGGGGAGCGTCTCCCCCGCTCTGCCCCCACCTCTAATCATGATAATAATGATCATAATGATGGCATACTGTAATAATAATGATAATGATGCTGATGGCATTTATTAAGCGCTTACTACGTGCGCAGCACTGTTCTAAGCGCCGGGGAGGTGACTAGGTGATCAGGTTGTCCCACGGGGGGCTCATTATAATAATGATAATGATGATGATGATGATGATGATGGGGGGCTCATTATAATAATGATAATGATGATGATGGGGGGCTCATTATACCCGCTGTCGGGTAGGGACCGTCTCTCTATGTTGCCAACTTGTACTTCCCAAGCGCGTAGTACAGTGCTCTGCACACAGTAAGCGCTCAAAAAATGCGAATGAATGAGTGAATGAATATAATAATGATGATGATGATGATGACTGATTATAGTGGCATCTGTTAAGCGCTTACTATGTGCAAAGCGCTGTTCTAGGAGCCGGGGAGGATGCGAGGTCATCAGGTTGTCCCACGGGGGAGCTCATTATAATGATGATGATGATGATGGGGGGGCTCTTTGTAATAATAATGATAGTGATGATAATAATCGTGGCATTCGTTAAGCGCTTACTGTGTGCAAAGCGCTGTTCTAAGCGCCGGGGAGGATACAAGGTGATCAGGTTGTCCCACGGGGGGGGCTCATTATAATAATAATAATAATGATGATGAAGATGATGATGGGGGGCTCTTTGTAATAATAATGACGATGATGATAATAATCGTGGCATTTGTTAAGCGCTTACTATGTGCAAAGCGCTGTTCTAAGTGCCGGGGAGGATACTAGGTGATCAGGTTGTCCCACGGTGGGGGGGGGGGGGGGGGGCACATTATGATGATAATAATAATGATGATGACGATGGGGGGCTCATTATTATAATAATGATGATGATGATGATGGGGGGCTCATTATAATAATGATGACGATGATGATAATAGTAGTGGCATTTGATAAGCCCTTACTATGTGCACAGCACTGTTCTAAGCGCTGGGGAGGTGACAAGGCCATCAGGTTGTCCCACGTGGGGCACTCAGTCTTCATCCCCATTTTACGGATGAGGGAACTGAGGCCCAGAGAAGTGAAGTGACTTGCCCAAAGTCACACAGCTGACAACCTCCCCATCCCACCCCCCACTTACCTCCTTCCCCTCCCCACAGCACCTGTATCTATGTTTGTACAGATTTATTACTCTATTTTACTTGTTCATATGTGCTACTCTATTTATTTGATTTGGTTAATATGTTTTGCTGTCTGTCTCCCCCTTCTAGACTGTGAGCCCACTGTTGGGTAAGGACCGTCTCTAGATGTTGCTAACTTGGGCTTCCCAAATGCTTAGTACAGTGCTCTGCACGCAGTAAGCGCTCAATAAATGCGAGTGAATGAATGAATGAATAATAATGATGATGATGGGGGGCTCATTATAATAATAATGATGATGATGATGATGATAGTGGCATTTGTTAAGTGCTTACTATGTGCAAAGCACTGTTCTAAGCACCGGGGAGGATACAAGGTGATCACGTTGTCCCACGGGGGGCTCAATAATAATAATAATGATGATGAAAATGGGCTCATTATAATGATGATGATGATAGTAGTGGCATTTGTTAAGGGCTTACTATGTGCAAAGCACTGTTCTAAGCACTGGGGAGGATACAAGGTGGTCAGGTTGTCCCACGTGGGGCTCACAGGCTTCATCCCTATTTTACAGATGAGGGAACTGAGGCCTAGAGAAGTGAAGTGACTCGCCCACAGTCACCCAGCTGACAAGTGGCGGAGCCGGGGTTTGAACCCGTGACCTCTTACTCCCAAGCCAGGGCTCCTTCCACCGGGCCACGCTAATAATAATGAAAGAGCACGGGCTTGGGAGTCAGAGGTCATGGGTTCGAATCCGCGCTCCGCCACTTTCATTCTTTCAATCGTATTTATTGAGCGCTTACTGTGTGCAGAGCGCTGTACTAAGCGCTTGGGAAGTACAAGTTGGTAACATATAGAGACGGCCCCTACCCAATAGCGGGCTCGCAGCCTTGTGACCTTGGGCAAGTCACTTCACTTCTCTGGGCCTCAGTTTCCCTCATCCGGAAAATGGGAATGAAGACTGTGAGCCCCATGTGGGACAACCTGATGATGATAATAATAATAATGATGGCGTTTATTAAACGCTTACTATGTGCACAGCCCTGTTCTAAGCGCTGGGGAGGTTGCAGGGTGATCAGGTTGTCCCACGGGGGCTCACAGCCTTCATCCCCATTTTACAGATGAGGGAACTGAGGCCCAGAGAAGTGAAGTGACTTGCCCAAAGTCACCCAGCTGACAATGGGTGGAGCGGGATTTGAACCCACGACCCCCGACTCCCAAGCCCGGGCTCTTTCCATTGAGCCACAATGCTTCTCTGTCCCACGGGGACCCCCCCACCCCACCCCAACCTCCTGGGGTCTTCTCAGGAAACAGGATTCCCACCCAGCTCCCCCCACCCCACCCCGGGACCTGCCTCCTCGGAGCCCGGAGAAGCAGCGTGCCTCAGCGGCAAGAGTGGCTGGGGAGTCCGAGGTCATGGGTTCTAATCCCGGCTCCGCCGCTTGTCAGCTGGGTGACTTTGGGCGAGTCGCCTCACTTCTCTGGGCTTCAGTTGCCTCATCTGGAAAATGGGGATGAAGACCGGGAGCCCCGCGTGGGACAGCCCGGTCACCTTCCCAGCGCTTGGAACGGTGCTTCAGACAGACAGGTACCATCGTCGTTATTCTTGTGATTAATTGAAAGTCGAATTGGACTCTCCGAGCGCTTAGTACAGCGCTCTGCACGCCGTAAGCGCTCAATAAACACGATCTGAGTGAATGCAGAATGGGGATTGAGACCGTGAGCCCCATGTGGGACAACCTGACTACCTTGTATCTCTCCTAGCGCTTAGGACAGCGCTTGGCACGTAGTAAGCGCTTAACAGATACCGTCAGTTCCCCCTCTCCATCCCCCCATCTTACCTCCTTCCCTTCTCCACAGCACCTGTATATATGTTTGTACATATTTATTACTCTATTTATTTTACTTGGTACATATCTATTCTATTTATTTTATTTTGTTAGTATGGTTTTGTTCTCTGTCTCCCCCTTTTAGACTGTGAGCCCACTGTTGGGTAGGGACTGTCTCTGTATGTTGCCAACTTGTACTTCCCAAGCGCTTAGTACAGCGCTCTGCACGCCGTAAGCGCTCAATAAACACGATCTGAGTGAATGCAGAATGGGGATTGAGACCGTGAGCCCCACGTGGGACAACCTGACTACCTTGTATCTCTCCTAGCGCTTAGGACGGCGCTTGGCACGTAGTAAGCGCTTAACAGATACCATCAGTTCCCCCCTCCATCCCCCCATCTTACCTCCTTCCCTTCTCCACAGCACCTGTATATATGTATATATGTTTGTACATATTTATTACTCTATTTTACTTGGTACATATCTATTCTATTTATTTTATTTTGTTAGTATGGTTTTGTTCTCTGTCTCCCCCTTTTAGACTGTGAGCCCACTGTTGGGTAGGGACTGTCTCTGTATGTTGCCAACTTGTACTTCCCAAGCGCTTAGTACAGTGCTCTGCACACAGTAAGTGCTCAATAAATGCGATTGATGATGATGATGATCAGTATTATTATTATTAGTGAGTCTGGGGGGGGTCTTACCGGGGAAGGGGCCGAGGACGGACCCACCAGAGGAGCAGGGCCGTGTCGTTGGGCCTTCCTTTGCCCCCCTCCGCCCCGAGATGCCAGTCCAGCCACCCTCTGGCAAGCCAAGCCTTGTAACCGGCTAGGACACCCGAGGAAAGTTTGGGAATTTTTCTTGCCCCCCTGCCAAGCCGTGGAGCGGCGAGCGGGGAAGCACCTGGATTCTGGTGTGTTCGAACACGTGCGGGGAGGAAGCACCTGCATCAGCAGGAATGCGCTTTGAATCTTGTCACGTTCAGGTACGGAGATCTGACGCCTCAAATCCTCCACCTCCAAGCTGGCTGGGATCGATAGGACCCCTCCCCGGGATTTGGGGTTTTTTTGGTTGTTGTTGTTCTCTTCTCCTCCCCCAGCCGGAGGAAAACCGCAGACCTCTCCTGGCTCCAAGTCGCTCTCGTAGCAAAGCCTTTCGGAGGTGGGGTTTTGATCGGGAAAGGGTACGGATGTTAGGAGAATAATAATAATGTTGGTGTTGCTAAGCGCTTACTATGTGCCAAGCACTGGGGTAGACACGAGGTAATCAGGTTATCCCCTGTGGGGCTCACAGTCTTCCCCCCCATTTTACAGATGAGGGAACTGAGGCCCACAGAAGCGAAGTGACTTGCCCCAGGTCACACAGCTGACAAGTGGCGTTGCTGGGATTCGAACCCACGACCTCCGGCTCCCCAGCCCGTGCTCTTTCCACTGAGCCACGCTGCTCCTCTAATAGTAACTGTGGTATTTGTTAAGCGCCTACTCTGTGCCAGGCACCGTACTAAGCCCTGGTGGGGGGGAAGGGATACGAGCAAATCTAGTTGGACAGTCCCTGTCCCATGTGGGGCTCACAATGGCAATAGAAAGCCGAAGAATAATAATAATTATGGTATTTAAGTGCTCTTTATGTGCCGGGCACTGTACTGAGCCCTGGGGGGTGAGGGAGGAATACGAGCAAATCGAGTTGGACGCAGCCCCTGTCCCATATGGGGCACATGATCTCAATAGAAAGCTAAAGAGTAATAATAATTACGGTATTCAGCGCTTTCTGTGTGCCGGGCACTGTACTAAGCACAGGGGGGATGCAAGCAAATCGAGTTAGACACAGTCCCTGCTCCATGTGGGGCTCACAGTCTCAATAGAAAGCTGAAGAGTAATAATAATTACGGGTTCGGTTAAGCGTTTTCTGTGTGCCAAGCGCTGTACTAAGCGCTGGAAGAATGTGGATTTGCAGGGCCGTAAGGTTGAACCCAGATTCTGCCTCTGAGGACAGTGAATTCAGCGTCCGCAGGGTGATCATTCTTTTAGACTGTGAGCCCACTGTTGGGTACGGACTATCTCTATATGTTGCCAACTTGTACTTCCCAAGCGCTTAGTACAGTGCTCTGCACACAGTAAGCACTCAATAAATACGATTGATTAATTAATTCCAGTCCCCAAGGGGTGACCCATAGAGTCGGAACTCTGAGATATTTCAAGGCCACCGATTTGAGTTTTTTTAAAAAAGAAAAAGCTCTAAAAAATAGATTTTCCGTGCTTGTCGTCATGTGTGTGTTTTGCTAGAGTTCCCTATGGGGACTGAGAGTTGTTAGATACACCAGGGTGAAAGGATTGTTTAACCCGTTGGTAATCGAAGGCGGCGTGTGACAAGACAGTTGAAAAGGACCGCTTCTCTCGGGAGAACCACCTGAATGGCCCGTCCCCGTCTTCTTCTCTGATAGATCCACTCCTAGAGAAGGGATGGGAGAGACTTTTTGTGGACACAGAGAATGGCTAGTATGTCAGGCAAGTCCCGAGGGGGAAGGTGGTTTTTAGCCCATTCTGGTGACGTCCCGCTGTGACCGCGAATTCCTTAAAATAAAGCTCAGTCTGTGGGTTGTTCCCCAGCGAGCCGTAGAACCAACCCATCCCGTACCCTCAGGGATCCCGCGAAGGGCTTTGGCGTCTGCCCAAGAACTGAATCGGTCATTTTGAAATCCAGCCCGCTCATCAAGCGAGCAGGCCTGGGGTGTGTTTTGGAGGAAGAGCACCCATAAGTTGTAAAAGTTCTGGTCTCCGTGCGGAGAGGGGGAATAAACAGGCCGAGCACGGATTGAGGAAAGAGAAGCGAGCGATATTCCTTAAGACAACATGGCACACCCACGGTGATCAAATAGGTAGAAATGTGACTAAAAGCTTAGGAGTGTAGAGGTCTGATAGTGGGAGAGCCCAAAGGTAGGGAAGGACAAAAATGCTGTACGCGCTTTTGTGCTAAGAAACTTCTGTTGGGGCGATTCAATCAATTGATTTATTGAGTGCTTACCCTGTGCCTGATTCCCATTTGCAGTGTCTTTAACTCTACTTTGAAAAGATCTGACAAGGTTTCGATAGGCCCGATCACTCCTGAAGATAAGGAGAACCGAGAGGTGATTTTTGCCCCTCGTTCATCCATTCAGTCGTATTTATTGAGCGCTCACTGTGTGCAGAGCACTGTCCTTCTGGTGCCGATGATGGAATTCTTTTGAAGGGGTTCTACCTCCTACCAGTCGATAAACCGTGTTAAAGTGGTAATCTGGGACATTTTTTTCTAAGGTGCTGCAGACATAATAGACCACCTTCCTTGTGAAACAGTTCCAGTTACTGTTTCCGCAGGATTCCGTGCATCAGCAGGCTTACCGTCATGGTTTGTCAGGCAACGGGACCGAGGAGGGTGGCCCGGAAACCGCAGGCTCTGTTACCGTTTTGAGGACAGTTTTGCCAACATTTTTCACAAGCTTCGTCTTGTTTGGCCTAAGAGCTATCGCTCCGCAGGAATGTGCGGGGACCTCAGTTAAAGGGGGAAACTGAGGCACTAAGGCAGTTAGGTGCCATGCCCCCCAAATCTCCTGCTAGACCGTAAGATCCTTAACGGCAGGGATCAAGTCGACCAACTCTGTTATGCTTCCAAACGCTTAGCACAGTGCTAAGCACAGAGTAAGTGCTCAAGAAATATCATGGACCTATAGCGTTGGAGCCACTGTCCATAATCCAGTCATTCCGACACTCCTATTAAAACTGCTTGCTACCTCTCGGAGTGTAGCGTATCCTCTGTTGAATGGTGGGTGTGCAATTATAATAGTGAGTGATCTTTGTAAAGCGCTCACTATCTGTTAAGCATCGTACCAAGCACTGGGGTAGATACGAAATGATCAGGTGAGGCACAGTCCCTGGCCAATATAGGGCTCACAGACTAAGGTAGAGGGAGAACAGGAATTTAATCCCCATTTTACAGTTGAAGAAACCGAGGCACCGTTTCCCAAAGTCACACAAAAAGCAAGTGGCAGAGCAGCGATTAGAACCCACCTCCACTGACTCTCTGGCCTATGCTCTTTCTACTTTTATAATTCTTTTTTTTTTAAACGGTATTTGTTAAGCACTTACTATGTGCCAGGCACTGAGCTAAGGGCTTGGGTAAGATAGGATATGATTCGGTTGGACACAGTCCCTGTTCCATATTGGGCTAACAGTCTTATTCCCCATTTTACAGATGAGGTAACTGAGGCATTGGGTCATACTATGTGTAGCACCTGTGGAAGTGAAAGAGCTGTTAAATCTTTTAATGCATGTACTGTATATTGCATTGTTTAACATCCATATGTATCTGCAGCTGAGTTGGGGTCTCTAAATATGTGCCGTTTGTGGTAGAGAATAACTGATGGTTCTGTCTGTGAGACTGATTCGCCTTGTACAGCGGAGGCTGTCTGACTCCTGATTAATGACCCTCCAGTGTAGGTAGTCTCATGGTAGGGATAAATTCATAAATGGGTGTCTATCTGGGTTCCTGTTTTCCTGTCGCTTGCTGCTTGGAGTGATTTGTCACACCAGTGACATTGCTGATTTAAATTCCCGCACATGTATGAATGCCAACGCACATACAGATATATGGGTTAGCATTTGAAGACGGCTCATTAGTGCTTTTTCAATTATGGATAAATTCATAAATGGTTGTCTGTCTGGATTCCTGTTTTCCTGTCGCTTGCTGCTTGGAGTGATTTGTCATACCGGTGACATTGCTGATTTAAAGTCCCGCGCGTGTATGAATGTCAGTGCACATACAGATATATGGGTTAGCGTTTGAAGACGGCCCGTTATTGCTTTTTCAATTATGGATGATTAAAACCGTGATTGAGTGAGTGCAGGGACCAGAGAACTTGACACAGAATCTCGTTTAGAAACGGAGGAGTAAGTTAAGGTGCCATTTTCAGTGCTGATAGTTTAACCATTTTATTTCTGTACAATTTCACCCTGTGTTGGTTATCTAATTTAAAGTTAAAGGACTTGTTTTGTACTGTAGAATGCTAAACTCCGCACACAGTAAGCAATCAATCAATCAATCGTATTTATTGAGCGCTTACTGTGTGCAGAGCACTGTACTAAGCGCTTGGGAAGTACAAGTTGGCAACACGTAGAGACGGTCCCTACCCAACAGTGGGCTCACAGTCTAGAAGGGGGAGACAGAGAACAAAACCAAACATATTAACAAAATAAAATAAATAGAATAGATATGTACAAGTAAAATAAATAAATAAATAAATACGATCGAATGAATGAATGATTAGTAAGAAACCACCCCAAATTTAAAAGTATACAATTTGTGCCTATCTCTTGCAATTTTCGTTCAAAAAATTATAATTGGCTGGCTCTGTTTTGAAATTTCCAGGGATTCTGCACTTTTTTTGTGTGTGTGGTTCTTTGGAATTATCTCACCCAGTCCTTCCCTGGGGTTTGTTTACTATTGCATTAAAATCCTTTATGCTTCTAACGCCACTACTTGAAAGTCTTTTTTTTTTCTTTCCTGTAGTGCCTTTCAAATCTTTATTTTGTAAATGGAAAGCTCTTACGGAGCTTTTTTTTTTTTTTTTTCAAAAAATTTTCATCCTGGAATTGCAAAATCTCTTCAACAGGATCACTTTTCTCATGCTAAGACCCTTTCTCCCCTAAACTATCACTTCGCATAGTGGAACAGATCATTGGCTCTTAAACAGTATTTAGCATTTTATATGCAGTGTTATGTCAACATCTTTAAAACCCGAATGTTGCGGGACTTCTAGTGAAACAAAGTGTTTGTTCCACTGGGCCATTCGAGTATTTAATGTCAAGATAAAGTTGATAATGTGGAGAGGTTGTATATCCAGGAGTATATTCCACAACTGCTCCAGTATTTAAAATGTGGGCACTTGTTTATGTCTGGAAGAAAGAGTTTAGTTAGTTTTTTGTTTGTTTGTTTTGTATTTTGTTTTTACCGGAGGTTGGACCCGATCAAATGTAAGCATTTAATTGTAAAATCTGAGTTGGGTTTAAAATATGGGCTTCCCAGGCTAGCATGTGGATTGTTCTGAGGGCGGAGAAATGTCAGGGTCTCCTTTATTTGCCAGATGCTTTGGTACACTTTTCAACTGATTCTTTGTTAGTTTTGTTTTACAAGGTTGCCAGCTGATACAGGCTACATGAAATCTGTTAATGTGCAGTGAACCTGAGGAAACTATTTAGAAAAGTAAAGCTTGCTAGCTGTGTCCTTGACTGAAAACCTTAACTTGTGGTGCCCCTGATAGGAAGGCCTTGTGTTTAATTAGGTTGTAGAGGTTTTGCTTTTAGAGACTTGTCAGGACAGCTCTTTGTCTGGCTTTGCCGGGGGGTTGCTAATGTTGAACTCTACTTTTCCTGTAAATATCCAAATGAGTCATTTCTTGAGTAGCATTTTTTTTCTTAATTTTCTGTCCTGGTCTTGGTCAGTAAGGTGATATGCTTAGGTGAAAATGAAAAACAACCCTAATTTTAAGTTGCTGCACCTAAAAAAAAATCGGGGAGTACCTTTTAGCATATCAATGTTTGGCCATAGAAGTCACTGTGTCTTAGACCTTTCTCGACATTTCTTTTATGTCTTCAGCACCTGATTAATAATAACGGCAACTGTGGTATTTATTAAGTTTTTTACCATGCCAAGCGCTGTATGAAGCGCAAGGGTGGAGACGAGATCATCAGGTTGGACCCAGGCCCCGTTCCGTGTGGGGCTCCCAGTCTGAGAAGGAGGGAAGAGAGATTTTGAATGCCCATTATAGATGAGTTAACTGAGGCACAGGGAAGTTAAGTGACTTGTCCAAAGTCACACAACAGCCCAATGGTAGAACTGGGATTAGGACCCAGGGCCTTTAATAATAATTGTGGTATTTGTTAAGCACTTACTAAGTGCCAGGCACTGTAGTAAATGCTGGGGTGCCTACAGGCAAATCCGGTTGAACACAGTCACCGTTTCATGTCTGGTTGAACACAGTCACTGTTCCATGTGGGGCTCACGGTCTCAATCCCCATTTTACAGATGAGATAACTGAGGCCAAGATCAGTGAAGTGACATGCCCAGGGTCGCACCGCTTAGTACAGTGCTCTGCACACAGTAAGCGCTCAATAAATACGATTGAATGAATGAATGAACAAGTGGTGGAGCCAGGAGTAGAACCCATGACCTTCTGAGTCCCGGGCCCGTGCTCTATCCACTGTGCGAGTGCTAGTGGTTCCCAGGCGCTTGCTCTTTCAAACAGGCCACATTGATCATCAGGCCATATACTGGGTGGCCACTGTACTGGCTGAAACTGGGAGGGGCAGAAAGCAGAGTTTGGAAGTCAATCGTATTTATTGAGCTCTTACTGTGTGCAGAGCACTGTACTAAGCGCTTGGGAAGTACAAGTTGGCAACATATAGAGACAGGCCCTACCCAACAGTGGGCTCACAGTCTAGAAGGGAATGGTGCTATATTGTCAGAAAACACACGATTTTCTAGTTTCGGATGAGGGTATTAAGTTCTGTCTCAACTTTATACAGATGTTAACAAGGTAATCTGTAGTAAATGCCCATTTAAGTGGCAAGATGTAATTATATAGCCTTTTTCATTGGTTCTATCAATGCGTGAAGAAATTTTAATTAAACTATATTGAGAAGCTATGACATAGCTGGGAATATTTTTAATAAGATCTATAAACCATTCCAAAACTTGCTTCTGTGGTATGTGGTCAATTAGAATTCTGGTTATGAGTTTTATTTTCAGCCACTGCAGCGTAGTCACTTGAGTACTTCCAACTGCTGAGCGAAAAGGCATTTAGCTATCCTCTGTGTTGATCCCCCTTTGTCAGTAACCCCCCAGTTTTTGAGGCGCAGGAGTAGGCCGCTGAGCTGAAAATATCCCAAGGCTTGGCTTTGTCGCTACTCCGCCAAAGTCTCTTGCTGCTGTTTCTAGCCCTGAAGTGAGAAACCCGAAGCTCCCGGTGGCATGGAGTACAGAGTAAAAATATTCAACTTGTAATAACACTGAAGGGGAAAGCATTCTACCTCCAGTCTGGGTTGGGAGCTAGATAAGGCCGTGCTTGCCTCCCAGAGAGCAAACACAGCTCTGAAATCTGGAACTCAGGATAGTGTGCTTTAGGGAACAGGCTGATTATATGTGACGTTTTTACCAAACTCAGGGCTTCGTGTATTTTAAAATTTAAACAGCAGGAGTGTGAGTGCAGTATCCCGACCGAGCCTTCAGCGCTTAGTACAGTGCTCTGCACACAGTAAGCGCTCAATAAATACGATTGAGTGAAAATGAATGAATGCAGCTCTCCGCTGACAGGGTGACCTTTCCTCTGAGTGCGTTCATGACAAAGCCTTATTTTGAAAATTTGAATCGGCTGTTGGGATCGCACTCCACTCTAGGCATCGGGAGAAGGAATTACTTGCCCTTTTGCAGCAATTTAACATTTCTATTTGGGAAAATTGACTTTAATAAGAGTGACATAACTTTGGCCCGGAGACAGCTACTTTACCTTGGAGCTGCATTAGGCACTGTGAAAGAATGTGACTGGAATTGCTTCAGACCTGACTTCCCTTCCACCTCCCCAACCCCCTTTCAGGTACTTTAACCATTGAGATGTGAAACTTTACTACAAACCACTGTATAATTTAGAACATGTGGTAACATCTATAACTATCCTAAGAAGCTTGATCAGTTGCTTTAATATGTAGCTAGATGAATTTTATAATTCTTATCCTGCCTATTTGCTTCTAAAAAGAGTGGGAAAGGAGATAGAGTACTCATTGTCTTTTCCAAAGACTTTGGAAAAATAGATTTTTGTACACCGGTGAACATCTTTGTTTTATTTCCATCTGCCACTTGAAAAAAAAAATAATAGTTGAAAGAGCAAATAGGTGGTGAATCCTGAGCAGAATGGTTTTACGGGTACTAAGATCATAAAGCATAAAGAAATCTTGCAAAGTTATCTAGTTTACCATCTTGCCTTAAGGCAAGACTGCCTGCAAACCACCTCAGAAAGATACTTCTAAAAAGCCTCCGGGGAAGATGGCATAGCCTACCATAGCAGCATGTCCCATTCTCACAACCCTGACAGTCAGAAAAGTTCTTTCTAATTAATGTCTAATCCAAATCCTTTCTGCTGCAATTTAAGCCCATTGCCCCCGATCTTGTCCTTAGTGTGTCCCCCTCTCCATCCCCCCGCCTTACCGCCTTCCCCTCCCCACAGCACCTGTATATATGTATATATGGTTGTACATATTTATTACTCTGTTTATTTATTTATTTATTTATTTTACTTGTACATTTCTATCCTACTTATTTTATTTTGTTGGTATGTTTGGTTCTGTTCTCTGTCTCCCCCTTTTAGACTGTGAGCCCACTATCGGGTAGGGACTGTCTCTATGTGATGCCAATTTGTACTTCCCAAGCGCTTAGTACAGTGCTCTGCACATAGTAAGCGCTCAATAAATACGATTGATTGATTGATTGATTGATTGTGTTAGAGAACAGTTTTTCACTGTCACGAACGTGATCCTTTTTGACCTTCTCTTTTCCCCTCATTTTTCCCAGTAGTGTTTTATTCTCTGGGTGAAACCCCCCCAGTTCTTTAGTAGAATGGCCCTTCTAGACTGTGAGCCCGTTGTTGGGTAGGGACCATCTCTATATGTTGCTGACTTGTACTTCCCAAGCGCTTAGTACAGCTCTCTGCACACAATGAGCGCTCAGTAAATACGATTGAATGAGTGAAGTGCTTACTATGTGCCAGACACTGTACATGGCCCACATAGAGCTCACAGCCTTAATCCCCATTTTACAGATGAGACAGTTGAGGCCCAGAGAAGTTAAGTGACTTGCTCAAGGTCACACAGCAGACAAGTGGCAGAGCCAGGATTAGAACCCAGGTCCTCTGAGCCCCAGGTCTGTGCTCTTTCCACTAGGTCACACTGCTTCTCGGCTTCTTATTAGCAGTTTTTAAGGTCCCACTCGGTGCAGCACAATATACAAGGCCCTTGCGATTCAAAACAGTGAAGTGATATGCCACACTCGTCTCTCCACTGCTCGCCTGCTGGGTGACGTTGGGCAAGTCACATCACTTCTCTCTGTCTCATTAACCCCCATCGGTAGAATGGGGATTAAGATGGTGAGCCCCGTGTGGCTCATGGACCGTATCCAACTGGATTTATCTTGTAACTATTCCAGGGCTTAGATCGGGTATGGCATATAGCAAGCACTTAATATATACCATTAAAAAAGTCCCCTGGCCACAAGGGGCTCACAGTCTAATGGAGACAGGCATAAAAATAGTTTCAGAGTTGTCAAAATAAATTGAGCAGACTTACAGAATTAACTGTGAAGGGGGTATAAATTCATTAGTGAAAACTTTTCCTTATGGGAGCAATACACTCCCATATTGGAGAAGCAATCCCACATTGCTTGGAGAAGCTGCGTGGCTCAGTGGAAAAAGCACAGGCTTTGGAGTCAGAGGTCATGGGTTCAATTCCCGGCTCTGCCAGTTGTCAGCTGTGTGACTTTGGGCAAGTCACTTAACTTCTCTGGGCCCCCGTTACCTTATCTGTAAAATGGGGATTAAGACTGTGAGCCCACCGTGGGACAACCTGATCACCTTGTAACCTCCCCAGCGCTTAGAACAGTGCTTTGCACATCTTAAGCGCTTAATAAATGCCATCATTATTATTATTATATTATTAACTATGAAGGGGGTATAAATTCACTAGTGATAGCTTTTCCTTATGGGAACAAGGCACCAAATATTAAATAATTTTTATTTTTCTCCTCCAAGTTTTCTATAAACCTACACAAATTTGGGGGCCCAATGTGGAACACTCTGTCTTATGGATGCGTATCCAGTTGTCATTCATGGAGGAAAGGTCCTCCCCTCAAAACCCAATGTTAATACACAAGAGTAGATGCTCAATAAATTCTGATGACAGTAGTTCCTTTATTCACCCTCTGACCTATTATGATTTCCAGATCTTGCAGTGCAGTATTTGGTCACTTAGTCTTATGGACTTGGGAAGGTACGATAGTAATAATTACGGTAATTATTGTGGTATTTGCTGGGCATTTACTGTGTGTCTGGCACTATACTTTGCACTGGGGTAGATACAAGCAAATCGGGTTGGACACAGTCCCTGTCCCCCATGGGGCTCACAATCTAAAAAATTACTAGACTTGATCCTTTCCTAGAGGGTGCTTATAATCTCGTATTTATATAGACCGTTTTCCCCTTTGTATTTCTGCAGTTTTTTCTTCTTCTTTGAATGATCTTGTGCATGCCTACATCCTTTTTTCAGTCATATTTATACTGTGTGCAGAGCATTGTACTAAGTACTCGGAAGGGTCAACTATCAGAGTTGGTAAACATGTTCCCTGCTCACAACAAGCTCCCAGTCTAGAGGGGGAGACTGACATTAATGTAAATCTATAAATTACCATTTTTTTTTAATGGTATTTAAGCAGCTGCTATGTGCCAGGCACTTTTCTAAGCGCTGGGATAGATACAAGGTAATTGAGTTGAATGCAGTCCCTGTCCCACATAGGGCTCACGGTCTCAATCCCCATTTTACAGATGAAGTAACTAAGGCACAGAGAAGTGAAGTGACTTGCCCAAGGTCACACAGCAGACAAGTAGTGGAGCTGGGATTAGCACCCAAGTCCTTCTGACTCCCAAGCCTGTGTTCTGTCTACTAGGCCATGATATGTACCTAAGTGTACATATGTACTTAGAAGCAGCGTGGCTCAGTGGAAAGAGCACGGGCTTTGGAGTCAGAGGTCATGGGTTCAAATCCCGGCTCTGCCAATTGTCAGCTGTGTGACTTTGGGCAAGTCACTTCACTTCTCTGGGCCTCAGTTACCTCATCTGTAAAATGGGGATTAAGACTGTGAGCCCCCCGTGGGACAACCTGATCACCTTGTAACCTCCCTAGCACTTAGAACATAGCGCTTTGCACGTAGTGCTTAATAAATGCCATTATTATTATTATTATTATTATTATTATTATTATTATTATTATTATTATTATTATTATTAAAGTGCTGTGGGGCAGAGGGTGGAGGGTGGGGTGAATAAAGGGTATAAATCCAAGTGCAGTTGGTCAGAGTCATCTTACCCATCTAATTTGGTATCACTGCAATTCCATCAACAGTGCCATCAATAAATTATGTTTGAATGGCACAAGATCTAAAATTGATCTCAAGAAATACCTCTTCATGTGCCCTCTCAGGCTGACATTAGTACTTCTCAGGAATCACTTGAGCAAAATAACGGGTGATACGAAATGGTTGTTTTTTCTAGTGCTGACTGCAGGTCACTGGTGGTCCGTGTCTCCCTTGCTCTCAGTCTTGTCCCTGAGTGTGGATTCCCTGCAGGGGGCTTTCAGGGCTATTTTTAGAAAGAGATTGCTGCTTTGTGCTCCCATGCTAAAAATGGTCCACTATGGAGCTGAACAGAGATTTTTCTTCTTCTTTTTCTTTTTTTTTTTTCCTCACCCTTTTCTCCGGAGGTGGTCCACAAGGAACTTTGCCCATTGAAGCGGCCATTCTCTGAATGAACATCTTGAAGGGACACTGAGCTAAACCATGGTGTCCCTGGTGCTTGATAAGATACATCAGTTGAGATTAAATTAAAACAAACAAACAAAAACTCCTTGGTGTAGCAGGTTTGGTACGGATGAAGGAAATTACACTAGTCCAAACAGATGAATTCCTCACAGTTTGGTCAAATCATCTAAGTCAGAATACTCTTCATGGTTTCTGATCATTTTCTATTCTCAGTTCCCAAACCCACAGGGTATTTGATGCTATGTGTATTTCTACCCAGTCTTCTTCCTCTCTCTTTAGAAGAGCCTAGAATAGTGCCTTCTGTGCAACTTGGAGGAGCCTAAAATGTCTTTCAAAAGTTTCAAATTTTTCATCTTCATTCAAAGGTAATCATAACAAATATGGTACTTGTTAAGCGCTTACTGTTTTAAGCAAAGGATAGAGAAAAGTTAATGAGGTTGGACATAGTCCTTGTCCCACATGGATCTTACTGATTATGTAGGAGGGAAGATCACAAGTGTTCTTCTGAAAGCAAGCACAATTATCCATTTAGAATTATAAGATCCTTAAAGCCTCATTCGTGATTATATGAATAATAGGGAAAGAAACACTTTAATATTTAGAGAAATAAATTTTAGCTCCTCTTAACAGAAATGGTGGGATAGTGCTTCTTAAGTTTTGTTTTTAGTAGATGCTTGATGTACAGATTGCCATTCAGTTTTGTGAGAATTTATTGTCTCGGTATGGTGGGAAAGCTGAGTCAGGATGTTATTATTACTGCATCTTAGGACTGAAAGCATTAATAATAATAATAATAATAATAATAATGGCATTTATTAAGCACTTACTATGTGCAAAGCACTGTTCTAAGCACTGCGGAGATTACAAGGTGATCAGGTTGTCCCACGGGGGGCTCACAGTCTTCATCCCCATTTTTCAGATGAGGGAACTGAGGCACAGAAAGTTAAGTGACTTGCCCAAAGTCACACAGCTGACAATTGGCAGAGGCAGAATTTGAACCCATGTCCTCCGACTCCAAAGCCTGGGCTCTTTCCACTGAGCCATGCTGCTTCTCTTTACTAATGTATCTTCTTAGAAAGCCAAAAAGCTAAAGTTGGTATTCTTGGTAGGTAACTTAAATGTTTCCCGTGCTTTCTAAAAATGTAAAAGGCTTTTTGGTGGCGGACCCAAGGATTTTATAAACTAAATTTCTAAATTTGATGAAGCTACTACACACATTTAGCCATTTAGTCTGGCTAAGTCTTTCACCTACAATGGTGCATTTTATAACTTCATTCTTAAAATTTTTTATTGTTAGAAATTTTTCCCATTACCATCTTGACATCTGCCTGGTTGCACATGAATAGTCTGACCCAGTCCCTCAGCAGGGAGACTAATGTGGTCTGGCTTTCAATAGCCATGTTACTGACAAAGAAAACATATGGAATATTTCATTCCTGCCTTATGCAAACAGACTGTGGATCTGTAAGAGTATGCTGCAGTAGACTTCATGGTAGATTGGCAAGTTTGTAAGCTAACCACAAGACCTTTCTCAGTAATCCGAGTCCCATTTCATGTCACTGTCTATTTGTTTCTGTGGGAATAGAATCCAGTTGGTTGAACAAATCAATTTCAAATATCAATTTTAATAATTTGATAGTGTGGTTTGTTTCCATAGGCCCTGTTCCTTTGTTTATGATACATTTCACTCGAGGACATTTTATCTTTGCTATATGTTTGTACACTGCTCCTCGATATTTGATGAGTGGTATTTGCTTGGCAGGGAGACACAAGATGGGAACACAGATGTGTGGTTCCCACTGGAACATGCCTTGGGGACAGTCTGTCTTTGTTTATTTCCTCCTTTTCAGTCCACGAAATGGGGACCACTCCATCTTCACCCGGGGCAAGCACTTCTACTTTGACCCTTTAAAAGTTGCCGTTACACTCAACCAAAGAACCCCTTTATAGTTTTTGTTCAGTCGAGCAAGTGGTGTCAGATGCCTGGATCGTAGGCATGTAAATTGGCAAATGGACTGCAGGTGTGGAGGTGGGGGTTGGGGGGAGGACATTTTAAAGAAGAACAGGTGAAATGCCTACTTCATATCTGTTGCCATAGTGCTGAGATATTTTGAGTACTTGTAGTTCCGGAAAAGGAAATTTTTTTCGGAATTCATCTTACTGGACCCAAGGCAGTCATTCTGCTCTGAGGAAATCAATATGAATACTTTGTGAACTAGGGACTAATTTGTAGCTGCTCTCTTTGTGTCCTTTATTTCTAGTTTGATGTGGTTGAGGGTGAGCTGTCAGTTATCCTAAAATGCTGAATTCCTTCAGATTTTGGTCTCCAGCTGGTACCTGAGGCATAGGGAAGGTTTAGAAACTTCAATCAGTGGCATTTATTGAGTGCTTACTCTCTGCAGAGCACTGTACTAAGTGCCTGGGAAGGTGCACTATAACACGGTTGGTAGACATTTTCCCTACACACAAGGAGTTTACGGTCTAAGGGGGATTTAACTTCTAAGTTAAATGGCATTTATTCTGTAATATTAATGTGCCTTTTTATTTTAGTGATGATAGAATTTCTACATTTTCCATATATTGGGGTGTACGCTGTAGATTGAACTGGAATTTTAATCCAAGGTGCTGTGATTAGACCTCGAAATCTTTAAAGAAATCTGAATTTTTGCCCTTAAGTATGCCTAATTTAATCTTCCCTATAGCTTTACAGACTGAAATAAATTTTCTTGTTATTTACACCTTACTAACTCAAGCTTATCCCAGGCTCGAATTCTGTTTGCAATTCTATTCTATTATTCTGTTTAAGCTCCTAATTTTAAATATTTCCTCCCTTATTTCAAAGGGCAATCTTTTTAAGGGTAACCCTGTGCCTTTGAGGATATCTTACCCTCTTGTCTAAATGAAGCTGGTTTTAACTTTCATAATCTGTAACCTTTTTCTTCTCCAGAGTTCCAGAAGACTCTCATTTAAGCGAGCTAAAAAAAATGATTACCGCTGTAGAGAGTCCCAGCAGCCTCTCCAATTTACTCTCTAAGAGCTGTGCTGAAGTCTCATGTTACTAAGCTTCATTGCTTTTACAGAATAACCTTTAGGTGTGTTTACTAGCCCAGTGTATAATACGATCACAGGTTACTAGAACTGGACTTGTTCAAATGGATGAATCTTAAAAACACAGGATCACTAACTAGGTTTTCTCATTTGCTTGCCGCCTTGTTAATCCTGGAATTTGTTATTAGAGCCCTTCAAAGGTTATGGTAAGTTAACTTTTTGCACTCTGTTTAAAAAGGTGGCGAGAGGAAAAGTTTTAGTGCAGGCAAGCCGCAGTACTGAATTTAGAAATGCCAGTGGGCTTATAAATGCCAACTCAGGCCCCTGCCATGAACCAGGCTGGGGTGTTTCCAAACCAGGAGGAGACCTGGTTGAAGGGTCTATTTCAGGGAGAAAAGAGTGGGGTCTTGGAATTATAGGGAAGGTAAGAAGGAGCCTGAAATGGACTATCAGGATAGTGAAGGCACAACGATGAACTATGAATGCTGGAGAAGCTTGCTGATAAGGAAACAGCCTGAAATTGTGACCTGATAGAGAAGCTTCTTGATTTTAATTCTTTCAAGAAGGAAGGAAAAATTGAAAAACTCAGAAGACTGTAGAATTAAAAATTATTTCACTTCACCCTTCATACTGGAACAGATTCCTATGGATAATGTTCAAATGAACGTGAAGCTGTCTCTGTTCTGAAGAAAAATGTAGAGGAAATTAGACACTCTTACATGGTTTCTGATACCGACTAATTCTTTCAAGTAATGAACTAATGTGTTGAATTAGTAAGATTAAGTCTGAACTATTTCTTGTAGGATGAGATTGGAGGCAAACAAATGGGACATAAAATGCTCACGCTCTGTCATTTTTTTGAGCTGCCATCATTTGAGATGGATCCCAATTTTGATCCTTCAAATTATTGAAAACTGAATCATCTTACATGCAACAGTAAATGATAGGATTAAAATAAAATCTGTTCTCTTGTAGCTCTGGGGTTCCATTCTTGAAGACCTTCATGATATGGGAAAATCAAGTTCAGGAACCATTGATTTAATCGAAATTAATCCGTTAGGGTAGATGGCTTTAAAATGCACTCTACTGCAACTGACATTTTTTGATACAAATTCCTGTTTTATCGTTCTGTCCGTCAGCATTGGAATGCCGTCCACCCTTGCCACTTAATGCTATTCTCCTGGATTAAATACTGTAAAGTTGCAGAAACATAAAGACAAAGTACTATATGGAATTGAACAGTAAGGCCAAGTTGGAGGATGGCAAGTTTAGCAGCATCACACATCTTGACCATCCATACATCCACACACAGAAATGCTTCTTCCACCACTGAATCTACCTAGACCAATTGTGGATCAGGTTGTACCAGAACAGACCTTTGTTGTTGTTCTCTAGTTCTTTCATTGTATTCTATCCCACTCATGCAGTGAAAACATGCATTGTAGCAGAACTGATTGTACTAAAGTAACCCTGGCCTAATTCTTGAGTTTGAATGACTATTACAGAACATATTTGCAAAAAGCCGATAACCACCCTCTCCAAATTAAAATGGTTCCACTTAAAAGCCATCATTTACAACGATTTTGCTTGCATCTTCCAAATTTGAGGTCAGTTCATCCACAAACGTTGTGTTTCTTCACCTTTCATTTGATTCAGTCAGTCCTTAATGCTCCCAGGAGTGCTGCTAAGCATATCCATTTTCGGTTCTGTCAATGCCCTTCGACTTAGCCTTTTCCTTTTTTGTACTACGGTCCCATGAGGAGAAAAATACCCTCATTTGATGGCCTCCAATAGCATTTTATTCTATCATCTCTCCGAGTTTTGCTCCTTTGTTGCAGATGTCATTCAGTCTGACTGTTTTCTCTATCAAAATCTGTCAATCAGTGGTATTCATTGAGCACTTAACGAGGATGTGTTATATTTAAGACTATTAGATTTTGTGTTCCATTTGCAAAGTGGATGACTTGTGAGTACAGGGCCATGAGAAGGACAGTTTTAATAGTTCGTTGTGGGCAGGGAATGTGTCTATTAACTTTGTTATATTGTACTTTCCCAAGCGCCTAGTATTGTGCTCTGCACACTCTGCACTCAGTAAGTATGATTGATTGATGGCTCCCTGAACTGGGGACAACACTTAGGGTCAATTGGAACGTAATGGGTTGTAGTGAAGGGGAGTCCCCCTATCACCCCCAGATTAAGCCCCCTTTTTCCTCTCCTCCTTCCCTTCCCCACAGCACCTGTATATATGTTTGTACAGATTTATTACTCTCTTTATTTTACTTGTAAATATTGACTATTCTATTTATTTTGTTAATGATGTGCATTTAGCTTTAATTCTATTTGTTCTGACAACTCGACACCCATCCACATGTTTTGTTGTCTGTGTCCCTCCTCTAGACTGTGAGCCTGTTGTTGGGTAGTAACCATCTCTATATGTTGCCAACTTGTACTTCCCAAGCGTTTAGTACAGTGCTCTGCACACAGTAAGCGCTCAATAAGTATGACTGAATGAATGAATGAACCCCCTGTCTTCAGTCATCTGACTCCTTTTAGTACTTGACTCCCTCCCCCACCCCCACTATTGTCAACCCCCATAGACTGAAAAAGGGGGTCAAATGAGCAGTAGGGTGGTCTAGTGGAAAAAGTGCAGGCCTGGGAATAAAAAAAAAGCCTGGATTCTAATCCCAGCTCTTCCACTTAATAGTAATAATAATAATAATTGTATTTAAGTTCTTACTGTGTACCAGGCACAGTTCTAAGCACTGGGATAGATAGAAGATTGGACACAGTCCCTGTCCAACATAGGGCTCACCGTCTTCATCTCCATTTTACAGATGAAGTAACTGAGGCACAGAGAAGTGAAGCGGCTTGCCCAAGGTTACACACTGACAAGTGGCAGAGCCGGGATTAGAACCCAGGTCCTTTTTACTCCCAGGCCTCTGCTCTGTCCTGTAGACCACCTGTGAGATCATGTTGATATTTTATGAAATCATATATGGGTGTTTAGATTTTTTTCTTTTCATTGTGGGCAGAGAACATGTCTACCAACTCTATATGGTACTCTTCCAAGCACTTAGTTCAGTGCTCAGCATAGTAAATCCTCAATAAATACCATTGATTGATTTATGTACTCTCCCAAGTGCAGAGTATCCTGCACACATTAGGTACTCAAATACAATTGCATAAATGAATGAATTAAAGGAACTCAGGGGAAAAAAAAATAGTCTGATCCAAGGGCAAATCTACCAACATACCAGTGCTGAATGTTGAATAAACTGCAGACCAAACAGGGTTGTACAGTTCCCCCGTTGAAGTATTTTGTGTTATCATTTCAGGCTTGTTGTGTGCTTTGAATTTAAGGAAATCTGCTTCCTCATTGATCTCCCTGCTTTCATTCTCTCCTCTTGCCAAACCACGCTTACCATACTAGGGAAGCAGCGTGGCTTTAGTGGAAGGCACACGGGTTTGGGAGTCAGAGGACATGGCTTCTAATCCCGGCTCCGCCACTTGTCTGCCGTGTGACCTTGGGTAAGCCACTTAACTTCTCTGTGCCTTAGTTGCCTCATCTGTAAAATGGGGATTAGGACTGTGAGCCCCATGTGGGACACCCTGATTACCTTGTATCTACCCCAGTGCATAGAACAGTACTCCACACATAGTAAATGCCTAACAAATATTATTATTATTCTTCATTGTGCTTCCCAGGTCATTTTTCTAAAAAAAATCACTCTGCAAACGACACACTGCTCCTCAGAAACTTCCACTCCTCTTTGCATCAAGTAGAACCTCCCGATCATTGGTTTTGAAGCACTGTCAGCTCTCTTCCTCCCACATGTCCACTCTTCTGCCATTGCATCTCAACTCAAATTCTCTGTCCCTCTCAAGCTTATCCTACTCCCTGTACTTACTCTTGACTCTCCCGGCATCTGCCTCTTGCTCATTCCCTCTCCTCTGCCTGAAATCCCCTCATGCCATCTGACAGTCCACCACTCTCTTCCTCTTCCAAACCCTTTTAATAATAATAATAATAATGATGGCATTTGTTAAGTGCTTATTATGTGTGAAGCACTGTTCTAAGCACTGGGGGGATACAAGGTGATCAGGTTGTCCCACGTGGGGCTCACAGTCTTAATCCCCATTTTTCAGATGAGGTAACTGAGGCTCAGAGAATAATAGTAATAATGATGGCATTTATTAAGCGCTTTCTATGTGCAAAGCACTGTTAAGTGACTTGCCCAAGGTCACACAGCAGACTTGTGGCAGAGCCGGGATTAGAACCCATGACCTCTGACTCCCAAGCTCGTGCTCTTCCCACTGAGCCACGTTTTTGAAATCACATTTCTAGGAAACCTGTCTTAATTTCCCACTTCCCACTTTATATCCCCCAATTGCCACTTCAGCACTTCCTTGCCACCTCAGCACTCAAGCACCCATCAACCCTAATGTTCCTTAGACTGTAAGCTTGTTGTAGGCGGGGAATGTTTCTACCAACTCATTATATTGTACTCTCCCAAGCGCTTAATACAGTGCTGTTACACAGTAAGCACTCAAAAAATATGATTGATTCATTGATTAAAGTATTTGTGTCAATTTCTTATGTATTATTGCTTCCTCCTATCTACAGTTTTTTCAGGTATCCACCGCCACCCCCTGAGTGTAGTCTCTTTCGGGGCAGTGATCATGTATACTAATTCCATTACACTCTGCTAAGTATTTAGTATAGTGCTGTGCACACAGCTGCTCAATAAATGCATTTAATTGTTTAAAATCAAAGAGAACAAACAATGAGAAGCAGTGTGGCCTAGTGGATAGAGCACGGACCGGGGACTCAGAAGGACTTGGGTTCGAATCTTGGCTCTGCCACTTGTCTGCTGTGTGACTTTGGGCAAGACGCTTTACTTCTCTGTGCCTCAGGTGCCTCATTTGTAAAATGGGGATTAAGACTCCGGGCCCCTTGCGTGATGGGGACTATGTCCAACCTGATTAGGTTATATGTACCACAGCACTCAGTACAATGCCTGGCACGTAGTAAGCGCATAACAAATACCATAAAAAAAAAACAAAACAACTCAAGCACTTGACCAGGTGGCAGTAAAATATTTCCTTTTCCTATTAACCAGTGTTAGCTGAACAATGCACACCCGAACGGCGAGGAGCCAGGAAACATCACTGATGTTTTTCACTGGGTACTGTGTGCAGGTGCACAGGAGGTTCTCAGTGTGAGACTTACCTATGGTTACATTGTGTGCAATGTTGTCTTTGAACTAAAGGACAACTTTGCTTAAGCCTTGTTGCTTCATAATCGATATGGTTTAGGAGTTTACAGACTTGTGTTAGAGCTTTGGCTCTTACAATAATTGTGGTGTTTGTTAAACACTTGGTATGTGCCAGGCACTGTACTAAGGGTTGGGGTGGATACAAGCAAATTGGGTTGGACACAGTCCCAGTCCCATGTGGGGCTCATGGTCTCGATCCCTCGTTTTACAGATGAGGTAATGGAGGCACAGAGAAGTGAAGTGACTTATCCATGGTCACACAGCAGACAAGTGGCAGAGCCGGGATTAGAACCCATGACCTTCTGATCTCCGAGGCTCATGCTCTATCCACTACGCCATGCTCTTATGTGGCCCTCACACTGTGAGTTTGTGTGTTTTGGCTCCTTTTGGGGTGATCTTACATGAAAGGTTTTTTTTTTTTTCTCCAAATCAAATAGTGATTCAGACTTTGTGATCTTTGAACAAAAATACAGGTCAGCTTCAGCATTCTAGCCACTATCTTGTCCCACAAAAAACTATTACAATCAAGTCTGAAAACGAATGACACACTCACCTGTGGGACTGATATTTAATTTTTCCTTTCTCATCTGTGCTTACACAATGAGGAAACCTTTAAAAATGTTTAGGTGTAAATAAAGAACTAGATTAAAGGAACAGACCTATTGGGAAGGTAGGTGAGTAGTCTTAAAGACAAAAAACTTTATGGTCTGTTGAAAATACTCTTCCTAGATATACCTACATCTTTATATTTTTAATTTAACATAGTCATCTATTTGCTGTGAGAGAGCTATTTGACAGACCAATCCATCTGAATTTATTTCCTAAGAAAGAGAAACCCGTTTCGATAGTCACTCTATTCTGTCTGCTCTGACTACAGTTTACAATACTTTGTGCTCTATATCCAGAATCATATCTGGAATAACTACTAACATATTTGAACAAAAAAGTCTAATATCTGAGAATGACAAATTAAAGCATACTCTTTAATATATACTTTGGCTTTGTTAAGCTGTGCTTCTCCTGATTTAATGGCAAAAATTAATAGTTATTTACATAGTTTCTGCGGTGGCACATTTAAAAGTGTAGATAGGAGAGTGAATAATGTTGCGTCCCCTCCCTTCTTGTGAATTACCAAGAAAGTGCTTTACTTTGGATGATTCAGTATATTTGCCTTAATTGAGGGATTAACTAATTTCTGGCCTCCCACAAGAAGCACACTCATTTGTATGAAGAGGGAATGAATGAATAACATTTTGAGGTCTTATTTTTGTGGCATTTAAACAACAATAGTCCAGATTACCCACAACCTAAATTTCTTTTCAGAAACCCTGTAGATAGATTGTGTCACCATTTACACTTGATTACTTTATTGTTCACCTCCCTGATGTGATTTACCATGCACAAGCTTAATTATTCCTTTCTGGCTTAGTGAGAGATTTCCTTCCAATAATTGCCTTCACTGCCCTTTAGCCTCTTAAACATTTAGTTTGTTTGGAGAAACATTGTTGCTCAGTAAGCAATTCCAAACAAGGCTTTGCCTGAAGCTGTCTTTAAAACATAATTTATACCTTTGGCGTCTTAAGTTAGGTCCCAGTGCTTAAAACATTACTGCTGCTAGATGTGCTGAGTTTGCTTAGCATTAAAGCATTTCTCTGCAAGTTAAATAAGAAAAATTCCATATGCTTGAAAAGCAGGACCATTTTTTATTACTCCAGTGAACTAAATTACTGATTGAAACATTTTCTCAGATTCTAGGTAGTTTTTCTTTTACCAAGTCATTAACTATTATCCCTTTCTTGGCTGCCAGTATTAAGAGAAAAACAAAACTTGAAATAAGTTTTAAAGCAGTTGGCAGCATTGCGTAGTTAAAAGGCGGAATATTATGTGACAATTCGCTGCTCTGTTATTTAATGTCCCAGGCAGTGAAAATTACAGAATGTACTAAACAGAAGTTGAAGTTTGCCCAGGATTAGTCATTCTGCCAAGGTTCTGGGTTTGTATTAGTTTTGTTTTTTAATATAGAATTAATTTTATCTGGTATCCTAAGCAAGGGCCTAAGAAATGGAGGAAAACTTCTTTAACACTACTTCCTTAGGAGAGAGAGTATAGGAAATGACCTGATTTGCTTTTTAATATAGAATTAATTTTATCTGGTATCCTAAGCAAGGGCCTAAGAAACTGAGGAAAACTTCTTTAACACTACTTCTGTAGGAGAGAGTATGGGAAATAACTTGACTCACCTTTCAGGTGTAGGTTTAAGTACAGAATTATGAACTGCCTGCTTTCTGATGAAGTGTACTGAAAGTACCATCGTCACCTTTAGGTGTTTTTTTTTCCTAACGCTATGTTCTATTAATGGTTAGATTTCAACAATTGACCTTTTATCCTTTCTACTGCAGAATATTAGGGACCGTGTACAAAGATTATGATTTCCCTCCACCCCAAGATTTATATGTAGCATTTATTGAGCACCTGCTGTGTGGAAAGCACTACTAAGGGACTTGGGAGAGTACAGTAGAATTACTCTGCATGATCCCTGCCTAAAGGGATTTACAGGCTAGCTTGGGAGACACTAAAATAAATTGCAGGGAGGAGGAAGTAATAGAATACATAAAATATGTACAGAACTGCTAAGGATGTTGTGGGTGCTTTAATTGCTTAGGTGGAGTGGAACAGCAGAAATGGCTGTTGGGGAATACAAAATGGGGAGATTAGAGATAAATCGGGGAAGGCCTCCTGGAGGAGATTTGTATTCAGAAATGATTTGAATATGGAGAGAACAGTGATTTATAGGATCCGAGTCTGAACAAAAAGTCGAGGAAGAGAGTGAAGTACAGTGAGTTAGCGTGAAGTAACGAAGAGTGTGAGCTGAGAAGTTTAGACTGGAGAGGGGTGATACTGGAGGTGGAGATTCTGTGATATGGTCAGCCAGTAGTAGTTTCCTGATCATTTATTGAGGGCTTACTGTGTGCAGAGCACTGTACTAAGTGCTTGGGAGAGTACAGTATAAAGGAGTTGGTAGTCAAGCCAAGATATGACAAGTTCCTGGACCAAGTATCACCAGGTTTGGATGGAGAGGAAGGGTGGATGCTGAAAATGTTATGGAGGAAGAACTGATACGATTTGGTGACAAAATCGGATGGGGATGAAAGAGGAGTCAAGAGTAATGCCAAAGTTATGGGCTTGAAAGAGAGTGGATCGAGGTGGTATCAGCTATGATGGGAGAGTTATGTGGAGGAGAAGATTTGAAAGGGGAGGTGAGGAATGCAACTCGGAGTAAACTGAGCCCGAGGTGCCCGTGGGGACATCCATAGTCATACAGAGAAGGAGCGTGGCTCAGTGGAAAGAGTACGGGCTTGGGAGTCAGAGGTCATGGGTTCAAATCCCAGCTCTGCCAATTGTCAGCTTTGTGACTTTGGGCAAGTCACTTCACTTCTTTGGGCCTTAAAATGGGGATTAAGACTGTGAGCCCCACGTGGGACAACCTGATCACCTTGTAACCTCCCCAGCTCTTAGAACAATGCTTTGCACATAGTAAAGTGCTTAACAAATGCCATCATTATTATTATTATTCATATAGAGCTGCCCTTGAGGTGGGAGGAGACGAGAGTTTACGGAGGAGAGAGGACAGAGCTAGTGAGGTGGGTATGGCCCACACTAAGGAAGGTTAGCAGAAATTGAGATAAGAACCAGACCCAGGGCAGAACTCTGAGGGATACCCATAGTTAGAAAGTGGGAGACAGAAAAAGAGGCAGCAAAAGAGACTGGGAAGAAGCTATATAGATATGAAGAGAGTGAGACCAGAACTCTGTGAGGGAAAAACCAAGTTTGTACGGTGGTGTCTCTAGAAGATAGGGTCCACAGTGTCAGGGAGTTGAGAGGTCGAGAAGGATTAGGACAAAACAGACCCTGTTAGATTTGGCAAGGAGGAAAAGCTCTTTGATGATCCTGAAGTGAACAGCCTCAGTAGAATGAATGGGGTGGAACATGTAGAGAAGGTCAAGAGAAGGGAGTAGGAGGAGAGGAATTGGTGGCACTCGTTTGGTGAGTTGTGGGCCAGAGAGAGAGAGGAAGGAGAAGAGGAGATGGTGCACTAGAATCCAGAAGTCGTTTATTTAAGGTAGGGAAGATTAAGCATGTTTAAATGCTGAGAAGTAGGAGCCATCAGAGAGTGAGGATTGAAAATGGCAGTCAGAGATGAGACAAGATTGGGTACGAGTGTTTCTAGAAAGTGAAAAGGGTCGGGATCAGAGGTAGAAATGGAAAGGATAGATTTTGAAAACAGGTGGGAGCTCTCCTCTTGTGCGATGGCCAGAAAGGAAGAGAGTAGTTGTGTGGCTGAGAGGGAGTTGAACAAGGGAATGGGATATTTGGGGTGATTTGGGTCTGATGATTTCAATTTTGTCAACAAAATGATTGGCAAGGACTTAAGGGGCTAGAGGATCAGGGAAGATGGGAGTATTGAGGCTTTCAAAAGGAAGTTCCTTGCCTGTGAAGTCATCTTTTGACAATATAAATGTATGAGAGTGCCAGGAAAGATAAGGTAGATTTTAGTGAAAGTTCAATGACCTGATTTCTCCAAAATAACTATCAATGTAATCCTAAAATCTCGTTAGAATTAAATAGGTGATAATTATTTTACACCCATTGTATAAATATCAGGACAGTGTTAAAGTGAAGGATAGCACTTTTAAATGAAGGTAATAAAAGGACTTCTTGACATAGTTTGATTTATTACCCTAAGCTGGTCATTCCTGGGTTTGGGTTAAATTTTTGTTGAATTAATGGATTTTTTCATTTGTTTGATTTAAAAAGCACACTTCAAAACATCCAGTAAAACATTCATGGTTAATTTTGGCTAATTTCCATAATTCTAGATGGCAGCAAAAGGGGTGTTGGACATACGAGGGGATCATTAGGTTGATTTTTAATGGTAGGGGAAATGGGTATAATTATCTTTCTAAAATTCAGTATTGTAGAGTATAATTGTTTTCATTTTTCTTGACATGTAATGCAAAGAAACCTAGTCCTAATTATAAGTGTGTGTGTGTGTGTGTGTGTGTGTGTGTGTGTGTGTGTGTGTGTGTGTGTGTGTGTAGAGGAGACAGGAAGAAAGTTGGGAGAAAGTGTGTAATTTTCATGGCTCAATAAGAATTTGAACTGAACACTTTAAAAACAGTACTGCAATTTCAGCCAAATCCTTTTGGTCCTGCTTCAAACCAGCCCCTTTTAAACTTTAAAACAAATGAGCCTGGATTTAGTTGTAAACTCCTTGTGTCAACCAGCATGTCTACTAACTCTGTTGTGGTGTACTGTCCTAAGTGCTTAGTACAATATTCTGCACACAGCACTCAATAAATACCAATAAGTACCATTACAATACAAATTCTGTTTCATTGTACTCTCTCAAGCACGCAGTATAGTGTTCTGCACACAGTAAGTGCTCAGTAAATCACATTGCATGATTGATTTCTAACTGAGAATATTTTGCTCTATTTTGATATTCTTGCAAGTATATGCCAGTGAAGACAAACCTGAACTTAGTCTACATCTGGCATAAATGGTCTCTTCACAAATAATACCAAGTCAAGTCAGTTAGGGCTAATATCCAAATACATTTAGACCCAACCCTCTCAGACTTGATGGGATGAAAGAGTCAAGCATGAGTTTCTTAAAATTTTTAAAACGCACTATTACCATTTTGCTATGTGATGGAAAAATATAGACCAAACCAGGTAGAAAAGTGGTGTTCATTTTTTTTTTTCTTGGAGTACCAAAATATTGTGCATAAACTGCTTCCAAGTGACCTAGGCGCAGAAGGTCACCAAAATTTGAGACTGGTTTGTTAAATCTTCCAAAGGAAAATTGTCTTTGAAAATTACTGTACATGGGTAGCGTTTTCACTCTACCTTTATGTTTTCTGCAGTTCACGGCGTGGAAGCTGTTCATGAACTGTCATGAACTGTAGAGAATATATACATTTACAAGAGAATAGTGACCACATTCCACTAGATGGATTGGCAGCAACTCCCCAGAAAGATGGCTTTGTGAGAGATTTGTTCTTGCGAATCCTACCTGACCCTCCCATTTGGTGAATTGTGGAAAAAAAGCCATCACTTTAAGCTGTCACTCGGAGTATTTTTGAGAGAGGGAAAGGAAGCCAGGCTATGTTCAGGACCAGCTATTTCCAAACTGGTTTAAAGCCAGGGAAGATTATATTTCAGGGCACTTTTTTTCGCCCCAGTTAAAACACACCACCTCCTTTTAGTATCACCCCTGTCCAGTGGACACAAACTTTTTAACTTGTGAAAGTACTGAAGATACAGTTTTCTGATCAGAAGCTCTCTGGTTCATATATATCAAGAGTGCTTTTTGCAGGGGAGAACTCAGAAAGTGATTCATTAAGCACATTTTCCTATTGGAAAGTGGATTTTTTTAGGCAAATATCTTCATACACATGAATGTTGTAGGAACAATGATTTTTAGGTGCATTTTCTACACAAAACTTTTAAAATACTGCTTTTTTGTTTCATAGAGCAGTACAGTTTCATTATCTTCCATTTCAACATTTGTTTCCTGAATCATAGATAGGGTATAGCTTCAGTTGACTTTTTCAGTGTACTCCTAATTTTTGATAATCTTGCTTCCATTTGCTTTCAGTTTGTGAACTTAAATTTTTGGAAATTAATGCCAGTTATTTTACTTTACTTTATTTTGTAAACTTCTATCATTAGCTTTGCATTCTGTCCTTCCTTTGTCCCTCCATTCCACCTCTCTAATTATGCCCAAATCTGAAATGGAATCTTCTTTGTTACAGGTGATACTGTTAAGTTTTTGGAGCTTAAATATCATTTCAATTGCAAATAAGTGGAAATTGTGTATTTTGCTTAATGTGTTTCAGAAAATCCCTGCTACTACCCCCTCCTCTACACCTTTAAATACAAGAAAACAGGCGTGTAATGCCTCATTGAAAAAAGCCCGTAGGGGTGCTTTGTGCAGGTCTTAATTAAGGGCTTTGAAAGGCTAAACAAAAGGAAAAAGGAAAATGCTACAGGGTTATTGTTATTCCACCCCATTGGCTCAGCAAGCTGACCATCTATTGATGCACTTTGTCCATTTTGAAATTGAATGACACTTTTGTTCTTGGTTAACAGAGGTGAAAGAAGCCAATTATTGGCTGTCTTTTTCCACAGGGCAGCTGCAGACGGATTTAACTGCAGGCAAATATGGCTTTTTTTGGCCACAAGGATGTTGTGGTGACAATTTATTTTTGTGGTAGTGTAGGGCAGAAAGAAAACTCAGCCCCACTGCTGTTACGCATAGACACTAAGGGATGGGTTTTATAGAGTAATTATGCTGTGTATTTTTGTATTTAATCAGTTTTATAAAGGCATTTGCAAAGCCTTTGTGAAAGAGCTTGGTGTGAAATACTCTAATTAAAAATAGAGTTTTTTTGACGTTATACATGAAGGCCTTTAAAATTCTTCAAAAAAGTGTAATTCATAATTTCTCCTGAGTTGTGCTTGTTGGAATAAAAATGGTTCAGTGATGTTTGGTTAAGCCATGGATCCTACTTTCTGTTAAACTGCTGTTTTAGCAGAATTCTCCACTCCGGACATCATCTGAGTTTGGCATCAGGACTGACCGCTGTTCTAATCCCCTTCATTCATTCAGTCGTATTTATTGAGCACTTACTGTGTGCAGAGCACTGTACTAAGCGCTTGGGAAGTACAAATCGGCAACATATAGAGACGATCTCTACCCAACAACAGATTCACAGTTTAGAATCAATCAATCGTATTTATTGAGCGCTTACTGTGTGCAGAGCACTGTACTAAGCGCTTGGGAAGTAAAGTTGGCAACATATAGGGACAGTCTCTGGGCTCTGCCACTTGTCTGCTGTGTGACTTGGGGCAAGTCATTTCACTTCTCTGGGCTTCAGTTACCTCATTTCTAAAATGGAGATTAAGACTTTAAGCCCCATGTGGGACATGGACTGTGTCCAACCCAATTTGCTTGTATCCACCCCAGCACTTAATACAGTGCCTGGCACACAGTAATTACTTAACAAATCCCAGTCTTATTATTGTTATTCTATGATATGAAAATAATTGATTCCCCATATGAAGCATTTTAAAGTTTCCTGGAGAAGGACCGGGGGGAAGGATAACCTTTTTTAATGGTAAGCGCTTACTATGTATCAAGCGCTGTGCTGGGGTACATGTGAGTTAATCAGGTGGGATGCTCTCTCCATCCCACAAGGGGCTCCCATTCAAGTAAGTGGGAGAACAGGTATTTAATCCCCATTTTACAGTTGAGGAGACTGACACACAGAGAAGTTAAATGATTAGCTCAGAGTCACACAGCAGGCAACTGGTGGAGTCAGAATTCGAATCCAGGTCTTCAGGCTCCCAGTTCTGTACTTTAACCATTAGGCCATGCTGCTTCCCCATGTGTATATAATAATGGTGGCATTTGTTAAGTGCTTACTATGTGCGAAGCACTATTCTAAGCTCTGGGGAGGTTACAAGGCAATCAGGTTGTCCCACGGGGGGCTCACAGTTTTCATCCCCATTTTACACATGAGGTCACTGAGGCACAGAGAATCAATCAATCAATCAGTCATATTTATTGAGCACTTACTGTGTGCAGAGCACTGTACTAAGTGCTTGGGAAGTACAAGTTAGAAACATATAGAGACAGTCTCTACCCAACACAGAGAAGTTAAGTGACTTGCCCAAAGTCACACAGCTGACAGTTGGCAGGGCCGGGGTTTGAACCCATGACCTCTGACTCCAGAGCCCGGGCTCTTTCCACTGAGCCACACTGCTTCTCTAACCGTACATGTAAGTTTTGTGAAATGTGCTTGTTGTGTTCTCAGAGAGAATTTTCATTGGAGATGTAGTTATGGCTGTGTTGGAGCAGCTCATAAAACGAACGTACATAGATAATTCGAGTTTGAAGTCTGTGTTTGGTTTCTGGAGTCTTTTTGAATATCTCTGTGCGTGCATTATTCTGGGGGAATGCAACGGGCATTAGTGAAATCCCAGAGTCAGGCTAAAGCATCATTACCCTGATTCTCTGTGGCGAGGGGGAGGGGGCAGGAAATCTGTGGGAAATGAACAGTTGTGGCCCTCTCCAGAACAACCCAAGCTGCTCTGAAGCTGAGTGTCCCCGTCTCAAGGGCGGTGACCTCAGGTGGCAAGGATTTCTGAAAGCAGAGCTGAACTTTACATCTTCGCAAATCCTCTGCTCCTTCTGTATTCCCTATCTCAGTTGACACCCCCCACCATCCTTCCCATCTCTGACTCCCGAACTTTGGCAATATTCTCCACTTCTCTCTTTCAGATCTCAGATTCAGTCTGTTGCCAAATCCTGTTGCTTTTCCTCCAAAGTATTTCCAAGAAGCACCCTTTCCTTTCCATTCAGAGTTACTTGACCCCTGAGCAAAGATTTCCCTCATTTTCCCTCTTCACTCTCTCTTCTGCACTGTCTGTGCAGGTGCATCTATAAGCACTTAATAGTCACTCCTACCCTCAGGTACATTTTCTTCTATTCTTCTACCCTGCCATTTCCTCTATCTGTAATTTCGTTTCAATGTCTCCACCCCCCCCACCTCATCTAGACTGTAAGCTCCTTGTGGGCGGGGATCATATCCACCAACTCTATTGTATTCTTCAAAGCAGCTCTTTGTGGGCAGGGAACACATCTGCCAACTCTGTTATATTGGACTCTCCCAAACAGTACAGTGTCCTTCACATAGAGAAAGGAGGAGAACCAGGAAAGGCCAATGTCAGTGAAAACCCAAATCCCAAAATAGGTATGTAATCATCACTAGACAGGGTATTTTATAATTTAAGGTAATTCTGTGTGCACACTCAGAATTGTTTTTTAAACGTTCTCTCAAATTGTTAAATAGGTATTCAAGCTAAATATTTGAAAGACTTTAGTAACCATTTCACTGCCAAAATGGATTTGACAAACAAATTTAAATTATTTACAAGTCTGACTTTACCTGCCATGGTTGACAGGCCAACTTAGCATAAGTGTGAGAAGCTCTTCCCACTTCACCTTTGTCAGTAGAATTGTTAGAATTATGAATTAGCATTTTGGAATGTGATAGCTGGAAAGACCCACTATAAAGGCATCATAAATATCTTTTTATGGGAGATTTCCTTTACTCCACTTAGTAAAGAATCTAGGGTTTCTGTGTTTTGTAAGCATTGTGGCTCATTTTTGCTTATCTTTTTTTTTGTCCCTTCATACCTTGTTTTATTGATCTCCTACAACAGCCCATCCCTCAAACTTCGCTCCTTTATCTACCTCTCTGCACCTTCAAAGCTTTAGAAAGGTAACATCTCCTCCAGGAAGCCTTCCTGATTAAGCACACTTGGCTCTGCCACTTGTCAGCCGTGTGACCTTGGGCAAGTCACTTAACTTCTCTGGGCCTCAGTTCCCTCATATGTAAAATGGGGGTGAAGACTGTGAGTCCCACGCAGGGCAACCTGATTACCTTGTATCTACCCCAGTGCTTAGAACAGTGCTTGGTACATAGTAAGCGCTTAACAAATACCAACATTATTATTATTATTATTATCTGAAACCTTTGGGTGTTTCATATTTGTCCCACCCTCAACCTCACAGCATTTATGGAGCTGGAGGAGCAAATTGTGTGTTGTAAATTATTTATATTAATGACTGTCTCCCTCTAGACTGTAAACTCACTGTGGGCAGGGAATGTGCCAGTTCTGTTGTACTCTCTCAAGTGCTCAGTACTGCACTCAGTTAAGCACTCCGTAAATACCGTTGATGGTGATGATGATCTCTTATGTGAGTGACATCATTCTTCTCGCTTTAATATTGAGCCTCACCCTCAAAGCCAAGGTTTGGGCATTATTAAGATGTTTGAATATGATATCCTATTAATCAAAGGTAGCTGGATGCCAAGAGTTCTTTTAGTCATTTGCAAATGCTAGAAAGGAGTAATATTCCTGAAGAAGCACATGCCGTGTTGATTTTTTTGTGTGAATCGCAAAAGCTAAAATAAAACTAAAAATGAAAATAAATTAAACCCACTTTTACCCACATTAAAAAAATCCGATAATTACATCCTGAATTGCATTTTTTAAGCCCTCAAAATCCACACCCTAATTATAATGTAATTAAATTGGTTAGGATTTTTAACCATATTATTTTTTCAGGAAGTACTGTGTCTGAATTTGACTTCAGTAGAAGTAACTTTCCACTCCCTTAACTGAACTCACTGTTTATGAAACACTTTAAAAGGACACATTATTTTGTGCAATCACTGCCAGACATTGCCGTAAAACTTATTTTAACACTAGAAAGTACAGGAGAACTATATTTTTGGTTTACCCATATACAAGGATGATTATAACTTCCTTGTACAATTTTAATTTGTTTTTAAAATATTTCATCCAAAAATCATTACCTATTTTTAAGAAATAAATTACTAGGACACAAAAAGTTTTTAAAATAAAATATATGATGTCTTTGGACTGACTTACGTGTTTACATTGGATATGCTGGCTCCAACTACATAAACATCTGTTTATGGTATATGCCAAGTTCCTTCTCTGGCATCCCCAAATCTAAGACTTACCCCAACTTGTAAGACTCATATTACTTCCTAAATGTTAGGTGGGGCCAGCAAGAAGACAAAAATAAAGTGGAAGAATATCATTTGACTTAAAAATATTTAGTAGCTGACCTGTACCTATCCTAGGCCAGACATATCGGTATACCATCCCCTGTGGAGTGCCAATAAAGGGTAGGGTGTTTGTGAGATTAAAACAAAAAAACAAGAGATTCCTTTCTAAAGATAAAGCTATTAAAGGGACCATTAGGAGCCTTCTGGGTGGTAATTCTTGTGGTCTTAAGACAGTTTTACTGTGAGCTCCTTATGAACAAGGAATGAACCTACCAACTACGTTGTACTGCACTCTCCCAAGCATTTAATATAGTCCTCACTGTGTACTGCACAAAGTAATCACTCAGTAAATACCACTGTTCTTCATCCATTCATTCAACTGTGTTTATTGAGTGCTTACTGTGTGCAGAGCACTGTACTAAGTGCTTGGGAGAGTGCAATACAATAATAAACAGATGCATCCCCTGGCCACAAAGAGCTTACAATCTAGAGGGTCAGTTCTTATGGCACATATCTTATGGACAGGTCTTCCTAGTATTTCCTGGAGTACAACCACATGCTCCAGAGAGGCATAGATGAAGAGAGGATGGGGCCCTCAGTCCCATCTCCTAAACCATCAGGTCCAGTCGGATGGACTCCCATCTGGGGGCTTTAAAAGGGGTTTCTAGGTGGGAGAAAGTTAGGGTGGGAGAGGGAGGGAGAGGGGCAGGAGAAAGTCAACTGGGTGTCCTCACCCTTGGCCACATCAATACTTTGGATGGGCAAAACCATATCTTATAACCCTATTCTTCCAGGAGGAATGTGGGGGGAGCAGATAATAATAATAATAATAATGGCATTTATTAAGCACTTACTATGTGCAAAGCACTGTTCTAAGCACTGGGGAGGTTACAAGGTGATCAGGTTGTCCCACGGGGGGCTCACAGTCTTCATTCCCATTTTATAGAATAGGCGATCAAGTTGTCCCACGTGGGGCTCCCAGTCTTAATCCCCATTTTACAGATGAGGTAACGGAGGCTCAGAGAAGTTAAGTGACTTGCCCAAGGTCACACAGCAGATGTGGTGGAGTCGGGATTCGAACCCATGACCTCTGACTCCAAAGCCCGGGCTCTTTCCACGGAGCCACACTGCTTCACTTGTTTTGAAAGGTTTTGCCCATCTCCTGGGGGTAAAACCATGAGAGACCTGAAATGTTACATGTTAGTTGGTCCATCGCAGGGGGAAGAATTGAGCTCAAGATCTCATTGGTGCCTACATTTTTGAAACGTCAAGGAGCCTTTCATAATCTAAAAATAGTGTAATAATCATTTCGTCCTCCGAAGGTATTAAGCTGCAATTATATAAACTGTTTCAAGAACAACTCTGCCTTTAACAGATTATATTTCCTCAGGACTGACCAGACTCTGTTTGGCCCCATATCAATAGTACAATGTTATATATATATATATATATATATATATATATATATATATATATATATATATAAATAAATATATATATATATATATATATATATCTATTCCATTAACTTGCCATCTCCGTCAAAGCGTGTTTTTTTCCTTCTATTTCGAGGTTGAAATTCCTTGCAAATCCTGGTAAAAGGACTTTTTGCAAATTGTAGCTTCTGTCCATGAGAATAGATTGCTCTGATTTGACTCCTAACAACAAACTTTCATAATTGCAGTAGCAATTGTGTCTGAATTACTGAGCTCCTTTGAAGTGGCTCTAGAAAGAATTTGTAAGTGCATGACTAAGTTAAGCACTAGAAGAATTTATTTTGATTATTAAAAGTAGCACTTGGCTAAATGGATTGTATCCTCCAAGGAAAGCTCTTGTACTTAGAACTTGATTTTACAAACGAGTGTGTTGTAAGCCATGTTGCTGAATGATGTTACCGTCCAGTTTAATAGAACAGTCTTGATTGTGACTAAGGAATTGCACAGTGCGAAAGAGCTCTTGTAATCATGTAATGCCAACATATCCCCTTTTGAAGAGCTTTTTGTTTCATATTATGCTTAGTCAGATTTCTTTCCAAGTTTCAGGGTTCTTCTCCTGTCTTCTCTTTAGGCTAGAAATGTTATATTTAATTATAATTGTAGTGTTTAAGTGCTTACTATGTGCCAAGCACTGTACAAAACACTGGGGGAGATACAAGATAATCAGGCCCTACGTGAGGCTCCCAGTTTAAGGAAGAGGGAGAAGAGGTGTTGAATCCTCATTTTACAGATGAGGAAACTGAGGCACAGAGAAATGAAGTGACTTCCTCGAGGTCACACAGCAGACAAGTGGTAGAGCTGGAATTAGAAGCTAGGTCTTCCCTAGGCCCGTGCTCTTTCCACTAAGCCACGCTTCTTCTCCTTAGGGCATAAAGGGAGACTTCTAGGAGCAAGCACCTGTAGTCTTTCCCATCCTCTATTCATACATCATTTGTGGCTATCAGCTCTTGATTAACTGTGCTGATTGCGGCTGGAAAAAATAGTTTTTTAAAAATAAAGTTTCAGGGTCCCGAAGGCCATCAGCCAATGAATCCTGGGCCATAAGGAAGCTATTTAGCATGCCCTTGGACACCTTATAGCCATATAATAATAATGATAAATAATTTATTAAGCATTTACTATGTGCAAAGCACTGTTCTAAGCATTCATTCATTCATTCAATTCGTTCAGTCGTATTTATTGAGCACTCACTGTGTGCAGAGCACTATACGAAGCGCTTGGGAAGTACAAGTTGGCAACATATAGAGATGGTCCCTACCCAACAGCGGGCTCACGGTCTAGACGGGGGAGACAGACAACAGAACAAAGCATATTAACAAAATAAAAGCACTGGGGAGGTTACAAGGTGATCGGGTTGTCCCACGTGGGGCTCACAGTCTTAATCCCCATTTTCCAGATGAGGGAACTGAGGCACAGAGAACTCAAGTGACTTGCCCAAAGTCACACAGCTGACAATTGGCAGAGCTGGGATTTGAACCCATGACCTCTGACTCCAAAGCCCAGGCTCATTCCACTGAGCCATGCTGCTTCTCAATCCTACCGTTACTTCTCAGACCTGGACCAAATTCAGAGCACTGGTTTATCTACTCCAGGGACCGCCCTGCATGGGGAAGCAGCATGGATTAGTGGATAGAGCATGGGCCCAGGAGTCAGTAGGTTGTGGGTTCTAATCCCTGCTCCTCTGCTTGCCTGCTGTGTGACCTTGAACAAGTCACTTCACTCCTCTGTGCCTCAGTTACCTCATCTGGAAAATGGTGATTGAGACTGTGGGCCCGATTTGGGACAGGGACTGTGCCTGACCCCATTTGCTTGTATCCACCCCAGCTCTTAGTACAGTGCCTGGCACACAGTGAATGCTTAACAGGTACCACAATTATTATTATTATCTCCCCGGTCAATCTTTAATAGAGCAGGGTGGACACATTGTAGTTTGGAGCTGCCTAAAAGTATCTGGTCCCAGACTGATACTGTGATCTGAATGGGTGTGGATCATCATCATCAGTCGTATTTATTAAGCACTTACTGTGTGCAGAGCACTGTACTAAGCGCTTGGGAAGTACAGGTTGGCAACATTTAGAGACAGTCCCTACCCAACAGCGGGCTCACAGTCTAAAAGGGGGAGACAGAGAACAAAACCAAACATACTAACAAGATAAAATAAATAGAATAGATATGTACAAGTAAAATAAATAAATAAATAGAGTAATAAATATGTACAATGTGTGGTTGTTTATGTATGCCTCAGTCTCCTTGGGGCTCTTAGCCAGTTGAGGAGAGAGAAGAGAATTTGCAAAATTTGCAGAATTTGCAAAAGCAGAGGGCTTTAACTTGCAAAACTCCCCGCAGCTAACATTTCTTCCCATTCTCTTCCCCCCTTTTCTTGTTCCACTCTCCTTTTTCCTCCCAGGAAGAGGGTGTGGTCTGCAGTCCCACTCGGACTTGCAGTTCAATTATCAGGACTACACAATCCTTATTTTCACGTTGAGAATTACGTGCCAAGTGTCATTGCTTAATTGCTGGCTTGTAGTGACTCAAATGATAACTTAAAATAATAGCCTTTGCATACAGGAATGATACTGTTTTCTTAGATCTTGGTGGTGGTTTGATTGGCACTTGAGTAGGGTGCATTAGAGCTAATTACTGTATCTGGAAGGGCCGGGAAAATATGCTTGGAGGAAAACAGTAAGGCTGACCATTAGAATAGAAAAAAAGAATCAAAATTAAAGTCAAAATAAAGGGGACTGTACAGGTACAGCAAAGCTCACTTAAATAAATGCTGTTTATTTAAGCATCCAGATTCTAGAGGGATAATCTTTCTTCTTCTTTCCTAACCTCTTCTCCCAAATCATTTACCTAAAGTGATTCTGGTCTCACACCTTTTCTCAAACTTTTTTCAGATCACTTGTGTTACCCCACCAAGTTAAAATAAATTCTATCTTGTTTTTCAGCCAGATTGACTGGTAATAAGTATTTCCAAACTGGGGAGCATGGAAATGAAACATTTGCACAAAATTTAGGGACCCACAATTCCTGCTTTAGGCTTTTGGCTGCCTTGAGGCAGACACAAATTCACCACCTCCTTCCATTCCATATGATGTCTTTTTATGCCAGCCTCACGGGCATATGTGGCATCCTGTACCTCGCTCTCGCCTGTCCCGCCATCGACCCCCGGCCCACGTCATCCCCCGGGCCTGGAATGCCCTCCCTCTGCCCATCCGCCAAGCTAGCTCTCTTCCTCCCTTCAAGGCCCTGCTGAGAGCTCACCTCCTCCAGGAGGCCTTCCCAGACTGAGCCCCTTCTTTCCTCTCCCCCTCGTCCCCCTCTCCATCCCCGTCTTACCTCCTTCCCTTCCCCACAGCACCTGTATATATGTATATATGGTTGTATATATTTATTACTCTGTTTATTTATTTATTTATTTTACTTGTACATTTCTATCCTACTTATTTTATTTTGTTGGTATGTTTGGTTCTGTTCTCTGTCTCCCCCTTTTAGACTGTGAGCCCACTATCGGGTAGGGACTGTCTCTATGTGATGCCAATTTGTACTTCCCAAGCGCTTAGTACAGTGCTCTGCACATAGTAAGCGCTCAATAAATACGATTGATTGATTGATTGATTGATCCTGTGTGAAGTCATGAAGTTGTACCTTGCATGTGCTCACGGATCTCTGGCATTCACTCATTTGTATTTATAGAGCGCTTATTGTGTGCAAACCACTGTACTAAGCACTTGGGAGAGTACAGTATGTGGGTAGGGATTGTCTCTATTGCTGAATTGTACTTTCCAAACGCTCAGTACAGTGCTCTGCACACAGTAAGCACTCAATAAATACGATTGAATGAATGACTTACTCCCTTTTGTCTTTCCCCCTGCCCCACAACACTTACGTATACATTTATGATTCTTTTTATTTATATTGATACCTGTTTACTTGTTTTGATGTCTGTCACCCCCCCTCTAAACTGTAAGCCCTGTGTGGGCAGGGATTGTCTCTCCTTATTGCTGAATTGTACTTTCTAGATGCTTAGTACAGTGCTCTGCACACAGTATGCACTCAATAAATACAATTGAATGAATGAATGAATGACTTACTCCCTTTTCTTTCCCCCCGCCCCACAGCACTTATATATGTATGTATTTATAATTCTTTTTATTTATATTGATGCCTGTTTACTTGTTTTAATGTCTGTCACCCCCCCTCTAGACTGTAAGTCCTGTCTGGGCAGGGTTTCCCTCTCCTTATTGCTGAATTGTACTTTCTAGATGCTTTGTATAGTGCTCTGCCACAGTAAGCGCTCAATAAATATGATTGAATGAATGAATAAACAACAAACAGACACATCCCCTGCCCACAGTGAGCTCACAGACAGCAATACATGACCTGCATGTGCATCCGGATTAGTGACCTGCTGTGGCAGCCCATAGCGTGTTTCTTGGTGGGGAGACTGTGACGTACCCCCCCATTGTTTCAGAAGCGTTGCATTCCCCTCCCAGGGCCCTGTTCACATAGGGGCTGCTTCCTATTTAGGCTGGTTGCCTTTAAATGTTGAACTGTACCCCTATTGTCACCCTCACTGCTCTCCCCCTCCATACTGTGCCCTGAGGCAGTTCCTTGCCTTATGTAGCATCAGACTTCAGCCCTGACTAGCCCTGGAGGGCATACCTAGACTGATGATTCCAGTTGTTCTCTAAGCAGCCCCCCACCCCCCATTCCACAAGAGAATTATTCCCTTCCCATGGAAAGAAAAACGGGCCGTTTGGTTCATCAAACAGGCTAGTGCACCATCAGATCTGAGGGCCACCCAGGCTGAGGAGAGAGAACTGCTTCTGTGTAGTCGTGGTGTAAGATCATGACCTCATATAACTAGGCCTAAGGAGATGTAAATTGCTTTTTGGTGCTAAATTCTTGTCTCTGTCCAATTTATTTTGACTTAATGTGACATCAGGGTAGTACAAGCCGTAGATTCATCAATTCCACGGCCGGTAGTTGCCTGGAGATTAGCAGCGTGGCTCAGTGGAAGGAGCGCAGGCTTTGGAGTCAGAGGTCATGGGTTCAAATGCCGGCTCCGCCAATTGTCAGCTGTGTGACTTTGGGCAAGTCACTTCACTTCTCTGGGCCTCAGTTACCTCATCTGTAAAGTGGGGATTGACTGTGAGCCCCCCGTGGGACAACCTGATCACCTTGTAACCTCCCCAGCGCTTAGAACAGTGCTTTGCACATAGTAAGCGCTTAACAAATGCCATCATCATTATTATTATTATTATTAGGAATGCCCCGCAGTCCAGGTGAGGAGGGCAGTGGAGAGGCTGGGAAGGCTGTGTAGGAGCAGGGGAAACCTTCGGAGAAGACTACACCTCTCTCTCCCCAGCCTATACCATTCGAAGAAGCCAAGCGTCTTTTTCAGGTTTCTGCCACCTCCCAAGAATGACGTTCTGCCTACCGTCGATGCCTGATGTGTCCCTGGGGCAAGCCCATGTTCTAATTTGGTGCACCTGGGCCATCTAACTTTCTGGCTACATCACAGAATCGGGTCTTTATCGATTGAGCCCCATCCCTTAGATGAATCTTCCCAAGCGCTTAGTACAGAGCTCTGCACACAGCAAGCGCTCAATAAATATGATTGAGTGAATGAATGAATCTTCAGCTTCCAGGGGAAGTAGCCAACTCTTATGCAGAATTATTTTGGAGTCCTGGAGTCTTAATAATTATGGTATTTGTTAAGTGCTTACTGTGTGCCAAGCACTGTTTTGAGCACTGGGGTAGATACAAGGTAATCAGGTTGTCCCATTTGGGGATCACAGTCTTCATCCCTATTTTATTCATTCAATCACATTTATTGAGTGCTTACTGTGTGCAGAGCACACATTTTACAGATGAAGTAACTGAGGCACAGAGAAGCCAAGTGGCTTGCCTGTAGTCACATAGCTGATAAGTGGTGGAGCCGGGATTAGAACCCACGACCCCTGACTCCCAAGCCCGTTCTCTGTCCACTAAGCCACACTGCTTCTCCAATAATCATGATGATATTTGTTAAGCACTTACTATGTGCCAAACAATGTTCTAAGTGGTGGGGTTGATACAGGGTAATCAGTTTGTCCCACGTGGGGCTCACAGTCTTAATTCCCCTTTTACAGATGAGGTAACTGAGGCACAGAGAAGTTGTGTGGCTTGTCCAAGGTCACACAGCAGACTAGTGGCTGAGCCGGGATTAGAACCCACATCCTCTGACTCCAAAGCCCGTGCTCTTTCCACTAAGCCACGCTGCTGCTCAACACATTAAACACTAGTAAACATCTCTCCCAATTCAACTAAAAGATCAGTCAACCAATCATTCAATCTGTCGGATTTATTGAGCGCTTCCTGTGTGTAGACAAATCTACTAAGCGCAAGGGAAAGTACAGTAAAATGGTTAACAGACACATTCCCTGCCCACAGCAATCTTGGACACTGGGAGCCCAATGCTTTTTCAAATACGTGTATAACCCGAAAGCAACTGAGATTTGCTAGAACTTTCGTAGGTAAATCTTGGATAAATTGATTTATTTTAAACTACAAGGCCACGTTAAACGACGAGGCTTTCGCTATTGGTACAGCATAAATAGTTTAGTTCCTAGAATTCTCTTAATCCATCAACTTAGTCCTGCCAGTTCCATTGTATTTTGTGAATCAGAATTGTTTGACCAGGCTTATATATTAAAAGGGGAAATAATGCTTATTGTAAAGTGCCTTTTGGACATTTATCCTTAGCAATGTTCAGGGTTAGTACAGTGTTATTTTACCTTTCACTTTATATTTATTTATGCATGTACGTACAGTTCAGCATGCAGTTCCTCTAAGAGTGTTGGTTTTGGTAGACTTATTTAAAGAAAAATTCACTTACAGAGAACAACACAGCGGCTTATCAACCACTTATTTCTAAAATTCAATTCAGAATTCTGCAATTGTAGTTACTTGACTTGCTTTCTCATCAGTGCTGTGTAGCCTAGCGCATGCCACTTAATCTCTCTATGCCTCAGTTTCCTCATCTGTAAATAATAATAATAATAATGATGGTATTTGTTAAGTGCTTACTATGTGCAAAGTACTGTTCTAAGCGTAAATGGGAATTCATTACCTGTTATTCCTCCTGTCTGGTCTGATTATCCTGTATCTACTCCAGAGCTTAGCATAGTGCTTGATATAGTAAGTATTTAACCAATACTGCAATTATAACCAGGTATTAAAATTAACACTCTGAGACCAGCAGAGTGGTAACTATATCACTAAGGCCTGCTTCCAGGTTACTTCTCCTAGACCATAAGCTCGTTGTGGGCAGGCAATTAGCCTGTTATAATGTTAAATTATGCTCTCCCAAGTGCTTAGTACAGTGGTCTGCACACAGTGAGTGCTCACTAAGTACGATTGATTGATTTTCACTCAGTTCTGGAAATTAGGTTGTGGAGTGCAGTCATTGCTGAAATACAAAGGGCAGGGGAGAGGGAGAATTAAAAAGATATAAAATGCACTTTGGTTTCCATTCTTAGTTAAACTGGGGCAGAATTTAGGGTTTTGACATGATTCAAGGAGAGAGTTGTCAAAAAATTTCCCCAAAGAGAAGATAGGATGGCTTGCTTTCTCTAATTCCAGCTCAGTGCACTTCCATGAGTGGTGGTGTGTAATCCAAATGAAAATTTCGTCGTCTGAGTAAAAGGGAACAAAAGAAGTAGGTGGTTGAACTACTAGAACTGAGATCTTTTAAAAGATTGAATGTAAACAATTTAGACAATCACATTTATTTACTCTGGATGTATTTCCTTAATAATAAGCAATGGTCTTTGCTTAGCAGTGTTTAGCAATTGAGTGTTTCAACCTCGTCCAGAAGTTGGGGCGGGGGGGCATTCAATCAGATTTTATACTGGACTGTCTGGTTTTTCAGCTGGTCTGCCCTTTGTCTGCTATTGATATATCACCAGATAGCTTTTAAAAAAAAATTAGAATGGCCAGCGACTGTATATGTCCTGCAGTTTTCCCCAAAGAACCTTTTCTAGTATGTCCTTAGGAAGTCTTTGTCTATATAACATCCTTGAGTAAGGCCAGGGTAATAATAATAATAATGATGGCACTTGTGATGTGCTTACTATGTGCAAAGCACTGTTCTAAGCACTGGGGAGGATACAAGGTGATCAGGTTGTCCCATGTGGGGCTCACAGTCTTAATTCCCATTTTACAGATGAGGTACGTGAGGCACAGAGAAATTAAGTGACTTGCCCAAGTCACACAGCTGACAATTGGTGGAGCCGGGATTAGAACCCATGACCTCTGACTCCCAAGCCCGTGCTCTTTCCATTGAGCCATGCTGCTTCGCTTAGTACAGTGCTCTGCACACAGTAAGCGCTCAATAAATCGACTGAATGAATGAAGGAAAGAGGAAACCTGATCACCTTGCATCCCCTCCAGCGCTTAGTACAGTGCTCTGCACACAGTAAGCGCTCCATAAATACGACTGAATGAATGAATGAAAGAGGAAACCTGATTACCTTGTATCTTCCCCTCCCCACAGCACCTGTATATATGTATATATGTTTGTGCGTATTTATTGCTGTATTTATTTTATTTGTACATATTTGTTCTATTTATTTTGTTGATATGTTCTGTTTTGTTGTCTGTCTCCCCCTTCTAGACTGTGAGCCTGCTGTTGGGTAGGGACTGTCTCTATATGTTGCCAACTTGGACTTCCCAAGTGCTTAGTACAGTGCTCTGCACACAGTAAGCGCTCCATAAATACGATTGAATGAATGAATGAATATGTTGCCAACTTGGACTTCCCAAGTGCTTAGTACAGTGCTCTGCACACAGTAAGCGCTAAATAAATACGATTGAATGAATGAATGAATGAAAGGGTAGTTACCAAGAGTAGTTATGTTGTTATCAACTCTCTAACCAAGTAAACAAACATCTTATGAAAGTCACCAGGAATGGACAGAAGTACAAACACCAGTAGTCTCATTAGTCTCACAATGCAAGCACACATTGTTTTTCTTTGATATTTTTAATAGTTTATTTATTTGAATAAAAATGTGTAAGATGGTGAGATGTCTGCTTCAAGATGCCCAGAACCGTTGAGTGGTGTCAGCGAACCCCTGCCATTTGGATGCAGCTTCTTTAAGACAAAAAGACACCTGCAGTAATGTGGCTTCCATCGGTCTAGCGGAGAAAAATCCTCAGGTTGCAGTACCGCAGCTAACACCCAAAGAGTATTTGAGAACATCAACCGAAAAATGGAACAAAACATTGCTCCTTAATCTTAGCATGTTCTCTATAAATGCCAGGTGCCGAAACACTTGATCAAACTACTACACAGGAAAGAAAGCAACATTCCTACTTTTTTTTTTTTACCCTTTTCTTTGAGTTCAGTTTAATGAATCAATCTGGACTGTTCCTTAAGGAAAGACAACATGCTGCATCCTCGTTTCACCAGAGAGGCGTTTCAAAAGACCGAAATGCTCTATTTTGGAATACGTCTTGTGATCTGTTAATTACACTTGCTATTTAAAATTATTGAACTGATAACTTTCTAAAATGTGAAGTTAGAAAAATGCATGTTTTGAGCGTTTGAGTATGTATAATGAACTATTCTGTATTATGTTGATGTGACATATACATATATGTTGCCAACCTGTACTTCCCAAGCACTTAGTACAGTGCTCTGCACACAGGAAGCGCTCAATAAATATGACTGATTGATTGATCCTAGTGGGGGGGTGGGGGGGCGGCAGATGGGTGTGTTTTAACCCCTTGGGCTTGGGGTCCATGTGTAAGACATACCCTAACTTCAATGTCTGCTCTATTGTGTTGCTTCACCCTCAGGACAGATAATCATAGTATAAAATACTAGCTTTGGAAATGATGTAATAGGTCTCTCCCAACTGTTAAACTCCTGCAATTTAGAAAGTGTTCATCTGTATACTGTTAAACATAATGAATCAGGTGCAAGTGAAGGCTGCCACATTTACTTGTCTTAAAACTGAATTGCTCTCTGTTTTAGGCAAATTTTATTCCTTTATGAACCTTGAGTCCCTTAAACTTTTGGATGTCTGAAAAAGTCGGAAATGTTGTTTCCATTTTCTGGAGGAGGACACTGAGATACCAAATCTTTGAAATTTTGCCCAAAAACATTTCATGAAGCACCATGACCTACTGGAAACAGCAGTGCCCTGGGTCTCAGAAACTGGGTTCTAATCCCAGCTCTACCACTTACCTGCTGGGTGAACTTGAACAAGTCACTGAATTTCTCTGTGCCTCAGTTTCCCTTTCTCTAAATTGGAGATTAAGTACCTATTTTCTCTCCTACCTATTTTCTCTCCCCCTTAGACAGTGAGCCCCAAGTGGGACAGGGCTGTGTCTGACCAGCTAATCTTATATCTACCCCTGCACTTGCTACTTTGCTTGGCACATATTGAGTGTTTAAGGAATACCACAATTATTAAAATCATTCTTATTGTAGGTCAGTGTTAGAAGTGAAAATGGACATATTTAGCTTGCGGTTGTGATGTTCTCCAGGCTATACTGCAGCACCAGTACTATGAACAAAGCATTTCATGTCCAGGCTTTATCCTTTCTGTCGGGAAATGGCCCGACACTATGGGTGACTGGCAGAGTCTGTGTGGAATACCGATCCTTGCTTGGTGAATCTCAACTCGTTGTGCCACAAACTGAGAAATCTCAGCGTGATACACTGGAACGCCTGCTTTCAGTACCCAGTGCCAGCTTGTCTGATCCCCATTAATGCGGTATGGGATTTATTTGTTTCGCCTGACAGTAAATATGCAAGCCCTAATCAACAATAAGAAATCAGGAATGCTATTTGATCCGACAATTAGGAGGACTTTATTCAAATTTAGATAACACTACCTAATCATCCTGTATTGATAAATGAAATAATTTAATGGCAGAAGGCCCAGACCAGGTAAAGAATTAAATGGCGCATCCAGTATTACACACTATTATCCACCATCAGCAAACAGGTTCAGCTTGCTTAGGGAGCATTTTACAGGGACTTTAAAAGGTGCTTTGTTGAAACATGATGTTCTTCTTTACTGTATAGACACTCTAGCATTCGTGAAGTTTATCTTAAAAACAAAACAAAAAACCCAATGCAATCTAAGGAGCCCTTTCTACTGACAGTATGCAAGCGCTTCATTTTAAGCAACTTTGGCCTTGTACATTTTTATAGCCAGTTAGTATTGGCATCTTGGCTGGTAGCAACTTGTTTATCTTGCAGTGCCCTCTTTGCTTTTATTTCTGATCTTGCTAATCACTATATTTAAAACTCTTTTGCTAATTTCAACAGTTCAAATATCAGAGGGTTGGGTGTGTTGGAGCAAAATAACCAGCAATTTGAATGTCTGTTGCGTGTATTGTAATTTTGGTAGACCATTGTGATATTCTGTAGTGAGGGTATAGTAAGCGAAGAACTCGGGAGAATAAGGTTAAGTTCAGTTTCATCACTATCCAGTGTGTATTTATTGACCACCTATGTGTCAAGGAGCATTTTACTAGGTGCTATAAGGAACCAGAAAGAAGATTTGAGACCATAACTTCAAGGATCTTTCAGGCTGATGAGGCAGATGTATAACCAAATGAGATTCATGTGGTTTTAGAAAGCACATATACCATCAGTGTTTGACTTATGATATTGATTATTGGTAGGCAAGAACCACAAGTCTTGACTTTTATTCATTGGTCTGATGTACAGTACTCTCCCAAGCCCTTAATACAGTGCTCTGCACATAGTAAGTGCTCCATAAATACGATCGATTGATTGATATGGCTGTACTGGAAGGTCCTCTGACCTGTGACTTATAATCTGGATCATTTTCATGCCCTGTCCTGCCAATGAGTTCTTCAGGCCAGGTGGGAGGCTGGAATCTTGGAGTTGGGCTTACTTTGCATTGGAAAGTGGAATGAACCAGACCGTTGAACAATTCTGGACCTTTGCCTTTGAGCTCAGTCCAAGCTTTCCCTAGGGTGGCGTATCCGATTTCCATTTGGCTGGCTGTGAAGGAAAGTCAGTGATGAGGTGGGAAGAACCAATGGTCAGTCTTCCTGCCCAGCCAACTCCACTGCCCTCCAGTTGCATCACGGAAACCAGATTCACCTTTTGAAACAGACCCACCTTATGTCTTGTAGAATTGTTTGTGAATCTTTTAATTACATTTTTAGTGCTTCTCTTCCCTTTTTGGGGTCCCCCAGGTGTCAGTGCTGCCCGTTCATCTCTGAAGTTATAGATCTTGGGAAAAGCAAAGTCGTATTCTTTTCAACCACTGAGGCAATAAGGGTCAGCATCACAGAAACACTCATATTTGACACCATGGCAGAATGGTTATTGGTGGCGATGCATCCTCCAAATCAGAATTTTTTAAATAAATGACTTTATTCTGGCATCTGTTTTTTTTTGGCATTTCCCTAAAACAGGCCTCAGATTCGGGAGCCAGATGTGGTTTTCGAGCTTAGGTGCCCATGCGGTGGGTACGCTCAGCACCACAAAAACAGTGCCATTATTCATTCATTCATTGTATTTATTGAGTGCTTACTGTGTGCAGAGCACTGTACTAAGCACTTGGGAAGTACAAGTTGGCAACATACAGAGACGATCCCTACCCAACAACGGGCTTACATTCTAGAAGGGGGAGACAGACAGCGAAACATGTGGACAGGTGTCAAGTCGTCAGAACAAATAGAATTAAAGCTAAATGTATATCATTAACAAAATAAATAGAATAGTAAATATGTACAAGTAAAATAGAGTAATGAATCTATACAAACATATATACAGGTGCTGCGGGAAGGGGAAGGAGGTAGGGCGGGGGGGATGGGGAGGAGGAGAGGAAAATATGGGCTCATTCTGGGAAGGCCTCCTGGAGGAAGTGAGCACTCAGTAGGGCTTTGAAGGGACGACAGCAGACATGGTGCTTTGCCAGTCAGTTCCTGCCCTCTCCCCTTTTCAAATGAACTAGGAACAAATTTGTACTCAGTCACTATTCCTCTCTCCCTCCCTTCCCCCTTTTCTCCCACCCTTCCTCTTCTCTTTCTCTCTCTGTCCCTCTCCCCAAAATCTGTCCAAGCTAAATTGACCATAACAGTCGTATTCACTCGCTAGCCCTCTCTCTTTCCCTTTCTTCCTCTCTTTCTTTAAAAACTGCTCAGGACTAAATCAAACATAGAAATCAAATAATCAGTCAATGGTTTTTTTTGAGCACTTATTGTTTTCAGAGCACTCTTGGGGAAATAAAGTATAGCGGGGTTGGTAGACATGTTCCCTGCCATAATGAATTTGAGTCCTTTACTGTAAATAGAACATTGTGCTAAGGGTTTGGGAGAGTACAATAGTGCTAATAGACACAATCCCAATCCTCAAAGACCTGACAGTCTAATGAGGAAAAACTTGGTGTCCATTCAAACCAAGGAGAACTTTTTTATGATTCCCACAGGCTTTTGTGAACTGATCCTGGTAGAAAGTGTTGAGAACTAAATAAAGGTTTAAAATGCAAAAGCACATTTTGGAGAAACACCCTGAATCTTCTTTTGTGAAAATATAAAATTCTAGTTTTTTGAGTGGGTTTTTAGCTTTTGTGCTGTCTGGCTGAAAACATATCCAATAATAAAGTTGGAGAAGCAAGATGATCTTTATATGCTCCCAGGTTTTCATTCCTTCAGAAGATAAGCTCTGTGGCTGCTAGCCCTCAGGAGCTTTTGGGCTAAACCATATTTATTAGATTGTAACCCAGTGTTTTAAGAAGGAATTGGTGAAATATTTCCCCGAATTTGATGGCTCTGAGTGGTTGGTGGTGCCCACTTCTCCGAGAGGACAGCTTTTTCATGAACAGCTTTTTCAAGAACAGCTGTCCTCTCGGAGAAGTGGGCACCACCAACCAATCAGTTCTATGAAATTTTCATGAACATCCTTGTGTGTTTGTGTTAGGAGAATCTCAGGAACCTGATTATTGGAAAGTAGTTTTCTTCCTTCATCTTACAAAATGCCCCATGGCTCATATGTGGGGTAGGTATCGAGCCAGCTCCTCTTTTTATCTAGGTGTGCTCTCATGGGTTGAGACTGTCTCCTTTAACAGTTTTCTTGGAAAACCCAGATGTGGCGAATTCTCTCTCTTCCACCCCAACTTCTTAGAAATTGACCAGGTTTCAGTTTGGCCACAGGTCCTGAGCCCCCAGGACAGGTTTGCTCAATCCCAAAACCAATCTGATGGATTTGGGTCCGATTTGGATCAGACTTGGATGGTTTCATTGACCCACGGCTGCAACTTGCTGCCTAGTACAGTGTCTGGCACATAGTAAGCGCTTAACAAGTACCATTCAAAAAACAAAACAAAACAAAAAACTCCCAGAAGACCCTTTCCAACCTCATCTACCAGGAGTAAGTCCAGAGCCAATTCAGTGTGACTTGGCTTCTTTCCGGCGGGGCAGCTTATTAGCTACTGCCAGTGCGGCCAGCACTTAAGCTTTTGGAAACAAAAGCAATTTCACTCGCAGAGGGAATGTAATTAATTGCCTATCCCTGAGTTACGTAGTGAAAGTGGTTTTGTGTGGTCATTTCTGCCTTTTTTTTGTTTGGTTTGTTTCACGAAAAAGTTACACAAGTGTACACTGACGAAAGAAGTAATGTGCTTGGGTTCTTGATTGCATTGGCAAATCTTTCGTAGTTGCCTGCCACCGAAAATCCCTCCATTCTTGCCGGTGGGGGCATGTGGGGCTCTTGTGCGCTTTTCTGTGGAACCGAGAGACCATATGACCATCCACCGTAGTGAACAACTCGGTGCGAGAGTGGTGTGAGGCCCCTGACAGACAGCATTTCTCTTGCCTTAGCTGGAGGAAAATGGTTAGTGTTAGGCTGACGATCACATGAAACTGCTGATTAACTCCACTGAAGTAACTCACTGGGTTCGCGTCAGAAGACTCTGCTGAAAGGGAATGCGTGGACAGATTTTAACAATGTAGGGTGTATGGCCTTTTGAATGACAAAACTCCTTCCAGGCCAAAAATGGGGGAGAAGAGGAAATGAAGGAAATGGTTAATAAAATGTTTCATGGCTGCTTGAATGACTGACCCTCGAACTGCATCGTTCAGTGAGTTTGCTCTTCTCTGCTGCCTTGAAAAGGGGGAAAACTTGAATTTGTCAGAATACCTGTCATGTGTGCACTTGCTACTCGTCTGCATCTGTTCCTGGGCTAAAAATGAAATCCATTTAAAACTATTATCTCAAGGACTATTTATAGGTTTTGCAGAAAATAGGACTGTGGTAGAGCTTGGACATGTTCCTACTATTCTTGTCAATAGCTCCAGAAGCCACATTGCCTGCAGGTCTTCATTTTGTCAAGGCCCAATAAGCTTATTTATTTATTTAATTTGAATAGGAACAACACTAGGAATATTTGAACACTGGGTGGCCAAATTTACCCACAGGTTATAGGCAATTTAATCAGATCACGTCCTAGGGCAAGGAACAATGTGACCTAGTGGAAAGAACAGAGCCTGGGGGTCAGAGGACCTGGGTTCTAATCCCAGCTCTGCCGGTTACCTGCTGGGTGACCTTGGGCAATTTACTTCTCTGGTCCACGTTTCATAGTCTGTAAAATGAGGATTAAATCCTCCTCCTCCTTTTTAGACTGTGAGCCCATGTGCGACAGGGACTGTGTCCGACCTAATTAACTTTTACCTACCCCAGAATTTACAAGAGTGCTTGGTAGATAGTAAGTGCTTAACAAAAACAATAATAATAATAAAAGAGCAGGGTGGGAGGATATTCGTAAGCATCGCTTCAAAATATTGGTAGAAGAAAATTTGGGGAGAAGCAGAAGACAATTTTCTTTGAGTGGTAATAAAAACTTCATTCTCTTCAGTATTTTTGTATTACATTTTTCATGAATTTAATGAACATGGCCAGCTATGGGTTTTTTTTTTTATTGGTATTAAGTGCTACTGTGTGTCAGGCATTGTACAGAATGTTGGGGTAAATACAAGATAACCACGCTGGACACAGTTTCTGGTACATGGTGCACATAGTTTAAATTGGAGGTACAGATGAGAATTGAGACACAAAGAAGTTAAGTGCCTTGCCCAAGGTCGCCCAGCAGACAAGTGGTTGAGCTAGGACTAGAACTCAGGTCCTCTGACTCACATCCCATCCTCTTTACACTAAATCATGCTGCTTCTCATTTCTTGCATAATCCTGGCATTCATTATATCTTCCTTGTGACTTCTAATGTTAATTAAAAATTGTTCCCTGAATTATATGTATTTTTTTTCTCCTAGGGACATCAGCATGAATAACATCACTAAGTTGCCAGAAGATGCATTTAAAAATTTTCCCTTTCTAGAAGAATTGTAAGTATTCCATTGAATGCTATTTTTTTTTTGCTTCTATATAAAGAGAAAAGAAATATAAACCGTAGTGCAGCGAGGTGGGAGGGGGGTTAAGTGGCATTTTAAGAAATTGTTGAATGTAACTAAGTGCTGAACTTTATTTTTGAAAGCTAGGACTTCAAATGCTACCTATGGGGAACTTTTTTGCAGTAATTAACTGTGAAGGCAGCAATGACATGTTTTAATTACAGTGTTATCCAAAGATAACAAGGTAGCAGCATAATTACCACTGTTTCCAAAGAAGGAGTTACTGGACAGTTAAATGTAGCTTCCAAAAAATCCTTCTGTAGGCGGCATATGTTATTGGTGAAGGTAATCGGGGTAGGAGAGTATAAGCACAACACTTTTGTCACACCGATTTGTGAAATTCCATCCACCCCTTTTCTAAGTTTGATTTTTCATCCAACTAATATTAGACATTTAGAACAGAAGCAACAATCAGGGAAATGAATTGAGGCGCACTATGTAATCAACAGGAAGTGCCCATATGTGGAGGAGGAAAAGAAAGTGACAGTTTGATATTAGTAAGATCAAAGCAATTACAGCCCCAGAAGAACTTATATTCAAATTTCCAGGTATGTCTAGAGCAGGTCAGTTACAGAGCAGTTGACTTTAAATCAAAGAGGAGTAATTCCTTCCTCCCTTTGCACCACTTTTGTCTCTTTTAATCCCCTCTTCCTCCAAAGTATGGACAGGGCTCTCTGATATCGACGTAAAGGCACTTATGCACCCAAACATTTATTTAAACTACTATGAACACATGTGTGGATACTGTTATCCCCTTCTCTAACTGTTAATGCGGAGAAATCTTTTATAAACAATTGGGATCATTTTGTTCTTCCATAGTTCTCAGTAAAAAATAATTTGTACGCAATTGAGAAGCAGCGTGGCTCAGTGGAAAGTGCCCAGGCTTTGGAGCCAGAGGTCGTTGGTTCAAATACCGGCTCCGCCAGTTGTCAGCTTTGTGACTTTGGGCAAGTCACTTCACTTCTCTGGACCTCAGTTACGTCATCCGTAAAATGGGGATGAAGACTTGTGAGCCCCACGTGGGACAACCTGATCACCTTGTATCCCCCCAGTGCTTAGAACAGTGCTTTGCCCATAGTAAGCGCTTAATACTATCATTATTATTATTATTAAAATGGAAAGTAAGAAGCGTTCCATTTTAAATATCTGCTTTCTCTCGGTCCCATCCTCGGAAGTCCTTGCCCACTGCTCACGTTTCACGTGACATTTTAAAGCCAAAGCATCACCTTCTCATGGACTGTTGGATTGTTCTCTTTTTACAGAAGTAATTGTGGTAAAACACAACCAGGTGGGTGTATAAGCATACAACCATTGTGTAACAATAGTAAGCTGTGGGGTGTGTCTAAAGTTGAGAGCAGAAATCGAGAGACTCTTCACCGTGCTGGCTGGTTGTATTGTGCAAGAACTACTCTGAATTGTATTTTATTGTAAATTATACAAGGTATTATATAGAGGGGAGGTGGAGTGCGAATCAGACCTGGTTAATCTTTGCTTTACATAGTTGTAAATCTTGAATTTCTGAAAATCTCAAATGACCACATAAGGGTAATTCATTCTGCCGGGTAATCTTTTAATTGGAACCCAATTGAGGTTGACTCCACAATCCAGTGTGCCCAGGTTATGTTCTTTCTTTTATTTTTCCCGAATCATGGCTGAGAGTTCTCGGGTGCTGCCATCTCACTCAAATATTCCAGATTTTAAGACCTTTTCAGAACATAGAACAAATCTTAATTTTTAAGAATAATTAGAAATGTGTCTTCTGACTGAACAAGTAGAAGTTGTAGTAATAGTAAGTATTAAGCGTTTGTTTAGTACAGAGCACTGTACTGGATGCTGGGAAAGAGTATACAGGTGGGAATTAGACATGGATCCTGTCCTTTGAGGGGCTCACAATCTGTGAATGTGAATTTTATCCTCCCTCCTTCCTTTCCCCCCACATGAGCAGATAAATTCAAAAACATTTTTATTCCCTTTTCTATGCCATTCCTTCAGATATATACCTTTTCCCATTTTCAAAAGTGCCACCTGCCCCCATATTATGCCTTTATTCCTTACGGTATTTTCTGTGGCTCAAATGTGACCCTACTCTGGTCAATTAATTTTCATCTGAAAGTTATTTGATAGTGATTGTAAGACTTAAGTGACAAGGGTAAGGATCCAACCAACAAGAGTTTTGGCTACCCCAACAAATGAGGTGAACTCCAAAATGTGCTACACTCCTGAATTTGATAGAACACAGAAAATGCTAGGAACATATCAGCATTTTTCTAGCCACAGCAATGAAGCATTTATACAAGATATAATGGGAAAAGATGTAGCAAGATTCTGTGTATGTTTTCAGAAAACTATACTTGATGCAGTTTTTCATTGAAAAAATATTCTCAAGTGTTTAGTTGATTTACTTATTTTAGATTATTTATTTTCATTTTTAACTGACCTTCAAAAATAGTTAATAAATATTTAGTCACACTTTCCTTTTGACGTCAGCTGCGTCGTTTAGGATATCAGTCCAACAGACTTGCCTGTCATTTGACTAAGAACTTTAATTTCATTTTCAGAATATAAAAACAGCAGTTAGTATAAAAGCGTAAAATTATAGACAGAAAGATCAAGTTTATTTTACATGATGTGTGTAAAATCCCGTCATGTCTTTACACTGTTCTGGCTTTTTAAAAATAAACTTCCTATGCAGTAAGGGGAACTTGGTAATTCTAGGACGCAGTGTTCCCATTGAACCACCTTTCTGTATCAGGGTCATGAACACTTAGTACAATAACCCCCCTAAATCTTGATTTAGTAGTATGTGAATATGAAACCTTTTAAGAGAAAGTTGTACATGTACAGTGACTTACTACTAAGGGCTCTTTCTTTCTAGTTTGTGTACATTCATTTAATTAAAATATACAACTGGAAAATGAATTTTATGGTGCAGAAAGACTGTGGAGGAGTTGGCCATCCACAGGAAGAAAATTGTAAATACCAAAGGGATTTGATTGAGGAAAGGGAGTGTATTTGTGGGAAGCCAATAAATCTGATTCAGAGGGTGCGTCCAAGTGCAAGTAAATATGGGGAAAGATTACTAATAGTTTTATGGTTTTAACTTGGTTCACACCCAGGTTCAAACTCTAATAATGACATTTATTGGAGGGCATCAGCCTGGTGATTGAAGGTAAGGTTCAGCAGTATTTCAGGCCTGAGGGCTCCACAATCAATCAGTCAATCAGCGGTAGTTATTGAGCACTTTATATGTGGAGAGCACTGTACTAAGCGCTTGGGAGAGTATGGCACGAGAGTTAGCAGTCATGTTCCCTGATCACAACAAACTTAAAGTCTAAAGGTTAGTAAGCCACAGAATCAGTAGATTAGCAGGGATACTCCAGACAGGACTTAACTCCTTGTGGGCAGAGAGCGCGGTTTCCTTTGGCTTTATCACCCAAGGCTAGAAGTAGAGTGGCCCAGTGGAAAGAGCACTGGCCTAGCCGTCAGGGGACCTGGGTTCTAATCCCACCTCTGCCACTTGTCTGCTCTGTAACCTTTCACAAGTCCCTTAACTTCTCTGGCTTGCTACCTCATCTGTAAAATGGGGATTACATCCTCCACCCTCCAGTTTAGACTGGAAGCCCCATGTAGGACAGAGACAGTGTCCAAACTGATTATCTTTTATCTACTCCAGTGCTTAGAGCAGAGCTTGACACAGAGTAAGCGCCCAACAACTGCCATTTTTTTTAAAGGCTGAGTGCAGTGCTTTGCACTCAAGAGATGTTTAATAAATATCTTTGCTACCACAGCTATTAATTACTATGCAGAATAGTCCCTGAACCAGCTAACCTAGATAATGGTCTTCCTTAATCATCATCGCCGGAACAGTATTGCATGCCTATGAGCTGAGCACTGCCATAAATACAGGAGAAAAAATAATCAATTTCTTTGAGTTTAAGGTATTTTCATGGAGAAGAAAAGTCCACTATATCCCATAGATACTTTTTCATTTTTTCTTTAAGTGTATGTGTTAAGTGCTTACAACATTACAAGAAAGTATTAAAAAAAGGATTAGATCCAGAAAAAGTTGGTTAGAGCCAGATTTTTTTTTAATGTTATTTGTTAAGCACATACTTTGTGCCAGAGACTAAACTAAGCACTGGGGTTGTTTCAAGATAATCAGATTGGACACAATCCGATTTCCACATGGGGCTCGATTCTTAATCCCTGTTTTACAGATGAGATAACCAAGGCCCAGAGAGGTTAAGTGACTTGCCCAAGGTCACAAAGCGGACCAGTGGCGGAGCCAGAACTAGAACCCAGGTCCTTCTGAATTCCAGGGTAGTTAGGAACATTAGAAGCAAACAGGTTTCAGGCATTAGCCTGAACATCCGTGCACGGTGACAATTCAATTTCAATGTAGGCTAGTGTCCAGTGACCCCTATATCCCTGGGCTTCAGTTTAAGGTGGTGTCCATAATAGCAGGGCGGGAATCTGGGGAACGTTGAGCAGGATGCTTCCAAACCTGTGTTAGAGGAATGGGAGAACTGGAGGGCTTTAGGTCCAAACAGAAGCTGACCTCTGGGCTCTTCCAGAGTGCTTCTGGGGGCAATTTTGGCCAAGATTTAGGGCCGAGAACCCTCGTTAATGTCAGGTACAGCCTAATCAGGTCAGACTCCCTTTCGTACACAGGCTTTACAGTCAGAGGGGGAGGGAGAACAAATCTTCATTCCCCATTTTTAGATGAGGTAAATGAGGCACAGTTAGTCAATCGTATTTATTGAGCGCTTACTGTGTGCAGAGCACTGTACTAAGCGCTTGGGTAGTACAAGTTGGCAACATATAGAGACGGTCCCCTACCCAACAGTGAGCTCACAGTCTAGAAGGGGGAGACAGAGAACAAAGCAAAACATATTAACAAACTAAAATAAATAGAAATAGATATGTACAAGTAAAATAAATAAATCCTAGCCCACCGAGCAGGCAGGTGGCAGAACCAGGATTAGAACCCAGGTCCTTTGGCTCCCAGGCCCCCACTTTTCCACAAGGCCATGCTGAGTCTGTATTTTTTCATCTTAAATTCCACCTTAAGTGTGAAGCAGTAATGCAGTTAATAGTTGTGCAATTCGGTAATACCATATTAAAGTTTCTAGAAAGTACCTCTAGTTTCTAGAGGGACTTTCTTCTACCTCTAGAGGTACTGGAAACTAGAGGTACTTTCTTCTTGAAAACCCTAAATTCTTTTACATATACTGCCTCAAATTTCCCTCACAGTTTGCCAGAACTAGAACCCAGGTCTAGTTCTATTCTTGGTTGGTTGGTATTATTATTATTCCATTTTATAGATGGGGATACTGACTTCCAGAAAGACTAAGTGACTTATAATAATAATAATAATAGAGAAGCAGCGTGGCTCAGTGGAAAAGATCCCAGGCTTTGGAATCAGGGCTCATGGGTTCAAATCCCGGCTCCGCCAATTGTCAGCTGTGTGACTTTGGGCAAGTCACTTAACTTCTCTGGGCTTCAGTTCCCTCATCTGTAAAATGGGGATTAAGACTGGGAGCCCACATGGGACAACCTGATCACCTTGTAACCTCCCCAGCACTTAGAACAGTGCTTTGCACATAGTAAGTGCTTGATAAATGCCATCATTATTATTATTATTAATTATGGTATTTGTTAAGTACTTACTATGTGCCAGACACTATCCCACTGTTGGCTAGGGACCGTCTCTATATGTTGCCAACTTGTACTTCCCAAGCGCTTAGTACAGTGCTCGGCACACAGTAAGCGCTCAATAAATACAATTGAATGAATGACTATGAAGCACTGGGTTAGATATCAGTTAATTGGATTGGATACAGTCTCTGTCCCACATTAGGCTCATAGTCTTAATCCCCATTGTACAGGTGAGGAAACTGAGGCATAGAAAAGTGAAATGATTTACCCAAGGTCACACAGCAGAAGAGTGGCAGAGGCAGGATTAGTACCCAGGTAATAATAATAATAACGGCATTTATTAAGCACTTACTATGTGCAAAACACTGTTCTAAGCGCTGAACTTCTAGAACCCCCTTCTAGACTGTGAGCCCATTGCTGGGTAGGGACCGTCTCTATATGTTGCCGACCTGTACTTCCCAAGCGCTTAGTATAGTGCTCTGCACACAGTAAGCGCTCAATAAATACGATTGAATGAATGAATGAATGAATGAATGAATGAACTGAGGTCCATGCTCTATCTACTAGGCTGCATGGCTTCTCTTTTTGATACAAGCTTGAGGTAATTAGGAACATTAGAAGTGAACAGGTTTCAGGCACTAGCATCTTTAATTTCAACATCCGTGTACAGATCTCTATAGCCTACAAGCTCTTTGAGAGGAGGGATCATTTTTCCTGTTTCCTGTACCTTTGTTAGTGATCTTCCCCAGTGGGCACTCCATAAATGTTGATGACTGGCTGACTACTACTGTATTCAGGGTGCAGGTAGTGTTTAGTGCTTCTATTAATAATAATAATAATAATAATAACTGTGGTATTTGTTCAGTGCTTACTATGTGCCAGGCACCATTATAAGCTCTGGGGGTAGATACAAGCTAACTCGGTTGGACACAGTCCCTGTCCCACATAGGGCTCACAGTCTTAATCCCCATTTTTACAGATGAGATCACTGAGGCACAGAGAAGTGATGTGACTTGCCCAAAGTCACAAAGCAGACAAGTGGCGGAGCTGGGATTAGAATCCAGGACCTTCTGACTGCCAGGCCTGTGCTATATTTACTAAGCCACACTGCTTCTCTTGTTTTTATACAACCTTGACTCGGCTTTTCAGGGGTTCAACAGGGAGACTCTGTCTCAGGTTGCTGAATTTTGGGCTTGTTGCTACCCCTGCCATGCTCTAAGCACATCTGCTTTGGGGATATTTGCTGGGCCTTCATGAATTGTAGATGAGAAAAATTCCAGAAAAACATGGATTTAGGGTTTTCCCAGGCAGATGCTTATGATCACAGCCAAAATATTGGTAGAATTGGAGAGTGAAAAATAGGAGGATGCTATATTTTTAAAACAGCAGCATATATATATATATATATATATATATATATACACATATATATATATACATATATATATACATATATATATATACACATATATATATATTTAAAACAGCATGTTCACATTAAGGCATTGTTTGTGGGCGAGAAGAAGCCCCCTGACATCTTCACAAAAGTGTGTCTAGTGAATAGTCAGGGCACGTGTTTTATGCACACACTGTAGGTGTTACTTTTGAAAGGAGACTGTAATGATGCCAGAGCCATTTACAAGGCAGAAACTGGACTTCCACACCTTGGTAATAAAATGAGTTTAAAAGATATGATGTGCATTGAGGGCCCAATAACTTTGAAGACGAGGGGTATAGCTGAGTTAATTATTGCTTAGGCTGGGTATTTTGCAGAGACTTTTTCTTGTTTTCCTCAAAGTTCTACTAGTGGCTTCCGTCAGGGGAAATGGAAAACATAAATAGTATTTGCAGGAAGAATTTCAATTTCTTTGAATCATTTGTAGCTGTTTGGGAGGGAGAGAACTCAATCAATCAGTCAAATTTATTGAGCACTTATCCTGCAGAGCACTGTACTAAGCAACAGGGAGAGTACAGTACAATAGAGTAGGTAAACATGATCCCTGCCCTCAGGGAGGTCTCAGTATAGTAAATTGCAAGCCTCACTCTCCTCAAGTCACTGAAAATACTGTAGAGTTTCTAAGCAGAGTTGAATTGACCGAAAATGGTAACTTTCTGGCCTGTTGCCTCTTTGAAGTCTCCATCCTCTCCAAAATCCACTACTCTTTACCCTTTTCCCTTTTTGCAGACACTAAATGAAGAACGGGCGCTTCTGTCTCAATAGTGATGATTGCACCCTCACGTGTTTTTTTTTTAAATGGTATTTGTTAAACACTTACAGGCACTGTACTAAGCTCTGGGGTAGATATAAGATAATCGGATTGGATATAGTCCTTTTCCCTCATGGAGCTCACAGTCTTATCTCCATTTTACAGATAAGGTATGTGTGGGGCAGCGAAGTTCAGTTTCTTGCCCAAGGTCATACAACAGGTAGATGGTGGATCCAGGATTAGAACCCAAGTCCTCTGAATCCCAGGCCCAGGCTCTTTCCACAAGGCCACGCTGCCTCAGCATTCACCCTCCTAGCTAGGACCCTACCATGTAACATTCATTCATTCAGTCATATTTATTGAGCGCTTACTGTGTGCAGAGCACTGTACTAAGCGCTTCCATCTAGACCGTAAGCTTGTTGTGGTCTGGGAACTTGCCTGCCAACTCTGTTGTATTGTACTCTCCAAGCGCTCATTACCGTTCTCTGCACATGCTAAGCACTCTGTAAGTGTCATTGATTATCTCTAACTTTTGCAGGCCTCTCATTGGTTAATTTATCCAAATCTACCTTGAACCTTTTGGTAATTTTAGCCTACTCATTCATTCATTCATTCAATAGTATTTATTGAGCGCTTACTGTGTGCAGAGCACTGTACTAAGCGCTTGGGAAGTACAAGTTGGCAACATATAGAGACGGTCCCTACCCAACAGCGGGCTCACAGTCTAGAAGGGGGAGACAGCCAACAAAACAAGACATATTAACAAAATAAAATTAACAGAATAAATATGTACAAGCAAAATAAATAGAGTAATAAATATGTACAAACATATATACAGGTGCTGTGGGGAGGGGAAGGAGGTAAGTCGGGGCGATGGGGAGGGGAAGAGGAAGGAGGGGACTCAGTCTGGGATAATTATGGTATTTGCAAGCACTTACTATGTGCTAAGCACTGGGGTAGAATTAAGATCATCTGGTTGGACACAGTCCCGGTCCCAAGGCTGCACAGCAGACAAGTTTTCACAGGTTCATCACTTGATATGTGAAGAAGTATGTCGAGAAGCATTATATCCTAGTGGACAGAGCATGGGCTTGGGAGTTCGGAGGACCTGGTTTCTAATCCCGGCTCCGCCAATTGTCGGCTGTGTGACTTTGGGTAAGTCACTTCACTTCTCCGTGCCTCAGTTATCTCATCTGTAAAATGGGGATTAAGACTGTGAGCTTCATGTAAGACAGGTACTGTTTTCAACCTGAAACTTTTATCTCCGCCACGGCTTAATATAGGGCCTGGCACAGAGTAAGAACTTAACAGATGACATTAAAAATATAAATGCCATTTCCCCACTAAACTCTAAGGTCACTGTGGGCAGGGAGTTTGTCTACCAAATCTGTTGTATTTTACTCTCATGTGCTTAGTACAGTGCGCTACACACAGTAAACACTCAAATACTATTGATTGACTGATTTTGTTTTTGCAACTACTACTTCCAAGCCTCAAGGGGAGGCCCCTTATTTTTTTTTTTTGTTCTTGTGGGTTTTGTTGGCAGCAATTATATATTACCCTCTCCACAGCCTTCACAATGTGGAAATCATTATCCCACAGTCATATCACTTTTATCCTTTCATCATTTAAGATCAAGGAGTGTGGATAATGATGGATAGTAAGAATGGCAGAAGTCATTGATGTGGCTGAAAGACTAAATCATATTCAGCAGTCCTGTCCATACCTCACAAGCAGCCATCCTATCTCTTGGCCTGGAGCCTCAACTTCTGTCTATGCCTGGGGCTGTTGGAGGCAAAAGAAAATATACATTAAGTGGCAGCTGACTACTATTATTGAGAAAAGAGCTTCCTCCCCAGAGGATGACAAAATTGATCCTCAAAAAAGATGTATGTCATTTTGAACGGCATACATACATGGGGAAGCAGAGTGGTTCTAGTTCTAGCTCAGCCAGTTGTCTGCTGTGTGACCTTGGGCAAGCACTTAATAGTAATAATTGTGGTATTTGTTAAGCATTTACCCTGTGCCAGGCACTGTACTAAGCGCTGGGGTGGATACAAGCAAATTGGGTTGGACACAGTCCCAGTACCACGTAGGGCTCACGTTCTCAATCCCCATTTTACAGATGAGGTAACTGAGACTCAGAGAAGCCAAGTGGCTTGCCCAAGGAAACACAACAGACAAGTGGCGGAGTCAGAATTAGAACCCATGACTTTCTTGCTCCCAGGCCCGTGATCTATCCACTATGCCATGCTGCTTCTCTGTGCTTCAGTTACCTGCGGCGTAGTGGATAGAGCATGGCCCTGGGAGTAAGAAGGTCATGGGTTCTAATCCTAGCTCCACCAGTTGTCTGCTATGTGGCCTTGGACAAGTCACTTCACTTCTCTGTGGCTCAGTTACCTCATCTGTAAAATGCGAATTGAGACTGTGAGCCCCATGTGGGACAGGGACTGTGCCCAAACTGATTTGCTTGTATTCACCCCAGTGCTTAGTTCAGTGCCCGACACAAAGTAAGTGCTTAACAAATACCACAATTATTGTTATTAAAACTGGGTTTCAATTCCTGTACTCCTTCTTAATTAGATTGTGAACCCCGTGGGGTTCAGGGACTGTGCCTAAACTGATTATCTTGTTTCTACCCCGGTGCTTTGTACTGTGCCTGGCACATAGTAAGCGCTTAATAAGTACCACAGAAAATGGTAATTGATGGTGCCTTAGCCAGTGTGGCTTTACATTCTCCGAAGGTTATTTTTCTCCTATTTCCTTTGATCTAAAGCCCATTTGAGGTATTATTTGGCAAGGCAAAGGTGTGAAATCCTCCAGGATTAGGAGATGAATTTGTACAGTGCTTTTGAGGAGGAGTTCACTATTAAAACTTACTAAATGGGTTGCACAACCTGTGACTCCCTTGGCCCCATCGTTTCCTTTCCCCTGGCACTAGAAGTGATAAAGTTTAAGGAGTGACTGTGGGTTGGGCAGAGGAGGGATTTCAGTTTGCCAAAGGTGATCCAGTTGCCCAGGCAACCTGGTTGATAACTTGCCTTATCACTTGGCCTGTTTCCTAAGTTGCCATTCTTATTTCTTTTCATCAGTCTTTTCTTTTTCTTTAGGAAAAATGTACATTGTATCAATTTTGTGGATTTTTAAGGATCTAAAATAAAAGGGAGGAAAAGTTAACTGTGTTAAAAAAGATACCTTCAGGAAGAGAAAGAATTCTATAAAATGCTATATTTTAAAACTATCCCCAACATACTTCAGTGTTAAAGTATATTCTCAAAATAGTTTTAGCTTCCAAGATCATCTGAGGTATGAGTTCTGATTTATTCTTTGGCTTTTGACTGAATCCAAACCTTATGGATATCTCATAATTTCTCACATTGAGGGGGGGAAAAAAAACAATGTTCTCATCTTGCCGTTGTTCCCAGCTGATAACCAGGTAAAAATGTTCTTCTCTCCTTTACTCCCAACACCCATCCCTCTGCAAAGTAGCCTTGGCTTTGGAAGCTGGGGTTTTATTTAAAAGTTTCTTTCAAGGACTGGTTTTCCCCAGCCACTCTGTGGTCATGGAAGGGTCAAACTCGGAGGCTATTAGAAAATGCACCAAAATGCTCTCTCTCATCAATCAATCATGTTTATTGAGTACTTAACTGTGCACAGAGCACTGTATTAAGCGGTGTAATGGGAGACGATAATATAAAGGAGATGGTAGACACGCTTCCTGCCCACAAGGAGTTTGCAGTCCACCTGGGCAGCTCGTAGTCTCAATCACTTCATCTTTGCCACCACTCTTCTTCAAGATTCTTGTGCAGGTTGTCATCCAAAGTTCAGTTTTCATCATGATTTTTTTTTCCCTCCCTGATTTGGGCTCCCTGTGATATCTAACTGTTTCAACCTTCTTCCATATCTGTTTTCCCCAGCTTCCTTCATGTCTTGGTCAAGACTTCCTTGCTTTCTGATAATCTAGACTATGAGCCCATTGTTGGGTAGGGACCGTCTCTATACGTTGCCGATTTGTACTTCCCAAGCGCTTAGTACAGTGCTGTGCACACAGTAAGTGCTCAATAAATACGATTGAATGAATGAATAATCTAAAATCATGTTTCTTTCATCCAGACACGATGGACAATCAATCCACTTTTATTTATAGAATTTATACCTGGCTGTTTCTCCCATTAGATTGTTAGCTCCTTGAGGGCAAGAATCATAACTTTTACCTTTGTAACAGGCATTTAGCACAGTAGTTACTCAATAAATACTAATGAATTGAATGAAAGAAGGACTCCTTTGGCAACCTATTCCAGTGCTTCATAATTCAATCAGTTGTATTGACTAGGCACTTACTATGTGCATAGCACTATACTAAGTGTTTGGGAGAGTACAATATGACAGAGATTGATAGTATTTGTTAAGTGCTTACTATGTGCCAAGCACTGGGGTAGATACAAGGTAATCAGGTTGTTCTACATGGGGCTCACAGTCTTAATCCCCATTTTATAGATGAGTTTAACTGAGGCACAGAGAAGTTACGTGATTTGCCCAAAGTCCCACAGCTGACAAGTGACGGAGCCGGGATTAGAACCCATGACCTCTGACTCCCAAGCCCAGGCTCTTTCCACTAAGCCACGCTGCTTCTCTCCCTACCCATAAGGAGTTTACAGTCTTTAGTACAGGAGGCCTTCCCAGACTGAGCCCCTTCTTTCCTCTCCCCCTCGTCCCCCTCTCCATCCCCCCGTCTTGCCTCCTTCCCTTCCCCACAGCACCTGTATATATGTATATATGGTTGTACATATTTATGACTCTATTTATTTATTTATTTATTTATTTATTTTACTTGTACATTTCTATCCTACTTGTTTTGTTTTGTTGGTATGTTTGGTTCTGTTCTCTGTCTCCCCCTTTTAGACTGTGAGCCCACTGTTGGGTAGGGACTGTCTCTATGTGATGCCAATTTGTACTTCCCAAGCGCTTAGTACAGTGCTCTGCACATAGTAAGCGCTCAATAAATACGATTGATTGATTGATTGATTGATTTAGTAACTCCCATCCTTAAAGTAGCCATGACCTATCCTATCCAGAAGTATCCTACTGGAATCATTTCGGTTGCAAATTCCCAGGACCTCAGAGCAGTGAAGAAAATCTGCTCGCCATCTTTAGGGTGAGAGCACTTTACCCATCTGAAGAGTGTGTGACTAAGACTTTGTTTTCTTTATCAGATTGAATAATCCAAGTTTCTTTCCCCGTTCTTCAAAAATATTCATTTTCAAATGGTTACTCATCTCTTAGACTCTATTTTTAGCCCCCACCGCATCACGGCCCAATATTTCTTTCATACCTTGGTGGTATCTTCTGGACTTCAGGACATTTTTCATAAACCACTGGGGATCTTTAACCATTCATAGAGCCCACTTCAGTTAACACTGAGTCAAAGTTATGAAAGGTACAGAGCACGGTTGATCAGTGAGGTTATTGAATTCAGCTTTCCACAGAGTTCCGTTGTTCTCCCACAAGGATTTTATTATGGCAACTCACTAGCCGTAGGTGAATTTACAGAGGCATGTATTCAGTGCCAAGGGGAATCTATGTACCCTGGTGAGAAATGAAAAAAATCTAAGAAGCACATTGGCTTTCTACCTTTCCCAGCAATTAGTTCCTTGGATCACTGTGCTGCTGGGTCTTCCTTTAGGAATGTTGTGAAGTTTCATTGTTACATTTTGTGACAGTCCTAATATAAAATGGAAAATGGATTATCTGAGGTTTGTAAAAGTATAATTACTTTGTTATAATTTGGGAAAGAAGAAAACAGCTATTTTGGTCTGGATGAAATATTTAAAAATGTGTGATAACTGAGGATTTCCAGGAATTTAGAACATCAACCCATTACTATTATTAAAGTCCAGGATTGGGATTACTAGCACATTGAGGATTGAACTGAACAGCAAGAACCCATCGAAGATGTGGATCTGTTTAAAATAGTACTAAGAAAAAAAATCAGAACAATTCCAAAGAAGCTCACCTTACGGCACAGTTTTAATAATAATGGTGATGGTATTTAATCAAATTGAACACAGTCCCCACCTCACACAAGCTCACGGTCTCTTTCTGTTCAGATTTTGAAGAAAGGAACATTGCCTCCAGGGCCACAGCCAAAGAGTTATTTATCATTAATGGCTCAGTCAGTCCGTTGTAGTTATTGAGCAGTTATTGTGCAGAGCACTGTACTACGCGCTAGGAATAGTACAGTATAACTATAAACAGACACATTCCCTGCCCATCACCGGGGCTGGAAGAACGGGAAGATAGGGCATATCAAGTCTGGGGATCAGGGCTAGACAGCAAGTCTAATGGTGACTGGGGTGGAGGAGTTGAGGACAGTCTCATAAATGTTGTAGATGATACTGACTGGAGTGTGGTTGCCAGCTCTTTGAAAGAGAAAATAAAATTTAAAGTGTCCCAGTGAAATGGAAAAGGGACCTTAAAAAACTGGATGAAATTCAGTGGGGAACAAGCACAAAGTTGTGACAAAAAAAAAATTACATGCTCAAGGTGGAGCCAGGCTGGCTAGACAGGGCAGAAAAAGACCCTCAGGTCCTAATTGACTAGAAGCAGAATGTGCATCTACAGCATAATGCCAATTTATTTCCCTCAATTAAATCCAATCCAATGTTGTTGGGGTTTTTTGTGGAAAGATGCTTCAAATCTGAGCCGCAATCCTTCTACCATACTCTGCATTGATCAGATCAATTTTAAACTGTCTAGTTTTGGTGCATTGATTTTTTAAAACTGCATGGAACTGGAGAGGGTATAAAGAAAATCTCAGTGATTTAAGGGATTGGAAAATAGAACCTATGAAGTTAAAGAAATTGGGGGTTGTTTGGTCTAAAGAAGAGAAGCTGCCTCAGGATCATAAGTCTTGAAGTGTATGGATGATTTTTATAGGAAGGACTCTGACCCCAGTCGTTAATAGTGATAATATTAATGAAGTGCTCTTATTATGTGCAGAAAACTGTACCAAGTACCGAGAGAGTCAGCAGAAGTGGAAATTAGACATGGTCTAAGGCAGGATGGGATGGAAGCTCCCTGGTACTGGGGAGGAGAGCCAATGCTGGTTCCCAGGGAAGCATCGTGGCGGTTGCAGTCACTTAGCAACAATTTATAGAGAAGCAGTGTGGCCTATTGGATAGAACGTGAGCCCGGGAGTCAGAAGGACCTGGGAATCTAATCCCAGCTCCGCCACTTGTCTGCTGTGTGACTTTGGGCAAGTCACTTGACTTCTCTGTGCCTCCAGTTAACTCATCTGTAAAAAGGGGATTAAGACTGTCAGCCCCAGGTGAGACCTGGACTGTGTTTGTTTCTTCCCTAGTGCTTAGTATGGTGCCTGGCACGTAGTAAGTGTCTAATAAAACCATTAAAAAAACCTCCATAGTCTGGCACACACAGAGCGTGTTCGGAGAAGGGAAGGTGGTGGTTACCACTTGCTTTACTTGAGTCATTCCTCATTTCCCCTCAAGACAGATGAAAGGAGATGGGCCAAAACCCCAACCAAAGGGATTTGGTTGGACATAGGCATGAGTTCCCCCCTATAAGTAAGGAAACACCAAAACAGGGTCCCAAGAGAGGCAGTGGGCCCTTCACCCCAGCAGATGTTTTTAAAAAGAATAAGCATCCCTCTGTCCTGTATGATCACTCAGCTGTGAGGAGATGGGATCTGGACCAGATGAGCTCCTTCTACCTCTGATTCAATGAAACATGGCTTTCTCTTTTGCTAATTTTGGCTTCTTAACTATGTGGTCTCTGGCACATCAGAGCTGTAGTAAGATCTCTTGGTGTCGGCTTAAAAGAAAGTATCAGGAGCCCAGTGGGACTTCCACCTGCACCTGGAGGATAGTTTTTCTTTGTTGTTTTTTTTTTAAGAAAACATTTAAATAGGACATTCAAAACTAAATTTGAGACTTGCCACCCTTAAATGTTATAGTGTTCACTAGGCCTTGGAAGGATGAGGTAAATCCAAGGCAAGATGTGGGGAAGGACTGTACCTGGCATTGGATAGGATAGTTTTCAGTGGGCGGGAAATCTGAGCAGCAACTCCTTAGTATATCAATTAATCAGTTAATTGCAATGAGTACTTAGTGTTCAGAATACTAAACTAAGTGTTAAATAGAATATAGAGTATATATCCAAGAGCCCGCTGTTGGGTAGGGACCATCTCTATATGTTGCCAACTTGTACTTCCCAAGCGCTTAGTACAGTGCTTTGCACACAGTAAGTGCTAAATAAATACGATTGAATGAATGAATACGTGTAGATGCTGTAAATCAAACACTGAGGACGAACAAGACGAATAGCAACTTGGCTGGGGGCCCCAAAACTTGATTTTTAAGCTTTGGGATTGGAAGAAACCTCTCTATATTTTCATGACTTAATGACTGTGAAAGTAAGGAGATTGCAGGGAGGGGAGAAGACTTAAACCTCTAGGTCATCCTGGGGCTTAGAATATGTACATTGCGAGATAGAGATTAATGCTCCAAGCCCCAAACCTATAAGCCGGGAGACTTTGAAGTTGTTCAAGGTCTAGGGTGTGTCCCAAAATGCCAGGATTTTCAGGAGTGGAAGTACTGGATGTAGAGGTTCTGGAAAAATCTCCTAAACAAAGCCCAATGTACTTTCAACAGTTCTGCTTCCAAGTAGCTGCTTAACTGTTCTCCTAAATTCAACTTTGCACTATGGAAATGTAATGTTGTCTAACCGAAAAACGCACTCTCGGTTTTATAACCTGGGGGGTTACACTCCTGTAAAGTATCCCATTAAAGAAAACTCACGCTATGTTATTCACCTTTGACCAACTTTGTGTGAACACTCACAACTACTACTTGCAACATTGCCTTGCTTTCTATTGCTTAGAACAGTGCTCAGTGCTTAGAACAGTGCTTGACACTTAGTAAGTGCTTAACAAATACCATAATTATTATTATTATTATTATTAATTACTATTCTATTCAGTTGTGCATTTTCAGAAGGGTGTTTCTTAATTCCCCAGTAGTGTTCTATTTAAAGTGCAAAGTAAAAATACATGCCGTGGGAGATGTGGGGAAGGGGACAGGGGAAAGGAAAAGACTTAATATTGTTGATACATCGAAAGCAGTAATAATGAGTTGCTGTGGTTTAGGAGTACAGAAATCAAAATAAGTAACTTGAAGGCTTTCAATGTTTTAAGATTCCTGAGCAAATGGAATGATGTATCTTTTCCCCCTTAGGTAAAATATTTAAAAATTATGTTTAAATTATTCTTTTGTTTTTTTCCAGACGACTGGCTGGCAATGATCTTTCTTTTATCCATCCAAGGGCCTTGTCTGGGCTGAAGGAACTCAAAGTTTTGTAAGTTATCAAAGTTCTGAATTTCAGTGCTAATTACGTCGGGTTTCTTTCCACAATTAGTGAGCTGTTACTGAAAAACTACACATGGCTCCATTAGGTGGAGAGGGAGGGGGGACGATTTAGGGGGTTGGGAGGGAGTTCAAACAATATTGTGTCTTGCGAGTCTTTCCCAGTCTATTCTACATAATTGTGGCCAGTGAAAGCCTGGCCCCATTGGGAGTATAATGAAATGTTACAATGTATTGTATGGCTAATGTATAAAATCAAAACCATATTTAGTGGAGAAAATATTCTAGGCACTACCCTGCGGCTACTACTTTTGTTTGCTTTTTAGGATATTGGTTTCAGGCCAATAATTCCAAAGGAGAGTGGCCCTGGAATACACAACTGTTTGAAAGTCTGTTCTTTTCATCTGGTTGTTTTCTGTTTCTTCCAAGTCAGTGAGGATTTAAGAATACAAATCAACAAACTCCTAAAGTTGATATGAACCACTGAAATTGCCTAAGAAAGGATTTTAATCAAAATCGAATCGAATTGATCGAATCACGCGACTAAACAGCAACCCAACTGTCTAGAGAGATTTCATTCTGTACGAGACTGATTTAGTTATAGAGTTATGACAGGTTCAGGCCTATTGGTTAATTACGCAAAGTACCTGTTAGTGTGTTTCTTTTTACTGATCACAGTTAACAATAACTTCTACTGCCAACCTAATTATTATGCCTAGCAGAGTGTCTTATGATTAGCAAACACGTGGAGGTGGTGGTGGTGATGGTTTTAGTAATGGGATGGCGTTTGCTTTTGTTTGCTTGTTTTAATGGTATTTGTAAAGTGCTGTACTATGTGCCAGACACTGTTCATTCAATCGTATTTACTGAGTGCTTACTGTGTGCAGAGCACTGTACTAAGCGCTTGGGAAGTACGAGTTGGCAACATAACACTGTTCTAAGCGCTGCGGTAGATACAAGCTAATATAGCAGGTTAATTGTGGTACTTGTTAAGCCCTTACCATTTGCCAGACATTATACTAAGCGCTAGGGTGGATACAAGCAAATTGGGTTGAACACAGTCTCTGTTCCACATGGGGCTCACAGTCTTAATCCCTGTTTTACAGGTGAGGTAATTGAGGCATGGATGTGAAATGACATGCCCAAGGTCACATAGCAGACAAGTGGCGGAGCCTGAACTAGAACCCAGGTCCTTCTAACTCCCAGGCCTGTGTTCTATCCACTAGGCCACACTGCTTCTAACTGCTTTTGCTTTTCATCCAATAATCGCCCCCTCCAATCTATACTATATGCCGTGTTACAGATCGTGGTCCTAAGGCTTGACTCGGCCCTCACTTCTCCGTTCGAGATCCTCCCCTGACCCTCCTGGTTCTCTCAGCATCCAACAAAAATGTTTCACCACTGGCATCAAAGATCACTATCTTTTGGCCCCACTTTATCAATGTGTTCACAGTGGATAGAGCTTGGGCCTGGAAGTCCGAAGGACGTGGGTTTTAATCCCAGTTTTGCCACTTGTCTGCTGTGGAAACTTGGGCCACTCACTTCACTTCTGTGTGCCTGTTACCTCATTTATAAAATGGGTATTGAGACTGTGAGCCCCACATGGGACAGGGACTGTGTTCAACCTGATTTGGTTTTATCCACCCTAGTGTTTAGTGTAGTGTCCGGCAAATAGTAAGCGCTTAACAAGGCCCACAGTTAACCTGCTATTCCCCAACTCCATTCACGCGACCTTCTAGATGTACCTCGCTCTCTACTCTCCTGCCCTTCTCCCCCATTTAGTCTGATCCCCTGGTCCGGAATTCCCTCCATCCCCATATCAGAGAGGCCACAGCTCTCCCCACATATAAAGTCCTTTTAAAATCCCATCTTGTCTTCCTAGCTTCCTCCAACTGATTTTCCAGCACCCTGAGCATAACATGCCATCAGCTATCTCTAACATATAAGAATTTATTTACAGCTGCCTCATTTCTAACATATGGGTTGGGTAGGGACCGTCTCTATATGTTGCCAACTTGTACTTCTCAAGCGCTTAGTGCAGTGCTCTGCACACAGTAAGCGCTCAATAAATACGATTGAATGTAATATGGGTGTCATTTACTTTGATCAATAGAGTCTTTTAGTATTTTTATGTTTGTCTTCCCATTGGGCGTAATAAGTTCCTCTGGGCAAGGAGCATATCATTTTTGTATTCTGTACTTCCTCAGTGTTTTGTATAGTGCACCAAGTAGATACTCAAGAAATGCTGCTGCTACTACTATGATGACAATTCTGACTAGTTCCACTAATGCCGATTTTAGCTTTTGTTTTCAATATCCAATCCTTATCAATCAGTCGTGGTATTTATGCAGTGCCTGTTGTGCAGAGAGCACCATACCAGGGGCTTGGGAGAGGGCAATAGTTACATAACCTGACCCCTGCCTTCAAAAACCTTACATGGTTTTGTTTATTTCTCAGGTATTTGCTTTGTTGAAATCTTGTTCTTGCAAAAGAAAAAGCTCTGGAAATTTCTAATTGGTATTATGGTGAAGGTCTGGTTTACTAACAAAAGATTTCTCTACAGAACTCTCCAGAACAATCAACTGAAAACCGTTCCCAGTGAAGCCATCAGAGATCTGGGTGCTTTGCAGTCTTTGTAAGTAGTTCTTTAATTTTTATGTTATAATAATAGAAATGGGTAGTAGGAATGACAGAACTAAATCTGAGTAACTTAATTAAATAGGACTTTTTTCAGAACCAAGATTCCCCCCCCCAAATTGAACAAAGAAAACTGGGTATGCTGGGCTATGTCCATACTGCATTTTTGTCTTTGACCATTTTGATATTTTCAAAATTTTTGAAGTTGAGTATGCCATTTTTAAATAGAGGCTTGGAATATCTTCCTATACACAATAGAACATTATTTCCAAAGTGCCTATTTCTGGAGGCACTGTTTCTGTTTCTGGAGGATCAAGGTGTTAGTGATCTTGTTAGTAAAGTGGGTGTAGTTGTGAACTTAGGTACAATTGAAATTCTGTTGTTATGTAAAACAATCTTATCAGTGCTTGACTCCTATTTTAAAATCTGATCTCTAACCTAAGCTGTATGAGTGATTTCCTTGTGGTTTTTAAGTAGTACTTAAAAGACCAAAGTTCATTTCACACTGTATTTGGCCCAAGTTGGCCTGTACTCTTGATGTTGATTACCTTTATCAGCATCAGCAATTCAGTCAGCCTCCGGCTAAGCCACTGAAATTGTGAAAAACTTACAAAAAAAGTTTTGTATTTTAAAATACTATTTTGAAATGAGGGGGACCAAACAGTACACTCCCTCCAACCTAACAGATGCTGAAATCGCACCTCTTCCCTTCCAGTTTAGTGGGAAAAGAAGAAATTTCCCTTATTCCACCCATCAATATGGGTAGTAGTTAAGGTCGTCTCCATTTCACCTTCATTCCACTAACCTTCCCTCGACAGTCACTTACCCCTTTGTTTGAACAAAATGTTAATGTTATTCATATGTATTTTAATCTGTCCAGTTCTGGGTTGTCTACCTTGGATTATAAATTTCAAGAGGGCAGCGGTCATATTTAACTTGGCTTTGCACAGTGCTTACATGCAAATTGGCATTTGATCAAGGCTTCAGAGGGCCATGCTGAGTAGAAACCAAAACAAGCTGAAAATGTTTTGCCTGGGGTGACTTGGAGGGTAGAAGAGGAGACCCTCTCCTCCTGCCCAGGATGTGCAGAGATTGTAATCTGACGATCTTCCCTTAGCTTTTTTTCAGGCTCTCCCTGCAAATTTTAGGACTTGAATGAACTTATTGGGAAAGGTAATCCATCAGGACTGGTGAGGAACACTGATCCAAAAGATACAGAAAAAGAGGTAGCCCACTGGCAGCATGGCCTAGTGGCCAACTTGTATTTCCCAAGCGCTTAGTACAGTGCTCTGCACACAGTAAGCGCTCAATAAATACGATTGAATGAATGATAGAGCACAGGCCTGGACGTCAGAAGGACCTGGGTTCTAATTCCGGCTCTGCTGCTTGTCTGCTGTGTGACCTTGGGTGAGTCACTTCACTTCTCTGTGCGTGAGTTCCCTCATCTGGAAAATGGGGATTTGGACTGTGCCCAACCTGATTACTTTGTATCTACCCCAGCGCTTAGAACTGTGCCTGGCACATAATAACTGTGGTATTTGTTAAGCGCTTACCACGTGCGAGGGAGTGTACTAAGTGCTGGGGTGGATACAAGCAAATCGGGTTGGACACAGTCACTGTCCCACGTGGGGCTTACAGTCTCAATCCCCATTTTACGGATGAAGTAACCGAGGCACAGAGAAGTGAAGTGACTTGCCCAGGGCCACGTAGCAGACAAGTGACAGCGCTGGGATTAGAACCCATGACCTTATGACTCCCAGGCCTGAATTTTATCCACTGCTTCCTGAAAGCACTTAAATACCGTTTTAAAAAAGTGTAGGAGGCCAGATGTGGGCCAAAGAGAAGGGAGGCTGTTAGAACTCTGACAGTCCATGAGTTCAATATGTCCCTGGCCTGCAGGACTGGAATGCACGGGATTTAGGCAGTCTTCTGGTTTTCCATGGGTGCTTTTTCCTCAGTAGTTGAACAGGTTTCAGGTTTTGGTGGGTAGGAGGGAGCCACGTGTAAGCAGTTGTCCGATGTGGCCCTAGCACATCGGAATATCCCTCCCCCCCACTAGACTAAAAAGCTCACTGTGGGCAGGGAATGTGTCTACCAACTCAGTTTTATTGCACTCTCCCAAGTGCTTAGTACAGTGCTCTGCACACAGTAAGCCCCCAATGAATACCACTGATGGATTGATCTCCCTAGTCCCTTCCATTTTTCCCACCACCTCGAAGTGAGTCTGGACCAATTTGTTGGTTGTCCAAACCCTCTTCCTGATTGCTTTGGTGCTTGAATGTCAGTGACTGGACCTGAAATTTCCAACCCATGGAAGGCTTGCAGTGCTGTGGTGAAGGAGACACAGATGTCTCTCTGCCTGCAGCTTCTGTCACCTCCACTTCAATTGAGGTTGGCAGCTCAAATTCACGGTTGGAGCTGAGAAGAAGTCTTCACCTTTCCTGAAATGCTTAAAGGAATCGTGGGGGCCAACCCTACATCTCTTCTTTCTTTCCCTACCCATCCTGATGGGGTAGGGACCATCTCTATATATTGCCGACTTGTACTTCCCAAGCGCTTAGTACAGTGCTCCACACACAGTAAGTGCTCAATAAATACGATTGAATGAATGAATGAATATGGGAAGGGGCAGATCTGTGAAACATTTTTTCAGTGGGGATGGGGTTTTATAGCAAGGACCAAGCTGTTCCCAGGTTGGGAATGGGAAATACGGGAGCAGAGGAGATAGTTTAGGGATTTATTTGGACAATTTTCACTTCTTCTTTGGGAAAATCAAAGGTCATTTTATTGAGAGCCTCCCCTTGTAGGCAGTGATTCTTTGACATCATTCAAATAAGCATCGTTTAAAGAGAAGCAGCATCATTTAGTGGAAAGTGCATATCTGTGTGCGAGTGCGTGTGTGTGTTTTGGTAGAAGTCAGAGGATATGGTTTCTTATCCCAGCCCTGCCATTTGCCTGTTCACCTGCTGTGTGACCTTGGGCAAGCCACTTAACTTCTCTGTGTCTCAGTTCCCTCATCTGAAAAATGGGGATCCACTATCTGTTCTCCCTCTTACTAAGACTGTGACCCCCATGTGGGTCAGGGACTGTGTCCAAACTGATTAACTTGTATCTACCCGAGTGCTTAGAACAGTGCCTGGCAGATAGTAAGCGCTTAACAAATAGCATTAAAAATACAATAATAGTAATAGTAACAATCATTATTATTATTATTGCCAAGCATCCTATTTTCCATTGCATAACTCAATGGTCGTGATTGGCAGTTTTGGTCAGAACTTGGAAACAGACAAAAGGTTAAAGAAATTCCATTCAAGGCACAGATGATTCAATTTAAAGATTATGGTCACTGCATGTCTCCTTTGATACACCGGCTACTGCACTCCCATTTCACCCCTTCATCTCAAAAGAAAATGAATGTTTGAAGGAGTGAATCCAGTGTGCTTGTTCCCCTGGAAAATAATCCTTTTGATCTTCTCGGAGGTGTGTAACTGGATGAGGAAAAAAGAGGCACGAGTCTTTTAACTGATTTCTGAGGAAGCTGCCGTCTTTTGAAAACATTTCATTTCTCTGATGAAATGTTGATCTCCATGTAAACTAAAACTATGTGCAAATAAGGGCGTGCACGCATGTTAGCTCATGGCATTACTGACACCTGTGTATCTGTTGAGACATAAGAACTGTAGTGCCTTAGAGTGTTTACAAGAGAAGACCATTTTTTATTGTCATATTTTGCAGCTAGGTACCATGTGTGTAAGGGGGGAGGAGGATTGTGTGGGTGTGTATTGAAAACAATTTTTGATAACTGTAGTCCTGGGAATTTTGAAATTCCTTTCCAGTACAGTAGTTAGCTTTAAGAGTATACTAGGTCAAAACTCAATTATGCAGTGTCATAAATTCAATGGACCGATTCTCTTTGATGGACTTTTTGGCCAAATTTTTCAGGTTTTTGTCAGTACCATTGTCCAGGGTAAAATGAATCAATCTTTCATATTTATCAAGTGCTTACTGTGTACTGTCCTAAGCACTCGAGAGAGTCATTTTAACCGAGTTGGTAGACACGTTCCCTGCCCACGAGGAGATTGTAGTCTAGAGGGACGCTAACCCAACATTTAAGCCTCTTTTCACCAGTTGATTTTAGTAATTTAAAACACTCTTTGGAAAATGATTTTAAGTGGTCTCTTTGTAGACGTGGTATCCTAAATTAACCATCTGTGATTATCACCGTCTTTGCTTTCATGGATATAAGCCTCTGTGCTTAGCACCAAGAGACGATAAACTACTCTTGGGTACCTTTGCTAATGGGGGCGAAAGATAGAAAATCTGAAAGGAATCTAAAATAACCACTGTAGTGTAAAGTCATCCTCTTTCCTGTCATATCTTTTTCCATCTTTATACATAACTAGAAAAAATGCCTGAATCGAGAATGAGCAAATTTCCATTCTTTTACCACCCACATCAAGTGGAAATTTCTGAGAGAATCCTTAAACTATCCATACTAAACCCCCAGATACTTGAGATCTAGCAGGATAAATTTCTCTTTCCAGATTTATCGTGAGACTATTCTCTTTGTTCATTCAATAGTATTACTATTGTATAATAAGGCTTGCACCAGTACCTTTGAAACTATCAGGTGTCGGTAACTTTTTGTCCAAAACAGCCAAACAAAATCAGTCCTCTGAAAGAGCCCATCAAACAGCTTAAATACTTATTAATGCCACTTCTTTGTGGAGATATAGTTATGAAATCATCATAATAAGAAGAATTTAAAGTTAGTTCTCTGTTCATATTGCTATTTTCTAGTGGGGAATAGAGAGGGGGAGAGGGATAAGAAAATGTGGGGAAAGGAGAGAAAGAGAATGGTGGTTGCCATTTGGGAAGAGGAGAGAGTGTATGCCAGAGTTGCTCGCTATCATCGTCTCTCTCATGCTCTCCTCCTTTTCTTGTGCAGCGCTTAGCTGTTCCAGCCATGGTGCATGGTGGGGGTGAACTTTCCCTTTCTGTAGCACCCGCAAGAACTGTGATAAGTGTGCTTGTGCCACCTGGCACAGGGACTGAACTTAGTTCTACCCGGTTTGCAGACTAATGCTACCCTTCTCTCAATGCATGTGACCCCTGGTATGGAGTCTGTTCCTGGCACTCATCCAGGATGAGCGGCCCAGCTTGGCTGGCCTGCCTGGGGGCCATTGCTGCTTGCTGAAGTGCATATGTGTGTTGTGCATGCTTGTGTGTATTTTAGTAGAAGAAGTTCACCTTTGGGTGAGGAGACAGGTCACCTCCATGGGCATTGGAGGTGGGTAAAAGCAGCTCCAGCTTGCCCCGCTATCCGGTGAAGACCGTAGGAGCCCTGCTGGTCCTCAGAATGGGTAGGACTGTGTCTTCCAGGGAGTGGAGCCTCCGTCTTGGCTCCACTTTGGCCTTTTCCAAATGAAAGGGGTGGAGCGGTCCAGCTACTTCCTGCCCCCAAAAGTGTGGAGGTGAAGTTAAAGCCAACACCCTTGTGGTTTCCAGTACATAAGGGTTTTGGCCGCAACCAAAAAGGTGCCCGTGCTTGAGAGCTCTGTTTGGTTCCCAGAAGCTCCAGATTTGACTTGGAAGCCAGAGGGTTGGCTCTGAAGTTTGGAGCTGGTTAATACATATGCAACTAGAAGTTATTCCCAAAATGCTTTGGAAAAAAAAAAAAACATCAAAGAAATCTTTTGAAATGTGATAACTTAGGTGGGGTGGAAAATCGCATTATTGTTACAAATGCCTTTTCCCCATTCTTGAAAGACAAATGAGTCATTTTGTACATAATCCGAATTGCTACTGTTAATTTGGGGAAGAAAGCCATGACACAGTCTAATCCTAAATAAACGAAAGGAAGTAAAACTATGTTTTGCTGGAGTACGTTACACCTAATTCTTTTGGCCTGTTAGCCTCTGATAAAGGTAGTTTGATGTACTTTACGCCTCTTTTGCTAACATGATAGAGTTCTAACATGTTTCAGTACTACTTATAGAAGTTTAGCTAATGAGATCATTCCTTTGCTACAGATGCGGAGTGATAATCAAAACCAGCTTATTAAAAGGCATCATAATTAGCTAATGTCATCCTAGCACAAGTAGAAAAAAAAAATCTCCAGGTCTTTTTTCACACATCTGTGGTATGGAAAATTCAAGCTGTGGATAAAACTGTTTCGTCCAAATATGTGGTGTATATTTCCAAAGTCATCTAGATCTCCTTCATCAAGGAGTTGCATTCTTACCAAACCCCCCTTTAAGTAGACCTGTATTGCATACTCAGTCCATATCTTCTTTGTTTAGGTACACATGGGCTTGTGGGCACAAGCCTTCTCCTCTTCTGACACCGCATCACACTGAAACCAAACAGACTCACATTGTCAGACAACTGTTCCCTATCAGTCAACCTATCAATGGTATTAATTGAGTGCTTATTGTGGTCAGAGGACTGTACTAAGCATTTAGAAGAGTAAAATCTAACAGAGTTGGCAGATCCGTTCCCTACCCACCATGAGTGTACAGACTAGAGGGGAAGAGAGACATTAATATAAATAATTTAAAATACATAATTTAAATATATGTACGTAAGTGCTGTAAGCTGGGGCAAATATCAAATGTCCAAATGATCACAGATCTAAGTGCATAGATGCAACAGAAGAGAGAGGGTGCTGGGGAAATGAGGGCTTAATTGGGGAAGGGCTCTTGGAGGAGATTTGATCTTAACAATCCTTTGAATGTGGTGGGAGGGAGTTGCAGGCTAGGTGGAGGACATGGGAAAGGGATTGGCGATGAGCTAGATGAGATCTCTGGGGGGGAACAGGACAGGTTTTCAGGGGGTGGGTATATGGGAAAGAGAGCAAACCTTATTAAAAAACATCTCCAAGTGGCCTTCCCTGACTAAGCCCTCTTTTCGTCTCCTCCTACTCCCTTCTGCATCACCCGTGAATTTAGATTTGCACCCTTTTTTCACGCACACCCCAACCCCACAGCAGTTTATATTACCGTCCATCTCCCCTTCTAGACTGTAAGCTCGTTGTGGGCAGGGAATGGGTCTACCAGTTGTTATAGTGTAATAATAATAATCATCATCATCATCATGGCATTTGGTAAGCACTTACTATGTGGCAGGCACTGAACTAAGCGCTGGAGTGGATCCAAGCAAATTGGGTTGGACACGGTCCCCGTCCCACGTGGGGCTCACGGTCTCAATTGCCATTTTACAGATGAGGGTACTGAGGCACAAAGGAGTGAAGTGACTTGCCCAAGGTCACACAGCAGACAAGTGGCAGAGGTGGGATTAGAACTCATGACTTTCTGATTCCCAGGTCTGTGCTCTATCTGCTATGCCATGCTGCTTCCCGAAGCGCTTAGTACAGTACTCTCTACATAGTAAGTGCTCAATAAATATGATTGACAGTGAGGTGGTTGTGGTCTGATAGAGGAATTTCAGAATTGGTGAGGGTAGGGCCTGTACTTGTGTGTGCCCAAGTTGGTGAGTGTCTGAGATGAGGTGGAATTTTATAGCCAAATGCATAGTAAAATCACATCTGATGAGAGAACTAAATGTTTCCAGGTATTTGGGGGATAAAAACGAGAAGGATTATCTGCCTGAAAGAGAAAAAGTACTAGTGGTAAGATCTTTTAGCAGTTGAAATGAGCACAAAATATTTTTGGGGAGCAGAGGGGATGAAGTTTTTTCTGTGGTGGATCATTTTGATAAGGCTGTTGAATTATTAATCCTGCTACGAATTGTGGAATAACACCACCAACGTATTTCTCCATTTGGGACTAAAAGTTATTCTTTCATTTCTCCTTCAGGCGTTTAGATGCCAATCATATTACCTCAGTCCCTGAGGATAGTTTTGAAGGTCTTGCTCAACTAAGGCATCTGTGGCTAGATGACAATAGCTTGGTAGAAGTTCCTGTTCATCCACTGAGCAATCTTCCAACTCTACAGGCCTTAACTTTGGCCCTCAACAAAATTACAAGCATCCCTGACTTTGCATTTACCAACCTTTCAAGCCTTGTTGTTTTGTAAGTACCTGCACTTTTGAATTCCCTGTGTCCTGTTTAACAAGATGAGGATTTGCTTTAGCCAGGATTTCAGTAAAGGGTGTCTTTTTGACCCTTCTAACAAATGAAAATGATAATTGTATAGGAATTACATTTGATACCTTTTGGCAACTTTTTTTCTACCTCAGGGAACCAGCGCCCCTCAAATGCGCTGGCTTCTTAATAGAAAAACAAAAGTTTCAACTTCGGTGAATGAGAGTGACTCAGACTTCTCTAGGTTTCAATAGTTCAAAAATTTCATTTTGCTAAACCATCCTGAAGCATTCAACTAACAGTGCCTGAAGCACTTGAAACAGTGACTTTTGGACAAGACGCATGTAATTTTTGTTTTAATGCTTGTCTTCACAGGCATCTTCATAATAATAAAATAAAAACCCTAGGACGGCAATGTTTTGATGGATTAGACAACCTGGAAACCCTGTAAGTACCTTGTTACCTCTGATAGTCTCATTGGTTTAGATATAGGACACGAGTCTTTTTTTTCCCCACCGGAGACAAAGAAAAGAAATTTGGTGTGGATGATTGTATGGTTTACAACTTTGGGATTCAGTCCATGCAATAAATGAATAGAAGGGAAAGTCAGATTTTTGATCGGGAAATGTAAGCATAAGTATCGATTTTTAAATAATACACATTGGCAGACTAACCCCAAACTGCATCACCCTCCTCTGTAAGTCACACACAAATTGCTCACCTATCCTAGCATCCGTAAGCCCTGTTCTTGATTTTGTAGCCATCACTTTGGTAGAACGATTTCCTCACCTACCTTCTCATCTCCTTATCCAGTTTCGTTTTATCTATTCCCTATTCTGAGCAGTTTTTTCTCTCCACTCCAAACCCTTAACTCAGTCCCTCCCACTCCTGTGTCGTACTGAAATTGATTCAGTATGATGGCTGTTTGACCCTGAATTTCAAATAGAGTTCCAAGAGCCAGAACAAGATTTGTTTGTTGGCTTTTGGATTATCTTTCAAATTCCATAGAATTTTGAGAAATATCTTGCTGAAAACTGAAACTCAGCTATTTCTATTTTCCAAAATGGGCAATTCTTCGGCTAACTCTGGTTTATCTGAATGCCTTGCAAATCTGTGACCTCAGTAAGGCAGTGAATCAGTAGTTAATGCCAAAACCCTGCCCTCTCCCTGACTTTCCCGTCACTGCGGATGGCACTACCATCCTTCCCGTCTCACAAGCCCACAACCTGGGTGTCAACCTCGACTCCGCTCTCTCATTCACCCCACACATCCAATCCGTCACCAAAACCTGCCTGTCTCACCTCTGCAACATCGCCAAGATCCGCCCTTTCCTCTCCATCCAAACCGCTACCATGTTGGTTCAGTCTCTCATCCTATCCCGACTGGATTGCTGCATCAGCCTCCTCTCTGATCTCCCATCCTCCTGCCTCTCCTCACTTCAGTCTATACTTCACTCTGCTGCCCAGATTATCTTTGTGCAGAAACGCTCTGGGCATGTTACTCCCCTCCTCAAAAATCTCCAGTGGCTGCCTGTCAACCTAGGCATCAAGCAAAAACTCCTCACTCTCGGCTTCAAGGCTGTCCATCACCTCGCCCCCTCCTACCTCACCTCCCTTCTCTCCTTCTCCAGCCCAGCCCGCACCCTCCATTCCTCTGCCGCTCACCTCCTCACTGTACCTCATTCTCTCCTGTCCCGCCGTCAACCCCTGGCCCACGTCATTCCCCTGTCCTGGAATGCCCTCCTTTCGCACATCCGCCAAGCTAGCTCTCTTCCTCCCTTCAAAGTCCTATTGAGAGCTCACCTCCTCCAGGAGGCCTTCCCAGACTGAGCCCCCTTTTTCCTCTCCCCGTCCCCTCTCCCTACCTCCTTCCCCTCCCCACAGCACCTGTATATATTTTTGTACAGATTTATTACTCTATTTATTTTACTTGTACATATTTACTATTGATTTTGTCAATGATGTGCATATAGCTTCAATTCTATTTGTTCTGACAATTTTGACACCTGTCTACATGTTTTGTTTTGGTGTCTGTCTCCCCCTTCTAGACTGTGCGCCCGTTGTTGGGTAGGGACCATCTCTATATGTTGCCAATTTGTACTTCCCAAGCGCTTAGTACAGTGCTCTGCACACAGTAAGCGCTCAATAAATATGATTGAATGAATGAATGAATTTACTGAAAGTACTCAATAAATGCCATTCATTGATGGATCTGAAGAAACTAACTGAAGTGCAGCATGACATAGTGGATAGAGCATGGGCTTGGGAGTCAGAAGGTCATGGGTTCTAATCCCGGCTCTGCCACTTGTCTGCTGTGTGACCTTGGGCAAGTCACTTCACTTCTCTGTGCCTCGGTTACCTCATCTGTAAAATGGGGATTTGAGACTGAGCCGCATGTGGGACAGGGACTGTGTCCAGCCCAATTTGCTTGTGTCCACCCCAGTGCTTAGTACAGTGTCTGGCACCTAGTAAGTGCTTAACAAATACCATAATTATTATTGCATGTTTATGAAAATTGCTAAAATAGTATTAGATATCATTTTTAAATGCTCCCTCCTACTTAGACTATGATCCCCGTGTATAACCTGATTATCCTGAATCTACCCCACTGCTTAGTGCAGTGCTTGGTACATAGTAAGTGCTTAATAAATACCACAATTATTATTAGGAAAAAAATCATTTTTTTTCCTCTGAGCACATTCATCCTATTGTTCCTTTACCAGAGAAGCAGCATGGCTCAGTGGAAAGAGCCTGGGCTTTGGAGTTAGAGGTCATTGGTTCAAACCCTGGCTCCACCAATTGTCAGCTGTGTGACTTTGGACAAGTCACTTAACTTCTCTGTGCCTCAGTTACCTCATCTGTAAAATGGGGATTAAGACTGTGAGCCCCCCGTGGGACAACTTGATCACCTTGTAACCTCCCCAGCACTTAGAACAGTACTTTGCAGATAGTAAGCGCTTGATAAATGCAATTATTATTATTACCATACCATATTAGTAGTAGTAGTAGTAGTAATAAGCATTTACTGTGTGCAGACTACTGTATTAAGCTCTGGGAGAGAATACACAGGGGAGAATTAGACCTGGTCCCTGTCCCTCAGGGAGCTCACATTCTAGGAATAGAAGTGGGAAGAAGGGACTGGAGACGGGCACATCGGGAACAGTTAAATAATGAAACGCATCAGAGTTATACACTAAATAAGACAAAATCAGTGGTGTGTTGTCACTAGAGGAGAAGAATTAGAATTTTGGGTGTCCAAGTCCACGGCACAGTTGTAACCACAGCAATCACTGCTGCTGCCACCAGCCTTCCTGAGGAGTTGCAGAGGCCTTTTTATGCTCTGGGGATTTTTCCCTTGGGGTAGTGGAGGCAGGGGGTGATGGAGTCTCCTTAATAATTTTAATAATAATGATGATAACTGTGGTATTTGTTAAGCACTTATTATGTGCCAGGCACTGAAGTGTTGAGCTGGATATAAGCAAATTATGTTGGGCAGAGTACCTATCCCACATGGGTTTCACAGCCTTAATCCCCATTTTGCAGATGAGGTAACTCAAGCCCAGAGAAGTGAAGTAACTTGTCCAAGGTCACACAGCAGACATGTGCCAGAGCTGAGGTTAGAACCCAGGTCGTTCTGACTTGCAGGCCGAGCTCTATCCACCAGGCCACACTGATTCTCCTTGATAGCACAGAGGAGGGATGGTTTGGGGGAGGCAGTGTAGCTGGCTGTCTGGTAGGGGGGATGCCAAGAGCACATGGCAGTGTTTTTTATCTCTGGTCCGGCGAGCACAATTAGGGTACCATAATAATAATAATAAATAATGACATTTGTTAAGCGCTTACTATGTGCAGAGCACTGTTCTGAGTGCTGTGGGGGGGAATACAAGGTGATCAGGTTGTCCCACGTGGGGCTCACAGTCTTAATCCCCATTTTCCAGATGAGGTAACTGAGGCTCAGAGAAGTTAAGTGATTTGCCCAAGGTCACACAGCAGACATGCGGCGGAGCCGGGATTCAAACCCATGACCTCTGACTCCAAAGCCCGTGCTCTTTCCACTGAGCCCTGCTGCTTCTCTGAAATCAGAGGTCCTCATTGATTGAAGAGAAAGGAACAGTTACCGCAGGTGCTTGCCTCAGTCGCAGTGAAGAGGGTTGAAGAGAATGTGGCAGCATCATATCAATCAATCAATCGTATTTATTGAGTGCTTACTGTGTGCAGAGCACTGTACTAAGTCATCATCATCATCATCAGTCGTATTTATTGAGCATTTACTGTGTGCAGAGCCCTGTACTAAGCGCTTGGGAAGTCCAAGTTGGCAACATATAGAGGCAGTCCCTACCCAACAGTGGGCTCACAGGCTAGAAGGGGGAGACAGAGAACAAAACCAAACATAATAACAAAATAAATAGAATAGATATGTTAGGGCCTTGAAGGGAGGAACAGAGCTAGCTTGGCGGATGTTGGGAGGGAGGGCATTTATTTATTGAATTGTTTTAAGTACACGTAAATAAGCCTTAGAATCTTGGGGCAAAAAGAATTGTTTTGCCTCAAAAAAAAAAAAAAAGCCAAACCAAAAAAGAAAAAAGAGCAGGTTTTAGATAGGTGTATTCTTTAAAAACTAAAAAATGTCAACCCTCAGCATTATTACAGCTATTGGTTAGGGTTGCCATCTTTGCTAACCTGAAAAAAGAGAGGTAAAAAATGCCACACACCCTTCTCCTCAGGTGGTATAGTCTGGGCTTGAGGGGCTAAAGCTGTTTTGGCTGCCACAGTCATGGCCACTGCCATCTTGAAGACAGCTCCGGAAGAGAAGGCAAAGCAGCTGCCTTTCCAGACTTTCAGGAGGCTACTCTACACACAAGACAGCACCGTGAATTTCTGGGCTGTCTGAGAACAGGATGTTCACTGGGAGGTGGCAACCTTACTAACATCAGTGCTCACTGATGTTTAATGCCTTACTGCGTTAATGCCAACAAGTGTGGAAGTGCCCGAACACTGGCAAAACATTTTTTTGTTGTTGTTCAAACCAGAGATTTTTTTAAATCCATCTGTAAGACTAGTTTAAATGATTTTGTGAATTCCTCAAATACTGAAGTCATCTTCCTATATCATTTAATAAAAAAACCTTTTTATTTGGGGGTTAAAACCTCTAATATTGATCTTAATCAAGAAGTCTACATAATCTGATCATTCATTCATTCAATCATATTTATTGAGCGCTTACTGTGTACAGAGCACTGTACTAAGCGCTTGGGATCAATCTGAAGAGCTTTGAACTAAGCACTTGGCAGACTGTGAGCCCACTGTTGGGTAGGGACTGTCTCTATACGTTGCCAACTTGTACTTCCCAAGCACTTAGTACAGTGCTCTACACACAGTAAGCGCTCAATAAATACGATTGATGATGATGATAATGATGACTACAATAATCTGATGGGGTATAGAGGTTCTCTTTCTACTGTACTTGCAACCAGTACCCTTCCAACTGGTACTTCCCAAGCACTTAGTACAGTGCTCTGCACACAGTAAGCGCTCAATAAATACAATTGAATGAATGAATGAATACCCTTCCTTACTTTATCATTGTGTTTCTCTATTTCTTCAAGGGACTTGAGTTATAACAATATGGGAGAGTTGTCTCAAGCTATTAAAGCCCTCCGAAGCCTAAAAGAGCTGTAAGTGTTTCTGTATTTGTGACTTACTTGTTTTCTTGACTCCCTAGGCTCCCAAACCAAGTTTAAGTGTATTTGGCTCGACTCATTACCTAGTGATATAAAACGGAGCTCTTGATGACCATCAACTATTACTACTTGGGAATCATTGCTCAACCATCAAATGCACAGTCAGCAGGGTGGGAAACAACCTGTGGGAACCAAAATACCCTTTATAATTGCATAATTAGAGATGTTAGTTGAGCCAGCACTGTAGAGATTTAACTGTGTCAAAATGGCATTAAATTGTTTTGGGGTTTTTTTTCCAGGCATATAGAACGTAAAATGAGTGTCAGAATGGCATTAGCCGTCTTCAGTTTAGAAATATCTTATCTAAGTGATGTATTGCCCTAATTCAAAGATCTGTAAAGATTGTAGCTCTGGCATTTTTACCACTCTTTTAAACTTTTAAACCCTAAGGATTGGCAGAGCTATTGGCTAGCATTGCAACCCTTGAAAATATCTTCCGTGAAATAATAAAGGTGAAAAATACCATCAAAAAACAAATCTTGTTGATTGTGGTGGGGAGTGTCCTATAAAGCCTATTTACTCAAGTGTTTGTTTATCCAAATAGACTAATGTTTTGAACCTAGTTTGCTCAGGTAATTACAAAACAAACAAACGAAAACCCCTTGGAAATAGAAGACAGAATTGTTCAAGTGCTCCTTTCATATAGCTACAACTAAATGTGTTGACTTGTCTAAACAGCCTGTGGTCTTAATTTGAACAATTGACTTTCAGTGGAAATGTCCATTCCGTGCCCCAGTTGTCCTAGATCAACCCAGAATCCTAACAGAATGGGATGAGACAAGTGACCAGCAGGCTTTCAATCTAAACAGACGAAATAGAATTAGATTTCTTTTTCCTCCATCAGTTCAGATGTATAACTTGCCATTATCAACTGTGTTTTACAAGAAAATGAAATCATAATTGTATACAATTTTAGATTATTTTATATTGGAAAAATGAAATTTGAAATACTTTTGTTTTAACAGGGGATTTCATAGTAATTATATTTCTATAATTCCTGATGGAGCATTTGTTGGAAATCCACTCTTACGAACCATGTAAGTATTTTTAATGATTTTTATAATTATTGAACGGTTTTTGAGGAACATGCTTTAAAGCTCTAGTATTTTTTCACCTTTTTACAGACATCTGTACGACAATCCTTTATCTTTTGTTGGGAACTCAGCATTTCACAATTTATCTGATTTGCATTCACTGTAAGTAGTTCATGTTTTCATTGAAAATAAAATAATTTCCAGTCTCATTTTAACAAACTCACAACAATAAAATTTGAAAAAGCAAATGGGTTTGTCTATATGTGTTCCTAAACTAAGCCTAGCTAGTTTCAATAAAATCAATTTTTGGAGTAATAAATCAATCACGGGATTTTCTAGAGTTTGCATTTTCTTAAAAAAACAAGATTTTCTGTAAAAGGAAATATGATGTATTGATGAACTGGCAGGAAAAAAATTGAAATAGTAATCATATTATCTTGTGAATAGATTTTTTGCTATTGTCTTTGACAGGTATTGTGGGGTGTCTTACTTTCAAGTTATAAAGTGGGTGAATCTGTTAGAATTAAGTTTGGAATCTGTATAACTTACTATCAAACTAGAGAGACTAGATTAAAACTATATTGATTATATAAAATTGACAAGTATATATGAGTCTAGGCTATCACCCCAAATATGCAGGAATTATAATGTTATGCATGATATTTGGAGGAAGAACGTTAATTAATTGAAAGTAAATTCTCATCTCTTTAGAGTCATTCGGGGTGCAAGCATGGTACAGTGGTTTCCCAATTTGACTGGAACTCTTAATTTGGAAAGCCTGTAAGTGTTAAATCCTTTTACTGTATCATGTTTCATAATTATGCAAATAAATAAAATACCTATTTCATTAGGTCTGGGGGATACTTATGTTTTCAGATCCTCCATTGAAAAGAAGCTTTTGTGTTCATTGACTTCATCCTTGAAAAGAAGTACACTATAAAAATGGTTTCAGCCTAGTATGGCAGATACTACTAGTATGGTGACCTCCTACTTAGCATATGGTTTTTTTGGTGATCTTAGATGTAGAAGATTATATCACTCATGGAAGTGTTTAAATCAACGGGCACAGATCCATGAGGGTGTTTATTGGATTTGAGAGTGGTGGTGTTTCGAGTCTCTGCTGTCAAACCCCTTAATTGAGGGCTGGAGGTGTGTTGCGCTATTTATAAATAGGCTGCTAGTGAGAATACCACGGCCTTTCAGCAACAGTTGATCAAATATCCTTGGCTACTTGCCCATCTAGGATTTCTATGGCTGTTCTACTTATCAATAAGTCACAGACTTAAAGGACTCTCTTCTGTCAGACATGCCAAGATTGTCATTCTTGTGAGCCAGCAGGAGAAGGATCTCCTTCAATCCCCTTAGTGCTTTATTCTCTCCACCCAAAACCTATTCCCAGGGAAGGGCTCAGTGCTTTGGCCACTCCTATGAGCCACTCTCATGACTGCAGGGTGGGAGAGAACAGCATAATTTTCTCTAGCTCAGGATTTCCTCTTCGCTGAGAGCCACATGGTGTGGCCTAGAAAAGATGGAAGTCCCCATGCTCTCAGATGTGGCCCAAGTCACTCTCCTCTTGGCTGAATGTAGGGAAAGACTTACCAATCAGTGAAACAATCAAATTTATTGAACCTTTACTTTGTGCAGAGCACTGTACTAAACACTTGGGAGAGTATAGTAAAACAGATTTGGTAGACATGTTTCCTGCGTCCAAGGAGCTTAAAGTCTAGAGGAGGCGTTTATATAAATCTATTGTGGGAGTGAGACGCATCTGTAGCATGTGTGTCCCCCTTCTAGACTGTGAGCCTACTGTTGGGTAGGGACTGTCTCTATATGTTGCCAACTTGTACTTCCCAAGCGCTTAGTATAGTGCTCTGCACACAGTAAGCACTCAATAAATACGATTGATTGATTGATTGATTGATGTGTGCAAAACTGGAGGCTAGTCTTCCATGACTTTTCATCTCTGGCCATTAAGTGATTCCAAGTTTCCTTCTGTGAAGGGCAGGATTTGGCTCAATTTCTTTTTCTGGTAGTAGTGACCAGTTGCACTGAGCCGTTTGTGTTGTGCCATTTGTACAAGTGAATGGTGATATGAGGTCACTGAGAAATGTCTCTAGGTATATCCTACACAAGAGGCTCTTATAGCCCAAATTTCCCTCCCCAAAAGACTGAAGGAGAGTGTAAGTCTTGCTTTACAGAAATATTTGGTCACAAGATTTTCATCGAAAGCAGAAAACCAAGGGATAACCCAAACAATTGTTTGCAGGTCACCAGATGGCAATTGTTCCACTTCCTGGGGGCTTTCATTTCCCCCCAGCTTTGGGGGAAGATCCAAGCCCTACAAGCCAAGTGTGCCAAAACAGAGCACCCACTCCTAAAGGGGGAGAGGGGAAACCCAGCATCTTTTCAGTGTAGTCCTGCAGAGTTACTGGATCATTTACTTGTTTCAAGTTCCTTATGGGCTGAAGGTTCTCATGTGTATTGGGACACAGGCTGCTATTTCTGGTGCTCCTGTTCCAAGCACATTTGTGGTATTTATTAGATCTGCTTTATATTATGAAGCATATCTGCTTTCCCCAGGACTGGTGATTGAGCTGCCATCATGGAGTAAAGATAGTGCGACAGTCAGAAGGGGGCTAGAAACAGATTGTGAGCCCACGTGGGACAGAGACCGGGTCCAACCTAATTGTCTTGTATCCGCTTCAGCGCTTAGTACAGGGCTTGTCACATAATAAGCACTTAACAAAGAACATTATTATTATTATTATTATTATTATGATGTTTGGGCACTCAAAATTGTAGTTGGGTTTGTACATGTCTGTACCATATGTGTGGCTTGGAACCATTTTCACTTATAAGAACTTTCAAAGCAACAAACACAATTTTCGGGGGTTTCTGTGGGCGTGGTTCACCACCTACACCTTCAGTTGCCTACTCTTCAGTGACTGCAAAAAATCAAGGTTGTCAAACAGGTAATCCTAGGTGTAATTAACAAACACAACAGGGGTGCCAGGAGAGGTTTCAGATAAGACATCAAACACCAAAAGATAAGCCAAAGTGGCACTGGCAAAGTAGTCTAGTTATAGCAATCTTCCAAGAGGGAGTTTAGAGCCCAGTGTCTACAAAAAAAAGTATACATTTGCCTTTCTGACCGAAGCGTGTTGTGTGTATATGTGTTTTAAACCCATTATTGACTTTTGAGTCTTCTCACCTGAGAAATGTTTTTACACACACAGGACCTTGACGGGTACCAAGATCAGCAGTATTCCCAATAATTTGTGCCAGAAGCAGAAGATGCTTAGGACCTTGTAAGTTGTCGTGTTGAGATTCTCTTGGATCACTAGGATGCTGCATTTTACCACATGTTTTTAAACAGCTAGCCACCTTAATGTTTTCTTCAGTGTGCTAGGCCTCTTTCTAGGAAGGGGATGAGGCCGAGGGAGGGTGTTTTTCCTGCCATAGATTCAAAAGGGCAGGTTGAAGCACGGGAGAGGAGAGGAGAGAACTCATTGATTTGTTTTTCTTGGGCAGCGATAGCAGTATGATCTCATACTGCTTTTCATCTTCAGCGTTCAAAATAGCACTCCAACAAGAGTATTCTCCTACTCTTCCCTCACCTTTCTTTTTCTTCTCCTTTTTTTTAAGAGACTTGTCATACAATGAAATAAAGGAGCTTCCAAGTTTTAACGGCTGCAGTGCCTTGGAGGAAATGTAAGTTGAAGTTTGTGTACACGATCTTAGCCGTTGGTTGTGATGAACCTCTAGCTCATTGAATCTTCCTTCGGTTCTCTTGTTTTGTTTTTATATAGTTGTGTGTCATATATGCTCGGGAGACATTTTGAAAACTTAAACTTGTCTCAGTGAGTCACAGATTTCTTAATATTGTGGTGGGCCAGATTCCTGTCCTATGTAACTGAGAAAATTTCAGATGCAAAACAGTGCTAAAGGATGCCATTGTTATTTGTGCTACAGGCTTGTTATTTCTGGTGTGCCTATTACATATATATCAATGGCATCCATTAGATCTGTTTTATATTATGAAGCATATCCATTTTCACCATGTCTTCTTTCTGACTTCTTATTGTATTTGCACCATACCATTTATGAGCCAGGGGATAGGGAAATCTTAATAGCTAGGAAATGTGGTATGGTACAGAAGGAGATTGTTTCCAGGCAGAGGAAAAAAAAATAATTTTTTTATTTTTCCCTCTTTTAAATGGCGTGAAGAAACTAGAGGGAGAATTCTTTAATTAAATGCCATGGAATTCGTCTCAAAACTGATTAGTAGACCTCTATTAAAAGTGCTTTGAAATTGGACCTTTCTCTCACCATCTGGTTAATACATTTGACTATCGTGCTTGGGGGAGAGAAATCTCTTAAAGAGCCTCTCGGTATGGTACGGGTATGGCTGTTTGAGAAGACTCCTGTAGTGGTAAATGGAATAAGAACAAATAATCCAGTCCATTTTTACTGCTGTGTCTAGTGTCTGCCTCTTTTTTTAGTAATTGTAAATCAGTATTAGGGCACTGAACAGGCAAACGTCAGATGCGTTTGACTGAAATTGTGAATTGAGTTAACCATTTGTTATTTTCCTAATAATAAAAATAATAATAATAATGATTGTGGCATTTAAGTTCTTACTATGTACCAATTCCTGTACTAAACACTTGGGTAGGGACAAGATCAGCCCATGGTCTCATGGTCTTGCTACCCCTTAACTTCATTTAGCTTTGCAGAGCTGAACTTACCTACCATTCATAATAAATGTAAATAAATAATAAATGCCTCGGTCGCTATCGTAAACTGCTTTGGAAACAACATAATGCATCTGTTTTTTTTCTCTTATTTTAGCTCCTTTCAACATAATCAGATCAGTGAAATCAAGGAAGGGACCTTTCAGGGACTGATTTCCCTCCGTATCCTGTAAGTTGGTGGTATCTTATGAAAATGGCAACCATAAGTAATTCAGTGGGCTATAAGATCATAAAGTGGTCAGATCTTTTCAAATTTTTAGAGATGTGCTGGAAGCTTTAGATTCCATTTTTACTCTGAAAATGTTCTAGACTGTGAGCCCGCTGTTGGGTAGGGATTGTCTCTATTTGTTGCTGAATTGTACTTTCCAAGTGCTTAGTTCAGTGCTCTGCACACAGTAAGTCCTCAATAAATACGATTGAATGAATGGAAATATATGATACCCCAAGATAGAACATGGTTGATTTGGGCATTCAAATTTTAAGTACATTTAAAAAATAATCCACTTTTAGAATGTTGTGGCTTACCTACTGATACTTTTACCTACTGTTGTAGGTAAATACAGTTTTGTATGATGGGGACTTAATAGTAATAATACTGCTAATAATAATAATTGTGGTGGTCGTTAAGTGCTTACTATGTTCCAGGCACTGTACTAAGCACTGTGTTAGGCACAGGATAATTGGGTTGGACACGGCCCCTTTCCCACATGAGGCCCACAGTCTTAATCCCCATTTCACAGATGAGGAAACTGAGGTACAGAAAAGTGAAATGACTTGCCCAAGCTCACATAGCAGACATGTGGTGGAATTGGGATTAGAATCCAGGCCCTTGCTCTTTCCACTAGGCCATGTTGTACACTAAGCTTCTGGTTGTATTTCTGTGGTGTACTTCAAAAGTTGTACTTGGGCTTGATTTGTGGCATTTAAATTAAGATGCAAGTTTGATAGCATGATATAATAGCCTAGGTAGGGCACAGTCACTGTAATTTGGAGGTGGAAGGGGTTTGTTAACATCTGATTTTAGAAAGGAAAAAGCTGACACTTTCTGGACATTGCTTCATCTTGTAATAAAAGGCACGGCAGAAAGAATGCTAGTCTTTTTAATTTCCCATCTTGAAAACTGAATGTAAATTGCAATCTTTTAGACTCCCTATATTTATGAAGGGTTTTCTTAGGTTGCCTGCCATTTATCTAGGCCTTAATAAGTTAAAAATATAAATCTTGTCATATTTTCACCTTACTTGTAAGGCGGCCTCCTCACCCACCACAGATTGTATCCTTTCCATTCGAACAGTTTCTACAGTGCAGGAAATTAATAATTGTTCTGAAGCCAGCTAAAATAATTGCTGTCTGGAGTACATTACTTGGAAATAAACTATTTTAAAGGGTGTGTTCCCCAAAATGGTATTAATCAAGATGGAAGTTTTGCTACTTTATCAGGTTATTCAGAGACTATTTCCAACTCTAAAGCTGTCCAAATAGCTGACATCCTGAAATCTTAGAGGGGAAGACTAACGTAACATTTTTTATAATTGCAGCGATCTTAGTCGAAACCGGATCCACGAAGTTCACAGTCAGGCATTCACCAAACTTGGTTCAATAACTAACTTGTAAGTAGGCACTTTCATACAGCAATAACAACTTAAAGTAATTACAAACTGAAATACTGTCACGCTTGTGCCTCTTGGCTGCGAAGGCTCTGTCAAAATATTTCCCTTTTTTGTTAATGAGAAGGGTAAATGGCATTCCGCTCAGCTGAATAAGCTGCATTGATTTCTAGTTTGCGAAACTGTTCAGTAGCTGCTTCTGGTGAGCAAGGGGGCTTGGTGACTTAAGTCTCTCGTGTACCCCGAACTTCATTTAAATGTCTAAATCCTTGATGGTATCTTTCAGATGTTTTACTTATGAAAACATGTTGGAATATTAACCTCTGGTTTCAAATTCACATTTTCAGAGACTTAAGTTTCAATGAATTGACTTCATTTCCCACGGAAGGATTAAATGGGCTAAACCAGTTAAAACTTGCTGGCAACTTTCAGTTGAAGGAACCTTTGGCTGCAAAGGACTTTGTGAATCTCAGGTATGTTGTGAGGTTTGTTGTATGTGTTTTTTTGTTGTTTTTGTTGTTTTGGAGGTCATTTTTTTTTGCCAAGAAAGTTACCAAATGCTCCCAAACCGCAAAAAAACAGCATCAGACAGACTCTGCTTTGTCTGTTTCCTGGAAGCTGCCATCCTTGAGCATTTTTAGACCTGACTCCACGCTACAGCAGAGTGGCCTGGGACTTTGAGAAAAGGAGTCAAAATGATTATTCCTTCAAAAAAGCTGATGTGTATAGAGAGCAGAATTTGGGGAATCTTTTTGTCGTCTGCAGAGAATTTGTTGTCAGCACCTAAGCTATAGGTGGAAGGGGAAGCCGTGTAGCCTAGTGGAAAGAACATGTGCTTGGGAGACAAAGGACTTGGGTTCTAACCCTGCCTCTGCTATGTGATCTTGGCTTTTCTGTGACTCTGTTTCTCTTCTGTAAAATGGGGATTTAGTACCTGTTCTCCCTCAGTCAATCCATTGTATTTATTGAGCTCGTACTGTGTGCAGAGCACTGTACTAAGCATTTGGACGAGAACCATATACCAGAGCTTGTAGATGCGTTCCCTGACGACAAAGAGCTTACAGTCTAAAGGGAGAGACTGACATTAATGTAAATAAATAAATTACGGATATGAACGTAAGTGCTGTAGGGCAAAGAGAAGGGCAAAAAATAGGAGCAAATCCAAGTGCAGGGGTGACACAGGAGTGGGAGAAGAGGAAATGAGAACTTGGTTGGGGAAGGCCTCTTGGAGGAGATGTACCTTCAGTAATCAATCAGTCAATCAATCGTATTTATTGAGCGCTTACTGTGTGCAGAGCACTGTACTAAGTGCTTGGGAAGTACAAGTTGGCAACATATAGAGACAGTCGCTACCCAACAGTGGGCTTACAGTCTAGAAGGGGGAGACAGAGAACAAAACCAACATACTAACAAAATAAAATAAATAGAATAGATATGTACAAGTAAAATAAATAAATAGAGTAATAAATATGTACAAACGTATATACATATAGTTGAAGGTGGGGAAATTGATTGTCGGATATGAAGTGGGAAGGCATTCCCAGGCCAGAGGCACGACATGGTTGAGAGGCGTGAACCCTATTTGGGAGAGACGGTATCCGACCTGAATTATCTTAAATCTACCCCAATGCTTGACACGTATTAAGGGCTTAACAAACACCACTGTTAATGGGGGAATTCTAAAAAATGCATATTTAAAGGTTCATGCATAGCTTTTGCATTATACCTTGAACATCCAAAAGTCTCTGAAGGGGTCACTTAATAAAGACGTTTGTGTACATAGTTGAACCTTTATATTTGATTATGAAAATGATCGTGATGGAAAAAACGGCGGAAAGAGAAGTGAAAAGCCCTAACGGTACTTGTGAATGAATGAAGCAGTCGTACGTAGAATCTTTAGTATTTTTTAATATTTCATACTTCTTTCAAAAGGTCCTTATGTGTTTTTATTTAACCATATTCTAGGTCTTTAGCTGTTCCGTATGCCTATCAGTGCTGTGCCTTTTGGGATTGCAACTCGTATTTGAATTCAAACACAGGAGATGTCAGCCTCCGGGATCATAATGCGTCCCTAAGCCATGATAAAGGCAAGTACTTGATAAAACTCAAAAATGAGGAATGTTTTCTAAAATGCCATTAATCCATGCTCATGTTCCTGAAGAAGAAGGAAAGTCCAGTTTTTCTTTGGAAATGTGTAACAGCATGTATTAATGAAATAAAAGGATGAAGTTTGGCTTTAAGTCTATAAGGCAATGTAATTTTATATGTATTTTCCATACCTAGAACATGTAGTTTAAAATACATAAAGGTGTTTAAGTATGCACAAATCCTGTTTGTCTTTATTTAATTCTCTCTCCCTTATTTTGGAGAGTATGTAAACCTCTAAGTATGGGATTATGTGGGGCAAAGGTGTTATCACTTTAGTTTTATAGCAGTTCTCCTGTGGTTGAATACGGACAATTTTGTTTTATAAAGATAGGGAAAATCAAGGTTTTCTGCATACTTTACCAGCAAATGAAATTGAGTGTATTTTAAAATTCAGTCTTAGTCTCCTTTACTGAAAGCATGCATGTTTTATATACTCAGGTTCAGTTGATGCCACTGATATCACAATCAGTGTGGAAAATGAAGAGCACAGTCAAACAATAATTCATTGCGTCCCCTCAACAGGTAACACCAAGTGGCAAAATTTTCAGTTTGAGCAAACAAATAAATGTGGGAAATTTTCCTTAGTTGCTTGGCAAATGAAGTTTGAATTCTTTTTTTTTAATGTCACATTCCTTTTCTTTCTACTTTGATATGCTGATCCGTTAATAGATGACAGAAAAAGTTAATGTCCTAAAGCCAAGGTTTGGATACTTAAGTCAACCTCTTTAACCATCTAAATAGATCTCAGAGAGGTATAGACTCAGTTCCCCAGGAATCCCCTCCGAGTTAGACTGTATAAAGTCCTAATATAAATTTTATGGAATAAATTTTAGTGTTGGATTCAGTTGTAGGAAAAACTTCTAAGAACCAGAACCCCACTGTTCATACAAATGACGTGTGGTATATCTGTTAATCTAGGAAAAAAATAATTTAATTTAAAGAAAAGAAATGTTTATTTTTCTGGCCCTTAAGTTAGTACTCAAATGATTCCGAGTCCTTAAGTCAGAGCAGGTTTTTTAGGCCTGGAAAGCTTTTACCTTGATCTTTGATCATTTCTGTGAAGAACTGTTCTCCCTCACAGGTTAGTGTATTTGCATAGCTTATCTAACTCCATAAAGTCAGGTGAAAACCAAGGCTGGCCAATTTACTGACTTAAAGATCAAAGATTTTAAAAAAACTGATTTTGTATTACACAGTAACTGTACTGCAGCACTTTATTTTGTGGCCCTTCAAAAGTCTTGTTTCTATCTTGTGAAGTTTTAAATAAACAAGATGTGACCCTTATTCTTCATTTACTATCACAGAGCAAATTGGATACTGGAAAAGAAACGCTTTGTGCACAATTCAGATTGGAAGTGTAGAGAAGGAGACATTATGCAAAAATCATTAGTTATATACAAAATATCAATGAGGAAAATATCCAAACTAAATCTAGCACAATTCAGAACTGAGATATTTAGAAACCACAGTCAATTTCAGTCGCCGTGTTGGGTCATTCAGTTGAGTATTGTTTGTTCCACATGAAATGGGTTTGATCTTTTGGTAAGTTATTTGTTCAGATGCAACACTGTTAGTTTTTAAATGGTCCTTTCTTTCTCCTTTTTTTCTATTTAGGTGCATTTAAGCCTTGTGACTATTTACTGGGCAGTTGGATGATCCGTCTCACTGTCTGGTTTATTTTCCTAGTTGCTCTGTCGTTCAACCTGCTTGTCATTTTAACTATATTTGCGACACGTACTCCACTGCCTTCATCCAAACTGTTCGTAGGCCTGATTTCCGTGTCTAATTTATTCATGGGCATCTACACCGGCATATTAACTTTCCTGGATGCCGTCTCCTGGGGACGATTTGCCGAATTCGGCATTTGGTGGGAGACTGGCGGCGGCTGCAAAGTTGCTGGGTTTCTTGCGGTGTTCTCATCCGAAAGTGCCATATTTTTGCTGATGCTGGCAGCCATCGAACGGAGCTTGTCTGCGAGGGAGATCTTCCAGAAGGGGAAAAGCAACCGTCTTAAGCAATTCCAGATCGCTGCCATGTTTGCTTTTCTCTGTGCCACAGTAGCAGGTTGCTTGCCGCTCTTCCACAGAGGGGAATATTCGGCCTCCCCCCTCTGCTTGCCCTTCCCCACCGGAGAGACCCCTTCCTTGGGCTTTACGGTCACCTTGGTACTTCTAAACTCGTTAGCGTTTTTGCTAATGGCCATCATCTACACTAAACTTTATTGCAACTTGGAAAAAGAGGACCTCTCCGAGAACTCGCAGTCCAGCGTGATTAAGCATGTTGCCTGGCTCATCTTCACCAACTGCATCTTTTTCTGCCCCGTGGCGTTTTTTTCATTTGCGCCACTGATCACTGCGATCTCTATCAGCCCTGAGATAATGAAGTCTGTCACTCTGATATTTTTCCCATTGCCGGCTTGCCTGAACCCGGTCCTCTACGTCTTCTTCAACCCCAAGTTCAAGGAAGACTGGAAATTACTGAAGCGCCATATCACCAAGAGAAACGGATCAGTGGCGGTTTCCGTCAACAGCCACGGCGGGTGTGTGACGCAGGATTTCTACTACGACTGCGGCGTGTATTCGCACCTGCAGGGCAACCTGACTGTGTGTGACTGCTGCGAATCGTTTCTTTTAACAAAGCCGGTATCTTGCAGACACTTAATAAAGTCACACAGCTGCCCTGCGCTAGCAGTGGTACCTTGCCAAAGATCAGATGGCTATTGGTCTGACTGCGGGACCCAGTCCGCTCATTCTGATTACGCGGACGAGGAGGACTCCTTTGTTTCGGACAGTTCGGACCAAGTGCAAGCTTGTGGGCGTGCCTGCTTCTATCAGAGTCGAGGATTTCCTCTGGTCCGCTATGCTTACAATATACCAAGAGTTAAAGACTGAAAAGATTTGTTGTTAAATTATTCCTTTCACCCACTCTCTTTTGTTTTTTAAGTATAATGCTTCCGAGGTTACTCCTTCTGAATTGTCATCCAGAGACCCTTCTGTAGTTCCTTGCTGCCTGGTGTCCCCTGAAAGAAGAGAAGTGGGCAGTAAACTTTTCCAGACGTGGGTTTTCAGAGGATAGGTGTCTAAATTGAAATTGGGTAGAAGAAAAACGTACAGCCTCGTATATTTATCCTTGCTAAGCCGTGCCGTGTGTCATTTCTTTTGAAAAGTTTTCTTCAAGGCTTTCGTGTTGTACTCTGTTGTACTTTGCTTCATCTGGTCTGTGAGAAGCAAGTTTTCCACTTTTCCCAGTGAAGCACAATATAAAGGACAGCTGTTAATAGAGAAATTTATTTTTAAATGTGACTTTCTGCAATTGAAGACTAAAAAAATCTCTTGCTAGGTCTGTATAGTAATTCAGCATTATTGATCTCAGGAATCTTACTGCAGGGCCAAAAGAGGGATTAGTTCCCCAAATAGAACTGTGAGAGTGATGGAGTCATAACCTATATTTACGGATGTGTATTTTTCTTTCTCTAGATTTGATCTGCTAGGGTAACGAACTTTATTTCAGCAATCTATGAACCCTGGTATCTGTGTACGTGAAACAGGGAAATTAACAGCTGTCAGAAATAGTAGAACCAAATTCATTTTTGGTAGTCGCACATTGTTTAGGTTGAAACCGCGGTAACTTTTTTCCAGTATTGTGTGATAGACCCATTCCCGGAGAATAGCGAGGCCTCGATGTTCTATGGATTTAGCTCTGAAGGAGGACTTTTTTTAAATGTGTAGAGAGACTCTTCAACTTTATGCATTCAGAACGGAAATTTCACAGTATCTTTGGCCCAGTTGTGATTTTGTATCCAGAAGTGGATGGAAAAGACACCTCTGCACAATCCAACTGCATTTTGCGTTATGCTGAAAGCAAAAGTTCATTGTGAGGAATAATTTCATGTACTTGGGTGGAATTGGGAGTAATTATAGTTTAATCTTATAATAACTTTGATTTTTATATAGCGCTTTTCCTGAGAACTCAAAACATTTTCCTATTCTGACATAGTGCCTAAACTACTCCCAGGATGGAAACTTAGCAATTTTAGAGCTGTTAACAGATGTCACAGGGGACTGCAGCAGTCATTTACCAATCGCCACAGAATGGGTGGATTTTCCAGCTTCGGAAGGTTCCAGGTTGAACCTGGGCCGTGTTCATGGGCTCCACTGGCCAGAAGATGGTCGGGGACAATTCATAAAGGGTAGGTGGTGGGGGAAGTATATGGAAAAAAAAAGGAAAATGGAAAAAACGGAAAATTAAACCTTTTGGTCTGGACACCACAGGAAGTCTCCTTTGTAAAATCTATAAATGTTTCCGGACTTTTGTCTAACAGTATATTCAACCAGCAGCAAATCCACTGCCGTACCAGGAATTCTGGAAATATTCGTTTTTAGAAGTTGTAAGCTAGATGGCCATTTTAAGAATAAAAACTGTACATACTGTGCATACAATGAATTTTTATCTTTGCTTTGTAAATTATTTGATAGGACACACCTGATGGGAAATGTGGCTTCAGTTTATTTCATTAATAAAAGCTACCTCCTCAACTATAGTGGCTGTGAGTAGTGGAATGTTAAATTGTGATTTATATACTTTGGGGGCATTGTAAATAGTAATGGTTGTACATTGTCAATGTAATAAACAGAATCTTTGTATATCAAAATTATGTAGTTGGTACAAACTATGATATGTTTGCTGTGCTCTAATTACATGCACTTACCCTGCCTTGATTACTGTATCAGCTGCCTTGCTGTCGTCCCTTTTCTGTCTCTCCCCACTCTACTCCTTACTTTACTCTGCTGCCCAGATTGTTTTCTACAGAGACATTCAGTCCACGTGTCCCAACTCCTCGAGCACCTCCGATGGTTGCCCATCCACCTCCACATCAAACAGAAATTCTTTATCATGCCCTTTAAAGAACTCAATCGCCTTGCCCCCTCCTCTCTTCCCTTGCCGCTCTCCCACTACAACCCAGCCCACATACTTTGCCCCTCTAATGCTAACCTCCTCACTATACCGCAGTCTCGTCCATCTCACTGCTCACCTCATCATCATCATCATCATCATCAATCGTATTTATTGAGCGCTTACTATGTGCAGAGCACTGTACTAAGCGCTTGGGAAGTACAAATTGGCAACATATAGAGACAGTCCCTACCCAACAGTGGGCTCACAGTCTAAAAGTGGGGAGACAGAGAACAAAACCAAACATACCAACAAAATAAATAGAATAGATATGTACCTCTCACCCATGTCCTGCTACTGGCCTAGAGCACTCACCCTGCCTAGTGAAAAGAGCCCGGGCTTGGGAGTCAGAGGTCGTGGGTTCTAATTCCGGCTCTGCCACTTATCAGCTGTGTGACTGGACAAGTCGCTTCACTTCTTTGGGCCTCAGTTACCTCATCTATGTGTTGCCAACTTGTACTTCCCAAGCGCTTAGTACAGTGCTCTGCACACAGTAAGCGCTCAATAAATATGATTGATTGATCTATAAAATGGGGATTAAGACTGTGAGCCCCATGTGGGACAACCTAATTACCCTGCATCTATCCCAGCGCTTAGAACAGTGCTTGACACGTAGTAAGCGCTTAATTATCCTACAGACAATTACTCTCCCCACCACCTAAGCCTTATTGAAGGCTCAATTCTCCAAGAGGCCTTCCCTGACTAAGCCCTCACTTCCGTTTCTCCCACTCCCTTTGTTGTCACCCTTGTACTTGGATTTGCTCCCTTTATTCACCCCCCTCAGCCCCACAGCACTTATGTACGTATCAGTAATTTACTTCTATTAACACCTATCTCCCCATTCTAGACTATAAACTCATTGTGGGCAGGGAATGTGTCCGCTAACTCTGTTATATTGTACTCTCCCAAGTGCCCACTGTTGGGTAGGGACCGTCTCTATATGTTGCCAATTTGTACTTCCCAAGCACTTAGTACAGTGCTCTTCACACAGTAAGCGCTCAATAAATACAATTGAATGAATGAATCTAGTGCAATGCTTTGCACACAGTAAGTGCTTGATAATTACAGTTGATTAATTGAAGACTGGTCTGAGATTAAAAACGCTATGTCCAGTTTTGCCAGTGCCCAAATATGTTTTCTGACACCGAGGTATTTTTAGCTAACTCTTTTTGCTCGCAAGCACTCTTGTAATGTACTTCTCTTCATAGAGAAGCAATGTGGCATAGGGGCAAGAGTCAGAGGACCTGAATTCTAATCCTGGCTCTGCCACTTTGCTGGCTGTGTGTCCTTGGGCAAGTCACTTCACTTCCCTGTGCCTCAGTTTCTTCACCTGTGAAATGGAGATTCAGTACTTGTTCTCCCTCCTGTTTAGGCTGTGGGACTAATGGGGGGGGACAGGGACTGTGTCTGAGCTTTATACATCCCAGTGCCTAGTACAACGCTCGGCACATTGTGTGTGACAAATACCAAAATTTAGTTGTATTATTGTTATTATTGTTGTATCTCTATGGGCCTCTCATATGTGCTTTGACTATCAGGTAGTGCAGCGTATCCAGTACAATTAGAGCAGCAACTGATGGTACTTGACTGGCAGACCTTGAGATGTACACGATGTCACATATATGGGACATCTGATGTCACAGAAAGGCAGTGTAACACCATGACATCGAATGCTCCCATTTTGGGGAAGCGCACCGAATTACCCCAAACTTAAAACATTTCTGAGCGGGAGGGCTCGCTCCTGACCAGGTGATCACTTGCCCTAGAGCTGATGCGTTTCCTTCCCAGGTCCCCAGGACATGGATGTCACTTTGGAGAAGCAAAATTTGGCAGCAAGAACAAAAGCTGAAAAATGATACCAGGCACATAAAAGCATCTGATATTCTTTTGGGACGGGGGATGCTCTGGCTGAAAACCAGACCGGCCTAATGGGTTCCATATCTCATTAAAGGAATTTAAATACTTGGGGCTTTTGAAAACTATTCTTTGCTATAATTTAGGAAATCGATACACACTGCAGTCAGCCAATAGTACTTATAGAACGCATACTGTGTGTGGTGCATTGTGTTAGGCAATGCATGAAGAAAAAAATCAAAGAACAGTTACTTAAAGGGATTCGTTAGTACCTGTTCATTCTTAGGTGGTATACTATCAGTTTTGAGAGATTAAATTTCAGACCACTAGGGCATAGACTATTTAGTGCATTGCTACAGGATACATGCAGGGAGAGAGTCTTGCTGTAAGATGAAAGGGCCTCTTTGTTTAGCTACTTCCCAAAGTGAGGCCCTTTCCACGGTTGGTTTTGGTAATAATAATAATAATGATGGCATTTATTAAGCACTTATTATGTGTGAAGCACTGTTCTAAGTGCTGGAGAGTTTCCAGGGTGATCAGGCTGTCCCACGTGGGGCTCACAGTCTTCATCCCCATTTTACAGATGAGGTAACCGAGGCCCAGAGAAGTTAAGCGACTTGCCCGAAGTCACACAGCCGACAAGTGGCAGAGCCGGGATTTGAACCGATGACCTCTGACTCCAAAGCCCGGGCTCTTTCCACTGAGCCACGCTGCTTCCCAATTGATGGTGATGATTGATGATTAAGGGAGGTTAGTCTTTAAGGGTTGCTTTGGGGTGGTGCTTGGCACATAGTGGTGGCTGTATAGCTCCTGACCCAAGATGGTGACTGGTGCTCATCATCTTTCCAGAGATGCAAAGCCAGAGGGGGCAGAGGCTGCTGTTACGGCTCACGGGATCCTATCCCGTCCTTCTTTCTGCCCCCTCTGATGCAGTTCCTTCACGGTAGGTATCTTAGGAAAGTTTCTCCATCTGGTGTTCCCCAGTGATCTTCCCAATCCCCCTTCACCTTGCGCCTCCTGGCTCCCTCCTCCTAATCCTCCCTCTCTTGCTCCCCATCCAAGGAAAACATTTCGGGGGCTGGCTGGACTGTGGAGCCATGGGATTGCTGATTTCCCTCTTTTCACCCCCCTTCTTTTTCACCTCCCCCAGTTCTGAAGGCCTCTGGCAGGTGGGTAGGAGAGGGTGATTCCGTGGGAATGGGGATGGGAACAGCCATGAAGAACGGGGAGAATGCAGTCATGGCATAGAGCCAGCCAACCAGACGGCCTTGGTAAGACTGGCGGAGGGGAAGTAGGGAGCTTGGTCTGGAGGAGGTGAGCTCTCAATCAAACAATCAATCAATCAATCAATCAATCGTATTTATTGAGCGCTTACTGTGTGCAGAGCACTGTAGTAAGCGCTTGGGAAGTACAAGTTGGCAACTAGAGACAGTCCCTACCCAACAGTGGGCTCACAGTCTAGAAGGGGGAGACAGACAACAAAACCAAACATATTAACAAAATAAAATAAATAGAATAGATATGTACAAGTAAAATAAATAAATACACAGAGTAATAAATATGTACAAACATATATACTGGTGCTGTAGGGAAGGGAAGGAGGTAAGGCGGAGGGGGAGGAGGGGGAGACGAAGGAGGGGGCTCAGTCTGGAGGAGGTGAGTTCTCAATCAATCAATCAATCAATCGTATTTATTGAGCGCTTACTGTGTGCAGAGCACTGTACTAAGCGCTTGGGAAATACAAGTTGGCAACATATACAGACAGTCCCTACCCAACAGTGGGCTCACAGTCTAGAAGGGGGCGACAGAGAACAAAGCCAAACATATTAACAAAATAAAATAAATAGAATAGATATGTACAAGTAAAATAAACAAATAAATAGAGAAATAAATATGTACAAACATATATACAGGTGCTGTGGGAAAGGGAAGGAGGGGGCTCATTCATTCATTCATATTTATTGAGCGCTTACTGTGTGCAGAGCACTGTACTAAGCGCTTGGGAAGTCCAAGTTGGCAACATATTCATTCAATTCAATCGTCTTTATTGAGCGCTTTACTGTGTGCAGAGCACTGTACTAAGCGCTTGGGAAGTCCAAGTTGGCAACGTACAGAGACGGGCTCGGTCTGGAGGAGGTGAGCTCTCAGTAGGGCCAGCGTTTAGAACAGTGCTTTGCACATAGTAAGCGCTTAACAAATGCCATCATCATCATCCACCATCATCCCCTCTCCATCCCCCCATCTTTCCTCCTTCCCTTCCCCACAGCACCTGTATATATGTCTATATGTTTGTACATATTTATTACTCTATTTATTTATTTTACTTGTACATATCTATTCTATTTTATTTTGTAGTATGTTTGGTTTCGTCTCCCCCTTTCAGACTGTGAGCCCACTGTTGGGTAGGGGCTGTCTCTATATGTTGCCAATGTGTACTTCCCAAGCGCTTAGCACAGTGCTCTGCACACAGTAAGCGCTCAATAAATACGATTGATGATGATGATCATCAACTAGTAACCATCATCCCCCTCCATCCCCCCCATCTTGCCTCCTTCCCTTCCCCACAGCACCTGTATATATGTTTGTACATATTTATTACTCTATTTATTTATTTATTCATTTTATTCGTACACATCTATTCTATTTATTTTATTTTGTTAGTATGTTTGGTTTTGTTCTCTGTCTCCCCCTTCTAGACTGTGAGCCCACTGTTGGGTAGGGACTGTCTCTATATGTTGCCAATTTGTACTTCCCAAGTGCTTAGTACAGTGCTCTGCACACAGTAAGCGCTCGATAAATACGATTGATGATGATGATCATCAACTAGTAACCATCATCCCCTCTCCATCCCCCCATCTTACCTCCTTCCTTTCCCCACAGCACCTGTATATATGTATATATGTTTGTACATATTTCTCTATTTATTTATTTATTCATTTTATTCGTACATATCTATTCTATTTTATTTTGTTAGTATGTTTGGTTTTGTTCTCTGTCTCCCCCTTCTAGACTGTGAGCCCACTGTTGGGTAGGGACTGTCTCTATATGTTGCCAATTTGTACTTCCCAAGCGCTTAGTACAGTGCTCTGCACACAGTAAGCGCTCGATAAATACGATTGATGATGATGATCATCAACTAGTAACCATCATCCCCTCTCCATCCCCCCATCTTACCTCCTTCCTTTCCCCACAGCACCTGTATATATGTATATATGTTTGTACATATTTCTCTATTTATTTATTTATTCATTTTATTCGTACATATCTATTCTATTTTATTTTGTTAGTATGTTTGGTTTTGTTCTCTGTCTCCCCCCTTCTAGACTGTGAGCCCACTGTTGGGTAGGGACTGTCTCTATATGTTGCCAATTTGTACTTCCCAAGCGCTTAGTACAGTGCTCTGCACACAGTAAGCGCTCGATAAATACGATTGATGATGATGATCATCAACTAGTAACCATCATCCCCTCTCCATCCCCCCCCATCTTACCTCCTTCCTTTCCCCACAGCACCTGTATATATGTATATATGTTTGTACATATTTATTATTCTATTTATTTATTTATTCATTTTATTCGTACATATCTATTCTATTTTATTTTGTTAGTATGTTTGGTTTTGTTCTCTGTCTCCCCCTTCTAGACTGTGAGCCCACTGTTGGGTAGGGACTGTCTCTATATGTTGCCAATTTGTACTTCCCAAGCGCTTAGTACAGTGCTCTGCACACAGTAAGCGCTCGATAAATACGATTGATGATGATGATCATCAACTAGTAGCCATCATCCCCTCTCCATCCCCCCATCTTACCTCCTTCCTTTCCCCACAGCACCTGTATATATGTATATATGTTTGTACATATTTCTCTATTTATTTATTTATTCATTTTATTCGTACATATCTATTCTATTTTATTTTGTTAGTATGTTTGGTTTTGTTCTCTGTCTCCCCCTTCTAGACTGTGAGCCCACTGTTGGGTAGGGACTGTCTCTATATGTTGCCAATTTGTACTTCCCAAGCGCTTAGTACAGTGCTCTGCACACAGTAAGCGCTCGATAAATACGATTGATGATGATGATCATCAACTAGTAACCATCATCCCCTCTCCATCCCCCCCATCTTACCTCCTTCCTTTCCCCACAGCACCTGTATATATGTATATATGTTTGTACATATTTATTATTCTATTTATTTATTTATTCATTTTATTCGTACACATCTATTCTATTTATTTTATTTTGTTAGTATGTTTGGTTTTGTTCTCTGTCTCCCCCTTCTAGACTGTGAGCCCACTGTTGGGTAGGGACTGTCTCTATATGTTGCCAATTTGTACTTCCCAAGCGCTTAGTACAGTGCTCTGCACACAGTAAGCGCTCGATAAATACGATTGATGATGATGATCATCAACTAGTAGCCATCATCCCCTCTCCATCCCCCCATCTTACCTCCTTCCCTTCCCCACAGCACCTGTATATATGTATATATGTTTGTACATATTTATTACTCTATTTATTTATTTATTCATTTTATTCGTACATATCTATTCTATTTATTTTATTTTGTTAGTATGTTTGGTTTTGTTCTCCGTCTCCCCCTTCTAGACTGTGAGCCCACTGTTGGGTAGGGACTTTATATGTTGCCAATTTGTACTTCCCAAGCGCTTAGTACAGTGCTGTGCACACAGTAAGCGCTCAATAAATACGATTGATGATGATGATCATCACCTAGTAAGCGCTTAATCAACATCAGGATTATTATTATTATTGGTGACTTGGGGAGGAGGCGGGAGAGGGGCAGGGCCTCTCCCCCTGAGGGGAGCCGGCCTGCGGTTGCCATGGCGACGCGCAGGGCCTCTCCCCCTGAGGGGAGCCGGCCTGCGGTTGCCATGGCGACGCGCAGGGCCTTTCCCCCTGAGGGGAACCGGCCTGCGGTTGCCACGGCGACGCGTGGGCCGTCCGCCGCGCTGATTGGCTGAGGGCGGCCGCGGAGCATGCCGGGAGCGGCTCCGGGAGGCGAGGCCTGTTGGCATCTTTCTTCCTCCTCCTCCTCGGCCCGCCATGGCGGGTCCTGGCCGACGACCACGGCGGGAAAGGCGCCTCTCCCCGCCCCCCTGTCGCTTCCCCGAGGACCCTCAGGAGGTGGCAGCCCCGGGCCCCGCTAGGTAACCGCCTTTCCCGCGGCCTCGGCCTCCCCACGGCTGCCCTGTCACCTTGGCCAGCCATACCAATAACCATCTGTTCAGCGCTGACTATGTGCAGAGCGCTGGGGAGGTTACAAGGATGATGATGATGATGGTATTTGTTAAGCGTTTACTATGTGCAGAGCGCTGGGGAGGTTACAAGGTGATGGGGTTGGCCCACGGGGGGCCCACAGTCTTCATCCCCTTTTCCCAGATGAGGGAACTGAGGCCCAGAGAATGTGTTAAGCGCTTACTATGTGCAAAGCGCTGTTCTAAGCGCTGGGGAGGTTACAAGGTGATCAGGTTGTCCCACGTGGGACTCACAGTCTTAATCCCCATTTTACAGATGAGGGAACTGAGGCCCAGGGAATAATAATAATGATAATGATGGGATCTGTTCAGCGCTTACTATGTGCAGAGCGCTGGGGAGTTTCCAAGGTGATGAGGTCCCACGGGGGGCTCACAGACTTCATCCCCTTTTTCCAGATGAGGGAACTGCGGCCCAGAGAATAATAATGATGGTATTTGTTAAGCGCTTACTATGTGCAGAGCGCTGGGGAGGTTACAAGGTGATCACGTTGTCCCATGGGGGGCTCATAGTCTTCATCCCTTTTTTCCAGATGAGGGAACTGAGGCCCAGAGAATAATAATAATAATAATAATGGTATTTGCTAAGCGTTTATTATGTGCTAAGCGCTTGGGAGGTTACAAGGTGATCACGTTGTCCCACGGGGGGCTCACAGTCTTCATCCCCATTTTCCAGATGAGGGAACTGCGGCCCAGAGAATAATAATAATAATAATGATGGTATTTGTTAAGCGCTTATATGTGCAGAGAGCTGGGGAGGTTACAAGGTGATCACGTTGTCCCACGGGGGGCTCACAGTCTTCATCCCCTTTTTCCAGATGAGGGAACTGCGGCCCAGAGAATAATAATAATAATAATGATGGTATTTGTTAAGCGCTTATATGTGCAGAGAGCTGGGGAGGTTACAAGGTGATCAGGTTGTCCCACGGGGGGCTCACAGTCTTCATCCCCATTTTACAGATGAGGGAACTGCGGCCCAGAGAATAATAATAATAATGATGGTCTTTGTTAAGCGCTTACTATGTGCAAAGCGCTGGGGAGGTTACAAGGTGATCACGTTGTCCCACGGGGGGCTCACAGTCTTCATCCCCTTTTTCCAGATGCGGGAACTGTGGCCTAGAGAATAATAATAATAATGATGATGGTCTTTGTTAAGTGCTTACTATGTGCAAAGCGCTCTTCTAAGCGCTGGGGAGGTTACAATGATGATGATGATGATGGTATTTGTTAAGCGTTTACTATGTGCAAAGCGCTGGGGAGGTTGCAGGGTGATCAGGTTGTCCCACGGGGGGCTCACAGTCTTCATCCCCTTTTTCCAGATGAGGGAACTGAGGCCCAGAGAATAATAATAATAATAATGATGATGGTATTTGTTAAGCGCTTACTATGTGCAGAGAGCTGGGGAGGTTGCAAGGTGATCACGTTGTCCCACGGGGAGCTCACAGTCTTCATCCCCATTTTCCAGATGAGGGAACTGAAGCCCAGAGGAGAATAATAATAATAATAATAATAATAATAATAATAATAATACTAATAATAATAATAATAATGGTATTTGTTAAGCGCTTACTATGTGCAGAGAGCTGGGGAGGTTACAAGGTGATCACGTTGTCCCACGGGGGGTTCACAGTCTTCATCCCCATTTTCCAGATGAGGGAACTGCAGCCCAGAGAATAATAATAATAGTAATAATAATAATAATGATGGTATTTGTTAAGCACTTACTATGTGCAAAGCACTGGGGAGGTTACAAGGTGATCAGGTTGTCCCGCGGGGGGCTCACAGTCCTCATCCCCATTTTCCAGATGAGGGAACTGTGGCCCAGAGAATAATAATAATAATGATGGTATTTGTTAAGCACCTACTATGTGCAAAGCGCTGTTCTAAGCGCTGGGGGCTTACAAGGTGATCAGGTTGTCCCACAGGGGGCTCACAGTCTTCATCCCCATATTCCAGATGAGGGAACTGAGGCCCAGAGAAGAAGAAGAATAGTAATAATGATGGTATTTGTTAAGTGCTTACCATGTGCAAAGTGCCATTCTTAGCGCTGCTCCTCCAGCGTGGCTGGATCCATCCATCCATCCATTCATTCAGTGGTATTGATAAAGCATGTGGCTCAGTGGAAAGAGCCTGGGCTTTGGAGTCAGAGGTCATGGGTTCAAATCCTGACTCCGCCAATTGTCAGCTGTGTGACTTGGGGCAAGTCAACTTCTCTGGGCCTCAGTTCCCTATCTGTAAGATGGGGATGAAGACTGTGAGCCCCACGTGGGACAACCTGATTACTTTGTATCCCCCCAGCGCTTAGAACAGTGCTTGGCACATAGTAAGCGCTTAACAAATACCATTATTGTTATCATTATTATTATTATTACAAGAGAAGCTCGTATCTACCCCAGCTCTTAGTACAGTGCCTGACACATAGTAAGCACTTACAAAATACCATTAAAAGAAAAGAAAACAAAAAAAGAGGCTTTCCTCAACTAAGCCCTCATTTCCCCTACTCCCTCCCCTTCTGCATTGCCATCACACTTGGATTTGTGTCTTTTCTTTTAATGGCATTTATTAAGCACTTACTACGTGCAAAGCACTGTTCTAAGCGCTGGGGAGGTTACAAGGTGATCAGGTTGCCCCTCGGGGGGCTCACAGTCTTAATCCCCATTTTCCAGATGAGGGAACTGAGGCCCAGAGAAGTTGTGACTTGCCCAAAGTCACACAGCTGACAATTGGTGGAGTCAGGATTTGAACCCTTGACCTCTGACTCCAAATCCCGTGCTCTTTCCACTGAGCTACGCTGCTTCTCTTTTATTCACCCCTCCCTCAGCCCCACAGTACTTATATACATATCAGTAATTTCATTTTAATGTCTGTCTCCCTCTCAAAACAGAATGCTCCTTGTGAGCAGGGAACGTATGTATCTACTCCGTTCTACTCTCTCAAGCGTATAGTACAGTGATCTGCATACAGTAACTGCTTAAAAAAGTAGAATTAACTGATTTGATTTGAGTAGCGTGGCTGCAGTATCACTAGACCTCGGGACAGTGTGTAGCTATTTGTGCGGAAAGGAAGGGGCATTTCTGGGAAATGTCAAATAAAAATAAAAATTAACTGTCAGGGTCTAGCTGTGGCAAGGAGGGAGAGGTGAATAAAGGGTTCAAATCCAAGCGCAAAGGTGAGAGGAGATGAAGACTTAGTCTGGGAAGGCTTCTTGGAGGAGATGTGCTTTTAATAAGGCTTTGAAGGTGGGGAGAGTGAACATTAGTCGGATATGAAAAGGGAAGAAAGTCCAGGCCAGAGGCAGGATAATAATAATAATAATAATGGCATTTATTAAGCGCTTACTATGTGCAAAGCACTGTACTAAGCTCTGGGGAGGTTACAAGGTGATCAGGTTGTCCCTTGGGGATGCAGTGAGTGAGGGGTCAGTGGCAAGATAGACGAGATCGAGGTACAGTGAGTAAGTTGGCATTAGAGGAGCCCAGTGTGCGGACTGGGTTGTAATAGGAAACCAGGGAAGTATAGTAGGAGGGAACAAGGTGATGGACTGATTTGAAGTCTATAGTAAGGAGTTTGAGGCGGAGATGGGCCACTGGAGGTTCTTGAGTGGGGAAACATGGACTGAGTGATTTTGTAGAAAAGTGATCTGGGCAGCCAAGTCAAGTATGGACTGAAGTGGCAGGGAGGTCAGCAAGGATAGATAGGATAATGTTACTTACTGAGCACTTTGGTAATGCAATGCAGTGGACTAAATGATTTGCAAGGTACAACAGAAGGAACAGGTTGGCGTCTACCACCGCTGTTGTATTCTCCCAACCACTTAGTAGAGTGCTCTGTGCACAGTAAGTGCCAATTGATCGCCTGCCCTCATTGATGGGAAAGACAGATTTAAAGCTGTTTACGAATATAATAATTAGGAAAGCTGATAGTGTGTACAGTGGAGTTTACACTGGTTTTGAGGGTAGGTACAGATACATGTTCAAGTGCTAGAGGTAGTTGTCATGGTGATCTGACTTGGGATATTGAGAATTAATGGGGGTAGGCCTGATGGAGAACATAGAATTATAGGAGACTTTTGAAGCAGGGAAGACCTGTGTACCGACAGTTTTGAGGAAGGAGGGGCATTCTGGGCTGGGGAGCATCGTAAGCTAGGGGACTGAGATGGAAGAATCCAAAACGAGGAACATTAGAAGGAGGTAAACTTGGGAGAATAAACTGAGAGAGCTGATATGAAGGGTGAGATGAGTTGGTGGGAAACGTTGAACTGATTTTGGGAAGTCTGCTTGATGCAGAGCAATTTGGGTAAGTCAGTAGAGGATTTGGGGAGTGTTGTGTATTTAGCTATGCTTCAAGGAAATGACCCATGCAGCATTGTAGCCTGGAGGCAGAGAGACCAGTGAGGAGGCTGATCAGTCAATCAATGCTACTTATTTGGAGGCTGAACCAGTTAGCCTCCAAAGCACTTAATCACCATACCCGCCTCTTACCTTACCTTGCTTATTTTATACTACACCCCAGCCCATTTATTTTGCTCCTCTACCAGACTACTCTCTGTACCTCCATCTTATTTATCACTCCACCGACCCCTCGCCCATGTTTTGTCTCTGGCCTGAAACTCCTTCCTCCTTCATATCTGACAAATGATCACTCTCCCCACCTTCAGAGCCTTATTAAAATCACATCTCCTTCAAGAGATGTGAGAGATAGAGATAGAGAAGCAGTCTGGTCTAATGGTCAGGGCACAGGCCTGGAAGTTCTGGGTCCTGGCTCCGCCACAGGTCTGCTGTGTGACCTTGGGCAAGCCACTTCACTTCTCTGTGCCTCAGTTACCTCAACTGCAAAATGGGGATTAAAACTCCAAGCCCCATGTGGGACATGGACTGTGTCCAGCCTGATTTCCAGCGCATAGTACAGTGCCTGGCACATAGTAAGCGCTGAACAAATATCATCATCATCATTAGCTTGTATCTACTCCAGCTCTTAGTACAGTGCCTGGCACATACTAAACACTTACCAAATACCATTAAAAGAAAAGAAAACAAAAAAGAGGCCTTCCTCAACTAAACCCTCATTTCCCTTACTCCCTCTCCCTTCTGCATTGCCATCGCACTTGGATTTGTATCTTTTATTCACCCCTCCCTCAACCCCACAGTACTTATATACATAGTAATTTTATTTTAATGTCTGTCTCCCTCTCAAGACATTGTGAGCAGGGAACGTGTGTATCTACTCTGTTGTACTCTCCCAAGCGTATAGTACAGTGATCTGCATACAGTAACTGCTCAAAAAGTAGGATTGACTGATTTGATTTGAGTAGCGTGGCTGCAGTATGACTAGACCTTGGGACAGTGGGTAGCTATTCGTGTGGAGACGATGGGGCGTTTCTGGGAAATGTCAAATGAAAATAAACTATCGGTTTAGCAGTAGATTGGATATGAGAGTTGAAGGAGTTTGATGTTGGTGTGGTGGTCTACTGCAGGAAGATTAGGAGGAGGAGTAGATTTAAGTATGGGCTTGGTGGGTTCTTATCCCCGCTCAGCCTGTGTGATCTTGAGCAAGTTACTTAATTTCTCTATGCCTCAGTTTCTTTAACTGTAAAATGAGGATTCAGTACCTGTTCTCCCTCTTACTTAAACTATGAGTCCCATATGGGTCAGGGACTGTGTCCAACCTGATTAACATATCTACCCCAACTCTTAGAACAATACTCTATACACAGTAAGGGCCTAACAAATACTATAAAAAAAGGATTAAGTTTGAGGTGCCAGTGGGATAGCCCAAGAGGAGATGTTTCGGAGACAAGAAAAGATGAAGGGTTACAGGCTAGAGTGGTAGATTTAGTAGTTGTCTGCATAGAGGTAGTAACTAAAGCCATGTTAGTCTTTGAGGTCCTTAAGAGAGTAGTTACAGAGTGAGAAGAGGAGGGGTCCCAGGACAGAGCATTGTCCATCAACAGGAAGGGAATGAGAGGCAGCGAATGAAACTGAGAAAGAGTTGTCAGAGAGGTAGGGAAACAACCAGCCTAGTACCACATCTGCAAAACCAAGGCCTGAAATAGTTTCAGTGTATCCTGTAACAATATGTCCAGTAAGGATATGCAGAGATCTCCATATTTTGTTATTCCCCATATTCTCTGGGGCAGTATTCAAATAGTAAATCATCAGTAGACGTTGTAAAGCTCTGTTGAAAAAAATGGCTTGGGGGGAAAAAGCCATCCCAGCTGCTTTATCCCCCTCTGGCCTTGGGGATAGCAATGCACATTTCAGCAGTCATGGTCTTTGCTGCCGGGATTAGGTCACTCCTCAGATATCCCCCGATCCTGTCCTCGTCTCTATCAGGATGTTTGGGATTCCACTGCAGCCCTCGCCCCATTGTTTGGGTTTTCGGACCAGAGACCCAGTTTTAGAAACAGGAGAAGCAGCTGGGGCATGGGCCACCATCTAAGGCAGTGATGAAGATTCTGGCCAGACGAGAGATTGTGAGACACATAATAATCATAAAAGAATAGTAATAATAATTGTGGCGTTTTGAGTTCTTTCTCTGTGTTAGGCAACGGGCCGGATACATGAGAACTAGAGACCTAGCAAATAGAGCGTGGGCCTGGGAATCACAGGGACCTGGGTTCTGATCCCAACTCCGCTACTTGTCTGCTGGGTGACTTTGGGCAAGTCACTTCACTTCTTTGGGCCTCAGTTTCTTCATCTGTAAAATGTGGGTTCAGGCTGTGAGCCTCATGTGGACATGGACTGTGTCCAACCTGATTAACTTTTATTTACCCCAGTGCCGCGCACATAGTAACGCTTAACAAATACCATAAAAAAAGATGTTCAGGTTGGCCACAGCCTCTATCTCACATGGAGAACTCACCATCTAGAGGAGAAGGAGAACAGGTATTGACTCTCCGCTTTGCAGATAAGGAAACCGAGGCACAGAGAAGTGAAGTGACTTGCATGGGGTCTGTTAGGAAAGTGGCAGATGCCGTGGATCCAGCTCCATAGGATGTCTCTGGCCATGAACAAAGGCCTGAATGGGCTTAGCACTCTAGGTTAGGCAAGGCTTGGGGTGAGGGAACCTCAACCTAGTTGGGGTGGTCATGGCTCTCCCTGGAACCCCAACAGGCCTCCCCTCCCATCCCCTCCCCTCTCATCTTCCCCTGTTCCCTCCCTTCCCCAGGCTTTCGGGCTTCTGCTGACTGGTTTATAGAGCTATCTTTAATAAAAATGCTAATATGGAAGTCATTTGGTAGAATGACCACTTTCTTTTCAGTAAACATGTTAAATATCAATTTCATCGAACCGAGAGGTAGACGATTATTTGACCATCAATTCTGGGAAATGACCCCCAATTACTTTTTGGCAGTGTTGAAGCATCAGAATACACAGAAGAGGAGGAGAAGCAAGGGCCTTTATCAGAGGTTACTCTAACACCTTGGGAAGAGTGGTTCGTGTGCAAAGAAAAAGAACAACGAATCCGACTACAAAATCGAGCTCTGGAGGTAAGGGCTTGGTTGTTTGAAAGTGGAATTATTTAGATGAAATCATTTTTTGATTCCGAATAAACACATTGCAATTGCATTTGTTCTTATCAATGTTATGCGTGCGGTATGTGCTGACTTTTAAGTAATCAATGTTATGCGTGCAGTATGTGCTGACTTTTAAGTATAGATTCTTGCCCACTTGCTGTGACTGTTAAAAATTAGCAACCAAGCAGGTGGGTGAGCATTTTAATTAGGAGCATGGTAGGGTCCTAATTAAAGGACCTAATTAACTGACATAAGCCAGTTGTCCTGCCCCTGTGGAGATGGCCTAGTACCTTTCTGAATGCCTCAAAGATCTGGTGAACCAAGAGTCACTCTCTTGTGGTACTCATTGCTCCGATTTCCATTGGATTTGCAGAGGCCTGAGGAAGTTTAAAAAGACTCTTTGCTGACCAGGAGATGCTGTCCACTAGGGCTGCACTGATTGTCCCTAGCTGGAACAGCCTTTAAAAAAATAATATTTTGTTATATTTTTTATGGTATTTGTTAAGTGCTTACTGTGTGTCAAGCCTCGTTCTAAGCTCTGGGGTAGGTACAAGTTAATTAGGTCAGAAACATTCCCCGTCCCACTTAGGGCTCACAGTCTGAGTGAACTTCGGAACTTTTTAGGCCCTTTGGGACCGAGGATAATCCAGAGATGCTGGTTTCCTGGTTGCCCAGAGCGAGCCAGGACCACCTCCATCCAGAGGGCTGGTGGATCCCTGAGCCAAGCAATTTTTGACCAGCTTTGGTGGATTGCCTCCTCCAAGTTAGTCAGGATTTCCTCCTTGCAGCCACTTCTACCATTTCCAGAAGGAGGGAGGCCAGGTAGGAGGTATTACTCAGTACCCATTGGGGTTTACAGCCCAAGCAAGAAAGATTTTCTCTGCCTACATTGAGCTTTCAGATAGCACCATTGGAATGAATTATTGACTCTACAATTGATTATTCATGTATTCACAAGTGGAGAGGAAGGATAAAAGCTAGATTAACTGGTCTAACTTCATTGTAGTCTTCCTATTGCTTTGTTTAGTGCTCTGCACAGAATAGTCACTGAATAATTACTATTGATTGACTGTTTGGTAAGTGATATTTGGCTGCCCTGCTGTTGGGAGTTGGGAGATGGGGATTTATCGGGAAAGGCTTGTTAGAGGTGGTGGGAATTTAGGAGGTCTTTGAACTCTAGAGCTGTGGTCTGTCGGTTTGGGGTGGGAAGGAGATCCAGTCTGGGAATCATCATAAGCGAGAGGCCTGTGGAGGGAGAATCTAAAGCAAGAAACCATTAGAAGCCTACCTTGGGTGGGAGGAATAAAGAGCTTTGGGGGAAGAGAGCTGATCTGAAGGATAAGGAGGGTTGGTGGAGACCCTTTAGGCCCCTTTGAGGGGTCTTTGACGTGGAACTGGAGCCACTGGAGGTTTTGAAGAGTGGAGAAATGGTTGCTGAGCTGTGCTTCAAGAAAATGATCCCTGGAGAAGTAGGGGGTACAGGTTGGAGAGGAGAGAGACAGGAGGCAGGAAAGCCAGAGAGGAAGGTAATCCAGAGAAACAGCGTGGAATGATGGAAAGAGGCCAGGTCTCTAAGTCAGGGGACCTGGGTTCTGGTCCTGGTGCTGCCACTTGCCCGCTGTGTGACCTCAGATGATTTGCTAATCTGTGCCTCAGTTTCCTCATCTGTAAAACAGGGATTCAGTATCAGTTTTCCCTCCTACCTAGGCTGTGAGCCCCATGTGAGACAGGGACTGTATCTGTCCTGATTATCTTGTATCTGTCAATCGATCAATTAATGGTATTTATTGAGGGCTTACTGCGTGCAGAGTACTGAACTAACCACTTGGGAGAATACAATACAGGAGAGTTGGTAGGTACATTCCCTGCCCACAAGGAGCTCACAGTCTACAGTGAGAGACAGACATTCAAATTAATAAATTATGGATATGTATATAAGTGCTGTGGGGTTGAGGGTGGAGTGAATATTCATTGCTTAAAGGGTGCAAGATGTAAATCCATAGGCAATGTAGAAGTGGGAGGGACCAGGGGAACAGAAGGTTTAATCAGTTAAGGCCTCTTGGAGGAAATTTGATTTTAAGAAGACTTTGAAGGTGAGGAGAATGGCAGTCTGTCGCATATGAAGAGGAAAGGAGTTCCAGGTCAGAGGGAGGATGTGGCCAAGGGGTCGGCAGCGAAATAGAGGAGATCGAGGTAGGGTGAGTAAGGTGGAGAAGCTGGCGTTAGAGGAGTGAAGTATGCCAACTAGGCTCTAGTAGGAAATCAGCACGTTAAGGTAGGAGGCATAATGCTATTGATGCCCGTCTACTTGTTCTGTTTTGTTGTCTGTCCCCCCCTTCTAGATTGTGAGCCTGTTGTTGGGTAGGAATTGTCTCTATCTGTTGCTGAATTGTACTTTCCAAGCGCTTAGTACAGGGCTCTGCAAGCAGTAAGTGCTCAGTAAATACGATTGAATGAACGAATGAATGAGCTGATAGAGTGCTTTAAAGCTGATGGCAAAGCGTTTGATGTGGAGGTGGATGGGCAACCACTGGAGATTCTTGAGGAATGGGGGATGTGGACTCAACTCTTTTTAGTAAAATGATCCAGGGAGTATAGTAGAGTATGGACTGGAGTGGCTAGAGACAGGAGGCAGGGAGGTCAGCGAAGAGGCTCATTCAGTAGTCAAGGTGGGATATGATAATTAGTTGGATTGGCCTATTAGCTGTTTGGATGGAGAGGAAAAGGTGGATTTCTAGCAATGTCGAGAAGTTAAAACTGACAGGATTTGGTGACATTCAATATGTGGGTTGAATGAGAGAGATAAATTCAGGATAATGCCAAGGAAAGGGCTTGTGCAGTAGGGAGGAGAATGGTGTTGTCTACAGTGATAGGAAAGATGGGAGTAGGACAGGTGGAAAGGTGAGGACTTCTGTTTTAGATATGTTTAGTTTGAGTCATCATTGGGACATCCAGATAGAGATGTCCTGAAGGCAGAAGGACTTGCAAGACTACAGAGGAGGAAAAAGGTTGGGGCTGGAGGAGTAGATTTGGGAATCATCCTCATAATACAGTGCAGTAAGTGCTTAACAAATATAATAATTATTATTATCCATTAGTCCAACCACAGTGTGACAAGAGATTGGTAGCTGTTTGGGGTGGAGAGGAATGGTCAGATCTCGGAAATGTTGTTTAGGAAGAACCAACAAGTTTTAGCAGGAGATTGAATTTGGGGCAGGTGGTGACGGGAAGGGAGAAAAGGACAGGGGAAAATATTTTGAAGGAAGTCAGACATGGCTTAAGTTTGGTGACATTCAATGACACTTTTAAAAATTTCAAACTGGCTAACCGTGTTTCGTGGCTGTTAAATTTCATGCTACTTTGAAAAATCATTGTATAAATTTTATTTATCCGAGTGATACTCTTCAGGTTAAAAAGATTAAAACATTCTTCTGTAATTGGTAGCTTGATTTTCCTCATCATTACATATGCCTCCATTTAAGCAATAAAACACGATAGGGCCTGTGTAAGTTTGTAAATCATGCCAAGAAACATTGTTAGCCATAGGCCAAAGTGCCGTCAACCCCCCCACCCCCCAGATATGTTATGACTCAACTAATTGGTAGCTCACACTGGGTAGGCATGGTATAGTCTCCTTCCACATCTTACTCATCGTTCTAGTTACTGATCAGCACTGCTATTTATTTATTTTTGTCTGCTCCCCAATAATTTCTTTGGTATTGGTGAGATAGTAGCAGCCAAGATGAATCTTTATCCTTTTTTCTGATATTGTCCTTTCCTATTTTTTTTTAATTGTGTGGGTTTTTAAAATTACCATGTACTTAAATAGGAAAAACATCTCCCTGCCCTGAGTGCTTTGCATATAAGTTAAAAAAAAATCTTTTGGCCTGCAAAGGTGAGCAGGACCCTGAAATTCCTAGCACTGCCCAAACTTTTCATTCATTCATTCATTCATTCATTCATTCATTCATTCAATTCATTTGTATTTATTGAGTGCTTACTGTGTGCAAAGCACTGTACTATGCGCTTGGAAAGTGCAAATCGGCAACATATAGAGACGGTCTCTATCCAACAATGGGCTCACAGTCTAGAAGACTGGTTCATAGGCACATTGTATTTGGAAGTGAACATTGCTAGCCCAAATGTATATATTTGTGTGTGTGTGTGTGTGTGTGTGTGTGTGTGTGTGTGTGTGTATTTTATCCCCCAGTGTGGAAGGTCATAATATTCTGTCTCTGTACAGCAAGATTCATTTTAGACCTGACCAGTTTATTTCAAAGTTTAGACTATGTGCTTAGACACTGAGCCTTTATTCATTTGCAAGGCTGCTCGACTAATTCAGAACACTCAGGTTCATTTTTCCAGGGGCTGATTATCTTGTTGGTAATTACCCAGGGGTTTAGCTTCTCTTCTTGTCTGGTTGTGTGCCTTGTGACCCCTTTGTAACCCATGTGTGCTTTCAGGAGAGAAGTGGTTGTAACAAGGAAATGGAGGGAATGTGATAAATCATGTTTTGGCTGCTATTTCCCTTTCAAAGCTTCTGAGACAGGTTAGTTACATTTGAATACCCTAATTTTGGATTGAATCACATAGGAGCTTGCGCTTCTGGGGATTCCTTGGTCAGTGGACTTTTGAAGTGCAGACAAAACCTGGCAGATCATCATCATCAGTGGTATTTATTGATATTATGTGCAGAATCATCAGTGGTATTTATTGATACTATAAGCAGAACACTCTACTAAGCACTTGGGAGAGTACCATACCACAGAGCTGGCAGACACATTCTCTGCCCACAGTGAGAATACAGTCTAGAGGGGCAGGCAGAGGTCAATATAAATAAATTCTGGATATGTACAGAAGTGCTGTGGGGTGCTTAGTGGAGGCTTGGAACAAAAGACTCTGGGATGAATGGTTAGACACCATCCAGGGCTCAGGTCCAGGTCTCCAAGTTTGGGGATCTGATTTGGATGAGAATTCCCAATGGGATCCATCGGGCACCACAATTGGATGAATAACTGAGAAGCTATTATATTGGTAAATTAACTGTAACCCGTCGAAATTCCGTGCAGGGCCCAAGGGAGATTAAAGAGGTTGTCTGTCGGGGAAATCAGCAGGCAATCTTCCACAGGAGGCTTCTAGGGCAGGGGAAAGATATTCAGAAGGTGGAAGGCTGTGCTGGGACAGAAGTTTCCAGGAGTGGGGACAGCATTCCTGGAGGGACAACCTAAAGTGGGGTATACTTTGGAGTTGATACAGGTTAATCCAATTACAGTTACAATTAATGCAGTCCCTGTCCCACAAGGGACTCAAAATCTGAAGGAGAGGGAGAGCATGTATGAAATCCCCATCTTTAGAAGAGAAAACTGAGACACTGAGAAGTCAGGTGACCTGCCCAAGGGATAGAACCCAAGTTCTCTAACTCCCAAGTCCCTGCTCTTTCCCCAAGGCTGTGTTACTTCTTCTAGTTGTTTTGTAAAGAGCCGTTCAAGACTGGAAATGCGTGGTTTGGCTTGAGCTCAGCATCTAGGTCCAAGCCAGAGTGGAACTTTTGGTTTTACCCCTGCAGTGTGGCAGCATCCCAAGAAATGGGCTATAAGCCCCCAAGGCCCAAAAGTTCTGGGAAGTTCCAGAAGCTCCGGAAGAGTACCTGAACTCAGCCTGATTATGGCTTGGTATTATGCCATACCCACCCAGCTCTAGGTGCCTAAAGACCCACAGACCACACTGGCCTGCCTAGAGCTGTAGTTAGGAAGGTTGCCCGAGGTGGGATAGAGAGAAGACTCTTCTTGGAATAATGGACTGTGGGATGTGGGGCGTATTGTCTCTCAGAAGAAGGAAGGTTTCTTCCTGGCCTGAGAAAGAGACAGCATAAGAGTGGGCGTGGAGCCGGGGAAAGGAAGGGAAGAATTAACCAATAAATATGTCAACTCCTAATGGAATGCAAACTCAGAAGCCAGGTTTGTGCAGTCTCTCAGCTAATGCGATTTTTATTTCCCTGCTGAATGACGAGCTGGTGACAGTCAGCGTGTAGCCTTACGTTAGGCATATCTTGTACATTCTTTCCCCTACGGAAATGCCCAAACGTGCAGATTCAAGTGATGGCAAGGCACTGTTAAGCTGGGATATGAGGAATGTGGTTTTGTTTCACACCCCAGCAACTATGCGATCAATTCACAAGTCCTCTGAAGATTTTTTTCTTGCCCAAGAGAGGAAAATGGGAAATAAAATTCAATTTTCTAGGATGATGCGAATTAAATATGTAATTTCATACATACTGTGCATATTACAAATAGGAAACAACATGGCCTAGTGGTTAAAGCATGGGCCTCGGAGTCCGGGGCCCTGGGTTCTAATCCCGACTCCGTCACTTGTCTGTTCTGTGACCATGGTTAAGTCACTTCCCTGTGCTTCAGAGTCCTAATCTGGAAAATGGGGATTAAGACTGTGAGCCCCTTGTAGGACATGGACTGTGCCCAACCTGGTTAGCCTGTATCTACCCCAGCGCTTAGTAGTTTGCTCCCATGGCTTCAACTACCACCTCTATGTGGATGGTACCCAATTCTACATCTCCAGTCCTGATCTCTCTCCCTCTCTCCAGTCTTGCATCTCCTCCTGCCTTCAAGACATCTCTACTTGGATGTCCTCCCATCACCTCAAATTTAACATATCCAAAACAGAGCTCCTTATCTTCCCACCCCCAAACCCTGTCCTCCCCCTGACGTTCCTATCACTGTAGACGGCAACACTATCCTTCCTGTCTCACAAACCCATAACCTTGGCATTACCCTTGACTTTTCTCCGTCATTTAATACACAAATTCAGTTCGTCATTATATCCTGCGTACATATTACTTGCGTACATATATGTAATTTTATTTGATTTATTTATATTGATGTCTTTCTCCCCCATCTAGACTGTAAGCTCACTGTGGGCAGGGAATGTGTTTATTGATGTAATGTACTCTCCCAAGCATTTAGTACAGTGCTCTGCACAGAGTATGCTCTCAATAAATACAATTAAATGAATGCATGAATGAATATAGTTCCTGGCACATAGTAAGAGCTTAACAAATTCCATTAAAAATTAAGGAATATTTTATTTAATTATTCTTTATCTTGAGGAAGAGCCGTAGATCCTTTTTATACCTTGGAAAAAAACCCACTGGGTTTCTTCAGCATCTTTCTACAGTGTGAAGTACTATACAGAACAGTGTCTGGCCCAATGTAAGTGTTTAGCAAATACCATAAAAAAATGGACACTTGGGAAAGCTGATTTCCCTGAATAATGTTTAACTGTTATTGGAAATGCTTTGCTTTCGAGTAATTATTGATTCTTCTTACTCGACTTATTACGCCAAAGCACTCCCTTGTTAAACCTATTGATTTAGTAGTGTTCAAGGCACTGTGTTGAAGTTATAAAGTTATTTTTTGAATAGGCTATGAATCTACAACTAGAACAAAGAAAAGAAGCGCAAGAACGTGAAAAAAGAAAAATGATCGCCGAAGAAAAACACAAGGAATGGGTTCTGAAGAAAAATGAACAGGTATTAATTTCAATAACAAAAAATGTTCCTTTATCAGAAGCAGTGGTTATGGTCAATTTGTTGGATCCCAATGAAAAATGAAAATTATTTATGTAATTTTCCCAAAGCTTTTTCTCATTTCCCAATTTATAATACTTCTGTATCTTAAAGCATTTCCTAAGTTTTTACATTAACATGTCCATAACCACGCTGTATCTAGCCCACCTACGAAATTCCACTTTTGCTTTTTTATTAGGTCTGAAAAGTCACCCCAACTATATTCTTCAGGTGTTTGTTTGGCCGTTTGTTTCCTTATTGTTCTTTAAACCTGTTAGTTTGGGTCTGTATTGTAATGGGATGACCAGTTAAGCAAGAGTGTGTGGTGCAGTAACCATTTGAGGTGTAGATGGAACTGTTTTGCTTTCCTTGAAAATGTTATTCTTGTAACTCTGTAACCTTGCTACATCTGTCTTTGCTGTATTTCAAGGTGAAATTGTTAATCAGTTTCTGTTTTTTCCTGTCTACTACTTTGGGCATATTGGTGGTATCTCAGCTGTTGCTGTTGTGTGTCCCCCCACACACAAACACACACACACACACACACACACCCCACCCCTGCAAGTCAGACTGGAATGGCTAATCTTTCCATAGCCCAGCGAGACCTGACCATCAGATTGGGTTGGATCAGAGAGGCCCGAGGGCCAGACTTGACCGAACCTGTTCGGAAATCTAATGCTACATCGGCACACACAAATAGCAATCACACAAAGGCAATGTAGAGCATTTTATTCCCTGTCCATCCAACTGGGGGTAGTACTTGGGAGCCAAAGCTCAAATGGATATTTCATCTTCTATTTCCCCTGGCTTTTTGTTTACAGAGGAAAAGGGATCAGAGCGTTCCACCTTTCGAGTAAAACATTGGTAGATGTGTATACCTTGTTCCCAAGTTTATCTTTGTTCCAAATAAATACATTTGTTTTCAGGGCTCATTTACGTTAGGAATTCTTGTTAAAAAATCTATGGAAAATGTTCGATTTCATTGTTTCGGTGAGCTTCGTGTCACTTAACTCCAAAAGGAATAATGTGTTAAGGTTGCAGAATAGAGTAATATCATATATGGTAAATTGCCTCTTTTGCAAAGCCAAAGAAATTTAAATTTATGTCACATGGGCAAGCTCCATCCAGAGGATTTTTTTACTATCGTGGTTGATTATATAAATTGGGACATAGCAAATAGAACATGAGTTTTCAGGATTATTGCCTTTTTTGTATTACACAACCACAAGAGGTATATATTTTCATTTAGGTAAGAGTAATCAATGGATAATTTTGGAACAAAAGTGAACTAGAGTCAACCTACTGGCACAGAGATTTAAAATTTGGTTACAAACAGTAGCCAAACTTAGAGTACCCCGCTTCGTACTGATTTGGAAATATTGTTGCCACACAGAGCTTTATGAAAGTAGGTTTTATGAAAGGAATTTGGTAGTCAAGTTTTGTTGAAGCCAAGAGTCATAACCCCTGAATTTGTTTCTGAATTAGTTCAGATTTGACAGTTTTATTAATTAGTTCATTCTTTTAACTGTGAAAAAGAATTGTTTTTGATTAGATGCCAGCTCAACCTAAAATAGGTGAACATCACAAAGGCTCTTTGTTCATGTACTTTTGAAATTTATACTTGTGAAATGACTTCTCCCCTAAACATTTTTTCGTTACTAAAGAACCTTTATATCTTATCTTTCAACTCCATGAAGTTAATTTTACCACACTTAGCCAAACAAAACAGCTAGATTTCCAAAAAGAGCATAATTGGTATGAGGTGATTCAGTCAGTATTTAATTAATGACAGTCAGTCTTATCCGGTGTTGCAGTTAATGTGAGAAAAATGTGTTCCCCTTTGGAAGTAAATTGTTCATTTATCTGACAGAAATTAAAAGAACCGAATGGAATTCCGTTGAGAGAATATTGGACCTTAGTACAGTGCTCTGCACACAGTAAGCGCTTAATAAATACGATTGAATGGATCTCTGCTGTTCCGAGCGGGTTTAGGACTTGTGTAATAAATGGGAGTTGTCTAGAATTTTACATTTTCTGTTATTCCATTATGAAAGTTTAACCCTGGGTGTCTTAACTTTGAATTAGCTAACTACTCTTATTTTTTAAAAGCCAATTATATTTCATCTGATTTCAGCGTCAATTATCTTAATATCCATTTGCTGAAGCAATTTTCCCGGTTCTTGTCTTCCTGTCTGGCATGTCATTTTTTCCTTCCTCCTCTGTTTAAATTCCTTGTGGGTGGTCCTCAGCTCCATTAAACCTCATTCTCATTTTAGGTTACTTTCTCCAGGTCATTTATGCTATGGCCTGTGTAACAGTCAAATGGAGTTGTTCCATTTGTTCTCCCTCCTGTTAGAATGTGAGCCCTATTTGGGGTAAGGACTGTGTCTGATCTGTATAACTATCTACCCCCGTGGTTAGTACAGCGTTTGGCCCACAGTAAGTGCTTAACATGCCATAATAATAATTATTACTATAGGAATAATAATTCTGTGTGCACAATAGTTCAGGTGGCCAAACCCTTTGCGACGGTGGACATCTGCCCGCCTACCAGGGCTGGGGAGGGAGAGTGTCACAAAATCCAGATGTGGCCAATGGACTAGTTCATGGAAAGTGTGGAAAGGGTTAGCCGGCGTCACTTGCAGCCTCCCGTCTTCTGCATTTTGTGATGGGCTAAGTAGGGACCTGACAGATTTGATGATGATGATATTAACTACACGTTAAACATTTGTCAAGCCCTATTCTAAGCACTGATGTAACAGGACACTCACCCCTGTGTACAGCGGCCCGGTTGTTTGGCAAGACTATCGTGAAGCTTCTAGTAATGCAGACTTTTGATAGCTGAGGATGGTCTCTGTTGTCACCCGTGACACTAATAGCATTTCTTGCAGCACCAAATAACTTTAAACTGGTTGGGCCATGTTTGAAAGATTTTAGTAAGCAGAAACTTCAGTTGAAATATTTGACATGAAAACAAGCGGTAATTAGTATTCCACACAGATGCAGTGTCTCCACATTCATCATTGCTGCTCTGCAGTCTGTGAATAAAATGCGGCAAGAAGTCATTCTCTGTACATTATAATTAGAAAATGTTTGCTACACTGCCACAGTCTTTCTCTCTTGACCTTTCCTCCCTTTCTTCATGCTGCTTCATTTTTGTCACCCTAATTTATACCCTGACATCAACTCTCGCCTCTCATTTCCCAATCAATTTAAACATCTCCTCTCTTTTTTTGTAATAAAGCATCAGCAAATGGCCTATAACTTCTTGTACTACCATCAGGTACAAAGTTCCTCCTTCAAATACTGCAACCTTTGTTTTTCCCAAACTCTGCCAAGATTTCTTTCTTCTCTAGGCCATGTGTGATATATTTACAAGCTCTTTATTTCTCACTCGGTCTTTACTACTTCCACATCTTGTTTCCTCCATAGCCCTTGTCTTTTTCCACATATTGGTGAAGTACGCTACAGTCTTCTTAATGCCCTTCATGAGCACCCTCTTCTGAATTCTTGTATTTTTATAAAGTGAAAAATTATCTCTAAATTCAGCTATTTAAGGAGCAGTTGTGGATTGATTTAAGGTAGGAGGACTCTCCCTTACTTTGTTTCCCACTACTCAATTTTTTTAGACATTTTCAGTACTAATGACCACAAGTTTTCATAATAATAATGGCATGTATTAAGCACTTACTATGTGCAAAGCACTGTTCAAACGCTGGGGAGGATACAAGGTGATCAGGTTGTCCCACGGGGGGCTCACAGTCTTCATCCCCATTTTCCAGATGAGGTAACTGAGGCACAGAGAAGTTAAGTGACTTGCCCAAAGTCACACAGCTAACGGTGGAGCTGGGATTTGAACTCATGACCTCTGACTCCAAAGCCCGGGCTCTTTCCACTGAGGCATGCTGCTTCTCTTTTCGTGGCCTTGCTAGTGTTTTCAAGAGTTTATTTTCTAATTAGGCATCCTGTAGTACTGAGTTTATTTTTCACATCTCATAAATCATTTTGTAAATCTTCAGCTAACTTGAGGTATGCTTTGTGTTCACTTGAATTTAGCTGTGCTAATTTGAAGTAAAAATAGCAGTTGTGAAATGTATTATTTTGTAAATGATTTATAATAAAACAATATATTTTTAGTGTAGCTACATATATTTATCTGGGGGCAGTATCGAATGTGCAAGACTGTCCATTTGATCTCACAGTACTCCCTTGTCTAATTAGGAGGCAGTGCTCATGATTTAAAGCGTGGTGAAATTGCCATGATGGCTGAACCAGTACCATTTAACTTCATTTCTAGTGTTAGCATACACTTGCCTTTTAATATTTTAGCATAAATTCAGTTGCCCCTGATCCAGGAATCTTATTTTCATCACTCTTCCCTCTACTCCCTGCCAACCCTCTCCTCCCTCTCTTCCCTCCTGGAGTTTTGATCCACTGGGGACATTTTGATCTAGACTAGGCCGTAAACTCGTTATAGGCAGGGAACGTTTCCACTAATTCTGTTTTACTTTACTCTTTCAAGTGCTCAGTACGGTGCCCTGAACATAATAAGTGCTCGATAAATATCATTGATTGATTGGTTATACTATGCTTTAAAAAAGGCTCAGTTAACCAGTGTCCGGGAAATGCGGAGGGCAGTGGAAGATGGTTGATGGGAGACAGACAGAACACTTTCTGCAAACCCTGTTGGCTAACAGCTATTTTCAAAGAAACAAAGAAAGTCACAGACTAGAAGTGAAGAAATAATTAGCTCAGTGTACACATCAAAGACTCCAAGATATAATTCTGTAACAAAACTGCATTTTAAAAAATGCTACTTGATTTCAGGCTTTTGACTGACTCAGACTGCCCTCGCCCTCGAATCTAAATGAGTTGGTTTTATTGCAACTTGATGTTACCATAAGTGCTTTTAGAAACACTGTAACTGTAAAAACACATTTAGAGGTGTTTTAACATTTTTAGGAAAGAAAAGAAAGGGAACTGAAGCTTAGTAAAGAAATGGAAGAAAAAGCAGCCAAGGAGAGAGAGAGAGAGCAGTTGCAGGAGAAAGCCAAAGAAAAATATCAAGAATGGCTGAAGAAAAAGAACACTGAAGAATGTGAAAAGAAGAGAAAGGAGAAGGTACAGGACCACTTTTTCTGCTACATTTTCTTTCGGGATGTTGTGTATTGTGGGGTGGTAATATGCTAGGCTGAAGCTCCCGACATCTAAGGGTCCGTTCTACAGCAGGAGGGGGACAGGTTCCATCTCAGTCCCTCTCAAGCAACCCAGTGACATGCCAGCTATCTAGAGACCCCAGAAATCAATCAATCAATCGTTTTTATTGAGTGCTTACTGTGTGCAGAGCACTGTGCTAAGCGCTTGGGAAGTACAAGTTGGCAACATATAGAGACAGTCCTTACCCAACAGTGGGCTCACAGTCTAAAAATGTCTCCAGTGTCTTGCAACCAGTGTCATTTTAGGAGAAGGGGAAATTGTACTTTGTTGTTTGGTTGGTTGGTTTGGGGATATATGTGTGTAGGTGGGCACAATCAGGAGGAGAGAGTACCACAGTTATCTGTTAGCATCCTTGCCCTTCCTCCCGCTAAAGGCACAAAGTTATTGTCTAAATCCGTCCCACCGGTTCTGCCAGTGGATTGACCAGGGAATTCTAAATGCAAACCGTTGGGGCCCAGAGCACCAATGATTAGCTCGTTTTTTTGGATCAAGATTTTAATTTCCAAATCTTTGGGGGATGAATATTGAGTAACCAGGCTGCCTAGAGTAGTTAATATTCTTGAAAAGAATGATATAAGAACATTTACAATCCTACCAGCCCAGGCCCTGTGATTTAATTTAATACTGCTGGGGGTGGGCACTGTTAAAAGCATTATCAAGATTAATGGCATGTAAGCCACCCTAACTCTGTGTTAGTGTGAAACTAGTTGTCCTTGGGGTGGGTATTTATTCAATAGTGTTTCCTGAGTACCCACTGTGAGTAGAGCTCTGTACTAAATGCGGGGGAAGAATCCCCTCAATAGTACTTTCCCAAGTGCTTAGTACAGTGCTCTGCACACAGTAAGGACTCAATAAATATGATGGATTAATTGATAAACAAGACCAGCCCTGGCCCTCAAGGAAGTTGGCTATAGGCACATGAGGAAAAGTTGACTTTATAAAGGCGCAGAGGCATAAGAACTCAAGATCAATGATAGAAAATGTTCTTGTTCAGAGGAACCTTTCCCAGGCCCCTCAGCACTGATAGGGCTGTCCGGAGTCGAAGTATAGCAGAAAATCTCAGCAACGCCAGCTCAGGTAGGAAATGACCAATTTCCCTTAGAAAATGATTGTGTTTTTGTCGTTTTAAGGAAAAGGAAAAACAAAGGTTAGCAGAATTGCAGGAGAAAAAGGAAATATCAGAGAAGAAATTTAAAGAATGGTTACAAAACACAAAGAATAAACCTCGGCCAGTTTTAAATAGCTATGGTTGTGCCATTGAGAAACTGACAGGTTAGTACTTGCTTTAAACAGTGCTTGCTTTAAAAAGTGAAATGATCTCATGACTTGGAAGCAAATTTTATTGTTTGATTTTGGGTGGCATAAGTAGCCTCTCATTTGAAAATTCTCCTTTTCCCCAAGATGACCTTTGATCCAGGTGATAATGTGGATTATGAAGTCTTTTCGTAGAGGAATGATAGATTTGGTATAATCTCTGATTAACATGAAACTTCCTTCCTCATTGCAGATCTATGTTTTTTAATTAACTTATTCTATGTGGCAGATAGGCTTTTCTTACTTAGGTGGCAGTATCTCCATTCCCTTTTGAAGGAAATTATTTTTGAACTTTGGAATTTTGCTTTGTATTCTCACCGTGCCCATTAGTGTGGGTCGTTTTGAGACTTCACTGAAAATGTTGTCCTGGAAAGTCAAGTACTCTCTAAGCAAAGAAAATCCTGAAAAGAGTTTCATAATTTTGAATTGTAATTGGCATTATGGGAAGATTTCCAGGTTTAATCTTGAGAAGTGACATCGAAATTTTCACATTTCTATTCCATGGATCATGGACTTGGAAGTTGTTCTAGTGTTAGCCTTCCTCCTTAGGGGGATTGCCGATCTGTTCTTGTTCTTCTCAAAACAAAGCAGTAGGCAAACAACGCATGCACCAAACACAAAGCCAGTTACTCTTTTAGCTTGGTCTGCTTGTTGATGGTGATGCATTTTTTTCTTCGTGCTATATGTTGGAACCTCATACCTTGCTGACAGCTGCCGTCACTTGTCTAAGTGATTTATTAAAAATACTCCCATTCTGCTCTGTTCACACAGCAGAACATATTCCAGACTTTGTTTTGACCACCCTGGTGAAGTGTGTGTTGAAATTTCTTCACAAGCGAAGTGGACTGCCATTGTATGAGTGGCACATTCCTGCTGTCAGAGTTTAGGTTTCCTTGTATGGCACCTCGGTCATCTGTTTCAGATACTGAGCATATTTTCCCTTGTTTGAAGAAGGCTAATAATTAAATGGTGGCCAAACCAAATGGTGGGGTGTGGAGGCAAAGGCGAGGGGGGCAGAAAGACCTGTTTCAGTTGGGAGTTTGTGAAATGAGTGACTTTTACTTTGCTATTCCAAATTCTTTAGCATATTGAATGTATTTTTCCTTAAAATCTACGTATGAATGTTCTATAATCTGGGCATGTTCAGTGTAACAAAAGGTAAAGGAGCAGGGCCCTAGCAGAGAAGATGTAGAGTTGATAAGATACATATTTGTGCAAGCGCGTGCGCACACACACTATCTCTCTCTCTCTGTCTCTGAGTTGAAAGCAGAGGCCCAAAAGAAACCCAGAGAGAGACAGTCACTGACAAACCTAATTTGGGGGCACTTTCATATTTACCAGACTTCCCCTTCTAGTCTGTGGTAATGTTTTTGGAGCCACCTACCATCAGTCTTGCATCAGAACCATTAGCCTTGCATCAGAACTTACCCCTGAAACTCTGGTGTCATCAGCACACCCTCGCTGATTTAAAAATGGCTTTCTGGCATTTTTAGCTCCCGACTGTATACATCCACCCCACCACAAACTCCAGGAATCTGCAGTGGGTGACGGGAGAAGAGTGTTCAATTCCCAATTCTTCCAGGAACACTTATCAGACAGTTGGTCAGTGGGCCAAACGTGAGACACAAACTAGTTCTTTTCAGCCCAATAAACCCTTTCTTTGCGACCTCAAAGACAGTTTTCAGTGGGTCCATTTCAGCTCAAGTTTGAAAGCAGCAGCAGTGATTACCTTTTTTTATTCTGCCTAACGGGCGACTGGAGCAGTTACTCTAAGAAACAGATGGATTCTGCAGGGATTTTTTTTTCAACTGAATATTTTGCTCTGAAACAAGCAAAAAAAAAAATGCTTCAACTAGTAAAGGGAAAAGCTAAGCAAAGAGCGATCCCTGGAGACATTCGGGAGAAGCAGTATGGCAGAGCATGGTCCTGGGTTCTAATTCTGGCTCTGCCACTTACCTGCTGGTGACTTTTTAGTAATAATAATAATGGTGGTATTTGTTAAGTGCTTAATATAGTCCAAGCACTGTTCTAAGCGCTGGTGGGGGGATACAAGGTGATCAGGTTGTTCCACATGGGGCTCACAGTCTTAATCCCCATTTTACAGATGAGAGAACTGCGGCCCAGAGAAGTGAAGTGACTTGCCCAAAGTCACACAGTTGACAAGTGGTGGTGCTGGGATCTTGTACAAGTTACTTCACTTCTCTGCTTCAGTTCCCTCATCTGCCAAACAGGGTTTCAGTACCTGTTCTTCCTCATACGTAAACTGTGAGCCCCATGTGCGACCTGATCTTCTCGTATCTACCCCAACACTTAATACAGTGCTTGAGACAAAGAAAGCGCTTAACAAATACCACAACTATTATCATTCTGATGTTAAGTGCTTAACAATACGCAAAGCACTGAATTGAGCTAGTTATATGAAAATACATTTAGAATGATCCCTGGCCCACACAGAGCTCCTAGTCTAAGGAGGAAAGAATTCACCAAAGAAGAAGAGTGGAATGCAGTCAGTACAAACAGGATCAACAAATTCGACAGTTAAAGATACCATTGGTAAATTATGTCAAACTATACTTAGAGCACACAATCTTCAAGAAACAGCAGGTAAAGCGTCCTTGGTGAGGAACTGCTGCCACAACCTTCCCTATATTCATACTCATATGAATACAGTATCATATATTCATACGATATTCCCTATATTCATATCCAAAATCCACAGAGCTCCAATGAAGAGGAATCCTAGAAGTCAGTTTTTTGTTGGTTGTTGGTTGTTTTTTTATGGTATTTGTTGGGCACTTTCTATGTGCCAGGCACTGCACCAAGCATTGGGGTCGATACAAGATAATCAGGTTGGACACAGTCCCTATCCCATGTGGGGCTCACAGTCTTAATCCCCATTTTACAGATGAAGTGACTGAGGCACAGAAAAGTGAAGTGACATACCCAGAGTCACTCGGCAGACTAGTGGTTCAACTGGGATTAGAATCCAGGTCCTTTTTGGCGCCCAGGCTCTACACACTAGGCAATGTTGCTTCTCGTGCGGTGTAAAGTTTCTTTCCAGTCTTGGCTCCTGCAAGGAACAGAGCTCATTAGGTGGTAGATGTTGAGTTAATGTTGGGAAGAGTGGTGACAAAGAAGAAAAAGCAGTGTTAATTGTCACAAAAACACCAAAAGCCAAGAGAAAGCTTTGAACGAAGAGCCAGGCACAGTGCCTAGTAAGCTTCTCTGAAAACACTGGTTATTTCACTGATTTTTGTCTAGTGAAAATGAATTTATCAAAGAAGTGGCTAAAAGTTTCCAATTAAGTGTATTTTTTGTGCCATGTTTTATCGAAGCTTGCTTTCTTTAATTGTTTAAAAAAAGTTGCCTATGAAGATGGTGACAGTGCTAATGGTGATCAGATTTAGTCTTTTTATTTTGTACACGGTTGTTTTAAGCTATGAAGGTCATAACCATTAAATGCTGCATGTTCATTCCCATAGGAAATGTATAATTGGCGTATTATTGAAATTAGTTTGCATATAAATTGGCAGTCTTGGATTAGTAGTTTAAAATTGGGGGGGGGGGGGCAGTAAATTATGTACTTACCTGTTTTTTTTTCCAAATTTTAGGTTGCTACGGCAGATATTCCTATCCAGCACCCACTTTTTATAACCCAATTCCATGGAAACCTATTCACATGCCTCCTCCTAAAGAAGTTAAGATGCTTCCAGGGAAGAAAAATAAGAGACCTTTTTCCAGTCAGTCATACAGGTCCTCATCGATGGTGATACCCCAACCCAGGAACAATCTTTTCCTTGGAACTCTGCACAAAATACAAAGATAACTTGAATGAGTGGCATATAGTTTTTAACTGAAGCTACAGTGGTTTTTCTTAAAACAGAAAACTATTTTTGGTAGTATCTAATTATTTTCTATCGGGACATTCATTTTAGGTAAGTAGGCACTCTAGAGAAGGGAAATATTTTACATTTTTTTACTTTTATGAAAGTTTCGAGAAATAATATTTAGAATATCTTAGATGCTGCTTAGTACATCTTTTCAGCATTGAAGATGTGCATCACTGCAGCTAAGTTTGTAGTTACCCATAGTGCTGTATACTCTGTGATAGAAATAAACAATCGCTTACAGTTGTGTTTTTCCTTTTTTGTTTGTTTTTTGGTATTATGACTAGAAGTTCAACTGCAGTCTTTTAGAAATGCTTTTTTTAAACTACCCGCTTCAGATGATCCATAAAATCATTTCCTTAGAAAACAACAGGACTTTTGGAATCAGGCAGAGCATGGGCTTTGGAGTCAGAGGTCATGGGTTCGATTCCCAGATCTGCCACATGTCTGCTGTGTGACCTTGGGCAAGTCACTAACTTCTCTGAGCCTCAGTTACCTCTTCTGTAAAATGGGGATTAAGACTGTGAGCCCCACGTGGGACAATTTGATCACCTTGTATCCCCCCCAGTGTGTAGAACAGTGCTTTGCACATAGTAAGTGCTTAACAAATGCCATTATTATAATATTATTATTAATAGATGATTTTAACTGGTTTTTTTTTCTGATTATTGTAGGGCTGTGCAAACAACAACAAGAAAAAACTAATTGGAAATGTGATTTGTAGCTATAGTGAGGAGAGAGCAGAATTTGTGAAGGAGAATAATTAAAGAGTGTTTCCAACCATGAAATTGGGATTCCTTAGGGAGAGCCAAGAAGCAACAGTTTTTATTGTACTTTGAAAACGTATCAGCGAATTGGGATTAATTGTTCTGGTTGCTATTGATGTTGGTAACAGTAATGTTATTTATTAAGCCCTTTCTAGGTGCTAACTGGTGAAGCAGATATAGGATAGTCAGCCAGGATGTAGTCCCTGTCCTATGCTTTTTTTTTCCTACAATATAGGAAGTGCGGGTATCCTATTCCTATGTTATAGATGAAGAAACTGGGAAGTTGAGTGATTTGCCCAAGTAGGCCATTGGCAGAGCCAGGATTTGAACCCAGGTGTGACTCTCACTCCATGTTCTTTCCACTCGGGTGTGCTGGCTCCCTGTCCAGTGGGAAGGGCCAGAGGAAGAGAAGGAGAAGGCAAGGTAACTTTCAGACGAGGTAGATAGCCTCCTAAAAAACTGATTATATAAAAATACCCACACAACACACAAGTGCCTGCACTCTCTTCCTCCTCTAGTCTACAGGCTTCTTGTGGACAGGAAATGTGTCTATTGCTGTATCATACTCTTCCAAGTCCTGAGTACAGAGCTCCGCACACAGTAAGCATTCCAGAAATATGATTGACTGACTGATAGGAGGCATAAATAATTGAAAATTACATTAAGCATGATGTACTCATGGGTGTGGCTGTCATTACTGTGGGGGAATCAACCTTGCAGCCAAATATTTCTCATTGCTGAGAAATTGTATGTCCTGTCAAAAAGTCTAATGTGACATAGGTCTTGGGAAGGAGATGGGATTGAAAGTGGAGTCTCCAGACTCTCCTGCTGGTGAGAGATCCTTCTATACTTTTACCTCTCATCCCTGTAATAGTGGGTGTTTTACAAGATCTTTCTGGTCTGTCTGTCTGTCTCTCTCTCTCTGTCTCTCTCTGTCTCTGCCTCTCTCTCTTTCCCACCCCCTTCCCCTCAACACCTCTCCTACTTAGCATCTCCACTTACCTCCAGGGCATCTCCATCTGAAAGTCACTGTGGTACCTTAACTTAATGTGTCAAAAATCAATCAATCCTAATCATTCCTCCTAGACTCGCTCCTATTAACTTCCCTGTCTCTGACAACCCAGAATTCCCCTCCCTGTCCCAGAAGCCCACCATCTTGGTGTTGTTTGACCCTTTCCTGTCTTTTAACTCTCAAATTCAGTCGGCTGTTAGACCAGTCTGTTATTAAATCCTGCTGGTTCTTTCTCTACAGTATTTTTAGGTTCTACCTTTCCTTTCAACTGACCACCACCCTCTTCATCTCCCATACAGACTACTGTTTCAGCCTCCTTACTAGTCTCTGCCTCCAACCTCCGTCCTCTTCGGGCTATACTCTGCAGCTCGGATTATCTTCCTAAAACGTTGGGGTACTCACATTTCTACCCTTTCTCGAAAACCTCCAATAACTACCCATTTCTCTCCACATCAGGGAAAAACCACTGGCTTCAAGTATCTCTCTCCTTACTATTTACCGCCTCTTTCCACTACCTACCAGCCCATGCTTTATATTTCTCCTAAGTGAACTTTCTGAAGGTCATTCACGCCTCTGCTATCTCTGGCCCTTTGCCATCCCCATACATGCTGCCTGACCTCCCTCTTTTCCTGTCTTCAAAGCCTCCCCAACTCCATTTTTTTCTAGGGAGATTTCCCTGTTTAATTCCCAGCCCCCTAAGGTGTGTTGTCCAAAAGCCATTCTTTGCAGTTGTGCCCTCGTCTTATGCTGTCGAGTCATTTCCGACCCGTAGCGACTCCATGGACTCATCTCTCCCAGAATGTCCCACCTCCATCTACAGTCGTACTGGTAGTTGTCTTGGTGAAAATACAGAAGTGGTTTTCCACTGCCTCCTACGCAGAAACTTGAGTCTCTGCTCTTGACTCTCTCTCACGCCGTGGCCAGCACAGGTGAGTTTTGACTTGTAGCAGATTGCCTTCCACTCGCTAGCCACTGCCCAAGCTAGGATTGGGATGGTTATGTCTCTGCTTGATTCTCTCTCCTGTAGCCACGATTGGTAGAGTACTGGAAACTCTCCAGGTGCCATCCTGAGAGGGGAAGTTGTACCCTACTCAGATATATATATATATATATATATCTACTCAGTTTTCAACACTTCTATATATATATTTGTGTCTGCCTGTCTGCCCATTAGATTGTGAGCCTCCTGAGAGAAAGACTCATGACTTGTTTCTGTTGTTCTCTGAGCTAGTAGTGTGATTCTCTGCACTTATTAGGCACTCAGTAAATACCACGGACTGACCTGTATAGGTGGACTTTGGTTCACAAGTGGGAGTCCTTTGGATCTGAGCTGGGTTGGCCCCAAACCATAACCAGGGTATTGAGCCATTTGCGAATACCCAAAAAGCTGTGTCGCCTAGTGGAAGGAGCTTGGAGTTAGGAGTCAGAGGACCTGGGTTCTAATCCCAGCTCTGTCAACTGCTTGCCCTTGGGCAAGTCACTTAAATTCCTGTGCCTCCCATTTTCTCAACTGTACAATGGGGATTAAATCCTTCTTCATCTTAGACCGTGAGCCCCAAGTGGGACAGGAACTGTGTCCAACCTGATTAATTTGTATCTACCCCTAAACTTAGAACAGTGCTTGACCAGTACCGTAATAATAATAACGACTCTCCCCACCCATTGAATAGAGGGAGGAGAGAACATGATGGTAAAAGGTGGTATTGCTCGTGTGCCTTGTGTCAAACATAAATGCCCGAGTGCTGAAGTGGATAGTAGATGGCATGACTGGAAGATGAGAGAGTTAAAAGGAAAAGGTTTTGAAAGAATGGAGGATGCAGTTTGATGAAGATGAGATGGAGGAAAAGGCAAATTGCAGAGTGGACCTAAGGGACTAATTGCATGCATGAAGACCCAGGCTTGTGCAATAGCAACACCTGAAAGTGAGGCCTTCTTGTCAGGTTGGTGAGGGCACAGGCGGCCCAAGGTGTTGGGCCAGATGGTGTTGAACTGAAACTGCAGGTAGGACAGAGCCCAAGAAGGGACCTAATAATGATTATGGTATTTCTTAAGCATTTACTACCATGTGCCAAGTACTGTACTAAGTGCTGAGGTGGATATTAGCAAATCGGGTTGGACACAGTCCCTGTCCCCCATGGGGCTCACAGTCTCAATCCCCATTTTGCTGAAGAGGTAACTGAGGCCCACCGAAGTGATGTGATTTGCCCAAGGTCACACGGCAGACAAGTGGTGGAGCCACTTCCGTGCACTGCACGAAAAGGTGGTCATACTCTCTTTTCTCCCAACTCATCAGATCTTGTAGCCATGAAGGAAGGGCAGGAGGCATGGACCTCCGTCCTTCTCTGCGCCCCTTCACCCCCATCCCTCAGTAGCTGCGGTCACCGTTACTGACAAAAGAAACACTGCCCACTGCACAGCTAGTGTAAAAGCAAACACAAATCATAACACTCCCCACAGCCGTGACGTTGCTCCTAGAACAACCTCTCTGTCTTTGACTGATAGACTGGGTAAATATTTAAAACACATTTCCAAGACTTGGAGAGAAGAAATCCTTGCTAGTTATGCCCTTTGAAGGAGAACTCTACAAAGCTATCATTTATACATCTCCTTTATTCACTGGGCTTCAGAAGACTTCCTTTTAGTCCTCATATTCTGTAGGGTTGTTGTGTGACCTGACCGGTCTTTTCTCCTAGACAGGCTCCAAGAGAACTCCAGGTTCTTGTACAAGGGCAGCTAAAATAACGTCTCTCCACCAAGCCAGCATCCCGCTTCTTCAGTGTGAATCTCAATCCCCTCAATCCCTCTTCCCAGCCTCCCTCATTCATCCCAACTTCCTTCTGCCACTTTCCTCTTCCACTTGGGGTGGCAGTTACCGAACAGGTTCATTTTCTATTTTGCTTAGAAGTGCATTTGAATAGATTGTTTCCACAAGAGGAGAGCCTCCCTTTAGGAAGAGGGCAAAGGAGTAGAATGGGCAACTCGGCCTTGTAGCATTTTGAGAAGCATCATGGCATCATCATCATCATCAATCGTATTTATTGAGCGCTTACTATGTGCAGAGCACTGTACTAAGCGCTTGGGAAGTACAAATTGGCAACATATAGAGACAGTCCCTACCCATCAGTGGGCTCACAGTCTAAAAGGGGGAGACAGAGAACAAAACCAAACATACTAACAAAATAAAATAAATAGAATAGATATGTACAAATAAATTAAATAAATAAATGAATAGAGTAAAAAAAAAAAAGTGGATCCAGCACTAGCTGGAAAGTCAGAAGGTCATGTGTTCTAATCCTGACTCTGCTACTTGTCTGCTGTGCCATCTTAGGCAAGTTACTTAGCTTCTCTGTGCCTCAGGTACCTCATCTGTAAAATGGGGAACAAGACTGTGAACCCCACATGGGCTAGGGACTGTGTCCAACCTGATTAACTTGTATCCACCCAATGCTTAAGTGCAAAGTAAGCACTTAACAGATACCATTATTATTATTATTATTATTATTATTATTATTATTATTCCATACTCAATAGCATGTAGACTGTAAACTCCTTGTTGGCAGGAATCACAAATACCTACTCTGTTGTACTTTCCCAAGTGTCTAGACTGTGAGCCCACTGTTGGGTAGGGACCGTCTCTATATGTTGCCAACTTGTACTTCCCAAGTGCTTAGTACAGTGCTCTGCACACAGTAAGCGCTCAATAAATACGATTGAATGAATTAATAGTACAGTGTTGTACACAGTAAACACTCACCACTGATTGATTGACAGCATCGAGTGCTGACTCTGCAGAGCTACGGAGAGCATACCGCAGTCATGCTCCTAATAGTAGGAGCTCAGTAAGGAGCACAGTAAGCGCTCAATAAATACGATTGATTAATAATAGTCTTGTCTTAAGCCATCGAATCATCTCCGACCCATAGGGAAGCCATGGGCACATTTCTCCCAGAACGCCTCACCTCTATCTACAGTCATTCTGGTGGTGTATCCATAGTGTTTTCTTGGTAAAAATAAGGAAATGGTTTACCGTTGCCTCCTTCCAAGCAGTAAACTCGACTCTCTGCCTTTGATTCTCTCCTATGCCGCTGCTGCCCAGCACAGGTGAGTTTTGGCTTGTAGCAGATTGCCTTCCATTCACTCGTATTTATTGAGCGCTTACGGTGTGCAGAGCACTGTACTAAGCGCTTGGGAGGGAATGGAATGGGTAGGCCTGTGCCTGACTCTCCCTCCCGTAGTCATCATCATCATCATCAATCGTATTTATTGAGCGCTTACTATGTGCAGAGCACTGTACGAAGCGCTTGGGAAGTACAAATTGGCAACATATAGAGACAGTCCTTACCCAACAGTGGGCTCACAGTCTGAAAGGGGGAGACAGAGAACAAAACCAAACGTACTAACAAGATAAAATAAATATATTTTATATATATTTTATAATAAATAGTCGAGACTGGTAGAATACTGGAAACTCTCCAGGTAGACCCTGAGAGGGGTCTAATAATAGTAGTATTTATTAAAGCTTACTAATACACTAATAATGTGTACTGGGAAAGGGTATATAAGTGGGAATTAGTCTTGGAACCTGTCCCTCACGTGGCTCAGTATACTGGCCCGTGGTGTCTTTTGGGGTTGATTGGATTCTTTTGACTTAATTTTGACGAGATTCGGGCACTGAATAAAATAGCTATTATTTCCACTGTGCCAGGCTCCAGAGGGTGCCCATTTGGCGGGGGTTGAAGGACAGCATGCTGCTTATAGTTACCGACCAGAGAGGCTGCGTGTCACCTGCCTCTTCTATTCATTCAGTTCAGTCGTGCTGAGTGCTTAGTGTGTGCCAAGTGCTGTATTAAGCTCCATGTAACAATGAGCAGACACAGTCCCTGTCTACAACAAGCTTACAGTCTAAGAGGGGGATATAGGCTGTTGGTGCCCACACCTGAACAAGGCCTTGACAGACCTCATGACTGTTCCAGGCTTGCATTGGTCCAAGTCATTCCTATCACTTCCCCTATCCCACTGGGACTTCTGCATCACCCTCCTCTCCGACCTCCTCGCCTCCTGTCTCTTTCCACACTTATCCATACTTCACTGTGCTCCCTGGATCATTTTCCTAAAAAAAAAGAAGTTCAGTCCACACCTTCCCACTCCTCAAGACCCTCGAAGGGTTTGAAAGGCTTGGAGGGTTCCCGTGGAGTCTTGATGGTGAAGCAGGGTGGCTCAATGGAAAGAGCCCGGGCCCACTCTTCTAGACTGTGAGCCCACTGTTGGGTAGGGACTGTCTCTATACGTTGCCAACTTGTACTTCCCAAGCGCTTAGTACAGTGCTCTGCACACAGTAAGCGCTCAATAAATACGATTGATTGATTGATTGGGAGTCAGAGGTCATGGGTCCAAATCCCGGCTCCGCCAATTGTCAGCTGCGTGACTTTGGACAAGTCACTTAACCTCGTGGCTCAGTGGAAAAAGCCCGGGCTTTGGAGTCAGAGGTCATGGGTTCAAATCCCGGCTCCGCCGCTTGTCAGCCGTGTGACTTTGGCCAAGCCACTTTCACTTCTCTGTGCCTCAGTTCCCTCATCTGTAAAATGGGGATTGAAACCGTGAGCCCCCCAAGTGGGACAACCTGATCACCTTGTAGCCTCCCCAGCACTTAGAACAGTGCTTTGCACATAGTAAGCGCTTAACAAATGCCATTATTATGATTATTTGTTATTCTCTGTGCCTGTTACCTCATCTGTAAAATGGGGATGAAGACTGTGAGCCCCCGTGGGACAAGCTGATTACCTTGTAACCTCCCGAGCGCTTAGAACAGTGTTTTGCACATAGTAAGTGCTTGATAAATGCCATTAAAAAAAAAAAACCTCTGCTTCTCCAAGCCAGGGGCATCCCCAGTCCATCGGGAGCTGGTCAGGACTGCTCTTCCTTCGTCATGGCCCTCCGGAGTCTGAGCCTGACCCGTCCCCTGACTCGGGAAGGAGGAGCCCTCCGAATTGAAAGATTTGTCTAGGTGTTGGGCCAAATGGTGATGGGCTTTGGTCTCCTTCAAAGGCCACGGTGACGTGACAGCTTGCTCCATCGGCTCCTAGAGTGGTTACCAGCAGCAATAGCAACTTTTTATGTTAAAATGGTATTTAAGGGCTCACTACGTGCCAGGCACTGTACTAAACTCTGAGGTAGATACAAGCTAATCAGGTTGGACACAGTCCCTGACCCACCCAGGACTCACAAGTTTAACTCCTATTTTACAGATGAGATAACAGAGGCACAGAGGTGTTAATCAATCAATCAATCGTATTTATTGAGCGCTTACTGTGTGCAGAGCATTGTACTAAGCACTTGGGAAGTACAAGTTGGCAACATATAGAGACAGTCCCTACCCAACAGTGGGCTCACAGTCTAAAAGGGGGAGACGGAGAACAAAACCAAACATACTAACAAAATAAAATAAATAGAATAGATATGTACAAGTAAAATAAATAGAGTAATAAATATGTACAAACATATATACATATATACAGATGCTGTGGGGAAGGGAAGGAGGTAAGACGGAGAGGGGCACGAGGGGGAGAGGAAGGAAGGGGCTCAGTCTGGGAAGGCCTCCTGGAGAAGGTGAGCTCTCAGTAGGACCTTGAAGGGAGGAAGAGAGCTAGCTTGGCGGATGGGCAGAGGGAGGGCATTCCAGGCCCGGGGAATGACGTTAATAATAATAATGGTATTTGTTAAGCACTTACTATGTGCAAAGCACTGTTCTAAGCGCTGGGGTTGATGCAAGGTAATCAGATCATCCCATGTGGAGCTCACAGTCTCAGTCCCCATTTTACAGATGAGGTAACTGAGGCACAGAGAAGTGAAGTGGCTTGCCCAAAGTCACACAGCTGACGAGTGGCAGAGCCGGGATTAGAACCCATGACCTCTGACTCCCAAACCCGGGCTCTTTCATTCATTCATTCATTCATTCATTCATTCACAACTGAGCCACGCTGTTAAGTGACTTGTCCAAGGTCACACAGCAGACAGGTGGTGGAGGTGGGATTAGAACGCAGCTTCTTCCGATTTCCAGGCGTACTCTATTCACTAGGCCACTGTTCAGAGGTAAACTCCTTGAGGGCAGGAATCGTGTCTACCAACTCAATTGTACTGTACTCTCCCAAGCACTAAATACAATGCAGAGAAAGCACTCAAATGTGATGGATTATTATTATTACTGCTGTGTTTGCTAAGCACTGTGCACCAAGCACTGTTCTAAACACTGAATTGATTGATTTTAATATTCTTCGGCTTTAATGATGTTTAATGTTTTAATGTTTAATGGCTTTAACAAATGCCATTATTATGATTATTTATTATTCTCTGTGCCTCAGTTACCTCATCTGTCAAATGGGGATGAAGACTGTGAGCCCCCGTGGGACAACCTGATTACCTTGTAACCTCCCGAGTGCTTAGAACAGTGTTTTGCACATAGTACCACTATTATCAATAATGGTAATATATAATATTTAAGAGCTTCCTTTGTGCCAGGCACCGTGCTAAGCTCTGGGGTGGATACAAGCAAATCAGGTTGGACACAGTTCCTGTCCCTCATGGGGCTCACAGTCTTAATCCCCATTTTCCAGATGAGGTAACTGAGGCACAGAGAAGTTAAGTGACTTGCCAGAGGTCACAAAGAACTCACATGGAGGAGCCCAGGATTAGAACCCAGGTCCCGCCGACTCCTAGGCCAGAGGTTTGTCCGCTCGGCCATGCTGCTTCTCTGTATTGTTAAGGGCCTACTACGTTCCAGGCATTGTATTAAGCAGTGAGGTAGATATAAGATAATCGGGTTGAACACAGAGCATATCCCACATGGGGCTCACGGTCGTCACTCCCATTTTATGGGTGAGGTAACTGAGGCACAGAGAAGTTACGTGACTTTCCTAAATCCACCCAGCAGACAAGCGGCAGAGCGCGGATTAGAACCCGGGCCCAAGCTCTATCCACTGGAAATCCCCTGGAACTCAACAGGAAGAGCCCAAACTCTAAAAAAAAAGATTCTGGCAAACTTGACTAGCTGTTCTCTATTTGTCTACATCATACAGAAGAAGCGTGGCTCCGTGGAAAGAGCACAGACTTTGGAGTCAGAGGTCATGGGTTCAAATCCCGGCTCCGCCAATTGTCAGCTGTGTGACTTTGGGCGAGTCACATAACTTCTCTGTGCCTCAGTTACCTCATCTGTAAAATGAGGATTAAGACTGTGAGCCCCCCGTGGGACAACCTGATCACCTTGTAACCTCCCCAGCGCTTAGAACAGTGCTTTGCACATAGTAAGCGCTTAATAAATGCCATCATTATTGTTATTATCTCCAATTCACCCAGGCTAATTTTGAATTTGACTGCAATCGTTTGTTCGATTTCAGGTGGTTTAAGGTGCGTTGGAGGCGGGGATGTCTTCCAGGGTTCTTGGAAGTTATCAATTGACTGATTAATGCTCACGTGTGATGATTATCGTTCTGCTTATGGCCATAGTTCCATTTTCTTTATCCAGGCATGGAACCCATTTAAACGCCTTGCTGGTATGACCCACATTAGGGATGATCCAAATTATTGATGATCCGGCCCCAAGTGGTCGGGCTAATTGAGGTTCTACTATAGTTAAATGGGCGTTTAGCCTATCCCTCCCTCTCACTGCTGAGTTTGGCCCGGGGATATGGCAACAGGAGACAGGCCTGCTTGAAATCAACAAGATTTGGTTTTATGCCACCTACCCTAACCCCAGTTTTGGCAGGGCCTTCTCTGTTGACTACATTCCCAGATGTTCACAGATGGGCGATGTGTTTACTTTTGTGGCTATTTGCCTGCGATCAATTTTCCGAAGTACGCGCAACCTCGCAGGGCGACCGAGCGCCTGTTGGACGTGGGCTGAGCACATGCCGCCGTTGCCGGAGGCTTCGGCGATAGATTTGAATTATCATCTGCCAGAAGAAATAATGATGGAAAACCAAGCAGGCTTGCGTTCGACTAATCTGTCAACAGAGCCCTGTGGACTGAGGTGCACAATGACTAATTGTTCACTGATTGGATTGGGTCTGCATGGGGCAAACCTAGGAACATGTTGAAATCACCTCTTGGATTCTTGTGTTTTAACTGCACCTGCGCTATCAAATTCAGTAGACAGCGAATCAACCAATCAGTAATATTTATTAAGCACTTAGTATGTGCAGAAACATTTGAAAGAGCTCAATATAACAGAGTTAGTAAACACAGTCCCTGCCCATGATGAGCTTACAGCTAGAAAAGGGAATTTGGGGCCACAATTCAGAAAAATAGGGGTTGAAGCCCTATGGAAGCAGCACAGCCTAGTGGATAGAGTTCAGCCTGGAAATCAGAAGGACCTGGGTTCTAATCCTGGCTCCGCCACTTGTCTGCTGTGTAGCCTTGGGTGAGTCACTTCACTTCTCTGCACCTCATTTACTTCATCTGTAAAAATGGGGATTAAGACGGGGCGCCAGGTGGGACAGGGACCGTGTCCAACCTCATTATCTTTTGTCTACCCCAGGGCTTAGAACAGTGCTTGACACATAGTAAGCGCTTAACATATTCCATTATAATAATTTTAAGCACTAGGATAGTATTGTGAGCATGCTATAGAAGCAGCATGGCTCAGTGGAAAGAGCATGGGCTTTGGAGTCCGAGGTCATGGGTTCAAATCCCAGCTCCGCCACTTGTCAGCTGAGTGACTTTGAGCCAGTCATTTACCTTCTCTGTGCCTCAGTTCCCTCATCTGTAAAATGGGGATTAAGACTGTGAGCCCCCTGTGGGAAAACCTGATCACCTTGTAACCTCCCCAGCACTTAGAACCGTGCTTGCACACAGTAAGCACTTAATAAATGTTATTGGGGAAGCAGCGTGGCTCAGTGGAAAGAGCCCGGGCTTTGGAGTCAGAGTTCATGGGTTCAAATCCCAGCTCCGCCAATTGTCAGCTGTGTGACTTTGGGCAAGTCACTTAACTTCTCTGTGCCTCAGTTCCCTCGTCTGTAAAATGGGGATTAAGACTGTGAGCCCCCTGTGGGACAACCTGATCACCTTGTAACCTCCCCAATGCTCAGAACAGTGCTTTGCACATAGTAAGCACTTAGTAAATGCCATCATTATTATTATTATTATTATTATAGCACTTCCATCCTTTCCAATAGGGCCAGCCCTCCACTGGAATGACAGACATGAAGTCCATTGTGGATGTTGACTTTGGCCCTGCCACCCACCAGCCTAATTGTCAATCAATCAATCCTATTTATTGAACACTTACTGTCTGCGGAGAACCGTACTAAGTGCTGTCTCTCTGGAGGCTTTCACGGGGCCATCCGTTAAATAGAGGAGGGAAGAGGACTAGAACTGGAGAGGAGAAAAACCCTACCTTGGATCCGTGAAGCAGACAGCAGGCCGTCATCAAGTTTCCAGGGTTTCCAACGTAGTTCCCGTATCTGCAGGGAGCAGTCCCTTGTAATGTGAGGTTGTGCTTAACCTTAGACAGGACCTATGCAGATTCAGCCCCAAACCAGAAATTTTGACCAAAGCATTTTCCACCAAAATCATCCTTGTCCCCTTTAGTGAAATAACTGCTTGAGACTGAGTCTCCTTGAGTGAGACTCCGAGCCCAAACTGACAGTTGGGTTGTTGAGGTCCCGACCGTCCCACTGTTCAGTGTGGTTACGTGAGTGGATCCAATGGGGCAACGGCTGGAATTCACCAGTCGAAGTATAAAATGTGGTCTGAAGTGGCACCATGCTTTGCTTACCTGCTACCAAGGTGTCTGAAAGACTAAGTTTTGTTCTGTTTCTACCCTTACCATTAAACCCCCAAATCAGTTTGGCCTAAATTACCTTCTCTTGACTCAGTTGCCCACTGCTGGCATCTCGGCCTTCCCATCGGTCCAACGCACTGCTGCCAAAGAGATCAAATTCCATCTTCTTCTCGGGAAAGCTCCAAGCTGCCATGTGATCCGGCTATCTGTTGATTTATCTGCTCCAATTAGTGGTCACACCTGGCGAGTTAGCGTGACTTGAGTAGGAAAGTTTGTCTCTTTTATACACGCGGGCCTGTTTGGAGGCTTTATTGCAAATGGAATGGAACCAAGCGGCGTGAAGTTGCCCCTAGTTTTAGTGAAAGAGGTTGAGGGCTGGGAAGGGGAGACAAAAGGCACAGAGACCAAAATTCAAGTAAATCCCGATTCCCTTTTTTGCAACTGACACCTCTATTTATCAGAACACTCTTAGCCCACCTACTCACAGACACCCCATTTTCATCCATTCCCAAAGACACGGTATTCTTGCCCCTGTTTGATGCCATGATTCCCATTTTGCTGCACTTGATATTGAAACCGCTCAAGAGGAGATATGGTTAGGAAGTTCAGATGCCCTGTTCTGTTACCCTCGCCACCAGATCTCTCCAACCCAATTCCCATAGAGTGGTAGCTAAAGGGGTAGCATAATGTGTCTGTTATATTGTTGTGTTGTACTTTCCCAAGCACTTACTACAGTGCTCTGCAAACAGAAAGTGCTCCGTAAGTAGATTGATTTGGTGTTGTGCAAATTACTGAATTACAAATCAATCAATCAGTCGTACTTACTGACTCTTACTGTGTGCAGACTACTGTACTAAAGGCTTGGGAGAGTACAGTAGAACAAGGTTGATGGACATATTCCCTGCTCGCAATGAACTTACAGTCCAGAAATAAAAAACTAATAATAATAATAATAATAATAATAATGGCATTTATTAAATTAATGATGGCATTTATTAAGCACTTACTATGTGCAAAGCACTGTTCTAAGCACTGTGCACTGTTCTAAGCACTGAGCACTGTTCTAAGCGCTGAGCTTACTATGTGCAAAGCACTGTTCTAAGCGCTGGGGAGGTTACAAGGTGATCAGGTTGCCCCATGGGGGTGTTCACAGTCTTAACCCCCATTTTACAGATGAGGTAACTGAGGCACAGAGAAGTTAAGTGACTTGCTCAAGGTCACACAACTGACACAGCCGGGATTTGATCCCATGACCTCTGACTTCAAAGCCGGGCTCTTTCCACTGAGCCACATTGACAGACATTGGGATAAATAAATAAATTCTGGGTATGTACATAAGTGCTGTGGGACTGAGGGAGGGGTGAATAAAGGGTGAAAATCGAAGTGCAAGGGTGATGCAGAAGGGAGTGGAAAAAGAGGAAATAAGGTCAGGGAAGGCCTTTGGAGGAGATGTACCTTCAGTAAGGCTTTGAAGGTGGAGAGAGTCATTGTCTGTCAGATACAAAGAAGTAGGATGTTCCAAGCTGGAGGCAGGACATGAGTGAGGGGTCAGTGATGAGAGAGACAAGACTGAGGAGCAAAGTGTGTGGGCTGGGTTGTAGTAAGACTGCAGTGAGGTGAGGTAGGAAAGGGCAAGGTGATTGCTTTAAAGCTGATGAAAGGGAGTTTCTGTTTGATGTGGAGGTGGCCGGGTAATCATTGGAGGTTCTTGAGGAGTGGGGAAGCATGGACTGAATGGTTTTATAGAAAAATGGTCCACACAACAGAGAGAAGTGGGGAGAGACAAGAGACAGGGAGGTCAGCAAGGAGGCTGATAGAGTAATCAAGGTGGGAAGGGATAAGTGCTTGGATTAATGTTGTAGCAGTTTGGATGGAAAGGAAAGGGCGGATTTTAGCAATGTTGTGAAGGTTGAACCCACAGGATTTAGTGATAGATTGAATATGTGGGTTGAAAGAAAAAGATGAGGAGGTGGAGGAGCAGAGATTGGGTCAGGACAGGTCAGGAACAAAGGGAAGTGTTCCCATAACAGAGTGGGGGTTCCACAAGCTACACTTGGCTGAGGCTGCAGGGGAGGGAATGGCGCCAGGGATGGTGAGGGGTTGGATGGGAGTGAGCTGATGGGGGCTGGAATGCGGGAAGGGGATGAGGGATGGGGCTGGGAAAGGATGATGGGGAGGGACTGGGTCGAGTGGGAGGATTAGGGGTACTAGGAAGGGAGGACTGGGATGGGTCAACTGGAGGGTGGGAATTGAGGGGTCATGGTCAGGTCAGGGAAGTTTAAGGGTTGTGGGTGAGGTTAGCAGCAGCAATAACTGCTTAATCCCGTTTTTCCCTGGGAGGAAATTGTCGAGTTGTATGCAGGTCCTTGAGAGTGAAGAGGGGAATGTTTAGGAATAAACTGAAGGCTGGTTTGACGTGAAGGCAGGCAGGGGTTGATATGTAAAAACCTGTATCTCTGTCACCTGGGTGTCAGACAAAATGATAATGATAAAACAAAATGATCCCTGCCCACAAGGGGCTGAAGTGAAGTCAAAAAGAAACATGTTTACAACACTGTCAAAATAAATGCGTTGAGCAGACATGAAAGCTAAGGAGCATGTCAGTAAGTTCCTAAGTGCTTGAGATGGCAAGAAGGCTGATGGGCTGCGACATGAAGTTCCATGTAGAAATAAAGGGATGGTGAGAGAGTGGCAGTTCCTATTGTTAAACAGTTCTGCTCCCTTTATTCATCACCAACCCCTCCCTCTCCCAGCTCCACAGCACTCACGCACATATCCATAATTTATTTATACTAATGCCTGTCTCCCCCTCTAGACTGTAAGCTCGTTGTGAGAAGGGAACATGTCTACCAACTCTGTTATATTGTACTCTTCCAAAAACTTGGTACATTGCTCTGCACACGGTAAGTGTTCGATAAATTCGATTGATTGATCACTCTTTGACAGACTTCTTAGTACTCTAGGCTTGGATTGATCCAAGTCATTCTAAGGATTTCCAGGTTTACCAGGGATCTGATAGTTTTGGGGGGATTGCTGTGAAGTTTCGATGGCGAGGCCTCTCTTTCTCCAAACCGGAACCACCCTAGTCCACTGAGAGCTGATCAGGATCACTTTGCCTTCCTCACGGACTCTGATCTGGACCCTTATAATAATAATAATAATGATGGCATTTATTAAGCGCTTACTATGTGCAAAGCACTGTTCTAAGCGCTGGGGAGGTTACAAGGTGATCAGGTTGTCCCACGGGGGGCTCACAGGCTTAATCCCCATTTTACAGATGAGGTAACTGAGGCACAGAGAAGTGAAGTGACCTGCCCGAAGTCACACAGCTTACACTTGGTAGAGCCGGGATTCGAACCCATGACTCCTGACTCCAAAGCCCGTGCTCTTCCCACTGAGGGACCCGCAGGGCCCGTCTGGAATTTGAATCCCCATTTGTGCTGGTTCGACATGGTGAATCTGTACTGTTTAACATAAAATAACCGTGGAGAGGGCCAGGGTATGGAATCTGATGCAAACATTTTTCATAACCAATTTGAATAATAAAGAAAATTGCCCATCCAGATAAAGGATTCAAACTGCTAGCCAAATGCTGTGTTTCCAAATGCAAACATTGTTAGTTTAACGCGCTTGACCCCAAACATTTATTTTCCCTTCTTCTAGCAAAGCAGCTTTAACATTTAATATCGACCTTTTATCTGGTGGTGTGTTTCAAGTGGAGTTTTTAAACACCCAAAATGGTGACTTTTAAGATGAAGTCAACTCCCCTTATCTCTAGGGTCTGAAACAGAACTGTACTCAAACCAACTCATGAATAAGTCAAAGGCAAGATAGGTCATGAGCGTGCACGTTGGCTGCAATTCATTCAGCATAATGCTTTTGCTGAGCAGAGGAGAAAAGCACTGCTTGGATGGTTTCCAACAGGATATCAACCACAGAGAAAAATGCTCGGGTCTTGGAGCATAATATAATTTAGGAGTGTACACTCTGAGGAGGACTGTAATTTCAGGCTCTTGGAGAAAAAAACATGTTTTCTGCTGTACTTCCCCAAATGCCAAGGAAGATTAAATATCCAGGTAAAAGGCTATACTGCATGCTCTCCCGGCGCCTTGTCTCTGGGACACTGTGGATCCCAGAACTGCGGATCATTGCATGCCCTTCCAAGTGCTGGAAGTGAGCTCTGAGTTCGGGTCACAGAATCCTCCTCATGCCAAGTGCTGTTTGCCCTCCAGGTGGTTCTACACTCTATTTTATTTGTACATATTTTATTTTATTTTGTTAATATGTTTGTTTTGTTCTCTGTCTCCCCCTTCTAGACTGTGAGCCCACTGTTGGGTAGGGGCCGTCTCCATATGTTGCCAACTTGTACTTCCCAAGCGCTTAGTACAGTGCTCTGCACACAGTAAGCGCTCAATAGCTACGATTGAATGAATGAATGAATGAAAGAATTTCCTTTTTTTATCCTTTCCTTATCCCTTGGCTGCCCGGTGTCAGCCTGCGTCTGGCATTCCATAGGTAAAGCCCCCGTCCTTTCAGAATTCGTAATTAATTGAATTAAGAAATGGGCTACATTAATAATAATGATGATAATAATGATGGCATTTATTAAGCACTTACTATGTGCAAAGCACCGTTCTAAGAGCTGGGGAGGTTACAAGGTGATCAGGTTGTCCCACGGGGGGCTCACAGTCTTCATCCCCATTTTACAGATGAGGTAACTGAGGCTCAGAGAGGTTAAGTGACTTGCCCAGAGTCACACAGCTGACAATTGGTAGAGCTGGGATTTGACCCCTTGATCTCTGACTCCAAAGCCCGGGCTCTTTCCACTGAGCCACGCTGCTTCTCCATGGATGGAAAGGACTGTGTGCATATATTGCATACATTAACAGTTGCTGAAGGCAGAGAGTCAGGGTGTCATGGGTTCTAATCCCTGATCCACCACTTGTCTGCTGTGTGACCTTGGGCAAGTCAGTTCACTTCTCTGTGCCCCAGTTATCTGTAAAATGAGGATTGAAACTGAACGGGACAAGAGACTGTGTACAACCAGATTTGCTTGTATCCACCCCAGCGCTTAGTACAGTGAGCACATAGTAAGCACTTAACAAATACCACAATTGTAATTGGAAGGGAATGGGTCCGCTAATTCTGTTGCATTCTCTCAAATGCTTAATGCTCTGCACATAGTAAGCACTCAGTATATACTGTTGATTGATTTCAGTAGTGTCCTTCATTTTCAAAGATGACACTATAGATAGTAAGGCTCTGTCAATGTGGCAAGATGAAAGATTTACCAGGCGAGATCACCCAGGATGATTTTGGTGAGGCAGGCGATTTTAGGGTACCCTTGCTAGCTCTGCGCCATTTGTGTTTTTTTTAATGAGATTTCTTAAGCGCTCATTATATGAAAAGCACTGTTCTAAGCGCTGGGGAGGTTACAAAGTGATCAGGTTGTCCCATGGGGTGCTCACAGTCTTAATCCCCATTTTACAGAGGAGGGAACATGAGGCCCTGAGGAGTTAAGTGACTTGCCCAAAGTCACACAGCTGTCAACTGGCGGAGCCGGGATTTGAACCCATGACCTCTGACTCCAAAGCCCGGGCTCTTTCCTCTGAGCCACGCTTGAGCAGAGTGTTCCCAAATCGGGCTATTGAGACGCTCAGGGTGTCGCCGAGCACTGCCCAGATTCATCGGCGATCGGCCCCTTCCTTCCTCTCCCCCTCGTCCCCCTCTCCACCCCCCTCATCTTACCTCCTTCCCTTCCCCACAGCACCTGTATATATGTATATATGTTTGTACGTATTTATTACTCTATTTATTTTACTTGTACATATCTATTCTATTTATTTCATTTTGTTAGTATGTTTGGTTTTGTTCTCTGTCTCCCCCTTTTAGCCTGTGAGCCCACTGTTGGGTAGGGACTGTCTCTATATGTTGCCAACTTGTCCTTCCCAAGCGCTTAGTACAGTGCTCTGCACACAGTAAGCGCTCAATAAATACCATCGATTGATTGATTGATCTGGACCCGCCTATCTACATGGAACTCTTGTCCTTGAGTTGTTCAGCAGTAGTGATGGCTGGCGTGGCACCATCCCCAGAACTCTCTCGCATGGCTTTACCCAATGGTCAGCAGCAGGCACTGTGAGATGGCTGATCGGGGTTAGAAGTGCATTCCGTGGTCGTGGGTAAAATATCCTCTTCTAGGTCTCTGTGGCACAATCGGTTAGCGCGTTCGGCTGTTAACCGAAAGGTTGGGGGTTCAAGCCCACCCAGGGACGGTGGCTTTATTGTTTAGCCACCTCCTTCCTCTCCCCTTCCTCCCCCTCCCCACCCCTGTGAGGATGTGAGCCCACTGTTGGGTAGGGACCGTCTCTATATGTTGCCAACTTGTACTTCCCAAGCGCTTAGTACAGTGCTCTGCACCCAGTAAGCGCTCAATAAATATGATTGATGATGATGATCCCCCCCCGCCTTACTTCCTTCCCCTCCCCAAAGCACCTGTATATATGTATATATGTTTGTATGGATTTATTACTCTATTTTACTTGTACATATTTATTCTATTTATTTTATTTTGTTAATATGTTTTGTTTTGTTGTCTGTCTCCCCCTCCTAGACTGTGAGCCCACTGTTGGGTAGGGACCATCTCTATATGTTGCCAACTTGTACTTCCCAAGCGCTTAGTTCAGTGCTCTGCAAACAGTAAGCGCTCAATAAATACAATTGAATGAATGAATGAATGAATATTTGCGTGCACCCCTTTCAGCAGCAGGAACTGCCATGCCCTTATTTATGCATTTGTGTACATAATAATAATAATGATGATGGTATTTGTTAAGCGCTTACTATGTACAAAGCACTGTTCTAAGCACTGGGGGGGGGATACAAGGTGATCAGGTTGTACCATGTGGGGCTCACAGTCTTAATCCCCATTTGACAGATGAGGTAACTGAGGCACAGAGAAGTTAAGTGACTTGCCCACTTATCCTCTTAATTTACATACTCGTTCTATGTCAAGCACTGCATTATTCATCCATTCATTCAATCGCATTTATTGAGCGCTTACTGTGTGCAGAGCACTGTACTAAGCGCTTGGGAAGTACAAGTTGGCAACATCTAGAGACAGTCCCTACCCAACAACGGGCTCACAGTCTAGAAGGGATAGAAGCATTAAGCTCTGGGGTAGATAAAAAATAGTTGATTTGGATCTGGTCCCTATCCCACATGGGGCTCACAGTCAATGACTGTCTGGACAGCAAGGTTATTAACCCCATTTTATACACGAGGAAACTGAGACACAGGGAGGTTGAGTGACCTGACCAAGGTCACACATAATAATAATAATAATGATGGTATTTATTAAGCACTTACTATGTACAAAGCACTGTTCTAAGCGCTGGGGAGGTTACAAGGTGATCAGATTGTCCCTCGTGGGGCTCACGGTCTTCATTCCCATTTTCCAGATGAGGTAACTGAGGCCTGGAGAAGTGAAGTGACTTCATTCATTCATTCAACCGTATTTATTCATCATCATCAATCGTATTTATTGAGCGCTTACTGTGTGCAGACCACTGTACTAAGCGCTTGGGAAGTACAAATTGGCAACATATAGAGGCGGTCCCTAGTAGTAGTAGTAGCTGTAGTACAAACCGTGACTATGACGAGTAAAGCACCGTGCTATGCCCTGGGTACACGGATGAGGTGGAGAAAGGGCCCCAAGGGCTTCCAATTGAATCAATCAATCATCAATCGTATTTATTGAGCACTTACTGTGTGCAGAGCACTGTACTAAGCGCTTGGGAAGTCCAAGTTGGCAACATATAGAGATTTGCCCAAAGTCACCCAGCTGACAAGCGGCGGAGCCGGGATTCGAACCCATGACCTCTGACTCCAAAGCCCGGGCTCTTTCCAATTTGTACTTCCCAAGCGCTTAGTACAGTGCTATGCACATAGTAAGCGCTCAATAAATACGATTGATTGATTGATTGATTTCCACTGGGCCACGCTGCTTCTCTACGCTGCATCAGGCCGGTAGCAGGCTGAGACTAGAACTTGGGTCTCCTGATCCTCAGTCCCGTGCTCTTTCCACTAGACAACACTACAAATTTATTGTTCACTGTACATAAAGTGAACTGGTCCTGGTTATAATTCGTGGGGTTGGGTTGGGGAAGGGAGAAGGACACAAATCTCATTCCCAAGCGGCCTTCCCGGACCATCCTCTTATTTCTTCACCCTATTCTCTTTCCCCTCCGTGTTGCCTACGAACTTGGATCTGTACACGGCTTAGTGGAGAAGCAGCGTGGCTCCGGTGGAAAGAGCCCGGGCTTTGGGAGTCAGAGGTCATGGATTCAAATCCCGGCTCCGCCGCTCGTCACTTTGGGCAAGTTGCTTTTCTTCTCTGTGCCTCAGTTACCTCATCTGTAAAATGGGGATTAAGACTGGGAGCCCCAAGTGGGACAACCTGATCACCTTGTAGCCCCCCCCCAGTGCTTAGAACAGTGCTTTGCACATAGAAAGCGCTTAACAAATACCACCATTATTATTATTATTATTATTATTATTATTATTATCTTCTCTGTGCCTCAGCTACCTCATCTGTAAAATGGGGATTAAGACTGGGAGCCCCAGTGGGACAACCTGATCACCTTGTAGCCCCCCCACCAGCGCTTAGAACAGTGCTTTGCAAATAGTAAGCGCTTAACAAATACCACTATTATTATTATTATTATTATTATATTATTATTATTATTATCTTCTCTGTGCCTCAGCTACCTCATCTGTAAAATGGGGATTAAGACTGGGAGCCCCAAGTGGGACAACCTGATCACCATGTAGCCCCCCCCACCAGCGCTTAGAACAGTGCTTTGCAAATAGTAAGCGCTTAACAAATACCACCATTGTTTATTATTATTATTATTATTATTATTATTATTATTATTATTGTCTTCTCTGTGCCTCAGCTACCTCATCTGTAAAATGGGGATTAAGACTGGGAGCCCCAAGTGGGACAACCTGATCACCTTGTAGCCCCCCACCTCCAGCGCTTAGAACAGTGCTTTGCAAATAGTAAGCGCTTAACAAATACCACCATTATTATTATTATTATTATCTTCTCTGTGCCTCAGCTACCTCATCTGTAAAATGGGGATTAAGACTGGGAGCCCCATGTGGGACAGGACTGTGTCCAACCCGATTTGCTTGTATCCACCCTAGTGCTTAGTACAGTGTCTGGCACAGAGTAAGTGCTTAACAAATACCATCATTATTATTATGACTTTGATATTCACTCCACCCTCAACACATAGCATTTGTGTACGTAATAATAATAATAATGATGGTATTTGTTAAGCTCTTACTATGTGCAAAGCACTGGGGGGATACAAGGTGATTAGGTTGTCCCACGTGTGGCTCACAGTCTTAATCCCCATTTTACAGATGAGGTAACTGAGGCACAGAGAAGTTAAGTGACATGCCCAAAGTCACACAGCTGACAATTGGCGGAGCCGGGATTTGAACCCATGAACTCTGACTCCAAAGCCCAGGCTCTTTCCACTGAGCCACGACACTCTGCCATTTCCCCTTTATGTAATTTATTTTAATGTTTGTCTCCTGGATCTACCAATTCTAGTGTATTGTACTCTCTCAAACACTCAGTATACTATTCTGCACACAGTAAGTGCTCAAGCTCAACAAATAGTATTGATCAAAGGGCAAAGGGACCCAAAGCATAATTTGTGCTTATTAAATGTAATTTGGGGAGCAAATACCGATCGGGAAAATTCTATTTCTGTGTCGAACACTTTACCTCTGTGGTCAATCTGAGATCAAAAATATGGAGAAAAAGAGGCTTGGCAATGTGAAACATTTTCATTGTTGGGTACTTAATGGGGCATGTGGGTTTCATTATCGTTGGTATTTCTAAGCCTCCTAAATATCATTTGTGCTGCTGGCATTACCTCAGTCTAATCACCGAGATTTATAATCAGCCTCCAGCCTGCTCTAACCATGCCTTAAAACACTGATTAAAAAAAAAAAAAATTCACAACTTCAGCACTTTGGCTAATCACATTCTTTTTATGTGTATGTCGATACTGCTGGGCTTCATCTTCTAAATGAGAAGTTTCAAATCAAGATAGAGCTGGGCTCTGATTAGATGAGCAAATACGATTGAATGAATGAATGAATGACTGAGCCTTTAAACATTCCTTATATTTCAATGGCGACCACTACATTCATTCAGAAATCAAACCGATAATAGGTTGTCAATTCTTAAATTGCAGAAATCTGAAGAGACACGGTCTCGTGACCTAGCTAGAGCTCTTTTAAGTTGGCTACTCAGAAAGTGGGGTGCTCGCCGGTTCTAAATAAGTGTAGAATTTTTGAACCACAGCAGGGTATAACGTCATTGGAAGATACAATTATGCTCATTGTGAGACTATGATGAGCTACGTCGAGACTGTGATTCCGTTTGCAAAGATTGAAAGCAGGTAGAAAATGATGGTGACATAATTAGCTCCAAATTATGATTAATGGTTACTGGACCTGCAAAAACTTGATGAGTTGCTTTATGGATTTGGAGGAGGACTGTGGAGATGCTTCAAGCTTCTGCTTTTGTGTATTGGACTCCTCGTTGTTAGGCCTTAGATAAATTAGCAGTCAGTCACCCCGTAGCATGCCCAAATAAATGGTATTGTTTCATTCATTCATTCATTCAATCGTGTTTATTGAGCGCTTACTGTGTGCAGAGCACTGGACTAAGCGCTTGGGAAGTACAAGTTGGCAACATATAGAGACGGTCCCTACCCAACAGTGGGCTCACAGTCTAGAAGGGGGAGACAGAGAACAAAACAAAACATATTAACAAAATAAAATAAATAGAATAAATATGTACAAATAAAATAAATAAATAAATAGAGTAATAAATACGTATGAACATATATACTCATTCATTCATTCATTCAATCGTATTTATTGAGCGCTTACTGTGTGCAGAGCACTGTACTAAGCGCTTGGGAAGTACAAGTTGGCAACATATAGAGATGGTCCCTACCCAACAGTGGGCTCACAGTCTAGAAGGGGGAGACAGAGAACAAAACATATTAACAAAATAAAATAAATAGAATAAATATGTACAAATAAAATAAATAAATAGAGTAATAAATACTTATGAACATATATACATATATACAGGTGCTGTGGGGAGAGGAAGGAGGTAAGGCGGTTTAGGTTTCATCTTTCCTCCCTCTTCCCCCACAGTTATTCTTAGATTGTGAGCCCCCCACAGACAGGGGATGTGTTAAATCCCACCTGCACGTTCACCCCACCATCTAATACAGTGTTCCACACATATTAAGCACTTAATAAATACTAAATGTTATCACTGAGCCTCATGGGGCCCAGGGATCATGTCTAATTCTCAGCCGTGTATTTTTCCATAGCACTTACTATGGTCCTTTGCACACAGTAAGTGCATTATAAATACTATTACTGCTACTCTCGTGAAGTTATCATCTTGATAAGGGATCATTCCTTTGGGGTAGCAAATAACAGGGAAGTAAATGGCGGTTCTAGTTTTTTCTGCCAAACCTTGCAAGCGCTAAGCCAAACTGGGGCCTGCTCAGAGTAGGTGGAGGTTGTGAAGGGTAAGATTTTGGGTTTCTGTGTGAAGCAGTGTGGCCTGATGGAAAGAACATTCAATCGTATTTATTGAGCACTTACTATATGCCAAGCACTGTACTAGCGTAGGCCTAGGAGTCCGAGGACCTGGGTTCTAATCCCGGCTGTGTGACCTTGACAAGTCACTTAACTTCACTGTGCTTCAGTTTTCTCATCTGCAAAATGGGGATTCAATACCTGTTCTCCCTCCTACTTAGACTGTAAGCCCCATGTGGGAACTAATCATGTTATATCTACTCCAGCACATAGCACAGTGCTTGGCACATGCTATATGCCTAGCAAATACCACTATTATTATTGTGATTATTATTATTAGTAGTAGTAGTAGTAATAATGGTATTTTTTTAGTTCCTGTTGTACTAAGTGCTTGAGACAGTACAATAGAAGCCCAAGATACAGTCCCTGCTCACAAAAGAGTTTACATTTCAACAGGGCACAGACATGAACATAGTGACGAATAGAATAATCACAATAAGTAAATTTATGTGTAATCAACTATGTTGGGTAGGGACTGTCTCTATATGTTGCCGACTTGTATTTCCTAAGCGCTTAGTACAGTGCTCTTCACACAGTAAGCGCTCAATAAATGCGATTGAATGAATGAACATGTGCTGAGGATATTCCATTCTTCTTTTCTCTTTCCCATTGGTGATCAGTAAGTACTGTGGGTCAAAGTTGAAAATTCAGTGGAATCATAGAAGCAGAGTTTGAGAGGTCAACTAGTCCAGTTTTCTGCTTCCAGGAAAGTTAATTGAACAACCTGGGGGAGGAGTAGTTTCTTTTTTTATTTTTTTAACATCTCCAGGGATACAGCACATCCCAACCTCTCATGGGAGTGTCCTATTGCAGGGGGTTGTGATGCTATTTGAAAGTTCTTCCTCTCTTCTTGTTTTCCTCATGAAATACCACTGGTCCACCGCAATATCCTTCATATGCTTGAAGACAGTTATTATATCCTCTACTTTGTCTTCCCCTCAGTAGCCCAAATGATGTTATTGTTCAGATATTTTTAAGAGTTGTTTTAAATGATAATCGATAAGTGCTTACTATGTGCTAGGCACTGTATTAAGCCCTGGAATAGATATAAGCTAATCAGTTTGGACACAGTCCATATCCCACATGGAGTTCACAGTATTAATCCCCATTTTATTTGTATATATGTTTGTACATATTTATTACTTACTCTATTTTACTTGTACATATCTATTCTATTTATTTTTTTTGTTAGTATGTTTAGTTTTGTTCTTTGTCTCCCCCTTTTAGACTGTGAGCCCACTGTTGGGTAGGGACTGTCTCTATATGTTGCCAATTTGTACTTCCCAAGCGCTTAGTACAGTGCTCTGCACATAGTAAGCGCTCAATAAATATGATTGATGATGATTTTACAGATGAAGTAACTGAAGCATATTATTATTATGGCATTTGTTAAGCACTTGCTATGTCCCAAGCACTGTCTAAGCATTGGGGTAGATACAAGGTAATCAGGTTGTCCCACCAGGGGCTCACAGTCTTAATCCTCATTTTACAGATGAGGTGACTTAGGCACAGAGAAGTTAAGCGGCTTGCCCTCGGTCACACAGCAGACAAATGGCAGAGCTGGGATTAGAACCCACATCCTATGACTCAATCAATCATTCATTCATTCATTCAATCGTATTTATTGAGCCCTGACTGTGTGCAGAGCACTGTACTAAGCACTTGGGAAGTACAAGTTTGCAACAAATAGAAATGGTCCCTACCCAATAGTGGGTTCACAGTCTAGACTCCCATGGCCGTGCTCTTTCCACTAAACCATGCTACTTCTCCCAAGTGACAGAGGTGGGATTAGAACTCAGGTCCTCTGAGACCTGGGCCTGTGCTCTTTCCATTAGGCCATACTGCTTCTCTAGTTAATTTTTAAGCACAATAATAATTATGATAGTATTTTTAAAGCGGTTACTGTGTGCCAAGCACTGTTCTAAGCACTGGGGTAGATACAAGGTAATCAGGTTGTCCCAAGTGGGGCTCACAGTCTTAATCCCCATTTTACTGATGAGGGAACTGAGGCACAGAGAAGTGAAGTGACTTGCCCAAAGTCACACAGCTGACAAGCGGTGGAGCTGGGATTAGAACCCATGACCTCTGACTCTTTCCACTGAGCCATGCTGTGCTTCAAAAATCCTATTCCCTCCGACTAGACACTGTACTAAGTGCCGGGGTGGATACAAGCAAATCGGGCTGGACACAGTCCCTGTAACATGAAGGGCTCACAGTCTCAATCCCCATTTTACAGATGAGATAACTGAGGCACAGAGAAGTAAATTGACTTGCCCAAGGTCACACAGCAAGCAAGTAGCAGAGCCGGGATTAGAACCCATGACTTTATGACTTTATTGACTTTATGACCTTATGACTTTATCCCAGGCCCATGCTCTATCTATTAGGCCATGCTGCTAGACAATATTCATCTTAACCTCAAAATACTTGTAGGTTGGGGTGGTTTGCAGGCTCGTGGGCAAATACTCTCTTTTAATAAAATACATTTTTTTTTCAGCATTTTTAAGCTAACTGGAAGGGACTCTCTCCCTCAACCAAGATCTGGTTTGGAGGAAAACTTTGGTGAATACTTTCAGTCCCCCCCATCCTTTAACAAGAAATCCTAATCGGTCAACTGGGTTTTCAAGGATAGGAGATGAGAGTCATGGAAAATCCTAGAGAAACCGGACTCAACAAACCCCAATCTTTGTGCTGAGTAAAGGAACTCCACTAGCAAGAGAGCACACAAGCATGAACTTGCCAATACTGTAATACCAGAAAGATAACTCCAATTTAGACGCCAGTTTCCATTAAAGTGTCAGCTTTCTTTCTCTTTTCTCACATGCAACTTTTTCAAAGCAGTTGTCAGGACGTTTGTTAAATTCATGCTTGTCGTCCGGCCATGGGAACAATTTCTGCCTCTGAATTGGTCAAGTCGAACTGCTTTGAAATCGGTAATCTCCTGCTGAATTAGCTGCCCTCTTTCATGGTACTCCAGAATAAACAGATCTCTTTTTAAAAATCCCTGCTTTTTGTTATTTCAGGTGGTTTAGGTATGTTATTCTTGCATAAATATGGTAGGGTTCCTCCTAAAGGCCTTCAAAGACCGATTTCAGAATTAAAATGGTAAACAGAGTTTAATGCTCAACTTCAACATTATGGATCCTTATGAGGAAAAATTAGCCCACATATGGTCATATCCTTGTGTTGTTAGCCCTCTGCAGACAAATCATTTTGTTGGTACTGTTTTCCTTTGGAAGTTTGACTTTTAAAAATCAAGGAAGTCTGATGATAGTCCTTAATCTCATGTATGGCTCTCATCAAGGGGCGGAAATTCCAGAATGCAAGGTTTCTGGGAAAGGAAAGCTGGGAAACTTTAGTATGCATCTCATGTCCGTAACGAAGTCTCCTTCCTAGCTCTGAGTTGTGTTATTCTGACATTGGCCTTTACAATAATGATTTAAGGTGAAGGCCTTGTAGGGGATATTTCAGATAGTAAAGGCAGCAAATCAATTCCGAGTCAGGTGGGTTACAAAGCTGCTGCTTCTTGTTCTTCTACAGGGCCAGTTAAAGGTTATATTATAATATTTTACTTTGATTCTATCCAGCAATTGGATGGTAACAGCGCATTGCTACATGATACAGTTTTAAATGGCACAGAAACACCATCATGTGGTCCGAATCCCAACAGATGATTTATTTTGCTGTCCTTTAGTCTGGCTCTTCCGTTTATACTTTTGTCCCCCATCATTTTTTTTTTCTAATAGTCAAGATTCAACTAGTGCAGATTTGATATTGATTTGGTTTTTGAAACCTCTTTATGTGCGTGGGCGCAGGAGTTCCTGAGTTGTCGACGACGAGGGTTGGGGAAAGGTGGCTAAGGGAACTTTGGGGAGGAGTAGCGGGGGACAAAGGTTGTAGACTCTAGACTTTAAGTTTATTATGGGCTGGGACCGTGTCTGCTAATTCTGTTGTTTTGTACTCTCTAAAGCACTTACTACAGTGCTGTGCACGTAGTAACTGCTCAATAAATACGATTGATTGATTGGTAAAGAGGGGCCAGCGCTCTCACTGTTCCCTCTCTTCTCCTTCACTTCTTCCTAAAGTTCGCCTGAACTGTTGCTATTGCTCCTGCCAAGATTTCTACCCGCCTACACCCCCTCACCCTCCCCACAGTATAGAAGAGATCTGTTAATCAGACATAGGTAAAATAAGTTTGAAATGCATTAAAAACAACACATACGCGCAGCACATCCATAGTCACCAACAACACTCAAAAACCCAACAGAGTAGGGACAGGAATGATGAGGCTTTACTGGTTTTTGGCATTAAAAAGGCTAAATATTGTTTAAAGCTGAGGTGCTTGAATCAGGGTGGCTTATTTCATCCTAAAGAAGAATCTTTTGTCTCATTAGTAAAACCAATTGTCAAACATAGTACATGGAGTATGTATGGAGATGTGTTGCTTTATCTCTTTTGCGTCAAAGAAAATTAGTACTATCCATCCATGTGAGACATTCTCAGGCAAATTCTCACAGAGGCACACTATTAAAACAAGCACATATGAAATGCAACCAAAGCAAAATACCCAATTTAAAACCTTACCAAAGTGGTTTCTGAATTTACTGTCTCTATGAAGTCAGGAAATGCCCCACGGCTTTTTAGCATCATTTTTGCATCATTTAAATGGTTTCATTATGAAGAAAAGCCTCACGTAGGGTAGCTTGGAGAAGAATGGTATCAAATAAAAAAAACCCTAATATTCCCTCCTTGATTATGAACTTCTTGAGGTCAGGGGTCATGCATACTAATTTCTATTGTACTCTCTCATGCAGTTAACACAGTTCTCTGTACACAGTCCGTGCTCAATGACTGATTAGACAAAATTTCTTCCCTGAATGTATTCTGATATGTCATCGGCATCATGAACAGTGTTTATTAAATGCCTCCTGGATACAGAACACTGTAAAAGGGGCTCGAGAGATATTTAGAATAATAGGACCAGTCCCTGCCCTCAAATAGCTTACCATCAAAGGGAAAAGTCACATACCCGTATGTTGGTAAAATAATAAGTTCTAGGTATAAATGACCACTCGTGATGTAAATATTGTTTATGCTTGCCTGCTCCATTCATTCAATCATATTTATTGAGAGTTTACTGTGTGCAGAGCATTGTACTAAGCGCTTGGGAAGTGCAAGTTGGCAACATATAGAAACAGTCCCTACCCAACAGTGGGCTCACAGTCTGGAAAGGGGAGACGGAGACCAAAACAAAACATATTAACAAAATAAAATAAATAGAATAAATATGCATAAATAAAATAAATAGAGTAATAAATTCATACAAATTTGAAGTATATAAAACATACATACTCTGCTCCATTAGAGTGTAAGCTCATTATGGTAAGGAAACATCACTTCTTTATTCTGTACTTTCCAGTCCTGTACACAGTGTGCTGCACTAACTGAATGCTCAGTGAATGCTACTATTACCAAACAATTAACTAATTTACAAAACTGGTTCAAGAAGTGAGTCATGCTCTTTCAGCACCCAAGGGATCTTTTCCCTCATCAATGAATCTCCTCTTGCACTTGATCTATTCACCCTCGCGAACACAAAACAAAACTAGTGATGTTTCTTGCTGTCCAATGGGTGGGTTGATGTGTTGATTTCCAATCCTCCCCCAGGCCTCCACCACCAAATTCAACCTCATTAATGGCCTTGGCTTTCTTGATAACTATGTGGATCTTGTGAATGCTGTTAGGACTTTCTCAGTGGCAAGGTTTTCTCCATTAGCTCTAAGATAGCTGACACAGTCAGCTAGTGACAGATGGATTTTCTCCTAGTACTCTTAGTGCCCTTTTTCATGGAAGACCCAAAAGCTTTACGTCGAGGCCTTATAAATAGGCTTCTTACTGTAAGAGCACATGGTCATAGTGCTTCCTCATTTACTAGCCAACTGTGGGCTGGGAAATTGACATTTTCCTTGACACGACTAACAGCTTGTCTGGACTCTAGGCATCTCCCTGAATAACAATAATAATAATGATGATGATGATGGTATATGTTAAGTGCTTACTATGTGTCAAGCACTGTTCTAAGTGCTAAGGTAGATCTAATCAGGTTGGACAGAATCCCTGTCCCACATGGGCCCCACAGTCTTAATCCCCATTTCACAGATGAGGTAACTGAAGCACACAGCAGACATATGATGAAGCCGGGACTAGATCTCTCTTACTCCCAAACCTATGGTCTATCCACTAGGCCATGCTGCTTTCCCGATGCTCTCCCAACCCATACCCTAGAACTATGGAACTATGAAGAAGCTATTAAAATTTCCATATGACCTGCTGGTGGACTTTTTTTATGGTATTTGTTAATCAATCAATCAATGGCATTTACTCAGCACTTATGGGCAGAGCACTGTATTAAGTGCTTGGGAGAGTATAATGCAACACAGCGGACAGGTTCCCTGCCCTTAACGAGTTTACAAGACGTCCTATGTGCCAGGCACTGTACTAAGCCCTGGGGTAGACACATTCTAATAATGTTGGACATATGGGCCCACAAGGGGCTCACAGTCTTAATCCCCATTTTACACATGAGGTAACTGAGGCAAAGAAAAGTGAAGTGGCTTGCCCAAGGTCACACAGCAGGCAAGTGGTGGAGCTAGGATTAGAATGCAAGCATTTTTGATTACCAAGTCCATGCTCTATCCACTAGGTTAGGCTGCTTTGGCTCAGTGGAAAGAGCACGGGCTTTGGAGTCAGAGGTCATGGGTTCAAATCCCAGTTCCGCTAGTTTTCAGCTGTGTGACTTTGGGCAAGTCACTTCACTTCTCTGTGCCTCAGTTACCTCATCTGTAAAATGGGGATTACGACTGTGAGCCCGCCATGGGACAATCTGATCACCTTGTAACTTCCCCAGTGCTTAGAACAGTGCTTTGCACATAGTAAGTGCTTAATAAATGCCATTCTTATTATTATTGCCATGTCTGATTTTGTGGGACTGATACTTTGTAGTACTTGACTTCTAAAGCATTATTCTTATGAATGAGAAACTCCTTAACAGTGCTAGATTAATGGTAGATATTTGATGTGCCTTTAAAGAAAATTTTTATGATACTTAGGTGTTTACTCAGTGTCAAGCACAGTACTAAGACTGAGGTAGATACAAGATCATCTGGGTTTTGTGTTTTTTTTAGTAGCAGAGCTGAAAGGACCTAACGGCCTGGAGGGAAAAAGATGAGTAGTAATTAGTTGTGACAATGGAAATAAATTGAGGAATTCTGAAGTTGCTTTTGTTTCCAGGTTGCTTCCTGTGAGTGCCCACAGTGGACCATGGGGAATGGAAAATACACGCTTGTTTAGTGTAGATTATCTTCCATATTTTGGGGGGTAGACTAGTCTGAAATGGTTGGTGTGCGTTCTGGGACCGTAGAAGGTGCTGTAAGATTTGGGGGAGAGTTATAGTATTAAAAGAGATGGTGAGGATGGAAGGGCTATTTTTTGAAGTATTTCTATTATGTGTGAGTTTTTTTCTTACCCCCGATAAAAAAAATCTTATAAAAGAAGCATATTAATCACTGCTAGGAGCCATTGCATTTCCCACCAAATAGGCCAAATAATTCTTCCTTTCAAGTTACTGTGAAAATTGCAATCTAATGAATAATAATAATAATAATAATGGCATTTATTAAGTGCTTACTGTGTGCAAAGCACTGTTCTAAGCGCTGGGGGAGATGCAAGGTGAGCAGATTGTCCCACAGGGGGCTCACAGTCTTCATCCCCATTTTACAGATGAGGGAACTGAGGCTCAGAGAAGTGAAGTGACTTGCCCAAAGTCACACAGCTGACAAGTGGCGGAGCTGGGATTTGAACCCATGACCTCTGACTCCTAAGCTCGGGCTCTTTCCATTAAGCCACGCTGAAAAAATACCTCTTGGCTAAAGGTCCAGAAGTTGCCCTTCCAGTCCATTACAATATAATGTATGGTAAGTTCCATAACTACAGCCATCTATTTAAAGTTTGTTGGGTTTTCCCAAACTGTGGAAGTGTTGTTTCGCCTGAGCCTGTATCCTCATGCTTTTCACAGCGTGATAGGGCAGCATTTCGTGACCGCAATTCTGATTTTGTGCCTTTGGCCGAGACTAGAACAAAGGTGAGTCTTGCCGACTTGATTTAAATTCTACAGAAATATTAATGTTCACACAAGAAGTTATTTAATAAGCCAGTCCACAAGCAGATTATTTTCTGAGGTAATAGAATAGTAAGAAACTGGGCAGTTGTTCAAAAATGGGGATTGACTTCAGTGCTTGTTTATGATTCCTACCATTGGTGCCTGGCAAAACCAAATAACACAAAATGCAGGACAGAATCAAGCGTCCTGTTTCCCAGGTCTAAAATACCCTCTAGGAGACTACAAAAATTCAAAATTCGAAGAATTTCCCTCACTACAAAGCCAAAGTGGTGATCACCCTTATAAAGTTTCTCATTCCCTGTGAAAAAAGAAAATGTAAGGCCTGGGAACATTTTTTTTTTCCTGAAATGACTCAGATTGATATAGAAATGTCCTTAGGGGATCATATGCTGATGACTAGGCCAGGAATATTGGATCAAAGATTGAAGACTGCCCAGAAGAACTTCCTATTGATAGTGAGATCATCCTGTAAATATGACATCGTGAAAATTGAGCCTTCCACTTTGGAAGCACCAGGTCTAAAATCCAAACTCGATTTATAGCTGTGGGGAAAAAGTGATTTAATGAAACAGCTGAATGATATTCAATCAATCCATCAATCACTCAATTGTATTTGAAAGCTTACTGTTTGCAGAGCACTTGGTAGATTATGAAATAGCAGAGTTGGTGGAGGCATTCCTTGCCCACAATGAATTATAGACTAGATGGGGAGAGACTTTAATCTAAATAAATTGAATTACAGATGTGGATATTAGTGCTGTAGGATGAGGAAGGGGTGAATAAAGGGAACAAATTAGGATGATGCAGAAGGGAGTGGGAAAAACTAAACTGGTTTCTCTCCTATTTGTCTCAAATCAACCTCAGTGGAATCACACGTGAGCAATGGAAATTCTTCCATAAACTGCTTTATTTTTGGCCGCTAAATGGACAGATTCTCAGAGCGAGACATTGGATAAGGAGAAAGAGTGAATTACAAACCAAACTAATGAGGAGAGCAGAGCCAGGTAAGGGAAGGCCGGAGCCCTTCAGGCTTCTTTGTTTACATTTTACAAGGAACAGATGTTCCACAACAGCCTTTCAGTGGAGCTATCTGTCCCCGGCTTCCCGCTATGGCGCCATTCTTAAAAAATTTAATAGCAATCTAGGAAGAAATCAGCTAATTTTGGTTAGAATGAACTGCAGAATATGCCAACCCACATCAAGGATGGCAATACCCTTTAAAGAGAATATTTTCTCAAAAATTACCATCTACTATATCACAGTGTTCATTAATGACTGCCATCCCAGATCTATTTTTTTTAAAAAAACTTTGCTTTACAAGGGCTATTGTTCATTTTTTGCAGTTTAGAGTGATAAGAAAGTTGTAGTTTTAATTTCAATCTCTCACTCCGGCTACACGCCTATTGATTGTAGAATGAGGCATAGAACTTTTAATCCTTGAAAATCACTACTCTTTACAGAACAAAATGCTTCGATATCACCTTATACTGTGATGCAAAAACCACTTGAAAGATCTCAAGGTAGAAATTTCCTCTTATGATTCCACCTCCAATATTCAAATATCTGATCAATCTGTGTATTCTTTTTCCATACTGTTACTTATTGAAATTGGAAAACTGACCAGAATACAAAAGGGTTTCTGATTCAGGTAGATAAATGGATTTTAAACTTTTACATATGTAAGCTTTTATGGAGCTAAAAAAGCTACACAGAAAGGAAAGGGGAAATCATCTGGGGAATGGAACAGCTTGCCTTACGAGAATGAAAAGGGCTCTTCAAAATGGAAAGATGAGGGCATTAGAACCACGTATAGAACTGTGAAAGGGGTAGAACATCATCCATCCCTTGAGAAGCAGCAGGGGCTAATGAAAAGAGCTTGCGTCTGGGAGTCAGAAGACTTGTTTTCTATTTTCGACTCCACCGGTTGTCTGCTGTGTGACATTGGGCAAGTCATTTAACTTCTCTGTGCCTCAGTTACCTCATCTGGAAAATGGGGATTAAGACTGTGAGCCCCATGTGGGACATGGGACATGGACTGTTTCCAACCTGGTTAGTGCAATATCTGACACATAGTAAGCAGTTAGCATATACCATTGAAAAAAGGCTAGCCATTCATTCAAGCACATTTATTATCTACTGTGTGCAGAGCACTGTACTAAGCACTTGGGAGAGTACATTATAACAGAGTTGTAGACATGTCCTCTGCCCATCAGGAATTCAGGAGCTTCAGTTAAGAGGGGGAGATAGACAAGAATATAAATAAATTAATTATGGTTATGTACATGTGGGGCTGAGGTTGGGCTGAATAATGGGTACAAATCCAAGTGCAACAGCAATGCAGAAAGGAATGGGAGAAGAGGAAATGAGGACTTGAGAGAGGCCTCTTGGAGGAGATCAATCAATCAATCAATCAATCGTATTTATTGAGCGCTTACTGTGTGCAGAGCACTGTACTAAGCGCTTGGGAAGTACAAGTTGGCAACATATAGAGACGGTCCCTACCCAACAGTGGGCTCACAGTCTAGAAGGGGGAGACAGAGAACAAAACCAAACATATTAATAAAATAAAATAAACAGAATAGATATGTACAAGTAAAATAAATAGAGTAATAAATATGTACAGACATATATACATATATACAGGTGCCCTTTTAATAAGGCTTCCGTGGTGGGGAGAGTGATCGTCTGTCGGCTAAGAAGCTAGAGAGAGTTCCAGGTCAGAGACAGGAGGTGGGCAAGGAGTCAATGGTGAGTTAGACGTGATCTAGTTAGAGTGAGAAGGTTAGTGTTAGAGGGTTAGAGTGCAGGTTGAGTTGTAGTAGAAGATCAGAGAGTTAAAATAGGGGGCGGCAAGGTGTTTTAAAAACAGTGATAAGGAGTTTCTGTTTGAAGCAGGGTGGATGGGCAACCACTGGATGTTCTTGAAGAGTGGAGAAACATGGATGAAACCGTTTTATAGAAAAATGATCCAGGCAGCAGAGTGAAGGGTGGAATGAAGCGGGGAGAGATAGGAAGCTGGGAGGTCAGCAAGGAGGCATATGCAGTAGTCAAGGCAGGATAGAATAAGTGCTTGATTAACGTGGTAGTGGTTTCAATACCCAGCGCTTAGAACAGTGCTTTGCACATAGTAAGCACTTAACAAATGCCATCATTATTATTATAGAGAGGAAAGGGTAGATTTTAGTGATGTTGTAAAGGTTGAACCTAAAGGATTTAGTGGCAGATTGAATATGTGGGTTGAATGAGAGAGATGAATTGAGGGTAACACCAACATTATGGGCTTGTGGGACAGGGAGTTTGGTGGTGCTGTCTACAGGGATGGGAAAATCAGGGTTTGGGAGGAAAGATGAGGAGTTCCACTTGAGGTGTCGTTAGGACATCCAGGTAGAGATACCCAGAAGGCAGGAGAAAATATGAGACTGCAGAGAAGGAGGGAGATCAGGGCTGGAGGTGTTGACTTGGGAATCATCCGCATAGAGATGGTAGTTGAAGCCATGGGAGAGAATGACTTCTCCAAGGTAGTGGGTGTAGATGGAGAATAGAAAGAGACCCAGAATTTAGCCTTTGGGGATTCTCACACTTAGGGGGTGGCAGGCAGAGGAGGAGCCTGTGGTGGAGACTGAGAATGAGTGGCTTAGACAGATAGCAGGGAGATCCAGGAGATCTGTGTCAGTGAAGTCAAGGTTGGATTACGTTGTCATCCTGGGACTCATGCTAAGCAGACTGGCCTTGGACCAGAATGCTCACTCCATCGGATTTGTGCTTGTGGACCCAAATACTGTCACAAATGCTGGCCAAAGTTGAATTTCCAGCCCCTCTTCTCAAGGTCCTGTGTGATTTAAGTCCTAAATGAAACTTAGCGTAGAAATTTGAAAATATTCTTTCACTCAGTCGTATTTATTGAGCACTTACTGTGTGCAGAGCACTGTACTCCTGGGGCTTTTCCCATAACAATGCCAGTGAATGGGCCTCCTCTGTGGATTCTTGACTAAGATCTTCTCCCTCACATCCTCAAAGTGAATAGCAGCCCACAACAGGTGAGAGCACAGGGTTAGCTAAGCTTTCTGAGCAAGTTTGTGCTCTCTGCCTGGGGTAACATCAACTGAAAACTTTGGTTTCCTATAATTTTGGTTTCCTAAAAATTGGAAAAATAAACGATAAATACTATTTTCTAGGAGAGTTTTCTTATCTAGGGAATTAGAAAATTAACTGTTGGCTTCAGCATCCTTCAGAATAGCAGAGCTTGATCATCAAATCATCAATCATTCTGGTGGCGGTTGAAGTGGGGCTAACCAAGATGATCCATTAACAATTCAAACATGTTTTTTTTTCCAGGAGTTTTACTGAGCGGGTAAAAATTTGCCCAACTCTTTAATGGGATGAAGAGCATACAGTTAGTTTTGAGCTATAAACCTTTAGCGCTGTTCCAGTAGAATGGGCGGGTCGTATGGGACTCTTACCTGGGAGATGGCTCTAATGTCATCATCCACAGCCATCATAATATTACATATTATATGGTGGGAGTCCTGAAAAATCCATTAGCTCTGGGGCCAAAATAAGAGTGAATGCAGCCCTCCCTCTTGGTGCTACATCATGCCCCCAAATTTGGGAACCCATGTTAAACATGACTTATGCTTAGTATGATGCTTGCAAAGAGTTAGCACATAAATTGACAATAAATAAGGTTGCCTTCTAGATCTACCAAATACAGATTACCAACTAATTGTGCTTGGGTGACATCACTTTGCCATGAAGAAAGAAAAACAACTAAAAGTTTTGGAAATTGTCATAGACCTTAGGTTGCTTTGATGGGGTAAAATGTTGTCGAAATCCCAGATGTCTCTTTAATCCTAAGCAAGCTTGTACCCTAGACTTCCTAAACAGTAAGGCTTGCAGTTTGTAAGTTCAGTGTGGGGTGACAAAAGTTGTTCCAATGTCGGAATTGCATCAGTCTCACTTTCACCTTGACCAACATTTGGGTTAGGGTAGCTCATCATATGATAAAATACAATTTGGGTAATTCTGGTTTATTCAAACTAACCCATAATTCAAATTGCTTCCCTCAGCCATCTAGATTCTCTAATGGTAACAAAAATGTCACAAGCTCAAATTCCAAATTAACCCTACATTTATTCAGGGTTCAAATTAACCCTGAATTTATTATTCCCTGGGGTCTGGACTTGGATTTTGTAGAATATAGATGATGATGATAATAATAGTAGTGGTATTTGTTCAATGCAAACTGTGTGTCAGACACTTTTCTAAGCGCTGGAGTAGATACAAGACATTCAGGTGAGACATAGCGCCGGTCTCACACAGGGCTCACAATCTAAGTAGGCGGGAGAACAGGTGTTGAATCCCTAGTTTAGAGATGAGGTAACGGACACAGAGAAGTTAAGTGGCTTGCCCAAGAAAACACAACAGGTTCATGATGAATCCCGGATTAGAACCCAGGTCCTTGGACTCCCGGGCCCATCCTCTTTCCATTAGGTCACACCACTCAGGTCGTCTGCTCTCCAGCTCTGTTTTCTTTGGGAAAGAATGACTTACACATCTGTGGGTAGCCAGGTCATCTTGTGTACACCTTCACTGAGGCAACTTTTCCAACACGGCTGGAGTCTGGGACACCGGACAGTCAGGATTCCAAGTTGTAGTCTTTAGTGACAAACTGGGAGCTATCTCCAGACATCTTCCAAATCCAGTTTGAGATATATTTTTTAAAAAGTTCAGTCATTTCCCCCATTGCGCATCTTTGTTCTACTACATGTAAGCTTGAGAAATTAACTAATCATTAAATGAAGTATGGAAGGTTTCAACGAATGCCACTCTTTCGTTCACATTTGTATTAACAGGAGCCTCTTCGAACCTTCCTTTCTGTCTTCGTCTGGTTTCTTTGTTTTTTAAAATTTCTTTAGCTAAAATCCATACCTCCCTTTGCTGTGATATTATAATGACACCATACCTCAGCGCCTCTCCTCCTACTGCTTAAAACACCTAGATAATCTGAGGTAACGAAGAAATCCGCAGTTACAGAACAGGGCAGAAAGTTACTCTCTGAGAATATATTATGAAAACAAGCATTTTCATCCTGCTTGTTCTATCTTGGGACTGATTTGCAGGCATCTATCACTCCGGTGGAAGCAAGCCCTCTAATTACCTTGAACTCTGAAACTTGTGTGTCCTTTGTGGTAGTATTGTCCTGCAATGAGTTCCATCCAATGATGTAGTCTGTGCATCTAGAGATCCGGCTAGTGTTGCCTCTTAATAATTTTACTAGCTGGCCCGACTCAAACTCTTCTGGCCCTCTGCCAACCATCTGGTGACCAAATTAGATCACTGTTCAGATTAGAAGTATCCCCCTTTCTGGTTTTTGCCTTCACTTTATTTCTCCTTCAGGACAAGGAGAAATATGTCAATCGTTTGTGAGCGACTCATGCTCAGAGCGGGCTTGGAATCCAGTTCCCGCTAGCCCGTGGGGCAAATGAAATAGTGGTGTAGTTTTCCTGCTTCCAGCCTTGCCCACTGATAAATGATTTACAGACATTGACACCAGAGGCATGGAAAGGAATAGTTCTTGGAAAGCAGTGGTTTGAGAAAAACTGGCCCGTCACTGCTGATGAAACTGATTTTGACATTTGGTATTCATCCGTCAGCCCCACAGAACTTATGTGTACATCAGCATAGCTCAGTGGAAAGATCCTGGGACTGGGAGTTGGAGGACTTGGGTTCTAGTCTCAATTCTGCCACTTGCCTGCTGTGTGACTTTGGGCAGGTCACGTAACTTCTCTGTGCCTCAGTTCCCTCCTTGGCAAAAATGGGGATTCAATAACCGTTCGCTGTCCTATTTAGACTGTGAGCCCTATTTGGGACCTGATGATCTTTCATCTACCCCAGCCCTTAGTACAGAGTTTGGTACACAGTAAGCACTTAACAAGTACCACAGTTATTGTTGTTATTATTATTATTTGTAAATTATTTATTTCTATTGATGTCCCTCTCCCCCTCTAGACTCTAAGCTCGTTGTGGGCAGGGTATTTGTTTACCAACTCTTGTAATATACTCGCTCAAGTGCTTAGTACAGAGCTCTGTACACAGTAAATAATAAATACAATTGATTGGTTGATTGATTGAAAAGCTCTATAGAAGAAGCTGGTTGATGGAGCTTGTGAATTTCACTTAGGTTAGCTGGAAGACTGAGTTGCATTGTCCAGAATCTGGTTTTCTAACTTGGGTATAAATGATCCAACATTATTGAAAATAGTATAGGACTGGCAAGTCAGGAGTCCTGGGCTCTAATCTTAGATCCACCACTTGCCTTCTGTGTGACTTTGGGCAAGACACTTTCCTTCTCTGCGCCTCAGTTCTCTTAGTTCTCTCATATCTAAAATTATGTGTCTTTTCTTCCTCTGGTCTGGTCTGATTATCTTTACTTAAACCCATGTATTCAGTGTCACCAAACCCTGTCAGGTCTACCTCCACAACATTGCTAAAACCCACCCCTTCCTCTCCATCCAAATTGCTACCATGTTGATCCGAGCACTTATCACGTCCCACCTCGACTACTGCATCTGCCTCCTCACTGACCTCCTGGCCTCCTATCTCTCCCCGCTTCTGTCCATACTTGACTCTGCTGCATGGATCATTTTTCTAAAAGAAAGTTCAGTCCTAGTCTCCCCATTCCTCAAGACCCTCCATTGGCTGCCCATCCACCTCTGCATCTGACAGAAACTCCTTACCATCAACTTTAAAGCACTCAATCGGGTCGCCCCATCCAACCTCTCTTCACTGATCTCCTAGTATGGTCCACCACTCACACTCTGCTTCCTTAGCGCCGCTTACTCATTGTGCCCTGATCTCATCTATCTTGCCGCTGACCCCTTTCCCACATCCTCCCCATAGCCTGCAACTCTCTCCCCCTCCATATATGCCAGACCACCATACTCTCCATCTTCAAAGCATTACTAAGGTCATTATCCACCAAGAGGCCTTCCCCTGATTAAACCCTCTTTTCCCCAGCTCGCTCTCCCTTCTGCATCATCTCTGCACCTCAGTCTGTAACTTTTGGACACTTGATATTCACCCCAGCCTCAACCCCACAGCATTTATGCTCATTCAGTCATATTTATTGAGTGCTTATTGTGCACGTAGCACTGTACTACGCTCTTGTGCATATATCTTTAAATTATATAGTATGTTTTTTATTTAATAATAATAATAATAATGATGATGGCATTTATTAAGCGCTTACTATGTGTAAAGCACTGTTCTAAGTGCTGGGGTGGTTACAAGGTGATCAGGTTGCCCCACAGAGGGCTTACAGTCAATCCCCATTTTACAGATGAGGGAACTGAGGCACAGTGAAGTGAAGTGACTTGCCCAAAGTCACACAGCTGACAATTGGTGGACCCGGGATTCGAACCCATGACCTCTGACTCCAAAGCCCGTGCTCTTTCCACTGAGCCACACTGCTTCTCTATATTATTCAATTAATAATATAATTGTTTATATTAATGTCTGTCTCCCTCTCTAGACTGTAAGCTCATTATAACTAATTCTGTTATATTATACTGTCCCAAGCATTCTTCATTCATTCATTCAATCGTATTTATTGAGAGCTTACTGTGTGCAGAGCACTGTACTAAGCACTTGGGAAGTACATTCTTCACATAGTAAGTGCTCAGTAAATACCAATGACTTATTAAACCTCAGCTTTTGGCACATAGTAAGCACTTAACAAATGCAACAATTATTATTTTTATTATTCATTGCCCCAACTGAAGCCCAAACCTGACAGCTCCCCTATGTCTAGCTCATCCAGAATGTGCTTGGACATTTAGAAACCATTGTTTGCAGATGAACATTGTACAGAAAAGGAATGAAACAAGACCTTCTTGAAACTCCCCCAAAGAGCCAAAGAGTTTGCTTTCAGATATGTGAGTTAATACAAGTTCAGTTGTGACCTTTCTTAAGGATATTCTTAAAAATGAGGTCACCCTTGGCTAAGTCCCTGGAGCTTTAAAAACACAGCTCTATTAGCTGGATTATTCTGCATTACAAATAAACTATTGAGCTGACACTTTAAGAAAAGACTATACGCTGTTTTACTTCAACCCATATGTACAGTTCAGAAGGTCAGGCATTACCACAGTATCTCTCCTGTTATTTTAGGGTTCCCCTGTGTTTTGTTTGGCCACATTTACATGGCATTTGGTTTCAGTTATTTTTTCCATGAGTTTGGCATTTAGGAGCAAAAGAGACACATTTCAAGAAAAATCCAACAAGTTGTAAAGTTCATGAAGATTGAGGGTTGTGATCTGTTTGATCGCATTTGGACAGAAACACACATATTCTTTCATTTAAAGGTCAGTGGCTGTTTAACTTAAATATAATGAATCTGAGTTATGGAAAAACGAAGGCAATCCAGCGTCTAGCTTGCATTGTTTTCGCATTGTGTTTCCTGAAGGGTATTTCTCAGTTACATCTGAAATGAGCTTGTCCATGATTGTCGTCAGGACTCAAATTGAGGGAGAAGAGAGGGAGCATGGGTTACACTGTTGAAATGAGTAATGATTAATAAATACTAAGAAATCATTAATAATAATAATGATAATAATTGTGGTATTTGTGTGCTTACTACATGCCAAGAACTGCACTAAGCACTGGAGTAGATACAAGGTAATCGGGTTGGACACAGTCCCTGTCCCACATGAGGCTCATGGTCTGAATCCCCATTTTACAGCTGAGGTAACTGAGGCCCAGAGAAGTTGTGAGACAGACATTAATATAAATAAATAAATTACGGATGTGTACAAATGTGCTGTGGTTCTGGGAAGGGGGGGTGAATAAAGGGGGCAAGTCAGGGTGATGCAGAAAGGAGTGGGGTACAGTGAGAAGGTTAGCATTAACAGAGTGGGTTAGGTTGTAGTAATAATTGATGGCATTTATTAAGCGCTTATTATGTGCAAAGCACTGTTCTTACCATTGGGAAGGTTACAAGGTGATCAGGTTATCCCAAAGGGAGGCTCTCAGTCTTCATCCCCATTTTACAGACGATGTAACTGGGGCCCAGAGAAGTGAAGTGACTTGCCCAAAGTCACAGAGCTGACAACTGGTGGAGCCAGAATTTGAACCCATGACCTCTGACTCCAAAGCCCAGGCTCTTTCCAGTGAGCCATGCTGTAACTAAGTGAGGGTAAGGTGATTGAGTGCTTTAAATTCAATGGTGAAGAGTTTCTGTTCGATGCAGAGGTGGATGGGCAGCCAAAGAAGTTTCTTGAGAAGTGGGGAAACATTTCCTGAACGTTTCTGTAGAAAAATGATCTGGGCAGCAGAATGAAGTATGGACTGGAGGGGGACACACAGGAACCTGGGAGGTCAGCAAGGAAGCTGGTACAATAATCAAGGCGGAATAGGATAAATGATTGTATTAACATCGTAGCAGTTTGGATGGAGAGGAAAGGGCGGATTTTAGCTATGTTGTGAAGGTAGGATCGAAAGGATTTAATGATGGATTGAACATATGGGTTAACACCAAGGTCCTGGGCTTGTGAGACAGGAAGGATGGTGATGCTGTCTACAGTGAGTGGGTGGAGATGGAGAATAGAAGGGGACCCAGAGCTGAACCTTGAGGGACACCCACATTTAGGGGGTGGGAGGCAGAGGAGGAGCCCATGAAAGAGACTGAGAATGAGCAGCCAGAGAAATAAGAGGAGAATCAGGAGAAGGCAGTGTTAGTGAAGCCAAGGTTGGAAACTTTTTCCAGGAGAATGGGGTGGTCAACAGTGTCAAAGGCAGCCGAGAGTCGAGGAGGATTAGGATGGAGTAGAGGCTTTTGGATTTGGCAAGAAGGAGATCATTGGTGACCTTTGAGATGGTGGTTTCTGTGGAGTAAGGGATGGAAGCCAGATTGGAGGAAGAATGGTAGGAGGGAGATGGGATGATAACTGGAGGGAACCATGGGGTCAAAGGAGTGGTTTTTTTAGGATAGGGGAGGCATGGGCATGTTTGAAAGTGGTGGGGAAGAAGGCATAAGAGAGCGAACAGTTGAAGATGACTGTAAGGAGGGAAGAAGCGAGGAGGCAAGTGTTTTGATAAGGTGCGAAGGAATGGAATCAGATGTGCATGTGAAGGGGGTGGATTTCTAGAGAAGTCAGGTGATCTCCTACTTCGCACCATCACTAAAATCTGCCCTTTCCTCTCCATCCGAACTGCTACCACGTTAATACAATCACTCATCCTATCCCACCTGGATAGGATTGCATTAGCCTTCTTGCTGACCTCCCTGCTTGCTGTCTCTCGCCACTCCAGTCCATACTTCACACTGCTGCCCGGATCATTTTTCGGCAAAAACTTTGAGGACATGTCACCCCACTTCTCAAAAAACTCCAGGGGTTGCCCATCCACCTCCACATCAAACAAAAACTCCTCACCATTAGCTTTAAAGCACTCCACTACCTTGCCCCCTCCTACCTCACCTTGCTTCTCTCCTACAACCAAACCCGCACACTTTGCTCCTCTAGTGCTAACCTTCTCACTGTGCCTCCATCTCGCCTGTTTCACCGGCGACCCCTTGTCCACATCCTGCCGCTGGCCTGGAAAGCCCTTCCTCCTCAAATCCAACAGACAATTACTGTCCCCCCTCTTTAAAGCCTTATTGAAGGTACATCTCCTTCAAGTGGCCTTCCCAGACTGAGACCCACTTTTCCTTAGCTCCCACTCCCTTCTGGGTCACCCTGACTTGCTCCCTTTGTTCTTCCTCCCACCCAGCCCACAGCTCTTTTGTACATATCTGTAATTTTATTTATTTGTATCGAGGTCTGTCTCCCCCTATCCCAGATAATAATAATAATGGTATTTGTTAAGCGCTTACTATGTGCAAAGACTGTTCTAAACACTGGGGAAGCTACAAGGTGATCAGGTTGTCCCACGGGGGGCTCACAGTTTTAATCCCCATTTTACAGATGAGGTAACTGAGGCCCAGAGAAGTGAAGTGACTTGCCCAAAATCACACAGCTGACAGTTGGCGGATCTGGGATTTGAACCCATGACCTCTGACTCCAAGCCCGGGATCTTTCCACTGAGCCACGCTACTTCTCAAAATACAACTCCTGCGTTAGCCGGGAATCGAACCCGGGTCAACTGCTTGGAAGGCAGCTATGCTAACCGCTATACAACCAACTGAGAACTCATTGTGGACTAGGAACATAGCTGTTGATTGTACTCTCCCAAGTGCATGCTTAGTACAGTGCTCTGCACACAGTAAGTGCTCAGCAAATATGATTGAATGAATGAATAGAGATAGCGCTGGAAAACATGGGAGAATTGAAGAGGGGGCAGGAGCAGGGAGGGACTGGCTTGGGGCAAGGGAGAGTTTAGGGATTTCATGCCTGATAGAGTCAATTTTCTTAATAAAGTAAGTGGCCAGGCATTGGGGGCAAGGGATGGAGAAGGCGAGAGGGCAGGAGGTTTGAGGAGGGAGTTAAATATCTGGAACAACTGGCAGGGGTGATCGGCATGGGTGTCAGTAAGGGTGTAGAAATAATTTTGCCGGGCACAGTTGAGGGCAGAGTAAAAACACACAAAGATAAACTTGAAGTGGACGAAGTCAGCCTGTTGTCTAGATATCTGCCAGCAGCACTACGGGGCTTGTGCACAAGAGTGAAGGAGGAGGACAGTGGTGGTCAAACAGTCATTAGAGGCATACCCCAGGTTACAGGCATCCCACGATAAATAAAACTCAGGGATGCAAATGGTATTAAATCATTCCTTACCCCGGTTCACAACCAACCTCAAGTCACGGCCACCCTATGATACAACCACCCAACCAATATAATTCATATTGCTCTATGTTTTACCTCATGTAAAAGCCCTACCTCTCTGGAGTTCTGAGCAAGCACTTCAGGAATGTAAATCCCTCCTTGTGTTTCCCCTCAGTCTGGGTTGAGATTAGGCAGTCAGCGATGAAGAGATCTTGGAGGAAGCTCTGCTCACAGGTTTTGTCATATTTTCAAGCTATTGAAGAGACCCCTGAAAAGATGATCAAAGGAGTTGTTAAAGTGGGGTAGCAACTTCATTTAGAAATGGGTACTGCAGATGCGGGTGAGTTAGTTTTGTCTCATTCAGAGGAATTGTTGTCTAATGAGGGTCTCGTGGAACTTCAACCAATAGTGTTTGTATCAACTATTGTGAACTATTGGGAACACTATTGTGGATAGAGCACTGCACTGAGCACCTGGGAAAATGCACTAGCATTCAATGACACAGTGATGACACAATGCCTACCCTCAAGGTATTGATAAGCCAGTTCATCAGTACACTATGCCAAAGCAGATGAAGAAATAATAGTGGGTCTTTCCTCCGGCTAAGATTTTGGGATTAAGAAATCTTGCATTCATTTTCAAAAAAGGGGATGCATTTTTAAGAAGACCCTGAAGGAGAGCAGGAAGTTCAAAGATGCACAGAGGTGTTTGACAGTCAAGCTGCTACGGGGTGCTTTATTAAGGAAAGAGGATGGATGATCAACTTTAGTTGAAAAACCACGGCCACAGTCATCAGAAGCTTCTTCTTCTGCAGCCTCTTGTAACAAAATGTAAGCATATTGCAAGTCTTCATAGAGTTAATATTATGATGGGTCATGTTTGGAATTACTTTAGCAAAGATTGAACCATAGTTTAGTAAGGTTTCACACTTCAGCATATAGCCCATAGTAATTCATATTATTTTTGCAGAGTTTTTGGAATGGATCGTGGGCAGGGGATGTGTCTACCAACTCTGTTATAATGCTACATTGTACTCTCCCAATAATAATAATAATAAAGGCATTTATTAAGCGCTTACTAATCCCAAGTGATTAGTACAGTGTTCTGCAGACAGTAAGTGCTAAATAAATACGATTGACTGGCTACCTGGCTGACTGACTCCACCCAGTAAGCACTAAATAAAAATGACTGGTTGAATGGATCCTAATTTATAACATGTAAGTCTAGAAGAAACATGCCCCATGATGCAGCCATTCATGATATGACCACATTTTCAAGTAACAAATTGGGGGCTTGCCTGTGCTCTGAAGGCATATCCAAGATGTAAACATTGGCAGCTGGGTTTCTGAAGGCTTGGTGTGCAGGGTGAGTGGGTTGTGTACAGTCATTCCTAAAACCCTAGGTCCGAGTATGTCCTTTGTATTATGGCATACTTGGCCTATTGAACCCAGGAGATGAGTGGGAAAAATGAACAAGCACAGCATCGTAAGAACAATTCCCAATTTGCAAGTAATTGGCCTCCCCTGGAATTTTATATTTTGCTCATGTTTAGTCACCTTATTGGATAGAAAGTTTCGCTCGTACTTAATTTCTGTCTGGGGAAATGTCTTTACCAAACTCAGAGGACGGATGATCCAATTTCCTGGATTCTAACTCGTTTCATCTGTGCCACTTTGCACAGCCTGAGGCAAGTATTATAACTTCCCCAAGACTTAGTTTTCCCACCTATAAAGTGGGTATAATAATATCTACCTCACAGATGTAATGCAAAGCTTAATTACTATAAAAGGGTTTTATGTGGCTGATGGAGACTGGCATTCTTCAGGCCACCCAGGTTTCACCCCTGTGGTAAAATCTCCCTAGCTTATGTTGGAGAGAGACAAGAGCACTGCTAAGCTTTGGTTGCATTCCAAATCCTCTCACTGTCTGCATTACATACAGGGCAGTGCCAGATTTGAATTCGGCATACACTAATACTCGAGAGAAAATTCCCACAAATACCATGTAATCAAAGAATAAACGATACTATTTAGGTATTTATAAAATTATTTAGTAGGCATATGTACCCAAAAGAAAACATTAAACAGAAACAGTGACATCTGATATCTACTTAGTCTAATAAGGAGAACTAATTTCTGCCCATGAACCATTTATAGGAATTTCATGTTTTCCCACTGTCTCTTCTGCCTCCCTCTCTTGTTTGCCATGCCTCTCCCTCATTGCTCACTATTTCTCCTCTCCTTCCCTGCCTCTTCTAAACTCCGTCTATCGGTTTTCCCATCTCTGCCCTATGTCTTCCCAGTTTTCCCCAACTGCCTCTACTCCATAACTCAATCACCGCTCATAGCCATGCCTCCCTTTCCCTTTCTGTCTTTCCTATCTCTCTCCAGGCTCTCTCCAACATCTGCCATCATCATCATCTGCCATCAAGCTCTTAGTACAGTGCTCTGCACACAGTAAGCGCTCAATAAATACGATTGATGATGATGATGATGATGCCATTCACCCATTATGACTGGGTAGAACTAATGCAGTGGTGGAGCTTGGTTCCATTAGGGTCCATTTCATCTTTTACCAGTCCTCACTGCCACTTTGGTGTGGATCAGGGCGGACAATAACACCATCAGAAGGCTCTGTACAGAGTAAGGTTTTACTCAATCATATTTATTGAGTGCTTACTATCTGCAGAGCCCTCTCTTGAGAACTTGGAGCAGTACTGTAGAGTGAGTGGACATGATCCCTACCCTCAAGAAGCTTATAATCTATCTGGGGAGACATATTAAAATCAATTACAGGTAATGGGAAGCAATAGAATATAGTTGGGAAGCAGAGTGGCCTAGTGGTTAGAGCCCGGCCTTGGGACTCAGAGGCTGTGGGTTCTAATCCTGGTTCCGCCACCTGTCAGCTGTGTGACTTTGGGCAAGTCACTTCACTTCTCTGGGCCTCAGTTCCCTCATCTGGAAAATGGGGATGAAGCCTGTGAGCCCCCCGTGGGACAACCTGGTCAACTTGTAACCTCCCCAGCACCTAGAACAGTGCTTGGCACATAGTAAGCGCTTAACAAATGCCATCATTATTATTATTATAAGTGCTAGGGGTGGGATTATGCTTATGGATTCAAGTGGAAGTCAAAGGACCTGGATTCTAATCCTGACTCTGCCAGTTGTCTGCTGTGTGACTTTGGGCAAGTCGTTTACCTTATCTGTGCCTCAGTTACCTCATCTGTACAATGGGGATTAAGATTATGAGCCCATGTGGGACATGGACTGTGTCCAACCTGATTGTCTTTTATCTACCCCAAAATTTAGTACAGTAAGCACTTAAATACCATTTAAAAAGTGCATAGGTGACATAAATGGAAGGGAACAGGGTGAGAAGATAAAGCTTCCTGGAGGAGATATGATTTTAGTTGAACTTTGACGATAAGGAGAGTCTGTCAGAAATGAAGGGGGAGGGATTTCCAGGCACGAGGGAGGACATGAGCAGGGGGTTGATGGTGAAAGAGATGAGATCAAGGCACAAAATGAGGAGGTAGGGGTTAGAGGAGAGAAGTGTGTGGGCTTAGGTTGTGGGAGAGGATCTAAGATAGGTCAGGAGGAAAAAGCTGAATGGCTGCGTTAAAGCCAGTGGTGATGAGTTTCTGATTGATGTGGGGACAGTATTTTAGAAAAACGATTTGGACAGCAAAGTGAAGTACGGAATGGTGAAGGGCAGGAGGCGGGGAGAGCAATGAGAAGGGTGATGCGATAGTCAATATGGGATATGTCAAGTAATAATTGTGATATTTGTTAAGGGCTTACTATGTGCTAAGCATTACACCAAGAAACTCAGTCATCATTAATGCTTATGTGGAGAATTCTTTAGTTCTTGTTGCTCAGGGACCAGAGGTCCAGTCTAAGGGGTCTAAGCTTTGATTGTTGTATGTCTTTAGTGTGGTCTTGCTTTTCTTGCACTCTCCCTGACTTTGCTGTTGCTGGAGGTCTTGGGTTGAAATAGAACCATCCCTCAGTCAAGACTCTCGGTTGGCTTATTGAAGAATTGGCCAAACCACATAGCCCAGGTGCTTTGGAAATCACTCCATCTAAGTTCTTCTTTAATCTGAAAGCATGCTCCCTAGGCCATGTAAAACACACACTGCCAAACTGAAATCACTTCAGGAATCAAGACTTGGAAAAGAGATGCACTGAAAAAGGTGGGAGGGGAGTCCTCAGGGTTTCACGTATACATCCACATCCTGTAAGCCGTCAAATAGTCCATTCTTTCCACTAACCGACGCAACCCCAGTCTACAGACTGTCCTAATACTTACCAGGATGGTAGTCTGTGAGGAGGGCTTAGCTCAAGTGCCAGAGGAAAATGCAGTTTCGACAGAAATGAATCTCTTGGCCACATCTCCGGCTTCCTTCAGTAAAAGTTCCAAAGGGAGGAAGGGAAGTGGGATTAATACTGCTGTTGGGAATTCTTCCCTTGAGAAAGATGGATTTCTGCTTTCCCCCAGATTTAACAGGAAACCTGCTTTCCCCCGATTTACCTTTTATCCTTGTGGCAGAAATGCTGGTTTACGTCTCTGGTTGGTGGGGTGTAGATACGTGTCAGGGAAACAGAGTCCATTATGAAAGGCTGCCTATGAAGAAACAAAAGATCAAGCAATCAAGAAAGTGTATTTGTTGCACACCCACTTTGTGCAGAGCACTGAGCTTGAAAGAATACAAAAATGCAGGAGTTAGTTAATATGATTTTTAGACTGTGAGCCCACTGTTTTTAGACTGTGAGCCCACTGTTGGGTAGGGACTGTCTCTATATGTTGCCAATTTGTACTTCCCAAGCGCTTAGTACAGTGCTCTGCACATAGTAAGCGCTCAATAAATACGATTGATGATGATGATGATCCCTGCCCTTAAAGGTTCTACTGAGATAGAGCACCAGCCTGGGAGTCAAAAGGACCTGGGTTCTAATCCCAGCTCTGTCACTTGTCTGCTGTGTGACCTTGGACAAGAAATTTAATTTCTCTGTGCCTTAGTTTCCTTATTTGTAAAATGGGGATGGGGATTATGAGCCCCATGTGGGACATGGACTGTGTCCAACCTGATTACCTTGTTTCTACCCAGGGCTTAGAACAGCGCCTGGCACACAATAAATGCTTAACAAATACCATAAAAAATAATCCCAGGTCATTTTTACCAAGTGTTTTCTGGCTGCCTGTGGCTGGATTTCGTCAGAGAAGGCAGTTGTGAGGTGGCCACATTTGAAAATTTGAAGCTTTCAAGCTTCCCGCCTTCCCTCCAATTCAGAAGAGGCATCTATATGTTGTTTTCAATGTGAATGAATCATCATCAGAGTTTCTTGAGCAGTGTCTGAGTACATACGGTGCAGAGCATTGTACAGTGTGCACATATCAATCAATTGTATTTACTGAGTGATTACTGTTTGTAAAACACTGTATTAAGCGCTTGGGGGAGTATAAAATAACAGAATTGTTAGATAGGTTCCCTGCCCACAAGGAGTTTGCAGTCCAGAGGGGGAGACAGACATTAAAATAAATTAAGAATACATTCATAAGTGCTGTGGAGCTGAGTGTTGAGTGAATAAAGGGTACAAATCCTAGTGCAAAGGCAATACAGAAGGGAGAAGGAATAGGGGAAATGAGGGCTTAGTCAGGGAAGGCTTCTTGAGGGAGTTGTGCTTTTTATTAAGACTTTGAAATTGGGGAGGGTGATCCTCCGTCAGCTATGAAGGAGGAAGGAGTTCCAAGCCAGAGGCAAGACGTGGGCAAAGGATCGGCAATGAAATAGATGAAACTGAGGAAAAATGAGGAGGTTGGTGTTAGAGGAGCAAAGTGAGCATGCTGGGCTGTAGCTGGAAATCAGCCGGGAAAGATAAAAGGGGGCAAGGTGATAGAGTACTATTAAGCCAGTGGTAGGGAGTTTCTGTTTGAAACAAAAAACACAGTCTCTATCCTCAAGGAGCTGACAATCCTGTAGAGAATGACAATAAAGTGTATTGTCATTTACACCTATGGGACCAGAGAAGAAACAAATCTAAAAGGGATTCACACCCAGGAGGTGAAAATATCCAAAGGCAACTCTTACTTTCTCCCGTCACAAGTGGAGTGAATCAAGGTCCTTTTGAATCCTAAGCACTACTGCTTTTTACCCTTAAGCTTAATGCTTAATGTCTTATTGCCATTTGGAACAAAAATCAGCCAGTTGGGCAGAAAACTTTGCTTTTGAGACCAAAGCGGAGAAAAGCTGTGTTATTCCTGTTACTAAAGGGGTTGTGTTAGTTGAACCGCCTAAGCAAGTGTGATGTTTGTTCTCTAGTATATGTCATGACTAGAATTACTCACATTCCAGGTGATTCATTCATTCATTCATTCAATTGTATTTATTGAGCGCTTACTGTGTGCAGAGCACAGTACTAAGCGCTTGGGAAGTACATGTTGGCAACATATAGAGACGGTCCCTACCCAACAGTGGGCTCACAGTCTAGAAGGGGGAGACACAACAAAACAAAACATATTAACAGAATAAAATAAATAGAATAAATATGTACAAGTAAAATAAATAAATAAATAGAGTAATAAATATGTACAAACATATAGACATATATACAGGTGCTGTGGGGAAGAGAAGGAGGTAAGGCGAGGGGGTTTGGAGAGGGAGAGGAAGGAGAGGGCTCAGTCTGGCTGGGTCTTGGAAGTCCTGTCCTCTGTACTGACACCTGTGGAGATGAAGCCCAAAATAATTTGCCATTTTTTTTCAATGCTAAGGTTTATTTGCTTATTTTCTTGATATTCTATATTTCCCTTTCCTTGATATTCTACTTTGAGGATTTCTCTCTCTCCCTCACTTCCAGCACTTACCAACACGGTGGAAGCCATCACACACACATCTCACCACCTTCCAGTTCCTGAATCTATAGGGCAGGAATCCCTCAAACAAGACATTGCCATCCCAAGGGCCATTACATCAACCAAGACAAGTAGCGCAGGTGAAAGCAAAGATTTTTGTCTTACCAGAAGAGCCAAACTTTCAAACCACCATGCAGGTGGGTGGGTGGGGAGTGGGAGGGGCCAGAGCTGGTCTGGCTCACAAGGGGGTCCCTTGAGGAGATAAGAAACCTGTGGGTCCCTGGGCCAGGCCAAGCCAGTAGGAAGAGTTGGGCCAGTGGGAGCATGGCTGATCTATAATAATAATAATAATTCTGGTATTTGTTAATTGCTTACTATGTGCCAGGCACTGTATTAAGCGCTGTGTGTGGGGGGAGGGGGAAAATGCAAGCAAATCAGGTTGGATACACTTCCTATCCTACACTGGGCTCACAGTCTTAATTCCCATTTTACAGATGAGGTAATTGAGGCACAGAGAAGTGAAGTGCCTTGCCCAAGTCACACATCAGATAAGTGGCAGAGCTGGGATTAGAATCCATGACTTTCTGAAGCAGCGTGGCTCGGTAGGAAAGAGCCCAGGCTTTGGAGTCAGGGGTCATGGGTTCAGATCCCGGCTCTGCCAATTGTCAGCTGTGTGACTTGGGGCAAGTCACTTGACTTCTCTGTGCCTCAGTGACCTCATCTGTAAAATGAGAATTAAGACTGCGAGCCCCACGAGGGACAACTTGATCACCTTGTAACCTCCCCAGTGCTTAGAACAGTGCTTTGCACGTAGTAAGTGCTTAATAAATGCCATTATTATTATTATTATTGTTATTATGACTCCCATGTCTTTGCGCTATCCACTAAGCCATGCTACTTTTCTATCCCTAACTTCCCGTCCCATAATGGGCCAGATGACTCTACAGGTGGTCAAGTGGCTACCTGGTACACTGAGGATGGGCTCTGGGCCACTGTCTTGAGTGGGAGACGACTATTTTAGGGTTATGTCTGCTGCTTTGCAATACGCCTTGAGTGCCCCCAAACAAGTCCAGGGAACCCCATGCACTGTACGGCAGTGGGAGCCCCAATAAGAAGGGCCAGGGACATTCTTGAGCCATGGGCGAGGAAGATCCAGCACACAAAAGAAAAAAAAAATCAATCATACCATATGGTCCTACTGGGGATTATTGTTAATAATTATCATACTTGTTAAGCACTGGGGACGATACAAGTTAATTAGGTTGGACACGGTCCCTGTCCCTTCTGGGGCTCATATTCTCAATCCCCATTTTACAGATGAGGCAACTAAGGCCCAGAGAAGTGAAGTGACTTGCCCAAGGTCACACAGCAGACAGGAGGTGAAGTGGGATAAGAACACAGGTCCTTCTGATTCCCAGGCCTGTCTTTGCGCTATACACTAAATCATGCTGCTTCTCTTCATTCATTCATTCATTCATTCATTCATTCATTCAATCATCATCATCATCATCATCAATCGTATTTATTGAGCGCTTACTGTGTGTAGAGCACTGTACTAAGCGCTTGGGAAGTACAAATTGGCAACATATAGAGACAGTCCCTACCCAACAATGGGCTCACAGTCTAGAAGAGGGAGAAACATGTGGACAGGTGTCAAGTCGTCAGAACAAATAGAATTAAAGCTAAACACACATCATTAACAAAATGAATAGAATAGTAAATATGTACAAAGTAAAATAGAGTAATAAATCTGTACAAACATATATACAGGTGCTGTGGGAAGGGGAAGGAGGTAGGGCGTGGGGGGATGGGGAAGAGGAGAGGAAAAAGGGGACTCAGTCTGGGAAGGCCTCTTGGAGGAGGTGAGCTCTCTGGTCCAGGGTGCCAGGGGTTCAAGCTTACTTTCATCTCTGACAAACCTGTCACCCAAATCACCCTTTCTAGTAACTAAAAATCAGACCTCCCAGCTCTGATCCCAGAGCCTTCCTTGGAGAGAGTAGCGAGACAGAAGGTTAGGGGTGACAAACCCTCAGGTGGGAGTTGGTGATGAAAGGGTGGTATAAGAGAGTGTGATAGCGCTTAGTACAGTGCTCTGCATACAGTAAGTGCTCAGTAAATACGATTGAATGACACGGAGTCAATGATTTCAGTGTCTTAAGGTTACATCTCTTCATGATGATTGGATTATGGTATAGGACAAGCTCTGGCAGAGATCAATTAATATGGGAGCTGACGAATTGTTTTCAGTTTGTCTGGAGACAAAAGATGTATTATTTTCTTTACGCCGGAGACATAAGAAATGAGAGAGGAGGTTACCTAATGGAGATGTGTTTATGTTTGAGAGAGATTGTTGCTCATGTACAGGGTGCGTGACGAGGTAGGTGAATGGGGAATTGAAATGCAGAGTTTCGTATGTTATTTGCTAAGCATAAGTATTTGTCAAATACTGTTCTAGGCTCTGGGTTAGATACAAGTTCATCGGGTTGGACGTAGTCCCTGTCCCGCATGGGGCTCACAGTCTAAGTAGAGGGAGAACAGATATTTAGTCATTTTACAGTTGAGATAGCAGAGACACTGGATTAGGACCCAAATCCTTTGACCCCCAGGTTCGTTCTCTTTCCTCTCCCCCTCGTCCCGCTCTCCATCCCCCCCATCCTACCTCCTTCCCTTCCCCACAGCACCTGTATATATGTTTGTACATATTTATTGCTCTATTTATTTATTTATTTATTTTACTTGTACATATCTATTCTATTTATTTTATTGCGTTAGTATGTTTGGTTTTGTTCTCTGTTTCCCCTTTGAGACTGTGAGCCCACTGTTGGGTAGGGACTGTCTCTATATGTTGCCAACTTGTACTTCCCAAGCGCTTAGTCCAGTGTTCTGCACACAGTACGCGCTCAATAAATACGATTGATTGATTGATTGATTTCCTCTGGGCCATGCTTCTTCCTCTGTTTGGACTTAGTGTTTCTGAGAAATGTCTGAGGCACTACACTACAGGGTAGAGCTATATATTGTCCAGTGTGGGGTCTTGAGCTGAGTCTGTAACCTCAAAAGAAAAATATAGGGATTTCAGTATCTGTGGTCTGGAAGTTGGCCTGTGGTCGGAAGGGCTCAGAGGAGTGTCCTTGGCCAGTAACCTCGGCTCCCTCCAGCTACCTGATGGACTCAAAATAGTCTTTGTGACAAATGCAGCTCTGGGCCCATTCCTAAAATCGCCCAGTTGTTCAGTTTGCTATTTTCTTACAGTGAATTTCTACTGTCTCCAGCCACACAGGAAGGAATAGAGTCCTATCCTTTGTTCTATCCTATTACACTTCCTTTGTGTGTTATGACTGCAATATTGCTTTTAAAATTAGAGCAATTTCTTCTGAGTAAGATCTTGAGGGTATTATTACCTTGGATAGAAGAATGGAGTTCACTAGCTCTTTGGAATATATCCTGAGCTGAAATATAAAGGCTGGTTAGCTACAGCGCTGAAATATGATGATTTAATGTTGGAAATGAGGAACGTTGTCTACCTGAAATACAGTCCTCTAGACCGTAAGCTCACTGTGGTCAGGGAACACATCTACCTATAGTGTACTCTCCCAAGTGCTTAGTACAGTGCTCTGCACACAGTAAGCACTCAGTAAATACTTTTGGTTGATCGAAAGTGTCAGCAGAGCAAAGTCTTCAACTGGAATTGAGTCAGGATATTGGAAGGCCTGAAGTTTTTGGAAAGCATAATATTCCCCCTTCAGAAAAAAAGTTATGTGTTGAAGGATGACCCTGGAAGCTAGAAATTCAGCAGAGATTCAGAGACTCAGCCCGTTCCCTTCAGCGTCCTACCAGATGGCTCAGAAGGGGCCGTGCCAATCCATATAGGACTCAGATCTCCAATTGTTCTGTTTTTCAGTGGGTTCAAATCACCCTGGCCTGCAATTCCTCACTTAGTTTGGCATTTGATTTGCATACTTAAGGGGAGGTTCAGAAAATAAATAATTTCTTGCACCTTTCTTACCCCAGCTAAACCAGGCTGCTGCTGGAGGGGGATTTTAGTTTTATTCTTGGAAATCATTAGCTGGACTTTGGTGTCAGGGAGAAATGTGTCTTGGGCTAAGATAGGATGGATGTGGACAAAGAGTTGAAACATGTTTGTTTGTTCTTGTTGTTGAAACGACTCTTCTGGCTGCGGAGAATGTTTTTATTTGTTTTCTCTGGCCTGCCCAGTCCTGCAAAGGTGTCTGTCTGCCTCTAAAACAGCAATGATTCATCGACACGTGATAACTAGATGCCCTGCTTTCTCCCTACCTGAGGGGAGGAACTCTTGGAGGTGATCGTTGAGGAGAAGGTGGAGGTTTCCTGTAAACCAAGTTTCCTGTGAAGAATCCTGCCCCCCACAAACCGCTTCTAACTCTACCTTTTCTGGAAGTTTTTCCCTACCAAAGCAACACCCCAGCCTTTTACAGGAGTCGCTAGTCCGTAAACCCTGGATAGTGGAAATTTTATTAACTGAAAAACCATCCGGCTTAACTTGGATAGATCTTCCTCATTTTTCATCTCCACATCTGTGCAGCAGCTGCAGATCCCAGGAGCTCAGGCTAATTTGTAGAATTACAGGGGTGTGTGTGTCTGGCAATGAGGAAGCCCTATTAGTGCTGCTCATGTTAAAAATTGTAAGCTTGATGCTTTCCACATGCTTCTGTTTTATTTTGGCTCATCTCAGGCCGATTCCGTAATTAACTCTTTGAATGAATTTGCCCAAACATGGTTTGTCTCATTTTTAACACTTGAGGTGTGGTTTTTAATAAGACATGAGCTGTCCGAGGATTGTGAAACACAATGAAGTGATTCTTGGATGTACGCTACATTGTTTTGGGAAGCGCAGAGATTATTCTAGGTGTTAATTGTATTTATCCTTGGAGGTTTTTCAGAAGTGAGATTTCTGGGGCAGCTTATTATTACATAAACATCATTTTCAATGTTCCAAATACACCCAAGTCCCATTCTTATTTTCTGAGATTACTGAACTCATTTGAATTTTAGGTTTATTAATCATAATTTGCTTTACGCATTCCATAATGAGGAACAAAAGTTTTCTTAGCCCATCTGTTTTATTACTTTTTCCGACTTCATCTTTATTTCCCGCTTTGTGTATGGAATATCTGCTCTCTTTTCTTAAACTGACAGATTACTATTTCATTCGTATTGATGATTCCTTTATAATATCAGTCTGATTTCTAAAACCTTTCCCAATACAGCCATCCTAAGACATCACCGATCCCACATACCCCATCACCTGTCTTAGTTTTGTAAATTCAATTTTACTCTAGCCCTTTGATTTCTGAGATTCCTTTAAGTCCCCCAAGTTGTTCTCCAAACATCTTGCCACTGCCAACTGGAACTCTGACACACTAGACTATATGCTTCTCAAGGGCAGGGTTTGTACCTATTTACTCCATTGTACTCTCACAAGTGCTTAGTATAGTGCTCAGCACATACTGAGTGCTCAGTAAATAGCATTGTTTGACTGGGGGAGTCAGTCGTTCTTCATCTTTCCTTCTTCAGATGACCCTGTGTTTTATCTTCTTCCTCCTGAAACTTCATCTTTCCCTTAATAAGGGATTTCTCAAGGTAAGGAGGCCTCATTGCATTGCTACTCCCTCCTGGCAATTTGTAATATTAGTGTCTCTCAATATTTCTCATCTCATTTGTCCTCAACTATTTGAATTCCACTGCCTTCATTGCAAGCATCTAATATCTGCATACAATCCTTTGGACATTCAGTTAATCAATCAATGGCATTTGTTGAGTGCTTACTTTGTGCAGAGCACTGTACTAAGTGCTTGGAAGAGTACAATACGACAGAATTAGCAGACATGTCCCCTGCCTATAATGAGATTAAAGTCTCTGCAATTACTCTCCCCATCTTAAAGTCTAGATGGGGAGAACTTTGATTTCTAGTCACCAGTCTTTGCCAAGTTCTGCTCCTTTCCAAATCCATATTCTTTCCTCTCAAGAGAGTTGACCCACCTCATCAGGATTCCAAGTGGGGAAGAGGAAACCTTATACTTTTCCCTGCTCGTATCCCCTCTTAAATGACTAAAATGGCAACATAGGGCACCACTCCAAAATTCCAGATCCAGGTTCACCTTCCTAGCTCTCCTTCACTGGAGATAATTTACTAATCCATCAATCGATGGTATTTATTGAGCACGTACTCTTAACTGAGCAACTGTATTAAGACTTGGGAGAGTACAATGCAGTTAGCAGACATGATCCCTGCCCTCGAGGAGCTTACGATCTAGTGGAGGAGGCAGGCACTAAAATATATTGTCGGTAGAGGAAAAGCAACTGAGTTTGAAGACATTCATTCATTCATTCAATCGTATTTATTGAGCACTTACTGTGTGCGGAGCACTGTACTAAGCGCTTGGGAAGTACAAGTTGGCAACATATAGAGACGGTCCCTACCCAAAAGCGGGCTCACAGTCTAGAAAGTTGTCCTGGCCCACCCCTCAGGGGGCAAGGGATCACGGGACCAAAATTCAAAGAGCACCCCCGCCATCTGGGACGACTAAAAACAATGACGGTATTTGTTGAGCGCTTACTAGTCATCAAACACTGTACTAAGCGCTGGGGTCGATACAAGTTCAGCAGGATGGACACTTTCCCGGTCCTACGTGGGGCTCCGGGGTCAGCGTAGGAGGGAGAAGAGCTACTTCTGTGGAGGAGAGGATGGGAAGTATCCAAATGGTTAGGTGACAAGGGAGTACTGGAGTGGTAGTAGGGGGCAGAAGTAAGAGATTAATTAGGGAAGGCCTGCTGGACAAGTCACATTTTAGAAGGGCTTTGATAATGGGGAGAGCAGTGACCCTGCTGGATGTGAAAACAAGTGAGTTCCAGGCAGTGAGGGAGAACTCTTAAGCCTACAATGTAGCAAGAGGAAGCAAAGAAGAGCAGGGACGGAGGGCAGACATCACCACTGCCTGGATTTCCCACCCCGTGCTGGTCTCAGGGAAGGAAACAGCCCACCATAGAAGGAACAACTGGAAGAGTGGTGCTAAGTTCTTAGTACAGTGTTCTGCACATAACCAGCGCTCAAAAAAATATCACTGGTTGATTGACTGATAAAGAAATGGTGTTGGCTGCGCTTGACTGATTCTTTAATTTACCCACTCCCACTTCTGTTGTTGAATTCCAGCCTCAGCGTGGCTGTTGGCTGCGCTTGACTGATTCTTCAATTTACCCACTCCCACTTCTGTTGTTGAATTTCAGCTTCATTGTGGCTGTCTAAGGGAACATGTGTGAGTCTTCATGTATGTGTCTTTCTATGGGTGGGACCCTATGGGTATGAATTTGTGGTGTGTGGGTGTGTAGGGGGGGTAATTTCTATAAGTGTATTTCTGTGTGAGTGTCTAGCTCCATCCGTCAATAGTATCTGATGAATATCTGCATCCACAGAGCTGGAATAACCTTTTGGGAGGATACAATAGAGGTAGCAGACATGATCCCTGCCCTCCAGGACCTTACAATGTAATGCAGGTCCAATCCATGTGTATTAGTGAGCGTATGTGTCTGAAAATCTAAATGTGCCTAACCTGTTTATATGAATGGGCGGATGTACATGTAGCTCTTGGAGTATGTAGACTGTAAGCTCCTTGTGGGCAGAGATTGTGTCTACCCACTCTGTTGTATTGTTCTTTCCCAAACGCTCAATACAGTGCTCTGCACATAGATAGCATTCAAGTAATACCACTGATTGATTTATTGAATGTGTGTTGGTGTCTGAATATTTTTGTGTGTCAATCTGGTGTCCGTGTGTGTGTGTGTGTTTCAGAGAGTCTGTTGATATCTGTGTCAATAGGTAGTTTGTGTGAATGTGTGAGTGTGCATTTCCCTGTGATTGTTTGTGGGTGTCTGCATGTTTATGTGGGTTCAATCTGGGTGTCTTTGTGATTGTGTGAACCTGTTAGTGTATGCATTTCTGTCGGAATGTTTGCGTGATTGTCTGAGTGAGGGTCTAAGAGGGTAAATCTTGCTGACTTGGTGTATCTAAAGTCTGGTTGTTTCCTACCTGTGTGCCTATGCAGCGTGGCTCAGTGGAAAGAGCTTGGGCTTTGGAGTCTGAGGTCATGGGTTCAAATCCCGACTCCGCCAATTGTCAGCTGTGTGACTTTGGGCAAGTTACTTAACTTCTCTGGGCCTCAGTTACCTCATCTGTAAAATGGGGATTAAGACTGTGAGCCCCCCGTGGGACAACCTGATCACCTTGTAACCTCCCCAGCGCTTAGAACAGTGCTTTGCACATAGTAAGCACTTAATAAATGCCATTATTATTATTATTATTTATAACTGTCTCATCCCTACCTGTGATTTTGCTGCTGCCTGTGTCTCCTCTTCCATCTCACAATCATGGTCTCTCTTTTCTGCCTTACCCTTTCTGGCCCCCGGCATGTTTGGACTTTTGGCCCCCACTGTCATCCCACTCCCAGCTCCCCAAAATATGGTCACTTGACTGACTGGCTGTCTGCCAGGAGGTAAGACAGCCCATTTCGTATCAATCAACTATTTATAGGAGTACACTTCTGGGGAAAATCAGCCCTGAGCTTCCTGGAACTGGGTGAAGTGCAGGAAAGAAAAATGCTTTCAACTTCTCTCAAAGACTCGAATCTTACTTTGCATTTTCCCAAACACTGTGGGGTTAATAAAGGCACTTTGCTACGAGACCTTAGTAATAGGACTGCTGGTGTGAGATATATTTGGTGATTTGTGTTTTCTCAAATGCTCATTGTTAGAAGTGGCCAAAGAATGTGACAGGTCTGATGGAAAAGGCTGTGAAACCTCCAGTCCTTTTAGAAAATAAAATCTGAGTTTAACCAGATAGTTTATGAGTAATAGCTGAGAATAAAATAACAACTCTCATTTCAGAAGAAAATGTAAAAACAGTATTTTTCCAACTGGGTGGATGGAGGTTGGGGAAGGGGAGGGGGACTGAGAAGTGGGAAGGATCTGAAAAGTTCTGGAAATTTTAGAGGTAGGATTTGAGTTGCTTTGAACAACAATTTGGTTGGTCCGGTGGCAGTTGTCTGGAAATGACCGTCTCTTCTCTCCTTCTCTCAGATACCAAAAAAATACCTGAATGTGTGGGACAGGGACGTCATTTGAAGATACAGTGTAACCTCCCTGATTTGGACCAATAAGGTCAAGAAAGGAAGGGGGTGAGGGAGTAGAAGTGTTTTTCAATTGCAGTTTTATGGCTCTTTCATTGCATGATTTGTTCAGACTGCGTGTTTAACACTGTCTCTCCCAGTTAAGATACTGTAAGTGCATCTGAGAGAGATTCATTCATTCATTCCATCAATCATATTTATTAAGCGCCTTCTGTGTATACAGAGCACCGTACTAAGTGCTTGGGAGAGTGCAATACAACAACGAAGAGACACATTCCCTGTCCACAATGAGCTCACAGTCTAGAGGGGATGAATGCCCAGCTAAGCCTCCAATGAGGACTGGAGGCAGCGTGGCACGGTGGAAGAGCCTTGGGCCTGAAAACCGTAGGTCCTGGGGTTTGGGTTCCGGCTGTGACACCTGAGTGTGGCTTTGGGCAAATCACTTAACCTTCCCTGCCTCAGTTTCCCATCTGTAAATTGGGAGCAATAATAGTGGAACCCTACCTCGCAGGGGTGTTGCGAGGAGTAAATAACTAAATAATAAATGGAAGGTGCTTTGGTAATAAAAGCACCACCTAGAAACTATTATTGTTAGTATTATTATTCCCCTCTAGACTGTGATCCCGTGAGCCCATTGTCTCTCTTTATCAGCACTTAGAACAGTGCTTGGCTTTCCCCTTCTAGACTGTGAGCCCGTAGTTGGGTAGGGACCGTCTTTATATGTTGCTGACTTGTACTTCCCAAGCGCTTAGCACAGTGCTTTGCGCACAGTAAGCACTCAATAAATACGATTGAATGAGTGAATGAATGAATGAACAAATGCCATTATTATTATTATTTCCATCTGTAAATTGGGAGTAATAATAGTGGAACCCTACCTCGCAGGGGTGTTGCGAGGAGTAAATAACTAAATAATAAATGGAAGGTGCTTTGGTAATAAAAGCACCACCTAGAAACTATTATTCTTAGTATTATTATTCCCCTCTAGACTGTGATCCCGTGAGCCCGTTGTCTCTCTTTATCAGCACTTAGAACAGGGCTTGGCTTTCCCCTTCTAGACCGTGAGCCCGTAGTTGGGTAGGGACCGTCTTTATATGTTGCTGACTTGTACTTCCCAAGCGCTTAGTACAGTGCTCTGCGCACAGTAGGCGCTCAATAAATACTATTGAATGAGTGAATGAATGAATGAACAAATGCCATTATTCTTATTATTTCCATCTGTAAATTGGGAGTAATAATAGTGGAACCCTACCTCGCACGGGTGTTGCGAGGAGTAAATAACTAAATAATAAATGGAAGATGCTTTGGTAATAAAAGCACCACCTAGAAACTATTATTATTAGTATAATTATTCCCCTCTAGACTGTGATCCCGTGAACCCGTCGTCTGTCTTTATCAGCACTTAGAACAGTGCTTGGCTTTCCCCTTCTAGACTGTGAGCCCGTAGTTGGGTAGGGACCGTCTTTATATGTTGCTGACTTGTACTTCCCAAGCGCTTAGCACAGTGCTCTGCGCACAGTAAGCACTCAATAAATACGATTGAATGAGTGAATGAATGAATGAACAAATGCCATTATTATTATTATTTCCATCTGTAAATTGGGAGTAATAATAGTGGAACCCTACCTCGCAGGGGTGTTGCTAGGAGTAAATAACTAAATAATAAATGGAAGGTGCTTTGGTAATAAAAGCACCACCTAGAAACTATTATTATTAGTATTATTATTCCCCTCTAGACTGTGATCCCGTGAGCCCGTTGTCTCTCTTTATCAGCACTTAGAACAGTGCTTGGCTTTCCCCTTCTAGACCGTGAGCCCGTAGTTGGGTAGGGACCGTCTTTATATGTTGCTGACTTGTACTTCCCAAGCGCTTAGTACAGTGCTCTGCGCACAGTAGGCGCTCAATAAATACTATTGAATGAGTGAATGAATGAATGAACAAATGCCATTATTCTTATTATTTCCATCTGTAAATTGGGAGTAATAATAGTGGAACCCTACCTCGCACGGGTGTTGCAAGGAGTAAATAACTAAATAATAAATGGAAGGTGCTTTGGTAATAAAAGCACCACCTAGAAACTATTATTCTTAGTATTATTATTCCCCTGTAGACTGTGATCCCGTGAACCCGTCGTCTCTCTTTATCAGCACTTAGAACAGTGCTTGGCTTTCCCCTTCTAGACTGTGAGCCCGTAGTTGGATAGGGACCGTCTTTATATGTTGCTGACTTGTACTTCCCAAGCGCTTAGTACAGTGCTCTGCGCACAGTAGCCGCTCAATAAATACGATTGAATGAGTGAATGAATGAATGAACAAATGCCATTGTTATTATTATTTCCATCTGTAAATTGGGAGTAATAATAGTGGAACCCTACCTCGCAGGGGTGTTGCGAGGAGTAAATAACTAAATAATAAATGGGAGGTGCTTTGGTAATAAAAGCACCACCTAGAAACTATTATTCTTAGTATTATTATTCCCCTCTAGACTGTGATCCCGTGAGCCCGTTGTCTCTCTTTATCAGCACTTAGAACAGTGCTTGGCTTTCCCCTTCTAGACTGTGAGCCCGTAATTGGGTAGGGACCATCTTTATATGTTGCTGACTTGTACTTCCCAAGCGCTTAGTACAGTGCTCTGCACACAGTAAGCGCTCAATAAATACGATTGATGATGACGATGATGATGCTCTGCGCACAGTAGGCACTCAATAAATACGATTGAATGAATGAATGAATGAATGAACAAATGCCATTATTATTATTATTTTTTCAGAATGAAAGATCTGGGTCATAAGAACCATGCAGGAAGTTTTACTTTCTTTTGTTTGTGGTGGTCCTCCTCTCTCCTACACATCCACATTCTGTTCACTCTCCTCTCCAAAGACTCTGGCCTGGACTCTGAAACCCCCTTCAGTGGTGGCCTGGGTTAGGAGCCCTACCTCCCCACCACTGACTGGCCACAATTCAGAGTGTCCCTGATCCAAACCAGCGTGACTCCCTTCTCGAGGTTCAGCCCAGGCTCAGGTACAGCCGCAGCCTGTAGCTGTCCAGGTCCCGCTTTGGACTCACCCTGCTGAGATGGACGTTGAGGAAGGAGCTGAAACTAAAGGTGCTGTGGCCTCCTCTTGGAGTGAAAAGCCCGAGTCTGTGGGATACTACTACTATTACTACTAATGATAATGACAATAGTAATACTGATAATAATATGTAATAGAGTGATGTAGGTTAAGTGTTTATTACCTGCCAAGCATAGTGCTAAGCGCTGTGTTAGATCCAGGATAAGCAAGTCTGACACAAGCCCTGTCTCACACAGGACTCACATGGGAGAACAGGTATTATAGGCCTATTTCACTCATTAAAATTAAGCCACTTGGATGAAGTCACACAGCAGGCAAGTGGTGGAGTCAGGATTAGAACCCAGCTCCTCTGACTCTCAGGCCTGTGTCCTTTCCAATAGGCTATGCTGCTTCCCCCTTTTAGACTGTGAGCCCACTGTTGGGTAGGGACTGTCTCTATATGTTGCCAACTTGTACTTCCCAAGCGCTTAGTACAGTGCTCTGCACACAGTAAGCGCTCAATAAATACGATTGAGTGATTGATTATCTCTCTCTCTGTTTCACTCTCTCCCCTCTCTTTTCCTCTCTCTCCCTCTCTCTTCCCCCTCTGCGTTTCCTCGTCTCCCTTAGGAGACCTCCAGTGGGATGGGGATGAAGCCAAAAGGAGGTGAGAGAGAGAGGAATGAAACAGAAAGAGGAGGAGAAAAGGAAAGCGGGAGGGAGAGAAGGAAAACGCAAGTCAGGTGAGAAGTGGAAGTGGGGTGAGATGAAAAAGGAGAGCTAGAGATGGATTGGAGGTGCTTATCTCTGCTTTGGAGTTTCCACTATGTGGTGGTCAGCAGCAGTTAGTTGTAGACAGTGGCAAGTAGTTGGGAATTTGTAGTAATCTCAGCCTCCCAGCTAGCCTCAACTGGCCGTTAGAGGCTGAAAATGATTTCCAGGGATTACAGAGGAGCTATTTCTGTTCAGGCCAAAACCATCCTCCCAGGCTCTCGTGGAGTTCAGTTATGGTGGGGAAGGCATCACCACCAATGGTAAGGAGGAGTCCTCCTCTTTTTCAGAAGTGGTAACAGCAACTCTTCCTATTCAGCAGTAGAACAGCTGCCACTGCCACCACTATCATTGCTCCATCTGAAAAGAATCCTGGTTCTGGGACAGAACCCCAAAAGCTTGACTGTCTCTCTTCCTTCCTCCTCCTCATCCCCCACATGGATGCTGAATGTTTCGTCATTTTGATTTAATTTCTGGCAGGATCTCTTTTTCCTGCCTTTTTTCACCCTACCTGCCCTCCCCAGCGTGGCTCAGTGGAAAGAGCCTGGGCTTTGGAGTCAGAAGCCATGGGTACAAATCCCAGCTCCGCCAATTGTCAGCTGTGTGACTTTGGGCAAGTCACTTCACTTCTCTGTGCCTCATTTCCCTCATCTGTAAAATGGGGATGAAGGCTGTGAGCCCCCCGTGGGACAACCTGATCACCTTGTAACCTCTCCAGCACTTAGAACAGTGCTTTGTACATAGTAAGCGCTTAATAAATGCCATCATCATCATCCTCATCAATAGCCCCTCCCTTGAAATTCCACCATCATTTAGTCTTCAGCACTCAGAATGAAAAGTTGGTACTTATATTTTCCATCATCTCTTAATGCTGGGAACCAGAATCCCCTCTCCAGACACACTAGTTGTCTAAGATTGCCTGTCTTGTGGGGAGAATTTCTCTCTTGACTCACCCAGTGGTTTTCAGTTTCATTCCCTGAGATTGGAACCATGTTGAGTTGCCATCCAAGGAGGTTCACTGTGCCGCCCAAGGGAGTCTGATTCTTCACTTCCCACACCTAATCCTATGCTCCTGATGCACATCAAACCCAGGGATTGTTGGGCTGCCATTGTGGAGTAGTAGTAGAGCAGCAGTAATAGTACAATAGTAATGATAATTGTGGTATTTGTTAAGCACTTACTTTGGGTTAAGCACTACTTTTGGTCAAGTGCTGGATAGATACAAAATAATCCCACATGGAGCTCACTATCTAAGTAGGAGGGAGGACAGGTATTGAGGCACTGAGGCACAGAGAAGATAAGCGATTGAATGAATGAATGAATAAGTGATTTGTCTGAAGTCACACAGCAGGCAACTGACAGAGCCAGAATTAGAACCCAGGTCCTCTGAACTCACAGGCATGGTGCTCTTTCCAACAGGCCACGCTGCTTCCCCAATTTTACTACTGCTGGTAGTGATAGTATTCATTCGGTGCCTATTAATGCTGGGGAAAAAATACACAGATGAGCTAGTCTTTAAGTCCTTGTGGACAGAATCGCACCTACCAACTCTAATTTTTGTACTCTTTCCAAGCAGGGCAGGGGCAGAGCTGATGGCACCCCAGATGGCAGTGGGGTGGGTAGAGTGTGGTTTGTGGGTGGCTTCTTTCCCACCCAGTAGGCTCCAGTTGACCATTACTGGGGGACTGGTTGTGGGCTAAGGCCGCTGCCTGTGGTTTGTGTCCTTTCCGGGCTGGGCTCAAAGGGAGGCAGCAACATGTAGTGTTTACTAAAAAAAAAAAAAAAAAGAGGGAAATGATTAATGGCCAGCTAATAACCTGCAAACACGACTCTTAGCCTTGGATGTCTTTGGTGTTTAACATTCTTGATAGATTGTATAGGCGAAGAGGGGATGAAGCAATGGGAACCGGCTGAGGCATGTTAGATGTTTGGAAAGCAAAGTGCATTTTGTTTTAGACGAATGGTGGTAAAAGTTGACTTGGGGGAAATGTCAAAGATGTCTGTTTGGAAAAAAAAAAAACCCAAAAAACTAACAAAACCAAACAGATCCCTGCCATGGCTCTACTCTTCAGGTTTCCGGGCCTTCGTGCTAGAGAGCACGGCACAGAATGTCGCTTTTATAGCATGGAGCTAAATATTTTGGAGAGTACTATCCATCGCAGTATTTCTCAGATAGAGAGGAAAACATCTGGGATGGATCAAAGAGTAATTCTTGCTAGATGAAGGTATGGGGCAGCCTTCTCTGAGAGGATTTCAGGCCAGAGGAGCCTCCATGCTCACGTCGACCAACGGAAGGGCCTGGAGTCACACGGAATAAAAATGTGTTTCGGGCAGGGGCTGGGGGCTTGGTACCATCCTGACAAGGTGGAGGTGTTCTCTCTTGGATTCATGGGGGGGCATTTAGATTTCAAACCCTTCTCTGACTCTCTCAATAGACTGACTGCCTCTTTTCCATTCCCAGAACCACTGTGAGCTCTTTGTTTCACTTCCCTTATGTAAAGTATAAAACTCAGAATGGAATTTTCCACCCACTTTAGGTGGAAGGTCTTGTGGTCGATGCTGGGGCTGGGGTAACACTTCACTAAAGCTCTCCGTTGATGGATGGATGGATGGATGGGCCGTTTTGGTGGCTGTGCTGTTTTTTCAGAGCAAACTGTCTTGAGAGGAGGTAACCTCCCCTGGGGCAGGGATCTTAGAAGAACAATAGAAGGAGGGTTTATTACTTGATACCCTGCCAATACATCAACTATGAGCTAAGGCCTTTTTTTCATTATTAAAGAGCAAGAAGAAAACACATTTCTCCTGCAGAATTGCTAATTACTTTGAGGCTGCAATACCGTGTTTTTATGCAGTAGTGTGCCTTAGTCCCTTAATGTCTGCTGGAAAATACTGGGCCTTAGGGAGCCGAGTGCTTCTAACATCCTTTAGAGGGGATGCTTTGTCCTGGAGGTGGGAGGGTCGAGGCAAATCGGGAAGGTCTCGATTTCAGGTAAAACCTTCATTTAAAACTTAATTATTGTGTTAGTGGAGACGAGAACACAATAGATAGATTTGATCTGAACTGGACTAAGCCGGTGATAGGGCCTCTTCTGAAATCTCTTTTCCAAAAGAAATTCAAGTTGATTTGCACAGTACAAAGCCACTTGGACTGAAAACTAGAGAAAAACTAGTCAGAAAGGGCAGCGTTCTAAGCAGCAGCCATGCTTAGTTTCATTCAATTGTCTTTAATGGAAATCTGAGAAGCAAATTTCAACCACGGTTCTAAACCATTTCAGCCTGAAGAATGAGGACAGGGTGAGATGCCCCAAAATGTGATATGGGGAGATCTCCTATAACATAAGGGGTTGTGTTCTTGAATAATAATGATGGCATTTGTTAAGCGCTTACTATGTGTGCTGAAGAACCTCGAGGCATCTGAAAATCACAGTAGTGTAACCACTGGCTCAGTGGGAATTAAGGGTTGAAAGATACCACCGTGACTGATATTTTCAATTCCCATTCCTGAACTGTTGCATCCACCACTTGCAGAATGTTCATATGTTTTACTACTCATGACTGTTTTATTGAATTCAATACTGTAAAATGGTAAAATCACCAAAGAAACTCCAAAACCCTACAACACAAATTACATTAGACTGAGACAGGTTAGGAAATGTAGCCAGGTATATGTTTGTAGTATGTGTAGCCAATGTAACGTGGCTAACATGCACCTGTGCCAAAATGTTCCTTTCCACACCCATTTATTCCTTCAGTAGAATTTATGGAGAGTCTGCTGAGTGAAAAGCACCATACTAAGTGCTGGGAAGGGGGATATAAGGAAAATCAAGTACAAGGGAGGATAAATTAGACATTTCTCCTGGCTTTCAAGAGCAGCATGGCCTAGTGGATAGAGTAAGGGCCTGGTAATCAAAAAGACCTGGTTTCTAATCCTGGCTCTGCCACTTAATAATAGCATTTACTAAGCGCTTACTATGTGCAAAACACTGTTGCCTGCTGTTTGACCCTGGGCAAGTCAGGTCACTTCTCTGTGTCTGTTACCTCATCTGTAAAATGCAGATTAAGACAGTGAACCCCATGTGGGACAGAGACTGTGTCTGATCTAGTTTGCTTGAATGCACTCCGGCGCTTAGTACAGTGACCAGCACCATGTAAGTGCTCAATAAATACCACAATTAATTACAATTGATTAAGAGGCTCACACACGAAGAAATTTAGTAGCAAAGTCAAGGGGCATAAAAGGAAAAATTGAAAGGATAGAAATGACAAAGTAACTTAAAAAAGCAATGACAACAAGAAAAACAGTAAGAGTGAATTCATTCATTCATTCAATTGTATTTATTGAGCGCTTACTGTGTGCAGAGCACTGGACTAAGCACTTGGGAAGTACAAGTTGGCAACATATAGAGACGGTCCCTACTCAACAGCGGGCTCACAGCAGCTATAAGGGAGCTGTTTTCATACTTTCCATCGCTGTGGTGGGACAGTCCAGCGGCCGCAGCAGGTGACCAGTCCAAAGGTCTGGATCATAGTTCTAACTGTAGCAGCTGCTCCTCTTTTCTGTCGGGAAAGGGCCGGGCCCACTGGGGACAGGGGAGGTGAGGGCCTGTGGGCTTCATAGGCCTCAACTGTTCCTTCTCCAGCCCAGCAGGGAGATATGGGAGACCCTCCTCATTCCCAACCCGGGAGGCCTGCCCATTCCCGGAAGGAACCAGGAGAAGCTCCAACTCCCCAACCAGTGGAGCATCATCCAGTATACTTGTGGCAACATGCAGCAGCGTGGCTCAGTGGAAAGAGCCCGGGCTTGGGAGTCAGAGGTCATGGGTTCGAATCCCGGCTCTGCCAATTGTCGGCTGTGTGACTTTGGGCAAGTCACTTAACTTCTCTGGGCCTCAGTTCCCTCAACTGTAAACGGGGATTAAGACCGTGAGCCCAATGTGGGACAACCTGATCACTTTGTATCCACCCCAGTGCTTAGAACAGTGCTTTGCACATAGTAAGCACTTAACAAATGCCTTCATTATTGTTATTATTATTATTAGATCATGTTGTATCAGCACGGGCTCGTGTTATGGGCAGAGTCTAGCCCGTCTTCCACTGTGATTCTTTTTTTATGGTATTTGTTAAGAGCTTACTATGTGTCAGACACTGTTCTAAGCACTGGGAAAGGTACAGATTAATTATATAGGGCACAGTCCCTGCCCCGCATGGGGAATCACAGTCTAAGTAGGAGGGAGAACAGCTATTCCCATTTTACAGGTAAGAAAACTGAGGCACAGAGAAGTTAAGTGATTTGTCCAAGGTCCCACAACAGACAAGTGGCGGATCTGGAGCTGAGATTAGAACCCGGGTCCTTCTGAATCCCAGGCCCTTGCTCTTTCCACTAGGCCACACTGCTTCCCATTGTGTTATAGCCAAATTGTGTAGTGAAAGCACTTATAGCAGAACTGGGTTTATGGGAGCTTGAGAGGGACTCCAATGACCGACTCAGCAGGCAACGATGGTAGTGGTTAAAAAGGAACCTGAGTTTTTTTCTATATATGCCCACCCACTCTCTGGCCTCCTTCCATGGACTTTCTGTTTAAGTTCCTGTCACATCTCATAACCGCATGACAGCATTTTAAACAGAAGAGATCTTGGGCCAAAGAAAGAAAACCTTGACCTCAAAAACATTCTGTTGTTTCACTTCACGCTGTTCAAGTAGAGTTGGGAAGGCCTCCGTTTCCTCATCTCTTTAGAACTAACTGTTTACCCTTTCCCACAGCAGAAGCACCTGAGTAGCCTCAATCTGACAGAAGAATAATAAATCTTTTAATGAGGGGCTTGGATCCAAAGCTTCCCCGTCCCTTGAGGATTCTTAGCCTATTGAACTCCATGGCCTTGATTGTCCGTAGAATTTTGATCCCAGATTGAAGCAATAAAAGCAACTAAGGACTGGAAAGCAGGCCTGTCAGCATCTGTGGTACTCAGTCATCCATAATAATAATAATAATAATTGTGGAATGTGTTAGGTGCTTACTATGTGTCAAGCACTGTACAAAGTGCTGGGGTAGCTACAAGATAATCAAGTCCCACATGGGGCTCAGAGTCCAAGTAGGAGGGAGAACAAGGGGTGAATCCCCATTTTGCAAATGAGGGAACTGAGGCACAGGGAAGTTAAGCGGCTTTTCCAGGGTCACACTGCAGACACCTGGCAGTGCTGGAATTAGAGTCCAGGTCCTCTGATCCTCAGGCTCAGTGCTCTAGTGCTCTTTCCACTAGGTCACACTACTTCTCCATAATGACTAAAAACGCAGGCATTTTCTTTAGAATCAATCAGTGGTATTTATTGAGCATTAAATGAATGCAGAGCACTGAGCTAAGCAATGGGAAAGGACATTGGAAGCAAAACACCCACACCCTGTCCTCAAGGAATTTACAATCTAACGAGGGAGGCATACATTATTTACAAATCATGGGAGCTGGAAGAAGAACATGATCAAAACGGCTAATAGCTGAATAGTAGTAGAAGTACTCCCTGAGTGTAGAGAGCTGTATTATACATTGGGAAAAATAACGAGAATTAGGCAAGATCCCTGACTTTCCAGGAACTCACAGTCTAAAAATTAGGCAGTGAATGGTTCAGCTGAGGTGAAATAATATAAATACAAAGCATGATAAAAGACATAGTTTGGAGTCCAACAAGTCCAGTGATAAAGGGGACCTGTAGGGACCACAGGGAGCTGCCATCAATGGCATCTGGAGGTTCCTGTCACATCAAAATCTTCCCAAAGTTCTAAAATGTGTCAAAGCTGCTTGCAGGATGCCATTACTTAAATCCCTCGTGGCCCCTAATGCATAGACATGTCAGAAATAGTGGGCAACTGTAGCATCTCTTGGCAGTCCAGTGTGTCTTTTATGTCCTCTAGACTGTAAGCTCCTGCTGGGCAAAGAACATATCTACCAACTCTGTTACATCATTCTCTCCCAAGCACTTAGTACAGTGCTCTGCACACAGTAAGCGCTCAATTAATAGGACTGACTGACTGATTGACTTGCATAAGTATTGGGGGGAGGGTAAAAATCCATACCTGCTTAGGATGGCTGATGGATTGACCTGCTTGGGGTATTGGGAATTAATCAGCAAAACTTTCTAGAGGAGGCTGGACTTTCAGGAGATGGAGAGAGCTATGACCTGGAGGATTTGAAGAGGGAGGGAGTTCTAGACAAAGGGAACAGCGTGATCAAGGGTTCAGAAAAGAGGGAGGTAGGTGGGTCTGCTTCATCCACGTTCCCCCTCTCCAATCCTGGAAGGAGACCGTAACTGAGGCAGAATGTTCCATTTTGGTGAATCCAGTCCGAGTTTGGTGAATCAGTTTGTAGTGGCCGTGGGCAACTGGAAATTAACCTACCTGGGCATGGACATCGGGAGGTTGAAAATGGGAGGTTCATGAAAATGAATTGTTCCAGACAGGTTAGTACCAGTGAAAAATGAAAGCCGTGACTCATGTCACTCTGTAATACACTACATCATTACAAGTTGCAATTAGACAGCAATGAGTATTAGGGTTGTTTCATGAAACAGTCATAGCAAGCTGAGGATTTACTGAGACTTGGCACAATCTCCCAGCCATGTCTCGGCATTCCTCTCTTTCTCTAAGGCTGCTTTCCTTTTCTTAATACCATCAGGGAGGGAAAATAGCCCTATGGCAGGAGAGAAAGGCAGGATCAGAAAAGAAAATCTCCCCTTCCCTTTTGGGAAGTTTACACCTTCCCAAAAGAGAAACGCACCAAGGTGAATTCATGGCATGCAGGGCCACTTTTTTTTTTTTTGTCCCAAAGTGCTTTGTGAATTCATGTAAGCATCTTTCTATTTTTATATATAAGGGACAGAGGAAAGAAGTGATTTGGTTAGATGCCCACAGTTTACCAAAAGTATCAAAATCGGCAAGCACATCTTCTCTGGCTCTCAAAGCAAAGTCCATCGCAACAGTTCCTGAGCTAACTTTAGGAAACAGGGCTGATTGATGCTCTTCTCCTTTGCACCCCCCCGCCCCATCTATGTTACCAGGGAAATACTGGAACTCAGTTGCTGAGACAGGCAGGCTGGCTCACAAAGGTCTCCTTACATGCTTTATATGAATACTGGAATTTAATGCAAAATGGGGGTCAGCATTTTCCATAGCAGTGATTCTTGATTCTCTGGAGGCCTAACTAAAACCAACAAGACTAAACAATATCAGATTATACAGTCTATTCAGTAAGTTTGCCCAAAGACCTAGACCAAAAACCTAGCTGATTGTGCCGTCAGGAGAGAGCATTCCTTTCCCCTGCAAATAGCAAAATGGGTATGCAGCCCAGGAATGTGGCAGTGGATTTCTTCATAGGTTCCAAATAGAAGACAACTCTGTCTACTTTATACAGTTCTGTGTATATGTGATCCTGGATGCTTTTTGTCCTTTCCTCCCACTGGCCCCGCAGAGGATCTGGGTTGTGGGCACAACCATTGCGAGAGAATTTGTTAGTTATATTCTCAGACCCTTGACCTTGATAGAAACCAGGAATCTGAAATCCAGACCTTGAGTGACAGAGTGTCCCATCTCCACACTGTGGTTTTTACCTGAGTGGCCTCATCTAAACCATGTCAGTCCTAGCTGGGCTTTTCAGCACTGTAGGAGTCAATTATGCAGACGCGGCAAATTTAGACAATACCAGTAGCTTATGACAAACCATTCAAAGTCATTATCATCATTAATAATGATTACTGAGAACTTATTGTGCATGAAGTGCTATTCTAAGTGCTTGGGTACTACAACTGAAGTCAAAGGCCTGGTTTCTACTCTCAAAAGGCTTCCAAGAAGCAGCGTGGCCTAGCAGAAGGAGCACAGGCGTGGGAATCAGAGGACCTGGGTTTGGACCCAAGCTACGCCACTTTGCTGGCTGAGTCACCTTGAACAGGTCACTTATCTTCTCTGGGCTTCAGTTTCCTCAATTGTGTAACATGGGGATTCAGTACCCCTTCTCCTTCCCCTCGGGCCCCGCTGTCCGGCCTAATTATGTGGTATCTACCCCAGTGCTTAACAAGGCATAGTAAACACTAAACAAATGCCACTGTTTATCATCATTATTATGATTAAAATTTAATCAATATCCACGGCAGAAGGTTTCCAAGACTGACTACCTCTTCCCAAGGGGCCCCAGAACCTCAGGAAGCCTAGTTTGGGCCAAGGTCGGGCCCTCCAACACCACAGAGGTGGTGCAGATCCCCTGGCTTTAGGAGGAGCCCTTTGGCAGAAGGAAAGATTTGCTAGTGCAAATGGAGCCTGCTAAAGCCTCCCAGGGCCCCCAGTCTCGTGCCCCCCTGCTCAAGGCTCCAGGCACCCTTTGACTGAGCCCTCAATCAGCCAGGTAACAAGACCCCAAGGTCGGCACCGCCTAATCCCCACCCTTCCTAGAGGCCTGAACACAACACAGTCACTGTTGTCTTGAGGTTCAAACACCTCAGTGTTTGGGGGCTGAGCAACTCAATCTTGGCATTGCCTTCGAATCTTGCCGTGGGCCTGAGGCTGACATTCTTGAAGCTCAGCTGAACACTCGGGGCATCTGTGATCCTTATTGGGTATTAGTCACCCCATAAAAAACAACTTATTAAAGGAAACATTATAATTTCTCCCCGAACGTTCCAGGAATGGAAAATTTGACATTTCTTCGGAGGTTGGAGGTTAAAAGTTTCATTTTGTCAAACAGTTGATTATTCACTTCATGAAGAATGGGGTGGGTGTGGGGTTATTCTAGGGACACAGCTCCTGTGTGTTTTTAGAGCTCAAGGCCAGAGGACAGGAGGATTAAGGCTCGGGTGCCATCAGAGACATAGGAGTTACAATAGCTCCCCCCAAGCTGGGTGAGTTTGGGATGAAATTCTCTTTTTCCAGCTTTTGAGCTTCTGGCCTGCGTGTTGGGTTTGGTCAACCACCTTTATTCTCCTCGGGTCCCTTTATTCCTCGGTATTTCCAGTGCCTGGAGAGGGAGGGAGTAGGTTTCTCCCGGAGATGCAAGCCCATTGGATCACTGCCCTCCCTCTTGAGTGGCACAACTGAGATTCCTTCACTAGGGCAAACAATAGCCGAGAAGATTTCTGAACTACATTTCAGATTATTGCGTGGGTTGAGTTTCTTTGAAATGTGCCTCTTGTCAACATAAGTGAAAGAGGTGATCTTTAAGTGGGGCGTCTGGTAGTACCTCCCACTTCCTTGGCTCTGGTTGTCCCGGAGTGGGCAGGGAGCCCATCTGCTTTTCCCTCACAGAGAGTGTGTGGTCAGGACATCAGGGCCTGGGAAGGTGGTGGGGCTTTGGTCTCCCAGGGCTACCCCGGAAGGGTGGGCTGGAACACGAATTCTGGGGATTCGGTTCCCGTGGCCAGATCATGGCAAGACTGACCAATGCTTAAGATAATAATTGTAACTACTGAGGTATTTGTTAAGCATTTACTAGGTGCCAAACACTATTCTAAGCACTGAGGTAGATCAAGATAATCATGCTGGACACTCTCCCCGCCTAATATGCGGTTCACTCTCTAAGTAGGAGGGAGAACAGGTTTCGAACCCTCATTTTACAGATGGGAAAACTGAGGCACAGAGAAGTGAGGTGACTTGCCCCATATCACACAGCAGGCAACAGAACTGGGATTCAAACCCAGGTCTTCCGACTCCAAGGCCCTTTCTCCTTCCTCTAGGCCGAGCCGCTTTTCAACTTGGTGTGTTCACTATGTGCCCAGCACTGTGCTTAGTGCTGGGCAAATGCAGATAATCAGGTCAGGCACGGTCCTCGTTCCACATAGGGCTTACAATCCAAGAGGTAGGAAGAGCAGGTATTTGATCCCATTATTACAGAAGAGGACCCCGAGACAAACAGAAGTCAAGTTGCGTGTCCAAAGTTACCCAGAGGGTTAGTGGCAGAGCTGGCTGCCGAGAACTTGAATCTTCCGGCAGTCTCCTAGACCATGCTGCTTCTCCATTTTTCAGTTTTCTATGGTACATAGACCTAAGGTTTGAACTGCCTTTCTCGTTACTTTTCTAAGTCATTTACCCACATACCGCTTCAGAAATTTTTGAAAGCAAACAATTTGGCTCCAAATAAAGGAGATAGGATAATCTAATAAAGGAACTCTTGGGTACAAACTAAATAAACCACATCCTCTTATGAAAGGGCTCTAAAGAGGAAAAGAAAAAGTAATTCACTCTTTTAATCTATGCAAATAATTTCCACGGCCAAGATGAGATGAATATACACTGCTGCTAATTTCAGCAAGGTTCCCGAGATCCTAATTCAAGCCAAACTCCTCCGATCCCCCTGCCGAGGTATAGTGGGATTAGTTCTGGGGTCTCAGAGCTGGCCGGACTCATCTCTGTCTTGTGGGTTGGAGGGGGTTGTCTCTTGACACGCTGCTGCACCTCGAGAAGCAGCGTGGCCTAATGGATAGAGCATAGGCCTGAGAATCACAAGAACCTGGGTTCTAATCCCAGATCTGCCACTTGTTTGCTGTGTGACTTTGGGTAAGTCACTTAACTTCTCTGGGTTTCAGTTACCTCATCTAGAAAATGGGGATTAAGACTGTGAGCCCCATGTGGGACGTGGATTGTGTCCAACTTGATTACTTTGTGTCTACCCCGGCACTTAGAACAGTGCCTGGCACATAGTAAGTGCTTACCAAGGACCATAAATGGTAATGGGGAGAGTCCTGATGTGGACATTTTTTCTCCACATCTACGTGCATGCACAAGAAAGTGCTGGGGTACTATGAAATGTTTGTGATTTTGCACATCATCATATTCTTGTGGCTTTTGGACTTTTTTTTTTTTTACTAGGTATTCGCTGAAATTCTTTCTGCAAGTTTCCATGATAAGAGCCAGAATTGCAAGCCGTTTCATAGACAGAAACTTATGTTGTACAACAATGGAGTCGATTGATGTAACTCATGGAGGGAGTGGGGAAGACAGGCCCAGGCAAAGTCTGTTCTAAATGACAAGAGCTGAAGAGGACCAGCGTGGTTTTATGGCCCGAGTTGTCACACCATCCTGAGTTCTGGGGACCAGGGTGGGAGTAACTGCTTGATGGCTGGGCTTGCCTCCCACATTCAGTCCAGTAACAAGGGAGATCAGCCCGATTAGCCCTCTTAGGACAAATGATGTCTCAAAAGATGAGACCCTGATGGCCTGAGATGCCACAATACCATGGGCCCTGAGATGGGTGGGCAGTGCCACTGAAAAGCAGTATGTCCTAGTGGATAGAGCAAGGGATTGGGAGTCAGAAGGACCTGGACTCTAATCCTGGCTCCACCACTCATATGCTGTGTGACCTCAAGCAAGTCACTTCACTTTTCTGGGTCTCAGTTACCTCAAATGTAAAATTGGGATTAGACTGATCCCCGTGTCAGTCAGTCATATTTATTGAGTGCTCACTGTATGCAGAACACTGTACTAAGCACTTGGGAGAGTACAATATAACAATATAACAGCCACATTCCCGTGGGACAGGGATTGTGTCTAACCTGATTAGCTTGTATCTATCCCAGCGATTAGCACAGTGCCTGGCACATAGTAAGCGTTTAATAAGTACCATAAAAAGATTCATTCAATCATATTTATTCAGCACTTACTGTGTGCATAGCACTGTACTAAGCGCTTGGGAAGTACAAGTCGGCAACATATACAGATGGTCTCTACCCAACAATGGGCTCACAGTCTAGAAGGCAATGCGTCCATCCTGATTAACTTGTATCTACCCCAGCACTTAGAATAGTGCTTGGCACACAGTAAGCGCTTAAGTACCATTATTATTATCCCAGACTTGAAGAGGACCCCAGTTTGACTTACACAAATAAAAAAATGGGCCACAGCAGCCTCCCTCTCCTATCCAGCACTGTGAGAGGCCAGAATGGCCCATTGGAGGAGCAAAGATGCTCGGAAGGTGGATAATGGCACTTGTAGGAAGCTGGGAACACTATGCTGTTTGTGGCCTAGAGCAATGTGGCACCTGAACACTATCTACTTATTTAATGCTCTTATATTTTGATTGCTGAGTTTTAATTGCTCCCATCATTCCTGTTTCTCATATGTCTCTCCTCCCCCATCTAGATGGTGGGGGGAGGGGAGGGGGTGTCCCTTGTGGGAAAGAGAGAACATCTGACTTGTTTATTTTTATATTTATCCTTAGCCCAGTGCCCTGCACATAGGGAATGCTTAATAAATAGTAGCAGTAGGATTAGATTTTATTGAGTGTCTGCTGGGTGCAATGCACTGTACTAAGTGCTTGTGAAAGCATCAGTCAGTCAATCAGTGGTATCTATTAAGTGTTTACTATGCACAGAGCACTGTACTAAACACTTGGGAGAATACAACAGAGTTGGTAGACCCATTCTCCGCCCACAGTGAGCTAAGCCAAGCAAGAGACACAATCTCCGTCCCTCAAGGAGTTACGCTCTAATAGGAAAACAGACATAAAAGTATTTACAAAGAGAGTAATCTAAAAGTATTTGTGAATTATAATTGAACAAATGAATAGCTAGAAATGCCTAGAATGGGTGTCAATAAGAATATAGGGGCTAGAGAGGGCTAATGGGTTTATGTGACTTGGGAAACCGGGAATTAATTAGAGAAAGCTGGTTGGAGAAGGTGGGGCTTTAGGAGCTCTTGGAAAATGAGGAGAGCTGGGACTGATGGGTTTGGGCGGGAGGGAGTTCAGCAGGAGGAAACAGGGTGGTGTTGAGGCAGATGGCAGAATCAAGTGTAGGGTGTGGTTAGAAAGTGAGCTTGGGATGAATGACAAGAGCATGTTGGGTTGCAGTGGGTGAACAGAACAGATATCAGTCCATCAATCAACGGCATTTATTGAGCTCTGACTATGTGCAGAGCACTGTGCTACGTGCTTGGGAATGTACAATCACCCCATTTGCCTGTTTCCACCCCAGAGCTTAGTACAGTGCCTGACACATGATAAGAAGCTTGAAAAATATCACAATTATTGGTATTAAGTTGGTAGACAGGATCCCTGCCTTCAAGGAGTTTACAATCTGCAAGGTGGAGTGAGTTGGTGAAGCTCCTGGAGCCGTTTGTGAAGAGCATTCCCTCGATGCAGAGGAAAAAGGAAGTCAGTGAAGAGAGTTTCGAGAAGTGGAGAGATGTGGGTCAGGCACTGTTTCAGTAATTCCGTAGCCTAGCTATCTACCTAGATCTGGGAAGGAGGAAGTTGTCTTGAAGATGGCTTCATATGGGTTCACCTACCAAGCAAATTATTCCTGACCCCATTCCTTCCTACCAATGTACCCCATCCCTTCCGTTATTCCCTAAATCACTGCCCAGCCATTTGTCTGCCTCCCCAGGTTCATCAGCGAACACACATTGCCACACAAACTCTCTCAAAAAGTGACAGGAAGGAAGAGCAGCATCAATAGACTTGCTGCCTGAATTATTTTACATTACAGGCCTGTGGTCATTGGGGGATATGGATGGCTTGGGGAGAAACAGTAATAATTGCGACATTTGTTAAATGCTTACTAAGTGCCAAGTCAGAAACAGTTGCTGTCCCACATGGAGCTCAGATCTAAAAAAGAGGGAGACCAGGTTTGAATCCCCATTTTGCAGATGAGGAAACTGCGGCCCAAAGAAGTTAAGTGACTTTCACAAGAGCAGGAAAATGCTGGAGCCAGTATTAGAGCCCAGGTCATCCTACTTCCAGGCCTGTGCTCTTTCCATTAGGTCATGCTGTTTCTCAGTGATGAAAGAAAGTAAGGTAGATCCACAGGGCTGTTTTACAACATATTTTGTATACCTCCGTGGCTCTAAATTCAGCCAAACCTTTGGGCAATTTTGTTTCGTTTTTATTGCTGGTTGGAATGAACACATGACAAGTTTTGATTATCCGTGGTAATCAGAGATTGGCGTAGTCTAGATAAACAAAATCCACAGATAAACCCAACCTCATTTTAGTCAGGAATTCCAACCTATTCTATCACTAAAAGGGCCTTCACTAGAGCTGCTAGCAAGAAACAGCATGAAGCAGCGTAGCCTAGTCATTAAAACACGGCCCAGGAGTCAGAAGGACCTGGGTTCTCATCCTTGCTTTACCACATGACTGCTGTGTGATATTGGGCAAGTCACCTAACTTCGCTTTGCCTGTTCCCTCATCTGTAAAATGGAGATTAAGACTGTGAGCCCCATATAGGACATGAACTGGGTCCAACCTCATTACCTTGTATCTACCCCAGTGCTTAGAATAGTGTTTAGTACATCGTAAGCACTTAACAAGTACCATAAAACAACAACAAAAAAACAGAATTGGCTGCTTGAGTTGTGAAATGGCTCACAAGCAGATGAGGAAGGGAGAAGAAGCCAAAGGCCTGGATAATCCAACAATCAATCTGGTTTTTATTGAGCATTTACTATGTACCAAGTGCTTGTGTTAAGTGTTTACAATCCTCTAAAACAGCAACCTCCTCCTCTAGACTGTAAGCTCCTTGTGGGCCGGGAATATGTCCACCTACTCTGTTGATTCATACTCTCCCAAGTGTGTAGTACAGTGTTCTGCACACAGTAAATGCTTAATAAATATGATTGATTTGATAGAGCCACTGTATTCAACTCCCAGGCCCCTGCAAACCTGGGTGCCACTTCTGAGTTTTATATTTGGCTTCTGGGACTGAGACAGTGGGAGACTGGAAGTTTAAAATCAAATAAATCTAGACCTATTAGTACCAGACAGGGGTAAGAACATCTGAAAACCAGATTGTCCAGTATAAAACCAGATGAGTGGCCACCTAATCATCTACACACTTAGGTTATTGATTATTGGGAATATTATTGGTAGACATGACTGGAGAAATCACTGTGATAGGATCATAATTCGAATGTTTTAGATGAAATGATCTAGCTACTAACTGAATCCAAGAAAAATGGTATCAATTTTACAAGTGGACATTTGACCATACGTAGTGTCATTTTTTAGTCAAACCAGTGGTCTGCCCAGGGTAGTATTTGGTCTCTGGCAGTGTCAAAAGGATGTCTGAATGGACAACACAAAGAAGCTCTGGGTTAAATTTTCATTATGTTGCTGTACCTTTTAAATGATGGGCATTATCATGCACACCGATTAAAAACTACATTTTGTAAAGCAGTACCCCTGGACCCTCTCCACTGCTCAGAAAAGGTAAACTAAAAACCAAACGAAACAAAACAACACAACCCAGGAAAGTTCCTTTCTTGAATCCTTCCTCCGAGCTTTTCTGGGTCCTGAAGGAGGTATTTTAGAAGTTGTGGAGATTGATCAATCCAGGGCTATACTGAGAAATTGGGAGATGGAATTTCCATGTCAAAACAGAATGGCACTGATGGAAATTGCACTGCCATTGAGGAAACATACTAAATGAAAACATAAACATCTCAGCAACAGACTCAGCTGGAAAGAAGAAAGAACAGTTTCTGCCATGGAGGTTGTAGCTCTTCTACCCTGCTGTTTGAGCATAGCTCCTTCTTATAGCTTGACAAGCTGTATTTTTATTATTTTTGTTGAAAAACCAGAGATATTGGGCACCCTTTCAAGTCTGCATGCCTTTCCTCTCCCCTTCTAGACTATAAGATTGTTGTGGGCAGAGACTGTGTTGGCTAATTTTTTTGTATTGTACTCTCCCAAGTGCTTAATACAGTGCTCTGCACATAGTAAGCATTCAATAAATATCATTGATTGATTAATACATTACAACAGAATTAGCAGAAGCAGTGTGGTTCATTGGAAAGAGCACGGGCTTTTTCAAATCCCGGCTCCGCCAACTGTCAGCTGTGTGACTTCGGGCAAGTCACTTAACTTCTCAGGGCCTCAGTTACCTCATCTGTAAAATGGGGATTAAGATTGTGAGCCTCAAGTGGGACAACCTGATCACCTTGTATCTTCCCCAGCGCTTAGAACAGTGCTTTGCACGTAGTAAGCGCTTAACAAGTGCCATCATTATTATTATTATTACTACGTGCCAAGTGGCAAGGTTGAAATAATGTAGCAGATCAGTTTTCCCAAGTAATAATAATAATACTACTGGTTTTTGTTAAGTGCTATGTAGGTGCCAAACACCATACAAGATAATCAGGTTGGACACAGATCCATGATCTAACAGGGAGGGAGAACAGGTATTTATCCCCATTTTGCAGGAGAGAGAACTGAGGCACAGAGAAGCTAAGTGACTTGCCCACGGATACTCAGTCTGGGTTTCTTGCCTTCTCAGGATCTTGAGTGTCTGAATGCTTTCCTCCGTTCAGGCTCATGTCAGACCCTCCCTGTGATGCAGCCTCTCTTCCCTTTCCCCAGTGACCTCTTCCCTCTCCACTTTATCTTCCTTCCCCACTGTTTCTTAGGAAAGGTTTCTTCTGCTCCACCTGAACCTTACACCTCCATTCCTATTCACTCACAAAAGCTTTACCTCCACCTCTGCCCTGCCTCACTGACAGTATCAACCTGACCCAACCTGTACCCCACCTCCCAAGTTTGCTCTGCCTCCATCAGTCAATACTTAAACCAATAGCATTTATTGCACACCAACTGCGTGCTAAGCAGTGTATGGACAGCTGAGTACAAAACACTTGTGCCAGTAAAATAATGGGAAAAGACATGCCTCTGCCTTAAAGTATCTTATAATTTCCATGCATAAATTATTTAGTTATATCAATGTCTGTCTTCCCCTCTAGACTCTAAGTTCATTGCGGGCAGGGCATGTGGCTACCAACTCTGTTGTATTGTACTCTTCCATGTGCTCAGTACAGTTCTCTACACACCTAAAATGCTCAATAAATACTATTGATTAATTTTCTGACCCATGAAGCTGGTGATATGATCAAGCCATCAAGGGTGAGGAGTCATGAAATCACAATGGGATTGGGAAGCTAAAGTGCAGGTCAAAGATTCTGTTTACTGCTTCCTCTTGTCTCTCTGGAAACTGGAAAAATAAATACATATCATGTTTCAGGTCCAATGCCCAAGTGCTCCAAGTCATTCTGAAAAGGCAGTGACTGACTTGTGCATGTTCATGAAGAAGCCAAATTTGTTTTTTAGGGAGTCCTGGGTACTTGGTCGAAAAGTGCCGATGTTTGGACAGGGTAAGCTAGAAGCGGTTCAGAGCAGCAGGTCTATGTTAACGAGCAAATTAATGAGCCAAAGTTGTTCAGAGGGTCAGGTTTGATGTCTTACAGGAAGTTGGACAGTTGATTTAGATGCAGGGAGACAGAATACTGAGCTCAGCGGACCATTACTCTAGCCCAGGATTGTATTGAAAGTATCCCAAAAGGCTTACATTTACCCCTATGGGGCTTAAAAACCCTGAAATACAGGGAAAATGGGGAGGTTCTGAACTTCATGTGACCTCTTACCCACTGTCCCCCCGAAGCATCAGGTTCAGAAGCTTTTTGGTACATGAGATGGTTATGTTGAATGAGAAAATTGCGTCTGTTCAGTGAAAAATATATGCAACATGACTTGAACCAGTGGAAGGTAAAATGGGATTGTTTAGTGCAGAGGACTCTGGCTGACCTTCAAGCATCTCTTCAAACAATTCCCAGAAGCCGTCCCTACTGTGACATCAGCAATCGTTAACTGGGGGTTGGCTGGAAAGCGCAACACCCCCCTTCATAAGCAATGGTTACTAAGCAACAGCTATCCATGCTCAAACAACACCAAAACTCCTATCTCTGCTACTGACTTCCAGCTCTCCCTTCATTTTCCAGCATATGACTCCTGAAAGAAGTGATTTAATATTGAAATATTTATTTTGAGTCTCCTATTTGCCCCAAATAGTCAATTAAACTGCATTTTATGGTGCCAGGTTTTCAGTTTTCTCAGCTTTCCCTATTTGCCTTACACTGTAACAGCTCCAGAGCAGAGTCAGGACTGGAACAACTTCGAGGAAAAGCCTGGGTTAGTGGGAAAAAGAGTTTAGGGTATTTCTAGTGTTGGTGATATAAAGTTCTATTTGAACTCCAGCCTTTAGAGAAATCCAAGGCTTCTCTCAAATCCTGAGGTACTGATTTAGATAGCCACATTTACAGTAAGTGAATCTAAAGTAAAAGGCAATATCAAAAGAAACCTTGGCATAGACAATGAAGCCTTCATCATAGACACCAGTAGATGAGAGAGATGGATGATTTGAGTCATAAACATCAGACCTTCTTTGAATAGGTGAGAGATAGATAGATGGTAGGGTAGGTGAATGGATGGATGGTAAATAGAATTGTAAAACTACTTGCTTGACCAATCTGTTTCTAGATTATAGATAGGTTGGGTGACAGTAGGACTGAGAGAAGTTAAAAAAAAGGTGAATAGGATAAAGAGGGACTGTGAAGAGAGGGAAGCAGAAAGGAATGAACACAATAATACTGTATAACAAATACCTTATAGAAGAGAGAAGGAGAGATCTAGGGCGAGAAAGGACAGGAACAGATTGAGGAGCCGATGTGTGCCAAACAGAGATGAGAAGTTTGGAAAGAGTTGGGGGAGAAAGTGAGAGACAAAAGGACAGAAGAGGAGGAAAGAGTTGACAAGAGGGACAAAGCAAAATTAAGAAGAGAAGAGAAACAAGAGGGCACTAGGAGGAAAAGAAGCTAAGGGCAAGCCTAAGGAGCAGAGGGAGAGGGCAGGAACAGCATTACAATCAATCCTAGAAGAAAGAAGCGGAGATTTGACGGGACCGATAAAAAGGATATCATCTATATAACACAATGAAGAATGAGTAATTCCACTAGGAATTACTTTTTTAAAATCGAAAACAAACATTAGAATTAGACATTTCATCTGGAGGAGACTGGATGTTAAAATGATTAAATTTACAAAGGGCGGACCAACTCTCCATCTGAAGTGAAGACCCAGAGAGATGTTGCAGCCGAAGATTTTGGTCAGCTGAAAGAAAGAACTTTATGATAGAAGTTTTTGAAATTCTGTAGGGCTGCAGAAATGTTTATGAGACACTATAAGATCCTGAACTGTGTTATTCAGAAAAATGGTGGCATCCTATTCACTGCAGATTCATAATGATTAGTTGGAAGTCCATCTACCTAGGGTGATTTGGGTTTGATCTTGCCTTTAGTTGTCCAAGATGACCTCTGAACCCCGATAATTAGGTGAAATGATGAGTTTGGGCACAGCATACAAGATCCATTGGAGAAACGGAGCACCACTGCCCAGTTGATAAAGCAGGGACCTAGAAATCAGAAGGACCTGGATTCAAATCCCAGCTCTGCCATTTGTCTGCTCTGTGACCTTGGGGTAGTCACTTAACTTCTCTGTGTCTCAGTTATCTCAACTGGAGCGGGAATTAAGACTGTGAGTTCCATGTGGGACGGGGACTGTATCAAACCTGATTTAGCTCGTACCAACCCCAACACTTACTACAGTGCCTGACCCGTGGTAAGCACTTAATAAATACCATTAAAAAAAGAAAAAAAGTATTTCTTAAGGAGGAGCCCAAGAGTGCAACAGGGGTTGAGGATATTAAGGACTCAGACTGCTTACCTTATTAACAGTGACAGTAACAGGAAAGTGACAATAATTCAAACCAGAAGAAGCCATGCTGCTTTGTGCCCAAATACAGGGTTTGCTTCTAAAGGTCTTTTCTTTTTAAGGGTTATCAGAAACCAAGGATCATAAAGAAGTCAGTCTTTTGATGAGGTTTCACAGTGTTTTGAAGAGGCATTGAGTGGAAGTCCAGCAGATTCCTTTTGTTCCCCCAACATTGTGGAAACCAGTTGCTTTTCTGAAAAGAACACTGCATGGGGAATTTTATCCCAATCTCACTTGGGCCCTGAGATTTTTGTGGGGCTGCAGATGCTGACATTCCTCTGAAGCCAGAAGTAGAAGAAAAATTGAAATGCCTCATGCTTAGTTCCTTGCCCTCTGAGAATCACAGAAGATGGAAAAATTATATCTGACCTGGAGTTTTGTGAGGAAGTTTATATGAGCTTGTGTGAAGGAGTAGGGGCAGTGGGTTTCTAAAAGGGTTTCTCAGGACCAGGTTCTGAATTGTAAGAACACTCTGGCTTGCCACAGAATGCATTCATTCATTCATTCATTCATTCAATCGTATTTATTGAGCGCTTACTGTGTGCAGAGCACTGTGCTAAGCTCTTGGGAAGTATAAGTTGGCAACATATAGAGACGGTCCCTACCCAACAGTGGGCTCACAGTCTAGAAGGGGGAGACAGACAACAAAACAAAACATATTAACAAAATAAAATAAATAGAATAGCAAATATGTACAAGTAAAATAAATAGAGTAATAAATCTGTACAAACATATATACAGGTGCTGTGGAGAGGGGAAGGAGGTAGGGCAGGGGGGATTGGGGGAGAGGAATGGGGGGGTTCGGTGTGGGAAGGCTTCCTGGAGGAGGTGAGCTCTCAGTACGGCTTTGAAAGAAGGAAGAGAGCTAGCTTGGCAGATGTGCGGAGGGAGGGCATTCCGGGCCAGGGGGATAATGAGGGCTGGGGGGTCGATGGCAGGACGGGCGAGAACAAGGCACGGTGAGGAGATTAGCAGCAGAGGAGCGGAGGGTGTGGGCTGGGCTGTAGAAGGAGAGAAGGGAGGTGAGGTATGAGGGGGTGAGGTGATGGACAGCCTTGAAGCCGAGAGTGAGGAGTTTTTGCTTGATGCGTAGGTTGATTGGTAGCCATTGGAGATTTTTGAGGAGGGGAGTAATATGCCCAGAGCGTTTCTGCACAAAGATGATCCGGGCAGCAGCGTGAAGTGTAGATTGAAGTGGGGAGAGACAGGAGGATGGGAGATCAGAGCTGTTGTCCCAAAGGCAGTGGTGATAGCAATAACTCACCTCCCCGCCTTCATCCCACTGCCCCATCTCAAATTCCTTGAAAATGCGGAGTTACTAAGGGCTTCTACTTTCCCTCTATTTTGAGACAAAACCCTTGCATATCCAATTTTCTTACAAAGTGATGGTTGCATTCTTGCAGAACCCCACATTAAGGAAGACACATATTGGCAGACCTGAGATCTCTTCCCATGTTCAAAATACTCTTGGAATCCCATCTCATCCAACAAACCTTCCCTGATTAACTCCCAACAGTCACCAGTGTCACTTAAATATTTATTTATACCGTTCCTCAGCATTTGTGTATATATGTATGATCATCAGTACAGTCAATTCTTTATTCTCATTACTCTGTAAATATTTTAGATCTTTCTCCCCTGTGAAATATAAGTTGCTTGTAAGCAGGGAATGTCCCATGCTATACTCTCCCCAGTGCTTAATATACTGCACTGCAACCCAGTGGATACCCAATATATATTACTATTATACTACTACTATTCACCCTATGTCTGATGCTATGCACTGTGTGCAGTATCAGCAATCAATCAATGATATTTATTGAGCATTTACTGTGTGGACTGCATTAAGTGTATTAAGTACTTGGAAAAATACAATATAGTAGAACTGATCAGCGTGATCCCTGTCCACATGGAGTTTACAGTCTACAGGGGAAGACAGACATTACAGTAAATTGCAGATAGGGGAAATTGTAGAGATCCCTACAGATGAGAAGTAGCTTGGCCTAGTGGCTTGGGAGTCAGAGGACATGGGTTCTAATCCTGCCTCTGCACTTGTCTGCTGTGTAACCTTGGGCAAGTCACTTAACTTCTCTGTGCCTCAGTTACTTCATTTGTAAAATGGGGGTTAAGACTGTAAGCCCCACGTGGGACAGCCTGATTACCATGTATCTACCCCAGCCCTTAGAACAGTGCTTGGTACGTAGTAAGCACTTAAGCCTGTTGTTGGTTAGGGACCGTCTCTATATGTTGCCAACTTGTACTTCCCAAACGCTTAGTACAGTGCTCTGCACACAGTAAGTGCTCAATAAATATGATTGAATGAATGAATACTTTTTTTAAAATTTATACACACTGTTGGAAGAATCTTGCCTAATTTTGCCTTGTCATTCTATCCAAAATGAGTACTGAATGCATGTCATTGGAGAACTGAGTGTATTTATATAGTATTTATATAGTGCTTTTATTTTTCTTATAAGCTTTCCCAATCTTGTTTTATTTTCACAACATCCTTGGGAGGTAGGGAGAGCCAGGTTTTACTATTCCCACTGTACAGATGAGGAAACTGAGGCTTGGACTGATTAAGTGATTTGCCCAAGGTCATACAGCAGGTGGGTATTAGGTTTCCTGAGACCCAATATCATGCTAAATATCTCTTGAAAAGGAGGAATCTTCAGCAGACATGACAATAAATTCAAGGGTCCCGGGGGGTGAATAATCTGATTTGGGCGAACTTGTTCCCATTTTCCATATATTTGTTAGGAAGGCCATTTTTTTCCCTTTTGGAAGCTTTTCAACCCTCAGTCTGTGGTCCTAATCTCTGGATTGGAAATGGAAACAAATGGGTCTGAGAACTCTGATTTGGTCATCGCTAAATCATTTGGATCAGCTATAGTGGGGAGTCATAGAATGGAGTCCCACCCTTCTCCTCCTACTTCCCTCTCCCTCCCCTGAGCTTCCTCCCCATTTCTTCCTCATCATGTCCTTAGTTGGGTAGGGATTACTCTATTTATTTTACTTATACATATTTACTACTCTATTTTATTAATGATGTGCATATAGCTATAATTTTCTTTATTCTGATGGTTTTGACATCTGTCTACATGTTTTGTTTTGTTGTCTATCTCCCCCTTCTAGACTGTGAGCCCGTTATTGGGTAGGGACCATCTCTATATGTTGCCCACTTGTACTTCCCAAGTGCTTAGTACAGTGCTCTGCACACAGTAAGCGCTCAATAAATACAATCAAATAAATGAATGAAAGCCCAGATTTCCCCCAAGCAAGGGAACACAGAGTAGTCTGTCTACCTCTATAGTCTGTAAGCTCATTATGGGCTAGGAATGTGTCTACCAACTCTGTTGTACTCTCCCAAGCGCTTAGTACAGTGTTCTGCACACAGTAAGTGCTCAGTAAATGTCATTGATTGATTGAAGGAGAAATCAGCAGTCCTAGAGACTGTTCTCTCCTTCTAGCTGGGCTTGTGCCCCAAGCCCATCTGTTCTCAAGAAGCTGGTGAAAAGCAATTATAGACCGCTACACTACAGGGCAGAAAAGCCAATTTTGCCGGCAACCATCGCTTGCATTCCAACGTCATAGATTTCTGCCAGAGAATGGATCACATTTTCCCCCACTGCAAAAGCCAATTAACAAACGTCGGGTGATGTTAGACTGAAGGAGACCAATTAGCAGCAATCCTGGCACGGTTATAGGAAAAGATAGTGAAAGGGATTCCGGAACATATTCTTCAGAGCTCTAGGCTATGTACTGATTTCTTGCTCCCAAGTGATTCTCATGTGGAATTTGCATGGAAAATGTATTTGATGCCTCAGTAACAACTGGATCAACCGAAAGAATAATCCTCAGCAGATGAATGTCTGGTAAGGCCTTCAGCTGGCCAGCTGGATGGAGAAACGAGACATGTCATACGAGATTAAACTTTTCTTCGTGTGTTCTGTTTTGGTTTTTCAAATAGTTTGGGGCAAGCAGCAAAAATAATTCATCCATTTAAATTGGCTTTCCCTCCACTCTACACTTAACACAAGTTAGCTCAAGACATTTGCAGCCAGGACAAGAAAGGATAAGGTTAGAGGAAGAGGTCTGATTCTTCCATAGCTTGAAATGCCTGGAAATACATATCCATAAAATCTCAAAATAGGAGTGGAAGAAAGCTGAAACAGACTGGGGATATCTGCTTGTTTTCAATACCACTGAGCCGGACTTAGACTCTGTGCGAAGACTGGATGAATAATTTATTAAAGGAAATCTGATACGTCATGGTTCAGTAACAGAAACGGTTCTGTTAGGTATCAACTCAGCATCATGAGTTGGAAGCAGTGTCTTGTAATAGCGCTCCCTCCCAGGAGGGCTCCAGCTTGTCTGGTAGATACAAACAGCAAAGACAGCCCTGTTTCCTATTATCTTACATTTTATATTCCCCATCTCCCTGGGCTGATTCTAAAATGCCCCATCTTTTGTCTGTCCTTTCCGCTCCCCCTCTTTTGTCTCTTCCCCACTTTCCCCTAGCTTAATGAGGATACTTCTGGCCTTCCCAAATGGATGCTCCGGCCTCTTTGTCCTCTCCCATTCTTCCTCTTTCTGATTCCATCATTCAACTGGGAGATTCCCTGTCTCCATGCTCTATTTTGTCCTCTCCATCTTACTCCTACTGTCTTGAGAAGAATATTAATTGTTAATCATAAAATAGTAGTTACAGCCTTTGTGTCATCAAAGTGCTGGGGGCTGTATTGTCCAGGATGACCTCATTGGCCAGTCATCTTCAATTTTCTGGATGTGAATGAGCATCTGTCATGGAGGAAGCTTGGCCTACATTTCTAGGCTGTTAAAGAGTGCTTCCCCCACAAACAGTAAACCCTCAAATCCAACAATTTTGGTGATCTTGGCTCAGACTATACTACCAGCTAGAAAGGCCAGGCTTCAGTGGATGAAGAAGGAGGAATGGGGAGAACAATCAGTGGAGGAATAGTGAGTTGAAAACAAGGCCTGGAGTGATTGGGGCAGGATGGGGGAGACAAGACACAAGGGGCAGAGGATAAAGGTTATAGATGGGCATAGATTTTAGTCTCACCTCTGCAATCTGTATAGTTTCTTCTATTCCTTGCCTCTTTCCTAACCTGGCATGCTTAGTCCTGGAGGGGCACTCAGACATGTAGAATACAGGTGGAATTAGGGATGGGTTGACAGTTGGTGATCAAATAGATACTGGGCTGGAGGAAGAAGTGAAGCTGGGATTGCTTGATTGATCTGTCCTCAGTATGGGCAGTATTGCTGTACTTGGTTGTTTGACTATTCATTGATAAGTTTATTATTATTATTAATAATAACAATAATTTTGGTATTTGGTATGCAGTTACAATATTCCAAGCATACTAAGCACTGGATAATCAGGTTGGACACAATACCTGTCCCACATGGGGTTCAGAGTATAAGTAGGAGGGAGAAGAGGTATTTGATTCCCATTTTACAGATGAAGAGACAGAGACGAGTGAGTGATTTATCCCAGATCGCACAGGACCATTTACTTTCCACTAGGCCACAGTTTAGCAGACTTAGGAGAGCATCAGCCGTGTTTGGAATGATGCTCTAAATATTTCCTGAATGACTCCATTTGTATTTCACTTTTACATGCTATTTTGATTTTGAGAGTAGAAAAGCCATCACTGGAAAATGACAGCTTCCAAATGTTCCTGTGGGGATGGGTTTCTTACTCCCAGCTGAGCAGTAGGTCTCCCATTCCGAAGTCGATCCTGCTTTATTTTTGGGAATGTGAAACATTTTCTCCAGACCTCTCATATTTCTTCCATGTCACCTCCCTTCAGCTCCACCACACATACTCACCACACAGATAATGATGGTGTGGGGATGACTGACTGTGTGATTAACTTCCACATGAAGAATGAAGCTAGAGACAGACTGGGCCATCTTCAGGGCTAGAGGGACTGTTATAGGGTGCTACCTTTTCTCTGAGATTTGGTTTCCCTTTTGAAATTGCATATTTCCTTGCTACTATATGCCTCTCTCAACCCACTCCTTCATACGTTACAGGCATCTCCTACCTAATATTAGTCACACTGCAATTTTTTCTGGAGCAAATAGTTAAGGGCTCAGGGAGCTTATTTCTCTTCAATCTGAGATTTGAGGACATGGGGGCAGTTTTCTGAGCTGTGGACTATCAGTGTTTTCATTTGGATGGATCACTTCCCATAGTTATTAGTTCTTACAGACTGGCCCGGGGAAAACAGTCCAACAAAGAATCTTTTATCATCCCCAGATTACCAGAAGCATTTGGGTTGCTGCCTTTTTGTTTTTCAACCATTTAGTCTAGACACTCTGAAGAAATGGGAGATATAATTGCAGCTCAGTAGAGTCGTACATGCATCAGCAAAGCCTTTACCATTAGCATGAACTGACTCCAGTCCTACAAGGGTAGAGTAAACAGAATTTTCACCCAGATAGATCCTAACTATATCAGACAGTGTCCCTGGTCTTCAATCTCAACCAAGAAAGCTCCAACAATGTCAGTAAGGAGGCAGGAATCATCTCATCAGATGCATGCTCATATTGTATTCTTCCAAGTGCTTATTGGGTGCTTGGCATACAGTAAGTACTCAGTATATACCATTAATAATTGATTGATTGAGGAAACCCTTCCCAGATGATTTTGTCAGAGGACATCAGAGGTCCCTCCCACCTCTCCGCTCCAGTGGTCGTAAGGTTCGATGGTTTGCCAAGTGACCTAGGACCATCTCTAGGTTATCAGATGGAAAGTCCTGTAGATTTTGAACTAGGATACGGGATTACTTGAGGAATCTTCCTACTTTTGCTGCTGGAATAATAGGGGAAACCAGCTTTGATGAAGAACAAACTATCAAACATTATATCACAACTTTTAGAAAAACTGATCAATTATTGCTTATTAATAATAATAGTAATAATGCTATTTGTTAGAAGCGTACTATGTGCCAAGCATTGTTCTAAGCACTGGGGTAGATACAAAGTAATCAGGTTGTTCCATTTGGAGCTCACAGTCTTAATCCCCATTTTGCAGGTGAGGTAACTGAGGCATAGAGAAGTTAAGTGGGTCGCCCAAGGTCGCAAAGTAGACAAGTGGCGGAGCCGGGATGAAAACTCGCGTCCTCCGACTCCCAAGCCCATGCTCTTTCCACTAAGCCATGCTGGTTACCTGTGATTAGGTTGGGAAGCAGGAGAAGAAATTGGATACCAGAGAAGTAGCATGGCCTAGGGGATAGAGAACGGGCCTGAGAGTCAGAAGGACCTGGGTTCTAATCCGGGCTCCACCACTTGTCTGCTGTGTGACCTTGGGCAAATCACTGCACTTCTCTGTACTTCAGTTCCCTCATCTGCAAAGTGGGGATTAAGACTGTGAGCCCCATGTGAGACAGGGACTGCGTCCAACCCGATTTGCCTGTATCCACCCAAATGCTTAGTACAGTATGCACTTAACAAATACCAAAATTATTATTATTATTATTGTTATTATTACCATCATTTCATTTGCTGGGTAAAAATCTTGACAGCCGGTTTCTGGAGCAAGTTGGGCTCATGACTTAACCCAGGGTCTTTCCACTCCTCACCCAATCTTTCCTAAAGAGACTGAGACATCTTCTTTCAGAGGAATGTTCAGGATTGAAATGGGTCTGGTAACCTTATAATTAGACATGAGCACCACAGAAATATCTTCTACCTCCTTTCATCTGCGGATACCCAACAAATAACAGTGGTTATGCTGACCCACTGAATTCCAGCAGGCTCAACTTCGAGGAATGATACCAGATCATCATCCAGCTTGTTCCTGGCACTGTTCTCGAATCTTATGTGTCTTTGAACAACCTTATGGTTAGTCTTCCCTTATCTCTCCCTTTTTCCAAGTTGGGCTCCCCTCTTCTGCCTCCTAACCCCCAACCCCAAATCAGTGATAGGGCCAGAATTCCTTTGTCTTTCCCTTTCGTCCTTGGATTCCCAGCTCCCGCCTCCACCCTTTTTCCTAATCAGTGGTAAGGGCCAAAGTTTTTCTGCATGAAACAGTCCTGGGTGGAGATTATACCCGTCCAGATCAATTGCATTCCTACTTGGCAGGACTTTAATCCACTAGCAAGAGGGCTTGAATGTTTTCATGTAGGTTCCAAGAGTCCCGCTGATTACTCCAACATGAATTTGGATGGCATGGGAATTCCTGGCATCTCAAAAAACAGATCCAAGTTTGATCCACCTTTTTTTCATCTTCAGAATATACCACCCATTCTCGGAAAAATGTCCCCTGGATCATTGGGCTTCGTATTATGTTCTGGAATTACCCATTACTCATGACTTTTCAGAGTCATAGGATAGCCATGCTCTCTGGCCCACTTCATCCGCTGGCTCAGGACCCTGCCTGACCCTCTTCTTCGACATGTTGATAGCATGGAGAGTGAGATACAGCTCTTAAAATCTTACAATGAAAAAATTTTCATCTCTCGCAGGACAGTCTATCGGTTGCTTTCATTTTCAATTCCTTATTTAACAATCCAGGACTAAGGATATTCAAATTCTGCACCCTGGGGTTCCTCAGACCCAGGCTACTTTGCAGTTGAAAAGCAGCACAACCTAGAGGATAGAGCACCAGCCCGGGAGTCAGAAGGACCTGGTTCCTTGTCTGCCGTGTGACCTTGGGCAAGTCACTTCAGTTCTCTGTGCCTCAGTTGCCTCATCTGTAAAACGGGGATTATGAGCGTGAGCCCCATGTGGGATAAGGACTGTGTCCAATCTAATTGCCTTTTATCTCCCCCAGTGCTTAGAACAGTGCCTGATACATTGTAAGCACTTAACAGATAGCATAAAAAAGGTTTAAGTGAGCGTATGAGCCCTGTTCAAGTTTACTGCATGGAAGAAGGCAATGGTAAACCACTTCCATATTTTTACCGAGAAACCTCTATGGATACACTACAAGAATGATTGCAGATGGTGAGTGGAGCGCTCTGGGAGACATGTTTCCATGGAGCCGCTATGGGTCGGAGACGACTCGACAGCATAAGACGAGACAAATGAGCCCTGTTAGTGATCCAGGAGATGAGTGAACATCCAGCAGTGGAATTTCCTCCCCCTGCAAACTCCTCGAGCCTCATTTTAACTGGTAGTTCACCTTCTGCATCCCCTGGCTTGAACGACGACAAAACACAGTTCAGGGACTCCTAGGGAGAAGAAAGCCACCAGGATACCCTAAAGAGAAGAGGCTAAAACTTCAGATACGCTTTTCATCTGCAAGAAGCTAGAAGCAATTCAGCATCCACATTGTAGCTCAGATTTGAGTCCTGTTTTGCAGAAATTCATCTTTAAGGGCTTAGGAAAAACCTCTGGAGGATCCGGCAGTCAGGCAGTTAAAGCTTTGGCACTTTTAACTAAATAAATAAGGGGGAAAACAAAACCCCTTCTGGGTACCTGATTAGTTTATTTTTGCAGTGGAGGGTTTTCCTCTGGTGACGCCAGCCTGGCGGTCAGGGCTCAATTGGCAGAAGGTTCATTTGTAGTGGCATATGCAGGCAGCTGTGGCCTCCCCAACTTGTTTAGGTTACGTGGTGATTGATGATTTGAATGGGAGATGTGACGAGTGAATGGACGGTTATAGTGAAAACACATGTGGCTGTCTCCCTCTTCCATCCAAAGAGAAACCACGATTATGGATCACCTCGCCGAATCAGGTCCTTCTGTTTTTTTGTACAGAAGAAATTTTATTCAGGGCTTGAGGATAAAGCAACGGGAAGGCTTGTGAAAGGCTTTGATAGTTTCATAGGAAAGTTAAGTGTATATTGGTTAAAATCTCCCATGAACCTGCCCCTTCAAGAAAGTCATCTCTTCTTGTCTCAACCTCTTCTCTTTCTCCTGTCCCTCCATGCCTCTCCCCAACCTTACTCCCCTCGCCCAGGATATCAGTGGAAGCTTTAAAACTGAACTCTTCTAAGGGTTTAGTCCAGTGCTTAGCTGGCAGTAAGCATTCAGTTAATACTGTTGATTGGTTGGGAGAATTTCAGAACAATGACTACCTATTGTGGAAGCAGCTTGGTTTGTCATCCAGATTCTCTTCTGGGCTCATTGTAAACTGCCCGGCGAACTCTATCCTCTTCAGCCAGGTCCTTTTTTTCTTGGGGGCTGTATATGTTTATTTTCTTTAACAGTATTTTATAAGGGAACTTGATCTAAATCTTAGTAAATTATGTCCACCAGCTCACCTCTATCTACCAAGTTATTAACTTTCATATAAAAAAACCTAATAGTTTAGAAAAGCATCATTTGTCACTGGCAGGAAGTGCAATGCTCTGATTCTATCGTATGTTTATAAATGAAGTCTTTAATCAGTTTCTTACTTCATTTACTCAAAAGTTTAATGCTGCTCACTACTTAGAAATTTTTCTTTGCTTCTTTTTGTAGAGAATTTATGAGCCATATTCTTAACATTTTTGGGAACATGACTTCAAAGCAACAAAATATATTTTTTCCCCTTTCCATTAAGATGTTACTAGATAGTGTGAGAATTTCTTGGATGAGTTTTTTCACACCAAGTCAAATCCTTCCAACTACCATCTCAGACCTTTGGTGCCACTATTCACCCCTTAGTAACTCCGAATAGCACTTCTGCACATACAAATCTACATATCTTCTAGACTGTGAGCCTGTTGCTGGGTAGGGACCGCCTCTACATGTTGCCAACTTGTGCTTCCCAGGTGCTTAGTACAGTGCTCTGCACACAGTAAGCGCTCAATATATACGATTGAATGAATGAATGAATATGCACAGCACCCCAAAGAGAAAACAAAGCAGCAGATGAGACTGAGCATTGTAGGAGGCCAAAAATCTCTTGCAATTAGGTCAGATAATCCAGGCACCTGAGAAAATTGAGGAAGAAAAACTGCGGGGGTTGGGAGTGGGGGGGAATGATCGCAACCTACATGAATGGCCTCAGTTCTTTAACTAATGTTTCCAAAAGGAGAGCATGTCCAGCAGAGGCATGACACCCTTAGGGCCTGACCAGAGTTGGTAAGAGTCATTGTTCCACTATGAGTTAGGAAAAATCACTGTGGAATGATTGGAGAGTAAGAGGCAAATATAGGCTCTGTCCTAGTAATAATAATGATGGCATTTGTTAAGCGCTTACTATGTGCAGAGCACTGTTCTAAGCGCTGGGGGGGACACAGGGTGATCAAGTTGTCCCACGTGGGGCTCACAGTCTTAATCCCCATTTTACAGATGAGGTAACTGAGGCTCAGAGAAGTTAAGTGACTTGCCCAAGGTCACACAGCAGACACATGGCAAAGCGGGATTCGAACCCATAACCTCTGACTCCAAAGCCCATGCTCTTTCCACTGAGCCACGCTGCTTCTCTAGCCAGTATCCATCTCATAAATGAATGAATGAGTGAATAAAGCCCCACTCCAGTGTTTCTGCTCAAAATAGCAGGATGTCCCTGTGCCGCTGTTTCCTCAGGCAACAATACCTGGAAGAGTTGCTCTCAATGAGTACTTCCTGAAGTGCCCCATACGAGGAGCAATAATAACAATAATAACAACACTTAGCACTTTGGAGCACCACTTCTCTTCGAAGAACAGCACAAATATCAGATTCACAGATCACCCCAGAGCTGAGGATGATATCTTCTTCCTCTTCTGACAGACGGCGGAAGGAAATAAAGTGGCATATTGCCTAGGGGAAAGTTTGGCCAGTGAAATAATCCAACAAGAGTGTCCCCTGCTAACTTCCTGATCTCAGAGTCCTTCAGATACCTTATGTTTTTCCTGACCAATCCAAATTTTTTTTTCCGGGCTCCAATCTTGATCTAAGTGATAGATTCCGACCTCTGTTGGGCCTCCGCACAAACCTCTTTAAACGTGCTCTCTAGTCTTTTTTCACCCATCCCACTGGGAAGACAGAGAAAATAGCAAAAAATAAGGTCCCGCCAGAAGCTTCCAGTGTTGAATTATCAATTTTGATCCCTACTTTAGCTGTTCTCTAAGGATTCTCCTTAGTCCTGCCCTTCTGAATACAAGTCAGTGCTGTGAAGTATTTGGTTTTCCCCATGTCTGGCTGTTTCTAAAAGGACTGAACATAAAATGGCCAATTTGGAAAGCACCGACTTTTATTCTGACCTAGGACATTTTGTGGCTCAGTTGCAGCCCTTGTATATATTTGTACAGATTTATTACTCTATTTATTTTACTTGTACATATTTACTATTCTATTTATTTTGTTAGTGATGTGCATGTAGTTATAATTCTATTTGTCCTGACGATTTTGACACCTGTCTACATGTTTTATTTTGTTGTCTGTCTCTCTCCCACTTCTAGACTGTGAGCCCATTGTTGGGTAGGGACCGTCTCTATATGTTGCCGACTTGTACTTCCCAAGCGCTTAGTACAGTGCTCTGCACACAGTAAGCGCTCAATAAATATGATTGAATGAATGAATCACAGTTTTGTAAAGGAAGGGGTACTGAAGTTTTCCTATTTTTAGCAGTGCCATGTGGCCTGAAGGAGGTCACATAGACTGTTTGCAAATCCTATATGGCTCATTTCATCCTTTGTGTGCCAGCCTTATTAGGTGCCTTAGCAAAGATATGTCAGACAATCAATCAATCAATCAGATTTGCTGTGCACTTACTGTGTGCAGAGCACTTTACCAAGCGCTTGGGAGATTATAATCCACCAGAGTCGGTAGACACGTTCCCTGCCCACAATAAGATTTATTTGCTTGAATAATAATAATAATAAAAATGCTGGCATTTGTTAAGCGCTTACTATGTGCCCAGCACTGTTCTAAGTGGTGGGGAGGATACAAGGTAATCAGGTTGTCCCACATGGGGCGTACAGTCTTAAGCCCCATTTTCCAGATGAGGTAACTGAGGCACAGAGAAGTTAAGTGACTTGCCCAAAGTCACACATGACCTATGACAGAACATAGTTTTTGTGCTCCCTGAAGGGACCGATGTCTCTGGGTCCCACAGTAATGGTATTCCCTTTTCTAGCCTTCCCAGAATGAGCCCGTTCCTTCCTCTCCCCCTCGTCCCCCTCTCCATCCCCCCCATCTTACCTCCTTCCCTTCCCCACAGCACCTGTATATATGTATATATGTTTGTACATATTTATTACTCTATTTATTTATTTATTTACTTATTTATTTATTTATTTATTTATTTATTTTACTTGTACATATCTATTCTATTTATTTTATTTTGTTTGTTTGGTTTTGTTCTCTGTCTCCCCCTTTTAGACTGTGAGCCCACTGTTGGGTAGGGACTGTCTCCATATGTTGCCAACTGGTACTTCTCAAGCGCTTAGTACAGTGCTCTGCACACAGTAAGTGCTCAATAAATATGACTGATTGATTGACTGATTGATTCTAGCCCTCCTGGGGTTTGGGGGTGGGGGATTTCAGCAACCATACAGGGTTGAGGGAAACAAGACTGCATTAAGGTTTCTTATGGAGCTGAGCCTTTAGGAGACCCTGGGACCCTTCTGGGCAAAGAGTGCCCAGACCATCTCCTCTGCAGAGCATATACACACACATGCACGCGCACACACACACACACACACACACACACACACACACACACACACACACACACACACAGAGAGCAACAGGTGCCTGCTCCCCTCTCCAACGCTGTCAAGTCTGGCCCCAGTTGGAGCATGCCCTAGGGCTGGAGCTGGTGCCATCATGACCTCACAATCTCATGATGTTGGACACAGTTTTGGATTCACCCTCTCTGCTGTCCCACTCCAGTCTTACGCCACCCACCCCCAGGCCTCTTTAATCCTGGCCACATTTTCCATCTCATATGTTTACATCTACTGGCCCCCTCCTCATGGAAATCACTCCCTGGTCAGAATGGAAATCACTCCCTGGCCAGTAAATGCTTAACAAATGCCATGAAAAAGTAACACGGTATTTGAGAATCCTTAATAACAAATAGATTTGGTTCCTGTATGTTTTCCAGTTATAATAATATAATAATAATAATAATAATGGCATTTATTAAGCCCTTACTATGTACAATGCACTGTTCTAAGTGCTGGGGAGGTTACAAGATGATCAGGTTGTCCCACGGGGCGGGGTGGGGGTGGGGCGCTCACAGTCTTAATCCCCATTTTACAGATGAGGTAACTGAGGCCCAGAGAAATTAAATGACTTGCCCAAAGTCACACAGCTGACAATTGGTGGAGCCGGGATTTGAAGCAGTTGAATAGGGAACACACATCAGACCAGTATGTAAATACAGGCATTAGAAAAGGTGGGCAGAAAAGTAGGACAGTTTCCATGACAAGTTGCCAACTTGTACTTCCCAAGCGCTTAGTACAGTGCTCTGCACACAGTAAGCGCTCAATAAATACGATTGATTGATTGATTGATGACTGATTGGGGTAGTGAGTGTACACTTCCAGAGGAGAGTGACCAATTATATTTCAGCAGAGTTTATTAAATCAAAGAGCATGAGTTAGTGGCCCCAGAGGTACTTCAGAGCACTATGTGGATACCGCCATTTGGGTGGGTAATTGTGGAGAGATAATGGAAACTGGGAAGAAGTGTTGCCTACTGGTTGAAGAAAAAGCCTGGGAGCCTAGGTTCTAATCCTGGCCTTGTCATTTGTCTTCTGTGTGACTTTGGGCAAGTTACCTTGTCTGTGCCTCCACTTCCACTACTGCAAAATGGGAATTCAATACCTTTCTTCCTCTTACTTAGAATGTGAGCCCCATATGGGATGGGGACTGTGTCCAACCTGATTAACTTGTATCTACCTCAGTGCTTAGAACAGTGATTGATACATAGCACCTTCTAGACTGTAAGCCTGCTGTTGGGTAGGGACCGTCTCTATATGTTGCCAACTTGTACTTCCCAAGCGCTTAGTACAGTGCTCTGTATACAGTAAGTGCTCAATAAATACGTTTGAATGAATTTAACAAATACCGTAAACAAAAACAACAACTGGATGAGTCGGGGGCTAGCCAGAATCACGGCAGTCTTGGAGTGAGTGATAAGAATGTCTGAGAATGTCCTAGGCTTTGAGAGATTTGGGGACTAATAATAATAATAATAACAATAATAATAATAATAACAATAATAATAATAATAATAGTGGTATTTGTTAAATTCTTACCAGGCACTTTACTAAGCCCTGGGATGGATGCAAGCAAGCATATTGGGTTGGACATAGTCCCTGTCCCACACAGGGCTTTACAGTCTTAATCCCCTTTTTACAGATGAGGTAACTGAGGCACAGATAAATTAAGTGACCTGCCTGAGGTCACACAGCAGACAAATGGCAGAGCCAGGATTAGAACCCATGTCCTTCTGACACCCAGGCCCAGGCTCTATCCATTGGCCACGTTTGCGCTGCTGTTCTCAGATCCCTTAGCAGGGTTAGTTCAGCTGTGGAATTTCTATGGGTGTATTAGGGCCTGCAGTGGGGAAGGGTGGAGGTAATGGGGTGTGTTTGTGAAGTGTGTGTGTGTGTGTGTGTGTGTGTGTGTAGGTGTGGACAGGAGGGGCAAAACATGAGGGATGGGATGCTGAGGGGTTAAGAGAAGCTAGGTCTGGTGAAACCTTGAGACTTCAGGGCCAGTCTTTCAAACGCTAAAAATCCCTGAAATGGAATCGATCAATCAGTGGTTGCTCCCTGAGGTGGGCTGAGCCTTTTCCATTATCTTGTATCTACCCCAGCACTTAGCACAGTGTTTGGCACATAGTAAGTGCTTAATACCATAACTAACTTTGATTCATAATCACCATACCTGCATAGAAAACATCATATCTCTCAAGTGATGATTCCTGTACTTACCTATTTCTATCACTCCTCTGTTGTAGCTCATGGTGTCTGACTTCATTCATATCCATTCATTCATTCATTCATGCATTCAGTTATATTTATTGAGTGCTTACTGTGTGCTGAGCACCGTACTAAGTGCTTGGAAAGTACAATTCAGCAACAGCATTATTATTCAGCAATACTAGAGCAAGGTTCTCCCCAACTTGAGCAATGAATCAGACTCAATACATTCAACTTTGCTTTAACATCAGTATGTTTGTTGTCTTTGCGGGGTGCAGAATGGACTTGCATTTTTTTCTTCATAACACGTGTCATGGCTGATTGTGTTATTGTTTGTAATTAGCCAAATGATTGAAATTTTGGTAGGACTTGAGCCCAATCTTGAGTGAACTTTCAAGTCTTTCTACTTCACTTCAGCCATTGATATATCTTTGGAAAGACCTGGAGCCAAGACATTTGCAGTCCAGATAGATTTCTCAAGAGAAATCATCAATCTTGAACTCTGCTGAAAGCCTGGTTGAGGCGCCAGGTGAAATCTGTTGGTCAGCATGACTATTCAGCAAGAATGTTCTTGGATTATGTTTTGGATGCATTCAGAGGATATGAATTCACTTCTTCCTGCAGGAGAACAATAAAGTAGCAGATTTGTGTGTTACAATCATTTTTGGAGCCCCAGGATTAGGTCTCAGAGATCCATTAGATCGAGTGAAGAATTGGGAAACAGTTTAAATGGAAACAGAATGACAGATGGAACATTCCACACTCTCAAGGGATTGGGTCATAGGACTAAAATGTTCAGAGAACTTCATTCGACAGGTGAGAATTCTGCATCAGTCATGATGAAATCATTTCTGCTTAAATTCACATTCAAAATAGCCTCAAGTCTAAGAGGAGGAAGTGCAGGTGTGGAGGTCGCTACGCACAAATGATCCAAGGGCTTTTATTATTCTATTTATTATTATTAATACAAAATATTTGTTATGCCATACATTGTTCAAAGCACTGGAGTAGATACTAGATCATTAGGTTGGACACAGTCCCTGTCCCACATGGGGCTCACAGTCCAAAGGAGAGGGAAAATGGGTATTGAATCTTTCCTATTTAAAGGTAATTGAGACCCAAGATTACAAATCAGACAAGTGGCAAAGCTGGGATTAGAACCCAGGTCCTCTGACTCCCAAGGCTTTGGGCTTTCCACTAGGCCACACTGCCAACCAGAGATGAGAAGCTTAGAGGAAGGGAAGAAAGAAGTGAATTTTTCAGACGGAAGACTTATCTTTGGCATCGTGAAAGGTGATTTCACAAGGTCTGAGTAATGAGGTAACTGCAGCATGAAGGAGTCAGGTTACAAGTAAGAAAGGCTGGGCTGAGACAGGTGACCAAAAGAATTTGGGCCGTCTAGTTCCCTGGATCTTTAAGGATAGGAGAAGCGAGTCAGATCTGGAGTTCTGGAGGAGCAGATGGTTTGTGGATCGTCAGATTAGTGCTTAGTCTAGTGCTTTGCACATAGTAAGCATTCAATAAGTGCCGTTGATTGGTGGATTGATTGAGGAATTTGATGAAAGACACGGAAGGTCACACCTGCCTCCAGGCCCAGGGTGGGGAGCGCCCACCAGGCCTGCCCACAGAGGAGGCAGGCCTGGAGGAGAGGATTGCTCTGGTATAATAGTTGTGGCCATTTGGCAACTGAACAGATTTTCCCTGGGGATCCAGGTCTGGATAGGCAGCACATTGTCAGACCCGCAGTTGATACTATGCATCCTCTCCGGCTTCATCCTTCGCCCTGCTGCTTCCTGGGCCGGGGGTGGCTCCAAATCAAAAGAGTGAAGGGCCAACTGGGCACGGCCAGGGCATTCCTTGGAGCCCTGGTAGTTGCTTCCCACAGCTCCGGCAGGTCTGGTTGAGGTTCTGGGCACTACCTGTGCTCTGCAGTGTCTGGTTCCAATGGTGCTCCTCACGGCAGCCTCGCGTTGTCCCCAGCTGGATGCTCTCTCCCTCAGGGGCCTCTCCTTTATTCATTCATTCACTTGTATTTATTGAGCGCTTACTATGTGTAGAGCATTGTACTAAGGGTCTGGGAGAGTACATGCAATACAACAATAAACAGACACATTTCCTGTCTACAACAAGCTTAATCTAGAGGAGTTTGTACTGGGCAACCTGGCACTCCTTGGGGGAACACTCTGGTCCAGGGTTGCATTTTAGACTGTGAGCCCACTTTTGGGTAGGGACTGTCTCTATATGTTGCCAACTTGTACTTCCCAAGCGCTTAGTACAGTGCTGTGCACACAGTAAGCGCTCAATAAATACGATTGATGATGATGATTCCTCCAGCCGGTGGTCTGACCCATTCCCTTCCCCTCCTCCTTCCCTTCCACAGTAAGCGCTCAATAAATACGATTGACTGATTGATTGATTGATTGATTGATTGATTTCTCCTCCACAGCCCTAGCTCCCTCCATCCTGTCCCAACCTGCCCTGGCCTTGGTCCCCAGTTTGGGGGCTGTAGGAGATTTGGGGCACCAGGGAGGACCCAGAGTGACAAGTTGTGCAGTGGTGGTGAGGCATGTGAGGGGGGAGATGGAGTGGATTTGGGACAGAGAAGGGCCCAGAGAGAAGGGGGGAGTCAGGGAGGAACTCAGGGGTCGAGGGGCTGAGTTCAGAGTGTGGAAACCGTGGAATAGGGAAGTGGAAGGAAAGGATTTATGGGCATATTTTGATGGGGGCTGGGGGTAATCTAATGGAGCTTGATAGGAACAGGGTCATGAAAACTTAGAGAATCAGAGTGGCTTAGTGCTAAAGCACGACCCTGGAAGTCAGAGGACCTGGATTCCAATCCCTGCTCTACCATTTAACCGCTGTGTGACCTCGGGCAAATCACTTCACTTCACTGTGCCTCAATGTCCTCATCTGTGAAATGGGGATTAAATACCTGTTCTGCCTCCCCCTTAGACTGTGAGCCCCATGTGGGACAGGGACTGTGTCTGACTTGATAAGCTTGTATCTACCCTAGAGCTTAATATAGTACTTGGCACATAGTAAGCACTTAACAAATACCATTAAAAACACAAAAAGCTTCAAAATCTCCCGAGGCAGCAAAATTTGGTTCTATGATGGTCAAATCTTTTGGAGCCTCAGGAATCATAATTGCCTCCTCCATTTGATCCTTTGGAGTTGTGTTTGTTTTCTTGGACAAAAATGCAGTTGGGCTACACTATTATGGAAAGGTAATTTAACAAAATGATTGAAAGGACAACTCTCCTCCTCCACCCGGCATTCCGTCGCCTGAGAAAGCATTCCTATGGGCACCCATTTGGGGATCTCCATAAGTAACCTTTCTGACTTAAAACTTGTTCTCTAAAAGCATTTTTACCTTTGTCAGTAAGACAAGTTTACACTAACACATTGTCTCCTTTGAAGAACAGTTAGAAAACCTGTCCAGACTGTCCCTAATCCCTTACTGAAGTACTTTACTCCTTATTCTTATCTTCTCGAGTTTCTCCCATTGGGTGTGGGTGTTTTGTGAAAACACTCACTTTCTTCACCCCCTGCCCCAACCTCCCCTTGCTTGAGTCATGTCAAATTCCAAGCGAAATGAATTCTGCCAAACCTTTTTAGCATTTACATAAGCTCCTAATCAGATTGCCAGATCATTACAGTATGCTGAGGCCTGGATTCAGAGCCGGTGTTTAGATTCTGGAGATTGGGTTAAGTGAGCACATATCTCTGGAAAATAGGTGCTCTCCGCAAGTGCCTTTTAGATCTCGGAGCTCCCTAGAACTTACTTTTCCTGCCTCTTCGCGTTATATTCTGGTTCCACTTCTCAGTAGTGTCATCGTCTGAGGTGGAGTTGAGTCTTTTATACCCACATCTGAAAATGATGGGTTTTTCTGAGAGCTGGAATTAATTATTCTTACTTCACAATAATCCCCCACCATGTGCATTCTAGGGTTGAGAGTGAGAAGGGGATTCTGTCCAGGGTGCAGTGATGTAGGCCACTGTGGGCCTAATGGATAGAGCATGGCCCTGGGTGTCAGAAGGACCTGGGTTGTAATCCCAGCTCTGCTGATTGTCTGCTAAATGACCTTGGGCATGTCACCTCACTTCTTTGTTCCTCAGTTCCCTCATCTGTAAAATGGGGATTAAGACTGTGAACCCCACAAGGGACAGGGACTGCGTCCAACCGGATTACCTGGCCCCCAGCTCTTGCTACAGTGCCCGGCACGTAGTCAGTGCTTAACAAATACCACGATCATTATTATTACTAGGACATAGTATTTATGTTTCCTTTTTCCCGCAGTGCTAATTTTCTCAACCTGGCGACTTGAGACAGTTGCTCCTTTTTTCTGTCTTTGCCCTGGTAACTCTTCCATTTCCTCAGGAATTGCTGTGCTTTTGGAATTTACTGTGTTGAAAAGGCTGGAATATTTCCTGTAACTACCACCGATGCCTGGAACATGTATATTCTTCTGCCGCTAACCTCCTCACTGTACCTCGTTCTCGCCTGTCCCGCTGTCGACCCCCGGCCCACGTCCTCCCCCTGGCCTGGAATGCCCACCCTCCACACATCCACTAAACTAGCTCTCTTCCTCCCTTCAAAGCCCTACTGAGAGCTCACCTCCTCCAGGAAGCCTTCCCACACTGAGCCCCCCCTTCCTCTCCCCCTCCCCAATCCCCCCCACCCTACCTTCTTCCCCTCCCCACAGCACTTGTATATAGATTTGTACAGATTTATTACTCTATTTTACTTGTATGCATTTACTATTCTATTTATTTTGTTAATGATGTGCATATAGTTTTAATTCTATTTGTTCTGATGATTTTGACACTTGTCTTCTTGTTTTGTTTTGTGTCTGTCTCCCCCTTCTAGACTGTGAGCCCATTGTTGGGTAGGGACCATCTCTATATGTTGCTGACTTGTACTTCCCAAGCTCTTAGTACAGTGCTTTGCACACAGTAAGCGCTTGATAAATACGATTGAATGAATGAATGAATGAAAGTCTGGGGAGAAAGTGAGATAATAATAATAATAATAATAATAATAATGATGGCATTTGTTAAGCGCTTACTATGTGCAAAGCACTGTTCTAAGCGCTGGGGGGGATACAATGTGATCCAGTTGTCCCACGTGGAGCTCACAGTCTTAATCCCCATTTTTACAGATGAGGGAATTGAGGCTCAGAGAGGTTAAGTGACTTGCCCAAGGTCACACAGCAGACTTGGGGTGGAGCCGGGATTCGAACCCACAACCTCTGACTCCAAAGCCCGTGCTCTTTCCACCGAGCCACGGAGATGGTGGGGAGGACTGTGCCCAAAGATTATATGTGATGCTAGGGATACTCATCTGCCTTAGAAGAGCTTGACTCACACCCATTTTACAGATGAGGGAAACTGAGGCAGACTGTGAATTAAGAGATTTGTCTGAGGACTCACCCACTGAGAGACCTCTCCCAAGTTTTCACCCACTCCCATGGTCCAGGAACTCCTGGAAATCGACTTTGAGGCACGAGTGCATTTTTAATTCTGGGGCAAACATTATACATGGGTATGCATTTCTGGAAACTGTGCTTTCCATCCCAAATGGACTAATAGGCTGTATTTGATTTTCAAAGGACTCTTGGAACCAGGACCAATAAGCAGGACTCCTTGGGAATTGAAAACCTTGAGGTACCAGCCTCCCATTGGGCCTCTGTAGGGACACTGTGCATTGAGGCATTAAGATGCTGCCTCAGGGATAAGTTTGTAGGTCCTCAAAGCATGGATGTCCACTCACAGAGAGCTTCCAGGGACAAATCTGACTACTGATGGCCTGGACATCTTCCTAATACTTCCTAATACTCCTATTAGTCTTCCTAATACTCCTATTTATAAATATGTTTATATCTCTATCTCTCCCATTAGAAGGTGAGCTTTCCGTGGGCAAGAAGCACATCTTCTTGCTTCTGCTATACTTTTCCAAGATCTCAGTACAGTGTAATCCACTCACTAGGTGTTCAATATTATCGTCACTAATATTACTAATAGCTCTGTGTGTGATCGGTATACAGGGACAAAAACACAAGTGGGTCTGGAGGAGGTAAGGATAACCAGTTTTTCTAGCTTTTTAGAGTCTCACTCAGCAATTCTGGGTGCCTCTGGACATAGCTGAATCACCCTGGAGTAATACCCTCTGTATTCACATTCCTTTTTTTATGATTTACTGCATGGAGAGTCAGATTATTTTAACTTCTTTTAGTTCAATTGCCACCTATAGAGGAGTCACTCCTTTGGAGGGGTTGGGATGAGAGTAACAGGCCGAGAAGTGGTACACTGCGGGGTGGTTAGCTTTCTAACATTTTTGGATGCCACAAGGGTCCAGTTTTGACATTTGGCTGTGTTTGATCAGTGTGAATAATCTTCCTTTTGATCTTTGAGGCTAATAAATATTAATGACAGGTTTTCCTAATGAAAATCCACAGCCCGGCTGTGGGAGGGTAAAGAGAACGGGGTGCTCCTCGGAAGCTATTTTTAGGAAACAAGATAGTAAACAATATTTGATCATTCCTAGAAGCATCTTGTCAGTTTCCTCTTAAAAGAGAAAAACTTGTAGATTTGCCAAGTTTGCCTTTGAGGAAGCCACTTTTTCTTTTCAATTGTATTTATTGAGCGCTTACTATGTGCAGAGCACTGTACTAAGTGCTTGGGAAGTACAAGTTGGGCCTGGAAGAATGGACATTGATTTGGGGCGATGGGAAGGGTCACTGTGAGATATTGAGAATCTATTCATTCATTCATTTAATCATATTTATTGAGTGCTTACTGGGTGCAGAGCACTATACTAAGCACCTGGGAGAGTACAATGTAACAATAAACAGACACATTCCCCGCCCACAGTGAGCTTACAATCTAGACAGGGAGAAAATTAACACTGAGTCCAAAGGTATGAACTGGGTATGAAAAAGGATAAACTAAGTTTGTGATTTTCCCCACTTGAATTTCTAGTGGGATTGGCCCCGTTTCGTTTGCAGTTTCCATCCAAAAGATTCCTTTCTAGCAATGAGGTGTGTGGAGGGTGAGGGGCTTGGAAAGGGAAGAAGGATGAGATCATTTTATCTCACCTGACATGGAGAGGGCTAAAACAACAAGCAGTAAAGAGTTTTGGCTGTCTCCTCTGACGTTGTGTCTGCCTGCCTAAAACTCCGTGATTGCACGTTTGTCATTATCTCTGAGAGGGACTGATCAGAGGGAAGACAGGATGTCAATACAGAACTGACACCACATCTTGGTCAATACAAAGATTCACATCCAGGAAGCAGAGAGTTCCCAGCCCTAAATAATTTCACCAGGGAGGCAGGCATGATGCAGTGAGACTGTGGCAGGGTACAACTTGTCTAAGAAGGACTCATGTAATTTTTAGACCATGACTCATGCAGTTTTTAGACACATAAATACCAGTCTCTCTCGTGGGAGCAACGGCAAGACTGGTGACAGTTTGGATTCAAACTTGGCAGGAAACCTCGGGAACTGATTAAAAAAAAAAAAGAATTACAACTTGGGAGACCTGGTGGATCCTCAGAAGGAGGAGAAAGAGGGTAGGGGCCGAGGGAAGTAGGGGGCAGAAGTAGAGAACAGGAATCAAACCTTCAATTGCAGTAGAAAAATATTCTTCCCAGTAACAAGGAGAGTGGGAAAGTAGAGTTTGTGGGACAAGGGGGAGGAAGAAAAGTAGAGGAGGGGAATGATCATCATCATCAATCGTATTTATTGAGCGCTTACTATGTGCAGAGCACTGTACTAAGCGCTTGGGAAGTACAAATTGGCAACATATAGAGACAGTCCCTACCCAACAGTGGGCTCACAGCCTAAAAGATATAGAGAAGAAGTAAGGGGAAAAAGAGAAAGAAGGGAGATGGGAAAGCAGAAAGCAATCAGCTTTGGAAAGATTGCTTGCATCTCCTAGTGGCAGGTAAACTTTGAAACACCACAAGTCTCCCAGCTGCAGAACCAAGCCAGCACTCTACATGTACAGTATGGTCACAGACGTCCCCAAGGCTGTCAATTTGCTAAGAAATAGCTCCCAGAGCCCTAGCCTACTGCCTATAGATAGCACTTCATCCAATGATCAAGAAATGACGATGGTGAATTCACTGGATGTCAGTCTTAAATGTAAATCGGTTGGCATTTAATTTGGTTGGCATCAGAGTCATGAGAGCTGAGGGGCGGTTTCTATGGCGGCTACACAGAAGTCAGCAGCTAATTTGTTTCGGTAGCCACATTTTGGTTCATGGCTACCTCTGTGTCAGAAAGCAAAGCGGCTCATTTTGAGGCGCTCAGTGAAAAGGAAATTCCAGGAAATCTATAAAGGACACTGGATTATTGTTGTCAGTAAGTCAGGTAGTCCATCGTATTTATTGAGCACTTACTGTATGCAAAGCTCTGTACCAAGCTCTTGGGTGATACAGTATAACAATAAACAGAAACATTCCCTGCTTACAGTGAGCTTACAGTTGTGACAAGGCTTGGTTGGTATACCAGTCAATCATATTTATTGTACACTTACTATGTGCAAAGCACTGTACTAAGCACTTGGGACAGTACATGCTTGGGAAGCATCATGGCCCAGGGGATACAGCATGACCCTGGGAGTCATAAGGACCTGGGTTCTAGTCCTCGCTCTGCTACTTGTCTGCAGTGTGACCTTGGGTAAGTCATTTAACTTCTCTGCACCTCCGTTCCCTCATCTGTACGTTGGGGATTAAGACTGTGAGCCCCATGTGGAACATAGAATGTGTCCAACCCGATTGTCTTGTATCTACCCCAGCACTTCATGCATTTCCTGGCACATAGTAAGTGCTTAACAAACACCATAAAAAAGTACTGTATAACAGAGTTGGTAGACAGGTCCCCTGCCCACAAATGAGTTTACAGTCTAGAGGGGCATATCCCCAGACTGAGCCCCCTCCTTCCTCTCCCCCTCCTCCCCCTCCCCATCCCCCCGACCTTACCTCCTTCCCCTCCCCACAGCACCTTTATATATGTTTGTACAGATTTATTACTCTATTTATATGTACATATTTATTCGATTTATTTTATCTTGTTAATATGTTTCGTTTTGTTCTCTGTCTCCCCCGTCTAGACTGTGAGCCCACTGTTGGGTAGGGACCGTCTCTATATGTTGCCAACTTGTACTTCCCAAGCGCTTAGTACAGTGCTCTGCACACAGTAAGCGCTCAATAAATATGATTGAATGAATGAATCCTCTGTCCATGAAATAATTTTCCCTCAGTTCTCTTAAACTGGGCGTGAAGGTTAAAGGAAGGCAGTAGTGATCTCAGGAAACTGAGGAGCGTGGAGACCCAGAGTTCTGAACAGTGGTGCCAGACTTGTCCCCCAAAGTTTATCCCTGCTCATCTATTCTCCTTACCATCATTTCATTCATTCAGTTGTATTTATTGAGTGCTTACTTTGTGCAGAGCAGTGTACTAAGCACTTGGGAAGTTCAAGTCAGCAACATATAGAGACGGTCCCTACCCAACAACGGGCTCAGAGTCTAGAAGATGGGCTCACAGTCTCTTATCTTGCCAAGCCTGAACCCTTCAAACCCATTACTGGCTCATTACTCCCTTTGCTCATTCATTCATTCATTCTTCCATACTTCATGCTGCTGCCCGGATTATCTTTGTCCAGAAACGCTCTGGGCATATTACTCCCCTCCTCAAAAATCTCCAGTGGCTACCAATCAATCTGCGCATCAGGCAGAAACTCCTCACCCTGGGCTTCAAGGCTGTCCATCACCTTGCCCCCTCCAACCTCACCTCCCTTCTCTCCTTCTCCAGCCCAGCCTGCACCCTCCGCTCCTCCACCGCTAATCTCCTCACCGTACCTCGTTCTCGTCTGTCCCGCCATCGGCCCCCGGCCCACGTCATCCCCCGGGCCTGGAATGCCCTCCCTCTGCCCATCCGCCAAGCTAGCTCTCTTCCTCCCTTCAAGGCCCTTTTGAGAGCTCACCTCCTCCAGGAGGCCTTCCCAGACTGAGCCCCTTCCTTCCTCTCCCCCTCGTCCCCCTCTCCATCCCCCCCACCTTACCTCCTTCCCTTCCCCACAGCACCTGTAGATATGTATATATGTTTGTACATATTTATTACTCCATTTATTTATTTATTTTACTTGTACATATCTATTCTATTTATTTTATTTTGTTAGTATGTTTGGTTTTGTTCCCTGTCTCCCCCTGTTAGACTGTGAGCCCACTGTTGGGTAGGGACTGTCTCTATATGTTGCCAATTTGTACTTCCCAAGCGCTTAGTACAGTGCTCTGCACACAGTAAGCGCTCAATAAATACGATTGATGATGATTCATTCATTCATTCATTCATTCATTCATTCAATCGTATTGATTGAGCGCTTGCGGTGTGCAGAGCACTGTACTAAGCGCTTGGGAAGTACAAGTTGGCTCCTGTGGGGCACTCAAGGAAGAAATACTTGACTATAGTCCTCCTTCTCCTTCATGGCTTGGAAACCCTGCAACATCCCCACTGCTGACTTACATGCTGCACTCTGTGCCTCAGTGAGACCCTTACTGGCAGGAACTGAGAGAGTGCAAATTGTGCCAAACAGGCCACAGCCACTATAATCAATTCCCCTGCGTGGGTTCCTGGTCCTAATGTCTCAAGACCGAGGCTTTATCAGTCGTTCCCAATGGGAGACTTTGTCATTAGCATCAGAGTTCCACCTCTATGAAAGACATGCTAGTAAACATGGTCCGAAAAACCCCTTTCACTTCCTGGGCAATGGGAACGAAAAAAAGCCAGGTTTGAAGGTGTTGGAAAGGATATATGTGATTTTCCTCTCCTCCTCCCCCTGCCCCCCAACCTCCTTCCCCTCCTCACAGCACCTGTATACATGTTTGCACAGATTTATTACCCTATTTATTTTACTGGTACATATTTACTATTCTATTCATTTTGTTAATGATGCGCATTTAGCTTTAATTCTATTTGTTCTGATGACTTGACACCTGTCCAACATGTTTTGTTTAGCTGTCTGTCGCCCCCTTCTAGACTGTGAGCCCGTTGTTGGGTAGGGACCGTCTCTATATGTTGCCAACTTGTACTTCCCAAGTGCTTAGTACAGTGCTCTGCACACAGTAAGCACTCAATAAATATGATTGATTGATTGATTAATTGATTGATTGATTGATTCCCAAGTGCTTAGTACAGTGCTCTGCACACAGTAAGCGCTCAATAAATACAATTGAATGAATGAACGAAGTGACCATATGGCCACAAAAGTCAGACTCTGCCCAGGGTGTTTATTCAGGGACACATGAAAAAGCCCACAGGAAAGACCCTGTGCTTGCTGTGAGGCGGTTTACAAACCTCCGATACAGGGCAAGCTTACCAAACATCAGACTCCTAGTTTTCAGGACTTGGAAGCAGTTTTGCTTACAGGATGGCAGGAAAAACAAACCTCATTCATTCAAATAATCCCTCCCTCCATATCTGCTTCTGAGAAATTCACCCACAGCAATGTGCAAGGGAGGGGGACTTGCCACTTTAACTGGTCTGAATTTTTGAGTGCCCCTTCTAAGCTGACAGGACCCTGGACTGAAAGCTCCTTGTGCACAGGAAACATGTCTACCAACTCTGGTGTATTGTATTCTCCCAAGTTCTTAGTACAGTGCTCAGCACACAGTAAGTGCTCAGTGAATGAGACTGATTAATTGATTGATTGACTCTATCTTTGCCTGACTAGAGACCTCACTGGGGAATTGGAAATCAGAGTGGCTGCTGGGAATTACAGTACTTCCCAAGCGCTTAGTACAGTGCTCTGCACACAGTAAGCGCTCAATAAATGCGATTGATTGATTGATTATCCCAGCAGTATAGAAGAGCTAGAAATTAATTCCTTCTTTTGTATATGCTGTTAGGTATCTGACTGAATCCCTGTTTGAAAGTGGACCAAGTGTCTTATCCTGGAGATGAATGTGACATTTCCCCTTGTGTACCTACTTGAAGAAACATCTTTGATCTCGGAAGGAGTTTTGAAGGAGATGTGTATATCATTTGCAGATCATGTTACAAAATATCCAGGATTCATGATTTATGATATAATGATGTGATTTCACATTCATCTCTCTCAAATAAGTAATACTGTGGTTCTGCTTTCTTCCCAGAACCTGGAAGCTGTTCATGGAAATGGAGCATGGTGAGGGCCTCATCATTTCTTGCCAGGACCTATCAAACCGTCACCAGATATAAGGTTGGTTTGTTGAAATTTAAATTCTTTCCTGCATTGTTTCTAATCATATTCTCTCCAGCACATGGAGAGAATGCCTGCTCTGAAGGGCTTGCGTGTCTACAGCAGTTCAGGGATTTTGGTTCCCACAGCAGTCACTGCAGACTCCTGGTCCACATCGATTAAACCACTCGACGATTTTGGCAGCGAGCTGCTTGTCATTTTGTGCCACAAGAAAAGCAGATATGGGATTCAGGGCTTTTTTATGGCAAGGCTGAGTTGTTTTAGGAGAACAAGGTTGGAAATATTTCAGGAATGAAGGAAATCACTCTGAAATCTCTCAATCAACCATATTTATTGAACACTTTCTGTGTGCAATGCACTGTGCTAGGCACTTGGAAGAGTACAACATAACAGAGTTGGTAGACACATTCCCTGACCAAAGTAAGCTTACATTCTAGAGGAGGAGAGTGACATTAATGTAAATTAATAAATTAAATTACGGACATGTACGTAAGTGTTATGGGGCTGAGGGAGGGGTGAATAAAGTATGCAAGCCTTAGTGCAAGGATGACATAAAAGTGGGAGAAGTGGAAATGAGGACTTAGTCAGGTTTCAACAAATAAATCTCAGGGAATAAAACTTGTAGCACCCTCAAACAACTATTGTATGGTGAGTTGAGACAGGATATTACAAAGCAAAGCATAAAAAGAAAGGACTTTGAGGGTGGCATGAAGCATAGACTTAGACAATGGGGTATGGAAGCCATTGGTTCATTCATTCGTATTTATTGAGTTCTTACTGTGTGCCGAGCACTGTACTAAGCGCTTGGGAGAGTGCAATATAACAATAAACGGACACATTCCCTGCCCACAACGAGCTTACATTCTCGAGGGAAACAGTAAAGAATACTTCAAGCCAGAATTGAACCAGGGACTTAAGGATGCGTAAAGATTCACTAGTACAGTCCTCCTCCCTACCAGCTGAGCTAGCGAAGGCTCCATGTTAGGAAGCAGGCAGACCAGCCTGAGGGAGGTCACAATCATGAAACGAATAGTGCTTTTTGAGCAGAAACTTTGGGAAACTGAGGCCCAACCAGTGACACCGGACATTACAAATGGCCAGCAGGTCAGCCCTGTGGAGATGGTCTGTGTGAGTGCCTGGTGAGGTGGTGCCGGCAGTTCAACCAATCAGTACTTCCCAAGTGCTTAGTCCAGTGCCCTGCACACAGTAAGTGCTCAATAAATATGATTGAATGAATGAATAAAATGGGATTTAGACTGTGAGCCCCCTGTGGAACAACCTGATCACCTTGTAACCTCCCCAGCACTTAGAACAGTGCTTTGTACAAAGTAAGCGCTTAATTAATGCCATCATTATTATTATTAAGTGGCAGAGTTGGGATTAGAACCCCCTCCCCCCCCTCCCCATCCCCACCGCCTTACCTCCTTCCCCTCCCCACAGCACCTGTATATATGTATATATGTTTGTACGTATTTATTACTCTATTTATTTTATTTGTACATATTTATTCAATTTATTTTATTTTGTTGATATGTTTTGTTTTGTTGTCTGTCTCCCCCTTCTAGACTGTGAGCCTGCTATTGGGTAGGGACCGTCTCTATATGTTGCCAACTTGTACTTTCCAAATGCTTAGTACAGTGCTCTGCACACAGGAAGCGCTCAATAAATACAATTGAATGAATGAATGAATCAATCAGTGGTATTTATTAAGTATATACTAAGTGCGGAGCACTGTTCTAAGCACTTGGGAGAGGACACTACAACACAATTAGCAAGCATATTCCTGGCTCATAGCGAGCTTAGGGTCCACGGCAGTCTTCTGAGCCCCAGCCATCCTCTTGGGTAAATTCTACCATCAACAGCATCATTTTCAAATATGGAAGACAACTATATATATATATATATATATATATATATGTGTATACATAGATATAAATTATAAATATATACATTGTAGTCTCCCAAGTGTTTAGTACTGTGCTCTGTATACAGTAAGTGCTCAACAAATACCATTGATTAATAACAAGTTTTTATTGAACACCACCAGGAGGGATAGACAGCAAAGTTCTCTACTGACTGCGGTGGACATTGTAAAGGAAGAATCCCAGTCCTGGCCCTCCAGGGTTTCACTGTCCAGAGAAGCAGCGTGGCTTAGTGGAAAGAGCCTGGGCTTTGGAGTCAGAGGTCATGGGTTCAAATCCCGGCTCCGCCACTTGTCAGCTGTGTGACTTTGGGCAAGTCACTTAACTTCTCTGGGCCTCAGTTCCTCATCTGTAAAATGGGGATTAAAACTGTGAGCCCCCTGTGGGACAACCTGATCACCTTGTAACCTCCCAAGCGCTTAGAACAGTGCTTTCCATAAAGTAAGTGCTTAATAAATTCCAATCATTGTTATTATTATTAATAGGAAACCAAGATAATAATCATAATGATATCTGTTAAATGCTTACTAAGTGCAAGGCACTTTACTAAGACTGGGGTGAATACAAAGAAGTTGAGTTGGACGCAGTCCCTGTCCCACATGGGGCTCGCAGTCTCAATCCCCATTTTACAGATGATATAACTGAGGCACAAAGAAGTTAAGTGACTTGCCCAAGGTCACACAGCAGGCAAGTGGTGGAGTGGGATTAGAACCCGTGACCTTCTGATTCCCAGGTTGGTGCTCTATCCAGTAAGCCATGCTGCTTTGACAGGCAAGGTAGGCAAGCAGAAACCCCAAAACAAGTTGAGAGTAAGGAGCAAGTCACAGATTGTTCTGTGAGCTGAGTATTTGGGGACTCCCCGAGCCTGGAGCTTTGAAATAAAAGCAATAAGTTTCACCAATGAATGGTTTCAAGAATGTCCAATTCAAATCACCCTCAGAAAAAAAAATAACATAAGGAATGCGTGGCCTTTAGGAAATTGCAACCACTTCTGGATGTTTTGGTCCCCAAACTACCAAGCAGTGGAATTCCAGATTGTACTCTTTTTGAGGAAAATGTACTTCATCTACTGGTACAGGTGGCTTCGGTGCTCACTCAGTCACTGCTATGGGGGTAATCTTGCTGCAGATCAATCGATCGTCGGACTCTGCCCTGAGAAGGAGTCTGATATTTTTCATCTGGGAGACTCGTAGTGGAAAGATCTGCATTCATTTAAGCACACACATTTATGGCAGGAGGCACCAGATCCTTGGTTGTCTGAGGTAGCAACAACCCCATTTAGAAGGTGAAGTCCAATTGTGACTTCAAGGGACCTTTGTGGAGGGAAGAAAAATAATTCTCCTTTTCTGGAATTACGCTAGCCTAGAATAGCACCCTTATTTGTTCTTGTGAGGAGTGGAATGGAAGCTTTTCTGAGACTTCAGGAGGAGTGATGGTTTCAGTCTTATAGCCACCCAGCTTAGTTAGTAAATACAGCATTTCAATTATAATGTTGGGCCCTTCACATGAACTCTGATGGTACCATACACTCGGGAAAGAAAAAAATGCATACATCGTTGAAAGCCCTTCTTAAACATTCTTCAAAAAAGCAAAAACAAAACAAAACGAAACAAAAAAACCCTTCTCTAGGGGAGTTTAATTTCAAGGTTCCTTCAGCCCAAATCAGTATCTGTGTTTAAGGCTGGTAATCTGATTTGTCAGTTAACAATAATAACAGCATGTGTTTAGCATCATGCTGATTTTTCCAAACAGCTCCAGTGGTCTCTAAGAAAACTTATGGTGGAGTTTATGTTCATCAGGCAAAAATTAAGGCTGCAGAGCAGACGGCTTGGGTCCCTGTTTCAGCATGTTTGTGTAAATAGGTAATGTAGTTTAGAATAACAACCTGGTCCTTTTCTGTAATTGCTTATTATATAAGGGCTTTTTATTGCCGCTAAATATTTGCAAGCACGGACACAGGTAAAAGTTTAACTTTTTTCCCCGGATGGCCAGAATCTTCTTGGATTTCAGTTGCCCAAAGGTATGTTTTCCATGTGGAAACTCTGGATGACCTTTCTTCTGCTCAGCTGCAGAGCCAGGCATTAGAGTGGATTGACCCTTGGTACCTTGTATAATGGACATGCTCTTTATCTGGGGATTGGGAGGAAAATTGAGAACCTCTGGGAACCGTTCTGATTTCTCCTGGGTTTCTCCCTTGGGAAATTCAACCTTTCTTCCTGAGATGGAATAATTGCTCAGAGATTAGATGTTTGAGCCACTTTCTTCTAAAGAATCTTCCCAGGCTCAGCCATTTGGGAGCTCAGGCATGGCATTTGCCATGACGGTTTACAGTAATAAAACTAACAATAATTGTGGTATTAGCACTGTGCTAAGCACTGGGGTAGATACAGGATAATAATAATAATAATTTTGGTATTTGTTAAGTGCTTACTATGTGCCAAGCACTGTTCTAAGCACTGGGGGAGATACAAGGTGATCAAGTTGTCCCACGTGGGGCTCACAGTCTTAATCCCCATTTTCCAGATGAGGTAACTGAGGCACAGAGAAGTTAAGTGACTTGCCCAAAGTCACACAGCTAATCAGTGGCAGAGCCGGGATTAGAACCCATGACCTCTGGCTCCCAAGCCTACGCTCTTTCCACTGAGCCACGCTGATAATTATGTCAGACACCGTCCCTGTCCCACATGAGGGTCCCATTTTAAGAAGGAGAACCAGTATTTAACTCCCATTTTATAGATGAAGAAACTGAGACATGGAGAAGTTAAACGACTTTCCCAAGATCACACAAAACATCAGGCAAGTGGCATAGCTATGATTACAGTGCTCTGCACACAGTAAGCGCTCAATAAATACGACTGATTGATTGATTGATTAATTAGAACACAGGTCCTCTAACACCCAGGCCTCTGCTCTTTCCACTAGCCAACTTGTACTTCCCAAGAGCTTAGTACAGTGCTCTGCACACAGTAAGCGCTCAATAAATACGATTGATTGATTGATTGATAGTCCAGCCAGTGCTGAGTAGTTTTCTATGTTTCACTGTCAGTCTTCTGTTCAGAGTGATGATAAGCCAAGCTTCCTACGTGCTGCAATATGCGCTCATTTGTCTCTGATTTTCTTCTGCATAAATTACCCAGAGAATGAGTATCGGACAGTGCCTCATCAGGAAAAGGGTTCTGGAATTTTTCTCCTTGTTGGAGAAGAAAAGATTTTAAAAAGCTTTCCTATTGTTCTCTGTTTGGCGTCTTCCAGCAAAGGTCCTGGTTTACTGAGATGATAGATTTGGAGCTCAAGTTAAGTAGGGAAAGAGAAGGATAAAGAGAAAAGGAAAAAGGATGATTAGGACTTTTTTTTATATTATAAAGGTTCTTCTCATTCCGTCTGCATCTCCAGTAAAAGCCTCCCTTCTTTAATTGTTTTCATTCTCAAAGCGTTTGCCTTGCTTAGATTTCCTAATATTTCTTAATACCCTTGGCCATGCTGACACCAATTAAGTGATCTCATTGTTTCTTCAGTTAGTGCATACTGTATCTGGAGTAGTTTGCGCTCCAGACTAAACAGTTTTATATTTTTCTACCTTGTGACGCAAGATACAAGTTGGAGCCTGACTGCGTACTCTGATATCACAAGACAGGGTGCTGATGTTTTGTGACTGTGGTCTCGGAATTATTTTAACCCTGGGAGAAGTTCACATAAAAGCTGGTACCAGTGAGCACTGAAGAACTCTACCACACTATTGCCCAGGGTTCAACAGGGAGAGAGTAAAGAGCTACCCAAGGCAGAAGAACGCCAGATAAATGATCTCTAGCCATCAGGCAATGCCAGGTCCCCACCCCACCACCCCCCTTACCTCCTTCCCCTCCCCACAGCACCTGTATATATGTATATATGTTTGTACGTATTTATTACTCAATTTTATTTGTACATATTTATTCTATTTATTTTATTTTGTTAATATGTTTTGTTTTCTTCTCTGTCTCCCCCTTCTAGACTGTGAGCTCACTGTTGGTTAGGGACCGTCTCTATATGTTGCTAACTTGTGCTTCCCAAGCGCTTAGTACAGTGCTCTGCACACAGTAAGCGCTCAATAAATACGATTGAATGAATGAACTTTTCTGTGCCTCAGTTCCCTCATCGGCAAAATGGAGATTCAATGCCTGTGCTCCCTCTTATTTAGAATATGAGCCTCATGTGGGGCCTGATTATCTTGTATCTACCCAAGTGCTTAGGAAAGTGCTTGGTATTTGGTGTTTCTGATGAGCAGGGGCACCGGGTTAGGAACACAACCAAACCCATGACAGAGGTGAACAGGAAAGGGTTGCCCTGTTTCCGGATCCACTACAGACTTTCATTAAGATCTTTGGTCAGGTCTTTTAACTGATCTGGGCCCCAACTTGTACTCCTATTCTGGCAAGAATACAACCGCATTCCTGTCTAGACTGTAAAATCCTTGTGGGCAGGGAAGGTATCTACCAACTCTGTTGCATTGTACTCCCTATTAAGCTTAGCATGATGCTCTGCACACAATAAGCACTCAGTAAATGCCATTGATGATGATGGCACATGGTAATCACTTAAATATTACTATTATTGTTGTTGTAGCTCAGAAAAATGCTGGGGGACACTTCGTGGCTCAGTGGAAAGAGCACGAGCTCTGGAGTCCAAGGTCATGGGTTCAAATCCCGGCTCCACCAACTGGAGTCAGGTGTGTGACTTTGGGCAAGTCACTTAACTTCTCTGTGCCTCAGTTACCCCATCTGTAAAATGGAGATTAAGCCTGTGAACACCCCATGGGACAACCTGATCATTTTGTAACCTCCCCAGCGCTTAGAACAGTGCTTTGCACATAGCAAGCGCTTAACAAATACCATCATTATTATTATTATGACTGTCTCATACTATGTACTTGGGAAAGTGCAATAGAAGCACAAGACACATCTCGCCCACAAGGAACTTACTGTCTAGTTGGGAAGATAGAGATAAAAAAAATTTACCACCAGTGGACTAAGAATCAATAATTAAATGTCCAGTTGAACATGTGTAGATACACAGCTTGAGGACTCAGTTGAGGATTCAGCTGAGAAAATCAAGCATTCCTTATTGGAAACACTGATAATGATGAAGATGATAATAATAATAATAATAATAGTATTTGTTAAGCACTTACAATGTGCCAAGCCCTGTACTAAGCACTAGGATAGATACAGGGTAATCAAGTTGTCCCATGTGGGGCTCACACTTTTAATCCCATTTTACAGATGAGGTAACTGAGGCACAGAGAGGTAAACTGATTTGCCCAAGGTCACACAGCAGACAAGTGGTGGAGACAGGATTAGAACCCACATCCTCTGACTCCCAAGCCCGAGATCTTTCCACTAAGCCGTGGTGCTTCTCTATGACTCTCTGATGATTCTCCATTCTCTGATGAATGTCATGAGTACCATTCTCTGATGAATATCTTGAGTAGCATTCTCTGATTGAGAGTCAGGAATGCACAAAGCTTAATAATAATAACTGGCAATTGTGGTATTTGTTAAGCACTTACTAATAATTGTGGTATTTGTTAATCATCTACTGTGTTCCAGCCACTGGTCTATGCACTGGGATGGGTACAAGCAAATCAGGTTGGACACAATCCGTGTTCCATATGGGCCTCACAATCTTAATCCCCATTTTACAGAGACACAGAGAAGTAGAGTAACTTGCCCAAGTTCACCCAGCAGACATGTGGCCATGTGCCAAGCGCTGTAATAAGCCCTGGGGTAGAAGCAATACAAACACTCAAGCATAGTCCTTGCCCCTCACGGAGCTCACAGTCTAAGTAGGAGGGAGAATAGGTATTGAATCTCCATTTTACAGATGAGGAAACTGAAGCACAGAAAGGTTAAGTCACTTTCCCAAGATGACACAGCAGATAAACCACAGAGCTGGGATTGGAACCCAAGTCTTCTGACTTCTAGGCCTGTGGTCTTTCCATTAGGCCACACTGCTTTCCAACACAAGGCTCATTCCCAGTGGGTTCTCCATGCAATATGTTAATTTTTACCTCGGTCTGAGAGATGACCCAAAGTATGAAACATTTTAAATGGATTCTTATTTCAGGAAAATGCTAATTTCATGGCCACCCAAGCATGTACTTAACTGAAAAGAGTTGTGAGGCTCCATACATTTACTCAGTCTATAGAGATCCTCAAGGAAACATTGAACACCAAGCTACTCTTCCCTCAAATACTCTGATTATTTCCCAAGTGGCTGCTGAGCTCCTATTCATTTGACCGAATTGGGACTATTTGGAATATCTTGAGTTCAATGGACCAAGACTTCCTTTGTTCAAGCTTCCATTCAAGAAGGAAGGACGCCATCCATGCTGAAGCCACCCTCTCATCAAGAAATAATCTCACCAGGCTATGTTTGGCAGAAATGGGAAGAAATATACGGTAGAGCAAGACCCCTCCATACACTTGGGAGCTTATGTGGTTTAAGGGAGTATAAGGGTCTGTTTGATTGCACAGACTGGGGAGTTGTATGTGAGGGCAACCCACAGTCCAACCTGCTATAGCTCTTGGGTTGATGGGCCTGTTTAGTTTATGCCTATGACTTTATAATTATGGTTCTTTCTTTAAATTTCTAATGATCCCCCTGTTAAAATGTATATTTTATTACATGACCGATTTTCATGATTGTGAAGGATGGTTACGTCAACATCGAACCTGCCCTGACATCTTGGCATTTGGTGATGCTTTTAAAGAGAGCCATATGCTGTTTTGCTTTGGTTGGAGTGGTTTAAGGCTAATCAGGAATTCAGGTTAGCTCTGTGGCTGAACTTGGAAGACTTTAACTGGGAGCATCCCTGCTGTAGTGTGGGACTGCTGACTCAGCAGCGTGAGAGAAGTTTTAAGGAACCTGGGGATGTATTGTGAAGAGAGTCGTCATATATTGTGAAGAGAGCAGTCCTTGTACAGCTGAAGAGCTGTGTTAGACTTTGGCCATTTTTCCTGTTTTCACCCCCCTACTGACATACAGTACAGATAGATTCCTTCACAGATGAAATAGAAAACTGGTCATCTTCGGTGCCATTGTGAGAAACAGATTCCTGGGCTGGATGAACCACTGGACTTGCCCAGTTTGGGGATAATAGCTTATCTCATAGTGTCGTTATTAGGTAGGATGAGATAGGTCGTATAAAATCAATTTGAAAAAATTAAAGCTCTATTCAAATCAAAGTATACTTTCCTCTTCCTTGGATTTTCTTAGAAGAGGCCAGTAATGTGACATAAGTACATTGCCTCACTGCATTTGAATCTGCTTTTGATCCCTGAAAGAGTAGCAGCCCCCCTCCTCACCGGCACCCTGGATGTCTGAGCAGCCTTATTTAAGAGTACACTGCTCACTTTGAATGGGGAAATGGGTCTCTCAAAATTGGAAGAAAACCTAATCTAGAAGTCCTGCATATCCCCTGGGACACTATTAGAGTTTGTCAGTAGCATGGTATCTGACTCCAGATCCAAGAAAAGGTCTAAGAGCTGTAGCACTGTCCAATATTCTGGTCAGCTGTGAGTCCTGAACCCCACACAAGCACCACATCTGACTCCTTAAGTAGTTCCATCAGCATCATTTACGGGCCATGAAATGTCAGTCTCCTAGTATTGAAACGATGCTCACTTCAACACAGTTATGCTGCATGGAATGTGTTAAGAGAATGAAAGATAGCAGGGTAGCAAAGAAACTGCTGTATGGAGAGCTGAAATTGGGGAGCAGAAAGCAAGGAGAACAGAGGAAATGTTTTAAAGACATGGTAAAACAAAGCTGCAGACAATGCTGTGTTCCAGCTGGAAACTTGGAGTCAGTTGCCAAGGTAGACCAGCATGGCCCACTGACATCAAGAAAGGAGTGGCTCTGAGCAGAACTTCATGAAGATCCAGAAACAAGGAGGTAAATTCAAAAGCAGTGCTAGGCACTGCAAATGTTGACCATGAAAACACTCCACAATGTGGCCAGAACTATGGGTCCCTTTTTAGCCACACATGAACTACTAAATGAATTTTACTGTCAGTGGCATATTCTTTGAATATGAAGGAGAGCATTCTTTTTCTCTTTAGAATCTCAGCAAAATACTGGGACTTTGGCTCATGCGAGAAGTCTCCATTCCCTCCTCCACTTCCCTTGAATCCCTAGAACTAAGTGAATTCTTGCTCTGGTCCATGGACTTCTGGCTCCGTATGATGGCTTTGTGTCTCAGGTAGACACGCCCTCTGGGGAAGTGAACGAAGATGGTGAGAGAATTGAACTGTCACCACCTAGTTGGTCTGAGGTATTGCCTGACAGCTCAGGATTAGGTGCTGATGAGAGAGCATTAGGGGCCTCTTTCACAAAGAGAAAAATTAAAATAAAACAGAGTACTGGACCATTTCTTCCAAGAAAAATTATGAGGTGCCAGGACATATTTATACACCCACAAAAGGGCAAATGACAGGGTGTTGCATGCACTTCTGACCAGAGGGATGATCAGTGAAGACCCTAATCTTGAACCAGATATTTGTAAAGCCCATATATGCTTTCCGAGGATAGCTTTTTCATCACCAAGCCCATTAGTGTGTCTTCCAACCTAAAAAATTCCTGTTTATGTTTGGAAGCTGTCCTATACCTTGGCCCATCAGTGGCTGTATAGAAGGCTCCAGCTGTCTGAGGACTATTAACCATCTGCAGTGATAACATCTTCATTCCCTCAAACAATCAAGAGCTTTATTTTAAATGGAGAGGATGGCTGTTTGGTTAAAAGGGGACCGGTGAAGCTCCTTGTTCTCTTTCCCCGTAGTGGAATTTCTAAACTCAATGGAGCAGGAATGCACCTGAAAGTATAATCTTGTTCCTGTTTACCTCTTTCCATTCACATCTTAAATGCTTTAGCGAAGGGTTTGCCATTGATGGATTGGTTTAAAACTAACAATGTTAAAATGGGAGCCTGAACAGAGCCTAGAAAACAGACAGTCCCTTGGGAATGGCTGTACTGTATGTGCATTGTGTTAGGAAGGGAAAGTCCTGAGCAACATCCTGAACTTTTCAACCCTCACAGGTTTCTGAACTTTTTTAATTAATTGAAATGCCATATGGGTAGATTATAATAATGTAGTAATGATGATGATGGTGATGATGATAATAACAGCATCGTAAAGCACTTAGTCTATGCCAGACACTGTATTAAGTGCTGGGGTGGATACAAATAAAACGGTTGACTACAGTCCCTGGCTTAATCCCCATCTTACAGATGAGGTAACTGAGGCACAGAGGAAGTGAAATGACTTACCCAAGGTCACACAGCAGACAAGTGGTGTAGCCGGGATTAGAACCCAGGTCCTTCTGACTCACAGGGCCATGCTGTATCCACTGGACCATGGTGCTTCTCTGTGCAGTGGGATACTGATACTCTTGAGCACTGGGTATCTCTGAACAAGACTTAACTCTTCCTGAACCTTAAGACGGGTGTTAAAATACATATGTTGTCGACAATGTGCTATTTTGAATGCTGAATATACAAATTTGGCCCTAAATCTCATTAAAAGTAATCTGGATCATTTGAAAAATTAAGTTGAACTTCATGATCCTTCCCTCAGGACTTTCACAACAACCTCCAGGCTAATTGTAGTAAAAACGTTTATTGAGTGCCCACTGTGGACATTGCACTGTATTAAGGGTCTGGGAAAATGCATACAGCACAAAGAAGTGACACGTTCCTCTGTTGTTTAAAATGAAGACAATTTCTTTCGAAATTGTGAGGATTCTCACTGCCTCATGTTTTCTTTATTTTTCACTTGTCCACTTGACTGGGCAAGGAGTCAGTAGCAAATCAGCAGCATTAGCAATGGTTGTGGAATGAGGGGGATGGAGAGAGAAAGATAGAATGAACCAGATAAAAGGAAGCTTCACGAACATGAGAAATCCTGAATACAATACCATGACAGTTACAACACGGGAGAAAAATAATCAGACTTCCCGTTGAGAGGCTCTTTAATTTGTTTCTGTAAATTCCCTTCATGGGGATCTCTATTTACCATCTATCACTCTAAAACTCTTCAAATCTCTATCTAAAACTCTTCAAATGTTCTTCATACTTGATGCAATTAGTGGTGAAATTTTAACCACGTGTGTCAGTGTAGCTTGAAAGACTTATGTATGATCAACAGCCCATTTCATCCCATGTGCATGTAGGGATTATCCTCTGTTGTCCTGATACATTTGATACCAGCAGTATCTGAGGTTATTTTAAAATCTCAGTTTTGATAAACTTAGTTCTGCCATAATGTGTGTTTTCAGTATGTGTTTTAAATAGAGTGTGATATTACTGTCTACGACTAAGCCCTGTTGGTTTTTCCTCCGCAACATTTCTGAGTTCTGCCCCTTTCTCCCCGCCAAACGGCCACATCCTGGTCCAGGTTTGTGCCCTATCCCAGCTAGACATCTGTCTTAGGCTCCTTACTGATTTCCCTCCCTTCAGATCTCCCAGTCCATATTTCACCGTGCTGCATTAAAACACAACACCGACAAATACACAAATTGAAAATAAAATCAATAAGGTGTTGTGGTTAGAGGGGCAGAATTTCAGGTTCCTCTGGGTTTAGAGTTCAAAACACACCCGTACCCAGAGCAACCACTATAAGAGCCACTAGTCTTCTCAGGGTTTTGTGAAGGCATCTGTCTGTGGGTATTTTTCTCCTCCCTAATGAAGCACACAGAAGCAGCAAGAGCACGGGCTTGAGAGTCAGAGGTCATGGGTTCTAATCCCGGCTCTGCCACTTGTCTGCTGTGTGACCTTGGGCAAGTCACTTAGCTTCTCTGGGCCTCAGTTAACTCATCTGTGAAATGGGGATTAAGACTGTAAACCCCATGCGGGACAACCTGATTACCTTGTATCTTCCCCAGGGCTTAGAACAGTGCTTGGCACATAGTAACTGCTTAACAAATTCCATCATTATTATTATTACTGGGGTGGTGGAAGACAGGAAGCAACGGAGGAGTGCTGTTGCCATTTTGTAGGGAGGCAGCATGGCTGGCTATGTGGTGTGGGGAACACCAGTGGGAAATTAGTTTACAATTGAGAAGCAGCATGGCCTATGGAAAAACATGAGCCTGGGAATCAAAGGACCTGGATTCTAATCCCCCCTCTGCCAATCGCTTGCTCTAGGACTTCGGGCAGGACACTTAACTTCTCCGTGCCCCAGTTCTGTTCTCCCTCCTACTTAGACTGTGAGCCCCATGTGGGACAGGGACTGTGTCCAACCTAATTAACTTGTTTCAACCCCAGCGCTTAACAGTGTTTGACACATAGTAAGCACTGAACAAATACCAAAAGAATTTTGAAAAAAAAGGAAAGTGAGCCTCAGTTATAGTACAAATGTTCCTCCTCCATCCTGACTATGGTCCCTGTCAGCAACCCTGAGGCACCCTTTGCTTCTCTCCCCTAGATGAGGGGTATCTTGGGGAAACAGCGTGGCTCAGTGGAAAGATCCCGGGCTTCGGAGTCAGAGGTCATGGGTTCTAATCCCGCTTCTGCCACTTGTCAGCTGTGTGACTTTGGGCAAGTCACTTAACTTCCCTGGGCCTCAGTTACCTCATCTGTAAAAGGGGGATTTAGACTGTGAGCCCCATGTGGGACAATCTGATTACCTTGTATCTCCCCCAGAGCTTAGAACAGTGCTTTGCACATAGTAAGCGCTTAACAAATGCCATCATCATCATCATCTTAAGACTCTCTGGCTTGTTTCCAAGTCAGACAATCTGGCAGGGTGATCTGCCAGAAGCTACTCTCATGAAAACTCCAGCCCTCATTTTATAAGGCCTCCGAAAGTGAGCTAATTTGAGATTTATGTGCCAGTTGAAAAACTGCTTCAGAAAGCATTTTAACTGACAGTGATGATTACCGTGGAGTGCAAGAACTTTGGCAAGAAATCAGAACGCTGTCCCTTCTAGAGAGATCCACAAAAGAAGCCAAACAGGTACCAACTGGGAAGTACCTTCAAACTGCTTGCCAAGGCAGAGAGGGAGGGAGGGAAGGAGAAAAGTGGGAAAATGGTCTTTGCCCTTATTGAAACAGCGAATATGCTTAGAAATCCCTTTGTTAAAGTATCACCATCTCCACAAAGAGTTTCACCTTGCTGAATTTGAGGGACATTCTTAATGAGCCCCAGAGTCTGGGCTAGCAGCCTGGACTTGTGACTGCCTATAGGAAAGTTAACCTGGTGTCATTTTAGGAAGAAAACTTACCTAAGATGGAATGAAGAAGGGTTATTTCATCAGAGAACATTGTTTTGTAATCTCTGCTGATTCCCCAAATATTTTCTTCTTGGTTAATTTGGAAAGAAATGGAAGGCACCAGCTCTAATTTAACTTTCTTTTATAGTCCAGTAAACACACAGAGGGGACTTTGAAAGAATTTGGTGATTAAGGTCAAGGAGATTAAGGCTTTAGGACCCTGAAAAAAATAAAAATCCCTAATCATCGGAGTGGACTGAAAAAAATCCCTCTGAATGGCCTACTTCCCAGGGTGAATGGAATTTACAACATGGGGAACCTTTCCTGGAGCTCTTTTCCTACAGGGGGTACCCTGGTGATTATGTTTTCAGATACTTAATCCTTTCAAATAGCAAGAAAATAAAAAACCTAAACCCTCCCCCGACCAAATCTTTTAAACAATACAAATGGAAAAGAAAAGAGATAAATCCACTTTATCTTTTCCTGCCTGCCTTATTTGAAGGACAGGGAGAAAGGGGGCAGAGTGGATGGGGGAAGTCATTACAGCACTGCGGCAGTTACAGTATGGACCCAAATCTGCCCATTTTCCTTTCCCACTCGATCTCTATTTGGTCCGAACTGAGCTTTCCAAGCGATTAGTACAGTGCTCTGGACACAGTAAGCGTTCAATAAGTACAATTGAATGAATGAATGAATAAAGATTTAATCTGATAGTGGTTTGTAGAGCTCCCCGACTGGTTAAGGAAGATCTCAGAACAGAACTTGCTAGCTTAAACAGGCAATAAAAGGGCGAGATGAAGAATACAGCTCCAGTCCGTCAGTCAATCGTATTTATTGAGCACTTACTGAGTGCAGAGCTCTGTAGTAAGCACTTGGGAAAGTAAGATATAACAATAAACAGACACAGTCCCTGCCCACACTAGAATGCTTTCATTCTAGGCCAGAATTACCTCAAATGTGGACAGACAAAACAAAAGGCTTGGAGAACATTTTGCTGGGGTGGAAAAATGGCTGAGCAAGTACTTTAAACATTTAGTTTAAAGCAGAAGCTCAGGCCGAGATAGAAGTCAAGGCAGTTACCTACAAAACATTTAAATGAGCAGGTTTCTCAGTTTATCGTGGTTCTTTTTTTTTTTGAGGGGTGAAGGACTGGGGGTTCTTCTCACAGTTTCTGGCAACAGATGTTAAAGAAAAGAGTTAAGAAGCTCAGTTTTCCAGCTCCCTCCAGTGTCAGAACGTAAATGTAGGGAAAAGCAATAGGGTTATCTATTAGGTCTTTCAGGTAGATGTGTAAAGCAAGATAGAAGCTGGGACATTATTAGAGATATATAGTTGCCTTTCATATTTGAAAAGACACTATTGATGTTGTGGTTGAAGAGGGCAATGTAGAATCCACAGTTCAGGCCCCATTGGGCATACACTGTGTCAGCAATCCTGTGCTGGCTTGTAGTAGAAAGAGCATGGCATAGTGGATAGAACACACCCCTGGGAGTCAGAAGGTCATAGGTTCTAATCCTGACTCTGCCACTTTTCTGCTGTGTGATCTTGGGCATGTCACTTCACTTCTCTGAGCCTCAGTTAGCTCATCTGTGCAACAAGAATCAAGACTGTGAACCCCATGTAGGACAGGGACTGTGTCCCACCCAATTTTAGCGCTTAGTACAGTGCTCTGCACACACTCAGCGCTCAATAAATACGATTGAATGAATGAATGAATTTTCTTGTATCTACTCCAGTGCTTAGTACAATGCCTGGCCCATAGTAAGCGCTTAACAAATGCCATTATAATTATTATTATTATAATAGTGCCTGGGACTGTTTTTCTACTGATGATGTGGCAGCATAGGGAAGCATTCATTCAATCGTATTTACTGAGCGCTTACTGTGTGCAGAGAACTGTACTAAGCGCTTGGGAAGTACAAGTTGGCAACATATAGAGACGGTCCCTCCCCAACAATGGGCTCACAGTCTAGAAGGGGGAGACAGACAACAAAACAAAACATGTGGACAGGTGTCAAGTCATCAGAACAAATAGAAATAAAGCTAGATGCACATCATTGAGCAGCATGGCCTAGTGAAAAGAGCATGGGATTGGGAGTCAGAGGACCTGGGTTCTAATCCCAGCTCTGCCAAATGCTTGCTGTGCGACCTTGGGCAAGTAACTTCACTTCTACTCTCTGTGCCTCAATTGTCTCGTTTTTCCTCCTACTTAGACTATGAGCCCCATGTGGAACTGGGACTGTGTCCAACCTAATTCACTTGTATCTGCCCCAGAGCTTATAACAGCATTTGACATCTAGTAAGTGCTCAAGAAATACCATAAAAAATAAGGAAGAAGAGATATTATTTATTTATAGTTATGTCTGTCTCCCCCTCTAGACTGTAAGCTCACTGTGGGCAGGGAACATGTCTGCTAACTCTGTTGTACTTAACTTTCCCAAGCTCTTAGTATAACGCTCTGCACATAGTAAACATTCAGTATAGTGCTCCGCATATAGTAAGCACCCAATAAATACCATCGACTGATTGATAAGGCCAGAGTCAGGTGGCCAGGAGCTTTGGAGTCAAAGGAGTGGCAGTTGTTCCAAACTTTGAATTCCCTCCTCAAACCCTCTGTCTTGTCCCTAATAGCCTGGCTATCGGCTTTACTGAGAAAATTGAAACTATCAGGCGTGATCTCCCTAAAATCTTCCCTGTTCTTTTCTAGTCTCTCCTTCCTCCTGCCCCTTTTTCAACTCTCCTGTCTTTCCCAGCAGCATCATACCAGGAAATCTCCTGCCTTCTCTCAAAATCCACCCCCTCAGCCTGTGCATCTGACCCAATCCCTTCACACTTTGTCAAAGCACTTGCCTGCTCCTTTCTTCCCTCCTTGACTTCCACCTTCAACTGTTTGCTCTCCAGTGGCTTCTTTCCCACTGCTTTCAGACATGTTCATGACTCCCCTACCCTAAAGCAACCCTCCCTTGACCTCATGGCTTCCTCCAGTTATTGTCTCATCTCCCTCTTCAAACTCCTTGAGAAAATTTTCTACACCCACTGCCTCAAGTTCCTCTCCTTCAATTCTCTCCTTGACACCCCTCCAATTTGCTTTTGATTCACTGCATAGAAACTGCCCTCTCAAAGGTCACAAATGATCTCCTTCTTGCCAAACCTCATGGACCTAACTCCATCCTAATCTTCCTCGACCTCTCAGCTGCCTTTGACACTATCAACTATCCTCTTCTTCTGGAAACGTTATCCAACCTTGGCTTCACTGACACTGTCCTCTCCTGGTTCTCTGCCTATCAGTCTGGCCACTCATTCTCAGTCTTTTTCGCCAACTTCTTCTCTGCCTCCTATCCCCTAACCGTGGGTGTCCCTCAAGTTTCAGTTCTGGGCCCCTTCTATTCTGCACCTACATCCACTCCTTCTTAGAACTCATTCGATCCCATGGCTTCAACTACCACCTCTATGGAGATCATTCCCAAATCTACATCTCCTAATCTCATTCCCTCTCTGCAGTCTCACATTTCCTCCTGCCTTTAAGACATCTCCTCTTGGATATACTGCCATCACTTCAAATTTAACGTGTCCAAAACAGAAGACTTTAACTTCCCACCTAAATCCTGTTCTCCCCCTGACTTTCCCATCATTGTAGACAGCACCACCATCCTTCCTGTCTCACAAGCCCATACCCTTGGTATTATCCTTGATTCATCTCTGTCATTCAATCCACATATTCAATTCATCACTAAATCCTGTTGGTTCAACCTTCACAACAGTTCTAAAATCCTCCCTTTCTTTTTCATCCAAACTGCTACCATATTAATCTAAGCACTTATCCCGTCCCACCTTGATTAGTGTATCAGCCTCCTTGCTGACCTTCCTGCCTCCTCTGACCTTCCTGCCTCCTGTCTCTCCCCACTCCAGTCCATACTTCACTCTGCTGCCCAGATCATTTTTCTACAAAACAAACTGTTCAGTTCATGTTTTCCCACTCCTTAAGAACCTCCAGTGGTTACCCTTCCACCTCTGCATCAAACAGAATCTCCTTACTATAGGCTTTAAAGCAATAACCTTGCCCCTTCCTACCTCATCTCATTGTTGTTCTACTACAACTCACCCTGCACACTTCACTCCTCTAAAGCCAATTTTACTCCCTGTACCTCGATCTTATGTATCTCACCACCAAGCTCTTGCACATGTCCCCCCGTGGGACAACCTGATTCAGCATTTAGAACAGTGTTTTGCACATAGTAAGCACTTAATAAATGCCATTATTATTACCATTATTATGTCCTGCTTCTGTCCTGGAACACCCTCCCTTTTCATATCCAACAGACTTCTAATCTCCCCACCTTCAAAGCCTTATTGAAGGCCCATCTCCTCCAAGAGGCCTTCCCTAAGCCCTTATTTCCTTTTGTCCCACTCCCCTCAGTGTCATCCTGAATTGCTCCCTTTATAATAATAATGTAAAATCTAATCTAAAATCCTCCCTTTCTTTTTCATTTGTTAAGCCCTTGCTATGTGCCAAGCACTGTTCTAAGCGCTGGAGAAGATACAAGGTAATCAGGTTGTCCCCTGTGGGGCTCTCAGTCTTCATCCCCATTTTGCAGATGAGGTAACTGAGGCACAGAGAAATTAAGTGATTTACCCAAGGTCACACAGCTGACAAGCAGCGGAGCCAGGATTAGAACCCATAACATCTGACTCCCAAGCCTGTGCTCTTTCCACCAAGCCATGCTGCTTTTCTTAGCCACGCTGCTTCTCTTGTTAGTTAATAGTTAATAGTTACTAATTATTAGTTAATAGTTGCTCCTTTTATTCACCCACCCGCCCCAGCCCCACAACACTTTTATACATATCCATAATTAATTAATTTATATTAATGTTTGTTTCCCCCTCTAGACTGTAGACTCATTTCAGGCAGGGAATACGTCTGTTACAGTGTTATATTGTACTCGTCCACAAGCTTAGTACAGTGCTTTGCACACAATAAGCTCTCAATAAATATGATTGATTGATTCATTCATTCATTCAGGGAGCCACCTGATGCTCTGACCAGCCTCCCTGCTATTTCCAGAGATCACAGGGTCCCAGTCTGTCTAACATTTTGGATACTGGAGAGGTTGCAACAGTTTTGTAATACAGGACTGTCACCTGGAATGGGCGAGGTACCTGTGGTCTGCCCCACAAAATACTGCTTAGTTGATAGAGTTCTATTAGATTTAGTTAGCAAATCTATTACTGTTGATGTATTTATTTTTTTTTATTAATTTATTTTCATTGTGTTTCTGCCTTAATCCATTATGTTTGTTATCTTCTCCACTTAACCTGTGAACACCTTTTGGGACAGTGGGTGTGTCTGATCTAATTAACTAGTATTTATCCCAGTGCTTATCTGCCTGTAGCAAATGTGTAACAAATATGAGTTGTAAATACCAATGGGACAAAATAACAGCACATAAATAGGAAGAGAAATTTGATTTTAGCAAAAAGGAAAGATTTCCCATGACTCTGTTTTGAAGGAATTAAAAGCAAACTAAGAAAGGCTATAAACTATTCCCATCAACGAAGTCATATCTGCCACCTGAATGAGATTCCCGAAGTTTTAATTAGTCTTCAGCTTGGAGAGTGGGAGGGAGGATCTGGATTCCTTCCCACAAAGGCTCAGGAAGGGAGGACGAAAGGGCTTGTTATGGAGCAAGACATGATAGATTCTCAGATCAGATACATCCTCTAATGGGTCCAATGCTATCCAGTTGGAAAATGTTTCAGTTTCTAAAGTTGGAAAAACAAATGCGATAATAACTCTTCAGTACTAACTCAATATGCTGAGAGCATTATGAGAAGTCCTCAAATTACTCCTACAAGACATGGATTATGATGATAGATCATGGAGTCTCCCTTTGGACCTTGCCCCTGATGCTTTCAAACTGAGAACACACATCAGGAAAATAAGCAGGCAGAGGGTGCAACACATTGAGAAGCTCATGCGAAAGGCTTTAAAATGTTCTTACATGCAGGACCCAGTTGTGGCCAGTCATTCTTTTAGAACAGTCAATCCGTCATCATGGAAGCAATACTTGAAACACTTCACTTTCTTTAGCTGGGACACCACCAAATAGAAAAGAGGAGGAAATCCAAATTGCTCAATAGTGGGTTGCAATGTAATAATCTTACACAGAGGCAACAAAGTAACATTTTTTATGGCATTTATTAAGTGCTTACTGTGTGTCAGACACTATACTAAGTTCTGGGGTAGATACAAGCAAATCAGGTTGAACACAGTGTCCCACCTGGGGCTCACAGTCTTAATCCCAGTTTTTACAGATGAGGTAACTGAGGCCTAGATAAATTAAGTGACTTGTCCAAAGTCACACAGCAGACTAGTGGCAGAGCCAGGATTAGAACCCAGGTCCTTCTGACTCCAAAGCCCATGCTCTAATAATAGTAGAAGCAGCATGGCTCAGTGGAAAGAGCCCGGGCTTTGGAGTCAGAGGTCAGGGGTTCAAATCCCGCTCCGCCACTTGTTAGCTGTGTGACCTTGGTCAAGTCACTTAACTTCTCTGAGCCTCAGTTACCTCATCTGTAAAATGGGGATTAAGACTATGAGCCCCACATGGGACAACTTGATCACCTTGTATCCCCCCAGCGCTTAGAACAGTGCTCTGCACATAGTAAGCACTTAAAAAATGCCATCATTATTTTCATTAATAGCAATAATAATAATAATAATGGTATTTGTTAAATGTTTATGATGTAGTAGGCCACTGTTCTAAGTGCTGGGGTAGATACAAGATAATAGGGTTGGACACACTCTCTATCCCACCTAGGGTCACAGTCTTAATCTCCATTTTACAGCTGAGGGAACTGAGTTACAGAGAAGTGAAGTAACTTGCCCAAAGTCACTCAGCAGACAAGTGGGGGATTGGGGATTAGAACTCATGACCTTCTGACTCCCAAGCCCATGCTCTGCCAATTTGGCCCTGCTGTTTCCCACTTTAAAGACCCAGGGAAGCAAAACCTCAAATGGAGGGGCATAGCAATTGGAAGACAGCAGCAGAACACAGACAAGCCTGTTGTGCAGCAGTCAGAAATGGGGTCTTAGAATGGAGGCTTTGGAAAGATAGCTTCCCTAAGAGGAAGAAGCAACAGTAAAAACAGGTAGCAGGAGCTGTTTGTGCATGCACACAGTACAGGATTGATTGCTGGTAACCCAGGGGTCTTATCAACCATAAATCAATCGGAATAAAAAAAAAATCTCCCCAGACAGTTGCATCACCACCGAATCCAGAGACCAGAGCTCAATCTCTTTCCTTCAGTCTTTCACTCTGTTTCTCTCTCTTAAAAGATTGGACAGGAATAGCATTCAGTCACACAACAGAGATTCAGCTCCTGGTGACCAAAGCTCTTAAAAGCCAGTGTTAATCCAAAATGCTGACATCAAAATGATTTCTCCGTTCTATTCCCTAAGTTTTCCGCCCTTCTTCCCATTCTTCATCTAAACAGAGCTAAGGGCAGTTGGATCTTTAGGACGAGGAAAGTAGTCTGCTGAGGGAAATACAATTTCTAGGTTCCAAGACCCCCTCAGGTAAGATTCCAAATGAAAATGAAGCTAGGATATCTAGATGGAGTTCATATTGCTCCTTGGGCTAAGCGCAAATACTGATTTATCCATTTTAACACAATGTACCTAATACCCTCTAGTGGTTGGAAAGACGCATCTTCTGCACACTACAAAACTCAGGTCTTGGCCATCAGTCAGCCGTCAGATTGTATTATTGAGCGCTTACTCTGTGCAGAGCACTGTATTAAGCATTTGGGAGAGTATAACATCACAGACACCTTCACTGCCCATAAGGAGCTTACAGTCTAGAGGACGACTTTGCAGTCTATAGCAATAAACCCCGTATTGTATCTATTGCCATATTTTGGTGGTTACCTCATAATGTCACTCCAGAACTTCCCTCTGTTAAAAACAGACTTCTGCCGGAATTGTGTCAAGATGAACCTAATAAGGTTCTGGTCATTTGTAACCTGGTATTACCGTTAATTCTGTGCACTGAGTATGAAATAATAATTATTGTATTCATTAAAATTCTACATGCCAAGCTCAAAGACAGGACCAGAAATGTCAGATCAGACACAGTTCCTGACCCACATGAGGTTCGAAATCTAAGAGGCAGGGAAAGCAGGTATCCTCTCCTGGTTTTACAGATGATGATGATGATGATAGTAATAATAATAATAATAATAATGGCATTTGTTAAGCACTTACTATGTGGAAAGCACTGGTCTAAGCTCTGGGGAAGATACAAGGTGATCAGGTTGTCCCATTTGGAGCTCACAGTCTTAATCCCCATTTTACAGATGAGGTAACGGAGGGCCAGAGAAGTTAAGCGACTTGCCCAAAGTCACACAGCTGACAATTGGTAGAGCTGGGATTTGAACCCATGACCTCTGACTCCCAAGCCCGGGCTCTTTCCACTGAGCCACGCTGCTTCTCTAATTATAATAATAATTATTATTATCATTAAATGCTTATTATGCATCAAGCACTGTTCTAAGCCCTGGGGTAGATATGAGTTAATCAAGTCAGATACAGTCCCTGTACCATGGGGCTCACAGGCTCTATAAGAGGGAGAACAGATATTGAATCTCCATTTTACAGTTGAGAAAACTGTGGCCCAGGGAAGTTAAGTGACTTGCCCCGGGTCACAAAGCAGTCCGTGGCAGAGCCAAGAATAGAACTTGGGTCCTCTGACTCCTGGACCTGTGCTCTTTCCACTAGGCTACCCTGCTTTACAGGAGAAGTATCTGAGGTGCATGAAAGTTAAGTGACTTGCTGAAGGCTACATAGAAGGCCAGTGGAAGAGCAGCAATTAGAACCCAGGTCTTCTGATTCCCAGGATTATGTTCTTTCCATTAGGCCACTCTGCCTGCCTAGTGAAAAGTTTGGGGACCTGTATGGCCTAGTTAAATGGAGTGAAAGTCAAATCCTGTAACAGCTCAAACACTTTTTTTAAAATTTCACTGAGCCTGTCAGGTCCAATTTGCTTTGTGAGAGGAGAGGAGGATGAGGAAAGTGAATCCATGAATATGCAGTGCTAGGTTACGGAGCCTTCGTAGCACTTTTTTTAATGATATTTGTTAAGCACTTACTATGTGCCAGTCACTGTGCTAAGCGATGGGGTAGATACAAGCTAATCAGATTCGACACAGTCCATTTCCCACAAGGGGCTCACAGTCTTAATCTCCACTTTTACAGGTGAGGTCACTTAAGCACAGAGAAGTGAAGTGACTTGCCCGAGGTCACACAGAAGACAAGTTGCTGAGCCGAGATTAGCACCTGGGTCCTTTTGTCTCCCAGGCCTGTGATCTATCTATCCACTTGTCCATGCTGCTTCTCAGCACTCGTGCAACTGTGCTGTTATTTTTTCTGGTAGCCATTATCTCAACTCTGGCCCAGCAATGGGGAGGGAGTTGGGAATGGAGACCAAGCCCAGTTCTGTCCAGAATTGACTCTAGCTCAGCATGTCCATCCACTGCTTAACCTTAGCCTCCTCTATTGCGGGAGAGATCTGGGTAGGATGTAAAGACATGGGCTTTCAGTCTGATAGTCACCTTTTATCAATTTGAAATGCACTCAAACAGCTAAACCTATATGTACTGCTGCTATGCTGGCTTGCCTTCCACAGAAAGCCATCAGTAGAGAAAGATATATCCAGAAAGACTGGGTCTGGATATTCAAGGACTTTGAAAGAAGGATGGAACCAGGGGACCCAAAACCAAAATAAAACTTGCAGAATTGGGTGTCCAAGCCCAAGTCTCAGCCTTGCAGCCTGGGGATCCAAATCCAAAATAAAAGATGGATGCTTGTATATCCAAGCCCAAGTCCCAAGCTTGACACCATCCTGACATTCAGACTAATGTTGGTAAAGTTGCCACATTTTATACTAGTTTCCCCACCTGAATTAAGCTAAGTCTGTCTGTCAACTGTTTTTGTTCTCCTTGGAGAACTGGTCCTAAGGCGTTATTAATCTGTACGAAAATCATTCTTTAAGGTTTGAAAGTATCTGAAACTGCTTCCAAATTAACTACACTTCAGTTTAATGAGCCTAAGCCATCCCAGGGAGGGGCACTTGGGGTAGATGGGTGCTAACAGGAGGGTCCTTAGAAAATGATCAAGAGAATGAAATCCTGTCATACTGACTAGTTAGTAATTCACAGATCCAACTCTACCATGAGATAGAGCTGGCCCCTGAGTCCCAAGTGTGCCTGTTCCAACCCGGTATTTCTGGATCTGTATTCTAGAGAGATCAATGGAATCCAGGAATCCCACACCCCACACCAGGCTATAATGGGAAAAAAGAGTGGGGGATGAGTGGAGGAATGAGTGGAGGAAATCTAAACACCATATCCTCCCAAACCCACATCATGGGGGCTAGAATGACTCATTTCTCTGTCAGTCAAACCCCCTAAAACTCCCCACGATCATATTGTTGGCTGGAATTTGTGGTTTCTCCATTACCCACCCAGCTAGTGATTTATCAAGTGCATACTTCCTTTCAATTCAGTGATCTGTTAAGAGGAATTCTGCTTCGGAGGAAAGAGCCCTTGTAGGAAATTTTTCTTATTTTTAAATCCTCCTTCTGAGTTACCTGAAGGTGCAGCTGTTTCTGAAAAATACAAAATTTACAAGCCCAAAACTGGAAAATCCATGGGGTCAGGAAGCAGTATGTCCCCTTTTCTAACGAAGGGGCCCCAAAAAGCAGATAGAAGGGGAGAGCTAAATCAGGGATGTTTTCATATGCTCCTTCTTCTGGGCAACGTTCCTGGATTTTGTTTGTTTTGTTAGACACTTCACTCCACAAAGCATTGTGTACATCCTCTGAGCTCTACCAACGCATAAATAATATAATAATGCCGCCCTAATTCTTAAGGCTCTTTTCAATTCAAAGAGCCCCACGTGGCGAATGAAGTCTGCGGGTGATCCACAGGCCATGAATTAATTAATAGGGGGAATGTGTGGAAGTAAACACAGCTGCTCTCTTCTGGCTTGCAGGATATGAATGCAATCAGCAAGTGAAAAATGCGCTGTTGAATACACTGCTTCATTGTGTTTTGCTTCCCTGATTTAACTCACTAGCAAATCATCTGGATGGGGAGCCAATATCAATACGACATTAACTGCCTGGAAGAGGGAAGTCAACTCTGAGAAAAGCTTCCTGTCCACCGTGCTTTCACACACCAGAGTTTAAATGTCTGGAGCAAACATCAATACCAGAAATTTAATGAAGGACCCTTTCCTTCCTTATACATGCATGCACGCACGCGTGCGCACACACACAATGTCTTCTGAGCAGAATGCCAACTCATAGCCTTTTCTTAGACAATGAGCTCCAACAATGAACTCCACCCATCCAGCTGCTTTTGGGCAATCTGCAGCTTAACTCCATATCCTATTGCTTATAGCCTACTTACCTCAGACCTGCTGGGGCGTTTCTCCTTCTGGGAGTGACACCATTACAGCTTGGGCAGGCAAGTCAGCATTTTTGACCTTCTGAGACTGGGACGTATATTTGAGCCTCCTTTTGGCCTGCGGGCATGGTTTCCTGAGAGAAGAGCAACAGATTATCGATTTCCAGAGCAAACGCTGTCACCCGAAGGTCAAACATCTGACTACTGACAGACAAACCCCTGGATCAACAACCTCCCCTTTGTAGCCCAACCTGCTACAAAGAGATGGGAAAACGTTTGAGAAAAGAAGCAGAATGATCAATCAATCAATTGATCAATCATAATTAGTGAGTGCTTATTGTGTGCAGAACATTGTACCGCTTGGGAGTGTACAATATAACAAAGTTGGTAGAAACGTTCCCTGCTCACAACAGGTCTAGAGGAGGAGCTGGAGTCTAGAATGAGGCAGCCTTGCCTGGGGACAAAAGCCAACAAAGTCCGTCAGAAACAAAACAGAGAGTGAGTTGTGTACTCAGGCAAGACAGGATGTTTTCCAGGAAACAAATACTGTTGCTGGTGGACTTTGCCTCTCGTGAAAAACTACTACCTCTGCAGAATCCCGTGGACGAGCCCTACCCCTCCACCAAAACAGAAGGACTCAGCAAAGAGAAAAGCTGGAAGCAAGTTAGCTTGGGTTTAGTCATTCCGACTGAGAGCTGAGATCTGCTTATGGGGGCTACTGTAAATTTACTCCAGTAAATGGTAAATTAGGCTTAGACCACACACCCCTCTTCACCCAACCCTCCTTTCCTCTCATCCCCGGACCCTTCTAACCCCAACATGGGTTGACTGGTTCTGAGTCAAAGCTCAGTCAGCCAGGAGGGGCTGCCGTTAGTAAGGAAGGAAATGCTGCCCAGTCAGCAGGAGAGGATGGAGACAGACAGGCTTTTTCGCTCACACCCACCTGATGCAGAATGTTTATTGTACTGCCTGCCTGCACTGGTTTCAAGTTTCTCCATTGTTCAAAGCTATGGACTGTATGCTCCTTGTCGGCAGGGATCGTGTCGACTGACTCTTTGGTATTTTACTTTCCCAAGCGCTTAATACAGTGCTCTGCGCACAGAAAGGGCTCAACAAATACCATGGATTGATTGATTGATTGATGGATGAGCCTACCTGGTGTTAGGCGCATTTACAATTCACTTAGTAATAGCATCCCCGCTCCGGCTTCATCGTTTCTAATGATGCCACAAGAGAGCATCAGACCCAGCATAGACAGCAATTCTGTTCTAATGATTGACGCCATCGAGGCTTCACTTGTGGCTTCTGAGGTATGTTCCTCCACATCTCCTGAGGCTCCCTTCTCCTCAACAATCAAGCCTCCGTCTTTCCAGCAAAAACTCCATCCTAAACCTTCAGGGACTGATTTGAAGTAAGTTGGGTAACCTTAGATAATGAGAAAAGGCATTCCGCTTGGAGTTGAAGATGAGAGTAAAAAATGAAATGGATTAAGGGAGAGGTTATTCAAGACTTGAAGCCAATCTCCTTTGACATTTTCCCTTCCAGTCACAGCAAAAATCTTCATCATATTCTATCTGTACTTAAAAATAGAAGTCAGATTAAATATCCCAAACTGAGTGACCATCCTTTTCCACTGGAAAATGACAGTTGCTCTTTGGTGGGGCAAGAGAAGAACTACTATTTTCTTTGTTAGGGATTGAGACTGGTCGCTAAACAGGAGAATATGGTTTGCCTAGTTTTCCATTTTTAACTAAATATGGCTCTTTTTATTTTATTCACTGAAGATGATACTGTACCCAGATGAAGGCCCAAAAGTACTAAATGTAATTCTTCTAAATTTGTTCATTTCCTCTATTTAGAGGTGAAGTGACCATTGCATATCTTCACTGATCTATTTATTACCACCAACACCCATTCACAGTGTCTGGGACTTTTACAGAGGGATTTATGAAGAGAATTGCAGACAGAGAATTACAGAGTTAAGGAACAAACACAGACAATCCTTAAGGCTGGATATGTTTTCAGCATGGCCTAGTGGAAAGAGCACAGGCTTGGGAGTCAGAGGACCTGCACTCTAATCCAAGCTCTGCCACTTGTCTGCTGTGTGATCTTGGGCCTGTGAGTTAACTTCTCTGTGCCTCATTCTCCTCATCTGTAAAATGGGAATTAAATCTTTCCCTCACTTACTTAGTGTATGAGCCCTATGTGGGGCAGGGATTGTGTCCAATCTGTTTATCTTATATCTGTCCCAGTGTTTAATGCAATGCTTGATGCATAATGCTTAACAAGTACCCTAATTAATTAAAGTACCCTAATTATATATATGGCTGGTATAAATGCGATGGTTTGAATAAGGAAGCCTACCTCGACATGTCCACTATGGGATTAACCAAATGTGTGGTGAAAAGAAAATGTACGGAAGACGTGCGGTCACTTGTATAATTTTTGATAAACTGGAATATTAAAATTTGGGGTAGAGAGATATTGTTGGGGTAAAGGTAGTACTAAGATTGGAAGGGAAATTTGGAATGATAATTGCACCTGGAGTTTTCCTCTCCTTAAATGGATTTTTAAGAAGTTAACTAAAATAGGGGTAGGCTGAGAAACTTTGTCAGCCATTGATCTTAAGGAGTCTAGTAAGGGGACAGCTGCACGCAAAGTCCAGGCTTAATTGCTGCATATTATAAATTGTAGTCTGTGAGCCCGTTGTTGGGTAGGGACCGTCTCTATATAGAGACGGTCCCTACCCAACAACGGGCTCACAGTCTAGAAGGGAGAGACAGACAACAAAACAAAACATGTGAACAGGTGTCAAGTCATCAGAATAAATAGAAGTAAAGCTAGATGCACATGGCGGATGCAAGGAGGGAGGGCATTCCAGGCCAGGGAGAGGACGTGGGCCGGGGGTCGATGGCGAGACAGGTGAGAAAGAGGCACAGTGAGGAGGATAGCGGCAGAGGAGCGGAGGGTGCGGGCTGGGCTGGAGAAGGAAAGAAGGGAGGTGAGGTAGGAGGGGCAGAGGTGATGGAGAGCCTAGAAGCCCATAGTGAAGAGTTTTTGCCTGATGCATAGGTTGACTGGTAGCCTTGTTACTTAGCATTTACAAAAATGAACTGCTCAAATGTAGATTCAATGATTTATTTTGATTAGTCTGGAGATATTTTATGCCCATTTCCACCATTAGAGTGTAACCTCCTTGTGGGCTGAGAACTTTGTTTTGAACTCCCCAAGCACTGAGTAGGGTGCATTACATCTCATGGGCTCTTTATAAATGCTAATGCTACTACTACTGTTTCTACTACTATGACTACAGTAACCACTACTACTACTAATTATAGGGGTAGGAGTCAGTCACCGAAATGAAACTAACAGAAAGAACTTTGGAAAACAAAATTGTTCCTGTTAAGGCTGCAGGAGAGGAAGCTTGTGCCTTCTTCTGCTGGTTTAAAGTGCCTCTTAGGGAGCAGGACAAGTGGTTCAAAAAAATCTTTAACTAAAATCGTGAGATGCCTTTAGCTTCAACATATTCCCTTCCAATGCCCGAGGGAAAATGGACAGCTGCAGCAATGTTCAAAGAAATTTCTAAGAAAATGTTCCCTCTGAGGCTTCCTAAAACACTCAGGTACATATAATTGATTAAATCTGTTAAATGCTTACTATGTCAGGCACTGTTCTAAGCACTGGGGTAAATGCAAATTAATCAGGCCGGCCCCTGTCCTTGTCCCACATGGGGCTCACAGTCTAAGTAGAAGAGAAAACAGTGTAAGTCGGAGGAACTTGAAGAACTCAGAGAGGAAGATTTTCCTCCACGAGCCCCAGAGATCAAGGGTATTTGAAGTTTCATCTCTGCATCAGTGGCAGAATTACTTCATGGCAGAATTAGCTGTGATTTGGACAGGACAAGGATCTTGTTTTCCTTTCTAATTTAGCTGGGCCGGATTACTTCTGACAGAACCTGACTCCAGCATGTCTTCACACGAGCTCTTAGCTCTCCTGTTTAAACAAAGTAACAGCAGTGGTGCTTGATTTTGAATGAGTAACAGAATCTGATGTCATTTTCTTGTTAAACACGGTTACCCCTGCAGGTATGTACTTCTTCCTAACAGTTGAACTCTGTCAACACAAGTCTTAGCTTTTCTCTTGCTTACTTTGGGGAGCACTCTGTCAATACTGTACAAGTTTTTTTTTTATCCCTCTCTCTTTGAAATTGACCACTGAGGTTTAGAAACATGACTTTCAGTTGAAGAATCAGTTAATAGTCCTTACCTTCTTTAATATTAATTCAGATTCACAGAACAAACAGTTATGATACGATTTCCATCCCCAAAGTCAATGTTTGGCTTACAGTACTTAATTAGTGACTGAGGAAGCTTAAATCGTTTTTGCTAATTACAGAGTGATGCAATGGGCTTCAGAGTAATTTCTATCAACATAATGAGGGATTAGTGACAAACTGTTAACTATGATTTGGGTCAATACGGTAAGAACATACTGTACTCTAATGTATGACATATTAGGAAGGAATGATTATTGCCATTAGGAAGCCCTCATATATCATTTTCAATGTGGCATTAATGAGGCTTGCTTTATGTAGGACACTGCATATTTGTAAAATGGCTTTCGGTAAATGTTACTAACTCGAGAGCCTTGTGTAAACATTATGTACACAGTATTCACATTGGGAGAAATGGCATTCATTCTCCATAATACTTCATTTGCACACATACTAAAAGAGACCAGAAATGGCTAACATAGTAAATGCTCACTCATTTAAATCTTGGTATGAACCTCTTCTATAGAAAGCAAAGAAATTAGGGTTTGTTTTTCCTTTGACTCTCTACATCGCAACACTGTGGTGCAGAATGGTTCTTAAGTCTTTGAATATTTTATAAGGAAAATCTTCCATCTCTGTGAAGTATACCTTGCCATTAAGAGTAGAAGTAGTAGTAGTTGTAGTAGTAGTAATAGTAGTGTTGATATTTATTATGAGCTTGCGATGTGCAGAGCACTTTATTAAGCACTGGGGAAGAATACATAGGTGGAAAATTGGACAGGGTTTCTGTCCCTTGGAGGGCTCACGAACAAAGAGTTTCAGTGGGGAGAAAAGATTGGAGACACATCCATCAGGAGTAATGAAACATTAAAACACTATGAATGCACAGAATAAGCTCAAAGTCTTGACAGAGATGGAGGAGCGGGAGAGTGCATGGAAGCAGCATGACTTAGTGGAAAGGGCACAGGCTTGGGAGTTAGTGGTCGTGGGTTCTAATCCCAGCTCTGCCACTTATCAGCTGTGTGACCTTGGGTGAGTCACTTAACTTCTCTGGGCCTCAGTTACCTCATCTCTAAAATGGGGATTAAGACTGTGAGCCCCACATGGGACAACCTGATTTCCTTGTATCTACCCCAGCGCTTAGAACAGTGCTTGGCACATAGTAAGCACTTAACAAATACCATCATTAATTAATTAATTAATTAATTCCTGGGAAGTGGGCACAGAGCATCCTAGGAGTGGGGGTCCTCAGGGGTGGGAGGGAAGGTAGGGGTTGCCGTAATACTTTTCTCCGTGGGATGGAGGAGTCCGAGAGCCCACGTTAGCCATTTCTCTGGTCTGGTGCACCTGGAAATGCCACCAACAGGGACACAATACAGATAAACAGATGAACAAATACATTTAAATCTGTTTTACCAAATCCCCTCAATTAATTGAGGTATGCCCTCCACATGAACAGGCACTTTCTTAGTGCCACATAAGAAAGCTTTCTAACAAAATGGCATGTGAATGAATATTTGGATATGCTTATGGGAAACTGGGCATGCTTGTCTATAAAGTCGCACGTGATCCTTAGATAACTTAGCAATCATCAATATATGATCATTGGACTATTATGATTATCTTTTGCAAGAATGGAAAACAGGAAGGACGTGCTTTTAAGGCAATTCTTTGGTTTGCATTCTGGAAATCAATAGATTTTTCTAGAACTGAGCACTAGGCACATCTCTAGCTGTGTTTAGAGCCTTAATCTAACTGACAAAGGAAAGCTGCATCTTTCAGATCTTTCCCCATCTGGCCCTTTAAACGAATATTGGGCCTTTTCCCCAGTGAGGATTCTGTGACCTCATTCTACTTATATTTATGTCTTAAGGAGGAGAGGGCAGGAATGTGTTTGTGAAGAAAAGTGGTCATGATGGCAGCAGTAACTAAGCAGCCCCCACTGGAAAAGAAGCTAAATGGGGAAACAGAGTCATGTGGTGTTGAGGAATGGGGGACGTTTGACTTAATAATTGTGATATTTGTTAAGCAGTTACTATGTGCCAGACCCTGCACTAAGTGCTGGGGTGGATACAAAGATCCCGGGCTTGAGGGTCAGAGGTCATGGGTTCGAATCCCGGCCCCACCACTTGTCAGCTGTGTGACATTGGGCAAGTCACTTAACTTCTCTGTGCCTCAGTTCCCTCATCTGTAAAATGGGGATGAAGACTGTGAGCCCCACGTGGAACAACCTTGATTACCCTGTATCCACCCCAGTGCTTAGAACAGTGCTTGGCACATAGTAAGCGCTTAACAAATACCAACATTATTATTACAAGTAAATCAGGTTGGACACAATCCCTGTCCCACATGGGGCTCACAGTCTTTATCCCCATTTTACAGAAAAGGGAACTAGTCACAGAGAAGTAAAATGACTCGCCCAGGGTCACACAGCAGATGAGTGGCAGAGCTGGGATTAGATCCCAGGTCCTTTTGACTCCCAGGCTTGTGCTTTATTCAGTAGGCCACTCTTGCTTCTCCTGCCATAGTTAACATCTGGCTACTTTCCTTTCCTCAAAATTTAACAGTGGAACCACAAAAGATCCCACTGTAGAAATAGTATTTAGTAAGCACCTACTGAACTGTAGTAAATGCTGGGAGCGAAGTTCATGGATGAGATGAAGACAGAGTTTCTCAAGAGACTTTCAATTTAAATGTCAGGAAAGAAAGGGGCTGGAGACAGACACATAAGGGTGAATGTCATAAAAGTATAATAATAATAATAATAATGACATTTATTAAGTGCTTACTATGTGCAAAGCACTGTTCTAAGCGCTGGGGAGGTTACAAGGTGATCAGGTTGTCCCACGGGGGGGCTCACAGTCTTAATCCCCATTTTACAGATGAGGTAACCGAGGCACAGAGAAGTTAAATGATTTGCCCAAAGTCACACAGCTGACAATTGGCGGAGTCAGGATTTGAACCCATGACCTCTGACTCCAAGCCTGTGCTCTTTCCTCTGAGCCACGCTGCTTCTCTCTACAAAAGACATAATAAGATAATAATATAAAATATAATATAAAATAATAACAGTGATACATAACAATAATAATATGAGACATAAAAGATGATAAATACAGCAGAAACACCAGGGTTTTAGGTTCCCGAGGACTCAGACCAACAGTTCCAGAAGTGACGGTTTCAACCATGGCGGTGACCTCGCAGGTGTTCTAAAAGTTAGGCCTCATGCTGCCATTTTCGAGTCTTTCCTGGGCCAGGGCTGGGGCTAATAGGAATCCCCCCGTGGCCTGCGAGTGGGCCACTTCTTTTCCACATGGTTGGCCTCAAAGAGGTGGTATAAAGGGAGAGGAGAAGGGCTCACACTAACGGATTCTCTCTGGGGTTGGAGTAGGGCCTAATGGGAATCCCCAGGACCTGGGGTTGGGACATTTTTTCCCCCATGTAGAAGGTTCTGGAGGTTGGGGGGTAAGGGGAGCCAATGATGTGGACTCTACTTGCTGACACTGTTTAAATCCTTTCTGGGCTATGAAAAAAGATACTTTGGAATAGTGTGTTTCAGAGAACTAATATGGCTGAAGCATAAGGGATTATCTTGATTTACATATGTTTGCATCTACAGACCCGTGCATACATGTGCACAAACATACAACCCCACGCTCTGAAGGAACAACATTGCAATTGGATAGTGACTACTATGCTGACCAGCTCAATTATTATTATTATTACATTGTATTAAGCACTTGCTATGTGTTAAGTACTGGTGTGTAAGACAATTGGTTAGACAAACCCTGTCTGGCCTGGAGCCCACAAACTAAGAGGGAGGAAGAGCAAGTTCTTTTTTGCCCATTTTACAGATGAAAGAACTAAGGCACGGGGTGAGCAACAGTTTCCTCCTGAATTTCAGGATTATCTGACCTAATTCATTTCCCTTCCACTTTTGCACTGTTTAAAGATGAAGCTTTACCCAATTCTAGAACCATGAAAAGTCTGTTCTAAGTTTACCCATCTCTGTCTGCCTAAGACTATCCATCCTATTGGCCAAAATAAATCCAACTCTTGAATTAACATAGATATTTAATAGGTTTATTCTTAGCAGATGTTTATCCTAAGCAAGCTAAGAGACATCTTTTAGTTATTAATTGACTTATTTAGCCCCCACATCAGCCCTGCTATTGTGCCAGAGGAAAGAGCATGGGTCTGGATTTTATTCCCAGTTCTACACGTAGGATCTCTGCTATCAGTGATGAGGGCTTTTAACTGAAGAAACCCCTAGGGCACCTCACTTGGTGGACAGACCCAGCAGGAATATTGCAAAACAATTGGCTCACCTCAATGGCAAAGACTACAGCCACTTCCAAGGCCACTGCATCCTGGGTTGTGGTTCTGTGGCCCAGAAGTAGCAATACGCTGCAGTGACTTTAACCATAAATAAAGACAATAATAATAATAATAAGTATGATACTCATTAAGCACTTATTAAGTGTCAAGCCCTGTTTTAAGCGTTGGAGTAGATACAAGTTAATCAGGTTGGACGCAGTCCCCGTCCTACATGGGGCACTTAGTCTTCATCCCCATTTTACAAATGAGGCAACAAGCACAGATAAGTGAAGTGACTCTGCTCAAGGTCACCCAGCAGACAAGTGGAAGAGCCGGGATTAGAATCCAGGTCCCTCTGACTCCCAGACGTGGGCTCTGCAGGTAGAAGAAGCTTTGAATGCACTTTGCAACATGATGACCCCTTGCCCACCTCCTAGCTCATTGCACTCCCATTCCAGGAGGAATGTGACCAGCAGGGCTGACAGAATATAGATGGAGCTTTAGTCAGGTGTTTGGTCCTGAAGATTTAAGACTGAGGCTCATCCTTCGTTTTTGACAGGAGACTCAGTCAATCAATCAATCAATCAATCAATAGACCCACTCCCCGGTGCCGCTCGTGTCGACCCCCGGCCCACGTCATCCCCCGGGCCTGGAATGCCCTCCCCCCGCCCCTCCGCCAAGCTAGCTCTCTTCCTCCCTTCAAGGCCCTGCTGAGAGCTCACCTCCTCCAGGAGGCCTTCCCAGACTGAGCCCCTTCCTTCCTCTCCCCCTCGTCCCCCTCTCCATCCCCCCATCTTACCTCCTTCCCTTCCCCACAGCACCTGTATATATGTATATATGGTTGTACATATTTATTACTCTATTTATTTATTTATTTATTTATTTTACTTATACATTTCTATCCTATTTATTTTATTTTGTTGGTATGTTTGGTTCTGTTCTCTGTCTCCCCCTTTTAGACTGTGAGCCCACTGTTGGGTAGGGACTGTCTCTATGTGTTGCCAATTTGTACTTCCCAAGCGCTTAGTACAGTGCTCTGCACATAGTAAGCGCTCAATAAATACGATTGATTGATTGATTGATTGAATAGCATTTAATGAGCTCTTATTATGGCAGAGCACTGTACTAAGTGCTTGGGAGAGTACAGAATTAACAGACACCTTCCCTGCTCATAATAAGCTTACAGTCCAGGGTCCACCTATTCCCTAATAGTAGGTAGAAATTATGGTATTCGTTGAACATTTACTATGTGCCAAGCACTGTGCCAAGTGCTGGGATAGTTAAAAGATTGTCAGCTTAAACACAGTCTTTGTCTCGCGTTGAGCTCACAGTCATAAGGCCAACCAGTCTTTCCTTCTGGTCCTGCCTGGATTCCTGTTGGATCCTGTGTGTTTGAGTTCTCATCTCAACCCTAATGGGCCTCTCTGCCTAGACATTTGTTTTTTTCCCCCGCTTTGACTTGTGTGTTTCTCCCATTCATGTCTCCACACTCCCCAACTTCTAAGCCCCTCTGTCATTCTAGCCAATATTCTATTTTTCGCTTTCTCTTTTCTTTGTTAATTGTGCACCTCATGTCCTCTGTCATTTATTTCACCCTCTCAATATTCTGTCTCTGAAGTACCCGCTTTAATATTAATCTCCTTACACAGCTGGACAACACTGAATGATGAGTGTAAAACGAAAATGTCAATCAGCCCTAATTAAGATGAATTCGGCAACACATCAAGCCTGGCGGTTAATTGGCAAGTGAGTTTACAGTGCCAGAATGGAATTCCCAAACAAGCCTCAGAGTAGTCTTTCCCTGCAAGATCTGAAGATCAAAGCAGAACCAATGATGATGGGACATTCATGTGCATTAAAAAGTGCAAGGTGATGGTAAGTGCATATGGGGGAAAAGTCCCAGGGAAATAATAGAAAGAAGGAGGTTGAATGGAACATCCAAGTCAAACAGCATATTCTCCTACCCTAGAAAGACAAAAGAAAGATGAAAAGAAAGACAATAGAAAGACACAAGCAGCAGGGCTTAGAAGGAAGAGCACAGGCTTGAGAGTCAGAGGTCATGGGTTCTAATGTCGACCCCTCCACTTATTGCCTGTGTGACTTTGGGCAAGTCACTTAACTTCTCTGTGCCTCAGTTACCTCATCTTTAAAATGGGGATTAAGACCGTGAGCCCCATGTGGGACAACCTGATTACCTTGTATCTACTCCAGTGCTTAGAAAAATGCTTGGCATAGACTAAGCACTTAACAAATGCTATCATTATTATATTACAAAAGTGGAGTGAGACCCAAAACTGCAGTTCAGTAAAATAATTGCTATGTAAAATAGGTTGTATTTCTCTACTGGTTAGCTGTCACTGAGAGCCTCGGTAGGGCTGTCATTTGTGATTTTTCTCTAACGGCGTATTTTTTTGCACAGTCTCAGACAATGCTGGATTTTGACTGAAAGCTAGGAGTCAATTGTCACAGACAGACTTATGTGACATACGGCGATTGCAAAAGAAGAGGCTTTTTGGATCAAAAGCTTTGTGAGGATCATGAGACAGGACGCAGAGGCAAAGACAACACCAGGCTCTGCAAACAGGCAAGATGACAGTAAGGACAGTCTTTGCGGATGAACAAGTGGCACAGTTGGAACTGTGGATGGCACATTAACCTTTTCAACTGCACACACACCCATATATGAATTTTACCATCAGGGGCATCTTCTTTGAGCCCAAAGAATAACTGTATATACATGTGTATAGATACCTCTGTAAGTGTTGTTTGTTTGTTTATCCTACCTCTAGCAAGGCCAGACATAGTCCATAAGATTAGGGACCATTTTTTTTTCTCATTTAGAACTCCCCCAAACCTACTATTTTGTTCTGCAGACAGAGGTACATGAATAAGAAGTGTGAACATCCATGACGTATTGTGACACAATGACAATTGCCATGATAATAATAATTATGGCATTTATTAAGCGCTTACTATGTGCAAAGCACTGTTCTAAGCACTGGGGGGGTTACAAGGTGATCAGGTTGTCCCACAAGGGTCTCACAGTCTTAATCCCCATTTTACAGATGAGGTAACTGAGGCCCAGAGAAGGTAAGTGACTTGTCCAAAGTCACACAGCTGACAAGTGGCGGAGCGGGATTTGAACCCATGACCTCTGACTCCAAAGCCCGTGCTCTTTCCACTGAGCCATGCAGTAGATGTCCAAGAATTGGTACTGTCATTTATCAAATGTTTTGTAAGCATTACAAAAAATTTAGGATTAGGTATGGGCAGGGCATGTGTCTGTTTATTGTCGTATTATACTCTCCCAAGCAATTAATACAGTGGTCTGCTCATAGTAAGAGCTCAATAAATTCGGTTGAATGAATGATTAGTCTTGACAAAAATACTATTACAATTCCTAACCAATCATTTTATAAAATGGATCAAGTTTCCTAAATTGCTGTCTGCAGAGGCATTTTTAAAGCCAATTTATTCACAAGGAAAGAATACCTAGAAGATCTCCACAACAACTAACCTATACCTGTTTCCCAACTCAGTTCATGTTTGGTATGCTTCACTTAATTTTATTTAATTGACAGCTGTGCACGGCAGACATTATCATTCATGGGAGAAGTATAGCCGACAGTTTCAGGGCCTCTAAGTGGTGTTCATGGATTTTAACAAAGCTTTTATCGGCTTCAGTATTCCTGGCTCTAATCACCGTTAAAAGATGTTTGACTGCCTTAAGAAACTAGAAGATCTTAAGATTACTCCACTGTGATGTGACTGGCTGATGACAGAACTGTGCTCATTTTCCCATCACTGATGAAGTTTAGATCTAGTTTTAGTCAACCGAGGGAACCCATTTTGAAGAAACAGTAAGGACTCCGGGAGCTGATATCTGAAGACCCAGAGCACATTGCTCTAGTCATCTAATCCGATGAGTTCCTTAAATAATGATCCAAGGATTTTTGAGGATGGTCTCATCCTCCTGAGAAGAAACCACTTCCCACAGGACCAATTTATAAAAATCAGTCAACCAGTGGAGTTTATTGAGTGCTTACTGTGTGTAGAGCACTGAACTAAGAGCTTGGGAGAGTACAATACAATAGAGTTGGTAGGCACGTTCATTGCCTCCAAGGAGCTCATAATCTAGATGGGGAAACAGACATTAAAATAAATAAATTATGGTTCTGTACCTAAGTGCTATGGGGTTAATGGCAAGTACTTAAAGGGTACAGATTCAAGTGCCTGGGCAATGCAGAAGACAGAGGGAGCAGAAGAAAAGATGACTTAATTGGGAAAGGTCTCTTGGAGGAATTGTGATTTTAATTAGGCTTTGAAGATGGAGAGAGTGGTAATATGTTTTATATTAGAGAAGCAGCGTGGCTCAGTGGGAAAGAGCACAGGCTTTGCAGTCAGAGGTCATGGGTTCAAATCCCAGCTCCGCCAATGTCAGCTGTGTGACTTTGGTCAAGTCACTTCACTTCTCTGGGCCTCAGTTACCTCATCTGTAAAATGGGGATTAAGACTCTGAGCTCCCCTGTGGGACAACCTGATCACCTTGTAAACTCCCCAGCACTTAGAACAGTACTTTGCAAGTAGTAAGCGCTTAATAAATTCATCCATTCATTCAATCGTATTTATTGAGCACTTACTGTGTGCAAAGCACTGGACTAAGCGCGTGGGAAGTACAAGTTGGCAACATATAGAGACGGTCCCTACCCAACAGCAGGCTCACTGTCTAGAAGGGGCAGACAGACAACAAAACAAAACATATTAACAAAATAAAATAAATAGAATAAATATGTACAAGTAAAATAAATAGAGTAATAAATATGTACGAACATATATACATATATACAGATGCTGTGGGGAGGGGAAGGAGGTAAAGTGGGGGGGATGGGGAGGGGGAGGAGGGGGAGAGGAAAGAGGGGGCTCAGTCTGGGAAGGCCTCCTGGAGGAGGTGAGCTTTCAGTAGGGCTTGGAAGGAAGGAAGAGAGCTAGCTTGGCGGATGTGCGGAGGGAGGGCATTCCAGGCCGGGGGGAGGACGTGGGCCGAGGGTCGATGGCGGGACAGGCGAGAACGAGGCACGGTGAGGAGATTAGTGGCAGAGGAGCAGAGGGTGCGGGCTGGGCTGTAGACATTATCATTATAATAATAATTATTATTATTATTAAGGGGGAAGAAATTCCAGAACAAAGCTCAGTGTGACAAAGCAGTGAACAGGCAGGAAGCAGTGGCTTAAGGGATATAAGACTTTGAGCAGTTTTTGAAAAACAGTGATCCGAAGAAGAAGAAACGAAAGAGCGAATATTTCTTTAGACTATTTATTTTTTCATCATGGTAGTTTTGTCTTAGACTATTGCCACATTTTCTGTCGTACAGAACTTAGTACTGTACAGTTGCGGGTTCTATTCCCGGCTCCACCACTTGTCAGCTGTGTGACTTTGGGCAAGTCACTTCACTTCTCCGGGCCTCAGTTCCCTCCTCTGTAAAATGGGGATGAAGACTGCGAGCCCCACGTGGGACAACCGTGATTACCTTGTATCCCCCACAAGTGCTTAGAGCAGTGCTTGGCACATAGTAAGCACTTAACAAATGCCATTATTATTATTATTATTATCCCTTAGGTTAGTCTGTCTCGCCCTTCTAGACTGTGAGCCTGTTGTTGGGTAGGGACCGTCTCTATATGTTGCCAACTTGTACTTCCCAACCGCTTAGTACAGTGCTCTGCACACAGTAAGCACTCAATAAATACGATTGAATGAATGGTTAGAGGAGAAAGTGAGTTTTTTTCCTTCCAAATCAGCATTTTGGAGACAGTCCCCCATTAAAACACTAGATGGGAGTCTCGCTCAAAGAACTCCATTTAAAAGCAGCAGAACACCAGACTGTTCTACTGAGAGATCATATATAGGACAAATGAATCCAAGAATATTAATTTGACTTTTTAAAACCCATCCAACAATAAAATCTAGGATGTTCCTGTTAGTCTTTTGGGAAATCCCTTTTCCCTCTGTCAGCATTTTCCTTAGATATGGATGATTTTATTCCTGTTTAACTTCTGCTGGTAAGGAAATTCTGGACTTTTATTTATACAATAACCTTTTCCTTTGGAGAATTTTCAACTTCACATCATCTTAATCATCACAGTTCATGTGATTTGGGGAGCAGTTCATTTGTTAAATGATTCCTTTGTTGTGTTAAACCTGATCACCTTGTAACCTCCCCAGTGCTTAGAACAGTGCATTGCACATAGTAAGTGCTTAATAAATGGCATCATTATTATTATTATAAATGGAACCACTGGGAAACCAAATCCATTTTTTTGCTCTGTGTCTCAGCTGCCTCTCCAATTAAAACCTTTTACAAAGCTGCTAAGAAAGAGCATAGTAATAATAATAATGATGGGATCTGTAAAATGGGGATTGAGACTGTGAGCCCCCCATGGGACAACCTGATCACCTTGTAACCTCCCCAGCGCTTAGAACAGTGCTTTGCACATAGTAAGCACTTAATAAAAATGCCATTATTATTATTATTATTATTGTTATTAAGCGCTTACTATGTGCAAAGCACTGGTTTGTGTTTCTCTTTTTTCTTTCTTCTATTCCTAGCCAGGATCAGTCAGTCAACAGTATTTGCTGAACACTTACTGTGTGTAGAGAACATTGTTTAGTATGTAGAACACTGTATTAAGCACTTGAGAGAGTACAGTACAGTGGAGTAAACAGACAGGATCCCTGCCCAAATAAATGATTTACAGTTGAATAATAATAATAATGTTGGTATTTGTTAAGCACTTACTGTGTACCAAGCACTGTTCTCAGTGCTGGGGTAGATACAAGGTTGTCTCACGTGGGGCTCACAGTCTTCATCCCCATTCTACAGATGAGGTAACTGAGGAACAGAGAAGTTTAAGTGGCTTAACCAAGGCCACACAGCTGACAAGTGGCAGAGTGGGGATTAGAACCCATGACCTCCGACTCCCAAGCCCTCACTCTTTCCACTAGGCCACCAAAGCCTGAGCGCAGGGTTAGACCTGTCATGTGAGTTGAGACACAGATGACATCACGTGTACTGCTGTGTGATGCCATCATTACAGCACACCCAGCCCAGGAGGCAAGTCTAGGGGTGGGAGAACACGGAAGCATCCTCGCAGTGATCAAGTGGTAATTCCTGAGGCACGTATTCTCCCCGCGCTTTCTTTTTTTAATGGTATTTGTTAGGTGCTTTATGAGATACCGGGCACTGTATTAAGCACTGGGATAGACCTGAGATAACCAAGTAGGACACAGTCCATGTCCCACGTGGGGCTCACGGTCTTAATTCCCATTCTGCAGATGAGGAAACTGAGGCACGGAGAAGTTAGGCGACTTTCCCAAGGTGATAGAGCAGTCGAGTGATGGAGCTGGGACTGGAACCCAGATCCTTCCGATTCCCAGGCCTGTGCTCTATGCTCTAGGCCATACTGCTTACTTCTCCCCATGACTTATTCTTCCGAAACCAAAGCTGACCGTTGGGTGTAGGAGGCCGAGAGTTAGAGAAGCAGCGTGGCTCAGTGGAAAAAGCCCGGGCTTTGGAGTCAGAGGTCGTGGGTTCGAATCCCGGCTCCACCACAAGTCTGCTGTGTGACCTTGGACAAGTCACTTAAGTTCTCTGAGCCTCAGTTACCTCATCTGTAAAAATGGGGATTAAGACTGTGAGCCCTATGTGGGACAACTTGATCACATTGTATCCCCCCCAGCACTTAGAAAAGTGCTTTGCATATAGTAAGCGCTTAATAAATGCCATTATTATTATTATTAAGAGGTACCCCCATAGGGACACCCGGCAGCACAGCGGGGCAACATGCTCATAAACACACACATATGCCCATCAGAAATCTCCCCAGCAGAGGCATACTGTTTTCCTACATGAAGATATCTGACTTTCCATTTTACCTAATCCCCAAACTGCTTCAACCCCAAACCCACTTTTCCCTCCTCTCTATTTATTCCCTACCTGTTTAATGACCACCAAGATTTCAACAAGATCTCTCATGGAGCACTGAGATGAAGAGCTAGGAGGCAGGATAGGGATGAGCACTAATTTATTTCCATTTAATAATAATAATAATGGCATTTATTAAGCACTTACTATGTGCAAAGCACTGTTCTAAGCGCTGGGGAGGTTACGAGGTGATCAAGTTGTCCCATGGGGGGCTCACTGTCTTAATCCCCATTTTACAGATGAGGTACCTGAGGCACAGAGAAGTGAGGTGACTTGCCCAAAGTCACACAGCTGACAGTTGGCAGAGCCGGGATTTGAACCCTTGACCTCTGACTCCAAAGCCCGGGCTCTTTCCACTGAGCCATGATGTGCTTTTCTGGTCTGCCTACTTTTAGAACTCTGAGTTTACACAATAGTAATAATTTTAAAGTTTTCTTAACTATATAAATATGAGAGTAAAGAGTACTGCAGTGATAACTATGCATAGTAAGTTGAAATTGAAATGAAACAGAATTATATTAAGAAGTCTATGAAATAGGCAGCTTTTTGCTTCTCTGGTTGCTCTTTCTAGGCGAGTGCCTCATTTTCAAATCCCTCCTTTTAATAGTACAAGGAATGCACAGAAGATAGTTTTTTGCCCAGTGTTAGAAGCAGTTGCACCTCTTTACATTTAGAGTAAGCTAACTGTAGTTTTACATTAAAAAAAAAGAGACAAAACGCATTACCTCACTAGACCAATAGATATTCAAAGTAGGTGCTGCTTTCATTGAGAAACAGCGTGACTTAGTGGAAAGAGCACGGGCTTGCGAGTCAGAGGTCGTGGGTTCTAATCCCGGCTCTGCCACTTGTCAGCTGTGTGACTCCGGGCAAGTCACTTCACTTCTCTGTACCTCAGTTACCTCATCTGTACAATGGGGATCAAGACTGTGAGCCCCAAGTGGGACAACCTAATAAACTTACATCTGTTCCAGCGCTTAGAATAGTGCTTGGCACATAGTAAGCACTTAACAAATGCCATCATTATTATTATTATTATTATAATTATTAACAAATGCCAACATTATTATTATTATTCTCGCCAGGGCCCTAGCTCCAGGGCAGAATGAACAGGGTTTGGATTGGAAACCATAAAGAAAAGAGGTTGGGGTCTCTCAATGCTGCTGCATAGTCCTCCAATGGCTGGCACAGTCTACCAGAAAGAGCATGGGAATGGAAGAAGAGAGACCTAGTTAGAGTCCCAACGCCTCCACCAGCCTTAGTTTCCTCACTTGTAAAATGGGAATAAGCTATTGAGCACATTGTAAGTGCTTAATGAATGTCAAAATTATTATCATGACCACCCCCACCTCCCGGGGAACACACACAGTACCCCCAGCCTTCCCTCCAACCAAGCTGCCACAGAGAGGGAAGGCTGGAAGGGGCCATGGGGGAGATTTGGAGGGAAAAGTTCTAAATTTCCTAGTGGAGAGAGCAGGGGTCTGAGAGGCTGAGGACTTGGATTCTAATCCCGACACTGGTACTTGCCTTCTGTGTGACCTTGGGCAAGTCGCTTCCCTGTACCCAAGTTCCCCCATCTATAAAATGAGGACCAAATACCCATTTGCCCTCCTACTTAAACTGTGAGCTCCACGTTCATTCAACCGTATTTATTGAGCGCTTACTGTGTGCAGAGTACTGTACTAATCGCTTGGGAAGTACAAGTTGGCAACATATAGACGGTCCCTACCCAACAGCGGGCTCACAGTCTAGAAGGGAACAGGGACTACATCTGACCTGATTACACACAGTATTGAGTTTAGTACTGTGATTAGTACAGTGCTTGGCACATAATCAACACTTTAACAAGTACCACAATGGTTATAATTATAATAATAATAACAATAATAATGGTGATAATGATAGTATTTGTTAGCACTTACTATGTGCCAAGCACTGTTCTAAACCCTGGGGCAGATACAAAGTAGTCAGGTTGTCCCATGTGGGGCTCACAGTCTTAATCCCCATTTTGTGGATGAGGTAACTGAGGCCCAGAGAAGTGAAGTGACTTCCCTGAAGTCACACAGCAGACAAGTGGTGGAGCTGGGATTAGAACCCAGGTCCTTCTGATACCCAGACCCGTGCTCTGCCCATGCTGTATCCATGATGCCATGTTGCTTCTCAATCTGATGTCTATTTGAGCAGAGAGGAAATGACTGATAATGTAGGACAGAATAGGAAGACATCAGAAAGCAAAGGTGAATGCAAACCAACCTCCCCACCCAAAATAAACATAGGAAAATTACAAATACCTTACCTATCCAGAGCATGGTAGAAGGAAAAGATTGGGAGGTGAGAATAAGTGAGATTGAAGAAGAGTAGGAAGAAAAAGAGAAAGTGTGTAGAATTTTTTAAAAAAAACATAGACTAAAAGACAGCCAAAGCGGGTAAAACTGCATATTTTTTAGACCAGTGCTTTGCACATAGTAAGCACTTAACAAATGCCATTATTATTATTAAGTAAGATCTACTCTCAGGGATTGTGGGTGGGTTAGGAGGGGAGGGATGAGTCAATCAATCAAGAACTTATTGAGCACTTACTCTGTGCAGAGCACTTTACTAGGTGGTAGGGCAGGTCACTTCTCTGTGACACAAGTTCCCTCATCTTAAAAATGAGGAATAAAAACCTTTCACCCTCCTACTTAGACTATGACCCCCTGAGGTTCAGGGAGTGTGTCGGGGAATGTGTCTACCAACTCAGTTATGTTGTACTCTCCCAAGTGCTTAGTACAGTACTTTGCACACAGTAAGCGCTCAATAAATATGACTGATTGCGTGATCTGATTATCTTGTATCTTGCATAGTAGTTAAAAGACACGGCCCTGCCCTCAAGGAGTTTACAGTATAGTAGCTAAGCAAAACTGTAAGAACAAAAGAGGCAAGAAAAGAAGTCATTTAACAACAATATTAATTACGGTATTTACATAAAAATTGCTTGCAGAGAAACAAATTGAACAACAAAAGCTAGCACAGTGCCTGGAACATGAAAAGCGCTTAACAATTGTCTTAATAAAAAAAAAAACCTTGATAGCTATGCATTTTTATTTTTGTTTTTTTAATACAATTTTGTGATATTCTTAGGACTTAAACCAAGACCGGCAGATGTGTTGTACGTGTGGATTTTTCCCCTAAATATCATTTTATTCCTAAAATATGTCCTGGCAGTATTTAAGCTAAATAATCTCTCATTCACATATTCTAAAAGATCTTCAAAAAATGCACATAACCATGAAGTAAATAAAGATTATTAATACTGGGATGTTATAATAATAATAATGATAATAATGATGTTTGTTATGTGCTTACTACGTGCCAAGCACTGGAGTAGATAAAAGGTAATCAGGTTGGACACAGTCTCTGTCCCACCCAGGGCTCCCAATCTAGGTAGGATGGAGAACAGGTATTGAATCCCCATTTTATTGATGAGGAAACAGAAGCACAGAGAAGTCAAGTGATTTTCCCAAGGTCACGAAGCAGGCAGGTTCTAGAGCTAAGATTAATACCCAGATCCTTTGACTCTTTTCTCTAGGAAGGATACTTTTTATTTCCAAAAAGTTCATTTTTAAAACAAACAATCCTTCCCATTACTTAATAATAATAATAATAGCTTTTATTAAGCACTTACTATGTACAAAGCACTGTTCTAAGCACTGGGGAGGTTACAGGGTGATCAAGTTGTCCCACGGGGGCTCACAGTCTTAATCCCCATTTTCCAGATGAGGTAACTGAGGCCCAGAGAAGTTAAGTGACGTGCCCAAAGTCACACAGCTGAAAATTAGTGACATACAAACATTTATCTTGATATAATCTGAACAGAGCGGTCCTTGTCCAGCTATGAAAAAGATGAACAGAATATATTCTTCTTGGAGGTAAAGCTGCCATGGAATAATAGCGCTTAAACTGTACCCAGGCAACCTTCCCTCGTCTTAACCCTTGGTCTCTAAGTCATGCTCACCTGACTAGCTGTGAGCCAGTTGTTGGATAGGGACCGTCTCTATATGTTGACAACTTGTACTTCCCAAGCACTTAGTACAGTGCTTTGCACACAGTAAGCGCTCAATAAATAAGATTGAATGAATGAATGAATGAAAAGGTTCACTGCTGTATTTTCATGGACTAAAAATGAAAGAGCACAAGAAATTCTCCCCTAGAGATACTCAGATGCATGCATTCGTGCTCATCTTCAGCTGCAGTGTCAAGAGCTGATGGACAATTTTCTTGGAAATCTACTCGAAACTCAAACAGGCTTTGGACAATACTGCATCCCACCTGAAAGCTGTGATAAATAGACCAGCACAGTTCATTGCAATCAGGAAAGGGAAGACTCTACCAGAGCAGAAGCTTCATAAGGATTGTGAAACAAGGAAACAGAATCAATCAATGAGATTTATTGAGCATCTATTATAACCAGAGCACTGTACAATGTGATAGGAGAGTACAATACAATTAATATACGTGATCCCTGCCTTTGTGGAGCTTAGAATCTAGTGGGAAGATAGACGCTAGGAGAATTTACAGAGAGGAGAAAATGGTTACACATATGAGATGCACATGGAAATGCACTGGGCTGTGGGAAAAGAGGGAAGCGAAAACAGTATCAGGTGTTACAGACAACAAAGTTTGGGCCAGGTTATTTCAGTGGCCAGTGCTTGGGGTTGGAGGAAAAATGAAGTTGTAGGGTTTGTATATTGTCTCAATTGGAAAAGAAAGAAAGTAGGATAAGGGTGTTGAAAAGTAGCTGGCTGGTTTCAGGAATCCTGAGAAGCTGATGGAAGGATCCCCACTTCAAACCCTAATTTTCAGCTGCATTGGGCTACGTCTGAGGTGGTTTCTAAGGTATTTTAAAAAATCTTTTGTATTTTGAAAAATGGTCATTTGAGTGTCTTTACATTCTAAATGTCTGGACTGGGACCATTTGCATTAGTCATAAAAAAGGAACTAGTTAAGGCAATTGCAGTTTCTTTTCACTACTTGGGTTTGAGATATAAATCTTATTTTAAAAGTATTTTCCAGGAATGGCACGTGGTGAATGCAACAGCAAAGTTAGGTATGTTTCTTATGGGCATACGGTGTGGTGGGGATTATTGGTTCTCCATCTGCTTTTTCAGTCAAGTCCCAGACAATAGATGGTATCTGAATATCCAAACAACTGCTCTGTGGTGATTTGGAATGGAATAACCATAAACAGGATGGGCAGAAGTAATGCTTTGAGGACCCAATGAAGCAAAAGCCAAAATAACAAGTCTAGCAGCAAATAGTTGAGAGACAGCAGTAACTATCACATTTATTGAGTACTTACTGCATGCAGAGCATTGCACTAAGCACTTGGTGTACAATGTAGCAGAGTTGGTAGACACGTTCCTTGCCCATAAGGAGCTCAGAGTCAAAATGGGAGACAGATGTTAAAATAAATTATGAAGTGAGCATCTTAGAATAAAGAGGGAGTAGGGGAAATTAGAAGAAAAGTCATCTTGGTATGTGTTAGAATCCAAAGAACAATTTGGGTTCACTTCTCTTCATTCATTCATTCATTCAATCGTATTTATTGAGCGCTTACTGTGTGCAGAGCACTGTACTAAGTACTTGGGAAGTATAAGTTGGCAACATATAGACACGGTCCCTACCCAACAACGGGCTCACAGTCTAGAAGGGGGAGACAGACAACAAAACAGAACATGTATACAGGTGTCAAAACCGTAAGAATAAATAGAATTATAGCTACATGCACAAATTATAGCTATACAATGCTCTTCTTCTAACTTCCTTTGGGGCCACAGTTGGAAGCAAAATACTATAACAATAATAATAATGATGGTATTTGTTAAGCACTTACTATGTGCCAAGCACTGTTCTGAACACTGGGGTAGATACAGGGTAATCAGGTTGTCCCACGTGGGGCTCACAGTCTTAATGCCCATTTTACAGATGAGGTAACTGAGGCACAGAGAAGTGAAGTGGCCTGCCCAAGGTCATACAGCAGACAAGTGATGGAGCCGGGATTAGAACCCACATCCTCTGACTCCCAAGCCCGGGCTCTTTCCACTAAGCCATACTTCTTGATTGAATTTGAAGTCCACTTTGCTAGATTCCTAACGCCATGGCCTAGTGGGTAGAACACAGGCCTCTGGCTCCACCACTTACCTGCTGTGGGATTTGGGAAAGTCACTTAACTTCTCTGTGCCTCAGTTTTCTCATCTGAAAATGGGGATTCAATATCTGTTCTCCCTCCCTTTTAGACTGTGAGCCCCATGTGGAACAGGAACTGTGTCCAACCTAATTACCTTATATTTGCTCCAGCATTCAGTAAGTGCTTAACTAATAATAATAATGTATTTGTTAAGCACTTACTATGTGCCAAGCACTGTTCTAAGGACTGGGGGATACAAGGTAATCAGGTTGCCCCACGTCGGGCTCACAGCCTTAATTCCCATTTTACAGATGAGGGAACTGAGGCTCAGAGAAGTTGTGACTTGCCCAAAGTCACACAGCTGATAAGTGGCAGAGCCAGGATTAAAACCCATGACCCCTGACTCCCAAGCCCGGGCTCTTTCCAGTAAGCCACACTGCTTAACAAATGTGTGTTGCCAAATTGTACTTTCCGAGAGCATAGTACAGTGCTTTGCACACAGTAAGCTCTCAATAATTATGATTGAATGAATGAAATACCATTATATTACTGCTATGATAATTGGTTATCATGTTTGGAGGCTTGAGTTGGAAAGTTTTACACCTATCCAGAGAAGCTCTATTTTGTAAACATAGTGAAACTACTGTCATGTCAGTATGTCCAAATTTTCTCTGAATTTATTAATAGTATGTGTGGAGGAATGAAGACCACATGAAGTTAAACAAGCATGATTTCATGCAGAGGACTTGGAAGGACATGATTTTAATGGGTTTCTTTCTGAAAAAAATGCAAACTGGTTATGGAGCACATTAGAGTACGAATAAATTTATGGAAATAGGCAAAAATTCACTACATGAATTTATTACAAAATAGTGTTTATAATGATATCCAAATGTGAGTAAATGCTAACATCAACAGTATGGCATTAAAGCAGAAAATATTTTCCTGCTAAGCATCTGTGAACGCCATCTGTTTTCTCTTTTAATAAGAATTCTCATTGACAGCATCTAACTGGAGCAGAATAATGCCTGATAAGCAGCTGAAATAAAGCTGCATTGGTCCCCACCATAATCATTGCTTTGTCTGTCACATTTCTTCAAAACAGAAAGAAGGGAAGCCCTGATGAAACCCCTTCCTGATATCACACAGCATTATGTTGGTCTGCCTTTGCACCACACTACATTACTCTGGTCGGCATTTTAATGTACATTATTGTGCCCAAAAGAAAACGAAAAGACACATTGCATGCTGATGATTATTAGAGTATTTATTGAGTCCCACTGGTCCCAAAAGCCTGAGTTAAGTCAGCAAAATCTTTACCCTGGAGATACATAAAGTCTAGCAGTGATAGCAATAAAAAGGAGGCACACAGGAAGATGGAGAACTGAACAAATGCTAAGTCTAAAAAAGCATTAAAGGGGTAGATGTATTCTGTTGGAGGAGCAAAGAAAAAAAGGATTCTTGAAGGGATTCTAGACTGTAAGCTCTTGGAGGGCAGGGATCATGTCTACCAACTCTGCATTCTGCTAATAATAATAATAATGGCATTTGTTAAGCACTTACTATGTGCAAAGCACTGTTCTAAGCTCTGGGGAGGATACGAGGTGATCAGGTTGTCCCACGTGGGGCTCATAGTCTTCATCCCCATTTTACGGATGAGGTAACCGAGGCACAGAGAAGCGAAGTGACTTGCCCAAAGTCACACAGCTGACGGGTTAGTGCTTAATACAGTGTTCTGCACACAATAAGTGCTCAATAATAATGATGGTATTTGTTAAGCACTTACTTTGTGCCGAGCACTGTTCAATACATACCATAGTTGGATTGGCAAGGGGAAGTCTGGGGGAAAGAGGAAGTTTCCTCTCCTAGTTAGTGGAGAAAGGAGTTGTGGAGAATGTGGAATTGAAAAGCTGCTTAAATAAAGGAAGGAAAATGCTTCAGTGCCTGGGGCGTCGAGTGGACTATGGCATAATGAATGTCCAGAGAGAGTGTCTGGTGACAAGAGTGGGATGACTGGGAAAGGGAACTGTCTTGGAGGAAGTGCAAAGGGAAGTGAGGGCTGGGGAGAAGGAGGACCAGAGGAAAGTGAGGGTGTTTATATAGTCTGTTGAAGTGCCTGATTCATTGATCATTTTAAAGCCTTAAAGGAAGGGGGAGTTTAGTCAAATCAATATGTGTAATAATACATGCTGGTACAACATTGATGATTGCTGTCTGCACTCTTCACTACTCTAGTGATGATGATGGCATTTGTTAAGCACTTACTATGTGCAAAACACTGTCAACCTCAATCTCTTACCCATGATCTCCCTCAGGCCTGGAGCTCTCTCCCCCTTCATACCCAACAAACCACCACTCTCCCCCGCTCCAGAGTCTTGTTAAAATCACTTCTCCATGAGGCCTTCCACAACTAAGCCTTCACTTCCCCTACTCCTTCTTTCTGTCATTGCCTTTTCATTTGGATCTGAACCATTTAAGCACGATATTCATTCATTCAATCATATTTATTGAGCACTTACTGTGTGCAGAGCACTGTACTAAACGCTTGGGAAAGTACAGTACAACAATAAGCAGACACATTCCCTGCCCACAGTGAGCTTACAGCCTAAAGGATGGGCACCTATCCTCAGCCCCACTGCTCTAATGTACATATCCATAATTTATTTTAATGTCTGTCTCCTCCTCAGATTCATTCATTCATTCATTCATTCAGTCATATTTATTGAGCGCTTACTGTGTGCAGAGCACTGTACTAAGCGCTTGGGAAGTACAAGTTGGCAACATATAGAGACGGTCCCTATCCAACAGTGGGCTCACAGTCTAGAAGGGGGAGACAGAGAACAAAACAAAACATATTAGCAAAATAAAATAAATAGAATACTAGAATAGAATAGAATAGAATATTATTATAATAATATAATATTATCAGATTATAAGCTCCTTGTGGACAGGGAATAATGCTTACTATGTAGTCAAGCACTTAGTACACTGCTCTGTACACAGCTAGGGCTCAATAAATTCCGCTGATCGTTTGATTGCCTGAAGTGTGAGCTTGGTAGAGGGTAGTCCTGATATGGAGAGGAGGTCATTATAGTCCAGACAAGAGATAACCAAACTGTAACTGTAAAAAAGGAAAGGAAGGAGTGGACTGCTCTGTTTATATAAGAACTCAAAAATATCATGGATTGATTAATTTGACTTGGAAATACTGCAAAGTGAAAAACATGGCAATCAGTGCTTACTGTGTGAAAAACATTGTAGTAAGAGCATGGGAGAGTAGAGTACAACATTGTTGGTAGACACATTCCCTGGCATCCCGGTAACTGATTGAGTGCATGGAAATAGACTGGATGCTCTGTTTCACAGAGACTGTAAACTCTGAAACCTTTTTCATTAGGTTTGTAATTTAGGATGATTTCATTTTAACCTTTAAAAAGCTGTGAATTCATAGTCGGCACCCTGAAAACATCATCACAGTGGTATATTTAATTACACCAAATTTGTAAAGTTCCGCCTGTGGCTCTCTTGAGCTGCTTGACTATTTTAAACAGGAATCCTCTGGCTCTTTCTGAACTGGTAAGCAAGCACACATGGAGAAGTTCCTTATTTTCACCCCGAAGCTCTGTCTTTGGCATGAATTCCTCCTTCTAACTAGTGTGGGCAGATGATGGAAGAAGGGAACCATCTGATTGAATTTTTCTGTGGTTTGTAGAGTTTGTTTAGGTTACTAGACTTGGTGTTAAACACAGCAGAGCCGAAAACATTCTCAAAGTGGAAATCAGAAGAGCGGGCAAAGAGCCAGGCCCCTTGGCCAATTCAAGGCCAGAGACTCATCCAACTTACATCAGGCTAGAATGAAGCCTACTATGATTTTGTTGGAAAGTCTTTACTGCGGACTGTGGTATCCAAGGGACCTAATCATCTCTAGAACCGTATTAGCAGCATGACTCCATAATGTCATGTTATATCTAGCACTTCAGAAATTCTTACGATGGACAGAGTTCCCCCGTCCTTCATCCCATTAACGAAAGAGTGGCTTTAATGAATTTTCAACTCTGGGCACACAGAAAGATGGTTTTGTGCAGACTTAGGCTGTAACTATCTTAAGGAATATAATAATCTTGAGTTGGCTTTAAACCACCTGCTTTCAGACTATGATGGTGATAGTATTCTATGAAATCTGTGCTCTGTGTGGAGGAAAAAGTGACAAACTCCTGGGAGTCTAGTTGAAGTGAAATTTTATTTGTAGAGAGGAAAAAGTATTAAGCCATTACTTGTATTTAAGTAACTGACACCATATCTATAATGACAAAGGAAAAGCTACATTGAATGACAGGTCATATTTTAATCACAAAACTCTAATTTGAAAATGAGGTTATCAAGACTTGGATTTTATACTGATTGTGGTATTTGGACAGTACATATATAGGCCTATCTCAAAGTATTGCTGGTCATATCCCAAAGAACTGGCTGTCTTTATTAGTGTTACTGTGATTTAAATTCTGGAGTGAAAATTCAATTTCCGTACTGGATCGTTTGCTTTAAAATACGGAGTCTTGACATTACCACATCCCAGTCAGCATAGGCACCTTCAAGATGGCGTGATATTTCTGTCCCTGCTTCATAGCTGCGTCGACCGTGCAGTAAGCGCCAGTTATCAAATGTTATCACATCACCTGAAAATACATGGTTGTTGAAAGATAATGAATTCTGGATAGAAGTATCGCATGTGCCTTGGAAAGACAACATCCTATTTCTCACTTCCTGGCTGCTCTTGGAAGCCAAATGGATTGGCTAGTTCTGATGGCAGTCAGAGTGCCTGGCTAGTTCTGATGGCAGTCAGAGTGCTAGAGAAACTCCCTCGGGAGGCCTCAAAGCGGGTGAAAAATCTCCTGAAGAAGCTGTCTCAGACTGTGAGATATTTCTTGGAAGCACCTTCAGAAGAGTGAGCCAAGGCCGGCTTCCAGGCTAGGAGACGTCATGAGAACACTGGGAAGCATTTTTAATGTTTCAAGAATCCTGGGCCCACAGGGAGACACAAGGTAACAAAGGACGAACTGACAGCATCACTCTCTGCTGAATATTTCCATTCCCTGTTCTTTTCGATGACCCTTCTCTTTTAGCAACTATTACACAATTTTTTTTGAATTTGGATGTTTCCAATATGGCTTCCCCACAGAGCATAGGAAACTTGAGGGAGGGTCCAGTATTCATACACTACTGGTGACTTCTCTATCAATTAGTATAATATTCAGCACTGCTGAGTGCTCCTGGTAATGACAGGTGCCCCAAAGTGGAAGTGTTTAATAAGAGAATGGTGAACAAAAGAAGGACTCGAGGCATGACTGAAGATAGTGCTTTTTCTTTGGGAGATAAAAGATGAGTTACTGGGCAAAAGTCATTCCCAGGACAACAGTAGGAGGCTAAGTCACTTACTGATTCTAAAATATTCATTCATTCATTCAATCGTATTTATTGAGCACTTACTGTGTGCAGAGCACTGTACTAAGCACTTGGGAAGTACAAGTCGGCAACATATAGAGACAGTCCCTACCCAACAAGGGGCTCACAGTCCAGAAGGGGGGACAGACAACAAAACAGAACATGTAGACAGGGGTCAGAATTGTCAGAACAAATAGAATTAAAGCTATATGCACATCATTAATGAAATAGAATAGTAAATATGTACAAGTAAAATCAATAGAGTAATAAATCTGTACAAATATATGCAAGTGCTGTGGGGAGGGGAAGGAGGTAGGGCAGGGGGGAAGGGGAGGAGGAGAGGAAAAAGGGGGCTCAGTCTGGGAAAGCCTACTGGAGGAGGTGAGCTCTCAGTACGGTCTTGAAGGAAGGAAGAGAGCTAGCTTGGCGGATTTGTGGAGGGAGGGCATTCCAGGCCAGGGGAAGGGCGTGGGCCGGGGGTCGACAGCGGGACAGACGAGAATGAGGTACAGTGAGGAGGTTAGCGGCTGCAGAGGAGTGGAGGGTGCGGGCTGGGCTGGAGAAGGAGAGAAGGGAGGTGAGGTAGGAGGGGGCGAGGGGATGGAGAGCCTTGAAGCCGAGAGTGAGGAGTTTTTGCTTAATTCGTAGGTTGACAGGCAGCCACTGGAGATTTTTGAGGAGGGGAGTAACTTAGTTCACAATACCGAACAAACTATGTTCTTAGCCTCACAGTGTAAGGGGGAGAGAGAACTTGTATTTAATCCCTATTTTACAGATGATGAAACGGTGGCACCGAGAAGTTAAAAGACTTTCCCAAGTTCTCACAACGGGCAAGAAATAGAGTCGTGATTACAATCCAGATCTCCTGACTTCCAGTCCTCCCTTTTTTCCAGGACACCACCCAGCTTCTCAGTTTTCAAATGTGTTCCCAATTTAGGTTTCTTCAGTATCATAAAAGGTGATAAATGGCATTATTAATTCAATTTCCTGTCAAATTTCATCGCAACAGATCAAATCTGAAAGGAGACTAGACAATTGGATTAGTGATATCCAACCACAGGCTGTTTTAAAATGAGTGAGCATAACTGCTAATATCCTACAGATGGTGCTGCCTTTTCACAAATGTCCACAGGAATGCACCATGATTTTTGAAGCCCTTTCTAGGGCAAAAAGACTTAAGATTATAAGCTCCTCTGCAAGGATCAGGTCTACCCACTCAGTTCTGTTGAATTTTCCCAAAAGTTTAATACAGAGTGCTGCATGCAGTGAGTGCTCAATAAATACCATTAACTGATTAACTGATTTACGAGTCAGGGAATTGGGTGGTTTCTATACTTGCCAGCTGGAGGGCTAAGAAGTCGTTCTACTCCTGGATTTTGTGACCTACGGGACCCCTCAGACCACCACTTTTCTTGCAGCTATCAATCAATCATATTTAATCAATCATATTTATTGAGAGCTTACTATGTGCAGAGCACTGTACTAAATGTTTGGGAAAGTATACTATGACAGAGTTGGTAGATGCGACCTCTGCCCACAATGAACTTACAGTCTACATAGGCCACCAGGATGCCAAAGTCAATCACCAGGTCTTTTGGGTAAGGAAGCACCAGGCAGGCAGGGGGTTTAGCCCAGTGTGCCGATCAGTGTCATTTGAAACAATTAGAAACAAGCCCTCCTGCTTTTGGTACTGCAAATATGGGAAGGATCTAGGGGATGTAAAAATGTTCTTTTTATTATTTACTTGTTGGAATAACAACTGGTTATCCTGTGAACAGGATTTAAGGAAGCATTCATTTGCTAGCCACAGTAGTTTCAAATGAAAATATCTATGATTGCTTATGCTAGAGGATTAAGCTCTTTGTGGGCAGGGAATGTGTCTATTATATTGTTATAGTGTATTCTCCCAAGCACTTAGTACAGTGCTCTGCATACAGTAAGCACTCAATGATAATAATTGTCTTACTGAACTCGTACTGTATGCAAAGCACTCTATTAAAGTGCTTGGGAGAGTACAATATAACATCAGACATTCCTTGCCCACAATGAGCTCACAGTCTAGAGACAAGCTCACATAAATATGATTGATTAATTCAAGCAAGAAGGGAAATAATGTGGCTTGATGGAAAGAGTGTGGGCCTGGGAATCAGAGGGCCTGGATTCTAATCCTGGCTCTGCCAATTGTCAGTAGTGGGAACTTGGACAAATCACTTACTTTCTCTGTGCCTCGGTTACCTCATCTGTAAAATGTATTCTCCTACTTAGACTGTGAACCCCATGGGGGACAGAGACTGTATCCAACCAGATTACTTAGTACTTACCCCATTGTTTAGTACAGTGCTTGACAAATAGCATTAAAACAAAACCAATAAAGAAGTCAAAACCAAAATGGGGCTAGGTGAAGAAAACACCAAGCACAACAGCCCAGCAAGGGGTAATTTATGTGTGTGGCCCATTGTGGTGGTAACTGTCAGTCCTTCACTGGGACTTTTTAGATACATTTATATCCCTAGGAAAACTACAGTGTCAATGGTATCATACTTCCCAAGCGCTTAGTACAGTGCTCTGCACACAGTAAGCGCTCAATAAATACGATTGATGATCTTACAATATGAAGGGCCAATTTTAATACAACATGTATGTCTTTGCTTATAGCTGAACATGTGCAAGAAAATTCATTATGAGTTACCATTTATCCTATGGGTCTGTCAGGATTCAGCATGTGATGAAAAAAATGGAATGGAAGGAATTATAATTCCTTAGTAATAGGTCACTGAAAATATATTTAGCCGCTAACATTTCTAGCATTTAATGAAAGCAGAATAAAAATGGATCCTTTAAGCAACTGGGAGCAACTTGCTCACTGACCTGGGTTCATCTTGAAGGTGAATTTGGATTCTTGACTGCTCATAAGGTCAACGAACTCTTTCAAGGCGGCATAAAATGGCTGCACATTTTCCACAGGTATGTCAAACACTGAGTCTCTAGTGGCATTATTGAAGTTAATACGAACCACTTGGCCTCCATCACTGAGCCTGTGAGGAAAAAAAAGAATGGAAATAAAACATTATGATGTGATTACAACTACCCATGGGTTACCTACTTGTTTTTCTATGAAGATTCCTCATTTTAATTTGAACTCCTTCCTTCTCTATTGAAATATGATTGACTAAGCCCTCTTTTTCCTTTTCTTCAGCTCCCTTCTGCATTGCCCTAACTTGCTCCATTATCCATCGCACCTCCTAGCCCCATAGCACTTATGTACATGTCCATAGTTTGTTTATATTAATGTCTGTCTCTCCCTCTAAGCTGTAAGCCCATTGTGGGCAGAGACTGTCTGTTATATTGTTATACTGTACTCTCCCAAGTTCTAGTACAGTGCTCTGCATAGAGTAAGTGCTCAATAAATATGATTGACTGACTGACTGGCTGACTGGTTCTAAGAATCCTAAATGCGCCATACCAAGAATGAGTTCATTTCAGTTTTAGTACTAAGGGTTAGGGTCCCCTAAATCTTTCCTGTAACAAGTTGCCCAAACCAAACGTCCTCTGGCAGCTTCTGCTTTAATACTGAATGGACAACTTGATGAAGTTTTCTAGTATCGGTTCGATCAGATACTATCTGATCTATCTGTACTCCTAATCTTCCCTCCCAAACCTTGCCCTCTCCCTGACTTTCCCATCACTGTTGACGGCACTATCATCCTTCCCGTCTCACAAGCCTGCAACTTTGGTGTCATCCTCGACTCTGCTCTCTCGTTCACCCCTCACATCCAAGCCATCACCAAAAACTGCCACTCTCACCTCCGCAACATCGCCACGATCCGCCCTTTCCTCTCCATCCAAACCACTACCCTACTGGTTCAATCTCTCATCCTATCCCGACTGGATTACTACATCAGCCTCCTCTCTGATCTCCCATCCTCCTGTCTCTCCCCACTTCAGTCTATACTTCACGCTGCTGCCCAGATCATCTTTGTGCAGAAACGCTCTGGGCATGTTACTCCCCTCCTCAAAAATCTCCAGTGGCTACCTGTCAACCTATGCATCAGGCAAAAACTCCTCACTCTCGGCTTCAAGGCTGTCCATCACCTCGCCCCCTCCTACCTCACCTCCCTTCTTTCCTTCTCCAGCCCAGCCCGCACCCTCCACTCCTCTGCCGCCGCTCACCTCCTCACTGTGCCTCATTCTCTCCTGTCCCGCTGTCGACCCCCGGCCCAAGTCCTCCCCCTGGCCTGGAATGCCCTCCCTCCGCACATCCGCCAAGCTAGCTCCCTTCCTCCCTTCCAAGCCCTTCTGAGAGCTCACCTCCTCCAGGAGGCCTTCCCACACTAAGCCCCCTCCTTCCTCTCCCCCCTTCTCATCTCCCCCGCCCTACCTCCTTCCCCTGCCCACAGCACCTGTATATATGTTTGTACAGATTTATTACTCTATTTTACTTGTACATATTTAATATTCTATTGATTTTATTTTGTTAATATGTTTTGTTTTGTTGTCTGTCTCCCCCTTCTAGACTGTGAGCCCGCTGTTAGGTAGGGACCGTCTCTCTATGTTGCCAACTTGTACTTCCCAAGCGCTTAGTACAGTTCTCTGCACACAGTAAGCGCTCAATAAATACGATTGAATGAGTGAATGAATAATCAATCAATCAGTAGAATTTATTGAACTCTTACTGTGTACAGAACATTGCACTAAGCACTTGGGCAAATACAATAGTGTTGATAGATATGATCCCTGCTCCCAAGGATCTTAAATTAGCGTAGATTTTTCATTGGTCTGGAATTTAGCTAGAAGGGAAAACATTAGGTTTCTATGAATGATTACATTCTGATTAGGTGGTGAAAAGGTTGAATCTGACTTTCCAAAGGAGAGGTGAGTGGGCTGAGCTAAAATAGTGAGAACCTCAGTGGCTGTAGTTTTTTGTATAACTCTAAACCTGGTCAGTCATCCAAATTGGAAATGGATAGAGTCATGCTGGGCGGATCCTTTGCCACAAATGACCTCTAATTCTCCCAATGGCCTAAAAATAATTGGCATCCTACTATTGGATAGCAACCAATGTAATCAAAGCTATTTGTACCATGGTAGAAGCATGTTCTTTAGCCAAAAGTCAAAAGAGAGATCACAGTAGGCAAGCAGGAAATGCTCTTAATGATAATAATAGTTTTCATTCATTCATTCCATCACATTTGCTAGGTGCTTACTGTGTGAAGAGCACTGTACTAAGCTCTTGGGAAAGTACAATTCAATGATGAAGAGTGACAATCCCTGCCCACAGTGACCTCACAGTCTAGGGGGGGAATACAGGCATCAATATAAATAAACAGACATCAATACAAATAAACAAAATTATGGATATATACACAAGTGCTGTGGGGCTGGGAGAAGAAGAAAGACCAAAGCAGCATGGCTCAGTGGAAAGAGCATGGGCTTTGGAGTCAGAAGTCATGGGTTCAAATCCTGGCTCCAGCAATTGTCAGCTGTGTGACTTTAGGCAAGTCACTTAACATCTCTGTGCCTCAGTTACCTCATCTGTAAAATGGGAATTAAGACTGTGAGCCCCCGGTGGGACAACCCTATCACCTTGTAACCTCCCCAGTGCTTAGAACAGTGCTTTGCATACAGTAAGCACTTAATAAAGGCCATTATAATTATTACCAAAGGGATCAAGTCAGGGAGACGCAGAAAGTTGTTGAGCACTTACTATGTGCCCAGCACTGTACTGCACTGAGAGACACAAAATAATCAGGTTGGACGATGTCTCTGTCCCACATGGGGCTCCCAATCTAAGCAGGAGGGAGAATTGAATCTCCATTTCACAGATGAGGAAACTGAGGCTCAGAAAAGTTAAGGCATTTGCCCAGGGTCACACAGCAGGCAAGTGACTGATCATAGATTAAAATCCAGGTCCTCTGACTGCCAGGCAGGTACTCTTTCCATTAGACCATACTGTTTCTCTTCCTCCAACTGCTCCTGAAGGGCACAAAACTCACACTATTCGGGCTGGGAAAGGGAGAGCTGAGAGCAGCAATTCCTGTCCTGATTACTTCTACAAAATCGGTGAAATGTTCTTGCGTGTTAATCTGGGAGCATGTTTGCATATATGTGCATGAAGAGGCTTGTGATCTCCAAAACTACTCTATTGCTTGGCCCCAAACACTGATCTAAACAGGGATGGGGAGCCTATTAGAGTAGAGCAAGGTGTGATCCTGATCAGACACCAGATCAGGAGCTTGTGTGTGGAAAACGCCTTCAGTATATCCAAATGCACTGTTTTGAAACTGAACTTCTGATGAATTGCTTTTGTAGTACACTAACTTAAGTTCCCATATTTAGAAGTTGACTTTGTGTTAATGCACATTTGTCAGTTCTTGTCAAAATTCCTTTTTGTTGTGATTCTCTGTTTGAACCAGAGCAGTGCCCGCTTCACACACAGCGGTGGGAAGATGATGGCTGCATGGTGAAGGAGAAGGCAGGAGAAGGGAGCAAGTGTGGATCATTTGGTTCCTCTTCTGTAATCAATCACTCAGTCCTATTTATTGAGCACTTACTGTCTGCGAAGACTGTACTAAGTGCTTGGGAGTGTACAGTTGAGAAGCAGCGTTGCTCAGTGGAAACAGCCCGGGCTTTGGAGTCAGTGGTCAAATCCTGGCTCTGCCAATTGTCAGCTGTGTGACTTTGGGCAAGTCACTTCACTTCTCTGTGCCTCAGTTACCTCATCTGTAAAATGGGGATTGACTGTGAGCCCCCCGAGGGACAACCTAATCACCTTGAATCCCCTCCAGCACTTAGAACAGTGCTTTGCACATAGTAAGCGCTTTTTAACAAATGCCATTATTATTATTATTATTTACAGTATAACAAGAAACAGACTCATTCTCTGACCACACTTCTGAGGATGTGATGAAATGACCTCAGAAGTTCTGGATGCAACACGAGGGCTCAATTTTAGAGAATTGGTGAAATGGCCAGAAACCAACAGGATCAAGTTCACTAGGGTTAAGTGCAGGGTGGTGTACTGGAATACTGAATATTCTGCATGCATCAAAGAAAGAAAATGATTGGCAGTCAACCAGCACAGCAGAAAAAGGTCGGTGGGCCTCACTGAATGCTAGACTGTGAATCAACCGGGTGATCCATTTAAGAAAAAAGCAAAAATAAAGAAAGTTGCAGAATTAGGTGGGTAATGGGTAAGGCAGGTCACCCTCAGCATGGATGATGGAAGGTGTTCATTAAGTTATCTGGAATGGGCGTTGCCCCACTGATGCCAGTGCCCACTGCTTACCAATTCTCTAGTCTCTTATGCTCTTATACTGATGCTGCTGCTACTTCTTGGCTTGGATGCAACTCCTAAAACCTGGTGGCCATCTTGGCCTCTTCGCCCTCCCCTTTTGCCCGGGTTAGTGGCAACAGCGAGGGAGAACTGCATCCATGGTTCACCCTCCAATCTGCATTTTGATGGTGGCAGGTTCCTCATGGCCCTCAGTCTCCCTAGAAGTCTGGAACAGTTGTCCTGACTTCCTTGCTGATTGTCATAGTAACCACTTTGGTTGCCAAGGCCTACCACTGAAACTTGCGCGATGAATTCTCCCCTTCTCAGGAGGCCATTACTGTGTAAACTATAATTCCATCATGGATGAGTGTGTCCTTTGAAAAACAGAAATAAAGCAGTTTTGTTCTAAAATTATTTAAAGACTACTTACTCAATGATTCTGTGCTTGGATTGCACTAAAAAGTCACAGTAATCAATCCCAATGTCTGCAAAATCCACCAGGGTTGAAGAGAGGATTTGAAATGCCTTAGGATTCTGTTCCTTCAGTTTTCTGCACACGTTAAAGCCATCAACAACTTCACTTTCACCACCAGTGGCTGTTTGCTTTATGCAATGAAGAAACTGAACCTGAAACAAAATTAAGGATAATCAGCTAGAATCTTCCTATTCCTGATTTTTTCCATCTTAAAAGCAAATTCAAGAAATATATTTTTTATTGTTTAGTTCTCAAACAATAGTCTGGAGCTGCATTTTTTTTTTTGAGAACAGTTGAAAGGTTAGCTTCCACCTCTTTCTCAATTTGGAAAACAAATTTGCTTTTGTTTAATTGGTTTCCATTACCACCTCTTTGCAGTCACTAAGAATTTATTACAATACTAGAGAAAATGATTTAGTAAATTTATATTAGTCAACCTTGAAAAAAATACGAATCCATCTCTCTAGCTCTGAACAATATTTATCGTTTCTTGAAAGATAACAAAAAGCATAATAATAATAATAATAATAATGGTATTTGTTAAGTGCTTACTATGTGCAAAGCACTGTTCTAAGCGCTAGGGAGGTTACAAGGCAATCAGGTTGTCCCACTGGGGGCTCACATTTTTAATCCCCATTTTAGGGATGAGTTAACTGAGGCACAGAGAAGTTAAGTGACTTGCCCAAAGTCACACAGCTGACAATTCGCAATTCAGAGTTTGAAGCGGCAGATACTAGTAAAATAGAATGAAAAATAAGGAAAGAGCATAGGTATAAAGCCGTTAAAAAGATAATGGATGGATATATTTTAAAAACAGGCAGGAACAGTTCATACTTTACTATGCAGCCCAGATAATTTTTCTACAAAAACGTTCAGGACATGTCACCCCACTCCTCTAAAAACTCCAGTGGTTGCCCATCCACCTCCATATCAAACAAAAATTCCTCACCATTGGCTTTAAAGCACTCCATCACCATACCCCACCCTACCTCACCTGTCTTCTCTCCTACAACCCAGCCTGTACACTTTGCTTCTCTAGTGTTAACCTTTAGACTGTGAGCCCACTGTTGGGTAGGGACTGTCTCTATATGTTGCCAACTTGTACTTCCCAAGCGCTTAGTACAGTGCTCTGCACACAGTAAGCGCTCAATAAATATGATTGATTGATTGATTCTCACGGTGCCTCCATCTTGCCTGTTTGCTGCCAACCCCTAACCCATGTCCTGCCTCTGGCCTGGAATGCCCCTCTCTTCTCAAATCGGACAGACAAATTACTCTCCAACCTTCAAAGCCTTCTTGAAGGCACATCTCCTCCAAAAAGCCTTCCCGGACTAAGCCCCACTTTTCCTCATCTTCTTCATCTTGCCCTTCTGTGTCGCCCTAACTTGCTCCCTTTGTTCCTCCCCCTCCCAGCCCCACAGCACTTATGTACATATCTGTCATTTTATTTATATTTTATTTATTTGCATTGATGTCTGTCTCCCCCTCCCCCATGCCCACCCCCAGATTGTAAACTGGTGAAGGACAGGGAATGTTACTGTTTATTATTGCATTGTACTTTCCCAAGTGCTTAGTACTGTGCTTTGCACACAATAAGTGCCCAGTAAACGTGATTGAGTGAATAAATGAATGAAAAGTGTGCTGGGGTAAGGGAGAGAATGCAACAGGATAAGATGTGAAAAAATAACTCTAGTTAGGTGATTACTTTCTAAATGCTAAGACAAAACCTTTGCTGCTTTTCATGCAGGGAGTATCACAGATGATGGTTAGTCAAAAACTCTGGGTACTCTGGTCTGGTTTGCCCTGGGGAACCACTCTGGTGGAAGCCTTGAAATTTTATTCAGAAGACTAGCAAGTACTGCATAATTAGGAATAAAATCTGATTAGATGTCTAGGAGGTTCACCAGCTGGTTGAATCCCAGCTGTGGACTGTAAAGTCGTTGTAGGCAGGGATCAAGTTTACCAAATAATGATAATAATAATAATAATATTTGTTAAGCACTTACTATGTGCCAAGCACTGTCCTAAGCACTGGGGGGGATACAAGGTAATCAGGTTGTCCCATGTGGGGCTCACAGTCTTAATCCCCATTTTGCAGGTGAGGTAAATGAGACATAAGAAGTTAAGTGACTTGCCCAAAGTCACACAGCTGACAAGTGGTGGGGCCAGGATTAGAACCCATGACCTCTGACTCCCAAGCCCATGCTCTTTCCACTGAGCTATGCTGTTTCATCTGATATATGGTACTCTCCCAAATGGATAAGTGCCTAATGAATATAATTGATTATTAATTTTGTAGGGGCACATCCTCTGGAAATCATATCCTCTTCCATCCCTTGCATTGTTGTTATAGGGACAACTGTTGGCTAATCAAATAGGCAAAACAAACGACCACTTGCCAATCCTGGCTGCCCAAGATGGTTTTTCTCGGATTTCTGGGAAGAATTTTTATGGAAATCTCTAGAAGAACCTGTCATTTTGGCATTTTGCTAAAATCTGCTCTTTCCTCTCCATCCAAACTGCTACCACATTGATCCTGTCCTACCTTGACTACACCAGCCTCCTTGCCTCCTGTCTCTCCCCACTCCAGCCCATATTTCACTCGGCTGCCCAGATCATTTTTCTAAAAACACACTCAATCCATGTTTCTCCACCCCTCCAGTACCTCCAGTAGTTGTTCATCCACCTATGCCTCATGCAGAAACTCCTAACCATTGACGTTAAAGCACTGACTCACCTTACCCCCTCCTATTTTACCTTGATAATTTCTTTTTACAAATCAGGATACTCACTTTGCTCCTCTAATGCCAACCTACTCACTGTACCACCATCTTGTCTATCTCACCATGGATCCCTCAGCCACATCCTGCCTCTAGTCTGGAACTCCCTCCCCCTTCATATCCAAAAGATGATCACTCTTTCCACTTTCAAAGTCTTAATAAAATCATAACTCCTCCAAGAGGCCTTCCCCAATTAAGCCCTCATGTCCCCTCTCCCTCTCTCTTTTGCATCACCCTTTCAATTGCATTTGTACCCTTTAAGCGCTTGATAGTCATCCCGCCCTCCTCTCCACGGTACTTATGTATGTAGCTGTAATTTCTTTTATTATCTGTCTCCCTGTTTGGACTGTAACTTCCATGTGGGCAGGGAACTCATCTACCAAATCTGTTTTATTCTATTCTTGCAAGTCTTCCGCACCCAGTAAATGCTCAGTAGATATGATTGACTGATTCGCATGAGTGCAGGAGAGAAACTTTTGCTCCTTAGCTTTATTTTTCTTAATTTTGCTGAGCATGAGCAGAGTCTAATAGCTAATTTACAAGTGAAAACATTCAAATTTATCTTTGTGGATGTAAATATACATGTTTATATAAATGTGAAAACCTGGTTATATAATGTAACATAACTTACATATTTGTGTGTAAAACATTTTGCAGGTTATAAATACAGGCAGTAGGCACACATAGGCACTTTTCAAACTAATTTTTTCACCTCTTTGGTTTTGTACTCTGGGCTATCACCCCACTTAATTATAACCCTCTTGCCCTAGAAGCATTCAATTCCCATTCACTGTAAACTCCTCTGATGGGAGAAGATATTTTTTCCAAAGGATCAAATAGTCAGGATTGCTATTGTACCAGGAGGTATTATAAATGCCAATTAGTAGTACTTTCTGGTTGGTAAAGGGCCAGATAACTCAACTTTTACTGAATAATGATTATACAGGACCAGGATCAAGAGAGGCAAATTACTGTGTTGCTCTATTCCTTGGAGAAATGGCAATGTCATCCAGTCAATATCTTTCACTTTCACCATCAAGCTTTTTAGAAAAAAATATTTAGAAAATTTAATGACTACTTTTCTAAAGGGAAGAGCCAACAGTCACCTTCTTTGTTTCGGATATCAGATCCATGCATTTATATTTATAAAGCCTGGTCAATTTTACACTTATATTCCTCATCCGAAAGGTAAATATATGCAGGATATACAAGAGACCAAATTTTATTTCCTGCAGGAGGTTCAGAACTGAAAAGCCTTTTTCTGTTACTTCATGACAGCATGTGATTTTTGGCACAAAGAAGACAGTGAGCTAACCAACATCTGTTTCACATTAATGGAGTATTTCTCTATTCCTTCCTTGCAATGGCTATTTTGACCAAAATGCCATTGCAACAGGTAACTCATTTATCTGGATGACTGGATCCTTGTTTCACAAGTTATCAGACTAGCCTGTTAAATTCATTTGAACAATCAGACTTTCTTGAGGACTGAAATTTAAATTCCAAAAAAAAAAAGATATTTTTAAATGGAAAAATAAATTGAACTACAAGTGCCTGTTAGATATTTCAAATACATTATATTACTAAAAATCTTCTGATTTTGCCATCTGTGCTGCAATTAGAAATGATTTAGACTGATTGAGGATATATTTCATTTTTTTTACATGGTACACCGTGCGTGATGTTTGTAGAGAAAAATACATCACAAAATACCTCAGTTATACACTTTGGTTAGAGGTTTTTTTTATTAGTTTTACTTATAATTTTATTAGTTTTACTTGACTGTCAGTAAGCAGTGAAAGTTGAATGGCTGGGCTATGAATTCCTAGAAGATATCCCATGACAGATATCTCTCCTCCAGAAAAAGTCCAATAAATGCTTAACCTCCACAGAACATTAATTCAGTTTTAGAACCTTATCCTTTTGACCTTCTCCATTTACCCTGCTCCTTTGAAAAATTAAGGATTAAACTGATGACATTTAATCCATGACTGGCTCCAAACACAGCCAATGGTTAAAACAAAGTACATTGCTTGTGTCTGCAAGAGATGAATCTGCTCCAGGGTTAATAAAGGATACCCCAAGTCTCCCTGGTAACTAATTAAGCAGTGAATAAATGAAAGATTTGCTACTAGTCTTCTTGTCACAATGCAAGTAGAGAAGGGCTCAATGATAGGTTAAAGTCATGCAGGCAGGACAGGTTTGGAGTTAGGAGAAGCAGCGTGGCTCAGTGGAAAGAGCACGGGCTTGGGCAAGTCACTTAACATCTCTGGGCCTTAGTTACCTCATCTGTAAAATGGGGATTAAGATCGTGAGCTCCACGTGGGACAACCCGATCACCTTGTATCCCCCCCAGTGCTTAGAACAGTGCTTTGCACATAGTAAGTGCTTAACAAATGCCATCATTATTATTATTATATGCATTTTGTGTCATCTATTTTTAAAATATTTATTAAGCACTTACTGTATGCCTTGTACTGGGGTAGATATGAGATAATCAGATTGGATCCAGTCCCATTCCCCACTCTAGACTGTAAGCTTGTTATGGGTAGGGAACGTTTCTGCTAATTCTGTTGTAGCATACTCTCCCAAGTGCTTAGTACAGAGCTCTGCGCATAGTAAGTGCTCTGATTGAATACCATTGATTGATTGATTGATAGGGCTCACAGTCTTAGTTCCCATTTTGCAAGAGATAATTGAGGCGCAGAAAAGCTCGTTGACTTGCCTAACGTTTCTGCTAATTCTGTTGTAGCATACTCTCCCAAGTGCTTAGTACAGAGCTCTGCACATAGTAAGTGCTCAATAAATACCATTGATTGATTGATTGATAGCGTTCACAGTCTTAGTTCCCATTTTGCAAGAGATAATTGAGGCACAGAAAAGCTCGTTGACTTGCCTAAGGTCACACAGCAGACAAGTGGTGAAGCCAGGATTAGAATCCAGGTCCTTTGGTTCCCAGGGTCCCAAGCCTCTCATTCTCCCACTTTACTTGACCCTGACCACATTCAAGCAGCTGCAGGGATGGAGAACACTCTGTCAGTGAGGGAGGAGGAATTCTGGTGTATTGGTAGCAAGGGCAGGTTGAACATGGGATTAGTGAAACATGACCGTTCTGATGTTCAGTTTGCACAGATCAGTCTAATGTTTGGGAATCTCAGAGTGGCTGGCTTATTCCCTGCAGATTTGGGCTAGTGTGGAATTTTCTTAAGGAAACCTTTACAAATAGGTGTTCTTGCCCCATGCAGCCATGCTCCAAATGCATTTCTGGCTACATTCTCTGGACCAAGTGTACCATTTGGTTGGCACAATTTAGGTAAAGGAACTGTGGACATGTAAAAAATAGCACTTAATGCTGTATGATGCCTGTATTGAGTCTACCTGAGCAAAATAAGGTTGAAAATTCTAACAAATCCAGTCTGTCGGGATGATTCAGGGATGTGAGGGGAACCCTCTTTTTTTTTTTTTTAAATCAAAACAAGGTTTTTGGAATTTGGGAGGTTGGGGTGGTTAACCACATAGTACACTAGATTTTCAATTTACCTAAAAAGATGATAATGCTAGAAGAATAAGTGCAGATACTTTTATGTAGGTAGACTGGGCATAGTATTTGCTTAGCAGTTCTTCGTGGAGATTTTGCACATCTTCACAGTTGCCATCACTGCACCGGAAAAACACTAGAGCTGCTTGATGAGTTCATCACCACACAAAAAGAGATTCCCTCACATTCCTCTGGCTGACAGAGAAGTCTTCTGTGTGGAAATACCCCGAGATTTAATGTAACGTGCTGCAGTACTGCTGTATGCCTGCCTGCTGCTGGGATGGACCATGGCTGGGCTGTGTGGAAAGCAGGAACGGTAATTTTTGGGAGAAAAAATAAAGTGGAAAAAGTCTGCTTTTTCTCACGTAAATAGTGTCTATTTAGCTTACTGAATATGCCATTTTATCCTGACAGTGAACAAACAGTCTTTGAGCTTTGCAGATTGAAATATTATTAGAAAAATGAGACCCACTCATTAAAGGGAAAAATCAGCAGTCTGGCTGTTTCCTCACAAGGCTGGAAGAAGAAATTTTCCTGCTTCTGCAAGGGAAAGCAAGCAGGTTCATCTTACCCCAGGTGGATGATGCAGAGCTGGGTAGTCAGTGTGAAAGCTCAGCTTTCCAGTTGTGTAAGCCACATTGTTAGCATCTATTTTGTCCTGTACTTGCCAAGTATGCCTGTACAATGAGAGAAATATATGTTTAAAGAGACTGCTGCTCTGCAAGACAGGCGGCATGTGAAATCTATAACTTGATACATGATTCCTATTAAAAACATTACAAATTTGAAATAATAATCACACTTACAAGGGGTCAGGGAACAGCGTCTCACCACTTCTGAAGCTCCACAGCTTAAGCAGACTTGAATGTGGATTAGAAGGGATACCCTGGAAGCTAAACTCCTGGTTTTTCTTATCCCTTAGTAATAATAATTATAATAATGTAGTAATGGTAATATCTTGTGGAAAGAATACAGGCCTTGAAGTCAGATTGCCTGGGTTTTAAGCCTGGCTTTGCCACTTGCCTGCTGTTGGTGACTTTGGGCAAGTCGCTTAACTTGACTGTGGCTCAAATTCCTCAGCTGTAAAATGGGGATTCAATATTTGCTCTTTCTCCTACTGAGACTGTGAGCCCTCTATGGGACAGGGATGACACATAGTAAGTATTTAATATATGTCACCACTATTATCACTATTCATAATTGCATTTATTAAATGCCAACTGTGTACAAAGCACTGTACTCTGAGGGAAAAAATGCTGCACAGGTGAGAATTAAACATGTCCTTGGCCTTTCAAGGGCTCAAAAACCTAAGAACAAAGTGGCTTGGCAACAGACACAATAGGAAAGATGAAATAATATGATGCAAAAACAACACAAAAGATAAAGTCCAACAAGTCTGGTGGTAAAGGAGACCGGGGGGGTTTTCAGGGTGCAACCATCCAAGTCATATCTAGAGACCAGTTACAACCAAAGCCTTTCCAAAATAGATCCATCAGTCAATCAGTGTTTATTGAATACTTACTATGAATACTTACTATACTTACACGAGAAGCAGCGTGGCTCAGTGGAAAGAGCACGGGCTTTGGAGTCAGAGGTCATGGGTTCAAATCCCGGCTCCGCCCACTGTCGGCTGTGTGACTTTGGTCAAGTCACTTAGCTTCTCTGTGCCTCAGTTACCTCATCTGTAAAATGGGGATTAAAACTGTGAGCCCCCTGTGGGACAACCTGATCACCTTGTAACCTCCCCAGCGCTTAGAACAGTGCTTTGCACATAGCAAGCGCTTAACAAATACCATTATTATTGTTACTATTATGTGCAGGGCACTGTACTAAGCACTTGGGAAAGTATAATGGAATTGTAGACATGATCCTTGCCCTCGAGGAGCTCACAATCTTAAATTTGCGGAGGCTGAAAGCTGTTGATGCTTAAATATTTTGTGGTCCCATATGCCCAAGGCGTGTTGGGACCAGGTCTCTTGGGTGGCATGGTGGGAAGATGGCAGGAGTTGTTATATTGTACTCTCCCAAGCACTTATGGTACAGTGCTCTTCACACAGTAAGTATTCAATAAACACTGATTGACTGATGGATTAATGTTGGAAAGGCTTTGGTTGTAACTGGTCTCTAGATGTGACTTGGACTAGATTTGACTCCATAAATATGATTAAATGAATGAATAAATGAATCCCAGTAGTTTTGCTCATCAGCCCGGTGGGATGAGAAGTTATGAGATAATGGCTATAAATTCTAGTGCTCAGCTTTAAGCACTTAATGTGTTTTTTGAGATTATTTAAAAAAAATATTTTTGAAATTCCTGTTATAGCTCCTTCCACTCCACCTCCCAAACTCTGGTTTTGTGAGATTTTTCTGATGGCAGTTATTACTTCATTCATTCATTCATTCATTCAATCATATTTATTGAGTGCTTACTGTGTGCAAAGCACTGTACTAAGTGCTTGGGAGAGTACAATTCAACATGCAACCCTGCACACTTGCATTCATGAACACTTTCATCTTTCAAAAAAAATCAACCCAGGCCAATCTTCACATGTCAGGAGAAAGAATATTTATTAGAAGGAAATATTTTATGGATAGAGCAGGGGATTGGGAGTCATAAGGACCTGGGTTATAATCCTGGCTCTGCCATCTGTCTGCTCTGTGAGCTTGGGCAAGTCACTAACTTTTCTGTGCCTCAGTTACTTCATCTGTAAAATGGGTAAAATTAGGATTGTGAGCCCCAAGTGGGGCAAGGACTGTGTCCAACCTGATTAGCTTGTATATTCCCCTGTGCTTAGTACAGTGCCTGACACATAGTAAGTGCTTAACAGATACTACAATTATTATTATTATTATTTGGAAGTGATCAAAACATGTTAAAATATTTCCCTCTAATAGTATTCTTTCTTGGGAAATGAAAAAACCTTAAAAGAAAAAGGAAACATTTGCTAACACTTAAAATGGAGAAAACTGTCATTCAGATAAATCTAAACTCGATGTTATTAAAGGGAGAACCAGGTACTACAAAAATAATTGTTAACATATGGAATGAAGTGGTGACTTGCTCATGTATAACCACTAATACGATGTTAAAGGGATTTAATGACAAAATTTTAAATTATGGAAAAACTTGGCAAAGCAGGGTTCACCTCTTCTGGTAATATTTATTTCTTTTGAATTGAGAATGTTTCATTATTTTGTTCTGTTCTCATTTGCATTTAAGTTAGAAGAACTAGTATGTATCTTTCACTGAAAGTCATACCAGCTGGAAGTAGCAGTGAATTGAAAAGTTATTGAGTGAAATGACAAACCATATAGATAACATTTCAAACATGTACTGAACAATTCATTATATTGCAGCAACTGAGGCCAACCAAGAAATACGGTATTCAGAATTGAGTTGATATTGCTGTATGCCCACCATACCAATGCATAACATGGATCCTGATTATTCTGAACATATGCAATCCAAGAATAATTTAAATGATTTAGGGAGGAAAAGAGCTGACAATAGAATTAAGGAACAGAATTGTGAAGGAATTTGGAGGTCAGCTAATCTCCTTCCAGGCACCTACCCATTCAGTCAATCAATCGTATTTATTGAGTCCTCTCTCTGTACAGAGCACTGTACTGAGTGCTAGGAAAAGTACAAGATAATAGAGTTGGTTAGACATGTTCTCAGCCCGCAAGGAAGATTTTTTTTATTAATTGCCGTAGTAGCAAATATTCATGAAAATATGTGACGATGTTTTCACAATTAATATTCATTCAATTGTATTTATTGAGAGCTTAATATGAGGAGGGAATCCTACTTGGCCCTTGGAAAAAATACTTTTTAACTCCAAAATCCTTGACAAGTTTCTTATTCCTGCCTTCATGCCAATCAATTAATCAATGATATTTGTCAAGCGTTTACTGTGTGTTGAGCACTGTACTAAGTATTTGGGGAAATAGAATCGGTAAACACTATCCCTGTCCTCAAGTTTACAAGTAACAATGTGCTCAAGTTCATTCATACTCGGTGTAATTTGTGGTTGAGTGCTTCCTCCGTGGGAGATATTTATTGGATATGTCTGACCTGATAACTTGTATTTACCTCAATGCTTAGTACAGTGCTTTTCACAGTGCTTAACAAACACCACTATTATTATGATGATGATGATGCTTGATTCTCTGCTCATATCTTTCCTCTCTTCATTGTTTATGTCAAAACACAATAGTGCCACAACATCAAGAAGAAATGTTTTATTTTGTTTTCAGAGAATAATTTTCAACTTGGGCACATAATCCAGCCAAAGTTAATACATATGTCTAAGTGTAGTCAATTAACCCAAGGGAAAGCAGATGTCATTTTTCTGAGTATGAGCAGATTCTAAAACATGGCCATTTCAGCCACTATACTGCAAGCCAGGTCATCTCTGTCATTAGTGTGGATTGTGGGTTTGTTCAAGTATCTGTTCAAGCTAAGTGTCCTAAGAAGTTTCATTTTCCTAAATAATTTAACCATTAGTATCACCAATCGCCTTGCTTCTGGGAAAATACAAAACAAGAATGATCCTTTTTAGAGTTACTGTAGCTGTCTCACCTGCACATGCCTTTTAAGTTACTGAATCTGCTATTTTGCCATGACAGGGACAGACTACAAATAGTCTTAGTGATACAAATTTGAAATGTTCTGAGAAAAATAAAAAATCACCTTATTTACTGGAAGAATGTATTTTCTGGCCTTTTCCATAGCATGCCAGCTTTTCTTTTTCCATTATATAGGAAAATAAGCAGGCTCACCTTACCCCAAGGGATATCTTGCAGGGTAAGAAGCACATATTTTATGCAGAGCTATAGCAAATACCTAAACGTAAGCAGCATGCCCTACTGGAAAAGGCCCAGGCTGGTGAATTAGAGGACTTGGTTCTAATCCCAGCTCTGCCAGTTGCCTGCTGTACGACCTTGGCTAAATCATTTAACTTCTTGGTGTCTCAGTTTCCTCATCTGCAAATTGGGGAGTAAATATCTGTTTTTCCCTCTGTCCAACCTGGTTAACTTTTATGTACCCCAGTGCTTAGAATAGTGCTTGACACATAGTAAATGCTCAACATAAATAATAGTAATAATACTATTGTTGGGGCATGTTCTCATATTTGCAACTTCCTTGTTGCTGATTATACATAAGCAATTGTTAAGCAATGCTTTTAAGTGCTTTAGTATTTTGCTGCAGAATAAGGAGAGCATGCATCCCACACTTAGAAAAAAAATGCTTTTCATATTATGAAATCCCGTGTTATGCCTCATCTTACCACTGAATTTTAAAGAAGCATGCTGGAAATTAGATTTATCTGCCACCAGGTGATCCTGAATGACTTTCATTGTGTCCTTTAAGTTAGGAGGAAAACGGTCCAATGCTAATGGGCCCTTCTCTTGAAATTGTTCCCCGTAAGCAAGTTAGCTGCCATGAAACTGTTACGGGACTGCATCTGAAGCTGAATATCACATGTAATCATTTAAAAAGAGGGAAAAAAACAGTCAGGAAATGGGAGCAAGCATTTTTGCTTTTTACCCCAAAAATGTATTGCTGGGGATAACGCAGATGTCAGTTCAGCCTATTCAGTGAGCTCTATAGGTGAAGGGAAAGTGGCTAGACACCGGCAGTGCTCAGCAACAGACTTGTTGGAATACCTCATAAATTTCGCAAAATGATTGCTGGAGGAGCAAGAGTCTCACAGATGACTTTTCCTTTCATTCATGAGATGACTTCATACTCAAGTGGCTTGGCTGGCCACAATGTTAATTACTGAGAAAGCTAATACTGAAAAAGGAACTCCAGGGAATAACTACTGGCCAATAACCCAAACTGGAAACTCACAATTGCCTGAAAAGAACAGCTTTAACTTTCCTCAAAAAAACCCCCAAAACATGTGTACATCTTGTTAGCAATACTGCCGACTCTAAAGTTCCTTTTTTTATTTTATGTTTTCATAAATAGCATATCAAGTAGTTTGGAAAAATCTCAAAATTAATTGATATAAAATGCAGAAAGAGATTTAATATAGGCGGACCCAATAAGTAGCAAAGATCGTTTTTCTTTTCTTCTAAAGCAGAAAGGTCTGTTTGCAGAAACAGAGCTGACATTTTTTATCCAAAATGAGCAGCATGTTCTTTCAATCCATTTACTGGAGGAAGTCTGAAGGAGAGAGATAAACACGTCTCTTTTCCTTCTGAGATTTTATCCCTGCAACTCAGAATGTTTTCCTTTAGCGCATGTCAAGCCAGTCAGTAGCTGTTTCAAAGTCAACAGTGTTTTCTGGTTGATCAAGAGGGAGTGCTGGCTCTTGGTGGTTTGTGTGCGTGTGCTTCTCCTGGGCCAGATGCCAAGGAATAATAATATTTGCTCAGACATATAACCCCAAATCCATAATACGACCTAATGTGTGAAATGCCACTGGGCTGGCTTACAAGCACCAACAAAACAATGAGTATTGGAAAGGCTGAAGAACTACCTCCCAGTGGCTAACTGTACTTTTTGTTCATTTTTAACCAGTCTGGTGTGTTTTATCTGTAAAAGATTCCAACAGGCATAATTTAAGGATAAACTTAATTTATCAATTTATGGGTCTTAAATGCAAAAAAATACATTGCCAGGAGTGTCATTTGCAATTTTCTAGAAGCTTGAAACCAGAGTTATGGGGTTGATGAATATGAACTCATGCCTTTGCTTAAATGTGAGCTGAGCTTTCCATTCTACTGCACACACCAGAAAATGGGCAAGGAAAGGTTAAATGTGATTTCTCCTACACATAAAATCTGTGATAGAGTATGATAAAAGTCCTAAACTCAACTCTCTAGGAGATTTCATGTTCCACAAAGGTGGGATAAATATCTCTTCTAGGGACTCTGTCCAGAGAGGGCAAATTATCTTCTTCAACTGATAAAAAGTATTTATCACTACAACTGGTGATCTTGCAAGTTTGACAATTGTTTGTACACATTCCAAGCATATCTTCATATGCCAGACTTTTACAACTGAAGCACACAAAGTCTTCTTTCAACCTTTCCCCTTTCTAGCTTCACAGATTAAGATTTCTGATCAACGCATTTTCCCCATTATCAACATGTTGTGCTTATTGGTTTTACTAACCCTACATATACTAACACAATTTTTATGTGGCCCCACACAGAACATTATTACAAGAAAGTGAATTTTAACTTCTGTGCTCTAACCTGGAAAGAATGCAGCCTGGCCAGCCAAGTTTGAAAAGCTTCTTTTTTTTCCTACTTGGTGTGGTTTTTTTTTTTTTTCACATGAAGGAAGAGACATTCACAGCAAAACACATTTTTTACTTTAAGGTGCTTAGCTGCTTAGGCAGAAGGCATATCTTGTTAATGGTGGGAACTTTGTGGGTGTCCTGTCTTTAACAGCTTTTCAGACTAAAGAATAGAAGCACTAGGTGGTATATTCAAGGGAATACATTAATGTTTCTTTTCTAAATGACAGTGGTGGGGGAGCAACAAGTGGTCTAAAATCAAATGATCAAAAAATTTAAACATTTACTTCCCCAAACCAAAATCAGCCTATCTCTAATTTCACTCACTGTATTCCAGTAATCCAGTTTTCCATCAGGTTATATGGTCAGAGCTGCACTGGCCCCTGAAATGACTGTGCTTGGTTGCAAATGCCCTGCTCTTGCTGTTCTCCAGTTGCAGGCTGTCTAGTTGCGCAGACAATAATAATGGTATTTGATAAATGATGATGATGATGATGATGATGGCATTTGTTAAGCACTTACTATGTGTCAAACACTGTTCTAAGCACTGGGGGAGATACAAGGTAATCAGGTTGTCCCATGTGGGGCTCACAGTCTTCACTCCCATTTTACAGTTGAGGTAACTGAGGGCCAGAGAAGTGAAGTGACTTGTCCAAAATCACAAGCTGACAAGTGGCGGATCTGGGATTAGAACCCATGACCTCTGACTCACAAGCCCGTGCGCTTTCCACTAAGCCATGCTGCCTTTTACTATGTATCAAACACTGTTCTAAGCACTGGGGTAAATACAAACTAATCAGGTTGGACACAGTCACTGTCCCTCATGGGCTCACAGTCTTAATCCCCACTTTACAGATGAGGTCACTGAGGATCAGAGAAGATAAATGACTTGCCCAAGATCACACAGCAGACAAGTGGTGGAGCTGGGATTACTCTCCAGCTTCTTTCTACTCCCAGGCCAATTCTTTATCCTCTAAGCCATACTGCTTCACACTTAATATTTTTTTAATATTGTAGTTCTTTGTGTTTTTTTTTCTTTTTCACACTTTCTGATGAATTGGAAAAGAGTCCCAACCTTGCACCTCAGTATATTTTCCTGCATATATCAAGCCAGTCAGTAGCTGGCTCATAGTCAACTGTTTCCTGGTTAATCTAGGCAATTTGAGTATTGTTTTCAGTAATGGTTTTCCAAATAGGTAAGGGCACAGTGATTGCTGCTGATGAAGTCTCAGGAGATATTCTGTTTTGTGCTCTCAGGCTGCATCTGTTCTCTCTACCAGCCGTAGCGCAATGTGGGGCATGAAGGACATGTGTGGGGAAAGGGGAAAAGCTGAGCAAGCGAGTGTGGGTGGTTCAGCACAAACCATCATCCCTTCAAGGCCCTGCTGAGAGCTCACCTCCTCCAGGAGGCCTTCCCAGACTGAGCCCCTTCCTTCCTCTCCCCCTTGTCTCCCTCTCCATCCCCCCCATCTTACCTCCTTCCCTTCCCCACAGCACCTGTATATATGTATATATGCTTGTACATATTTATTACTCTATTTATTTATTTATTTATTTATTTTACTTGTACATATCTATTCTATTTATTTTATTTTGTTAGTCTGTTTGGTTTTGTTCTCCGTCTCCCCCTTTTAGACTGTGAGCCCACTGTTGGGTAGGGACTGTCTCTATATGTTGCCAATTTGTACTTCCCAAGTGCTTAGTACAGTGCTCTGCACATAGTAAGCGCTCAATAAATACGATTGATGATGATGATGATACTGCAAAAATCAACTCAAGTTCATGTTCTGCTGATGACAGGACATACCTTGTCCTTTTAACTTTGTGTTTAAGCAATACTCGCCTGAATAGCAAGGGGCCAGAACACATGGACCATCATATTTCCATGCTAAAAGTGTGCAAGAGATTCTCTGTCAAAGACTCGCCCATGCATGGATACGGTTCCATCATCGGCACTGCTTCCTTCGAATGGAAGAAAAACTATCATTGGTCAGAGCGAAAGAGGTGACTCTGGAATAGCTCTTTCCCATTTAATTGGGAAAATCAAGAGGGGTATTTGGAAGCCTAACAGAAGAGTGGGATCCATAATAATAATAATAATGATAATAATGGTATTTGTTAAGCACTTACTTTGTGCCAAGCACTGTTCTAAGTGCTGGGTAGATACAAGGTAATCAGGTAGTCCCACATGGGGCTCACAATCTTAATCCCCATTTTACAGATGAGGTAACCGAGGCACAGAGAAGTTAAGTGACTTGCCCAAAGTCACACAGCCGACAAGCGGCGGAGCCAGGATTAGAACCCACGACCTCTGACTCCCAAGCCCATGCTTTTTCTGCTAAGTCACGCTGCTTGCACTACTGTTATTTGTCCCTTCCTCTCCACAGTACGACTGGGGAAGCAGCATGGCATAATGGATAGAGCACGGGCCTAGGCATCAGAAGCTAATGGGTTCTAATCCTGGCTCTGCCACTGGTCTGCTGCGTGGCCTTGGGTAAATCATTTCACTTTTCTGTACTTCAGTTTCCCTCATCGGTAAAATGGGGATTAAGACTGTGAGCAAACCTGATTTGCTTGTATCCACCCCAGCATTTAATACAGTGCCTGGCACATAGTAAGTGCTTAATAAATACCACAATTATTATAAGTATTATTATTATTATTATTAGGCATCCAGGATCCACTCAGGAATGGCATTCAGGATTCAGATGAATGGAACGGATGGTTCATACCACAGTGGGTCCCACCCTCCTTCAGAAGGAGGGATTGATTGATTGATTGATAGATGGTTGCTTGAACTGGGTGGTATCATGATAGTAGAGCCAATTTTTGTTTAAAGGACTGGTAAGAAAGACTAATTTTCACATGTTAATCCCTTCCCAATGGTTTTAGCCACACAATTATCATCTTAAAAAAGGCTTTTAAATTTTAGTTGAATGTAATCGACTAAGATAAAGACCAGGGAGTGGGGGGAGGAGGCTGAAAGGAAAAACTCACTAAAACCAGGAGGATGGAGGTAGGGGCACGGCAGGGAAGGGCAGAGTAGGGCATGTCCTGACAGGACGGGGCACCTTGGGTGCAGATGGGTGAGGGGATCCATTCTCTCCCATTGTCTTCAGTCTTGTTGAGAGTAATCACTGATTTATGTCCCTTGAACAAAGCTTGAAATCAACAAAATTGTCTTTCAGAATTCCTCCAGCTGAACTCCAAAATTACAAAAGAAATTTTGTAATTTCTTTTGTGATTTTGTAATTTAGAGAAGCAGCATGGCTCAGTGGAAAGAGCCCGGGCTTTAGAGTCAGAGGTCATGGGTTCAAATCCCAGCTCTGCCACTTGTCAGCTGTGTGACTTTGGGCAAGTCACTTCACTTCTCTGAGCCTCAGTTTCCTCATCTGTAAAATGGGGATGAAGACTGTGAGCCCCACGTGGGACAACCTGATCACCTTGTAACCTCCCCAGCACTTACAACAGTGCTTTGCACATAATAAGCGCTTAATAAATGCCATAAAAAAAGAAATGGGCAAAGCTCTGAAAAAAGTACGCGGTAGTAACTTCAGCTGGGTGAGATGGCACATTGCCAAACCGTTTTTAGTTTGAATTTGGCTGAAAAAGTTTTGGCCTTATTATCCAGACTGGGACATTTATATGTACCCCCCCGCAAAATATCAACCAAGAAAATTGGTAGTGTGGCTCAGTGGAAAGAGCATGGGCTTTGGAGTCAGAGGTCATGGGTTCAAATCCCAGCTTTGCCAGTTGCCAGCTGTGTGTCTTTGGGCAAGTCACTTAACTTCTCTGTGCCTCAGTTCCCTCATCTGTAAAATGGGGATTAAGACTGTGAGCCCCACGTGGAACGACCTGATCACCGTGTAACCTCCCCAGTGCTTAGAACAGTGCTTTGCACATAGTAAGTGCTTAATAAATGCTATCATTATTATTATTAATAAGGTCAGATGAATAATAGAATGATGAAAGACAAAAAATAAAATCAAATACCTAAGGGCCCTATTCACTTAATACTTGAAACAACAGTACTTTTAGAGTGGAAAGTTCTTTTGAACAGCTGATTCACATTCAATTTGCTCTTTAGTTTGCAATGGAGAGGGGGAGTTGGGGTTGGAGGAAGCATGTTACTTAGCTTAGAGGAGAGGGAGACAGGAAACTTTGGAACCTACTAGTGAACTGACGAAAGGAAAGCTTTATCGTCATCATCATCATCATCAATCGTATTTATTGAGCGCTTACTATGTGCAGAGCACTGTACTAAGCGCTTGGGAAGTACAAATTGGCAACATATAGAGACAGTCCCTACCCAACAGTGGGCTCACAGTCTAAAAGGCGGGGGGGGGATCATTTGAAAGGGGATCATTTCATTTAAAATGCACATAGCTATTGGGTTTCTTCAGGACTGATTCGATTCCTGCCAACTGCTGCAGAGGAGCTTATTTGGTCTATAGCGCTTTTGAGAGACAGAGCACAAGCATTCTGGTTACCCCTCCATTTGTCAATAATTGGTTGCATTTATGAGTAGTTTCATCAATTAGTGAGTGGCTGATCTCTGCTCATTTTCTAGCAAGGGGATCGCCCTTAGCTTCAACTCCTATGCTCCATTGCCATTAGGGAAAAAAAAACAACAACAACTAAATCTATTGGAATCTTCTTTAAATTACTCTAAAGGAAGGCCCCTATGGTTTCATAAAGAATCTAAAGTGAGATGTGACAGCTAAAAATGAAATGTTCCCAAGCAGCTAGCATAAACTGGTTGGAATACTGGACCAGCCTCCTTGCAGGCCTCCCTGTCTCCAGTCTGTCCCCTCACCAGTCTATACTTCTCTCTGCTGCCCAGATCATTTTTGAGGAAATTGTTTTGTGCACCTATCCCCACTCCTCAAAAATCTCCAATGGTTGCCCATTCATAGCATCAAGCAGAACTCCTGTCCACCAGCTTTAAGGCACTCAGTCAACTTCCTCGCTCTCACTTAAACCTCTCTTAGAGAAACAGCATGGCCTAGTGGAAAGAGCCCAGGCCTGGGAGTGAGAGGACCTGGGTTCTAATCCCGACTTCTCCACTTGTCTGCTGTGTGACCTTGGGCAAGCCACTTACCTTCTCTCTCATCTGCAAAATGCAGATTCAATAACTGTTCTCCCTCCTACTTAGACTGTGAGCCCCGTGTGGGACCTGATGATCTTGTATCTACTCCAGAGCTTAGTACAGTGGCTCAGTGGAAAGAGCACGGGCTTGGGAGTCAGAGGAAATGGGTTCTAATCCCGGCTCCGGTGCTTGTCAGTTGTGTGAACTTGGGCAAGTCACTTAACTTCTCTGGGCCTCAGTTACCTCATCTGTAAAATGGGGATTAAGACTGTGAGCCCCACGTGGGACAACCTGATCACCTTGTATCCTCCCCGTCACTTAGAACAGTGCTTTGTACATAATAAGCACTTAATAAATGCCATCATTATTATTATTATTACAGTGTTTGACACATAGTAAGTGCTTGATTATTATTATCCCATTATACGTCATTTCACACATTGCATTCCTTTCAATCCAACCTATTCTCTCTGTGTCTTTCTCCTCTATTCAGCTGATGATGTTTTGCTCATAGCCTCCCTTCTTCCTGGAATCCCCTCCCCTTCACATATGGCAGACCATCAGCCACTCCATCTTCAAAGCCTTCTGAAATCACACCTCTTCTAGGAGACCTTAATCCCCATTTTACAGCTGAGGTGCCTGAGGCACGGAGAATAATAATAATAATGATGGTATTTGTTAAGGGCTTACTATGTGCCAGGCACTGTACTAAGCGCTGGGGTGGATACAAGCAAATCAAGTTGGACACAGTCCCTGTCCCATCTGGGGCTCACAGTCTCAATCCCCATTTTACAGATGAGGTAACTGTGTTGTCCGTCTCCCCCTTCTAGACTGTGAGCCCGTTGTTGGGTAGGGACCGCCTCTATATATGTTGCTGACTTGTACTTCCCAAGCGCTTAGTACAGTGCTCTGCACACAGTAAGCGCTCAATAAATACGATTGAATGAAAAAAAAAAAGAATGAGACCTTCCCTGATTAGGCTCTTATCCTGCCACCCTATATTCCTGCTAACTGCCACTTCAGCATTTCTGCATTACCTAAGCACTCGAGTAAGAGTGATCCAACTTTCCCCACTTCCCCCAACATAGCACTTAAGTACATGTCTTTGTACTCTACTGCATCCTCATACCTGTAATTTCTTTCAGTGGCTGCCTCCTCTGCTAGATTATAAACTCTTTAAGGGCAAGTTTAATGACTACTGATTCTATTTTACTCTCCCAAGCACTTTTACAGTGCTCTTTCTATAGTGACAAATGTGTTGATCCTTAACAATAGTTCATTTAAAAGAGTTTAAATATATTATTTCTTTATAAAGGAGGTGGAGTTATACTTAGGTTTAAAGGTTGTTAAGAGAAAGCGAACTCATAAAACTCCTAGACTTTGTCTTTATAGGTTGTAAAATTCATTAGAAATCAATCGTATTTATTGAGTGCTTACTGTGTGCAGAGCACTGTATTGTTATTATTATTATTATGTTATTTGTTAAACACTTACTATGTGCTGAAATACATACTATGTGCTAGGGCATGTCACCCTCCTCGTCAGAAATCTCCAGTGGTTGCTTATCAGCCTTCGCGTGAAGCAAAAACTCCTCACTATTGGCTTCAAAGCTCTCCATCTCCTTGCCCTCTTCTATCTCACTGCCTTTCTTTTCTTCTCCAGCCCAGCCCGCACCCTCCACTCCTCTGCCGCTAACCTCCTCACTGTGCCTCATTCTCACCTGCCCACCGTCGACTCCTGGCCCTCGTCCTACCTCTGGCCTGGAATGCCCTCCCTCTTCACATCCACCAAACTAGCTCTCTTCACCCCTTCAAAGCCCTACTGAGAGCTCACCTCCTCCAGGAATCCTTCCCAGACTGAGCCCCCTTTTTCTCTGCTCCTCCTCCCCTCCCCATCGCCCCTAATCCCTCCCTCTGCTTCACCCTCTTCCATGCCCCACAGCACTTGTGTATGTTTGTACATATTTATAATTCTATTCGTTTTATTAATGATGTATATTTATCTATAATTCTATTTATCTATTTTGATGCTATTGATGCCTGTCTACTTGTTTTGTTTTGTTGTCTGTCTCTCCCTTTTAGACTGTGAGCCCATTGTTGGGTAGGGATAGTCTCTATCTGTTACTGAATTGTACTTTCCAAGCACTTAGTACAGTGCTCTGCACACAGTAAGCGTTCAATAAATGCGATTGAATGAATGAATGAATGGATACAAGCAGATGGGTTTGGACACAGTCCCTGTCCCATGTGGGGTTCACAGTCTCAGTCTCCATTTTATGGATGAGGGAGCTGAGGCACAGAGAAGTGAAGGGACTTACTGAAGGTCACACAGCAGACAAGTGGCAGAGCAGGATTAGAACCCGTGACCTGAATCCTACTAAGTGCTTGGAAGAATACAACATTATGAAGTTGGTAGACACATTCCCTTCCCACAGTGATCTTCCAGTCTGGAGCTTACAGTCTACACTGTATCTACCTATTCTATTGTACTCTTCCATGCACTTTAATACAGTTCTCTGCACACAGTATGGTTAGCTCAACAAATAGAATTGATTGACTAATTTAAAAAATACGCACAATTAATCTAGAAGACCATACTAATATGACAGTGTACTGTGAGCCCACTCTTTTAGACTGTGAGCCCACTGTTGGGTAGGGACTGTCTCTATATGTTGCCAATTTGTACTTCCCAAGCGCTTAGTACAGTGCTCTGCACATAGTAAGCGCTCAATAAATACAATTGATGATGACAAACGATAACCAACCAAAGATTTTGTGTTCTTCAGTATCAATAACTAATGTGATTCAATGGATGATATCCTGGATGAAAGCGTCTAAATATGTCCGGCTGCATGCTAGTCAGCAAATACTTTGTTTTTCCATCTCATCTAAAAACTCATTTAGTTCTATCCTTTTTATATTACATTAGTTTCCTCTTTTTAGCAAATCCTGTGGTTGCTTTCTATTCCACAAGGGCCAGTTTCATTGAACTTTTAATTCTCAGAATTTTTAAATAACTAATATTGATCAAACTGGGTATTCAAAATTCTGGTCAATTCAGTGTTCTAAATCAGAATAATCTGAATATCTCCTAACAGTTATATTTAACCTAATTTTCATCTGACATTCTCTTTCTAAAGCCATTTTTTTATCCCTTCTTGTTGTAAATCTTCTTGTTTGATATGCTGTGAAATGATGTATTTACGTATCTGTATTCAATTCTGAATTAATTTCATCAGAGAGATTCACCTCCATGTAAGGTATGTCAACGTTTATCTTCTGGAGGAACTGGAACATATATAAATGGCTACTCACCCATAAAATGTGAGGTACAGGAAGCCGATCCTTTTACCAAGTTTAGCCACTTCTCCTTGCTTGGAAGAAGCTCCCGTTAGCCGCACAATGCCTACTTTCTTCAGGGTGGACAGCCAATTATACGCATGTTCATCACTGCTTAAAATGTCTTTAAAACCCATGGTAGGAAGCTGCAGGTCTGAGCCCCAATACTGGCATTCTGCGAATCAAGGAAATGATGAATGAGACTTTGCTTCTTCTCTATTAAATTCATTCAGCTACCGTGAGGTCCTGGTTACAGTCTCAAACAGCACAGAACTACTTCACACTCTGGTTTCAGCTTGAAGATAGTCTGATTGTAAAAGAGGAGCCGGGGAAACACCAATAGTAATTCTCACTGTCCCCCGCCCCACCCCTTTTCTCCTTATGTCTCTGTCTTCTGTCTCAGGAATCTTGCTTTCAGATGCTGTGGATAGATGAAAGTCAGGCATGAGTGAATCACTGTGCCTCAGATTTGACCCCAGTTCTGAATTTGTAATGCTGGGGTAAAGTGGGGTAAGGTAGAGCAAAGTTTTTCAGGGAAGAAGGTGGCCTTGGGAACAGAGGGGGAGAAGTTAGCAAGGTGGAATTCCAGGGAACTTGTATTTACCTGAATAAGGCCCATAGTTATGGCAACAATAAGACCTCAAGATTGCTGTCCGCTCTGTCTGCCCACAACCTGGCCCTTATTAACTCCCTGATACACAGATAGCCTGAGGTCATGTGTTCAGAGGCTTGGTATATTCTCTGAAAATATTTTCATTCTTAATATCTATTTTAGGCCCCAATCTTCCCAATGGAAAAATCCCAATATTTGGCACCCAATTAGCACTCCTAGAGGTTGATGTTTAGGAGCCAGGTACTGCCAGTCCAGTGTCTGACTCTACCTCAGGAACTACTCCCTCACCAGACTGTCCATCTAATGGCTATCCTGTATTTCATGGTCTTCCATATTCAGTCCCTCTCCCAGGACCAGTTGGCAGCCATGGGAGGGCAGGGGAAGGCTGTCCCAACCTTTTGGGCAGCAGCTGTGAATTGGAAGGTCCCTGTGCCAGCCAAAGACACTCTCCAACAGGGCCAACTTCAGACATTTGGCTGCCCTGAGAAACAGAAAAATTTTCCTCCTCTACCTGTTCCATATGCCATTTTTACATTACTATGTATACACATAGAGCTTTCCATTTGACAGCATTGTGTTATGCTGCCTGCACCTTCAGAGAGCGCACGGGCTTGGGAGTCAGAGGTCATGGGTTCTAATCCATGCTCTGCCACGTGTTTGCTGTGTGACCTTGGGCAAGTCACTTAACTTCTCTATGCCTCAGTTACCTTATCTGTAAAATGGGGATTAAGACTGTGAGCCCCATGTGGGACAGCCTGATTACCTTGTATCTACCCCAGCACTTAGAACAGTGCCTGGCACATAGTAAGTGCTTAATGAATACCATTATTATTATTATTATTATTATATCCTTCAGCTTAGAATCATTTTTCTGGCCCAAGAGCTGTTGTCCCTTTGCTCCAGGAGCCACTGCATTTCCCTTCTAATTCCCTATTTACACAGGCATTACTTCCAACAGAGGGACATTTTCAGACGTTTAATAGCCACTACCCTGCAGCCATCCCCCTATCAACCTGCTATTGCCTGCCACCCTACACCCTTCACCTCCCACCTCACCCCCAATTTCCTGATCATGCGCTCTGAGATTTTCCCCCACCCTTGGTGATGGGGCCGAAGGCTCCTCCCACCCTTGATGGTGTGCTCTGAGGCCCTTCCCCAAGACTCTGTGCTCTCTGAGATCCCCCACTTCCCCTGATTGTGTACTCCAAGGTCCCTCCTACTGCACTGTGTGTTCTGAGGCTCCTCTTCCCTCCCCAGTTGGTGCTGTGAGGCTCCCCCAACCCTTTATTGTATGTCTTGAGAGCCTCCCCACCACCTTCATGCCAGCCCAGATAGCATGGTATAGATAGAGCTTGGGGCTGGGAGTCATAAGATCATGGGTTCTAATCCCGGCTCCTCCACATGTGACACTTAACTTCTCTGTGCCTCAGTTCCCTCATCTGTAAAATGGGGATTGGGACTGTGAGCCCCACATGGGGATTGAGTTTGTGAGACCCACGTGGGACAAGGGACTGTGTCCAACCCGATTGGCTAGTATCCGTCCCAATGCTTAGTATAGTGCCTGGCACATAGTAAGTGTTTAGCAAATACTGTTATTATTATTATATTATTGGAGGTACCCTTCCCCTTCATGGTGTGCCCTGAGATAAGTGTCTTACTTGATTGCTCTCTGAAGTTGGCCCTGCTCTCTAAAGAAAATTACCCTGTCTTCATCATCTCGGTCCAACCCTTTTGTGTCGTACTATGATTAATTGTGATAAAACCTTTTAATGCACTTAACCCTGACGTTAGTTGCCTAATGAGTCATGACATTATTAAATGGCCATCCTTAATGTGCAAATACATAATGATCTGCACACGATAATAATAACTGTGGTATTTGTCGCTTGCCTACTGTTACTTAAGTACTGGATTAAATGCTGGAGTAGGTAGAAGATAATTAAGTCAGACACAGTCCCGGTCCCTCATCAGGCTCAAATTCTTAGTAGGAGGGAGAACATGTATTTATTTCCCATTTTGTAGATGACACGCAGAGAAGTTAGGTGACTTGCCCAAGGTCACGTGGCAGGCAAGTAGCTGAGCTGGCATTAGAACCCAGAACTTCTGATTTCCAGTCCTGGGTTCTTTCTGCTAGACCACGTTGCTTCTCGTGCTGCTTCTTCCACCCCACTTACTGATCTCTCCTTATTCTTGCTGTTGCTGGCTATATTGTTTTCTCCACTCTGTCAAAATACTTATGTCCCCCTGGTTTCCAGTTAAGTTCCTTGAGGGCAGGGACTGTAGCTTTCATATTCACTGTACTTTCCTAAGTGCTTAGTTCACTTTTCTCCTCATAATAGGCATTCTGTAAGTATGAATCTGCTGTCAAGGAAGAAATGGCTCTTTCTGAGCAAATGCTACATAAAGAATTAAACACAAGTAGTCAAAAGAGAAAACAAGTATCTGGTGCTGTAAACATCAGTTATCCCACAACACAAGAGACAACACAATGTAGCCAAGACTGTCGAGCTCATATTGGCCTTTTAACAATGCATGTACTCAGAGGTGAATTTAATTGCCAGGGTTGTTTTCTCTAAATACAAGACTGGTTTGACTGTTGAATTGTTTACTTTCCAAAGAGCAGATGTCAACCAAGTAAATTGAAAATCAGGGCATGGTTGAAGCCTAGTCCAAGAGACAGGAGATTTCATGTGGTGTGGACATCAAAGAGTCTTACAACATCTGACCTCTGTCCAGAAACGTGCCTGAATCTTTGCGTGATTTATTGGCTAGCTTAGCCCTGCCACAGCAAAGGGAATGATACAAACAAGATGGGAACAGCCAATCGAGAAGCAACTGTGGCTAAATTCAAACCAGAACACCTACCACAAAGGAAACAGTCTCGTCATTTTCCTTTCTTATTTCTTAAGCACATAAGCTCCCTTAGAAGTCAATAGGAGTCTCATGCTGTAATGCCAGAATGAGAATTAGGTTTAATTCCCATCTTGGTCTATATTTTCAGGCCAGGTAAAGGAGTTCTTTTTTGTCATTGCCATCTGGAGAAGATAAGCGGATGAATCAGACATACCGATGGTAATCTATTTCTTTTTCCAATAATCCCACACGAATAACTTATTCTTCAAACGTTACTTTCTAAAAACAGGAGAAAATCTGATTTTAACAGAAATTTCTCTGGCATAGAAACAGGTCCCTTCCAGAGGAGGTGGAACAGAGAGGAAATCACATTTTGCCAAGAGAAACAACCAGAATATTAACAACTGAACTCCAGAAGCATTTCACTCTACTTAATCAGTTTTGATATCCCACTGTTATCGTTCACATCTTATTGCAAAATCAAACTCAACCCTTAACTGGGAGGATAAGTGTTTAAAATTGAAATCACTCTGTTTAAACTGTGTTCTTCAGAATAGACGCCACAAGCACAACACTTGCCCGATTCAAGTCAATCAATAGTATTTAATGAGTATTTACTGTGAGTAGAGCACCATATACAGGGCTTGAGAGAGTACAATATAACAGAGTTGATAGGAATGTTCCCTGCCCACAAAGAGCTTACAGTCTAGATCATCAATCATATTTATTGAGCGCTTACTGTGTGCAGAGCACTGTACTAAGCGCTTATGACTTAAAGTGGATAATACTTATAAGAAATGTGCCCTAATATACCCTATTCCTCTCTTCCAACTCTAAAATTCTTTCTGCCAGATTTACTGGGTTAACTGGAAACTGCCCAGTTAATAACCCCCGGGATAATAACTAGTCCCATTTTGTAGAGATCATAGGAAAATTACAACACTGTGTATGTGCAATGCATGGTCAACTTAAGGGTCAAAGGGCAGAATAACTGTTGTCAACATACAGTAGGTAGAACTGAGGTACCTTCCTCCAAAACAGTACTCCTGTTCACAGTTGTATTCCCTCCTCAAGTTATGTTTCCATCTAAAGATGTGTTTGCAGGCTTAGGCAAAAACCTGGAATTTACTATGTGAAAATTCCTTTCAAAAATACTCCTGTGTGAAACAGACATAGTCAGGGGCAATAAATAAATGTTGCTGATGGAAGATGGCTGGTTCCCTAAATTAGAAGAAAATGCACTGGGCAAAATTTCAATCAAAATGCACACATAACTCAACATTGGTTTCTTCCAAGAGTTACAATTCATATCCACAATCTTAGTTCAAATACAAATAATGGTTTCAAGATTTTCAAGCCTAAAATGAAGTCTTTCCTTTTTTCCATTTACTGAGGTTAGAGAAGACTAATTCCCTTTACCCTTCCCCTCCATTACAGTACTCTGCTTTTGCTAGAAAGTGGGGTGAATTTTGTAAGATTTTGTGTTTTGCCATACGGATTGGAAAATTGGCATAGCTGAATCTGTTAATATTGATTTTTCCCAGAGAGTACTACTAAAATTCTGTGTCACTGCCATTCCTACTGCATCACATGTGCACTGAGTCCATCTGTGTTGCTTCTAATCCCAGTGTTTTATCTGTTAGGGTTCTTTCTATGGTTCCCATCAATGAATCATTTTCAAAGAATTCAGAACTTCTCCTTAAACATTTCCTAAATAACTGGAAAAAAAAATTTTAGATGGATGGGAGCATTATTGAAATATGCCTGAATGTGGGTTTTTAAAGAAATTCAGTATTTGGTGGGTCTTAAATGAAAAGTATTGCAAGTGGGTTTTACTGCACAATATGCCATGATTTGCTCAAAACCAAAGCATATTTAGTGATGAAATCATTTTCCTTCAATTAATGGATGCCAGTTTTAATGTTGGGACTCCATCTGGTTAGAACAATTAAATTAGTAACCCATTTTCTTTTTTGCCTACTGTTAGTGACTAGAAATGCCACTTTCCAGTTCTAATGCTATTTAAAAAAAAAGTCAGTTTCCAAATATATATCTGTAGTTTGCCCTAAGGGATACATGAAGGAACAGCAATCCTGCTATTTGGAGAATCCTTTAAAGTTTGGCAGCCATGAGGCTGGAGTAATGGAATGACAACACTTTCCCAAGTTCTTGCTCTCCACAACCATGTTCCCGTCCCAAATCCAGCTGGGCTCCAAAGTTTTCACTATGTAGGTTTTAAGACAAAAACTGGATATTGTTTTCTTCAGGAATTCCAGGGCATTTTAATGTGTGCATAATGAAATCCCTGCCAAAGACTGCAGCTACTGTTGCCATTTTCTAAAGATTGATTGATCAGTGGTGTCCACTAATAAGATACTGTTTGGAAGACCTAATCAGAAGAAGCAATCCACAAAGACCCCCACAAAGCAGTGCTTTTTCTGGTGGAATACAATCTAAAAAGCTCTCCTGGTAACCAATCATTTTGTAGTCCTTCATACCTTAGCAAGGCACATCTATCTCTTGCACAGTCCTGAGAATTTGAAGTTAATAAATATTTGCAGAGTCACTGTAAATGTGTGCTAAATGCAATGATACTGGATTTTTCAAAAGATGAGTTCTTTTGGTATGGATGGAAAGAGCAGAAAGAGTAGGGGCCTGGGAGTTAGAGGACCTGGGATTTTAATCCTAACTCTGCCACTTGTTTGCAGTGGGACCTTGGGCAAGTAATAATTTCTCTCGTCTTCAGTTCCCTCATCTGCAACATGGGTATTCAATAGCTGTTATTACATTTATTCATTCATTCATTCATTCATTCATTCAATCATATTTATTGAGTGTGCAGAGCACTGTACTAAGTGCTTGGGAAGTAAAAGTCGGCAACATATAGAGACGGTCCCTACCCAACAACAGACTCACAGTCTAGGAGGGGCAGACAGACAACAAAAAAAGCCACGTAGACAGGTGTCAAAATTGTCAGAATAAATAGAATTATAGCTATATGCACATCATTAACAAAATAGAATAGTAAATATGTACAAGTAAAATAGAGTAATAAATCTGTACAATCTACTTAGACCTTGACCTCCATATGGGACCTGTCTAGCTTGTATCTACCACAGTGATGAGAACAGTGCTTGATGCATAGTAAGCGCTTAGTAAACACCAAATTGTTATTAAAATTAAATAATTAGTTCTGGCAAGCCTTAAAATTATTCTGAATATTCTAAGAGAATAAAGAACTGCAAAAACAAAATATTCACTGAGAATTTATCAATTATTGTACACAGTTTTTCAGACCCTCTTCTCATTAATAGACCTCTCTTACAAGCACAGATTATTCCATAAGAGAAATGAGACTTTTCTAGGGGCTGGCAACAGTGATTCTTCTAGACTTCTCTTTGAGTGAAAATCTTTCATTTAGAAGTTGCTTGTCTATTACATTCTTGTTTTGAAAATTTCCCCACCATGTTTTTAATTCTTAATATGTGAAAAATGGATTGTAATTTATTTTTGAGTTTTTTTATTTAATAATGACTGTGGTATTTGTTCAGGCACTGTACTAAATGCTGGGGTAGATATAAGCTAATCAGGTTGGACACAGTCCAAGCCCCACATTGGGCCCCACAGTCTTAATCCCCATTCAACAGATGAGGTAACTGAGGCACAGAGAAGTGAAGTGACTTGTCCAAGGTCACACACACACACAGCATTTTCTTTACATTACATAGGTAAAGCAAGAAAATACCCTTGTTTAAAAATGATGTGAAAAAGATCTGAACTGTTTATTGCAACTTAATATTGCACATTGACACGGTACTAGAATGGCCACAGTGTTTGGCACATAGTAAGTGCTTAACAAATACCATCATTATTATTCAGTGAAAACCAACCAGGGTTGAGACACAAATTCTTCAGTCACATAGAACTTTCCATTCTCATTCCTTCTTACTCTTATTCCTGCTTTCAACTACAGAAGTTTGGGTGTTTTTTTTTTTTTTAAAAGAAGTACTTCTAGTCCTTAGCTGTATTTGAAAAACATAAAATTTCCTTATTTATACTTTTCTTTTGTGTTCCATGCCAACGACACCTTGTTGGGAATAGAAACTATCTGGGAGTTGGGATCATTTTCAGTTTTTAGGCACACCCATAAAATTGATCAAGAATAAATCAATGCTAGTGATACATGACTTTAGTATGAAGTATAAATAAGATGGATAAAGTGCATCAAACTGAAAAGTTGCAGTTTGTAGTTACAACAATTTCCAAATTCTGCAACGTTTTCAAATTTCCAACCACAACCACGAATTTCAAGCCCCCTGGCACAAGTTCTATTAAAATAGAATCCAAGAAACATAAGACATAGATTTTAATGTAAACCATTCAAACAGACCATCTTTCATTCTAACCTCAGTTTCTAGAGAACTGTGGTTTAGGTAGCGTCATCAGATTGATCAAAATAGTCACAATATGAAAACTAGAAAAACCTTTGAGATGAAACTGCATCTCCTTAAATTCATTGTAAAATTATTCGATAAATATTATTCACCACTCCATGATATAATTTAATATTAGCCTAGATGGAAGCTCTGAAACTACAAGTAATTAAAACAGTGAATTTCTTGCCCTTTGCACACTAATCCCTGCCCCACCTCTCCAAATGACACCTAAAACCTGAGGTCCTCAAAAAAAAATGCATTTTCCTATAATAACATGCATCTGAGAGTACTTCATAATGCACACACATAGAAATTAGTGTGGAAAGTGTGTAATATTTAAAGTATGAATTATTTTAATTTTAATTGTGATCTTCCTGAATATACATTTTGAACACGCAAAATGTATAGCTGCATTGGATGTGATCAGAAACTTCCTTAAAGTCAGCATCAAATAACTTGTTTTTGTCTTTTTACTTCAAAAAGAGAAAAGATAAGGGTCATAGTTAATGAATAAAAAGTCCATCATAACATGTTGCAATCTGTTTTTTAAAAGTCTAGGACTTTCTGTCCACTGGCAGTGAACAGTGCTTTTTGGCTCCAGATTTGATTCACTGAATGTGATGAACCATCAGTCAATCTGCCAGTATCATTTTTTTTAATATCTTCTGTGGGCCACAAAAAATAAATTTACCAGAGGAATGAAGACCATAATAAGGGAAAGGACTTTAACCCAATAAGATTCCAAATGCAAACCTTTTCATTCATCATTTCCAAAACAAGTAAATATTCAAATAGTGCTTCACTGGACATCATCTCTTATCTCTTGGCTTAATCAAATAATCATATTTACTGAGTGCTTACTGTGTGCAGAGCACTGTACTAAGTGCTTTGGAGAGTACCGTACAACAGAGTTGGTAGAAATGTTCCCTGCCCACAGGAAGCCAGAGGGAGAGATAGTCTTTAACATAAATTATGGATATACACATAAGTGTTGTGGGGCTAATGATGGGGTGAATATCTAGTGCTTAAAGGGTACAGATCCAAGTACATAGGTGACACAAAAGGGAGAAGGAATAGGGGAATTGAAGCTTAGTTGAAGAAGGCTTCTTGGAGAAGATATTATTTTAATAAGGCTTTGAAGATCAGGAGAGCAGCGGTCTGTCACACGTGAAGGGGGAGGAAGTTCCAAGACAGAAGGAGGATGTGAGTTGGGGTTCGATGGCAAAATAGATATCGAGGTACCATGTGTAGGTTGGCATTAGAGAAGTGAAATGGGCAGGCTGAGTTCTAATAGGAAATCCATGAGGCAAGATTAGGAGGGGTGAAGCTAATTGAGTGCTTTAAAGCTGGTGGTAAGGAATTTCTGTTTGTTGGAGGAGAGGTGGGCAGGCGTGGATTGAACCGGGTTTTTAGAAAGATGATCTATGCAGCAGAGTGTATGTGGAATGGGGAGAGAAAGGAGGTGGGAAGGTCAGCAAGGAGCTGATGCAGTAATCAAAGAGAGATATGATGAGTGCTTGGATCAACATAGGATTCTTTGTTTTTTCTTAAAAAAAATCATCAAAAACGTTTATCCATTCACAATTAGAATCAGTAAGATCTGGGAGTATAGCTGGGATATAATGCTAATAAGCAACAATAAAGAATACAGTCCTGGGAGTCAAGAGGATCTTAGTTCTAATCTAGACTCTTCCAGTTGCCTGCTGTTTGACCTTGGGCAAGTCATATAATTTCTATGTGCCTCAGTTTCCTTACCTTTAAAATGTGGATTCAATACCCGTTCTCCCTCCTTCTTAGATTGTGAACCTCTTGTGGGACAGGGACTGTGTCCCACCTGATTAACTTGTATTTTACCCCAGTGTTTAGGACAGTGCTTGACACGTATAAGTGCTCAACGAATACCATAATGATAATATATTAATAATATAAACACTCCTCAAGAACACTTTTAAAATGGAAGTAGAGAAATACTTGGAAGTATGAAGAGTTTGTGATTTTAGAAAGTTAAATATTGCCTTCCTAGTGATCAGAGCCCAAATTTCACTAGAATAAATCAATTGTATTTATCAAAAAATATATCCTTGCCCTATTTAAAAAAAGACCCAAAACATCACGGCCAACTCATCCAGCTGATCACAATCCAGGAAATTGCATTATTTCCCTAGCTGAGAAAACAAGTTGCAAGAAAATCTAAATCCAAAAAGTCCATGATGACTCTGTTGGCATGTAGGAAGTTTCTGCCAGGTGGAGTGATAGGAGAAGTGGAAAAATGAACTGTATTTCTGTGGTTATATGAGGAGCCTGAATATTGCAGGATGAGGGAAAGTTGGAACAACAAGAGGAAGAGCAGTTGTCTCTTTGGCATGGTTGAGTGGGGAGAGAGAAGTATATGCATTTTGGAGAACGGATTCTGTTGTAAGTGGAAGCATGACAAAGCTGAGCTAGTGTGGAAGAAGCAGAAATATTTACCATCAAGATTCCTGGTCTTCCCACTGGAAGTGTTCTTCAGTAGGGCAAGTCTATAAAATGTCCTTGAAAAGGATTTGGACAGGAATCAGATTTAAGTGATAGAGACGTCTTAAATTCTATGTACATAGTTAGTGGCTTTTCTGATGTTATGAACTCTGGGAGGCAAAAAGTTCCCCTTTAGTTCAAAACATCTGATAAAGCAGGAGGAAACCTGTACAATAATCCAGGTTTACATAATGTTAGTGCCATAGAGTATAATTTTGCTAAATTTGAGAGTTCCTCTCGTTCATTCGTTCATTCAATCCTATTTATTGAATGCTTAATGTGTGCAGACCACTGTACTAAGTGCTTGGGAGAGTACATTACAACAATAAATAGTCACATTCCCTGCCTTCAATGGATTTACAGTCCAGAGTGGGGGAGACAGACATCTATACAAATAAATAAAACCCGATATGTACATAAGTGCTGTGGGGCTGGAAGGGGGGAAAGAGCAAAGGGAGCAGGACAGAGTTAGTGTCAATCATAAAAGAAACTAATTCCTGGGTGGAGAAAAAAAGCCCATCTTCTAAGTTTGTTCTATTCATTTATCTAAAAATAAATGATCATGTTTTGTCCCTCTTGAAAAATACAGCAACTCACTGTGGTGAAACACTGAAAATTGCTCTTTCAAGCCTACAAAAATCAGGCAACACCTTACCTTTAACTCTTGATACAACCATTACCCTGGGTAGAGTAAAGAAGTGTGGCAGTAGATCTTTAAATTTCAGGCTTTAGGGATCTTGGAAAATGAATGCAGCATTTCTGCTCTAATTTAGGATTTATAAAAAAATGAAGCTACATTAGGAAGTAAAGCTAAAATTATAAATACAAAGGCATCCAAAATTTATAATAAAAGTCTTGAGTCCTTGCCCATTCTGCCTGCTTCTTTCTCTACCATTTCCTCCACTTCTACTTTTGAAGTATGTCTGAATCTCCTGAAAAATGGAGGGTTGCATTCTTGCAAAACTCTGCATTAAAAAAAACTCACTGTATTTGTCATATGTTCTGATGGCCTGCATATAGGTATATGTGAATATATACATCTACATATATTTTATATCTTATAAATAAGATTTCATCTGCAAAGATATCATCTGAAGAATGTTAAATCACTTATTATTATTATTATTAATAATGATAGTATTTAAGTTAATCAATAGTGTTTAATTGAGCACTTATCCTGTGTAGAGCACTCTACCAAGTGCTTGGAAGAGCAGAATATAATGGCATTTATTAAGCGCTTACTATGTGCAAAGCACTGTTCTAAGCGCTGGGGAGGTTACAAGGTGATCAGGTTGTCCCACGGGCGGGCTCACAGTCTTAATCCCCATTTTCCAGATGAAGTAACTGAGGCCCAGAGAAGTGACTTGCCCAAAGTCACACAGCTAACAATTGGCGGAGCTGGGATTTGAACCCATGACCACTTACTCCAAAGCCCATGCTCTTTTCCACTGAGCCACGCAGAATAGAGCTAATAGATATCATCCCTGCCTTTAGATAGCATATAATCTAGTGGGGAGACAGAAAATAAAATAACTGACTGGGAGGAAGTAATTGAGGACAAAGATGCGTACATACGTGTCACAGGGATTTGTGAGTTTCCAAATAGGCAATGCAGAAGTGCTGCAGTGGCATTTGGGACTGCAGTAAGGTGATGGGAGCTGATAAGAGAGAGTAATGAAGGAAGGCTTCTTGAAAGAGATGTGATTTCAGAGGGGCTTGAAGATTGGGAAAGCGGTGGACTGCCAGATGTGAAGCGGGAAGGAGTTCTAGGGAGAAGCTAGGGCTTGAGCAGTGGTTTGATTTTAAGAGAAAGGAGAACGAGGCCCAGAGAGCAGGTTGTCTTGAGAGGAATGAATCTCTTGGGCTGGGTTGTAGTGGGAGAGGAGCAAGGCTAATCACTATGTGCAGAGCACTGTATTAAACATTCGGGAGAGTACAGTATAACAGAGTTGTAGATATGTTCCCTGCTCACAAGACGTTTACAGTCTAGAGGATAAGTAGGGGAGAGAGGGCTGATTGAGTGGCTAGCCAATGATCTGCAGTTTCTGCTTGATGAGAAGAGGAATGGACAACAAATGGAAGTTGTGGATGAGTGGGGAGATGTATGAGGAACCGTGTTTTAGAAAAATGATCTTGGCAGCAGAGTGAAGTCTACAATGGTGGGGGAGGTCAGCAAGGACGTACACTTAGTAGTCAAGTCAAGTTGTGACAAGTGCTTGGACTAGAGCGAGGCAGTTTAGATAAAGGAAAGGGTGTATTCTGGAGGTGCTGCGGAGGAAGAACTGGCAGGATTCAGTGATTAGCACCACAAACACATCAGGGAGGTGGCAGACAATCGTTACATAATAATAATAATAATGGTATTTGTTAAGCGCTTACTATGTGTAAAGCACTGTCCTAAGCACTGAAGCACTGTTTGCATCCAGTGTTGATATATTAATCTTTTCAGTGATGCCAATAATAATAATAATGATAATTTTGGTATTTGTTAAATGCTTCCTACGCATCAGGCACTGTTCCAAGCGCTGGGTTAGATACAAGATAATCTGGTTGGACACAATCCCAAACAGTCTTAATCCCCATTTTACTGATGAGGGAACTGAGGCCCAGAGAAGTGAAGTGACTTGCCCAAGGTCACACAGCTGACAAGTGGCGGAGCTGTTATTAGAACCCATGACCTTCTGACTCCCAGTCTCAGGTTCTATCCACTAAGAGAAGCAGCATGGCCTATTGGGAGTCAGGGGATGTGGGTTCTAATCCCAGCTCTGCCATTCATCTGCTGTGTGACCCTGGACAAGTCACTTAACATCTCTGTGCCCCAGTTACTTCATCTGTAAAATGGGGTTTAAGACTGTGAGCCCCACATGAGACAACCTGATTACTTTGTATCTGCCCCAGTGCTTAGAACATTGTTTGCCACATAGTAAGTGCTTAACAAATAACTTCATCATTATTTTTACTAGGCCAGGCTGCTTCTCTAAGGCCTCAGAAGGTAGGTATCTATACAGTTATTTCAGCTATTCATCTGTTTTCATTCCAACTTGTACTTCCCAAGCACTTAGTACAGTGCTCTGCACACAGTAAGCGCTCAATAAATACAATTGAATGAATGAATGAATCTGTTTTCATTAAACAATTTATATTAAGGAAAACGGAATTATCCGGGATTATTAATCAATCAGTGATATTGATTGAATTCTTACTATGTTCAGAGCACTGTACTATCTCACATTACGACTGTGTTCTGGGCAGAACACAATCTACGGGTTGGTGGGAATAGATCAGTGCAGGCAAGAGCAGTTGTGCATATGGATGTGGCATTGGTCATATGGATGTGGCGATGTGACTTTGGGAAAGTCACCTAACTTCTCTGTGCTTCAGTTACCTCATCTGTAAAATGGGGATTAAGACAGTGAGCCCCCTGTGGGACAACCTGATCACCTTGTAACCTCCCCAACACTTAGAACAGTGCTTTGCACATAGTAAGCACTTCATAAATGCCATTATCATTATTATTATTATTATTCAGTACCTATTCACACCTCCCTTTTAAACTATGAGCTTAGTACAGTGTTTAGCCCATACTAAGCACTTAACTAATTCCATAATAATTATTATTATTATCCAAAGTGCCAAGTATAGTGCTCTGCACACAGTAGGCATTCAATAAAGGCTGCTTCTGCTGATTCCCAAACGTGGACAATTGGAATAGATTGAAAGCAATTGAACTTACTGCAAAGACTTTCTAGATTCTGATGGTGATCCAGAGAAGATCACAATAGGCATTTCAACTCCGAGTAGCCCTTAGGATCATGGTGAACTTCTTAAGGCATCAAAATTGGATAAGTGGTTGCCAATAATCCATGTCTGCTAGTCGTGTTAAATGCTTTTGCAAGGGCTACAGATACAGAGGTTTTGGTGTTTTCTTTCTTAGTTGGCATTCAGAGATCCTATCTGCTGTGGTATATTGTGGAATAATAATTTTACTGTTGATTTTATATTTCTTTGGAATTTCTGGGCAACTTGATTCTTTGTAGAATTAAAATGTGCTTGTGTGTTTACAGAAATATATATATATACATATACATATATTTTAGTTTCTAAATCTATAGCCTCTCCTCATACATGCATGGCAGCTGGGAAAGGTCCAAACTAGAACCCTCATTCTATACTGACAATTTTTTTTTTAACATAGGGCCTTTAAGTATGTTTACTTTTCTTGTTTCTAGGACTGTGAACTAGCTGAGGCAGCCGTAATTTTAACTGCCTGATAGAGATCTTACATTTATACACAACATGCAAAACTGAGTCTGGTTTTTTCAATATTAAATTAGATAGTGTAGCACAGAATGAAAACTCTGTACTTGTCTCCTGCTTCAAATAGCCAGTTTATATTAGCTTCTGGATAGACAGTATCTCATTTATGCCCAGAAGAGACAAGGCAGTCATTTTTAAATATTAAAAAATAAACTTTGTAAATGTATTTAATCTTTTTCCTGGGAAAATGCATAAAAGGGAGTAGCATTAAGGTTATAAAAAAAGCTGTTCTATGCCATGCACTAAAAAGAGGATCTTATTCATTCTATATCCAGAAAATTTATAGTTTATAATGATGGTATTTGTCAAGCGCTTACTATGTGCCAAACACTGTTCTAAGTGCTGGGATAGATACAAGGTTATCAGATTGTCCCACATGGAGCTCACAGTCTTAGTCCCCATTTTACTGATGAGGCAACTGAGGCAACTGTGGCACAGAGAAGCTAAGTAACTTGCCCAAAGTCACACAGCTGACAAATGGCAGTATTTTAAAAGCCCTAAAACTGTTGTGAATCATTAAAAAAATCATTTACAGTATCTTGGTGGGGGGAGGGGGTGGCAGCAGCGTTGCTCAATGGAAAGAGCACAGGGTTTGGAGTCAGAGGTCATGGGTTCAAATCCCGCTCTGCCAAATGTCAGCTGTGTGACTTTGGGCAAGTCACTTAACTTCTCTGGGCCTCAGTTACCTAATCTGTAAAATGGGGATTAAGACTGTGAGGCCCCTGTGGGGCAACTTGATCACCTTGTAACCTCCCCAGCATTTAGAACAGTGCTTTGCACATAGTAAGTGCTTAATAAATGCCATCATTATTATAATCCTCTTTCTGTTCATTATTAATTTCTGTCATGTGAAGTAAGTACTTAGTTTACTACTGCAGCATTTCCATTCTCCTACCTTGTTATTGTACTGAAATGTGGGAGCTACAAGTCTTCGGTTCTCAAGAATTGATAGTAATATATTATGAGTTAAATTGAAAATTCTGGCTTTCAGTTTTTAAACTCATTTTTCCTCCAATTAATGTGTAAAAGCCTAAACAGCGTGGCTCAGTGGAAAGAGCCTGGGCTTTGGAGTCAGAGGTCATGGGTTCGAATCCTGGCTCCGCCACATGTCTGCTGTGTGACCTTGGGCAAGTCACTTAGCTTCTCTGAGCCTCAGTTACCTTATCTGTAAAATGGGGATTAAGACTGTGAGCCCCCATCTGGGACAACCTGATCACCTTGTATCCCCCCCCCCCCAGCACTTAGAACAGTGCTTTGCATATAGTAAGTGCTTAACAAATGCCATCATTATTATTATTAAACAAAAGACAGCTCTGTAGCTCTATCATAACCACATTCCTACACCTTTTTTAATCAAAGCTGTGTCTCTCACCTATACTAAGGGTTCTTAGAGAAGCAGTGTGGCTCGGTGGAAAGAGCATGGGCTTTGGAGTCAGAGGTCATGGGTTCAAAGCCTGGCTCCCCTAATTATCAGCTGTGTGACTTTGGGCAAGTCAGTTCACTTCTCTGTGCCTCAGTTACCTCATCTGTAAAATGGGCATTAAGACTGTGAGCCCCCTGTGGGACAACCTGATCATCTTGGAACCTCCCCATTGCTTAGAACAGTGCTTTGTACATAGTAAGTACTTAATAAATGCCATAATTATTATTATTATTATTGTTTATAAGTTCTAAAAAACGAAAACCACTTTTTCAGTTGAGGTTGAAGAATCCACCCTCTTCTACAGTAAAATCTACCATACATTATTTTTTCTACTAATTTCTATCTACTCTCACATCTCCATTTTCTATTTTTTTTTTAGTTTTCCAATACGATGTATGGAAAACATTTATTTATTCTCACTTGTTCCATTGTATTGTATGTTAAAACATGGTCTTGAAAATATGGTGACTGAAGGGAAACTTAAGAAAGAACTATGTGAATCCATTTTTGGAATTACTTGAGTGACTTAAATTACAATTATGGTAGCAACTGAGTATTTTAAAGTTGGGCAAAACGTAGGGTATCTAGACACTGTTTCCTCTCTATACTGTAAGCTCATTGTGGACAGGAAACACCATTTGCCAACTCTCGCTCTGTACTCTCCCAATCAGTATAGTGCTCTGCACACACTAAGTGCCCAATAAATACCATTGATTGATTAATATAAAATGTTATTTGCCCTTCAGGTACACTGTTACTAATTAAATATGTGAACATCACTTTACTGAGACTTATTTTAACAGTTTTTACAGAGATACCAAACACTTCTTTCCCTCAGCTGTCTACCTACAAAGGGGACACACAACGCATTTTCTCTCACTCTCTCCCTCTGTCTCTCTGTCTCTCTCTGTCTCTGTCTCTCTGTCTCTCTCTGTCTCTGTCTCTGTCTCTCTATCTCTGTCTCTGTCTCTCTCTCTCTCTCTCTCTCTCCTCCTTGCTTTTTTAGAAATAGGTATATTACAGGACTACAGGAGGACCTGATCAGCGATGCCTTGAGAGGCCTCAGACTAATTTCTCTCCCTCCTAAACTCTCAGGCCCAGGATGTGTACTTAGTCAAACCTCCCCACTTCCCAAATTCTTTTTAGTTCGGCAGCTATCACGCCAGAGGAAAAAGGAGGTAGGGAGACCCCTGAGGGGAAAATGTCCTTTCCAGTGATGTTCATTAGGTAGAACAACCCAGATAAGGCTCTGTCCCTCGTAGAAATGTGATTTTGATGTCAGTAACCTATTGTATTTCTTTCTATTCCTTCACTTTTAATGAAAGTGAGACTCTGTACTTTGCAGGTCCTGATTAGATGTGATTAGCTTCCAATTTGGAGCAATATGGGATTGGAGGACTAGAATTAGTTGAAAGAGACTATGGCTGAGATGATGGGAAGAATCAAGGGAAAAGTGGGGTACTGTACTAGGGTGTGGCAGGGGTACTGTACTAGATGCTTGCCTGACTCACACTTTCCTAATAACTCCTCTCTTTCACCATATCTCCTTCCTTAACCCCTCAGCTTTGTCTTTTATGTTGTAGGTTTTTTTCTAATGTTTTCTCACACTTTCCTAATAACTCCTCTCTTTCCCCATATCTCCTTCCTTAACCCCTCAGCTTTGTCTTTTATGTTGTAGGTTTTTTTCTAATGTTTTCATCTTTCCTTCTGTGCCTGTTACCAAACCCTGCTAGGCCAGGGATCATGTCTAATTCTCTCCCATATTTTTTCCCAGCACTTTGCAAATCCATGCTCTTAATAAATACTATTACTAGTACTACTACTTATTAGGTGTTTCATGAATACATTACAACCCAAATATCTTTGATAATTCCTTAAAGAAAATGTATACATTTGGTCAGAGATCCTTCATGATTCATGCCTTTAATGTCTTCAGAGGCAGCTGTATAGATTTAAGAATGATATATAACTGCAAACTCCAATATTTAATTTCAGTTAAGTCTTTCATTTTCTGAAGAGAAGTGTAATTGAACTTCTCCACTTCTCCACTTCCAAGGGCCTCTTGGAGCTCAATTCTCCCATATTTTGAAGAATATGTAAAATTTCACTCAAAATAGTTAGGCAAAGACATTACATATCCTCACAAATCACCATTTCCTTCTAGATTATGATAATTTGGCCTCATGTAACCCTCATATACCTTTACTTGTATGGCTTTCAAAATGAGGAAAATGGGGACTAGGGACTATTTTGCCATTTAATAATGAAGTTTTAGAAAAAGTGGTATTTTAATTTCACTATTTTGTGTAAAATTTGCACAAAATTTATTTTGTGAAAAGAACAGAGGTCAGTATTGCTTCCACGATAATCTCCAGTTATAGGAAATACGAATCAGTGTACTGTGAAAATTGATACATTCATCCAAAGCCTACCTGGAAAGAATAATTCTTGTTGGAATTTTGCTCTAGATTTTTGAGAAAAACACCTTTTCTTCAGCCAGGCAGCTTCAAATTCACTGGAATGTTCATCAGGCCATATAATGTGGACCTTGTAACATTAAAAAAATAGCATGATTGTAATAAATATTAGCAATTTCCTAACTTTGTCATTTGATGCATTCTAGTTTCTCACATAAAATCCCAAAGATTTTGTAGATTGAAACAATTTCAAAATAGCTTTAATTAGTAAACCACTTTAAACATGACAGCAATTATGTACATATAAATTATAGATTATAAATTATTTATATCTATGTCTGTCTCCCCCTCTAGACTGTAAGTTCACTGTGGGCAGGAAACTTTGCCAATTCTGCTGTACTATACCCTCCCAGGTGCTTAGTATGTGCTCTGAACATGGTAAGCATTCAGTAAATACCAGGGAACAGATAGCATTATTCCTGTTTTTAAACTTTTCAAGCCAAGAAGTCATAGGAATGAGCAACTGAGATTGACATAGAGCTCCAGCTGCTTTAGGACTAGTTAACTATGTTTTCCAAACACCTTTGGTTAATATTCTCATCACATTTCACATATCCTACATCCCAAACGATCAGAACCGACCCATGAGATAAATCATAATCCAAATTATTGTTAGATAATGCTTTTTAAAAAAGAGGTACCTTTTTTTTTTCTGTCAAAGTCAGGCTCTTTACACCAGTGTTAATGTCCAGGGCTTCGATAAGAAGTTTCCGAGCCTTTGCGGAACTGAGGTAGCAATCACAGCACTGGCAATTATCTCTCAACCAAACGGCAGGGTACAATGATTCACCACCATCTTCCCAATGAACTCGGACCATCCGCTGAGTATCCAGAGCCTCCACCTTCTGGATAGCTGAACTCATGTTGCTGGTTTGCAATGTGAATCACCTCCGTGTGCTGTAATCTTTCTGGGTTAAAGGGGAGGACCGTGATCACTTTAAACTCTCTGCAAATGAGAGAACAGTCAGAATGGACTTTGGTCATTACCATTCATTTAATCCCTCCAAATAGCTTTTTGATTCTCAAATCTCCAAAGAAGCGGACTTTGTTCAGGTAAAAATTCCCCAGAGACTGTAAATAGAAACCCAATAAGTTGCTGATAAATTCAAGTACAATATAGATACTGTGGGTCAAAGACCCAGAGTTAAAAACAAATAAACACAAAAACCAGGAAAAGGAGAGAGGCAAATACCTGCTTCTCCCACATGGATAGGCATTAGATACAATTATTTGAAAAATAATAAGAACTTATATCATGAACCTATTTTACCATATCTAAAGGAACATTCACATTTCTTGTTCCACAATCAGACTTCTGAAGATGGTAGCATTTAGATCTGTGCTATAATAATCAGCATCATCATAAGAATGGCATTTATTAAGTGCTTACTATGTGCAAAGCACTGTTCTAAGCGCTGGGGATGTTGCAAGGCGATCATGTTGTCCCACAGGAGGCTCACAGTCTTCATCCCCATTGTACAGATGAGGGAACTGAGGCTCAGAGAAGACAAGTGACTTGCCCAAAGTCACTCAGCTGACAATTGGCAGAGCTGGGATTCGAACCCATGACCTCTGACTCCAAAGCCCATGTCCTTTCCATTGAGCCACACTGCCACTATCTAAGGGCACATATACTAATAAAAAAGAATTAATTGTTATGTCCTGTATCTTAAATGGAAGGTACATGGGGGTTCACTGCAGCTGTACTACATATATATATATATATATATATATATATATATATATATATCTCTATGGCAAGTGAATAACAGGTCAGAACATGTAATTGAATATGTGCTTAACTGAAATCTGTTTATACCACAAAGGTGCCAAACAGTACCTGAAGGCAAATGGAGATATAATTCAATCTCTCATTCGTGCATTCAAGCTTGAGTTGGTTTCTCCTTTGACAATTCTTTATTTTAAAAAATGTTCATCAGCAGTTACCAGGGAGGTGTTAATGTGACAGATATATTAAGGGGTATCCAAAAGAAACACCTAGAGCCAGCATGGAGAAGGTTTTCGTCATTATTCTCCCTCCTTTGCAATTGCATTTTCCTTCACATGTAATCCTACTGTGGTGTGTAGGTAATGCAATTTTTTCCGCATTGTGAGAGCCTCCTTTCAGGCTCTGTTCTCCTGGGAGATTTATATTGCAGTCTTTGTTTTCATTATGAGGGCAGTGTATGTTTAAAACTATTTTGTACCTATTAAAAATGATGATTACAAAAGAATAAAATGAGAAATTACTATAATCCACATGTAATTTGAAAAAGGTGACCTCAAAATGCAATATAAGTGAATAGGTTACCTACACATGCACAGCAATATACATACATAGCTATCCTTTGTTTTCCAAGATGAAGCTACTGACTGTGAGATCCTGTTCATGCATGTGAGTGTGAGAGTGTGAGTGAAAAGACAGCTAAAAGGACAACACACTCAGCTGCACTGTTTGCTTTTAGGAATAAAATCTTGAGGCACTGATACAAGTAAATCTTAGGGATAAAATCTTGTGGCACCACAGAGCGGGGTCTGTCCCCTTTTTTATATGGTATTTGTAAAACACTTACCTTATACCATTTATTCATTCCATCATTTATTGAACACATACTGTGTGCAGAGTACTGTACTAAGCGCTTGGGAAGTACAAGTCAGCAACATTTAGAGACGGTCCCTACCCAACAACAGGCTCACAGTCTAGAAGAGGGAGACAGACGACAAGACAAAACATGTAGACATGTGTAAAAACTGTCAGAATAAATAGAATTACAGCTATATGCACAGCATTAATAACAGAGTAGTAAATATGTACAAGTAAAACAAATAAAGTAATAAATATGTACAAATCTATACAAGTGCTTTGGGGAAGGGAAGGAGGTAGGGCAGGGCAGTTGGGGGGGGCAATGGGGAGGAGGACAGGAAGGCCTGCTGGAGGAATTGAGCTCTCAGTAGGGCTTTGAAGGGAGGAAGAGAGCTAGTTTGGTGGATATTCCGCTGTTGGGTAGGGACCGTCTCTATATGTTGCCAACTTGTACTTCCCAAGTGCTTAGTACAGTGCTCTGCACACAGTAAGCACTCAATAAATACGATTGAATGAATGAATGAATGAATGTGTGTTGGGAGGGCATTCCAGGCCCAGATGCAGAGGACAAAAAATGAATAAAAATCTACAGTACTGTATCCACTGAAATGGATACAAGCAAATTGGGTTGGACACAGTCCCTGTCCCATATAGGGCTCACCGTCTTAATCCCCATTTACAGATGAGGTAACTGAGGCCCAGAGAAATGAAGTGATATGTCCAAGGTCACACAGCAGACAAGTGGCGGAGATTGGATTAGAACCCTTGACCTTCTGACTCTCAGGCCTGTGCTCAATCCACTATGTTTGTGCTACCAGCAGGCCAACCCAATTCTCAAAAAGAGCAGCCTCTCTCCTGATTAGTGCCCATCAGGCTGGTCTGTCCCTGCAGTGATTTCCCAAATCCACTCTATCACTACTACTTTTGGTATTTGTTAATCAATCAATCAATCAATCAATGGTATTTATTGAGCACTTACTGTGTGCAGAGTACTGTACTAAGCACTTGGGAAGTACAAGTTGGCAACATATAGAGACAGTCCCTACCCAACAGTGGGCTCACAGTCTAGAAGGGGGAGACAGAGAACTAAACAAAACATATTAACAAAATAAATTAACTCTCTGCCAAGAGGTGTACTAAGGGCTGGAATAAGTACAAGGTAATCAGGTCAGACAACAGTCCCTATCTAGCCAAGGACTCACAGTCTAAATAGATTGGAGAACCATATTTAATCCCCATTTTACAGATGAGAAAACTGAAGCACAGAGAAGTTAAGTGGCTTGCCTGAGGTCATGAAGTGGGCAAATGGCAGAGCCAGGGTGAGAGCCCAAGTGTCCTGACTCCCAGGCTCATATTTCCCCACTGTAATTTAATAATAATAATGGCATTTGTTAAGCGCTTACTATGTGCAAAGCACTGTTCTAAGCGCTGGGGGGGGGGGTACAAGGTGATCAAGTTGTCCCACGTGGGACTCACAGTTTTAATCCCCATTTTACAAATGAGGTAACTGAGGCTCAGAGAAGTCAAGTGGCTTGCCTAAGGTCACACAGCTGACGTGGCAGAGCCGGGATTTGAACCCATGACCTCTGACTCCAAAGCCCGTGCTCTTTCTACTGAGCCGTGCTGAATTTCACACTAAGATTGTACATCATTATGTCTAAATAATTTATTTTGCCTTCTTGGAAGCACTGTGGCCTGGTGGATAGAGCACAGGCCTGGAAATCAAAAGGTCATGAGTTCTAATCCTAGCTCCACCACTTATCTGCTTTGTGACTCTCTCCTGGACCCCCTTCAATCTGGCTTCCATCCCCTCCAATCCATGGAAACTGCCCTCTCAAAGGTCACCAATGACCTCCTTCTTGCCAAATCCAATGGCTCCTACTCTACCCTAATCCTCCTCGACCTCTCAGCCGCCTTTGACACTGTTGACCATCCCCTTCTCCACAACACATTATCCAATCTTGTTTTCACAGACTCTGTCCTCTCCTGGTTCTCCTCATATCTCTCTGGCCATTCATTCTCAGTCTCCTCCATGGGCTCCTCCTTCCCCTCCCATCACCTAACTGTAGGGGTTCCTTAAGGGTCAGTTATTGGTCCCCATCAATTCTCCATCTATACTCACTCCCTTGGTGAACTCATTCACTCCCACGGCCTCAACTATCATCTCTACGCCGGTGACACCCAAATCTACATCTCCTCCCCTGTTCTCTCTTCCTCCCTCCAGGCTCATAACTCCTCCTGCCTTCAGGACATCTCCACCTGGATGTCCACTGGCCACCTAAAACTCAACATGTCTAAGACTGAGCTCCTTATCTTCCCTCCCAAACCCTGTCCTCTCCCTGACTTTCCCGTCACTGTGGACGGAACTACCATCCTTCCCATCTCACAAGCCCACAACCTTGGTGTCATCCTTGACTCCGCTCTCTCATTCACCCCACGTATCCAATCCGTCACCAAAACCTGCCAGTCTCACTTTCACAGCATTGCCAAGATCCGTCCTTTCCTCTCCATCCAAACCGCTACCTTGTTGGTACAATCTCTCGTCCTATCCCGACTGGATTACTGCTTCTGATCTCCTAACCCCCTGTCTCTCCACACTTCAGTCTATACTTCACTCTGCTGCTTGGATTATCATTCTACAGGAATGCTCTGGGCATGTCACCCCTCTCCTCTAAAATCTCCAGTGGTTGCCTGTCAACCTTCTCATGAAGCAAAAACTCCTCATTATTGGCTTCAAAGCTCTCCATCACCTTGACCCCTTCTACCTCACCTCCCTTCTCTAAAAGAGACATGAAACATAGAAATGCAAAAAATGGCATAAAGATAGGGATAATGATAAATAGAAAAGAACACTAAGTTTTGTGTCAAGAGAGCAGAGTTTTGAGCTCAGAACCCAACAGTCTCATCATGCTCTTGCTTTTGCTTCTCCCTACTATGGTGGAGGAGAGCAGGGGCTGGCAGGATATTTCTGTGGCATAGGGGAAGGCCAGCTTCTCTCTTCAGTAATGTGTGCAGAAGGACTCTGACTACATCTTGACAGAAAGTGGGACTTTCCCGTGTAGAGTTCTCCCCTGACTGCTTGAAAATCAAGGTTTTAGTGACATCTTTAAGCTTCTACGGCATCTGCTGAGGAAACCTCATTCAGATGTCCCAGACTTAGGTCCTCTCATATGTGTAGATTTATTTTGGATCCAGTTGCTTTTCCAGTTTTCAGAGCTCTGAGTGCAGAGGTTATTTCCTCAAAAGTAGAAACTAAGGTCATGTCTCTAAATTGTGGCCAGTTCTTGACGGCCAGGAGGCCCTCCTCCTCGATGGGGGAAAGCATGTTTAGGAATCAATTATAAACATTCCCACATATGTGTATCTGGGTACAATTCCCTACATGCATACACACACAAACACACACACACTCACATCTATAGAAACGATTAACATGTACTCTGTTGCCAAATGTTCTACTTCTTGCTGGGTGTTTATGGTCCATAATGCTCCACCACAGAGAAACACCTATGTCTAGGCATTAAGCATTTGTCTTTCACAGCAAATAAATACGGTAGCAGGGATGATGGATGAACCACAATGAAAACACAAGCAGCAGGAAAATATCCAGGAGCAGCCTTTTGGCTAGCTTACTATGTTCCTATGGTATTTGTTACTTAATCAGTGTCTATTTCCAGACTAATGGATAATTCAGTCACTTAAGGTGCATGCCAAGCAGAAACTGGTCAGTAACAGAAGGCAACAATCTCCCAAATGAATTACAATCGAGCATTAATTTACAAAAAGAGGCAACAGAGCAAATCAGGGAGATACATTAGGCATTTGGGGCTGTTCTCATGAAATCAAAATTCATGCAAACCCTTTTTTTAAGTCTCTAAATGGAAAAACACAAACTTGTTTGGATGCAAGACAACAAGATATTGCCTACTCTCAGGTGACAAGCGGAGAGAAGCAGGCTTGGCCTAGTGGAAAGAGTGTGGGCACGGGAGTCAGAGGACCGTGGTTCTAATCCCGGCTTCACCACTTTCTTCCTGTGTGGCCTTGGACGAGTCACTTAACTTCTCTGTGTTTTAGTTTCCTGATCTGTAAAATGGGGATTAAATATGTTCTGCACACAGTAAGCGCTCAATAAATGTGATTGAATGAATGTTCTCCCTGCACCTAGAAGCAGCATGCCTCAGTGGAAAGAGCACAGGCTTGGGAATCAGAGGTCATGGGTTCTAATGCCGGCTCCCCCCCATGTCTGCTGTGTGACCTTGGGCAAATCACTTAACTTCTCTGAGCTTCAGTTATCTCATCTGTACAATGGGGATTAAGATTGTGAGCCCCACGTGGGACAACCTGATCACCTTGTATCCTCCCCAGCACTTAGAACAGTGCTTTGCATGGAGGTAGCACTTAACAAATACCATCATTATTATTATGAGCTCTGTGGGACAGGGACCATGCCCGACCTGATTTTCTTTTATCTACTGCAGTGTTTAGTACAGAGCTTCAGAAACGGTATTATTCATTCATTCATTCAATCATATTTATTGAGCGCTTACTGTGTGTGCAGAGCACTGTACTAAGAGCTTGAAAAGTACAAGTTGGCAACATAAGTTGGCAACTTGTTGGCAACAAGTTGGCAACATAAGGGGGCAACATTCCCCCGTTTAGACTGTGAGCCCACTGTTGGGTAGGGACTGTCTCTATATGTTGCCAACTTGTACTTCCCAAGCGCTTAGTACAGTGCTCTGCACACAGCGCTCAATAAATACAATTGATTGATTGATTGATATAGAGATGGTCCCTACTCAACAGTGGGCTACTGTTTCTAGGCCTTCTACTGGTGTTGTTATTTCTGCAATCCAGGAGCAACAAAGTTTACAGTGCTATTACACACACTGCTTCTGTTTCTGGGCTAAGGGAGCCAATCGCTAGAATTGATCTGACTGTTCATGCATTCTCTGAATGATATTTTGTTTTTGATAATTTTCTAACTTCCAGGATCAAATACGGGCAACCAACATTTTCAGACTTACGAATTTCACATTACTTAAAAATAATATAAAACATGGCACCTGAAATCTGAAGGTCGCTACTGCAGTAAACATAGAATAGAAAATAAAACTGGGCAGGGGATTACAAGGCAAATGAAGGTAAGTATATACATATGCTACACGGCCTCACCTAATAAAAGGAAGCTCAATAATACCCCAGAAACCTATAAAAAAATCAGTCGAGGTGGGCATAGGGCAAAGTGGATTGACACTCATTTTACGGGGCCTGGGCTGGCTTTTTTCATGGTATTTGTTAAGTGGTTCCTATGTCCCAGACACTGTAATAATTGTGGTATTTTTAAAGCGCTTACTATGTTCAATCGTATTTATGGAGCACTTACTATGTGCAGAGCAGTGCACTAAGCACTTGGGAAAGTACAGTATAACAATAAGCAGACACATTCCTTGCCCACAACAAGTTTACAGTCTAGAGGTACTTAGTACAGTGCCTGGCACATGGTAAGTGCTTAATAACTATAACTACTATTATTATTATTATTATTACAAGCTAATCAGGCTGGTCACAGTCCCTGTCCCACATAGGGCTCACAGTCTCAATCCCCATTTTACAGATGAGGTAACTGAGGCAGAGAGAAGTGAAGAGACTTGCCCAAGGTCACACAGGTGACTTCTTTCCTGGCTTCTTTCCTGGTGGCTTTTTCTTCAGGTCAGAAATGCCCCAGGTTGGACTAATTGTCATTTGAAGAACTGTCTCCACCACCTACTTTTTGTTTGAGTGAGAAAGACCATTGTCAGTTTCCCTCCAGCCCGGAATAACTTTTGACCCAGACCTGGAGTCATCAGGGGCCTTCAGCAGGCCAGTCTGCCAGCTGCTCTGGACACTCTCACTGAACTTCTGATTAGTTCCCTGCTGCTGCTCTAGACAACTAGACAGAAAGTGACAGCCTGAGTCATTTTGTTCATTTTAAAAGATTAAACAGATATTTATTCTAGTATTCAACTGCTCTAGGGAGTAAACACATATGTGTAGCACTTTGAATGTTTGAATTCTAGGGGTCAAGATCAGTGAGAGATAATCAATCCCTTCTGGAAGTAAACTTAGAGGGCTATTTCTGTTTCATTCATATAATCTAATTGCAAAGAAAGACAATTTTTTTCCTTCTTATTCTTTTCTTAGTGATTTACCATAAGCATGGTTGTGCTATTATGGTTGGTCTCTTGTAACCATTCAGGAATCAGTGACAACCCAGGAGACCATTGCATGTTGACATGGACTAAACCCTGTAAACCTTTTAGGTTCCAATGAGTCCAGCTCCAAATAAATGCATGGGATGTGCACATTTCAGGAAGGAAGCTAATGCCGTCTGCATTTTAACTTAAAGCTCCAGCATCCGTTAGTTTATATTGGTCAATTTTCCACATGTAAGTAAGTTTTAAAGTTTAATTCAATATACCCAGTTTGGGACACAGATGAACAGCTGAAACCAGCCAAAACATATCCCCTGTTAGTGAAAAGAGCTGTTTGTTTTTCAACTTAGCTTCTTATTTTTTTAATTGCTCAGGCTCATTGCTTCCAAATGACTTTTCCTTATTCCCTGCTACAGATGGGCTAAAATACAGTACATCTAAAAATGTTGCCATTTTGGTCAATACAATTTTCTTCTTTTTGGAGCTGAAACTGAAAAAAAAAAATCATAGCCCTGATCTTAACCCCCACCTCTCTATTGGCAGAAAGACAAGGAGTGAAACAGAGTGAGAGAGAAGGAAAGTTTGGGGGGTGGGCGGGGAGTGAGTGAGATGGAAAGAGAGAGGAAGAGGAAAAGAAAAAGGTCAAAAGACAGTGATAGAGAGAAAGGGAGAGGGAGAGATGAAGGGAAAAAAGTGAGTGAGAGAAAAAAGAAGGCAGAGAAAAAGGAGGAAAGTGAGTGAGAGATAGATTGAGAGAAAGACAGGGAGAGAGACAGAGAGGGGGAGTGGGAAAATAGAAGGGAGAAAATAAGAGAGGGAAAAGGGAGGAAAATGAGTGAGATAGAGGGAGGGAGAGAAAGAGAAAACTGGTTTTGTCTCCATAGAGACGCAGCATAGGCTAGTGGAAAGAGCATGGGTCTGGGCATCAGAGGACCTGGGTTCTAATCCTTGTTCTGTCACTTGCCTACTGTGGGACCTTGGGCAAGTCACTTAACTTCATGGTGCCTCAGTTTCCTCATCTGTGAAATGGGGAGTCAATGACTGTTCTCCCTCCTACTTAGACTCTGAGCTTCATAGAGGACAAGGACTGGGCCCAACCTGATTATCTTGTAACTACTCCAGTGTTTAGTACAGTGCTTGAAACATAGTAAGTGTTTAAAAAATATCACTATTATAATAGGGAAGCCTAATTATGTGGATCTAAGGAATGGGGTGAGGGGAGTGGAAAGAGGGGGTTGGGATGAAGGTGCTCTTTCTGAGCACAACACAAATATATCCTATAGTGTCCTCAGAGGGGCTTACAACCAATGATGCATCTAGAGCCATTTGGTGGGGAAAGGCAGGGAGGTTCTGCTGAAAAAACATTCCTCTTTTGACATCATCTCAATGAACCTCCAAAAAGGCCTCAGATGGAGAAAATGGAATGGTGTGGATGGGAGTTATTTTCCCTTTTGCCACTTCTGCAGATGTGCTGTGCTCCCAAATATTCCAGCTAAGAGAAAATGAATCATTATCACTAAATAAAATAACATTCAAAAGCCATTCAGTAGATAAATTGTTCTGGGAATATAATCCTGGAATTTGTGGGTGGCATAAATATTTTAAATACAAAACTGCAGCTTTAACACTTCCCAATGGTCATTAAAGAGACAAGTATTCATACCTTCCAAAAATATATTTCTCTATTACGATATATTTTCATAATATAGGTCTAGATCATGTTTAGTAAACTATGAAACTCATCTATTTTTCTTATTTTGACACAAGCCTAAAATATTTTATGCTCTGGTATATCTTTCACACCAAATGATGCATATTACAAATGTAAAGGGAATATTCAAGAGCTTTTATTTGAGCTAGATTTTTATATGGAACAAACACACAATGTGGTCCCTATCCCTAGATGGTATGATGACCATACTGCATATAATGCATATGCATCAGACATACATATTTTCTACAAACAAATTGAACTATTTTAAAAACAAGATTTTTGATTTTGCTTGCTTGATTTTTCTACCTGCCTTTTCCAGATTTTTGCAGGTTAGGTAGACTTTTAGTGAATACTTTGGGAAAGGGCTAGGTAGAGGTTTTCTCTACCACATACAAACCATCCTGATGGCTGAATATCAAAAATATACTTTGGCAGGAGTTATCCAACTATTTCAGTGAATCTGTTGGGAAAGAGAAAGAAGCTAAAATATGCAAAATTTATATTTTCTGGGTAACTTGTTAATGTGTACCTCCTGAGGAAATGAATCTTCTAACCAAAGTGATCTGACCTCAGAATATGCTCTGCATGCATGGAGTTTTGAGGAGAGTCTTTGAATATAGGGAGGCAGGAGGCTTGGGGAATGGCAAAATGGAGATCATTCCTGACATATGGGACAGTGTGGAAATTTTTGGTTTACAGTGTTTCTACTGCAGAAGTTTAATTTCCTGGGAAATCTAGGAAGGACATTTTCAGTTTAAGATAGTGAAGTATATTCTTTAATATATAACTAGTGCAAACGCCAAGTAGGAGGCGAAAATCACTTTTTCCGAACCAACTCTGACTGGTGCCTTAACATTTTCTGGCTGAACTGAAGTCTATTTTGGAGGGCTAAGGATGGGATCAGATTTAGAAAATGAAATATCTATTAATGAGAATTAGGATTCATAGTTAACCTCTAAAATGTCTAATGATTTGAATCAGTATGATTCATTTTGCAGCTGCTCTCTGAAGTAAGGTAATTTAGCACACTTGCCTTAGCTAGAGTTAAGTTTTTGTCTGTGAGAATGTGACTCTGGCAGAAACATATGTGTAGTCACGGCTACTCTATGGTTAGGTATTTGAAAAGCTGTTGACATCCCGTGAAGAAAGAGAGACGTCGGTGGAAAAACCTCTAAAAATACTTCTGGTTCCACATGGACTTTCAGTGTTGCACTCCCCCCCAGTTGACTAACTAAAGAAATTTCCATAAGAGGAGGATGATTACTTCTTTCAAACTCATCTGGTTCAGCTGGCTTATTCCCCAAACAGAATCATAATTCACTCTGTGCAATATCAGATTTGGTTGCTGGGGAAATGATTGTTTTAGGTTGCAGGTGATTACTATCTTATGTGATAGCTTTTTCCTTAACTCTACTCTTTTTCTGATTTTTTTCTCTCCTTCCCACCCCAGCCACCCCTTTTCCCTTAACTCTACTGTTTATCTGATTTTTTTCTCTCCTTCCCATCCCAGCCACCCCCAACTTCCACCAACACCCTCACAAACACCTTGAGCTTTAAAAGACCCTAGAACAGATGGGTGCCAATACTTTTCTCCAGCAGATTACTTTATGGTAGGGAATTTTCCACTGCAATGATAGATGAGATTTTTTTTCTGGTTTTCTTTATCTTTCAGATACTTCTGGATAAAAGTAGGTTGAATTATCCATCCTGATTTGCCAGAATGGGAGGCAGTACAGAAAACCATTGTCCTATACCAGTTGCCTAGAGGTGATGCTAAAATTCCAAATGAATTAAAATAGCTGGAATTTAAGCAGTGTGGGAAGCAGTGTGGATTTAAGCAGTGGGAAGCGTAGGTGACTTGGGTTCTAAGTCCAGCTTTGCCACTTGCCTGTTTGTGGCACATCATTTAACTTCTTTGTACCTCAGCTTCCTCATCTGTTAAATGGGTATTAAATGCCTGTCTTCTCTCTTCTTTAGATTGAGTTCAATGGGGTTCAAGGACTGTGTCTGATGTGATTCTATTGTATCTACCCCAGTGCTTGGCACAGTATAAGCACTTAACAAAGACTATTATTTTTATTAAAGTCCACTTGAATGATGAACATATTCATCAAAGACAGGCCTATTTGGATTTTAGTATTTTGCCCAAATTTACAGCTGAATTGGGGAAGAAGGACAGTTTCAAAAAAGGAATGTTCTAAATATTCAAAATAAGATATGACATTTGAACATGCCTAGTACAAACATGTTTCAGATGCTGGTTATATACAGTACAAATACTGGGCTTGGAAATGGATTCCTTGAGAAGGACTTCAGCTGTTTGTTTCAGCTGTGGTATGCACAACTAAACTGAGGCAAGACCAGATTTGGCTAGCCTAAACAGTAGCTGTCTATGAATACATAGCTGCATTAATCAGTCAAACAATGGTATTTATTGAGCACTTACTGTGTTCACAGCACTGTACTAAGAGCTTGGGAGAGTATTGTGGACATGTTCTTTGCCTACAAGTAGCTTACACTCTTAAAGGGGAGACTGACATTAAAGTAATTATGGATCTGTAGTGTTGTGAGGTTGAGGGTAAAGTGACTATCAAGTGCTCAAAGGGTACAGGTCCAAGTGTATAGATGACACACAAGGGAGAGGGAGTAGGGGAAATGAGGGTTTAGTTGAGGAAGAGCTCTTGGAAGAGATGTGATTTTAATAAGGCTTTGAAGATGGGGAAAGTGGTGGCCTGTCACAGACAAAAGAGGGAGGAGGAGAAAGGAGAACCCTGGCCAGAAAGAGGGCCTGGTCAAGGGGTTGGCAGAGAGTTAGAAAAGATCAAAGTATGGTGAATAGGCTGCTGTTAGAAGAGTGAGGTGTGCGGGCAAATGCAGTCAAGTCAATGCATGCATGGTAAATAGAGACAGGAAAGCATTAATAATGGAAATGCTGTATAATTAAAAAATACTCATTTTATCAATTAATACTCTCTTCCACAAAGGCTTTTTCACCAGAACCACTAAAATATAGCAGAACTGACAGATTTGAGTTTCACTTTTCCCTGCCCCTGCCAAAGTGGTTAAAAGCAAGCGATGGAGAGGAAGAGGACTAGCAGGTTGGAGTCTGGAAACTCAATGGACTGAAGGATAAGTGTTTTCTTAGCTTGCTTTCAAAGATGATTGCATAATGATAGCTGTAATTAATTAATCAACTTCCTCTATAGGTGTCCAGAAAGAAGCCTTTTTGAAATATCACATATCTCAAATGTTTATTTGAACAGATTTTTCTATCTCCTGAACTGGAGATCTCGTCCACTCATTCATGAGGAGGTCCTAAATTTGAAATCAATTAAAAATACTCAAGAAATGTCTTCCTGTTCAACTCAAATAAGAGGAAGCCTAGTAATGTCCCATTTCGAATCAAAATAACCCCACATCTGATGAAATCATGCAAAAGATTACTGAAGACGACAAAGAAAAGTTACCTCCTGTTTTTAATGTACAGCGATTGTCCTTCGAGGGTTCCCTTTGAAAATTCTTGTTGGCTAATCACATCATGAGAAACAGAAAGCTCCAACTTTCCACACAAGTCTTTCTGTTGTGGCAGTCCTTCTTCGCAGCTGTGGTTTTCAAGTTTTGGAAGAACCTTCACAACACTTCCCTCAGATTGCAGCACCTCTCTGACTGCTAATGAGAAAGGGTATTCTCCTTTGAAGAAGGTGCCAGCCAAGCATGGACCGGTTATGATAAATAATGTTCGAAGCTTGCACAGCCTAAGGGCTTGTGCTAGAGAAGCTGCCATTGGCTGTAGCTTGTTCTCAGTACCACAATTACCCAACTGAGCATCTCAGCAAAGGCAGTGTTACTTCCTTAGGTGGCAAAGGAAAAATCCCCTCTCTCCTGGGGAATACTGGCTTCTTTTCTGGGGTTCAATTTTTTCCCTACCTGCCTGCATTACTTCTGGCAAAACAAAAACAGAATAAGCACCCTGATCTCTTCAGGGAAATGCCGAATATAATCATTAGACATATGTCTTCCCTTTCTGTTTCCCCAGTTTGTCGGTACTCAACTGAAGTAACTGAATTTCCTTAATGTATAGAAAGCTGCCTATTTCTAGCTGAGTGGGCCATGGGAAAAGAGACAGAAAGGCAGAACCCCAGTGGAGATCTCCAGACAATTTAAAACAAATCTTCTACAATAAAATACAATGCCTCCTCCTCTCCCTCCTGCTCACCTCTTTCCTCTGAATGCACAATCTAGGTGATAAAGTGAAGATACAGGAGGGAAACCTAGATGGGGAATTTACTGGCCAAAGGTGTTATGGCAAACTAATGTCACTGAATTTCTTGACCTACACATTCATTGTAGACACGAAAGCAAACCAAAAAGGAAATACTCTTGGCTATGCACCAAAATCTAGGCTGCAGTGAGGAACTAATTAGGTCAGCACCTGGTTTGAATGACAGATCTCCCTGCTGTTAATATAGTGTCTTGCCATAAGAGAGGAAAATGGAAAATAAATCATTAGTCCAGACACTCACCCAACTGTCTATCCTTTCCCCCGCCCACCCTTCCTGTTCTCCCACTACGAATGTCTGAAAAATACCATCTGCTGCTTCAACTGGGAGCCAGTTGCTTCTTGTCTGACTCTCTTTCTCAGCTGGATGACTCTGACAAGTCGGAAAAAGAATAAACCATAGAGTGATAGCGAGAAGTCATGCTGAGAGCTCTCTGACCAGCTCATCTCGATGGTTGCTATCGCTGAAGTGCACCTGTTCCCAAGAATTCCTTCCTCAGGCTCTGGGCTGCAGGGACAGATTAATTTTTGAAAGCAAAATGCATCTCGCTTTTTGTGTTGTCCCCCCGCACCTTTAAATAACACCACACACCATAATCTCCCTAAAATTGAAACATTATAGGGGCCCATTTTCCAAGATCAGGAAAGGAAATTTGCTCGTTCTTAGGTAATCACTAATGTAGAGGTAGAAGAGTTACATATGGCAGGTCTACAAATCGGTAAAAATGAATAATAGAGCCTAAAAGTCTCATCCTCAGAATGCATGCATAGATATTAATTCACTCACAGAAACTAGTGGGGTCCAAGGAGAGGGAAGATAATTACAAGTTCTCTCCTCTTAGCTGAGTTGTGGAGAGAGAGAAAATTGCTGCTGCAATTGTGGTACATCTTGTGATTCTCTAGTCATATTTATTCCTAGTCATATTTCCTTCTCTTCAGGATTTTTGCAGCTCTCTGACCAAATACCTATTCCTGGCCTCAGTGCAAACTTTTTTCCTATTTATTTTACTCTGCAATTCTGCTCTTTGGGTTAACTGTGTGCGAGAGACATCTCATTTTCATGACATCCCCAAGGGAACAGTATTCAACAACATTACTCCTTTTAGAAAGCTTGGTTAAAATTCCACTTGGCTCTAAGTCAGTTATCTGAGACTGAGGAAGGAAAACCTCTTTTTCAAGCTTTAAAATTTTTTTTCAGATGCATTCAGTGTGCTGGAATAATTGAAAAAATGAAGGTTTTGTTTGAATACTTCAAATTTGGCGTGTTCCTTGTGTCGTTCTCTGTGAGGAATGTGTTGAGTTTTAAAATGAGTATTTGAAAAACAAAGATGCGATGACCAATTGCCAATTGGAATGTCAAATTTTCCTTGTCAATTAAGGTAGATCACAACAGTATGCAGGCTGGCAGGCCGCTTCATATGCTAACACTTTGGGATGTCCCTCTGTTTATTAGTTCTGTGATAGATCACCATTATTAAGTTTAAACTTTCATTTTAGTTGCTATTAGTGATATGCTTCTCCTTTTCTCAGCAGGGAAGTTTCGATTTCCAAAAAGTTTAGAAGGGTCAAAGTATTTTCAGGAGGTCCCACTCCCAAATTAAATTATTTTTCTTCCTTCTCTGTCACTTTTTGACAAAACAAGATGAACTTTTGGTGCATCAGTGCATTTAGGTGGACACTGAAAACCATCCCGTTTTGAAGCCTCATTGACTGAAAACTAGGCCTATGATATAAGCTGCATAGGCTTAGTTTTGAAGCAACAATGGAATGAGTTCAAAACACAGATTTACTGGAAAGAGAAGTTACTTATACAACTAAAGCCCTCACCTTAATCTAATCCATCTATTTCTCTTTGAACAGATCTCTAAATAATATTTATATTAAGTCCTTGAAAATGTCTAACCTCCAATTTTCCCTGAAACACAGACACCAAATTCCTGGAGTAAATGGCAAACAGTTTTTGTCTCCGGAGGTAAAGTAAAAAATGAAACTGACTGATACTAGTGATTTTCATATGTGTAGAAACTGTGTCAACAGGATCCATTGAAAGTTCCAAATGGATGGAAAACTGAACCTTTCTCTCCTCCATGCTGTTCATAACAAAATACTTTCAGCTACAAAGGCCATTATCCCTTAAGGCATATGGTAAAGAAAAGGTAACAGCCTTTCAAAAGATTAATTGGAGCCTGGGGATCAGCATGATGTAAGGCATACGTTATTTTGGACAGCTGTATTCTTTTTGCTGGAGTTCACAGGCATTCAGCTATTTACTGTTGGAATAAAATGTGTGCCCCAAACTATGTTTGTTTAAAATTCTGGACGGATTGAGAAACTGTATAGTACTGGAGAGAATTTGTCCTCCACTTGAGTTTCAAAGTCAAAAATGATTGCTGTGGAATGGTTGTTGAGTAGTGTTGAAAATGAGTGAAGGTGACATGTTTCAGTTTCTACTGCTCACTGTTGGAACCACTGGCTTTTTCAAAATCAAGCTTTGTCCAAATAATAGAACAAGTTCAAAAGTTCCCCAAAATGCTTACTCTAGAGGGAAATTCCCAGAGATAGGGGTAGTCTTGAGGGTTTACAGAGAATTTTCCTTCTGGGACATCAATCCTGCATCTTGGTCAAAGATACCTTTAAACTATATGCTTTCTGAAACATTTTCATCACTAACTCAGTAATAATAGTGGTCTATGTTAAGCGCTTATTATGTGCAAGCACTGGGGTTAGACATAAGATATTTAGGTTTTTTGTGGTATTTGTTAAGTGCATACTTTGTGTCAAACACTGTTCTAAGTGCTGGTGCAGGTACAAGTTAACTAGGTCGGATACAGTCCCTGTCCTGTATGGTGTCCACAGTAAACAAGAACAAGTATTTGTTTAATCCCCATTTTGCAGTTGGGGAAACTGAGGCAAGGAGAAGTTAAATGATTTGCCCAAAGTCACACAGTAAGCAATTGGCAGAGCTGGGATAAGGACCCAGATCCTTTGATTCCCAGTCCCACTCTCTTTACAATATGCCACACTGCTCCTCACAGCATGGACACGGTCCCTGTATCACATGGGGCTCAAAGGACATCCAGAAAGATTGAGGGACTTGTCCCTGGCTGAACAAGGTGGATTGTGGATTTGTGATTTAGGAAATATTTCTTTGAATGTCTGTCTCTCCCTGTAGAGAAGCAGCATGGCACAGTGGATAGACTGTGGGCTGGGCAGTCGGGAGGTCATGGGTTCTAATCCCAGCTCCACCACTTGTCTGCTGTGTGACCTTGGGCAAGTCACTTCACTTCTCTGACCTCACTTACCTCATCTGTAAAATGGGGATTAAGACTGTGAGCCCCATGTGGGACACGGACTGTGATTACTTTGTAACTACCCCAGCACTTAGAACAGTGCCCAGCACATAAGGTAAGTCCACAACAAATACCATCATTATTATTATTATTGTAGACTATAAACTCCTTTTTCTATGTGATTTGTTAATTGCTTACTATGTGCCTGGCACTCTTCTAAGAGCTTGGGTCTTGTCTTTCATTCAATCGTATTTATTGAGCACTTACTGTGTGCAGAGCACTGTACTAAGCGCTTGTCTTGTCTTATGCTGTTGGGTCATCTCCGACCCTTAGCGACTCCATGGACACATCTCTCCCAGAACATCCCGCTTCCATCTGCAGTCGTATTGGTAGTGTATCCACAGAGTTTTCTTGAAAAAAAAAATGGAAGTGGTTTACCATTGCCTTCTTCTGCACAGGAAAAACTTGAGTCTCTCCCCTTGACTTTTCCCCGTGCCACTGCTGCCCATCACAGGTGAGTTTTGACTAGTAGCAGACCTTCCACTCGCTAACCACTGCCGAAGCTAAAAATGGAATGGGTAGGCCTCTGCTGGATGCTCCCTCCCATAGCCGAGACTGGTAGACTACTGGAAGCTCTCCAAGTGTGATCTTGAGTGGGGAAGAGCTGGGGTAGAATCAAGTTAATCAGATTAGACACAGTTTCTGTCCTACGTGGGACTCAAAGTCTAAGTAAGAGGTAGAACAGGCAATGAATCCCCATTTTTTAGGTGAGGGAACTGAGGCACAGAGAAATTAAATGAATTCTCTGTGGACAGGGATCCCTGTGGGCAGGGATCATATCTACCCAGTGCTTAGAACAGTGCTTGGCACATAGTAAGTGCTCAACAAAGGCTTCCTCCAGGAGGCCGTCCCAGACTGAGCCCCCTTTTTCCTCTCCTCCTCCCCATCCCCACCTCTGCTCTACCTCCTTCCCCTCCCCACAACACTTGTATATATTTATACAGATTTATTACTCTATTTATTTTATTTGTATATATTTACTATTCTATTTAGTTTGTTAATGATGTGCATATAGCTATAATTCTATTTCTTCTGACGATTTTGATACCTGTCTACCTGTTTTGTTTTGTTGTCTGTCTCCCCCTTTTAGACTGTGAGCCTGTTGTTAGGTAGGGAACGTCTCTGTGTTGCCGACTTGTACTTCCCAAGCGCTTAGTACAGTGCTCTGCACACAGTAAGCGCTCAATAAATACGATTGAATGAATGCCATCATTGTTATTACCAACTCTCTTATATTGTACTTTCATAAGCACTTCGCATAGTGCTCTGCGCATAGTAAGCCCTCAATAAATACCACTGATTGACTGATTATGCATTTTCTGATACATCGTAATAGATAGGAGAGACTTGCTGTGGGTCCAGTGGAATTAACAGTGCTCTAGGAAATGGGAGATCTGAGTTCTAGTTCTGGGTCTACCTGCAATTAGCTAAAGAGGGCAAAGATAGTGCATGCATTTGGCAATATGCTGTCCCCCTGCCTGTTTTATTCTCTCAGTGCACGCTGTTCCCCAGTGGGACCATGAGAGTGAGAGTGATGCTGTGCAAAACGCTAGCACCAAAATCAATTCTTCTGCATAGACTCTTGATCCTGACGTTTCAGGACTAAGGCTCACCCATCCTTCCTGAGTGGAGACTATATCCAATACTTAGGTTCTAATTCAATGCTTCAATACATAATTTTGAAGTTAGTTTTAATCAGTGAAGGAGGGAAGGCTGATAGGGTTTGGTTCTTCTAAACCCTCTTAGTAATGGTAATGGTAATAATAATTGTGGTATTTGTTAAGCACCTAGTATGTGCCACTTAAGTGCTGGGGTAGATACAAGCAAATCAGGTTGGACAGAGTCCCTGTCCCACATGGGGCTCACAGTCTTAATCCCCATTTTACAGAAGAGGTAACTGAGGCACAGAGAAGTGAAGTGACTTTCCCAAAATCACACAGCATACATGTGGCAGAGCCAAGATTAGAATCCATGTCCTCTGACCCCCTTGCCTGTGCTCTTTCCACTTCCTTTTCAAAATGCATAATTCTCCTGTCCTATGTTCTTTTTTCCTCCCAGTTTTTAAGGCCCAAACACAGTTAGTTCTTCTTTGGTTTAATATTTTTTTCCAAGGAGAAGCAGTGTGGCTTAGTGGAAAGAGCCCAGGCTTTGGAGTCAGAGATCACGGGTTCAAATCCCGGCTCCCCCAACTGTCAGCTGTGTGACTTTGGGCAAGGCACTTAACATCTCTGGGCCTCAGTTACCTCATCTGGAAAATGGGGATGAAGACTGTGAGCCCCGCGTGGGACAACCTGCTCACCTTGTAACCTCCCCAGCACTTAGAACAGTGCTTTGCACAGAGTAAGTGCTTAATAAATGCCATTATTATTATTATTAAGGAGTTCAAACTACAGAAATCCTGTTTGAATCAGGGGTGTCGGTAAGAATGAATTTCTAACTAGAACAACATTGCCAACAGCAGCAGCAGTAGCAGCACGAGGGCTTCGCTAGTGAGAGCAGGATGGGTAAATAGAGCAGAGAGGGTGGGTAAATACAGAGAAGCAGCATTGCTCAGTGGAAAGAGCATGGGATTGGGAGTCAGAGGTCATGGGTTCTAATCCCGGCTCCGCCACTTGTCAACTGGCTAACTTCAGGCAAGTCATTTAACTTCTCGGTGCCTCAGTTACCTCATCTGTAAAATGGGGATTAAAAGTGTGAGCCCCACATGGGACAATCTGATTACCTTGTACCTCCCCCCACCCCCAGAGCTTAGAGAGTACTTGGCACATAGTGAGTGCTTAACAAGTGCCATCATTATTACTCAAGTGCTTAGTACAGTGCTCTGCACACGGTAAGCGCTTCATAAATATGATTGATTGAATGAATGAATCAATCAATCATATTTATTGAGTGCTTACTGTGTGCAGAGCACTGTACTAAGCGCTTGGGAAGTACAAGTTGGCAACATATAGACACAGTCCCTACCCAACAGTGGGCTCACAGTCTAAAAGGGGCTCACAGAATGAATAAATACAGGTCAACCCACTTTCGGAGCAAGGTCTGGATTACCTCCAGAGGTTCTCTTGCTGGGCTAGGGGACGTAACCTGACAATGGAGGGTAAGGATTGGAGCTGCCACCTTGGCTCCACTGCCAAATCTCACCCCTCCTGGCTCCAAGGAAATGTTGGGCACAAAGCCCAAATCCTTGGGGTGGAGTCAAAGAGGGGGAGCTGGACTTGCAGCTGCTGGAGACCAGAGGCAATAGGGGCTGGGGACGGGGTGGAACTGGCCCTCGTGGACTTTTTCTGGCTTGCTCCAGTTTGCCTCCAGTACAGGTTGGAATCAAAGATGTTCTGATTTGAACTGGGAAAACGAAATGGATAAGTTGACCCACCTGGCCCTGAAATCATAAAACATATGCCTCCATTGGTCAAAGCAGATCACAACTAGTTAAACTAGTGAATTTACAATCTAGAAAATCACCAAATTCAGATCAAGAATTTCCAGAAGTTTGCCAAGAAATATTTCAAATTGATAGCCCACTATTGGGTAGGGACCATCTCTATATGTTTCCAACTTGTACTTCCCAAGGGCTTAGTACAGTGCTCTGCACACAGTAAGCGCCCAATAAATACAATTGAATGAATGAATATATCACTGTAGGCAGGGAATATGTCTGTTAAACTATTACATTGTACTCTCCCAAGTGCTTAGTACAGTGCTCTGCACACAGTAAGTGCTGATTAAATATAATTGATTGATTTATTGATATAATAATAATAATAATAATAATGGTATTTGTTAAGCACTTAGTATGTTCAAAGCACTGTTCTGAGCACTGGAGGGATACGAGGTGATCAGGTTGTCCCACGTGGGACTCACAGTCTTAATCCCCATTTTACAGATAAGGAAACTGAGGCACAGAGAAGTTAAGTGGCTTGCCCAAGGTCACTCAGCTGACAGGTGGTGGTGTCAGGATTCGAACCCATGACCTCTGACTCCCAAGCCCACACTCTTTCCACTGAGCCATGCTACTTTGTATACTTTAATTTAAAGGGAACGTATAGCTTTTAATTTTGAAATGCTTTTATCTTGAGACGGTCTAGCAATACCATCTAAAGAAAAGTACTCTCAAAATAGGTGACTTGAAAGGATTCTGTCCAATGGCTTTTTAGAACAACTTTGATAAATATACCTTTGAAATTAAAAACATGTCTGAGTAAAATGAAAATCTGGAACAAATTTATTTTATAATACATTAATTTAGCTTGGTTACCTTGACCATATTAGTTACAGGCAGGGCCTCTGGAAGAAAGTTCAGGAGCTCTTTCTTCTGGACCCCTGTTTCCGCAGGATCCAAGCTTGAGGTGCTTTAGCAGTCCTCAAGTGCTCAGATCATTTTCTTCAAATGTCACATGGCACACATCTTTCACCTCTTTCAAACTCTGCCCTGAAAAACTCTGCCCTGACTTTCGGCAACCCTCTGAATCAAGTAAGAATGCCTTAAAGTTGGCTTCAAGCAACCGTGAAACAACCAAGAAGCAGTGTCCCCTAATGGATAGAGCACAGGCCTGGAGGTCAGAAGGACCCTGATGCTAATCTCAGCTCCACCACTTGTCTGTTGTATGAACTTGGGCAAGTCATTTAATATCTCTGTACCTCAGTTGCATCATTTGTAAAATGGGGATTACAACTTTGGGTCCCATGTGGGATGTGGACTGTGTCCATACTGATTAGCATGTATCTTTGCCAGAGCTTAGTACAGTGCCTGGCACGTAATAAACATCATCATTATCATCATCAATCGTATTTATTGAGCGCTTACTATGTGCAGAGCACTGTACTAAGTGCTTGGGAAGTACAAATTGGCAACATATAGAGACAGTCCTTACCCAACATTGGGCTCACAGTCTAAAAGGGGGAGACAGAGAACAAAACCAAACATACTAACAAAATAAAATAAATAGAATAGATATGTACAAGTAAAATAAATAAATAAATAAATAGAGTAATAAATATGTACAAACATATATACATATATAAAGGTGCTGTGGGGAAGGGAAGGAGGTAAGATGGGAGATGTAGAGGGGGACTTAACAAGTACCTTATAAAAGGCTCTCCACCAACTCATTCTATGATTAGGAGTAGAAAAAGGACAGAGAGGGTACAGGGAGAGTTAAATGCAGAGTACGAGACAGGCAGAAACAAAGGCAGAGTCTGTGAAGCAATGGGAAAATCAGAAAAGGAGTTAGTACAAGTAATAGTAATAGTAGTAGAAATAGTAGTAATAATAGTAATAATGATGGTATTGTTAAGCACTTACTATGTGCCAAGCATTGTTCTTTACTAATAGTAGTAGTAGTAATATTTATTAAGCTCTTACTGTGTTCAAAGCTAATACAGTGAATACCCTAGTAAAGACAGATAAAACAATAAGAACACAAAAACAATGGAAAAGACAAGGACAGGGATAAATTCAATAATGAAATTTTAAGGACAATAAAGTGCTGTGGCTAGAAGGCCTGAGTTTGGGGTTCCTCTCCTCCACAGCCACAACAATACAGGGTGTGTGTCTGCTAATTCTGTTGTATTGTTCTCTCCCAAGCGCTTAGTACAATCCTTGTCAAATAGTAAGTGCTCAATAAATACCATTGATTGATTGATTCTAAGTGAACTTTCTCATAGGGAAAAAGAATGACAAGAGAAAGGAAAAACAGAAAGGATCATAGAGTGACGGGCAACAAGGAAAATTAAAGAGACACCAGTTGGGATGGATTGAATAGAGGGGTAAAAGAATAGTGACAGGAAGCACAAGCTTATTCAGAGAGAAAGCTTATGGATCAACAAAACATTGAGAACACTGTGAAAGATGGAGTAAAATAGCAGGACAACAAGCAAAATTACCGAGAGAATTCCAAGAGGGAGGGAAGAAAGTTTATGAGAGGCAGAGAGAAGATAACATAAAAGAGTATAAGGAGACTAGAAATGAAAAGCATAACATATATCAAATGCAGTTGGTATTCTGGGTATTTCCATTAGCAACAACGAAAGCAATATGCTAAATTGTAAAGTCCTTTACACTGCGAGCTTCTTGTGGGCCGGGATCATGTTCTACCAAACTATTGCATTGCACTCTCCCAAGTACTTTGTACAGTGCTCTGCACACAATAAGCTTTCAATAAATCTGATTGATTGAATGGTTGATAGAGAGCACAGGCTTGGGAGTCAGAATGACCTGGGTTCTAATCTTGCTCTGCCCCATGTCTGCTGTGAGATGAAGAGTGGGAGCCCCATGTGGAACAGGGATTCTGTCCAGCCTGATTGCCTTGTATCTACCCCAGAATTTAGAACAGTCCCTGGCACATAACACTTAACAAGTACATGATTAATTATTATTATAAGACCAAGCCATCGTAATGGCTACTGGGTTATTTTAGGGTAAACCACTGGGCTCTAAAACCAAGAGCACCAGAGAACAGGATGTGGGAAGAACATATTAACTGCTTTCTCTGAAATACCACCTACTTTCTGTGGAAATTCAAACTGGAAGAAAGGTACTGGTTATTTATGTTTGACTTAGGATCCAGGCATTTTCCAAATTTCTAGCTGTGAAGTGGTTTAACAGGACTGCTTCCCCAGCCTGAATTATCTTTCAAATCCTGTTCACCATGCTACCTGCTCTACGGGCTTCAAATGCTTCTTCGAATGTTCTTCTTCACTGTGATCTTTAATCTTTTCTATTTGGGCGGTGCTTTGATCTTGTAGTCGAAAGACCATGGGATTGGGTGTCAGAAGACTTGGCTTTTAACCCCAAGTGACCACTGACCTGTTGTTTGACCATGGATAAGTCACCTAGCCTCTCTAGGCCTAAGCTGTCTCATCTGTAAAATGGGGATAAAATAGAATGTGAGACAGAGAAGCAGAGTGGTTTAGTGGTCTAATTCCGGCTCTGCTACTTGTCTGCTGTGTGACCTTGGGCAAGTCACGTCACTTCTCTGTGCCTCAGTTCCCTCATCTGTAAAATGGGGATAAAGACTGTGAGCCCCATGAAGGACAGGGACTGTGTCCAAGCTTATCATTTTGTGTCTTCCCCAGCACTTAGTACAGTGCCTGACACAGAAAGTACTTAAACAAATACCATGAAAAATAGAGTCCTGTGTGGGATAGGGACTGTAATCAATCAATCAATCGTATTTATTGAGCACTTACTATGTGCAAAGCACTGTACTAAGCGCTTTGGAAGTACAAGTTGGCAACATATAGAGACAGTCCCTACCCAACAGTGGGCTCACAGTCTAGAAGGGGGAGACAGAGAACAAAACCAAACATATTAACAAAGAAAAATAAATAGAATAGATATGTACAAGTAAAATAAATAAATAAATAGAGTAATAAATATGTACAAACATATATACATATATACAGGTGCTGTGGGGAAGGGAAGGAGGTAAGACAGGGGGATGGGGGGACGAGGGGGAGAGGAAGGAGGGGGCTCAGTCTGGGAAGGCCTCCTGGAGGAGGTGAGCTCTCAGTAGTAATCATACACCCTTGTTTTTATCCCCATTTTAGCATATAATAAAGTGTTTCTTTCTTTTTTCTTTTTCTTTTATGGTATTTGTTAAGCGCTTATTAAGTGTCGGGCACTATACTAAGTGCTGGAGTAGACACAAGATGATCAGGTTGGACACAGTCCTTCCTCACCTGGGGCTCAGTCTTAATCCCCATTTTACATGAAGTAACTGAGACCTAGAGAAGTTAAATGACTTGCCCAAGGTCGTAAGACAGACAAGTGGCAGAGCTTTGATTCCCAGGCCAAATACCATAATTATGGCCACTTTAACTCAGTGTGGCTTAGTGGAAATAATGCAAGACTGGGAGGTAGGAGCTCTGGGTTTTAATCTCAGCTCTGCCGCTGACCTGCTATGTGACTTTGGGCCTCAGTTTCCTCATACATAAAATGGGGAGAAGATACCTCTTCCCAACCTATTTGATTTTGAACCTTTGTGGGATAGGGGCAATGTTTGATTATCTAATATCTACCCCAGCACTTAGTCCTATGCTATGGCATGTCAGAAGCCCCTAATAAATATGTTAATAGCAGCTATCATTATTATTATGTCTTAGAGGCTGCTGAATAGAGAATCCTGCAAATAGTCTTCCAATCACTCAGAGCATGCCAAAAATTATGCAGGCTGGGCAGGAAATAAGGAGTTGATTTATTTTAAAACTCATGTACACTCAGTTCTGCCATAAGGTGTGTTTTCAATTAGCATTTTGGCTAGAGTGCTGTTAGGGAATTAGGGAACTTTCCTTGGGAGGCGTCTGGATACAGTGCGATGTGGTGTTGGAAGAAACAGCATGTGTGTTTGTGGACATGCTCATGGAAATGGAAAGATTTGGTGCCGCAGTACCAGTTTTCCCTAATGTGTTTTAGGAGAATTAGGTGTATCCTCTCAGGAGAGACCGGGGTGGTGAATACAACCACAGTTTTGCCCAATGTTATTTGAATATCCACAGTTATTCTTTAAGCAATTATGCTACTCTTTTTTGATAATAATGTGTCAGGAACTGTACTAAGAACTAGGGTAGGGTTGGACACGGTCCCTATCCCACTTGGGGCTCACAGTCTTAATCCCCATTTTACAGATGAGGTAACTGAGGCACTGAGAAGTTAAGTGACTTGCCCAGGGTCACACAGCAGATAAGTAGTGGAGCCAGGATTAGAGTCCTCTGACTCTCAGGCCTGTGCTCTTTCTACTATGCCATGCTGATTCTAGCCATGTTGCCTAGGCTCTCACAGATTACTCTGGCACTCCCTTCGCATCATGAATTCCCCACTAAGACCCACTCACAATACCCTGCAATTTTGTTTAGAAATAGCTGAATTATTGCCTGTTTCTAGTGATTCCCACCCTCTATGGCTGCAACTTGACATTAGAAACTTGACATTGTGGACAGAGCTGGAGACTTGGCACTGAAGATTCTCATTTGCAAACCCAGTATAATTTCCCCACACATCAAAAGGCTACTCTCACACTAAGGACTAAGCCCTTGACAAATGTGACATTGAAAAGTCAGTGTATCAGAAGAAGGCACAAAGGTGCAAGGGACTTTTACTTTTTATTCAGCAGAATGTATTTGTTAACAGTTTGAAAAGAAAGATTCCTTCTCTGATAAGCCTCAACCAGTACCTTTGCCTGGGTTCCTAGATGTAAACATTTGTTATGGCAGAGGAAGGACTGAGTCCTTTTGAAACAGGGATTTTTGTTTCTAAATCTCTCTGGACTCGGACATCTGAACCAAAGCAATAAAATTATCTTCCTCATTCTCTCAGATCTGATGAAACTACAAAGATTTCCCACTCCATTGTTCTGATGTTTCAATGTTTAGGGTAAAGACAGAAACATGTTGCTGCGTACATGTTTTTTTTTTTTTAATAGCCTCTTCATCTTGCAAAACACTAGGGATTTTATTTTTCATCATGTTCCTTCCTAAAACATTACCAACCTAGCCAGCCAACTAAAACCTGTTAGGAACAATATTTCCCCCAGGAACAAAGCTGCAGACACTGTGGCTGAATCAGTAAGATGTGGGCCTCACTTCCAGATGCTGGACAAAGATGACTAGTTCAACCTTAGATAATGATGGATCTGTAGAATGATTAGAAAACATTCTACAAGGGGAATCAGCATAGACATATTCTTTGTCCTGCTTCTTCAATATTCATTCCTTCATGGGATTTAGCAAACCTATTGGACAGTTGATTCAAAGTCTAAAGTTTGTCTAGAGGCCTGAACTGACATTGATTTTAGCCAAAGTCACGTCAGAATGGCCTTCAGTCCTAAAGGCACAGTATTTACCATAGGACAATATTACAATTTTAGCTAGGTATAGGAGATCTTCAAATAGGTTGTTGTTGAACTCTTTCTTTCAAAACTTAGGAACTCGACCAGATCCCTCCTATCTCCAAATACTGAGCAAATGTACAAACGTATTATATTCACAGCAGACTGAATTTCCAGTAGTGGATTTAATATTTTTACTGGCCCCTGTAGATTTTCTTCCATTCTTAAGCATCACATGTTTTACTGTTCTGCAACTAATATGCTATGTGTCTCCATTTTAATGCTAGACTGTAAGCTCGTTGTGGACAGGGAATGTGCCTGTTTATTGTTGTATTGTCCTCTCCCAAGTGCTTAATACAGTACTCTGCACACTGTAACCCCTCAATAAATACAACTGAATGAATGTATTCTTTTTGAAATGGCATTTAAAAAAGCAGAAACTACAATAAATGTGGGGCTGTTTATCTAGTGCCCTGACATTCCCATTTCTAGGGTTTTAGTGTCAAGTTAAATTTTACAAAGTGTAGTGGATCCTTGTAAAAATACAACTCCTTAATTAACAAAAAAAGAATAATTGATGAGAGATTCTCAGAGACATAGTGGAGTCATGGGGTAAAGGTTTGGGGTTGAGGTTCATGAAACAATCTCTAGTCCAATTTCTGCCAGTGATCTGTTATGTGACCTGGGGTAAGTCACTTAACTACTCTTTTTCATTTTTATGGTATTGGTTGAGTGCTTACTCTGTGCCAGGCACTGTACTAAGTGCTGGGGTATAGACAAATTAATCAGGTTGTACATAGTCCCTGTGCCACATAGGGATCACGATTTTAGTCCCTGTGCCACATAGGGATCACGATTTTAATCCTCACTTTACAGATAAGGGAGACTGAGGCACAGGGAATTTAAGTGACTTGCCCAAGGTCACACAGCAGACAAGTGGCAAAGCCAGGAATTGAATGCATGTCTTTCTGATTTCCAGGCCTGTGTTCTTTCCACTAGGCCATGCTGCTTCTCTCTGTGCCTCAGTTTCTTTATTGATAAAATGGGAATATTACTTGCCTTTCATGCCTCCCAGGACTGTTTCAAGGCTAAAAGGAGATAAATGATGTGAAAGAGCTTTAGAAAAATAAAAGTGCTATAGAAGCACAGGGGATTACTTGAAAATACAGAGCTGGCTTTTTGTTTTCAGTGCTCTGTAATGCTTATAAAAACCTACAGCAGATCTTCAGAGCTAGTAGGGACAGTAGAAATTGGTTGATGACTCTGATTTAACCTGTCCCTCTGTGATAATATCTTAGAAAAAACACAGACCAGACCTGCCACACTCAGTTGTCTAGAGAAGCAGTATGGCTTAATGGATAGAGACTTCTCTCCTACTACAACCCACCCAGCACACTTCACTCCTCTAATGCTAACCTTCTCATTGTACCTTGATTTTGCTTATCTCTCTGCCGACCCCTTGCCCTTGTCCTGTCCTCTGGCCTGGAATTCCATTCCTTCCTCAAGTCCAACAGACAATTACTCTTCCCTCCTTCAGAGCTTCATTGAAGGTACATCTCCAAGACGGCTTTCCTAACTAAACCCCCACCCCACCCAACCCTTCCTCTTTTCCCACTCCCTTCTGTGTCACCCTGGCCTGTTCCCTTTATTCTTCCCCCCTCCCAGCCCCACAGCACTTTTGTGCATATCTGTAATTTATTTATATTAATGTCTGTCTCCCCCACTCCCAGACTGTAAGCGTGTTGGACAGGGAATGTGTCTGTTTATTGTTGCACTGTACTCTTCCAAGCACTTAATACAGTACTCTGCACCTGGTAATAATAATAATAATAATGATGGGCATTTGTTAAGCGCTTACTATGTGCAAAGCACTCTTCTAAGCACTGGGAAGGATACAAGGTGATCAGGTTGTCCCACGTGGGGCTCACAGTCTTAATCCCCATTTTACAGAGGAGGTAACCGAGGCACAGAGAAGTGAAGTGATTTGCCCAAAGGCACACAGCTGACAAGCGGTGGAGCCGGAATTAGAACCCATGACCTCTGACTCCCAAGCCCGGGCTCTTTCCACTGAGCCACACTGCTTCCCTAAGTGCTTAATAAATATGATTGAATAAATATGATTGAATGAATACAGCATGGGGCTGGAAATCTGAAGGACCTGATTTCTAATCCCAGTTCTGCCACTTGTGTGTGATGCTGTGTGACTTTGGGCACTCTTTGCCCCCTTCAAAGCCCTACTGAAGGTGCACCTCCTCCAAGAGGCCTTCCTAGACTAAGCCCCCTTTTCCTCAGTTCCCCCTCCCTTCCGCATCACCTCGACTCAATCCCTTAATGCTCTTCCCCCATCTCCCTATCCTGCAGCATTTATGTATATATGGGGTATATACTGTATATATAATCTATAGTTCTATTTATTTATATTGATGCCTGTTTATTTGTTTTCATGTCTGTCTTCTCCCAGCCACCGCCCACCCCCCCAAACTGTAAACCCACTTTGGGCAAGGATTGTCTCTCCTTATTGCTGTATTGTACTTTCCAAGCACTTAGTACAGTGCTGTGCACACAGTAAGCCCTCAATAAATACGATTGAATGAATGAATGAAGTCACTTCACTTCTCCGTGCCTCCTTTACCTCATCTGTAAAATGGGGATAATAATAATAATAATGATGGTATTTGTTAAGCGCTTACTATGTGCAAAGCACTGTTCTAAGCACTGGGGTAGATACAAGGTGATCAGGTTGTCCCACGTGGGGCTCACGGTCTTAATCCCCATTTTACAGATGGGTAACTGACGCACAGAGAAGTTAAGTGACTTGCCCAAAGTCACACAGCTGACAAGTGGTGGAGCTGGAATTAGAATCCGTGACTTCTGACTCCCAAGCCTGAACTCTTTCCACTGAGCCACATCTGTGAGCCCTATGTGGGACAGGGACTGTGTCCATCCTGATTATCTTACATCTATCCCAGCGCTTAGAACAGTGCCTGGCACATAGTAAGTGCTTAAAAAATAGCATATACAAAAAGCCTGTGCTAATGACACAACAGTTAAGCGAAGATGAAATTGAAAATTTGTCTATTATCAAGCACCTCTGACTTCATTAGTAGAATTCTCTGAAGAAGCAAGCTCCAGATTACAAACACCCCTTAGTGATCTCCTTCATGAAGTAATTTCATTCTATAGCAAACACCCAAGATTATGTTACGGGATCATAAACAAGAATTTAGGGAGTGCCTTATTTCCTCCAAATGCGGGCTTGCCTATTTATCTTCAAATGCTTCTATAGCAAAGTAAGTGGGAAATGAAGAAAATTTATGCATCTTTTGCCAATGAATTTCTATTCCAGTTTACCGGTTTAACTTGCTGATAATGACTTGTTCAAAACTTCTCTTTTAGCCTGATCTTTCCATAGCTGATCTCAGCCCAAAGATGAAACTTTTGGTAATGCTTTAGGAAAATATGTTCGTCTGTTTCCATATGGAAAAAAATGGATCTAGGATCTGCAGGGCTTTTATTTAACCTCTTCATTTCCTAACTCTTCAAACAAAGCAGGTGGCCAACCTGCCAAGGAAGAATCATGGTTTGATTTTTAAAATTTGAATAGACGAAAATAAGTCATGTAATATATCAGATGGCACAGTCACAGTGCATTTTCATTATCAGTCTCAATAGTCTTAGTCTTAGTCCAGTGCTCTGCACACAGTAAGCACTCAGTAAATACCATTTGATGATGGATTGATGAGACAAGCTCCAGGGAGGCAGGGACAAAGTCTAATTTGTTTTGTTTTCCATTCACTAATTACTTTGTAAATACATTGTAAATTGACTTTGTAAGTACAAATGGGAGTTTTCACATTATGGAAGAACCTAAGCAGAGGCATTCTCTGACAGACCACAGGGTCATGCAGCCATACAGTATGGAGATAAGGGGTAACAGTATTAATAATAACAATAATAATAATGATAATAATAATTATGGTATCTGCTAAGTGCTTACTATGTGCCAGACACTGTACTAAATCCTGGGGGGGATACAAGCAAATTGGGTTGGTCACAGTCCCTGTCCCACATTGAGCTCACACTCTTAATCCCCATTTCACAGATGAGGTAACTAGGGTAAAAACAAGATAATAAGGTCAGACTAAGTCTTTGCCCTACATGGGGCTTAGAGTCTAAGTATAAGAGGGTGAACAGGCATTGAATCCCCATTTTACAGATGAGAAAAGTGAGGCACAGAGAAGTTAAGTAACTTGTCGAAGGTCACACAACAGGAAAGTGGTGGAGTTGGGATTAGAATCCAGGTCCTCTGACTTGCAGACCTGTGCTAATTGCTCTAGGACACAGTGCTTACTATTCACACCTCAACAAGCCCCATTTTACAGATAAGGATATGAGGCACAGAGAGGTTGAGTAATTTGTCCAAGGTCACAGATAAGGAAAGTGGCAGAGTCACGATTAGAACCCAGATCCTCTAACTCCCAAGCCTGTACTCTTTCTTCTAGGCCACACTACCTACTGCTAACATTGCAACAAAAATACAGTTGTTTTTCATGCTGTGCAAGAAAAACTTTACAGACTCTGCATTGTGTTTAAAAAGGGTATGTCAGAGACAAGTTTATTACTACTAGCACTTCTTTTAGCAGTAGTAGGGAGAGGCAGTTGATAGGCAGAGATTCCTCTGCTACTCAAGGCCAGTTCAGCTCCAAGCAATAGAGTTTCTTCATATACCATTGGTACAGCATTCATAATGATCAGAAAAAAAAAAGAGAAGTACTTTAGGATAGAAAGCAGTAAGTCCCTGGGGTGTTTTCCATTCACCCCTGGACCTGCTTTGCTCTAGGTGATCTGAATACTACTGATAAGCAGGCCCAGGGGTCTTGATTAACTCAAGGGAGTAGTTTCATCATCATCATCAATCGTATTTATTGAGCGCTTACTGTGTGCAGAGCACTGTACTGTAACTGTACAAGTTTCATCTTGTCCCAAATCAAGCTTGCCTACTCAATTTGAGTCAATCAAATAGCCAGGTTTGGTTAGAGTAGATCAAGTCATCAGGCACACCCAGTGTGGTCAAGCAAGCCTAGGGCAGAGGGGAAGGTCAGAGAGAAAAAGGGGGACAAATGCAAGGCCTTGACCATTGTACTTCCCAATTATATATCTCAATATTTCAATAAGAGATTTTGGGATAAGACTACTGAATTTGAATTTATATAAATCAGACTATTTTCTAGCTATTTTTTCCAGTACTAAGACACTTCCAAAATACAACAGTCCAACATTTGAGCATAAATCAATAGCATGTCTAATTAAACACTTGGTTTACAAAGTGAAAACATTAGTTGAACTATGAAACTAATCCCAGATGATGTGATAACTGAAGAATAAACTGACAGATACAGATGGTTTTTAGTCAGAGTTGCCCTGGCCCGGATCGTCACGGCACGGCTCGTCACGGCACGGCCAGGTTTGGGTCGGCTGGGCTGGGCTTCCCCGGCAGGACCATGCTTGACTCAGTTGGGCCTCAGCTTGGCTCAGCCCTGCCCGGTTCGGCTCGGTTGGGCTGGACTGGATCATCCTCGGGTCAACTAATAATGGTGGTATTTGTTAAGCGCTTGCTATGTGCCAAGCACTGTTCAAAGCACTGGGGTAGATACAGGGTCATCAGGGTGTCCCACGTGGGGCTCACGGTCTTAATCCCCATTTTAGAGATGAGGTGACTGAGGCCCAGAGAAGTTAAGTGACTTGCCCAAAGTCGCAAGTGGCAGAGCCGAGATTAGAACCCAAGACCTCTGACTCTGAAGCCACTAAGCCACGCCGCTTAGGCTCGGCTCGGTTGGGTTCAACTCAGCGTGGCTCGACTCAGCTCAGCTTGGCTTAGTTGGGCAGGGCTGGTGGCCAACTGGGGAAGGAGCCACGGGTGGGGTCACAATTCCTACCTGTTTTGTTTTGTTGTCTGTCTCCCCCTTCTAGACTGTGAGCTCATTGTTGGGTAGGGTTCGTCTCTGTGTGTTACCAAATTGTACTTCCCAAGCGCCTGGTAGAGTGCTCTGCACACAGTAAGTGCTCAATAAATACAACTGACTGAATGAATGAATTTCCTCAGGTGATATTAAAAATGACTTAAAAACTTGACATGTTTATGATTGGAATTATCAGATCTTTTCTAACAAAAATTTATCATCATAATTCCTTTCACAGATAATTCCTCGATCCTTGAAAGACCATGGAAAATGATTATAGGGGTTTTTTAATCAATAATTTTAGGGTTTCCAGTCTCAAAATCTGAAAATGAGCTTCTCTTTAAGCCAACATATGTCATAATAATAATAATGATGATGATGGTTTTTGTTAAGTGCTTCCTATGTGCCACGCACTGTTCTAAGTGCTGGGGGGGATATAAGGTCATCAGGTTGTCCCACATGGGGCTCACAGTCTTACTCCCCATTTTCCAGATGAGGTAACTGAGACATAGAGAAGTTAAGTGACTTGCCCAAAGTCACACAGCCGACAAGTGGCAGAGCCGGGATTAGAACCCATGACCTCTGATGCTGCTTCTCTAATAAACAGCTGCACCTTCCAATATGGTATAGTGCAATACAAGTCCTTGATCACTGTGGCTATATCGAGTGTATCATGGAACATACTTTCATTCATTTATTCATTCAATCGAATTTATTGAGTGCTTACTGTGTGTAGAGCACTGTACTAAGCTGTAGGGAAGTACAAGTTGGCAACATATAAAGATGGTCCACCATATAATTACATGAAGTACATTAGGTTTTGCTCCCAAAGAAGCCCCAAATCAATGACTGGGTCCTCTAGGTAAGGGGCAATTACACTGTAAATCCTTCCCCTAGCCCTCTTTCCTTCTCCCGTTTTCCAAGAAGATTTCTTGCCCTTCTAAACTCAGCCCCTATGGCCTCTCACCTTCCTAAGAATTGTGGTATTTGTTAAGCTGCTCTGAAGGGAGCTGAGTGAAGGAAGGAGGAGTCAGGGTTGGATTTGTTTGCTGGCAGTAATAGTAGTAATAATAATAATACTAATAATAAATAGTATTTGTTAAGCGCTTACTATGTGTCAAGGCTCAGAAGCAGTGTGGCTCAGTGGAAAGAGCCCAGGCTTTGGAGTCAGAGGTCATGGTTTCAAATCCCAGCTCTGCCAACTGCCAGCTGTGTGACTCTGGGCAAGTCAGTTAACTTCTCTGTGCTTCAGTTACCTCATCTGTAAAATGGGGATTAAGACTATGAGCCCCCCGTGGGGCAACCTGATCACCTTATAACCTCCCCAGTGCTTAGAACAGTGCTTTGCACATAGTAAGCACTTAATAAATACTATCGTTATTATTATTATTAAGGCTGTTCCAAGCACTGGGGTAGATATAAGTTAATCAGGTTGGACACAGTCCCTGTCCCACATAGACCTCACAATCTTAATCCCCATTTTACAGATTAGGTAATTGAAGCCCAGAGAAGTGAAGTGATTTGCCCAAGGTCACACAGCAGACAAGTGGTGGAGTCGGGATTAGAAACCAGATCTTTCTGACTTCCAAGCCCATGCTCTATCCACTAGGCCATGTTGTTTCAGGACTGGCAGATCCTGGGGTTCATCAGCAATTATTATTGATCATATCACAACCCCCTGAGCTCATTCTTGCCTGTCCCACCATCGACCCCCATCCCACGTCCTCCCCCTGGCCTGGAAAGCCCTCCCTCCACACATCCGCCAAGCTAACTCTCTTCCTCCCTTCAAAGCCCTACTGAGAGCTCACCTCCTCCAGGAGACCTTCCCAGACTGACCCCCCTTTTTCCTCTCCTCCTCCCCATCCCCCCAACCCTACCTCCTTCTCCTCCCCAAAGCACCTGTAAATATGTACAGATTTATTACTCTATTCATTTTACTTGTACTTATTTACTATTCTATTTATTTTGTTAATGGTGTGCATACTTCTAGACTGTGAGCCCACTGTTGGGTAGGGACCGTCTCTGTATGTTGCCAACTTGGACTTCCCAAGTGCTTCGTACAGTGCTCGGCACACAGTAAGTGCTCAGTAAATATGATTGAATGAATGAATTTAGCTTTAATTCTATTTGTTCTGACGATTTTGACACCTGTCCACATGTTTTGTTTTGTTGTCTGTCTCCCCCTTCTAGACTGTGAGCCCGTTGTTGGGTAGGGACCGTCTCTATATGTTGCCAACTTGTACTTCCCAAGTGCTTAGTACAGTGTTCTGCACACAGTAAGTGCTCAATAAATACGAATGAATGAATGAATGAAATGAATATCACTCGGTTGCACATGTCATGGGGTGGATGGAGCCCCAGGTCCAGCTGTATCCCAAATGTCATTTCCTATTTCTGAAGTTTTTCATATGGGATTAATTGTTTTTAGTTTGGAAACCAAACATCAAGCCTAGCTCTATCTCTGATGCAGAATAAAATGATGGTGGGAGGAGGGTGGGAGGAGGAGCAGGTATGTCCCCCTCTCTGTGCACTGCACAAGGATGCTGAGGAGTGCCTTTGAGTGGACCAGCTGGTGATGGCATGGTGTCACTGGTTGGCTTGGCTGGGGACGGAGTGGTGTTTCAGTGGCCATTTTTCCAGTTTTAAACCTGATGGTCCAGTTTTCCAGCTGACCTATCCCCTGTACAGTATGGTTACTGCATGGAACCCTGAGCTGTACGAACGGTATTTTATTTTCAGTTCCCAGCCTCCCACAAACCCACAAACCTGGCTCCTTTTGCCAAGTTTTGTGGCTCAAAGATGCTGCCTGTGTTATAGGGACCCAGGAAAGGGACACACAATTCTTCTCCAAATGGAGAAGTTTTTTTTTTTAATGGCATTTGTGAAGCACTTACTGTGCGAGGCATTTTAGTAAGCAGTGGGGTAGACTTTTTTTATAATGGTCTTTGTTAAGTGCTTACTATGTGTTGAGGCATTGAATTAAGTGCTGGGCTAGATACAAGTTAATCAGGTTGGACACTGACCATATCCCACAGTCATAATCCCCATTTTACAGATGACGCACAGAGAAATTGAGTAATTTGCCCAGGGTCACACAGCAGATGAGTGGCGGAGCTGGGATTAGAACAGGGGACTTTTGGTTCTCAGGCCCCTGCTCTTTCCAGTAAGCCACACTGCTTCTAGCGTATGCCATGATTATACCACATTACATGCCTGACGTAACTCATGCTGTGTCATGGGATTCTCAATGTTCGATGTCTGTCCAGGATGCCAGTGGCTGCATTATCAGTTCCACTATCAGCACTGTTGCAGCTGCTCTTACACCTCACATAGACTTCCTCAGAGGGAGGGGAGACCACAGCTGCACAGACCACTTGCTGCCACCCAAGGAGCAATCTGGTTTCAAGTGAATAACGGAGGGCATAGAAAGAGATTAGTTTCTCTAGTGGGATTGCCAAGTGTCTTTTGGAGAAATGCCCTTGGGTCCTCTAAAAAGGAGAATAGAAATCATAATGAACTCCCTCTTGCTCTTTTATACACAGTAAAATTTGATTTGGACTAAAGTGCGGGAAGTCTGGACTGAAGTAGGAAAAAATTGTATTGCGGAAGGTTTTTTTTTTTCTGCCCCAAAATGTGGATCTCTATGTGCGTGCTTCCTTGTGTCTCCCTTAGGTATCTCTAAACTTGCTGTATATATGTATACTGTATATATGTATATATATAAACTTACTGTATGTATGTATATATGTTTGTACATATTTATAACTCTATTTATTTTACTTGTACATATCTATTCTATTTATTTTATTTTGTTAGTATGTTTGGTTTTGTTCTCTGTCTCCCCCTTTCAGACTGTGAGCACACTGTTGGGTAGGGACTGTCTCTATATGTTGCCAACTTGTACTTCCCAAGCACTTAGTACAGTGCTCTGCACACAGTAAGCGCTCAATAAATATGATTGATTGATTGATTGATTGATTGCCCATAAAAGCGGGTAGAGATTGCAGATACGTACTGGGTCATTTCTCCTCTGACTCCTGCTTCTGGCTCCCAGGGACCCTGTGGCTTCATTAACCACAGCCACAGCTCAAAAACTATTGTCTCTAGATTCTGCGTTCTTTTCTTCGCAAAAGTGGTGAGATAATCTGTGTGTGTGTGTGTCAGGGGCGGGGGCAGGGATGCCGTGTCCAGATGATCAGAAATTTGGATTGACGATCTGAGTGAATGAATGACTGAATGTATGAATAATAATGATGGTATTTGTTAAGCACTTACTATGTGCCAAGCAGAAGTTCTACTACATTGATTGTGAGCCCCATGTGGGACAGGGATTATGTCAGACCCGATCTACTTTGTATCTGCTTGTATCTACTCCAGCACTTAGTACAGTGCTTGGCACACCAAACTGTAGCACAGATACTATGAATTATTAGATAGGTAGGGACCGTCTCTATATAATAATAATAATAATAATAATAATAATAATAATAATAATAGTATTTGTTAAATGCTTACTATGTGCAAAGCACTGTTCTAAGTGCTTGGGGGATACAAGGTAATCAGGTTGTCCCACGTGGGGCTCACAGTCTTAATCCCCATTTTACAGATGAGGGAACTGAGCCCCAGGGAAGTTAAGTGGCTTGCCCAAGGTCACATAGCTGACAAGTGGTGGATCTGGGATTTGAACCCATGACCTCTGACTCCTAAACCCATGCTCTTTCCACTGAGCCGCACTGCTTCTCTACATATTGCCGATTTGTACTTCCCAAGCACTTAGTACAGTGTTCTGTGCACAATAAGCTCTCAGTAATACGATTGAATGAATAAATTATGTGCGCTCTTCCCTCAGCCACATAGGTACGCATTCTGCACCTTGGGAGTAGAGATTTTGCCGGAGCTCCCTCAAGCCTAGAGAGAGATTGAATCTCTCCTTCATCCATTAGAATGTAAGGGCAGGAATCATCACTGACCAACTTTATTGTATTGTTCTCTCCTCAGAGTTTAGTACAGTACTCCTCACACAGGAAGTGCTCAATAAATATCACCGATTTCTTGTTCTCACCTCAAGTGTCTCTTCTATTCAAATATGGCACTGGAAAGAGGAGCGAATGTCCTTGGCTGCCTAGAAAGAAGAATTGCTAATGGTACAATGGGCGCAGCTGGTTGTGTTTAAAGATAATTTTCAGTGCCCCACTGTTAGACTTGCATAATGTTTTTATAGCGTCGGAAATAAGTATCCATATTCCTACCGCAGAACGGCATACCCAGATAAATTAGAATTGCTCTGAGAAAGCATATCAGTGTGCATCTTTAAAGAGAATATCTGCAAGTACAGTTTTCACAAGCAATAGTTGAATCAGAAGGAGTGTGGCCTGGTGGAGAGAGGAGAAGCCTGGGAGTCAGGTTCTGTGTTCTAATCCTGACTCTGCCACTTGTCTGTTGTGTGTATGACCTTGTGTAGTCACTTAACTGCTCTGTGCTTCAGTTACCGCATCTGTAAAACCGGAATGATGACTGTGAGCCGTATGTGGGACAGGTACTGTGTCCAACCTGATTAACTTGTGTCTACTCCAGCACTTAGCCTGGCACATAGTAAATACCATAAAAACAATCGGAAGATTGGAATTTACAGGAAGACTAAAGCCCTATTTCCTTAGCCTAAGCTTCCTCACCAAATTTTATTAACTTAACAAGGAGGTTAATGAAACACTCACCATGTGAAGGACTTCCACCCAAAGACAACAGCAGCAGCACGTAAGAGAGTGAAGCCCAGATACCAGCAGCAGGAAGGCACGTAATCAAAACTCCTTGGTTTTCCAGTATTTAAGGCTTTTACCTCAGAAAGTGCAAAGGAAGGTCTTCTGGGTGGCCTTGCTGTTTCCAGTTCCTGACTCCGAACAGGAAACAGCCCTTTGCCTAATGGGAAATGTAGTTGCGTTAGAGAACACTCTCCGTCTAAACTCCTTTTCCCCTTTATTTCTTTAGCTATTCAGCCAACAAGAAACTTGAGTTTCTGTTTGGAAGACAGTGCAGCCCAACTTTCATTTGAAACTGAGATTCTTTCTCAGTCAAACCTCCAGGGAAAGGTTGCCAGTTCAGGACAGACATTTATTTTAAATTTTGATTTCTCTCACTACAGCATAAGTGGAGAAACGAAAGGAAATACTGTGATGGCAGACAGGGCAAAGAAATGAACAGGGGATAGTAGTCAGGAATCAAGAAAGAGAGCAGGAAGTGGTAAGCAAAGCCCAAACTGTAGGACAAAATGTAGCTCAAAACTAGATGTTTCACTTGTGGCAGAGATAACTAAGGGAAACTTAAACCCATGAGGTTTTCTAGTCTTTATTAATAGATATCTGTATAGTGGAATGCTGTAGAAAATGTTAGTGGTTTACTCCAATCATCTTTTCAGTAAAACATATTTTGAGAGTTGGGGTAGACTCGGAATATGCTTGGGGTGTGTGGATAATGATTGGACAAAGATTAAAGCAAGAGAAGAAATTGAAGGAACTAGACTCCACAGCTGTTGGCAGTAGTGCAACATTTTTAACAGTCAGAAAAAGCAAGAAATTATGACCAAACATAAGTCCTAAAAATGAACATCATTAATCATAGTTGTTAAATTTATTTCCCAATACAAGCAGCCTGTTGACATATAAAATATTTCTTTTTTTCCAGTAGAGGAAAAAATTAAGTGGAGTGACAATCACAAATTCAGGAGCCCTCATGCCCTGAAAAGATTCTTCTCTTAGGTCCATCCTGGGGTAGATTATTGGGATGGGCAATCTTTCACACTAACTCTTCTGCCTGCAATTTACATCCCACGGTTGCTCTACCTTTCTGACCATTCAAATGACTGTGGGACAGAAGACGAGCCCTCCAGAGACCTTTCACTTACTCTTCTGCCATCCACCTCTCCTGCCAAGTTCATAGTGAGAAGTGATGGGTGCTTTGTGAGAAAGAAGGCCAATTGCCTCAACGAACAGCTGGAACTTCCAGGACTAATAGCATGATTTTTTTTTAAGGATGAACAGAAACATGAGTTCATGTGAGTCTTGAAAGAAGAAAATTGAATATGAACATTCAGGAGCCAATGGGGATTTAAACAGTTGATGCTTCCAAAAGAACAGATGATATGGAAACCACCAGCTAGACATAGAAGAGTTCATCTGGGACTCACATGGGTTCTTTGGTCAATCTGCATGCAAATCCTTGGCTAGGTGGGTGACTGCAACCTTGGCTTGGGAGATGTGTATGCGTCATTTGTTCTTGAAGAAAGACTATCCAAATTGAATTGCAGAAGACTTGATAGTAGAACTCTTTACACAGCAAAGCAAGCATACAGTCTTTCCTCTTGCTCTGTTTACCGAACGTAAAATCTTGGCGCTCAAATCAGAGTAGAGCTTGCCTACATTATGCCTTGGGTAGATAGTTCTTTTCACAGTAATGCGTAATGGCCAGGTGTGATGGATGGAGTAAGCTTGTATTTGGAAGAGAATCAGCAGAAAAATCTGGAGAATGAAACTGCTCCAGCCTAACATTAAGCTCCAATAAGAGTCAATTCAGTGTTGGGATAACATGTCTGATAGTGGGATATTACTATTATCATGCCACTGCCACTGCCTCTTCTAGAGTCTAATCCAGCCTGGGCCCAAGAATTGCTCCAGGGTCAGGAGAGGTGGATATAAGTGGCCAAAACCTGATCTGGGCTGGACCGGTCTGTGTGGGCTATGACGGCAGGAAGCCAGGGAAATAGTGCTTCTCCAGGGCCAGAAGGTCTCTGTGCCGGCTTTGCAGACTGCTCCAGCACAGAGCTTTGGCTTCTGCTGCTATTTACAATCCCCTCTGATTCCAGAGCAGTACTGAGTCCCAGAAGTACCCAAAACAGGGCTGTCTGGAACATTTTCTGGAGGTCGTGGCAGCCCACAGTTGATGATAGTGCTCTTCATTCATTCATTCAATCATATTTATGGAGAGCTTACTGTGTGCAGAGCACTGTACTAAGCACTTGGGAAGTACAAGTGAGCAACATATAGATGCTCTTCTGGGAGCTGGAGGAGACCAGAGCAACTCTGTCTCCTCAGCCATTATGGGGCCCACCTTGGAAGAGCAGAACTCAGAGCGGTTGCTCTGCTCACCTCTTCAGTCGATCAATCAATCATCAATCAATAGTTTCCAGCGTGGCTCAGTGGAAAGAGCACGGGCTTGGGAGTCAGAGGTCATGGGTTCAAATCCCAGCTCCGCCGCTTGTCAGCTGTGTGACTTTGGGCAAGTCACTTAACTTCTCTGTGCCTCAGTTACCTCATCTGTAAAATGGGGATTAAGATTTTGAGCCCACATGGGACAACGTGATCACCTTGTATCCTCCCCAGCGCTTAGAACAGTGCTTTGCACATAGAAAGCGCTGAACAAATATCAAAATTATTATGGAGCACACACTCTGTGAAAAGCGCTGAACTAAGCACTTGGGTGAGTGTGATAATATGTGGTGCCTGCCTTCAAGAAGCTTGCAATCTTGCAGGAGACAGACACTAAAATAAATGACAGGAAGGAGGAAGTAATTGAGAACAGACACCTACATAGGTGCTGCTTGGGATTTTGAATACTTAAGGGTTTAGGTGGCAAAGAAATATGCTTTAGCTATTCCTTGACATTAACCTAATACAAAGATAAGAGTTTTCACTTTCCACGGGAGCACTTGGGAATAGAGTTCTGGCCCTTCTGCTAATATGATAGAGGGAATGAATAGCAAATATATATGCACAGAACAAATACCAGGAAGGGAGGCAACTTTACAAGGAGCTGCCCTATTTCCTCTGTCGTTCAGAGCTCTTCAACTCAAGGCCCTGGGCCAACATGGTTGTGGAATCTAACTATTTGTCTTCTTGATCTACTGTCTATCCTTGGGTCTGGAAGTTGATCATTCTGGCTATTGTTTCATGGGAGGAAGAACCTGAGTTAACAGCACCTGAATCACTAGATTAAAAATCATTAAGTGGCATAAATCAATACTTTCATCTCAAGGTATGCTATCAAGGCCATTTTTTTAATGGTGTTTTTTGAGCACTGACTATACCAGACACTGTACTAAGTGCCGGGGAATGATCGAATTGGACACAGTTCCTGTCCCACATAGAGATCACAGTCCTAATCCCCATTTTACAGATGAGGTAACTAAGGCACAGAGGAGTTAAGCACTTGCCCAAAGTTACACAGCAGACAAATGACAGATCCAGTATTATAACCCAGTTCCTCTGACCCCCAGGCCTGTGCTCTTTCCACTAGGCCACACTCCTCTGCTATTGACTCAAGTGTTGAAGAAGCCTTTTTTTGAGTCCCTCTTGTACCCTTCTTGGTTTCAGAACGGTTCCTAGCATCCAGCCAGATTGTCCACAGAGCCAGGAGGAAGCCCAGGGCTGGCAGCATCCTAGGTAACAGCTGGCAAACAAAAAAGGCATAAAAGAGACTCCCCACCTCAGAGCAAAATTACCTTTGAGGTTCTAAACTATCACTTTTCAGAACTTCGATGCTGAGCCATCATAAAAAGGACTGGTAGCAAGTTCTCTAGCAGGAACATTGGAAGTACCATCTGGAAGACACAGGAAGATTTAGCCAAATGTTTTCTACCTGCCTAATTCAGGGCTCTGCACATTGTAAATGCTTAATAGATGACATTTCAAATACCATGCCTGCTGCTAAATTTATCCTGTGCCCATGTGGGCATTAAATACGCCTGTGGAATTTTCTGCACATCAACAGTCCCGTTCTCTTCCTTTTGTAGTTTGGTTAGGGAAGCAGTGTAGCAAGTTTTGGAGTCAGAGAAGCTGGATTCTAATCCCAGCTCCTCCACTTAACTGCTGTGTGATCTTGAGCAAGTCACTTAACTGCTCTGTGCCTCAGTTTCCTCCTCTGTAATGGAGATTCAATACCTGTTCCTCCTCCTTCTTAGATTGTGAGCCCCATGAGGACAGGAACTGTGTTTGATCTGATTAACTTGAACCTAGCCCAGGACTTGGAACAATGTTTGGCACATAGTAAGCACATAATAAATACCATAAATGGTAATTATTATTCTCATGTGGCCCTTTCTGGGGTCATGTTGTCAGCCCACGTGGCACCTTGAAGTCCCTCTCCCCTACTGATTTTCTGAAAAGATCTCTGTCCTTCTGACCAATGCATAGGCGTCGTGATAGAAACCTAATTTTTAAACAGTCCAGGCCACATTTACCAAGACCCCATCCAGTTTGTAAAATTGGACTAATTACTCTACAGAGACCTTTTAAGACAGCAGAATGAGATTCAGAGGATAGAGTTTTAACTAAGATGCTGGGATTCTGAGTCCCTATCCCAGTATTACCAGGGATTTACTATGATTTGGGCTTCTTGTTTTATGGTTTTTCTTAGCAGGACTTCAAGTTCCAGGCATTCTTAAAGCCACTTATAGAAAAGGGGTTCACAAATCCAGATTGCTACTGAAATGATTATGACCATCAGCAATTTAAGTGCTGGTAACTGTTCAGTAAATGACACTGATTTCTAGACTGTTGGGTAGGGACCGTCTCTATATGTTGCCGACTTGTACTTCCTAAGTGCTTAGTGTAGTGCTTTGCACACAGTAAGCGCTCCATAAATGCGATTGACTGAATGAATGAATTAGAAAAGGTTACCCCAGAATAGTAGAACAATGCCTTAGCTGAGGCATTTCCATTTAACTTCTTGCTTCTGACTGACTCACGTTCAAGTACCTTGAAATACAGTGATACCTTCAAGCTTTGTTTACTTGTGTAAAGGATTAACCCAGACCTCTGTTTGCATTTTCAGACTCTGTAGGCATTCTGATGTAGAACATAGTATTACTAATGACCAGTACAGGACAAAGCAAATCCAAGCAACTTCGTAACCTCAACTCTTCAACAATTATCACACGCTATTATTATTATTAAAGCATACCTCTGACCCTTTCTTTCAGTGATTGTGGGGCAAAAATTGAATCCTCCAGGGATTAAACTAGTATTGTAAATTATTACTACAAGAATTAATTGGCAACTCTAATAACATTATTGATTACACATGTTTTATCCTAGGTTGAAATATTTGGATCTTGTTTACAACCAAGGTTTTCTTGTTCATTCCTAAACCTCATTAAGAAGTTTTAATCAGTGTAATTCTCAAAAAAAAAAAAAAAAATCCTAAAGAGATTTTACTGAACAACTCTGAATTGATTTTATGTCTTTAATGTTCATGGACATTTTTATTAGTTATTAAAATGGGCTCCACAAACTAGATTCGAGACTCCTCCAAGCTAAATTTGAACTTGTTTCCTGTATTCGGTTGTAAAAGACATTTGAAAAATGTCTATGAAATGCGTGTGAACCATTTCTAGAGCATCCTGGGGCTTGAGGCCTCATCTATGGGCCCACCTGTTTTCCAGCAGCTTGCAGATTGCGCTACTGGGGTGATGATCAGTTTTCATGGATTAGAATGTCTGGTGCTATTTATTGCCAGATTTCAAGCTGCAAATGGTATTGCATTCCTGGAGAAGAGTTCCTTTCCTTCCACATGTATATTAAAAATTGCAATGGGAAAGAGACCTGGGTGAAGAGAAAAAATGGTTATCGAGAAGCGTATTCTAAAGTAACTGATGCAATGGAAAACTTACTGTTGACTCTCTAGAGACTCTCTGGTCATTCCAATGCACTGAGTGGGTCCAGGGCTCCATTGGTGGCAAATTCCCAGGAAGCAGCATGCCCTAATGGAAAGAGCATAGGCCCGGGGGTCGGGGGGCCTGGGTTCTAATTCTGACTCTACCACTTGTCTGCTATGTGACCTTGGGCCAGTCACTTAACTTCTCTGTGCCTCAGTTTCTTCAGCTGAAAAATGGGGTTAAAATCCTACTCACTCTTACATAGCCTGTGAACCCAATGTGGATGGGAACTGTGTCAAGCCTGATTATCTTCTATCTACCCCAGCACTTAGTATAGTGCATAGCACATAGTAAGTGTTTAATGAGTATCGTAAATATTATTATTATACATTCTCCAGAAGACAGAGTTCAGACTTTTAATAATAATTAAGACATTTACTAAGTATCACTCTGTGCAAAGCACTGTACCAAGTTCTGGGGTACCCGTGGTTGCTTAAAGTTGAGAAAAATTACTTTCCCTTCCCATCATTATGCCATCACACAGAAGTCCATTTGAATCTCAGAACCCAAAGTGTGTCTCTGGGGGGACCCTGACTCCCCAATTCCCTTGGCACCAGAGCAGCTGTGCTCTCCTCCCAGTTCCTGGGTCATATAGGTAGCCAGAGGATGATTTTGCCAGTAAATTCAGCTCCTTTATTTCACCATGTCAGTGAAGACACTCTGGACAGGCATTACTCTGCATGATATCTTTAGGATGTTGAGAAGGTGGGAGGATGGCCTTGGTAATAGAATATCAATTTTAGTGCTTAAAATAAACAAGTCAAATTCTGCAATAAGCCCTTTTCAAAGCCAGCCTAGTGATAAAGCACTGGAGATAGCTGTGAGTTGGGACTACTCTCAGTAATTAAAATTCTTGGAAGGTAGAGAGAGGAATTTGGACCCATCAGTCAAACAGCACTTTTTAAGGAGAGAAATGTGCTTGAGTATTTGCAATTGAAATTGACACACTAAATATTTGAAAACTTCTATTCGTTTTCAAGGCTTCCACTTCTACGCCTCCTTTTCCTCTTGTGCTGGCAGCACATTAATTTGATCTCCCAGTAGCCGTTTTTTTTCCCCTCATTGTGTTTATTTATTTTTTTTAATTTAGAGTAAGACCAGTTTGAAAATAAAAATTCAGACTGACCCAAGAGAAGTCATGGAGTAAAATTCACATCTGCGTTTTTCTTCAACCATTTATTGAAGTGAAATGAACAGTTATCACTATTCATCCTGCTCCCAGTACCTAATAGCCCCATATACAGTAGCCATTTAGAGATTGAATAGCCTGAACATCTTTATTCTTGTCATCCCAAAATAACTTCAGACTAAATTTTCAAGCAATAGTGCATGGGTAATGAAAAAATAAGCCTCCTAACCCAGAATAGACTTTCTTTAGGAAATTTATAAAAACAGTACGTCTTAGAAATATCATCCTTTGGCTACTACAACTTAAAGCTTATTGTGTGAATTGCTATGAAACACATGAATGTTAAGTGCCGAGCTGGCCAATTCTTTTTTTTCCTCTGAAAATATCAACAGCAATCACAGTTTTAAATTATTTAATTATGCAATATATTTTCGATAAAGGCTATCTTTATTGGCTGAATAATCAACTTAGCTAAGGAGTTATTAAGTGTTGCAACATCCGTTCTTGAACAAGAGAGAAATTCAAACAAACTGCAATAGGACAGCTTCATCTCCCATCAAATGAAACCCCGAATAGGGTAGTCCCCTATTTTTGTAGCATGCTCTGCCAACACTGATGCTAGCAAAGTGACTCAGAGCCAAAGTGAAGGAATTAATTTGTAGAAGAGCACCCAACAAATGATAGATAAAACAAACCGAGAAGCTGCTTCATTTATAACAACGATGTAGTGCAGATTTCTTAAATACTGCCACTTTTAACTTAAACACATCTTCAGGATTTCACTTATATGCCTGAGATTCACATTCAATCTACAGCTGTTAATAAAAATGATATCTAATAAATATTGGCCCAGAAAGACAGGAAGACTGTACAGAAGCAAATCACAGGGAGTTCAGGTATTGAGTGCTAACTTGGCCCTAGGTAGAACAACGCAAAATGACTGAGAACATTTTCACCGACCTCCCTCGCGTACATTTAAGAAGTCGAAGATACCTTGGGAAAGATCTGTTTCGCTCTTTCCTGCGGTTATAACTGATCTTGACCCCCAAATTGGTACAGTCTTTGTTTGCTCCTGAGCAGTCTGACAATGCTTGAGGGTTGGTGAATCGAATGACCAAGTACCGTTGCGAAGTTCAATGTGGAATTACGAAAAAATGGTTTTTATTGATATAATGCTAACCCCCCTTTAGCCGGTGGGGGTAGAGCCAAGCGTTTAAGTCACGTGCGGAGTTCTAACACGGAGCGGGTGGAGGGAGGCTTCCTTTTTATTTTTAATGTGGCCCCTCCAACTTACTTTTCAAAGGGGGATCGATTTTAGGTGCAAACCGGGAAAAGCAAAGAGGGATGTTCTCCGTCCCTTTCCCGCCTCTCCCCAACCGCGCAACGGTCTCTTCGGGTCCCTGCCTGCCACTCTCCCGTCCTACACTTTGAGATAGTCGTTCTTCAGCCTGCTTAGCCGGCTCCCGTGGCTCCTGATGGCTAAGGAGAGCAGCTCGTATTTATCCCTCAACCCCACGGACATGTCCAGGGTCTCCTTGAGCAGGGCCCTCGTGTGGATCAACATGCCCAAGAAGTTGTCATTGAGCCTGCCCTCCTGCTTGCCCTCCTGCTCCTGGCCCTGCTTGAACTTGCTTTCCAGTTCGGTGAGGGATCGGTCTGAGTTGGAGTAGGCCTCGCCAATCTGATTAGCCTCCCGGCGCAGGTACTTGCCGTAGCTGTCCTCCCCGTCCAGGTCGTAGGAGATGCTCTTGCCGATGCCCTCCAGGACGCGGCCCGCATCCTCCACCTGCCGACCCAGGACGGTGAACTCTTGGCGCAACGTTAGGGTCAGGAGGCCGCTGGCCTGGGTGCCCGCCTCCCCATGGGGGCAGCGGCGACGGTCGCTGACGCGGAAGAGCAGCTGGCACTTCTCCGGGTCGTCGTTCTCCTCGTAGTCGCCGTCGGGCACGAAGTAGTGGTGCAGGGTCCCGTTGGACATCTCCGGGTAGAGCGGGCCGTCGAAGTAGGCCTGGCCCACGTGGCAGCAGAGGCTGAGCCAGAGGACCTGCAGGCCCAGCATCCTGGAGGGCGCGGGCGAGCCTTAGCCGGGGCGGGGTGGTGGGGGGCACCTGCTCTTTTTGGGGGGCTCCGAGGAGCCCGGGACTCTCAGGTCTGTGCCCTGAGGGCGACCGGGGATGCCTGGGGACACGGGGATGCCCAGGGACGGGAGCGCACAGGGATGAGGGCCTATGGTGATGACCGGAGCACCCGGGGATGCCCAGGGACGGGGACTGGAGCCGACTGGGATGCCCGGGGACCGGGTCGCACAGGGACTAGGGCGCACGGGGATGCCCAGGGAAGGGGGCACACAGGGACGGGGGTCTACGGAGATGCCCGGGGACCGGGGCGCACGGGGATGCCCAGGGACTGGGGCACACAGGGATGGGGGCCTACGGGGATGCCCAGGGAAGGGGGCACACAGGGACGGGAGTCTACTGGGATGCCCGGGGACCGAGGCTCATGAGGATGCCCAGGGACAGGGGCACACAGGGACTGGGGCCTACGGGGATGCCCGGGGACCGGGGCGCACGGGGAGGCCCAGGAAAGAGGGCACACAGGGAGGGGCCTACTGGGATGCTCGGGGACCGGGGCGCACGGGGATGCCCAGGGACGGGGGCACACAGGGACGGGAGCCTACTGGGATGCGGACCGAAGCCCACGAGGATGCCCAGGAAAGGGGGCACACAGGGACGGGGGCCTATGGAGATTCCCGGGGACCAGGGCTCACGGGGATGCTCAGGGACGGGGGCTCACAGGGAAGGGGGAGCCCGGGGGTGCCCAGGGAAGGGGGCACACAGGGACGGGAGCCTACTGGGATGCCCGGGGACCGAAGCCCAGGAGGATGCCCAGGGACAGGGCACACAGGGACGGGGGCCTACGGGGATGCCCGGGGACCGGGGCGCACGGGGAGGCCCAGGAAAGGGGGCACACAGGGAGGGGCTTACTGGGATGCCTGGGGACCGGGGCGCCCGGGGATGCCCAGGGACGGGAGCCTACTGGGATGCCCGGGGACCGAGGCCCACGGGGATGCCCAGGGACAGGGGCACACAGTTCTGGAGGGATGCCCGGGGACCGGGGCGCACGGGGATGCCCAGGAAAGGGGGCACACAGGGACGGGGGCCTACGGGGATGCCCGGGGACCGGGGCGCCCGGGGATGCCCAGGGAAGAGGGCACAGAGGGATGGGGGGCTACTGGGGTGCCCGGGTGCCCACCTCTGGCCGTCCCTGGGGCCCCGGGGCTCCAGCCCCGCCGTCCGGGGTCCCGTCGGCGGGCTCTCCCTTCCTTCAGGGCTCGGCACAGCGTTTCTCACAACAGGAGGGAGGGCAGGAGTCCGGCAGGCCGGTGCGGGGTCCGTCCGTCCGCCTCTGCTTTGCTCCGATTTCCCCTCCTGGATCGGTAATGCGGAGCTTTGCTTTTTGGCTAATGATATCCTCGGGATCTCTCGGCTCTCAAGTTACAGCCGGGTTTCGTCACTTACAAATCAAAAAAAAGTAACCCCGGGAAGACTCCTTTCCTCAGGTCCCGGCTCTTCACGCTGCAGGACCTCCCTCCCCTAATTTCCACAACAGGCTCCCCTGGATAAATAGGAAATTACCCAGAGGGAAAACCTCGGAGTCAATGAAAAACGTCAGAGGACTGGCCAAGAAAAATCATTCATTTGTATCTGAAAGCTAGGGACTGTTCTTCCTCCTGCAGAGAGAACGCATCCTCTCTTGCTTATCAATTTCTTTGAAGTCTGGGATACTAGCAATATTCTAGCTACTGCGATTTGTAGCTAGAAAAGACCGTTCTGGAGTTCCGACTTTATTGGGATGGGAGAGATGGAAAGAAACAATGACCACAGTGGGAGAGATGGAAAGAAACAATGACCACAGTTGGAGGTTTAAGAAGTCCCACTTTTTAAAATGTATTTTTTTTTCTCAGTCACAGATCGGTTTAGTGTAACTTTCAGTGTCTGTGTAAATTCTTTATGTGATTAACGTTCGACTCACATAATAGATTATATGAAGTGAACAATTGTTTTAGCCCCTGAGCCTGCATAACCAGATGAAACCAGCTTTTTTTAGGTGGAAAGGAAAAAAAAAAAAAGGAATTTCATCTGGTGAAGAAGCACAGTAGCTTTTTGTGTCTTTCCCTCTCAATCCTCCTCTCTCTTGCCTTTCTGTCTCACTCTTTCCTTCCGCCTTTCTCTGATTGCATTTGCGTACACTTACATATGCACACACTTACAGGTATTTAAATATATTCATACATTTCTCCTTCCTTTTTCTTTCTTAGAAAAAGTACAAAGCAAATTCCTCCAGAACACATTTCCATTTAATTTATATGCATTGAAGGAAGACAGCCACTAAAATTAAAATTGAAAAGTAACTTTATAATTTATCAGTCAACCTTCTGAGTGGATTTCCTGCCTCTATCAACTATTCCCCACTCCAATCTGTGCTTCACAAAGTTGTACAGATGATTTTTTTTTTGAAGTATCATGCTGCAACAGATCTCTGTTCCTCAAAATCCTACGGTTCCCTGTCTCCTACCTGGAGAAAAAACTCTGCTCTCCATCAACTCTCTCCATCTTTCATACCTCGTCTCCTCACCTGTTTCTCCTTAGCACACTTACTTCATTCCCTCCACCCTAACTTCCAGACTGCCTCGCTCCAGACTTTCCTGCCTCCACCCCCTCACTCATACTGCTCCACTGACCTGGCGTTCCTTCATTACCAAATAATAATAATAATGTCGGTATTTGTTAAGTGCTTACTATGTGCAAAGCACTGTTCGAAGTGCTGGGGAGGTTACAAGGTGATCAGGTTGTCCCATGGGGGGCTCACAGTTTTTATCCCCATTTTACAGATGAGGTAACTGAGGCCCAGAGAAGTGAAGTGACTTGCCCAAGGTCACACAGCTGACAGGTGGTGGAGTCGTGATTTGAACCCATGACCTCTGACTCCAAAGCCAGAGAAGCACCATGGCTCGGTGGAAAGAGCACGGGCTTGGGAGTCAGAGGTCATGGATTCTAATCCCGGCTCCCCCACATGTCTGCTGTGTGATCTTGGGCAAGTCACTTAACTTCTCTGAGGCTCAGTTCCCTCATCTGTAAAATGGGGATTAAGACTGTGAGTCCCACGTGGGACAACCTGATCACCTTGTATCCCCCCAGAGCTTAGAACAGTGCTTTGCACATAGTAAGCGCTTAACAAATGCCATTATTATTATTATTAAGCCTGGGCTCTTTCCACTGAGCCATGCTGCTTCTCCAAATCTCTCAGACCAAAGCACCACATGTATTCAAAGCCCTCCTAAAATCCCATCACCTCCATGAAGCCTTCCCCATTTAATCCTCAACACTCCTAACCATATTGACCAGCCATTTCTAGCACTTGTGCATTTATTTAAATCCATTTGTGTGTTTGTTTAATGTATTGTATATTCAATTATTTATTTTGATTATTCTACTTATAAATATTTGGAGTTTAAGATCCTCGTGAGCAGCAACACTCCTCATCTCTCCATGGTGCAATCCCAAACCCTTAATGGCATTCACTGGGCGCAGAGGGTTCTCCATAAATATTATTACTTACTTTATGTCTAGGTCTAACTGGGATGGTCAATGGCTTAGTTAATTAATGCAGACTATTTTAGAAAAAAAAATACAAATGTCCCAGAACTCTCCTAAGCTTTTAGTATATTGCTTCACACATATAGTGCTCCACATTACTTAACTTTTGTTTTTCTGACACAGGTCTCTCCTGGTCCTCCTCTTGCCAATCTGAACAATCCTACTCAGTCTTTTTGCCGGCTCTTCCTCCACCTCCCACTCTACTAACTGTGGTTGTCTATGGACGTTCTGTTCTAGACCTCTATTTTTTTTTTCAATTTACACTCACTCCCTTGGGTAGCTTCATCCACTCCCAAGGTTTTTACTCCCCAAACTACCTCACTAGCTCTAACATCTCATCTTGCAATCTCATATTTCCCCCTCCCTACAGGACATCTCTATGTGGATGTCCCACCAGCACTTCAGGATCCATATTTCCTAAGCTGACCTCATTAACTTCCCTTTCCCAGCTTTCCCACTGGAGTTGACAATGTCTTTCCTGTCACCCCACATCTGCCATCTCTCAGTTCCATGTGTTTGGCATTTCCCTCGTCTCCTCCCTCCCGTTCCACACTCTTATTCAGTCTGTCTCCAAATCTTTCCACTCTCTCTTTTGCAACATCATATTATTATGCTGGCCACATTATTTTTGTTGAAAACTGAGCTACTGAAGTACAGTCTCAAAATTGTGCCCCTTCTCTTTCCTTTCAGTGGGAGACAATAGGAAGAAAGTGGGGGATTAAAGTTCTTCAGCAATTTTGACTATCCAGGCTATGAATCCCAAAGTGCTTCAAAGTTTGAATAAAATATGTTCCATCTAGGAGGTAAAAGTTCAAGCATTTAAAATGAACAAGAGTAGCTGGGCATTGTTGCAAGGTATGCTGTCCATATTAACTGGGACAGACTCATTTCCAAAGAAGTACAATATGAGGTAACTGCCGAACAGGATCCATGATCTGGAGCTAAATACTCTTTCAATCTTCCTTTCAGAGATAGTTGCAGAATCTGAAAATAATGGGCTTTTCCATCTCCATTTCTGAAGTAGGAAATTATTAGCAAAAGAGGGAGTTAATGCTTAATTGCTGGCATATTTTCTCCTCCACAAATTAAACACAGAAGACCGACTTACTGTGTGTGTCTGACACTTGCTTCATCCCTTCTTTTCCTCTTTGGAATTGTTTTTTTTTTTTTGGTTTATTGGTTTGTTTTTTTTTTTCAGTTGTTGTTTTTAGACAGAAAAGGGAGAGGTTTGGTGAAGTCCCACCCCACTCTTCCCGCAACCAGCAGCAAACATATGTTTAGAGTGTTTATTCTGAGTCTGCCACTTCCTGGAGTTAACCACAAATAGTCCCCTGCCCTACTCAGTGGGGAAGATGAGGCAGGAGGCAAGGCTGCTTTGTTAATATGTAGCTGGAGGCTCTGCTCTATCTACTCTTTCTGGTACAGAAAAGTAAGGTTTCCATGAAAGCCAAATAGTACCTCCCTCTAACGCCAAGGATTCATATAATCCCACATGGGTTTTAGCCCCAATCTAATTCTTTGGAATCCAAATGACAAGTCCTTACAAATCTAGAGGAGATAGCAGCAACTGATGAGCCAACATTCCCAGGCAGCAATATCAACTTGGCAAATTCTTCTGCTTCAGGAAGGACTATGTAGTGTTGCAAAATTGAAAAGCATCACAGGAAATAGAAATCCATTGATTCACTCATTTAATCACATTTATTAAGCACTTCCTGTGTGCAGAGCACTGTACTAAGCATTTGGGAAAGTACAATATAACAGTAAAGAGTGGTGATCCCTGCCCTCAATGAGTTTACAGTCTAGAGGACTATCTGTAGTTAAAAAAACCCCAACAAAATAAAGAGGAGACTAGAACACCTTTCTTATTCCAAACAGCCAGGGACACAGAGACAGAGAGAGAGAGAGAGAGAGAGAGACAGACAGACAGACAGACAGACAGAGAGACAGAGAGACAGAGACAGAGACAGAGACAGAGACAGAGAGAGAAAGAAATTTCTGAAAAACCAAAATCAGTATCCTTCCCTGTCCCCTTAGCCCTACTGCCCTGTCACACTTGTATCCTCCTGTCCAGGTACAGAAAGCCTCCATTGCTGCCACCACTGCCACCTCTTCAGGGGACAGAGAAGAGGTAGAGGGGGCTCCAGGGTGGAATATTACCATCATCAGCAGGGGACAGAGAGGGGGCTCTGGGATCTGTGGGGTATCATATCACCACCAGAGCCATCACTACTCCAGGTGACAAAGAAAGAATGGAGGGGGTCTTTGGGGGTGTCGTGTCAGTGAAGGGGACAGAAAGGCCACTCTGTGACGGGTTCACTGGAACATTCCCCCTTTCCCTTTTTTGGCTCTGTCTCTTGTCACTAGATCAGCCACTATTGTAGTTTCAACCACTTAGGAAATGGATTAGGTTGCAACATACTGCAGTAGCTTATCTAGTCATCTTGAAGCCATCACCAAATAAATGTCATCATTCAGAGTGACAGTAATCATTCAGTCATTCATTCAATCGTGTCTATTGAGCACTTGCTTTGTGTAGAGCACTGTACTTAGTGCTTGAGAAGTACAAGTCGGCAACATATAGAGATGGTCCCTACCCAACAACGGGCTCACAGTCTAGAAGGGGGAGACAGACAACAAAACAAAACATATGGACAGGTGTCGAGTCATCAGACTAAATAGAAATAAAGCTAGATGCACATCATTAAGAAAATAAATAGAATAGTAAATATGTACAAGTAAAATTGAGTAATAAATCTGTACACACATATATACAGGTGCTGTGAGGAGGGGAAGGAGGTAGGGCAGGGGATGGGGAGGAGGAGAGGAAAAAAGGGGCTCAGTCTGGGAAGGCCTCCTGGAGGAGGTGAGCTCTCAGTAGGGCTTTGAAAGGAGGAAGAGAGCTAGCTTGGTGGATGTGCGGAGGGAGGGCATTCCAGGCCAGGGGGAGGACGTGGGCTGGGGGTCGATGGAGGGATGGGCGAGAATGAGGTTCAGTGAGGAGGTTAGCGGTGGCAGAGGAACGGAGGGTGCGGGCTGGGCTGGAGAAGGAGAGAAGGGAGGTGAGGTAGGAGGGGGCGAGGGGATGGACAGCCTTTGCATACATAAGGGTGTAGTTGGTGTAGAAGTGCTGTGGAGGTAATTGAGGGGCTATAACCTGGGGAGAGGAAAAATTAATTTGGGAAAATAGTTTGACAAGGGCTTTGAAGATGGGAAGGGGAAAGGATTTCCAGATGGGAGGAAGTGAGAGAGCAATGGGTAGGAGGTGGGAAGAGACATGAGTGAGGGAAAAAGTGACTAGGTGAGCTTGAAAGGAATGAAAAAGGAGAGCTGAGGTGATGGGAGAAAAGATTATAAATCAATCAATCAATCAATCGTATTTATTTAGAGCTTACTGTGTGCAGAGCACTGTACTAAGCGCTTGGGAAGTACAAGTTGGCAACATATAGAGACAGTCCCTACCCAACAGTGGGCTCACAGTCTAAAAGACTATAATAAGTATAATTATAAAAGACTATAATAAGTAGTGGGAGACAGATGATTGAGTGCCTTAAAGCCAATGTCAGGAGTTTCTGCTTAACTAGAGGTGGATGGGCATAAGGTAATTAGGAATACATGGGGTGAGTTTGGAGAACTGAAAGGGAACAGGAAAATTTAGAAGACTGGATTGGATAGAGGTTAGTGTAGGCTCCTTATGGGCATGGAACGTGTCCATCAACTCTGCTGTACTCTCCCAAGTGCCTAGTACTGTGATCTGCACATATTAAGTGCTCAGTAAATACCACTGATTGATTACAGAAACCCGAGTAATGATCACTTGTGTGCTCATCTGACATGTAACTATCCGATTTACCTATACAGACACAGAGGCAGAAAGAATAATGACAATAATGATAATAATAATAATAATAATAATAATGGCATTTATTAATTACTATGTGCAAAGCACTGTTCTAAGCTCTGGGGAGGTTACAAGGTGATCATATTGTCCCACGGTGGGCTCACAGTCTTAACCCCCATTTTACAGATAAGGTAACTGAGGCCCAGAGAAGTTAAGTGACTTGCCCAAAGTCACACAGCTGACAACTGGTGGAACTGGGATTTGAACCCATGACCTCTGACTCCAAAGCCCATGCTCTTTCCACTGAGCCACACTGCTTCTCAATGATATATGATATAAATGAAATAAATGATAGCATTTTTTAAGCGCTTACTATGTGCAAAGCAGTGTTCTAAGCACTGGGGAGGATACAAGGTGATCAGGTTGTCCCACGTGGGGCTCACAGTGTTCATCCCTATTTTACAGATGAGGGAACTGAGGCACAGAGAAGTCAAGTGACTTGCCTAAAGTCACATAGCTTTAGCTCTGACTCCTTACAGAGTAACGCCCAAAGATTATGATCATTGGTAGGAGTCGAGTATAAGGACTGCGCTATATGAAATCATGGGTAAAGTAAATTACAGAGAGTCTAGGCCAGTTCAGCCTGCTCATTCGGCTCATCTTGCTGCACTGTAGGACTCAGAGATAGCAAGATTGAATCCCCACAGATGTCAGCAGCCTAACAACTACCCAGTGTTTATGTCAACATTTGCACTGTATTTGTAGAGGATGAGGTCCTTGCTCTTCAATTTTGTCATCACTATTGCCATTACTCTTCAGCCTAGGCTTCAGGGAACTTCAATCTGAAGGCACTTACTTCACTTTTGAAACCAAGTACAAATTAATTCCCAAAGGAATGAATAAAACTGTAGATAAGTTTTTTTTCCATAGGAAGAGGCTGTATTATTTTGATCAGTTCAAAAAAGAAATATTTGTGCTGTTAGCACAGTACAGATGTGTTCTAGGGAAACATGCAGAAACCCAATTAGTTATAATACCGATAGTGTTTAGACTGACATGAGTCCACGGTTCTTGATTAGGAACTCAGTCATATTTAGTGAGTGCTGTGTGCAGAGCACCATATTCATGCTTGGGAGAGTACAATATAACAGAGTTGGTAGACACATACCCTGTCTACAAGGAGCTTACCATCTAGAGGGGGAGTCAGATATTAAAATAAATTACAGATATGTTCATAAGTGTAATGGGGCTGAAGATGGAGTGAATACAAGACCAAGTGCAAGGGTGACCCAGAAGGAAGAAGGATTTGGGGAAATGAGGGCTATCTGGGGAAGGCCTCTTGGAGGAGATGTGATTTTATCAGACTTTGAAGGTAAGATGTCGGTGGTAAAATAGATGAAATCGCAGTGTGGTGAGTAGGTTGGTGTTAGAGGAGCAGAGAGCAAGCTGGGTTGTAGAGGGAAATCAGAAAACTAAGATAAGTGGGGACAAAGTGTTTGAGTGCTTAAAGCCAAAGTTGAGGAGTTTCTGTTGGATGTCGAGGTGGATTGGCAACTACTGGAGGGTATTGAGTAGTGGGGAAATATGAACTGAACATTTCTTAGAAAGATGACCCGGCCATCAGAGCGAAGTATGGACTGGAGTGGAGAAAGACAGGAGACAGGGAAGGCAGCAAGGAGGCTAATGCAGTAGTCAAGGCGGGATAGAATAAGTGCTTGGATTAACATGATAGCAGTTTGGGTGAAGAGGAAAGGGTGGATTTTTGCAATGTTGTATAAGTAAAATGGACAGGATTTGGTGACCAATTGAATGTGTGGATTGAATGAGAGAGATAAATAGAGGATACTGTCAAAGTTATGGCCTTATGAGACAGGGAGAATAGCGGTGGTGCTGTCTTCAGTGATGGGAAAGTCATGGGGGAGGACAGGGTTTGGGTGGGAAAATGAGGAATTTCATTTTGGACATAATCAAAAATGAATAGAACTGATCATTCCTTACTTTCTCAGAGGGGAAAAAAAGAGACAAAACTTGTTACTAGATTTATTTGTTCAGATGTAGGGAGTGTGGAGATTCTCATATGAATGTTATCTCATTAACATCTACCTTTTTTTAAACCTCATAACCCATAATCCAAATCTGTCACCAGAACTATTTCAAAGCTTCCTTTTCTACAAACATTCCATTAGCAGGTTAAAAGTGAAACATTTGAAGCAAAAAGTGAAAAGTGAAAAGTGCTCTGATTTTGCCTTGATTTTCTTGGATTTTATAGGTTGGAATTATTTTCTGCTAGAATAAGGGATAGGAAAGAAATGCTTCTATTTGCCAAAGTCCCCTGATGTGATTCTTCAAAATCCCTAAGTGTTCGGAACTGAGCCAAACAAGCTGCTCCTTGGGTTGGAAGGGAACTTGCTGATGGTGAAATGTTGAGTGTGGCGTGACTAGAAAATACTAAAATGTAACCCACAATGGAAACAGAAGGGCCTAGTGGAAAGAGCACAGGGCTGGAAGTCAGAGGACCTCGGTTTTAATCTCAAATTTGCATCTTGTCTTCTGTGTGACCTTGAACAAGTCACTTAATTTTCTGTGCCTCAGTTACACCATCTGTAAGATAGGGATTAAGACGGTGAGATCTATGTGGACCAGGAACTGCATCCAACATTATCTTGTGTCTATCCCAGTGCTTAGTCCAGTGTGTGGCAGTAACACTTCAACAAGCACCATGAAATAAATAATAATAATTTTAAATAACCCCTGAAGCCAAGACAGTGTCTATACAGGCAAAACAACTCCCAGAAATTACCCTGGAAATTCAATTAGGATAGTTACTTTGGTAAATTTCAGTCGCCACCCTTTTTTCTCCTCAGTGACAGTTTTACCTTTTAATGAATTAGCCAGGTAATAACCTCAACTATCCATTTCATTTTGGCAGTGATGATACATACAAAGCAATTACTTCATCATTACAATAAAGCAAAACCAATTGAAACAGCTTAAAACTTCATTATATTTCAATTTTCTTGTATCAAGTTACAGGATTAGATTATTTAAAAAACTGACCGTACACATGAGATCTGAAGCATTTTTATGCCAATATCCATTTGAGAAAAATGGGAAAAAAGTACATTTTCCTAGTCTCAAAAGTCAAAAGCATTTGAATGGGTTTAACTGAAACTTCCAGAAATATTTCCCTTTGGCCTGACAGCAAACATGCAAAATTCTATCCTACCAGATTTATCCTTTTAACATTGCTATTGAAAAGTAAAATGAAAAGTTGGGTTAAAATAGTCTTGACTATAGCAGCCATCACCAAAGAGGAAAATTACTTAAAATTACTTATTGCTTGCATAAATTATGTAACTATATATGATAAAACAAATTATCCTCACTGGGAAGTTGTAGCAGGACCCCAGATATTCCTCTGTGTAAATATATAAAGTGCTACCTCTGTTACAGCCCATGGTTCCCTCCAGTTATCGCCCTATCTCCTTCCTACCATTCCTCTCATTCTCAATGTCTTTCATGGGGTACTCCTCTGCCTCCCATCCCCTAACTGTGTGGGCCCCCCCAAGGTTCAGTTCTGGGTTCCCTTCTATTTTCCATCTACACCCATTCCCTTGGAGAACTCATTTACTCACACGGCTTCAACTACTACCTCTATGTGGATGATACCCAAATCTACATCTCCAGCCCTGATCTTTCTCCCTCTCTGCAGTCTTGCATTTCCTCCTGTCTTGAAGACATCTCTACCGTGTTGTTCTACCATCACCTCAAACTTAATATGGCTAAAACTGAACTTCTTATCTTCCCATCCAAACACTGTCCTTCCCCTGACTTTCCCATCACTGTTGATGACACCACCATCCTTCCTGTCTCACAAGTCCCTAACCTTGGCATACTCCTTGACTCCCCTCTGTCATTCAACCCACATATTCAAGCCATCACTAAATCCTGTCAGTTTAACTGTCACAACATCGCTGAAATCCACCCCTTCCTCTCCATCCAAACTGCTCCCACATTAATATAAGCACTTATCCTATTCTGTTTTGATTATTATATCAGCTTCCTTGCTCACCTCCCTGCCTCCTGTTTCTCCCCACTCCAGTCCATACTTCACTCTGCTGCCTGGATCATTCTCCTTCAAAAACATTCAGACCGTGTTTCCCCACTCCTCAAGAAACTCCAGTGGTTGCCCATCCACCTCTGCATCAGACAAAAACTCCTCACCATTGGCTTTAAAGCACTCAATCACACTGTCCCCTCCTACTTCACTTTGCTACTCTCCTATGACAATCCAGCCCGCACACTTTGTTCCTCTAATGTTAACCTCCTCACTGTACCTCAGTCTCATCTATCTCCCTGCTGACCTCTTGCCCATCCTGTCCTTGGCCTGTAATACCCTCCCACCTCATATCAGACAGATAATTGTTCTCTCCCACTTCAAAGCCTTATTGAAGGCACATCTCTTCCAAGAGGCCTTCCTTGACTAAGCCCCCCTTTCCTCTTCTCCCACTCCCTTCTGTGTGGCCCTGACTCGCTCCTTTCATTCATCCATAAGAAGCAGCATGGCTCAGTGAAAAAAGCACAGGCTTGGGAGTTAGAGGTCATGGGTCCTAATCCCGGCCCTGCCACATGTCTGCTGTGTGACCTTGGGCAAGTCACTTAACTTCTCTGAGCCTCAGTTACCTCATTTGTAAAATGGGGATGAAGACTGTGAGCCCCAGGTGGGACAACCTGATCCCCTTGTATCCCCCCCAAGAGCTTAGAACAGTGCTTTGCACATAGTAAGTGCTTAACAAATGCCATCATTGTTATTATTACTATTATCCTCCTTCCCAGTCCCAAAGCACGTGCACACACACACACACACACACACACACACACACACACACACATATGTATCTGTAATTTAATTATATATTCATTTATTTATATTAATGTCTGTCTCCCCCTCTAGAGTTTGAGCTCACTATAGGCAGGGAATGTGTCTATTTGTTGTTGTATCATACTCTCCCAAGTGCTTAGTACAGTGCTTTGCACACAGTAAGCACTCGATACATACGATTGACTGAATGAATGAAAGGGAGAAGAAAAATTAATAGAGGAAGACCTCGGAAGTGCTTTGAAGATGAAGGAAGCTGTGATCTGATGGATTTGAAGAAAGAAGGAATTCTGGGCAGAAGGAAGGTTGGGAGCAAATGGCCAGAGGTGGGAGAGAAGGGAATGAAGCACAGTAAATAATGAGGAGCAAAGAGTGTGAGCAGGAGTGAAGTGGGAGAAGAGAGTAGGCAGATTGATAGGAGGAAAGAGAGAGAGAGAGAGAGCGAGAGAGAGAGAGAGAGAGAGAAAGAAAGAAAGAAAGAAAGAGAGAAAGAAAGAGAGAAAGAGAGAAAGAAAGAAAGAAAGAAAGAAAGAAAGAAAGAAAGAAAGAAAGAAAGAAAGAAAGGAAGGAAGAAAGGAAGAAAGGAAGAAAGAAAGGAAGAAAGAAAGAAAGAAAGAAAGAAAGAAAGAAAGAGAGAAAGCTAGCTGATAGAGTGCTTGAAGCCAGTGGTCAGGAGTTTTAACTTGAGGCTGAGAGAAATGGTAAATCATTGAAAGTTTTGGAGAAGTGTGGAGATGTGTGGAGAATAATGTCTTAGAAAATCAGGTAACAGAGTGAAATATGGATTAAAGAGAGAGGGTCTAGAGGTAGGGAGAGTTGAGGAGAGTTCTTAAGTGGGAGTATGAAAAGTGCCTAAACCAGTGTAGTGGCCTTTTGGATTAAGGGGAAAGATTGGATCAAGAAAATATTGCAGAGGAAGACCTGATAGTTTTTAGCAGCAGACTAAATATGAAAATTGAAAGAGTTCCCTTCATTGTCCCCACCATCTTTCGTGTCCTCTGTCACTCCTTAATCCCAACCTCTTCTGGGATTGCCCTCTCAAAGCCCTATCCTTGTCCTGTTCTCAAATCACCCAAATTATGGCTTCCTGGCTTGTGTGTGCGGAAGGTGGGTTTTCAGCATTTTCCACCCTTCTCTTTCACTACCTACAAGGATCCTTTCCATATTCTATCACTCTAGCTGGGGCACTTGGTGATGATGAAAATTTATTCCCCAAAAAAGATGGCACCACTTGTAGTAGGAGTTGAGACTGGTTGAGTGTGGATTTGATATCACAGCACCAGGTGAAACTGCACAGCCTGAGGGTGGAGTGGCTCATGGAAACAGGATCTGAATTTATTTTGTTCCGCAGAGGTCATACCTCAGCAAAGTGCTAGCTGTTGGGAGGGGTGGTTTTGCAGTCAGTTACTGGACTTAGACCTTCAGAATTTGTCCAGAGGTATAAATTTGGGCACTTTGCACTGCATCCTAAAACTTTTCTTCCTCAAATAGCCCCGCTCCGATCTCCCGCTGTTTCCAGTTTTGGTCCGTCTGTGAGAGGGACAGCTGTGTATTTTTTTTAATCATTGTCATGGTTATTTTGTTCTTCATGTTGTCTTTTTTTGTTGTTGTTATAGCATTTCTCAAGCACTGTTCTAAGCACTGGGGTAGATACTATTTAATCAGGCCCTCTGTTTTTCCTGAAAAAGAGCAATAGATGTCCCTGCCCCCACTATTCCTAGCTAAATAATTCTGAGTATAATAGTCAAGGCTTACCAAGTGGGTGAGGGCACAGTGGTGTCTGCTGTTGAAGTCTCAGAGATAGTTTGTTCTGTAACCTCAGGCTGTACCCATTTTCCATGCTGGCTGTTCTGTTGTATTATTTTCAAGCACAGGGGGAGAGAGTGTGAATCACCGTACTGCAAAAATAACTCAAACTCTGTTTTAATGGTGATAGGACCTATCTTTCCCTTCTTAACCACTACTGTCTTAGTAGTGCTCACCTGAATGGCAAGTGGAAAGGAAAGGTGCACTACTGTATTTTCATGGATGAAGTGGGCAAGTCGAAATTCTCTCTCAAACACATTCACGGTAATGGATGCAGCCTTGGAAGTCCAGTCAGCCTGGTGATTCTTTGCTTGAGGTCGGTACAGCCCTGGGTCAAATAATTAGGAAGCATGTAAAGGCTGAAAAGGGAAAGAGATTTGTACATGTCTTAGAAAATGTAATATGAAAAAAGAGAAAATTAGAAGATAGTTTTCTAGAAATTAAATTCAAGGTCAGTAATCAAACTATTATCATTGCAACTTGATGACACGTATTTTAGATTTGTAGTAATAATGGTATTTATTAAGCTCTGACTGTGTGCCAAACTCTGTGCTAAGTGCTGGGCTAGATTCAAGATAATCAGATAAGAGATAATCCCTGTCCCACACAGGGACCACAATATAAAAGAAGCAGATGAATAATTCTGTGACGTTGTTGGGTAGGGACTGTCTCTATCTGTTGCCAAATTGTACTTTCCAAGCACTTAGTACAGTGTTCTTCACACTGTAAGTGTTCAGTAAATATGATTGAATGAATTATGTATATAGTATGATAATATAATGATGAGTGTGACCTTATATAATATTATTAGTCATTGTTACTATGATTTAATGACAAACCACTCCTCAACATCAGAATCATCAGGAATGATTGAGTGCCTTCTATGTGCTGAATACTGTTCTGGGGGCTTGGGGGACATCCAGGATAAATGTAAGACACAGTTTGTTTGTAAAGGTTTCCTAATGCTGGGGTTTGGTTATAAAAACCCTCAACAGATTTACCCCAGATCAGTTACACTAATCCAGTAGAGTCAAGGAACGTTCGTATGTTTCTACAAGCAAATCACAATTTGGTGATTTATTCTTTAGCTACTAGCATATTCATTTCATTCAATCATGTTTATTGAGCGCTTACTGTGTGCAGAGCATTGTACTAAGCACTTGGGAAGTAAAAGTCAGTAACATATAGAGACCGTCCCTACCCAATAATGGGCTCACAGTCTAGAAGGGGGAGGCGGACAACAAAATGAAACAAGTAGACAGGTGTCAGAACCGTCAGAATAAATAGAATTATAGCTATAAGCTTCCTTAACAAAGTCACACACATGTCCTAGCTGGCCAGATTAAGGAGAAGATGTTGATTTGAAGCTGGGGAAGCACCGTGCAAATTCACTCTGCATGGGACTTCAGATGATGGATTAATTCCAAACATCTCAGTCCACACGGACCCTTTATTCACACGAGGTGGTCACCTTATCTCTTCTTATCTTATCTATCTTGGAACTATCTGCCAAGGTTTCTGCTGATTTGCAGATATTGTCCACCCTTCTGGTGCGTAGCTAAGTACATTCCACACCTGCTACATACAGGCCTATTGATGACCTCCCTCAGTGGGTTTCTATGTAGTTTTCCATCCCTTTTTAGCCATAGCATAGCCAACTTCTTCCACATACACTCACATGTACCTCCAGCATACATACCCTCTTTGAAATGTATGGCACCTTGCCCCAAGAAGATGATCATCTAATGGGGGAGAGGAGGAGACATGGATGGATGGAGATTCACTAGTTAAAGATTCAGAAGACTAGATGTAAGCACAGGTGAATTACCGATCAGTCACAATCGATGAACAGATAAGTGAACCCTACTAATAATTATGGCATTTTTTAAGTGCTTCTTATATTCCAAACTGTCCAAGCACTTCCTATATACCCCAAGCACTGGGGTAGATACAAAATAATCAGGTCCCACCTGGGGATCACAGTCTAAAATAAGAGGGAGAACAGGGATTGAATCCCCATTTTGCAAATGAGGGAAATGAGACACAGAGAAGTTGTGACTTTGCCTAAGGTCACACAGCGGGAGAGTGAGAGAATCAGAATTAGAAGCAGGTCATCTGACTCTCAGGCTCATGCTTTTTCCACTAGGCCATGCTGCTTCCTGTGGTGAGACGGTATGTTGAGAAGGAGAGGGATGAATCAAGGTAGGAATTTGGCTGCTTTTACCATAGAGCCTTTTAGCAGAAGCTGGAATTTCGGTAATTTTACGCCCTCTTGACGACCTAATGGTCAGAAGTGTTTAGCCAGGATGGTCAGGGGCTATCTGTGGCCAAGATAAAGCATTTTTCTTTTTACACACGGGCAGAATAGCCATCCATCCAAAACACAGGAGTAATCAATCAGTGTGAGCCAGATGGAAAAGGAACAAATGATCTGAGTTGAAAAAATGTTTCTGTCAAGCTTCTATGGGGATAGTATAAACAAGGTTAAAAATAACCTAAAGTGATTTGACACGAAAAAATGTATTTTCCATTTGAAGATGAGTTTTCTACTCTCCAAATGAAAAATAGAAATATTTCTTATTCATATCCTCCTGGGCTCTTGTTGGCTCACGTATGGCCTCATAGCCTCTCCCGATCATGGCAAGATTGAGGATTATGTGGTCACAGCACATTGAGCAGCTGTCTAGTTGAAGCCCTGAAATTTTAAGAGTGCTTCTTGTTGATAAATCCATGAGGAGAAAAATAGAGAAGGCCTGAGTTCTACTCCTGACTCTACCACTTGTCTGCTGTGTGGCCTCGGGCAAGTCACTTCACTTCTCTGGTCCTGTTACCTCATCTGTAAAATGGAGATTAAGACTGTGAGCCTCATGTAGGACATGGGCTATGTCCAACCTGATTAGCTTGTACCTACCCCAGTGCTTAGTATAATGGGCTCAACAAATACCAAATATTTTTAACAGACAATTTAAAACTATTTGGATCGAGAGCAGCATGGCCTAGTGGAAAAAGCACAGGACTGGGAGGAGAAATGGGTTCTAATCTTGACCCCGCCACTTGCCTGCTTTGTAACCTAATGCAAGTCGTTATGCTCCAAATTTCATTTTTTTCATCTGTAAAATGGGGATGAAATACCTGTTCTCCCTTCCCTTAGACTGTGAGCCCCAAATGGTACAAACACTGTGTCTGATCTGATTATTTTGTATTTACCCCAGTGCTTGGCCCATAGTAAGGGATTAACAAATACCCACATTATTATTATTACAACTACCACAAGAATAAACTACTGCCGATCAGTCGTATTTATTGAGTGTTTAGTCTGTGTGGAGCACTGTACTGTGCATTTATTCATTCATTCAATCGTATTTATTGAGCGATTATGGCTGCCACGATCTGTACTAAGCTCTTGGGAGAGTACAATATAACAATAAATAGACACATTCCCTTCCCACATTGAATTTACAGTCTACTTGGGAGAGTACAATATAACAGAGTTGGTAGAGATATTCCTTGCCCATAAGGAGCTTCGAGTCTAGAGGGGCTACATCTGTGTTCTTGGTGGCATTTAGGAGCTTGCCTATAAAGACAGGTTTCTTTCAGGCACTGGCAATGTGTTGTGTCAGAATTACTATCGTGGGGGAGGATGGGGGCAACACCAGATAAGGACCAGATTTCTGGTAAGCTTCAGTTGTAGACTATGCTGCTGCCCCCACTCCAAGTACTAATAATAGTATTTATTAAATGCTTACTACAGAACACTGTATTGAGAGCTGGGAAAGAGTGTAAATGTGGGAATTAGATTTAGACCCTGTCCCTCAAGGGACTCCTAGTGTCATGGGACATTTTTCAAACCCTTCATGGAGCTTTAGATGCCTGACTTGAGGCAAGGATATGGAGAAGGAAGTGAATTTCCTCTTGAAGTGAGTGATGGAGGGTGGCTGGGACAGATTGCAAAGGAACAGCAAAATGCACCCTAAAGCAGAGCCATAGACCCCAGAGTACTCTCCCAAGTGATTAGTACAGTGGTCTGTACAAAGTAAGTGCTCAATAAATACCATTGAGTGATTGATTGATTCATCCTTAATGACAGTTCATTTGAAACAAGCTTAATATATTAGGGGAAGCAGTGTGGCTCAGTGGAAAGAGCCCGGGCTTTGGAGTCAGAGGTCATGGGTTCAAATCCCAGCTCCGCCACTTGTTAGCTGTGTGACTTTGGGCAAGTCACTTAACTTCTCTGAGCCTCAGTTCCCTCATCTGTAAAATGGGGATTAAGACTGTGAGCCCCACGTGGGACAACCTGATCACCTTGTAAACTCCCCAGCTCTTAGAACTGTGCTTTGCACAGAGTAAGCACTTAATAAATGCCATTATTATTATTATTATATTAATATTTATATATTGAAGGATAGATACACATATAGACATGAGTTATGTTAAAATTAATGTATATACTCTTTTAATATTGGAAATATTGCTTGGAGGATATGGAATTATGCTTAGTTTCAATAATATACTAAGGAAAAGCAAACCCATGATTGCTGGTTATTGTTATGAGGTTGCAAAATTTATTAGCAGTCACTGACAGTAAGCTTCCTGCTATACTGTAAATTCCTCTGCTAAACTGCTAACTCTTTGATTATCTACCTACCCTATTGTACTCTTCCATGTACTTGGTACAGTGTTCTGCACACAATAAGAACTCAACAAATACTATTGATTAATTAAAATGTAACAGATGTCCCAAAGAGTCAACAGTTACACATGCTGATAAATGAACCCATAAAATAACCCATATTTCCATATTTCCCTCTAACTTCAGATATTCTGGAGCCTTCATTAATTTTCTTCTTCTTTTCTGATTCATTCTTTGAAGTCCCAGCGCATGGGATATATATGTTTTACTTATGAAAGTATGTTTTACTTATATTCTTCTTTATACTTAAAAGCATGTGTAGACATATGTTAACTACAGGAATAAACTTTAGTAAGGAAGCTCTTCCTTTTCGGCAAATGAGTTTTTCAAAGAATTCCTATTTAAAGACTACAAAAGGGAAGATCTTATATAGGGAATATTGCAAAGTGCAAGTCAAGATGTTGAAGACAAAGGAATTCTTAAACTACTCAACCACTAAAACCCATTATATAAATCAGACCATTTCCTTTTCTTTTTCTTTCCTTCTCCAAGCATCGTTTTTCTATTTCCAGCCCCAAGAAGAGCCATGAGTCATTCTTGAAAAGGCTGTGGTCTGGGCTTTGAAGTCCCAAGGCCCAAAATGAACTGTAACTATGTCCCCGTGTTGGGGAGGGCAAAACCCTCCCTCTCAGTCATATGATGGGGAAACTCAAAACAGCTCAGGTGACCTCCCTCCCTGGGAAAGTTTCAAGCACCCTGCTCAAAATTCCAGATGGATTCAGTTTTTGCTTCTTGATCCTTTCCTCCCACAAAAGCAGCATTTACATTATTATGAGGCCCAGTGTCCTAGGGGTGTTTGATTCAGGCTGCCAGTCTTTTGGGCTGGCAGAGAAAAATTCGGTCAGCAGAGGAAGTTGGAGTAACTGCGGCTGCAGTTCATGCTGATGCTAATAAACTGGATTAGTGGGTGAAAGATTCATTATTCTTAGTCTCTAGTTGTAGCTCAAGATATCCCGAGATCAAATATGCTTTGTTAGAAAGATGATTCAATGAGCTTCACAATAGGCCGGGATTCAGGCCAAGCACCTTGTGTTCCGCACTGTTATTCTAAGTGGACCTTGGAAGTTCAGCCAGGATAAAGAGTTCTTTTTGCTTTTGTTGAACCATTGAACCAAATATTGGCCTGGTGAAGGGAGAAACATTTCCCCGGATCTCTTGGGTACTGTTGTCTTTCTTCCTGGAAACTATTAGGAAAAAAAGTACTAAGAGAATAATTAGCTCTTTTAAAGGAAAAAGAAAATCCTCCAAAATCTGACCTCCTTTTCCCCTAAAATATTGTATAAAAAGTCAGAATCTTGGAACAGTGTTGCAGTTAAGTCTGGGGGAGAGACTAAAGTGAAAGACTCCTTCTCATTTCTGCTTGGGAAGCTGGAAGGTGCCATAATTTGGATTAGAAAATGCCATAGATTTGGATTAGACCACCAGGAGTTTGAATCTGTTGGGTAAAAATGCTCTAATATTTTTTCATTCATCCCAGCTTTCCAAAGACAGCGACAGCAAGATTTCTGATCGCAAGTACTCCAGGCCATCTTCTGTCTTCACACCAATTCATTTTCCCAGGTGCTTAGTACAGTACTATGCACACAGTAAGCACACAATAAATGCCATTGATTGATTTTCCATTTTTTCTGCTTCAGTACCATCTTAGCCTCTTTCACTTCAACCCCATGTATTTAAGAGATATCAGTCTCATTTTTATTTTGCATATACCATGCTATTTTATTTCCTCATTCAAAACCTCCCTGCAAAGCTTCTCTTTCTAATATAACACTTCTAGTCAAGGACCAAATTTATACAAGCATTGTGATAAAAAAAAAACTAGGCCTCTAGATACATTCTATATCTACGAAATCATCCTCTCCATTATTTCTTGAGTGACTACTGTGTTCAAAGTACTAGATGCTTGGAAGCATATACTCAGTCGATTTATATCAACTGTGTAAAACAAAAAAAAAGGAAGAAAAATACTACTTACCACATGACCTTTCAAGGCAAAAATATACACTAGTTTTATGACCTATGTGGATTTTTTTTACGGTATTTGTTAAGCATTTATTATGTGCCAAGCACTGGCCTAAGTACAGGACTAGATACACGAAAACCAGATTGGACACATTCCCACATCAGGCTCACAGTCTTAATCCCCATTTTACAGATGAGGTAACTGAGTCACAGAGAAGTGAATTGACTTGCCCAAGGTCACACAGCAGACAAGTGATAGTTCTGGGATTAGAACACAGGTCCTTCTGACTCCCAAGTCTGTGCTGTACCCAACAGGCTACATTGTTTCTCAGCGTTGGATGGTGTATACCTATATATGCATCACTAGCATCAAGCGAGGGGCACTCTACATTTTATGGGACTTGTTCCTTTTTCATCTAAAATATATCAAGTAGTTATCATTTTTTCTCACCTTCTATATAAGACAATCACCACAAACTTTACTCCTATAACCCCAATTTCCTCACTGTGTCAATCTCATCTCTCTCACTATCAGTTCCTTGTTCATGCCCTCTCTCCTTCCTGGAACTCCCTCCCCCTTCAAATCCAGTGGACCACAACACTGTCTCCATCTTCGAAGCCCTGCTAAAATCATGTCACTTCCAAAAAGCCTTCCCTAACTAATTTCACCTCTCTCCTCCCTGTTATCCTCCCTGTTGCTTTATTTATTCACTTGCGTTGGTACTCCTTAGTTGTTTAGGTACTCACCTCACCCCACATAGCACTTATGTGCATTTCCTTATACCTGGTTGTTTTCCCTATTTGTAATTCATTTTATTGTCTGTCTCCCTCGATATATTGTAAGCTATGTGAAGACAGGTATCATGTCTACTTACCTATTGTACTCTTCCAAGTCCTTAGTACAGTACTCTGTTCACAGTAAGCACTCAATAAATTGGCACTGATACAATGAAGTTTTAGATTTAGGTTACTGACTTACTATTTTGCTTCTTATTTCTGACACATTTCCTGTCCATAAAGACCTGACAGTCTAGAAGGAAAAGAGGGAATCCTGGGGCTAGAAGGGTGCTGTATATATGTATATATGTTTGTACGTATTTATTACTCTATTTATTTTACTTGTACATATTTATTCTATTTATTTAATTTTGTTAATATGTTTTGTTTTGTTGTCTGTCTCTCCCTTCTAGACTGTGAGCCCACTGTTGAGTAGGGACCGTCTCTATATGTTGCCAACTTGTACTTCCCAAGCACTTAGTACAGTGCTCTGCACACAGTAAGCACTGAATAAATACTATTGAATGAATGAATGAATGAGCCTGCTGTTGGGTAGGGACCATCTCTATACGTTGCCAACTTGTACTTCCAAGCGCTTAGTACAGTGCTCTGCACACAGTAAGTGCTCAACAAATACGATTGAATGAATGAATGAATGAGTGCTGTGGGGTGTGTAATTTTACAGACAATCCTACAGAATGGTCCAAAAGTGGTTGTGTCTGTAATACCTGTAAAAAAAAAAAATTCAATGTCTATTAATGAGGGTGGCCACCACACTGATGTAGCACAGGAGGAATCACATTTACTCTAAATGATGGCCCAGCAGGTGCTTCTCTTGGGGTCTCCCTGCATGGAGTCAGGTTTCCTGGGGCACCTGTTGTGGCCGTAGGCAATGGTTAAAGCCCAGCAACTCCAGTTCCAGGAAGGGTTGGGGAGAGAGCTCACACACCATCCAGCCATACCCTGCCCCCTCCCCGCCACCTGTCCAATTAGGAGTGGTGGTAGTTTCAGCCCTGTTACTTGACTCCCTCTCTAGACTGAAAACTCACTGCGGCTAGGCAATGTGTCTGTTATATTGTTGTGTTGTACTCTCCCAACTAGTATGGTGCCCAGCACACATTAAGAGCTCAATACATATGATTGGTTGATTGATTAACTGATTGGTCATGGTGTCCCCTCCCCTCCCTAGGTGAGGAAGAAACAATTCTCCTGTTTCAGTGACCATGTTGGGGACATATGAGTTGCCTGTGGCTTCCTCCTCCTCCTCTTTCCTATTCCTCTCCCTCTGATGCTTCATCCTTGTCCTTCTCCCCATCCTCCTCCTCATCCTCCTCCTCCCTGTGCCCTGGTCCTACCCCAAACTTGAACTGCTGTAGGTTATGTGGTTCCCCCACTTGGATTGGGTACCAGCTCTCCTCCGCAACTTTTAGGGAGCCTGGATCCCCCCTCCCCACTCTGTTTTTTTAATGATTAACCTGGAGTTGTACCTATGAGTGGCTGTAAGGTAGGAAGACAGAAGGGAAGGGAATAGGCAATTATTTTCCTCCCATTCTCCCATTTCTTCTCTCTCCTGATCCTCTTTATAACTTCTCTTCTAACCCTTCTCTTCCTCCCCTTATCCCTTCATTCTTTTATTCTCTCCTACCTCTTTTCTTCACTGACCTTTTCCTCCTCACTTGCCTTTCCTCTCCCCCTCTTCTCCTGCTCACCTGGTTGGTTGATCTGGAGGAGAGGAACCTGGGCTGCAATTTGAGAACTGAGTGGGAGAAGAAGGAGTGGAAGAACTGAAGGGAGAGGATCAGGTGGACAGAGAGGAAGGGAGAAGAGAGCTGTGGGTTCTAGAAAATTTAATTCCCCCAGTGCTCCCTTCGTCCCCCAGCATCAGGGTTTGCTTGCCTTGCAGAACTCTTCCACTCCTTGCTGGGCACTTGGCATCACCTAGCAATGGACCAAATAGATGCCACAACTGATGCCTAGTTACTATCTTACAGTACAGAAAAGTGTGTCAGTAAAAATTATTGCAAATAGGTCATTTTCCTTTGCTGCTGGTTGTAAATGTTAGTCTCATCAGTTGGCGACCCAGCTATATGGTTTTCTTCCATGATTTGGGAAGAAAAAGATCAATTCAGAAAACCTCTTGGGTCTTCCGGAGGGCTTTGGAGATGGGGAGAGCTTTGATTTGTTCGCTGTGAATGGGGAGGGAGTGCTGGATAAGAAGAAGGGTGTGAGTAAGGGCATAGAAACAGGAGAGTCAAGAGCAAGTTCCAGTTAAAAAAGTTAGTTTTAGGTGTACAGGCAGGGGTGTAGTTGGAAGTGAGGACAGCTGAGGAAGAGAGAAGGAGCAATTGGACTATGTTGAAGTCAATGGTCAGGAGTTTCTGCTTGATGTGGAGAAAAATGGGTATTAGAGATTTCTGAAGAGGGGAGAGGAGTATGTGTAGAACAGCATTTTTGAAAGATGATCTGGGCTCCAGACTGCAGAGGGGAGAGGCTTGAGACAAAGAGACCAGTGAGGAGACTCATATAGAAGTTTAATCAGGATGTTGGTGGCCATTTAATAGAGATATGAAATGTGGAGTAAAGAACAGCCAGATTTAGTGACTAACTGAATGCAGGAGTGGAAAGACCACTGTAGTTACCAACATCGTAGACTTCTGGGTTGGAAAAACTGGTAGAGGTGTTGTTTGTGATGGAAATGTTAGGAGGAGCAATAGGTTGGGACAGAAGTTGAGGAGTTCATTTTTTTTTAAATGACATTTGTTAAGTGTTTGCTATGGGCTAGGTAATGAAGTGCCGGGTAGATGCAAAATTAGACATAGGGCTCAAAATGTCACATGGGGCTCATAGTTTACAGATAAGTTAACTGAGGCATAGAGTAGTTAAGTGACTTGCCCAGGGACACAGAGTAGACAAATGTGGGAGCTGGGGGGCCTGCAGTCTGAGGGCAGGCCTCTCAGGATCGGGGATCCCGGGCCCTCATTCGCTTCCACAGCTTCAACTATCATCTCTACGCTGATAACACCCAAATCTACATCTCCACCCTTGTTCTCTCTCCCTCCCTCTAGACTTGTATCTCCTCCTGCCTTCAGGATATCTCCATCTGGATATCTGCCCACCATCTAAAACTCAACATATCCAAGACTGAGCTCCTTATCTTCCCTCCCAAACCCTGTCCTCTCCCTGACTTTCCCATCACTGTAGTTGGCACTACCATCCTTCCCGTCTCACAAGCCCGCAACCTTGGTTGCATCCTCGACTCCACTCTCTCATTCAGCCCACACATCCAATCCATCACCAAAACCTGACGGTCTCACCTCCACAACATCACCAAGATCCACCCTTTCTTCTCCATCCAAACCACTACCTTGCTGGTTCAATCTCTCATCCTATCCCAACTGGATTACTGCATCAGCCTCCTTTCTGATCTCTCATTCCTCCTGTCTCTCCCCGCTTCAGTCTATACTTCAGTCTGCTGCCCAGATTTTCTTTGTACAGAAACACTCTGGGCATGTCACTCCCCTCCTCAAAAATCTCCAGTGGTTGCCTGTCACCCTTCAACTCAAGCATAAACTCCTCACTCTCAGCTTCAAGGCTTTCCCTCACCTCGCCCCCTCCTACCTCATCCCCCTTCTCTCCTTCTACAACGCAGTCGGCACCCTCCACTCCTCTGCCGCTAACTTCCTCACTGTGCCTCGTTCTTGCCTGTCCTGCCACTGACCCCTGGCCAAAGTCCTTCCTGTGGCCAGGAATGCCCTCCCTCCACACATCTGCCAAACTAGCTCTCTTCCTCCCTTCAAAGTCCTACTGAGAGATCACCTTCTCCGGGAGGCCTTCCCAGACTGAACTCCCCATTTTCCTCTCCTCCCCCTCCTCCCCTTCCCATCATCCCCCTCCCTCCCTCTGCCCTACCCTCTTCCCCTCCCCACAGCACTTGTATATATTTGTACATACTTATTACTCTATTTATTTTATTTGTACATATTTACTATATTCATTTTATTAATGATGTTTTTATAGCTATAACTCTATTTATTCTGATGGTATTGACACCTGTCTACTTGTTTTGTTTTGTTATCCATCTTCCCCTTCTAGACTGTGAGCCCAATGTTGGGTAGGGACTGTCTCTATATGTTGCCAATTTGTACTTCCCAAGCGCTTAGTACAGTGCTATGCATACAGTAAGCGCTCAATAAATATGATTGAATGAATGAATGAATGAATGAAATTGGGGAACCGGAATTATAACCCAGGTCCTCTGACTCCCAAGGCCCATGTTCTTTCCACTAAGTCAAACTGCATCTAACTTTTAACTCTGAAGGTATGATTCTCTGCCTGAACTGCCAAAACTGTATAATTTCCTTACTATGTAGGTATATCAACCCAAAGGTGAACTTCTCTGACATTCTACGAATTTGGAAATTGCCCCAATCCATCCAGATGTATTTAGCCAACAACATTTAGTCAGTAAACTATTTTTTTTAGAAATTAAAACTGTGCACATTTTGATATTTAAAACTGCAGATCATCATTTGGTTTCAATTGAACTATCTCCCAGAAAAAAACAATGTAAAAACAAAAACAAAACAATAGCACTTTAGCAAATGTATTCTTATAAAATTTTCTGGGAAGGCGGTAATAAATTGGATGAAGTAATTGAATGTATGCATATTTTTACATTTATTTTCTTTACACTCCCTGTGGCTCATTCCACAGCTTCCCAAGGCCTACAAATACAAGTCTTCCATTCAGTCATTTCTCCCCAAGGTTTACTGGGACTGCTTACAGCAAATTTCTACTATAGAGTTAACTGTTTTTTGCCTGCAAGATCGCAATGTTAATTTGAGTTACTGAATTTTAATATGCAAAATATGTGTTGGTTTAACAAGCCTTTAATGTTGCATAAAGGAATAGTCTTTATCTATATCATTTACTAATCAAATATTCCCAAGTGGGCAGAATAAAAGAAGACAAAAGAATTGCTTAGATTTGGCCTCCTAAACTATTCCTTAATCTTAATTAATTCATTCATTCAATCGCATTTATTGAGCGCTTACTGTGTGCAGAGCACTGTACTAAGCGCTTGGGAACAAAACCGCAGAGGATTTTGAAGATCTCTCAATGGTTAGATGGGATTTTAGAATGAGGATTCTGGAAGGGTGTGAATTCTCTGAAAGAAAATGATCTGGAGTTGAGCATTTTAATATTTGCCCTTGTCTTTTTATTGTGATATTGTAAGAGTTTGATTCCGCTTTTTGAAAGCTACATTGAGCAGCTACTCAGAGGGAGAAAAAGGCTTGGGAATCCACAATTGTATACTATGGTCCAAAAGAGAAGCAAAGAGTAAGGATTGTTATTTGAACTTAAAACATTATTTCAACAGCACCAGGGTTGGAGCAATGGTTTCTGTGTTACGGTATTACTTTCTGCTGAACATGTGAGGAGAATGGATAATACCAGGATGCTGATTCAGGTAATGAATGGTGAGCTGAAAGGGCGGTGGGTTGGGGAAAGGCTGAAGCCCAACTTAACCCCATCAATCAATCCATCAGTGGTTTTCGATGAGGACTTGAAGTGTACAGAATATTGAGCAGCGCAGTTGGGCGGGTAGAATACAACAGAGTTGACAGACACATTCCCTGCCCAAATAGAGCTTGCGGTCTATAACACAATGCAACATAGCTGAGCAATTCTGGGAAGGAGTAGTAAGAGACCAAGAAATCAGGCACACAGAAATGGACTGCCTCTCTCAGTAATTTGAATATCTGTCAACCCCACTAGATTATAAACTCCTTGAGGGCAGGGATAGTGTCTACCAACTCTGTTGTAATGTACACTCCCAAGTACTTAGTAGCATGTTCTGAATGCAGTAAAGCACACAATAAATGTCAATGATAGATTGACTGATTGATTAAAGCTAAAGCTCAAAGAGCACATTCATTTAAAATGCATTCATTCATTCATTCAATCAATCGTATTTATTGAGCAGTTACTGTGTGCAGAGCACTGTATTAAGCACTTGGGAAGTACAAGTAGGCAACATATAGAGACGGTCCCTACCCAAGAACGGGCTCACAGTCTAGAGAATTCAAACAACCCCAGTCTCTCAAGCTGGGGTCTGAATCGTCAAATCAAAAAGCCGCCTTCACATATATGCAGAAAGGAAAGGATTATTAGTCATTCAATGGTCATTTCAGCTTCACCGACACACATTGTCAGAGGCTGACATCATTGGACAGATAGATACATAAATGTCAGGTAATTGGAATAAGGCTTAGCTGGATTTACAGCCTGTCCTAGTGAAAACTAGTGGGGGTTTCCAAAATTGACTAGGGTTCAAGCCCCAGTTCTGTCACTGGCCTTCTGGGTGACCTTGAGCAAGTCGTTTAACATGAGCTGAATAAATGTGGCATGCTTCTCCTTCTCTTTCTCCCTCTGCCTTACTACCTCTCTCCCTTCAATCAGTCAATCTATCAATGGTATTTATGGACACTTACTGTGCACAGAGTACTGTACTATGCACTCAGAAGATTAGAATACAATACAAATACACATGATTGATCCCTATCCTCAAGGAGTTTACCATCTAGTGTGGGAGACAGAGAGTAAAGTCAGTTGCAGATAGGGCCCTCCCACCCCACACACCCCACACACCCGAATGTTGGGGATACAGGAGTAATTGTTCCACTTATTGCAGTGGATAAAATCAGCCTAGGCAGTTTTCAAAGGCAGCTTGTTCTCTGAGTTGTAGGCAATCCTTCCTGGGCTCCAAATAGATAATCTCTTTAGTACCCCCTTCCCACCCTCTTACACTCTGAAAGTTTTTCCCTCCTCGATTTGAAGGAGACGATTTTTAGGTGGCCTCCAACCTGGAATGGGCTCTGAAAGAAACTGAAGGGGTGCAGAATATAGGTCCCATTTCTGATGCTGGGAGGGGTCATTCCCAGCCTGTTTGGAACCTATATTACCCATTTGAGGAACGGGTATTTTTATTAGCAGTTGAGGTGCTATTTCAAAACCTTTGGTAAGGGTAGGGGAAGATTGAGAGGACATCAACACATGATAAGTGTATTAAACAATAAATAACAAAAGGAGGTACAAGAGAGTAAGTAATAATTTTGGTATTTATTAAATGCTTACTATGTGGTAAGCTCCGGGGTACATACAAGTTATGTAATTGAACAGTTTCCAATCCACATGAGGCTCTACCTTATCTCCATTTTGTAGACGAGGAAACTGATGCAGTTTGCGGATGAGGAAGCTGAGAAAGTTTAAGTGACTTGCTTGAGGTCAACAGGAGGCCAGTGGCAGAGCTGGGACTTGAACCCTGGTTTCCTGACTCTGCACCATGCACTCTCCACTAGACCACCAGAGTCCTTTGCTTTTAGGGCTATAAGAAGTAATATTTATGTTCATATGTTCACTCCCTCATATAGGCTTGGCAGACAGAGGAGTTCTGTTTTCAGCTATGTTTCTCTGGTTTTTCTCCAGTTCTGATTTTCCATGGATGCTTTATTATTTCTCATTCTTTCTGCTCTTTTTCCTCTGCCAGCCACCACATCATCCTTCAAGGCTTCTCCATCTTTGTGATTCTTTCCTGCAGCCTAGGTTTCTTTTTCCCTCAAATGATTGCCAGTTTGTGTTTTGTTTTTTTCAGAAGGATCTCTATATAAAGCAAAGTTTTCTAAAATAATTATTTACTTGAGAAGTCCTGTCCTTTTCCAATGTCAGTTTTATATAAAGAAAATTTGTGCTTGCCTAGCATTGATTTTGACTGAAGAAAAGGTAAAAAATGATGTGCAGAAATGTGAAAATGCAAAGGACTGGCAGGCCCTCATAGGCAAAAGTGAGGTTTTGTGGATGCCTCATTTAATAGATTCCCTCTGTGAAAATGCCGGTAAAGACACTGAATGGAGAACTGACTGTCTAATCTGACTAGCAGGCCATGTTTTATTTTGACTTTGAGGTCATTCATTCATTCATTCATTCAATCGTATTTATTGAACACTCACTGTGTGCAGAGCACTGTACTAAGCGCTTGGAGAGTACAATTCGGCAACAGGTCATGCAACATACCTGTTTCCACGTGGTTTCCTGCTAGACATCAGCCCTACACTGTAAGCTCCTAAAGGGTAGGGATCATGTCTCCCAATTCAATTGAATTGTCCTCTCCCAAGTACTTGGGAGAATGTAGAAAAATTTCGATATCCTGCCTTTAGGACATCTCTTCTTGGATGATACACTGACACCTCAAACTTAGCATGTCCAAAACAGAACTCCTCATCTTCCTACCCAAACCCTCCTCACCCCTCAACTTTCCCATCACTGTAGACACCACTACCATCTCACATCCCACCGCTGTCTCACAAGCCTATAACCTTGGAATTACCCTAAACTCATCTGTCTCATTTAACTGCATATAAGTGTTAGTCACCAAATTCTGTCTGTCCTACTTTCAAAGTATCTCTAGATTACTCTCCTTCCTGTCCATCCAAACTACCACTATTCTGGTCGAAACCCTGTCGCATCCTGCCTCAAATTCTGCATCAGCCTCCTTGTTGACCTCTGCTGCCTTGATCATTAAAAAAAAACCAACAAACAAGCAAAATGTTTAGTCCATATCTCCCCACTCCTCAAAAACCTCCCACGGTTCTCTATTAGTATATCAAGCAGAAATTCTTCACCAGCCACTTTAAAGCACTAAACCAGCTCTGTTCCTCCAGCCTTCCCTCATTTTACTCCTAATACAACCCAGTCCACATACTTTGCCAGCGAACATCCCTAGGTTTTCCTTCTGCATATCTAACTTTCCTTCTAGTAATTCATTATGAGTGCCTTGCCCAGGAAGTTATCCAAACCCTATTAAGTCTTCTGATGCTTTTGGCCTAAATGACTTCCTGTGGTAACAAATTCCATATGCTTACCACCACTTTGTGAAGTATTTCCTTTGGTTTAATTGGTCACCTTCAAGCTTCAATCTGTGCCCCCTTTACCTCTTGTTGTAGCATTTGGTGAATAATAATTTTCATATCCTTTATGAGTTTGAAGAGTTCCATCATGATTCCTTTCAGTTTTCATATTCCCGGGCTGAAGAGTATATATCTATTCTCTTTTTGTTTGGAATCTGTCTACCCTCTTCAGATGTTCCCAAAGCTGCTACCAGCTGTATGTCCTCCCATAACCTCAAGCTTAATGTGTCCAAAACAGAACTCCTTATCTTCCCTCAGAAAACCTGTCCTCCTCAGCTTTCCCATCTCTAAAGAAGGCATCGCCATCCTTCCTGCCTCACAAGCCCATAACCTTGGTGTTATCCTTGACTCTTCTCTTTCATTCAACCCACATCTCGTTCAACATGTGGGGACAGCATTTAGACTAGCATTCAGGCAGGAAATGTGTCTGTTTATTGTTGTGTTTTACTCTCCCAAGTGCTTAGTACAGTGCTCTGCACATAGTAAGTAAGTTCTCAGTAAATATGATTGAATGAATGAATGAATACTGTAAATCAGGGCACACATGTCATGCAAAACTTGACCAACATAAAAATAGGACAACAGCACCATCCAATTTATTTTATTCTATTTAATTTGCTATTAGCAAAACATCTTGGTTGAAGCAGGTCTAGTATGCAATCTATAAAACCATCCTGCTAGGCATGATCCACAACCTCCAATGCGTAAACCATCTTATTTTCTTATGTGATGTCAAAGCCACATATTAGAAATTTCAGTCATCATGTTATATCCTTGTGCATGCCACACTTGCCTACTCTCTGTGTATCCTGATTTGTGGTTTGCAAAATCAGGTGCATAGTGGGATTAGTAGTCAGAATCTCCCTCTTCTCAGGTTACTTCAATGATGTTCTGACTACATACTTGAAAAGCAACATAACATTCATCCACTCAATCATATTTATTGAGCGCTTACTGTGTGCCGAGCACTGCACTAAACGCTCCAGCAGGGTGCAGGAGGAAGAGGTGAGGGAGTAAGAGTCAGAAGGTGTTATGAGGCCTGCCATCCCCTCCAATCAATCATTCATCTTTACTGAAGGTTTATTGTGTGCAGAACACTGTACTAGGAGCTTGGGCGAATACAATAGGGTTGGTAGGCATGACTCCTGCCCTCAATGTGTTAAACAAATACATTAAAAATGAATTTCAAGTAAGGAAAGCAGCTGAGTATAAGGAAATGTGCATAAATTCTGTGGGGATAGGGTGAGTATCAAACTGCTTCCTTGGTAGGGATTTAAATGCATAGGTGAGGCAGAAGGGAGGGAGAAAAAGGTGGGGAGATGAGATGTTCCTCAGGGAAGGGTTCTTGGGGGAGATAAGGTTTTAGTAGGGGGAGATATGAATCCCTCTCCATGTTTTGCTGTGACTTACTCCTCAAAAGGACCCTGGGGGGAATGAGAAAGAAAGGTAATGATGGGGAGTCCCTCTCTTTCCCCCTAATCCTAATGACACCCAACAAAGTGAAGTAATACATCTGAGTATTACCATGATTAATACATCTGTAATTCACCAAACTGCCTCTTAAACATCCAAACACACTTTTCTTCTTTCTATCCTGTCAGTTTAACAAACTCTCTAAACCAGGAAGCCGAGATTTCTGCAGGTGAACGAGAGCTAGGTGCGGTGATTAGCACCGGTGATTAGCACCTATTTGAATTAATCACTGCTCTTCCACACTCTCATCGGTGCGCCAACGGAGGAGGAAGAGGAGGAGGCGGCAACGCTCTTTTTAAAGGTATCTCTGGGGACAAGGAGACTTCTCCCTCCGATTTCCCATTGCCTGCAATTTCAAGGACAGTTTTCTAAGAGCCGGCAAGACTTACTGCTGCCGTTTTGAGAAAAACAAATCTTTAAAGTACCCCAATCAGCGCCTATGTTGGTAGGTCAAAAGGGGTGTGTGATTTGGGGAGTTGGATGAGGTTCCTGACAGTCCCTGGTTTAAACCCCTTTGAGCCTCTGCATTAATCCAGCCTTTGATGCAGGCCTCAGTGTGAGACCAGTCTGTTAAGGATGACAACAGCCCCATTCTCTGGTTGCAGGCTGGTAGAAAACCCTAACATTTTATACGTTTTTTTCTGTTGCTTCTGCTCCTGGTGAACATATGGATTTGATCTAGAACAGGGTCCTAAAGTAGCATCTTGGTCCAAGAAAACTTCTCACCATATATATCCGAGGTCCAATACCACCTTTTCTTTGTCCCTAACTTGTCCCTGCAAGTAGCACAAGTGCTGTTGTCTGTCACCCATATAAGATGTGGATATTGTCACACTTCCAATTCTGCTTTAACCAGAACACATCTAAAATGCCTAAGGTATATCATCATGGAAAGTAGGATTTGTTGATTTTTGTTGATCACTGCTGTGGTGGAAACATAGAAGGGCATTAGAGTTCATAACCTTTCAATGGGGTTGTTTTTGCATTAACATATTATGTTTCTCATGGTTTTTTAGGTGATAAACAAGAGTGATATAGGAGATGGCAATAGTTGTGGAATTTCATTGCTTACTACATAGAAGACCCTGTGCTCAGCAGTGGGATAGGTAAATCCCAGCTTCACCAACTGTCAGCTGTGAGACTTTGGGCAAGTCACTTAACTTCTTTGTGCCTCAGTTCCCTCATCTGTAAAATGGGGATTAAGACTGTGAGCCCCACTTGGGACAACCTGATCACCTTGCATCCTCCCCAGTGCTTAGAACAGTCCTCATAGTAAGCGCTTTACAAATGCCATTATTATTACAAGTACAAGCAGATTAGACACAGTCCTTGTCCCACATGGGACTCACAAACTCAAAGGGAGAACAAACATGTATTTTACCCACATTTTTACAGATGAGAAAACTGAGACATGGAAAAGTTAAGTGACTTTTCCAAGGTCACATAGTGGAGTCAGGTTTAGAGCCCAGGCCTCCTGACTCCCAGTCCTGTGTTCTTTCCACAAGGGCAGGCTGCTTCTTTGAGATTATAAGAACATAAAATGCAATAATTGGATAGAGACCAGGCAGTGTTCCATCCAACTCTGCATTCCACCTCTGATGGTGGCAACAGAATGCTTAGAGGAAAAGTATGATGACATGCTCATGATTATGAGTTCACCTTCAGATATCCATAGCTTTTCCCCCTTCATCCATTATTGACCTGTCATCCATCAATCTCCGAAGCACCTCTTGATTCTTCCAACATTCTGGCTATTCACTTAAGACATTCATTTTGAGCTACTCAACCTTGACTCCTTCCACATCACTTTTAAATTTACTGATATTTTTGGTTTACCCATAACTTCATGTTCTCACTTCATGGTAGTAATTTTCATTTAAGTCAAACCATGGGCCAAAAAGATTTGCTATCATGTCCTTTTTCACTTCTGCCCTGAAACTTTCTCTCTGTTTTACAACCTAAATCTTCTTTCTTTCTCCAGATGTAAAACAGCTGGTCCTTAACTCAGTGTTTGTCTATCTCAACAAATGGCTAGCATACCTTCCACCAAGCAAACAGCAACTCTTTAGGAGTGAGTAACCTAAGACAAATATAGTTTGTTCTTTATTAAAAAAAATTTTTTAGCCAAATATTATTGAAATAACTAGAAGGCAAAGTAGAAGCCTTGATGAATAATAATGATGGCATTTATTAAGCGCTTACTATGTGCAATGTTGTCTGTCTCCCCCTTCTCGACTGTGAACCCGCTGTTGGATAGGGACCGTCTCTATATGTTGCCAACTTGTACTTCCCAAGCACTTAGTACAGTGCTCTGCACACAGTAAGCACTCAATAAATACGATGGAATGAATGAATGGAAACACTATTTATTTATTTATTTTACTTGTACATATCTATTCTATTTATTTTATTTTGTTAGTATGTCTGGTTTTGTTCTCTGTCTCCCCCTTTTAGACTGTGAGCCCACTGTTGGGTAGGGACTGTCTCTATATGTTGCCAACTTGTACTTCCCAAGCGCTTAGTACAGTGCTGTGCACACAGTAAGTGCTCAATAAATACGATTGATTGATTGATATGGAAACAGGCTGGGGATTGTGTTCCTGCAAGAATATAAAAGCTTCTAATTTCACTAGAGGAGTTTATAATAGTAATTGTGGTCTTCGTTAAGCATTTATTACATGTGCCAAGTGCTGGAGGAGATTGAAGATAATCAGTTCGGTTTGGACACAGTCCCTGGCTCACATGGGACTCAGTCTAGAAGAGAGGGAGAATAGGTATTTAATGTCCATTCTACAGATGAAAGTGAGGCACAGAGAAGTTGTGACTATCCCAAGATCATTCATTCACTCATTCAATTGTATTGAGAGCTTTCTGTGTGCAGAGCACTGTACTAAGCGCTTGGGAAGTACAAGTTGGCAACATATAGAGACAGTCCCTACCCAGCAACGGTTAGGATTTGTTAATTTTTGTTGATCACTGTTGTAGTGGAAACATAGAAGGGCATTAGAGTTCATAACCTTTCAATTGGGTTGTTTTTGCATTAACATATTAAATATTTTTCTCATGGTTTTTTAGGCGATAAACAAGAGTGATATAGAAGATGAGGGAGACAGACAACAAAACAAAATATGTAGCCAGGTGTCAAAATAGTCAGAACAAATAGAATTAAAGCTATATGCAAATCATTAACAAAATAAATAGAATAGTAAATATGTACAAGTAAAATAGAGTAATAAAGCTGTACAAACATACAGGTGCTATGGGGAGGAGAAGAAGGTTGGGGGAGGAGGAGAGGAAAAAGGGAGCTCAGTCTGGGAAGGCCTCTTGGAGGAGGTGACCTCTCAGTAGGGCTTTGAAGGGAGGAAGAGAGCTAGCTTGGCAGATGTGTGGAGGGAGGGCATTACAGGCCAGGGGGAGGATGTGGGCCAGAGGTCGACGGCGGGACAGGCGAGAACGAGGCATTTTGAGGAGATTAGTGGCAGAGGAGCGGAGGGTGCGGGCTGGGCTGGAGAAGGAGAGAAGGGAGGTGAGGTAGGAGGGGGTGAGGTGATGGAGAGCCTTGAAGCCAAGAGTGAGGAGTTTTTCCTTGATGTGTAGGTTGACAGGCAGCCACTGGAGATTTTTGAGGAGGGGAGTAACATGCCCAGAGCATTTCTGCACAAAGATGATCCGGGCAGCAGCATGAAGTATAGACTAAAGTGGGGAGAGACAAGAGGATGGGAGATCAGAGAGGAGGCTGTTGCCAGTCAGGATAAGATGAGAGATGGAACCAGCAAGGTAGCGGTTTGGATGGAGAGGAAAGGGCGGATCTTGGCAATGTTGCGGAGGTGAGACCGGCAGGTTTTGATGACGAATTGGATGCAAGGGGTGAACGAGAGAGCGGAGTCGAGGATGACACCAAGGTTGCGGGCTTGTGAGATGGGAAGGATGGTAGTGCCATCTACAGTGATGGGAAAGTCAGGGAGAGGGCAGGGTTTGGGAGGGAAGATAAGGAGTTCAGTCTTGGACATACTGAGTTTTAGATGGTGGGCAGACATCCAGATGCAGATGTCCTGAAGGTAGGAGGAGACCCGAGCCTGAAGGGAGGGAGAGAGAGCAGGGGCAGAGATGTAGATTTGTGTGTCATCAGCATAGAGATGATAGTTGAAGCCAGCCAGATCACACAGCAGGTCATTATGATCCCAGGTCCTCTGAATTCCAGAGTACTACCACTAGGCTACACTGCTTTTCCATTGCTGCTGCTGGTTCTGGGTTGGTTGGGGTTGTGTGAAGGCTGACTTTGTCCCCGTGCCAACCCCAGAGTGACCCCCTCTCCAAAACCATGCCTGGGTAACTGTGAGAGCAGATGGTGTGGCTGGATGGTGTGTCTGCGCTATACTTACCTGTCTTCACTGTGCCCATCTCTGTCCCTGCCATCCTTCCCTGGGCAGTGGGGGAACTGTATTAGACATTCAAGGATTTCTGCCTGGGCCTGTGCTCCCAGCTGCTCCAGAGGTTTTGCAGCAAGGCGTACTGAAAAGACTGCAGGACTGGGAGTCAGAGGGCCTGGGTTCTAATCCAAACTCTCCCAGTTGCTATGTGACCTTGGGCAAGTCAGTTTAACTTCTCTGTGCCTCAGTTTCCTCATTTATAAAATGGGGATTTCTCTCTAGAAGGTAAGCTCATTATGGGTAGGGACTGCATTTGCTAATTCTGTTGTATTGTACTCTCCCAAGCATGTACTACCGTGCTCTGCACATATTAAGCACTCAGTAAATACCCCTGATTGATTGATTGATTGGGGATTCAATTCCTTCTCGCCCTCGTAGATTGTGAGCCCCCTGTGGACTGTGTCAGAACTGATTTTCCCCAGCACTTAATACAGTGCTTAGCACGTAGCAACCACACTATAAACACAGTTATTATTATTTATTATTATTTTTCCCTCCCAGGTAAGGGTGAGATCTAGCATTGCTGCAGAACTCAGTGACAGAAGCCAGGGCAGAGGGAGGCCTGGTGCTTCCAAGGAATGCATTCCAGAATGCACATCCCGACACACTGCGTTCCAGTTAGTCCCAGTTTATTTTCATCTACAGATGTGTCCAGCCACCATCCAATTCTTAGTGGGGGTTCAGATCGTTATGCACCCTATGAATATCTTCATCTGTCACCAGGGTTGCTTGGGAGTCAGGCAGAAAAGAGAATTTCTGCTTAATTTATTGTCTGCTACAAGGCAGGCCTCCAGCACAATTCAAGGTATTACTGAATCCCTTGGAGTCAACTCTAGGTTTAGAGTTTCATTTGTTGGAACACATTGAAAAAAATCTTACTGATGTTAATTAATTAATTTTGCTCCAAACATAAGCAGATAGAACACTTGGGTTTTTGATGTCAATGTTATTAGAGAAGCAGCGTGGCTCAGTGGAAAGAGCCTGGGCTTTGGAGTCAGAGGCCATGGGTTCAAATCCCCGCTCTGCCAATTGTCAGCTGTGTGACTTTGGGCAAGTCACTTAACTTCTCTGTGCCTCAGTTCCCTCATCTGTGAAATGGAGATTAAGACTGTGAGCCCCCCGTGGGACAACTTGATCACCTTGTAACCTCCCCAGTGCTTAGAACAGTGCTTTGCACATAGTAAGCGCTTAATAAATGCCATCGTTATTATTAGTAGTAGTAGAAAGGGTTGTTCTTAAAGTGCATAAAAAATGAGTGTGGGAACAATACCCCCTCCTTGGCTCTGCTTCCTCAGAGGCAGAATGATCTTAAGCTGTGGATGGGCTTTTAGTCATAACTAAGGGTAAATCATCAAATTGTTTGGATAAACCCAGATGTTGAGTTGTCTTGGCAGGTTTAGGCAAAAGGGATCCAGTCCGCAAAGACGAAGGCTGCAGAGATGAAGTCATGCATTTGAACAAAAAGGAGACTCTAAGACAGATGTTAGAATAGAAGACATAACAACATTGCAAATACTATTGATTGATTGACTTCTGGTTCAGACCAATGGTCCATCTAGTCAAGTATTCTGTCTTTTTTTGATGATATTTGTTAGACATGCACTATGTGCCAGGCACTGTACTAAGCACTGGGGTAGATAAAAGTTAATCAAGTTGGACACAGTCCGTGTCCCATATGGGGCTCACAGTTTTAATCCTATTTTACAGATGAGGTAACTGAGGCACAGGGAAGTGAAGTGACTTGCCCAAGATTCACACAGCAGACAAGTGGTGGAGCTGGGATTAGAATCTAGGTCCTTCTGACAACTCCCAGGCCTGTGCTCTACCCAAGGAGCTACTGTCTTATATAGTGATAACTAAATTCTTGGAGGAACAGTGTGCTAAGTGCTCTACTAGATCAAACAAGCATATTTACTGAGCACTTACTGTGTGCAGAGCATTTTACTAAGTGCTTGGGAAACTCCAATACAACAATATAACAGACACATTCCCTGCCCACAATGAGCTTACAGTCTAGAGGGGGAGATACACATGCTAATTTTTGTAGGGATGGGTCTTATAGCATCCCCAACTTTTCTCTCTTCCTCTCTAATTTTCCCTTCAATACAGTATTAACTGCTTATCTTTGAATTTATCTAGCCTCTCTGGAACCTATTGCTTTTATTGATTGATTGTCATATGCTCACCACTTGCTGGTTGAAGTATTTTTTCTTAAACTACCACTCTCTTTACTGTATTTTTGGATTTTTGAACAATAATTCACATATGCCAAGTCTGCACTTTTCATGACTCTCTAAATTTCAATCATGTCTGCTCCCAGCCTGAGAAGCACTATAGTCCTAGTGGAAAGATCATAGGCTTGGGAGTCAGAGGACCTGCGTTCTAATCCAATTTCTGCCATGTGTCTGCTGTGTGACCATGGAAAGTCACTTATCTTCTCTGTGCCTCAGTTACCTCATCTGCAAAATGGGGTTTCAATCCTACTCCCTCCTACTTAGACTGTGCGCCTCATGTGGGACAGGGACTGTGTCTGACTTGATTACCTTGTATCTCCCCCAGCACTTAGAACAGTGCTTGGCACCTAGTAAGTGCCAAACAAGTACTATTGTTATTAATAACAAAAATTATTACTATTACAACAGGAATACTAGAATCGAGATAGTCATAGATGACCTGATGAGTTTAGTTGAGGGAGTAGAGGATGATCAACCAATTTTTCAGGTAACCCAAATAGTTAATATAATCCATAAAGAAGCAGCGTGGCTCAGTGGAAAGACCCAGGCTTTGGACTCAGAGGTCATGGGTTCAAATCCCAGCTCTGCCACTTGTCAGCTATGTGACTTTGGGCAAGTCACTTAACTTCTCTGGCCCTCAGTTACCTCATCTTTAAAATGGGGGATGAAGACTGTGAGCCCCCCCGTGGGACAACCTGATCAACTTGTAACCACCCCAGTGCTTAGAACAGTGCTTTGTACATAAATACTTAATAAATGTCATTATTATTATTATTATTAATAATAAATAGTGAATAGTCCTGATATAACACTCATGTTAGAGCCCAGGATCAGCTAGAGGAGGCTTTACCAATGGGTGATCAATCAATCAATCAGTCAATGGTATTCATTGAACTTTTACTATATAATAATAATGACATTTATTAAGCACTTACTATGTGACTGTATGACTTGCCCAAAGTCACACAGCTGCCAAGTGGCAAGCTGGGATTTGAACCCATAACCTCTGACTCCAAAGCCCGTGCTCTTTCCACTGAGCCACACTGATATGCAGAACACTGTACTAAGCTCTTGGAAGAGTCCAATCCAACAGAATTAGCAGACACATTCTCTGCCGATTACGAGCTTACAGTGTAGAGAGGTGCCTCCTTGCTGCCCTGAAGAGGGGTCGCTCTCCTTGCCACATTCAGAAGGCATGTAGTCAATCAATCTGATTTATTGAGCGCTTACTGTGTGCAGAGCACTGTACTAAGCGCTTGGGAAGTACAAGCTGGCAACATATAGAGACAGTCCCTACCCAACAGTGGGCTCACAGTCTAGAAGAGAGTTGAAAAGGGAGACCAGAGGCCTTGTGAAGGACCAGAACCCAGGAGCCCTGGCTCCCAGATAGTCCTTGGGCCTTTGAGCCTGTGGTCTCCATTTTGGCCAAATCAACTGGAGAGACCAGCAAGGTGAAGGAAGTATCTGGACAGGTCCATGGGGCTCCGAGTTATCGACCGTGGGATCTGGACGGCCAGGACAGGTACACAGGACTCCGACCCACCAGCCGGGGAAGCCGGAGAGCCACAGAGGCACAGCTACTGGTTCCTCTTCAGGGGAATATGTGGTCCCTTATGGGGGACTAATTGTCCTTTCCATTTGAGTCTACTCTTTGGTGGATCCTGATTAGCATATTAAGCACTTTTCATGTCTTCCCATAACACCTATGAAAGCAAGTCTGAATAGGGTCATTGATCATTAGGGGTGTTTTCAGAAGTCTCCCCTAAGAAGTCTTCTGAGAAGTCTTAGAAGTCTTCTGTCTCCCCCTTTTAGACTGCGAGCCCACTGTTGGGTAGGGACTGTCTCTACATGTTGCTAATTTGTACTTCCCAAGCGCTTAGTACAGTGCTCTGCACATAGTAAGCGCTCAATAAATACGATTGATGATGAGGATGATGATGAAGTAATGCTTCAAAACTTATTCCAAACTTCGAGGCCATTGTCTGCAATTTCGCTGATTCAATTTTAGCTCACTGACCACTTCAAATGTTCATCTGTTTTCTTTCTGATGGGCCCATCTGTGTTCTTTTTTTAAATGCTGTTTGTGCCATTATCTCTGCCTTGCCAAATGCTAATTTAAAGAAAATACCCATTCTTGGAAAATTCATGACATTCTGAAAGTATGAAAGTATTCTGAAGAGTAGTAGGGATTCTGGCATAAGTAACTGAATTGCTTTGCAATTTCTTTTGTTCTATCTTTTGAACAGTAAACACTGGTATCCACTTCAATGGAAGTAACAATTTTCAGACACTGTTTATTATATAGACAAGGAAACTAGAATGTTATGTTCTTTGTGTAGTGGAAATTAAAATTTGGCCCTCTAAGGCTAAATTATTTTGCCAAATGCTTTCCCAACTAAAGGGCACTTCTCAGTAGCAGTGTGTGGTGGATTTTAAAGTGAGCCAGGTAGTAAGAACAGGGTTATGCCACATAACGTCATGTACCTCAAGAAAACGAACATACCCCAGGGGTTTTCCCAACTTCCTTGTAGCACCCATTAGATCTGGGTTCTGATCCCAGCTCACTAGTGTTCAATCTATATACTGATTTACAAGCTATTGGTCCCAATTTATTTTGCAAAATGAAAACTATAATTTCACTTCTAACAACTCAAAAAAATCACTGATAAAAGAAATTGTGCTTAATAATGACATGGAACACTCATTGCCTTTTGCCCGCTATGTGACCTTGGGCAAGTCACTTAACATTCTGTGCCTGTTACATCATCTGTAAAAGGGGAATTAAGACTGTGAACCCCAAGTGAGACAGGACTGTATCCAACCAGATTACCTTGAATCTACACCAGTCTCAGAACAGTGCCTGGCACATAGTAAGCACTCAACAAATACCATTGGAAAAAAACCCAAAACAGCCATCATTTTAATGACTGATTTAGCTCTTGTCCTCAAGGAGTTTACAATCTTGCATGGGATTCAGGAACAAAGAAATTTTCAGATGTGAAGAAAAAGAGAATGTGAAAATGGATGGATATCCTAAGTAAACTATACGCTTCCGTTTCTCAGGTGCAGGGAACTTTAAAATAGACTGGAATAGTAGTAGTTGCTGTTGGTAGTTGGTAATTGCTGTTTTCTGAGCCTTGGTTCCTGACTGGTGACCACTGAAGTGTTTCCAGGCAGCTGGTGAAATAGGTTTATTTCTATCATCTTCATCAGTGTTTTACTTATTAAAATATGCTTTGTACCTACTGACTTGAAAGAGTTTTCACACCAGGGTGCCATTTGATTTTTCTCAAAAAAAATAAAACCTGCTTTGATAGTTTTGAAGAATTTTGAAGGTGCTGGTTTTAAAATCAGTTTTCCAGAAAACTGCATGCTTTGCCTTTTGCTAAAAGCCTAAAGAGCAACCGCTGCAGAGGATAGTATAAGGCTTGTCTGAAGCTAATTTTTTCACATCTGGTTATCAAAACATATTCTCCTAGGTATGCTCTGCAGCTCTGCACTCTGATCTTCATAATTGCTAGTGAAATGTATAGAAACATTATGATTTCACATATCTTTAAATATATTTACCTTCGATTTGACAATAAGAACAACCCTTGGATATTTTAGTGGATATAGAACAGACTACCATGACTAAATAAGTCCGAACAGTGAGCATGAAAGAGAAGTTGGAATGGAAAAATAGCTTTTTTTTTGTTGCAAAACGGCAATTCCAGCAAGCCAATAAAGATTACAAAATCTGAGAAATAGGTTAAGAAGGTTTAAAGTAAACACAAGATTAAATTAGAGGCCTCTGTAATCAGCATTTGGATTTGGAAACACATTCATGTGTTTGAAATAAGGTGAACTATGGTACTGGACTATTGTTCTATTTATATACTGATTTACAAGCTATTGGTCCCAATTGATTTTGCAAAATGAAAACTATAATTTCACTTCTAACAACTCAAAAAAATCACTGATAAAAGAAACTGTGTTTAATAATGACATGGACCACTCAACCAAAGAATTGGCAGTATAAAACTTTTCATTTTAGGACCTCTGTTCTTTTCTATAAGGAAATATCAACCATTTTAACTGAACTTGTATTTTCTTATTTTTTCTCACTCCCACTCACCTCTTACTTTTTCTATTTGCAATTCAACTTCTGTCCGGACCAATTTGAGGCCTCACCTAGACCAGCTTTCAAATTCAACTGACTTGAGTTGGGTTCTTAGCTACTACTTTTATCGATTTAAAGAACTAACTTAAATCTCATAGGATAATAATGGTATATTCATTAAGTGCTTTTTATGTGCCAAGACTGTGCTGTGTTGCAGTAGTTACTATGCAGTTCATTCATTCATTCAATCATATTTATTGAGCCCTTACAGTATGCAGAGCACTGTACTAAGTGCTTGGGAGAGTACTGTATAACAATAAACAGACACATTTCTTGCCCACAACCATTTTATAATCTAGAGGGGATTGTAAGCAATCAGATGGACACGGTCTTTATCTCACATGGGGCTCACAATCTAAGAAGGGTGGAGAATAGAGCAGCAGCGTGGCTCAGTGGAAAAAGCACAGGCTTGAAGTCAGAGGTCATGGGTTCGAATCCCGGCTCAGCCACTTGTCAGCTGTGTGACCTTGGGCAAGCTGCTTAACTTCCCTGTGCCTCAGTTACCTCATCTGTAAAATGAGGATTAAGACTGTGAGCCCCACATGGGACAACCTGATCACCTTGTGTCCCCCCCAGAGCTTGGAACAGTGCTTCACACATAGTAAGTGCTTAACAAATATCATTATTATTATTAATAGGTAGAGAAGTAGAACTCAGGTCTTGACTCTGAGTCCCATGCTCATTCTACCAGACCAAGCTGACTTGTCTTGTCCAGTTCTTGCTGGTGACTGGCCAATAAAATTCTGTTTGGTCCAAATGTTGGAACAACTAGCATGCAATAAGATAGGGTTTACACTGAAAAAGAGTCTATGGCTAGAGACCCCTCCCATTATACTGTAGACTCTAAGAGCGGAAAATGTGTCTTTTATTTCTGTCTTTAGTTCACAGTGCCTAATATTTTGCACACAGCAGACACTGAAAGGCTGTGGCTGCTAATTTTAAAGAGAAGAGGTAATCTGTGCCATCTGGGAGTTTACAGTCTGGTAGGGGAGATAAGGACATTTTTGGGGCCTGCAGGTACCTTCTCTTCCCAAGGGACCAGATTTTACAGAAGCAGCTCCTGGGGTTGGTTTCCCAGTAGGATTTAAGACCCATCATTCTGGGTAGTGGAGGTGAGAAGAAAGAAAGGGAGGCTGGAAGATGATAGGAATAAAAATGCTATTTCTTCAGATTTTCCAATTTTCACTTGGAAATTGCCCTTAAACTTAATTTATGCTGGCAAAGCAGCATTCAAACTTTGACATTGGTTTCAATAACCTAGGGATGGAAAAGGGGGGAAAGAAATCTCTAAGAAAGCTTCTCAGGATCCCAAGGCATGCTTGGTTGTACACTTAGATGCTCAAATCCTTGGCATAGTTCAAAAGTGCTTGGGTTCTATGTGATGCTAAATTGGATCTCAGTGTTTCATGGACACCAGTATCAAACCCCTGAATTGCCAAGAATGGGCTGCCAGATTGGCTTGTTTGCAATTTTACTGTCTCTATCTCAGTCCTAATGCTGTATTGCCTTGCTAGTTTATTGTGAGATAGTAGTAACAGTATTTATTAAGCTCTTACAGTGTGCAGAGCATGCTACTAACTGCCAAGAAAAAGGTTCACAGATGGAAATTACACCCGGACCCTGTCCCTCGAGGTGTGCAATTTATCTCATTGAATAGGAAACAGACTTTATTAATGAAAAAAGGGAGGAAATAAGGTTGAAGGTCATCGGATTGCATCAAAGAAATTGTAAAAGACATGTATCCTGTCACCTTTTAGGATGTTTTATGTCCACCAATTCAAATAACTTGGTAGTCAAGAAAAGCCTCTTGGAATGGCCTCGTGCCGGGACTATATATTTTGATGGAGAGTTTATTTGGATCTGAGTAGTTTAACTACACATCTGTACTGATTTTAAGTAAACGTGATTTATTGCCTGCATTGTGTTCAGACTAAATAGAGAAATGCAGTGAGGGTTTGAGAGCGATGATCCATTTAGGATCTTGCAATATTTTTAGTGTGCCTATACCCACTATTAATGCACAAAAAGTAATACGTTACTCACATTTCTTTCGTACTGTGTTTTTGACCTTTCTATGCTAGGGAGGTTAAACTATTACTTAAAATAACCTGAAGCAGCATAGTGTGGTGGCTAGAGCACAGGCCTAGGATTCAGAAGGTCATGGGTTCTAATCCTGGCTCTGCCATTTGTCTTCTGTGTGACCTTGGGCAAGTCACTTCACTTCTCTGTGCCTCAGTTACCTCGTATGTAAAATGGGAATTGAGATTGTGAGCCCCTGTGGGACAGGGACTGTGTCCAACCCAATTTGCTTGTATCCACCCAGCACTTAGTACAGTGCCTGGCACATAGTAAGCGCTCAACAAATACCATAATTTTTAAACTTCAGGTGACAGTGACATTGAAATATTTTTAAAAGTTACCCCTGTTTTTGTCAGTATTTAGGCAGTATTTAATGTATGTTCCTCAACTTACTCTTTTCATCTCCCAACATCTGGGGTTAAGTAAATATTCAGAGAGCATTTTGACACTAATCCTCCGAGTCCACAAAGTCTTACACAGATGTGCAAAGTGAAATATTCCAGAATCCAAATCTTTCCTTCTGCAGCGGGGGAGAGGGGGGCAGTCTGAATGGCAATTCCATCACAAGACTTTGTTTTCCTGGATTGCATTCATGTACTTCTGCTGAAGAGAGGATTCAAAACCCACAGAAAGTGCTAGCAGCAGCAGGAAAGTCAACGTCTGGGTTAGGAAAAGGGGAGTGATGGATGGAGGGTTTTTAAAGAGTGATCTTGTCCTGAACACTAATCAGTCATATTTAATGAGTGACTAGATTGTAAACTGTCCAAAAGCAGAGATTATAGAAGCAGCATGGCATAGTGGATAAAGCCCGGGCTCTACTTACTCCCAGTTACTCTGCTTACTCTTCTTACTCCCAGGCCTTGTAAGGAAGAGTAAGAAATTCATGGGTTCTAATCCCTGTTCCACCACTCGTCTGCTGTGTGACCTTGGGAAAGTCACTTCACTTCTCTGGGCCTCAGTTTCCTCATCTGTAAAATGAGGATTGAAACTGTAAGCCCTCCATGGCCAGGGACTGTTTTCAACTTGATTTGCTCGTATCCACTCCAGTACTTAGTACAGTGCCTGGCACGTAGTAAGCACTTAACAAGCACCATCATTATTATTTTATTTCTGTGCACAGATGCTCCATGAATGCCACTGATAATGATGACATTGAAGGATTAAAGTTGTCAAGTTAAGGTTAATTTCACCTTTCATTCATTCATTCATTCAGTCATATTTATTGAGCTCTTATTGTGTGCTGAGCACTGTACTAAGCGCTTGGGAAGTACAAGTTGGCAACATATTGTAACACCTTCATTTCCATTCAGTCAGTCAATCATATCTATTAAGTCCTTATTATGTGCAGAGCTCTATACTAAGTGCTTGGGAGAGTACAACATAACAGACAGGTTCCCTGCCCACAACAAGCTTACAGTCTAGAGGACGGCCACACTCCCATGCAATCCTTGTCTCAAAACAGAATCTCTCCCCCACTCTAATGCGTAAGTTAAGGCCCTGAGTAAAACCCCAGCAGACAGTTGGTTCATGTGGGCCAGTATGGGCCACATCTACCCCAGAATGGCTCTTGGATGCATCCTTTGCTGCTCAGAATCAGTTTGAGTAATAATAATAATAATAATGATGGTATTTGTTAAGCGCTTACTATGTGCAATGCACTGTTCTAAGCGCTGGGGAGGTTACAAGGTGATCAGGTTGTCCCTCGGGGGGCTCACAGTTTTAATCCACATTTTACAGATGAGGTAACTGAGACCCAGAGAAGTTAAGTGACTTGCCCAAAGTCATACAGCTGAGTAATTTCTGGAGCCAACCAGAACCTGCCTGGGACTGATATTTTTGGTGAATCTGATCTCTTCATCCCTTCTGCCCTACTGTGACACTTATCAATGTGGTACACAGCACATTACACTGATTTCATATTACTTTTTCAAATATTGTGGAATGGTTCCGATATCGTGGAATAGTTCCTAATTTATAACTTGAAAGTACAAGGAAAAATATCTCAAAGATGTAACCGTTCACACTATAAATATATGTTCAAAGAACGTATTCTGGTTGTATCAAGGGTATGCCTTGATTGATTTGAACCCATTGAATTCATTTACTTGTTTTCATAAACCCTACGATATATTCTTGTGGAATATGGGCAAAATCACCAGTATAATTTCTTTACTCTGTAAGATGAAACTGTCTTTTGGGACCTGGTAATCTGAGGGAAGAGAGCTTTAACGTGGTCTTTACTAGACTTTGCTTCTCAAACAATGTTTCTGTGATTTCATTGGTTTGGCAGTGATTTGACACTACCCTTCTTAAGGTATAATGGCAGAAGGTAATTTGTGGGTCTGCAGTGGAGAACTCTGTCTCCAAACTGTCCATTAACTCTATTACATTGTGTGCTATCTCAGAAAGATATGTGGAAGCCAAACAATCTATTTGGCCCAAAACAAAAATAATCTTTTTCATGTGCAAACATGACCTCATCCTCTACTACCATATCATAATTGTGCCACAAAATTTGAAAGTTTACATCACAATGTAACCTTCTCAACATGGACAAAACAGTCTTCCTTAAATTTTCCATCATGCAATGGTTTTGGAATCATGGTTTAAGTCATTACCAAGAGCTAATAGAATGTTCATTTCACAACTGATTATGGAGCAGTTTTATTTTCCGGTGTTTGGGCGGCCAGAATCTGTCTATTCTCGGCTAACAATGTCAGCAGTTTCTGAAGCTTGGATTCCTATCTTGCCAGGTTCAGTCAGGCATCACCAGGGGTCACACAAACTCGGTTTCTGCTCTTAGTTCTGATATTATAGAAATAATATTAATATTAGCTGTTGTATTTGTTAATATGCTTAGTGTGTCCAAGGCATTATACCGATTGCTGGACAGGGGGCGGAGGGGAATACAAATAAACTGGGTTGGACACAGTCCCTGTCCCACATCAGACTCACAGTCTTAATCCCCATTTTACAGGTGAGGAAACTGAGGCACAGAGAAGTGAAATGACTTGCTCAAGGTCGCAGAGCAGACAAGCAGAAGAACCGAGAATTGTACCCATGACCTTCTGACTCCGAGGCTCATGCCCTATCTGGGATCTAGAGGACTCTTTAAAACGTACTTTTGGTGGTTGGCATTTTAAAGCACACACCCTTGCCTTTTTGGATATACTGCTCTTCAGGGAGAGCCTATGTGCAAGTCATTTAGGGATTAGATCACAGAGAGTAAGGCACAAGCAGGGGCAGAGAAGAAGGGAAATCTCCAGGCTACAGTTCCGAGTCCCTCCCTAAATGCTTTCTGAAATTTCATGAGCAGACTCTGCTCTGGATATTGAAATTTGAGTTATAAAAGCTGGGCCCAAACACACACGAACAGCTAACTCCAATTTTTCTTCTGCAGATCCGAGGACAAAGCTTCTGCTTCTGCAACTCTCTTAGGTCACGTTTGAACAATATCTTACACAGCAAGCTGCCCACGGATTTTTCTCTTTCAGGCCTCACCCTTATAGAAATAATCAGTGGGAATTGAATGGCTTTCCTCCCAATATTACGGATGGATGAATTCCTTTCCTGTTATGAGGCAATCTTTTCCAAAATGAAGAAAGTTCCATTTTGCATTTTTTCTTCATTCCCGGATCACAACCTTCACTTCAGTTCCCAGCCCCGGGTCCCCAAAAGTGACCACCAGATGGTTTGCAGCTGCCGCAAGAAAGTGGAAACCATGCTGTTCGCCGTTCTTATTTCATACTTCTCACAAGTGGCATTGTCTGAATTGTCCAGCAGAAACAAAGGAGCTGTGACTTTCTCCATTTCAGAGGCATTTACAGTGGAGCCCCATATGTCCAGCACATGGTTCGTGGAAATAACGGGTTGCTTTAGATATCAAGTAGAAATGGTCGTGTTCTGCAATTCTTGGAAACGCGCTTTTCCTGGAAAGCTACGGTGTCAATTAGAAGGCTCTGGGATCCAGAAATAGCACATTACTTTTATCATCAGAGTTTGTCTGCTGGTGTTGACAGTGTATTCGGCACTGGAAAAGGCTGATTCCCTACACAACTACACCCCCTGAAGGTCAGCACAAACAATTATGAAGTGAAAAGCAGGGGTCATCCTGTACTGGATTCTGTTAAGAAAGGGCAAGTTCTTCCAAGTGGTAAACCTTCACAAATTGCCAAAGAGCATTTTTGCCCAAAGCCTTATACTCTTCATTACAAAATGCACTTCAGTGTGTTTGCTCTGTGTTTCTGTTTATTGTTGTACTGTACTCTCCCAACACTTAATACAGTGCTCTGCACACAATAAGTGTCCAATAAATATGATTGAATGAATACTTTCCCAAGAGCTTAGTGCAGAATAAGTGCTCAGTGAATACCACTGATGGATCGACTGCTTACTGACTTTAGATTGTAAATATCCCGGGAGCAGAGACTGTTTCTTTTATTCCTCCGCAGGGCCCTGGCCACAATAAATGCTTCATAAATGCCGCTGCATGGTGACATTAAGAAACTGAAGCAAATTACCCAGGTCAAGAGGTAAAAATAAATTAATTTATTTTTCATAAAGTTGTTTTCATTTTCACTTCCACTCAAAATGGGACACCCCCAACCCCATATCCTCCTGGTCTCGAAACAAATCTTGTTTTGGGGCGTCTTTGAGTCAGAGCTTGATTCTTGAGAAAGATGATGGAGAAATCAAGTTAAGGAAGTAGCTCTATGGTGAAAATGCTATTTATTGCAGGCACATTTATTCAATGAGTGAATACTGCATCGTGTAATTTAGATGAGGATTTGGCTATAATCTGCTATTTTGAAGAGGTTTATCCTGATCAGGTGTGGACCAAAGTGATTGGGTCAGAGAAGGTATTTGAAAAACTGGCTAGCACTCCTATTTTGCTCATTTAGTGAATAACTGTCTTAAACATTTCCTTAATGTCTTTCATTAGTCCTTTATTGTTAAAGCAGCATGATAGGATCAATCATTTTTGGAGGCGATGTCATTTCATGATACCTTGATATTCTGTAAGATAAAATATCCCACCCACAGTGCTGGCTGATGTAAGTGAAATAAGATGAAAAGGTTATCTTTGTCTCGTGTCCACTTGTCTCCATTATAAAATCACCAAAGCTGAGGCAATTGCTCTGGTATGGAAGGTGCAGCTTTTGTTAACTGATATCTTCTTCTTTAATCGGCAACCCAGAAGAAACCGTTAGCTCATTTACTGTATTCACTTTCCTGTTTAATGGGGAAAACACATTTTCCATTCAGAGTATTTTTCTTTCCTCACTCAGGTAGTATTGGCATATCTTTACTTAAATTAGCAGTCAGTCTCAGAAGTGATGTGTTTTAGCCCTAGTTATACTAGAGCAGTGGATAAATCCCAAAGTATCTTGGACCTCAAGGTGGACACTGACAATGAATTTCCAAGAGTGTTGCAATTTCATGTTACTAAAGTGCTTTGATATCCTTGGATAAAAATGGGAGTTGATTCATTTATTAATTCAATCGTATTTATTGAGCGCTTACTGTGTGCAGAACACTGTACTAAGTGCTTGGGACGTACAAGTCGGCAACATAAAGAGATGGTCCCTACCCAACAACGGGCTCACAGATATTATAAATGCATTGAATTTACTAATTTTGAACTACTAATCCTTAGATGTGGAGATCCACCAGGGTGTCTGGAAGAAACCACCATCAATAAACTTGTTGCCAGTCTATCTGAACAAATAGATTCATTCATTCAATTGTATTTATTGAGGGTTTACTGTGTGCAGAACACTGTACTTGAGAAGCAGTGTGGCTCAGTGAAAAGAGCCTGGGCTTTGGAGTCAGAGGTCATGGGTTCAAATCCCTGCTCTGCCACTTGTCAGCTGTGTGACTTCGGGCAAGTCACTTAACTTCTCTGTGCCTCAGTTCCCTCATCTGTAAAATGGGGATTAAGACTGTGAGCCCCACGTGGGGCAACCTGATCACCTTGTATCCCCCCAGTGCTTAGAACAGTGCTTTGCACATAGTAAGTGCTTAACAAATACCATCATCATCATCACTAGCCACTAGGCTGTGAGCCCCATGTGGGACATGGACCATGTCCAACCTGATTACCTTGTATCTACCCCAGACCTTAGTACAGTGTCCGGCACAAAGTAAGTGCTTAACAAATACCATAAAAAAGTGGTTTGCCACAGCATCCACACTGCATTCACAGGAATCACAATTTTGGTGAGAAGCAGCATGGCTCAGTGGAAAGAGCATGGGCTTTGGAGTCAGAGTTCATGGATTCAAATCCCGGCTCTGCCAACTGTCAGTTGTGTGACACTTACCTTCTCTGTGCCTCAGTTACTTCATCTTTAGAATGGGGATTAAGACTGGGAGCCCCATGTGGAACAACATGATCACCTTGTATCCTCCCCAGCTCTTAGAATAGTACTTTGTGCATAGTAAGCGCTTAACAAATACCAACATTATTATTATTATTATTTGGAGTCATACATGATAACTCAAGCCCATTCTCACAACCTTGAATTCAGCATGTCTACTTGGTAGAATGAAATCCACCCTTAGCCTCAATTCCCCTGCCCCTTGCTGCCCTTGAGCAGTTATTGGAGTCCAGGCAGCCTGGCAGTAGGTGAACGGTTATGCTCAGCAGTCCTGTTAATAAGACAGAATCTTATACCAATCAAGAAGTAGTCAGAAACGTCCCATGTTATTTCCTATGGGCCAGCTTAACCTAGTAACTGAATTGAACTGCAGCCGAAGGAGGCCTTATTGCCAGAACCCTGAAGCCCTTTTCCTTCCTCCCAGCATCATCTCTAGTCTCCCATGATATAGCTGCAGTAAGGACATTTCCTTTTTCTGCTTCAGCAGTCACATAATTGGGTGCTGTGGCTGGGCAAGGCTGAATTGTCACTGGGAAATGATCCTTACCATGTCCCAGTTGCTCCCCTTAGCTCGTCTCTGGGCTGCGTAAATTCTTTGCCTGTCCATCTGGTCCTACTTTCTCTGGAGCTGAGAATCAGTCCAGTAGTCTAACTCCAGGTAATACCTTCTGGAAAACACACTTTATAAATCAATCAAACAATCAATACTCTTATCCAAAAGCCTAAAAATAACAGGTTTTTACCCTTCCTGGGAAATACCTTATTCCTTTTTTTTTCCACCATTACATCTCTCAAGCAAGAACAACTTAATCTGGTTTATTCAAGTTTTTTTTTCAATCAATCAATCAATCGTATTTATTGAGCACTTACTGTGTGCAGAACACTGTACTAAGCACTTGGGAAGTACAAGTTGGCAACATATAGAGACGGTCCCTACCCAACAGTGGGCTCACAGTCTAGAAGGGGGAGACAGAGAACAAAACCAAACATATTAACAAAATAAAATAAATAGAAATGGAGAGAGAGAAACAGAGAGGGGGCAGAGAAACAGAGAGACGGAGAAAGAGAGGAAGAAATAGAGAAATGAGAAACAGAAAAATAGAGAAATTTTCCATTATCACCATATATAGTATCTAAGAATATTTGCATATTGGATTTATTAGTCCTGCAGTCGGACTAATATATAACAGAGCCCTATGTGGCAGAGAGATCAGGTCTTATCTGCTTCTCTATCTACCCCAGCTCCTACCTTGAATCCTTCCCAGCGCTTAGAACAGTGTTTTGCACATAGTAAGTGCTTAACAAACACCACCATTATTATTATTAGCACTGTGCTTGCGACATTGTAAATGCTTTAATGAATAACATAATAGCTATCATCCAACTATACAGTGAATATTTTATAAATCATTGTCTGGCCAGAAGAGTAGCAGATAATGTAAGAAATAAATAGCTAAAATCTGCAAGATCTTGTCCTCCCTTAGGGACCTGGGCTTGATTTCAAAATTACCCTGTTTAGGTAGATCATCCTGTAGGTTGCTATCGAGATGGCCAGGTCCTGAAACAGGCTTTTCATGTATTTCTGGCTCCAAGTACTCCAGCTTGGAAATGCTCCAGCTCTTGCATATCTCCATAAAACCCATCTTCACATCAGGGGCAGATTTTTATTATTATTATTATTTATGGTGGGGAAGAGCTGATCACTTTTAATAAAACATTAAAAAACAAAATATTTTATGTACATGATACAAAGTACTTGTACATATGTTTTCAATTTTGGTTTGCATCCTACTATGTGAGCACCTTTACAACAATAATTTTGGTATTTTTTAAATGCTGTGTAATAAGTCCTTTGGTAGATGCAGTATAATCAGACACAGTGTTTGTCCTACAGGGGACTCACAGTCTGAAGGGGAGGGAGAACATGCATTTATTTTCCAGTTTACAGATGAGAAAACTGAGGCACAGAGTAGTCTAGTGACTTGCCTAATGTCACACAGCGGGTGAGTGGCAGAGGTGGGATTAGAACCCAGTTCTCTTTACTCCTAGGTCCTGCACTCTTTCCAGTAGGCGTGCCACTTGCAAAAAAACCCCAATATTGCTATTATCATCATTATTATTATTATATTTGTTAAGTGCTTGTTATGTGTCAAGCACTGTTTTAAGCTCTGGGCTAGATAGAAGTTAATCACGTCAGACACAGTCACTGTCCCATATGGGAGAACAGGCATTGAATCCCCATTTTACAGAGGAAAAAACTGAAGCACAGAGAAGTTGAGTGACTTGCCCAAGGTCACTCAACAGGTGAGCGGCAGAGCCAGATTTAGAACCCAGGTGTTCTGACCCCCAGGACTGTTGTTCTTTCCACTAGGCCACGGTGCTCCTCAATGTGGTAGGATTCCATTGTCTTCCTCATTAGATTGTAAAATGTAAATATCCCCATTGGAAGTCTAGCCATTTACACAGGACATCGACACAACTCTCAGCTGAAGTATTTGGGTCACGGCTATGCTGCTAGATGGTGGAAGATATTTTGAGGGTACATCAGTGATAGAAGAAAAGAGAACACACACAGATGTTTACCAGAGAAAAATTCAGATTAGCTCTCCACACCCATGGGTGGGTAGCATATTTGACCCATATCAAATACCAAATGACAAACAGAAATTCCGCAAAAATGTATGACATAGCAAGGATTTCAAGATCCCCCACTCCCATGGTAGAATAGAAACACTGCAAAGCTGTTTATCATCATTATTATTATTTAATATGTACTAAAGACCCAAGGGCATTAGATGCAGTATAAAGCAGAGAACAAGGGCCATTCATCTTGCTTGTGGACTCACATCTCCCTAGGGTAGATTTACAGGGAAACAGTGAGCCCAAAGTTTGGCAGGAACTGTGCCTGCTCTGATTGCATTGTGCTTAGAACAGTGCTTGAAACATAGCAATTAAATACCACTTTACTATATCATTATTATCATTACTATTATTTATTATTCTCATTGAGCAGAGTAATGTCTTAGAGGGTGAGAGTTGGTAAGCATTTCCAGGTTAGGATGGAAGAGGGTCTGGAAGTTGGAGTGGAAAAAGATGACGAAACAGGTTGGATTTGTTAAGGATTTTCTTTTTTACCACTGCTCGGGGAAAAGGCAGAGGTAGACATGAGGGACTTTTGAAATTGGGGAAGAATATGTTGAGGTACAAAGTCTTTTTAAAAATGAAGTTAAGGGAGATGTGAAATCCTACAGCACGGCTTTTCTAATTTATTTTCCGTGGCTCAGTGGAAAGAGCATGGGCTTTGGAGTCAGAGGTCATGGGTTCAAATCCCGGCTCCGCCAATTGTCAGCTGTGTGACTTCGGGCAAGTCACTTAACTTCTCTGTGCCTCAGTTGCCTCCTCTGTAAAATGGGGATTAAGACTGTGAGTCCCACGTGGGACAACCTGATCAGCTTGTATCTTCCCCAGTGCTTAGAACAGTGCTTTGCACATAGTAAGTGCTTAATAAATGCCGCCATTATTATTATTATTATTTTCCAAAATGTTCAGAGGGAGTCGCCACATCTCTAGGTGAATTATTCAAGATATTAAACTGATCTGAGGAATGTTTTTCCAACATTTAGTCTCTGTGTCTGTAATTGCACTTTGAATCTATTCTTATGAATGGAAATGTGAAGGGCAAAAGAGGTTGTGCTTCAGTACAGAATTCAACTGTTGCTGTTTGTGGAAAGCTGGGACATTACTTTCTCATCCCATGAAATGAAAGGGGCTTCTTATGAGGTTCCTCCTCAACTTGGCCAAATTCTCAGGTCACAAAGGCAACTCATCCAACTGTAAAAATCCTTTAGAAGAACACTTTATTTCCTTCTCTGTTTGCACAGTGCTTTTATGGGACCCAAACGGTGAACTTAACTGTAATTCTTAAAGAATTCTGCCAAATTTCCACCTTGTGCCAGTACAAACTGTGCAACCCAGTGAAATTTGGTCTCACTAGACAAATTCTGCGCTACTGTTTTTCTGTTCAAAAGGGAAATTCTTAGTTTGTCAGGCTGCATTAAAAATGTACAAGAATAATGACTTCTATTAGAACGACTAGTAAATTTAAGAAATTTTGGTGTGGTGACAAGCATACTCTCTATCCAGATCAATTGATAAAACAATTGTATTTATTGAGTGCTTACTGTGTGCAAAGCACTGTACTAAATACTTGGGAGAATACAATATAACAGAGTTGATAGACACGTTCCCTGCCCATAACAAGCTTATGGTCTAGAGGGGAGACGGACATTGATAAAAAAATAAATGTTACAGATAAATACATAAGTGCCGTGAGGCCATGGGAGGGGTGAATACGGAGTGTAAATCCAAGTGCAAACACAACACTGAAAGAGATGGAAGGAGAGGAAATGAGGGGCTTTGTTGGAGAAGGCCTCTTGGAGGAGATGTGCTTTTAATAACGTTTTGAAGGTGGGAAGAGATTGTCTGTTGGATATGAAGAGGGAGGGCCAAGCCAGAAGCAACATGTGGGTGAGTGGTTGGCTGGAAGATAGATCAGATCGAGGTACAGAGAGTAGATTGGCATCAGAGGAGAGAGCTGTGCTTTCTGGGTTGAGGTATGAATAAAATTGATTTTTGCTACTATGTTTTGAAAAAAAGACTGCTGTACTTCAGCTTTTGTCTTGATCAATCAATGCTTTTTATTGAGCACTTATGGGCAGGGCACTGTGTTAAGCACTTGGAAGAGTACAATACAACAGATTTGGTAGATACATTCCCTGCCACATTGAGCTTACAGTCTAGAGAATTCATCTGGTGCAGAAACATCACAGGAATTAATACAGGAGAAGCAACATCAAAAGAGGATTTTTGAACCCTTAAATTGCCAATAATGAGGATTCCATAACCAGAATATTTTGTCCAGATGCTATTAGAGAAGTACACATTCAGTTAAGCATACCTATTTTGCTAAATACCTTTGAACTGAGAAAATGACTTTGGAACTTGGAGAGAAAGAAAGATTGAAGGATAGAAAGTATTTGCCTACTAAACAGGATTTCAATAACTTCCTGAATTCTGATGAAGGCCCTCAACATCACACATTTTACATATTTTCCGAAAATTGTCCAGGCAACGGTCACTTTGGTTGCAATACCTGGACTATTTCCATGATTAAAAATAGACTGGACAATTCCCATTGCTGAGAAAAGAGCCAGTCTTTTACCTCTTGGAAGCCAGTTTCAGTTTTTGGCTTTCCTCTTCATCAGCGGCTCTTCTCTCCTTCCCCTGCCCCACCTTGCACCCATGACACAGCATGCCTTAGTGGGAAGAGCCAGGGCTTGGGAGTCAGAGGTCATGGGTTCTAATCCTGGTTCTGCCATTTATCAGCTGTGTGACTTTGGGGAAGTCACTTAACTTCTTGGTGCCTCAGTTACCTCATCTGTAAAATGGAGATTAAGACTGTGAACACCATGTGGGACAACCTGATAACCTTAGATCTATTCCAGTGCTTAGAATAGTGCTTGGCACATAGTAGTAAGTTCTTAATAAATTATTATTATTATTATGACACACAGCAACTCCCAAATTTTTCTGGAAGGGAGAGTGGGTCTCCAAGGCCCGGTGGAGACACACTGAAGGATTGCTTTTTTGAATGAGGTACACCCCACGACTGCTCAAGAAAATGAACACAAGGCCTACAGACTTTGGTGTGACCATGGGAACAAGAGGAAGTTTTTTTGAGGGGGGAGAGGGGTGGGTTTTTCATACGGTTTTCATTAAGCACTTACTATGTGCCAGACACTGTACTAAGCACCGGAGTAGATACAAGGTTGGACACAGTCCATGTTCCACACAGGGCTCACATTCTTAATCCCCATTTTACAGATGAGGTGAGGCCCAGAGAAGTGAAATGACTTGCCCAAGGTCACACAGCAGACAAGTGGCGGAGCTGGGATTAGAACCCAGATCCTTCGGACTCCAAGGCTCATGCTCTATCCCCTAGGCCACACTGCTTCTTTCTATTTCCTGTTGCCATTTTTTAGTTAAGCATTGTTGTTTGTTATAGACATAAAGTAGTTGAATTTGCTAAAAGAATTTCCCTCCCTTAGCTCATGAGCTATTTGAGTGCAAGAACTCAAACCTTACACATTGTATCCAACCTGCTCAGCACTTAGTTCATTCCCTTAACACAAACTAGCTGCATAATGAATGTTTGTTGATAATGGCTTAGCTGTCTGGAAGGCCTTGGTGGTTTAATTTTTAAAACTGCGGTAAAGTTTTTATGCATGTCAAACCCTTCTGTTCTATTGGAGAAACAGTATGGCTTAGGGGAAAGAGCACGGGCTTGGGAGTCAGAGGTCATGGGTTCTAATTCCGGCCCCGCCACTCATCAGCTGTGTGACTTTGGGCAAGTCACTTAGCTTCTCTGGGCCTCAGTGACCTCATCTTTAAAATGGGGATTAAGTCTGTGAGCCCAACGTGGGACAATCTGATTACATTGTATCTACCCCAGCACTTAGAATAGTGCTTGACACATAGAAAGTGCTTAACAAATACCATAATTATTATTATTATTTTTGATACGTTTTCTTCATATTGGACTTAACATTTTGTCACCCTCTTCCTCTGACTTCTGCCTAGATCATCCCTTCTTTTTGGTGACTTTCATTTTTTCTTTATGCCACTCTCTGTATTTCATCCCCAGTCCTCACCCTCTTACCTTTTTCCCTTGTATCCCTGTCCACAGGTCCCATTCTTTTCACCTCTCCCCTGTTTCTTGTCTCCCTCCACCGTGCCCTTTCTTCAGTTTGAACAATTCCTTTCTCCTCATATAATTCCCTTTCTAAATTTCCCTTATTGCCCATATCCTTCCATCAGTTCCTATTTTCCTTCTTTCACCCTTTTTTTTTTTTTTTGGCCTTTCTTGTCTTATTTTTTCCCCTTTCACTCATAAGTTTCTCCCAGAACCAGTGTGGTGGCTCCCATCATTTTTGAGGTTGAGAGGAGAGAAGGCAGTCTTCCTCTCTTCTTCCATTATGAACAAAAATCTGGAATCTTTGTTTCAGTGTAAATTTTCTATTTTTGCTGAAGATTGAATAAGAATTGGACTTTGTAGTTATGGAGATTTAGGTTAGACATTGTGGAGAACTTTCTAACTATAGAGTTTCTAATCAGTGGTATTTAGCGGATATTCTGGGTAGGGAATGTGTCTGCTAATTGTGTTGTGTTCTCCCCAGTGATGATAATAATAATAATAATAATGATAATAATATTAATTGTGGTATTTTTTAAGCACTTACTATGTACCAGGCACTGTACTAAGGGCTGGCATGGGTACACGCAAATCGGGTTGGACACAGTCCCTGTCTGCATGGGGCTGCACATAGTAAGCACTCAGGAAATATAATCGGTTGATATTGTGTGCAGATCACTGCTCTAAGCTCTTGAGAGAGTACAATACAACAGAGTTGGCAGATACGGTCCCTGCCCTCGAAGACTTATTGGGAAGGTTATGTGATCCCTTGTCCTGAAGAGCTTCTGGATTCGTAGCACTCAATCAATTGTATTTATTCATAAAATTTTACATATTTATTTATACAGCTGTATCAATAAATACAATTGATTGATAGATTGAACTGGAGATCTTCAGGATTCCTATCTGTCAATGGCAAAGTATAGTCCTATGTAGAGGCCAGCTGGTCACTTGAGTTTTCCCTCAAGATTCATTCCAGGCATAGATTTCCAACCCAGACTCCAGCAGGATGTTACATTGCTATCTAAGGCTGAGATGCGATGCAGGGGAAGTGAATGGGACAGCTATCTGGTCTGAGGAAGCTTCAGTGGCTGGCTGTCCCCTGTATTATTCTGAGATCCTATGATAACTGAATAAGATCAGAAAAGACATGAGAAAGAGATCAGTGGGGACTCCAGGAAGGTCCCAGGAATACTGGCATGGTAGAGTAGAAGCCAGAAGCATAGCAGCTTTTTGAGTGAGTGGCTGAGATTGCCGGTGTCCTTTCCATAGCTATTGTGCTGGGCAGTGAAAAGCAAGCAATTAAATTACTTGGAGGTATTTTTACTACCCTTCCTGAGGAGAAGATATTTATGTTTATGTATGTATTTGGGCAAAAGTGAATATAGAGGCTAATTGCCACCTGCTACTCCATGGGGATAGAAAGGAGCGTCATCGACCAGAAAACCTGTTTAATGGTTTTATTCAGAGTAAATTTCATCCCCAGAATATGGCCCCCGTGGCTCCTTGTGTCCTAAGGCCATTTGTGAGGGCAGGGTCAGAGTGGGGCTGCAGTCTCTGATTAGAAATCATTTGGCTTCCACTGCAGCAGTCTTTCTTATGCCCTCTTGTGCATCTCTAGAGGCCTTCCCTGACTGAGCCCTCATTTTCCCTACTCCCTTTCCCTTCTGTGTTGGCCTTGCACTTGGATTTGTACTCTTAAATGTCCCACCCTAAGCCCCACAGCACTCATAAGCATGTCTGTAATTTACTTTAATGACTGCCTCCCCTTCTAGATTGTAAGCCCCTTGTGAGCAGGGAATATATTTATCAAAGCTTTATATTATACTCTCCCAAGCACTTAGTACAGTGCTCTGCAGGCAGTGAGTACTCAATAAATACAAATGATTGATTAAATGATTAATTTTTCTCCTGTGTCTACAGGGCCCTGTGATGGCTTCAAGGTCCTTTTCTGGGTCTCAAGGGATCCTCAGAGAGACCTGCCCCTTCTGATTTAAGAGAACTGCAATAATCATAATAATAATGATGATGATGGTATTTAAGTGCTTGCTGTGTGCCAAGCACTGTTCTAAGCACTGGGGCAAATACAAGGTATTCAGATTGTTCCATATGGGGCTCACAGACTTAATCCCCCTTTTACAGATGAGGTAACTGAGGCACAGAGAAGTTAAGTGACTTGTCTAAGGTCACAAAGCTGATAAGTGGCAGAATCGGGATTAGAACCCACGACCTCTGACTCCCAAGATCGTGCTCTTTCCACTAAGCTACACTGCATGTGACAGAAAATTTATTTGGCCTGGGCAGATCTTCGAGAATCCCTTGCAGCCTGAAGAATCCCCTTCCCCAAACTCCAAGGTACCTAATATATCCTAAATCCTCCCAAATTTGAGAACTCAAGGCCCTGATTAAGAACATGCATCAGAGAGATGTACAGCTCAGGGAAAGTAGATAGCTTCTGACAATCCTGGCCATTGTACTCTCCCAAGCTCTTAGTGCAGTGCTCTGCACATAGTACGTCCTCAATAAGTACAATTGATTGGTTGATTCACTAATGGAAGTAGGCACATAGTCAGCCCTTTATTTGGGGAAGGAGTCCATCTGTGCTTCGATTCTCATCTGTACCACCACTGACCCCTTGCCCATAGCCTCCCTCTGTCCTGAAATTCCCTCACCCTTCCAATCCAACACATCACCACTCTCTCCACCTTCAAAACCCTCGTAAAATCCCATCTCTCCCGAGAAACTTTCCCTGTCTCTGCCCTCCCCTCTGTGTCATGTATGCACTTGGATCTTTATCCCTTAAACATTTGATATTCACCCCATCCTTATCCCTGAAGCACTTATGTACATATTCTTATACCTGCTATTTTCCTTATCTGTAATTTATTTTGATGTCTGTCTCCTCCTCTACACCGTAAGCTCCTTCATTCATTCATTCAATCATCTGTATTGAGCGCTTACTGTGTGCAGAGCACTGTACTAAGCGCTTGGGAATTACAAGTTGGCAATATATAGAGATGGTCCCTACCCAACAACGGGCTCACAGTCTAGAAGGGGGAGACAGATAACAGAACAAAACATATTAACAAAATAAAATAGAGTAGTAAATATGTACAAGTAAAATAGAGTAATAAATCTGTACAAACATACATACAGGTGCTGTGGGGAGGGGAAGGAGGTAGGGTGGGGGGAAGGGGAGGGGGAGGAGGGAAAGAGGAAGGAGGGGGCTCAGTCTGGGAAGGCATTCTGGAGGAGGTGAGCTCTCAGTAGGACTTTGAAGGGAGGAAGAGAGCTAGCTTGGCGGATGTGGGAAGGGAGAGCATTCCAGGCCAGGGGGAGGATGTGGGCCGGGGGTCGATGGCGGGACAGGCAATCTTGTTGACTGACTCCATTGGATTGTACTTTCCCAAGCATTTGATACAGCACTCTGAACACAGTAAGCAGTCAATAAATGCCATTGATTGAGAGATTAATCCTTGCACACTCTGGGTTCTAGGGGAAATAAATAGCATGGATTTCATTTTCAAATAGCAATTTATAATGAGATAATGCTTTATGATAATCACTCTTTAGTTAATCCTGTGAGACCCAAAACATCTGACCCTGGTTTCCCCATGCACTCTTCCTCAGGGTTTTACTTTTCTTCTTTGAAAAAGCAAGTGCTGAAACATCTCCTGCACAGTTTTTGCAAATACAAATCAAATGTCTAGCCATAATGTAGAATAGATGATAAACTGTGCAATAAAAATAAATTCTTCCACTTCAAGTTTGACCAGTTCCAGATGGTTCTGTAGGGCAATTATGTGAAAGCTCCATCTAAATTATTGCTGTCAAAAATAATTTGGTTTATATAAAATTCTGGCATATGTTTATACCTGAAGTACACAAAAGAAGAACTTTGGAGTGACTTTGGAGTATTAACATACGATACCGGCCAAGGTAGATGGAGAGTGTAGGTAATGTGGAGGTTTAAAGCCTACAAATACAGAAATCTTTGTTTTAGTACTACTACCAAGAACACTTAACTCTGCAAAGAGGCTGTTTCCTGATTTCCAGGCCAGGGCAGACTCCGTCCAGTGCTCTCTTCCCCCTTTGATAAAGCTTTGTTCATTCACCAGCCCTTAGCATTCTGCACATAATAAGTACTCAATAAATACCAATGATAGAACATCAGGGCTCATATAGGCTCTACCAAAGCATGGACAACACTATCTTTCAATAGAATAAGGCATGCTCTTTGGTGAAAGATTCCCAGAGGAAGAATTTCCTCCGCTTTCCAGCTAAAATCAGATCAAGGTGATTAAACAACATGAAGACAGAACTCCAGTTGCTTTTATCCCATCTTCTCAGTAAGTTTTTTGTGGGCAGAAATCATGTCTACTTATCCTTAGAGAAGCAGCGTGGCTCACTGGAAAGAGCGTGGGCTTTGGAGTCAGAGTGCATGGGTTCAAATCCTGGCTCTGCCAATTGTCAGCTGAGTGACTTTGGGCAAGTCACTTAACTTCTCTGTGCCTCAGTTACCTCATCTGTAAAATGGGGATGAAGGCTGTGAGCCCCCCGTGGGACAACCTGATCACCTTGTAACCTCCCCAGCGCCTAGAGCAGTGCTTTGCACATAGTAAGTGCTTAAGAAATGCCATCATTATTATTATTTTGCATGTACTCTCCCAAATGTTTACTACAGTGCTCTTAAAATAAGCACTCAAAAAATACCATTGAGCCCCCAAGAACTCACATTCTTACTGGACACCTATGTCTTAACCTACAGGTCCTTCAGCCTTCAGAGAAATATACACCACTAAATATCCATGGTGCACTATCAAGCTCTAGACTTTTATCATAACTGTTTGGAAAACACCTCCTTCACTGATGGCATTCGGGAAGGTGGAGTGCATATGTTTTTTAGTTGTCGCCCCCTCTCCTTTGGTTGTCTCCAGGAATTGGCATTTTTCCCAATTAAATTTTCAGAGAACAGTTTTGTTTCAGCTTTGATTCTACAGATTGCAAGCTCCACCTCCATTTGCTCGTTGTTCAAGACAACAGATTATAAAGGATGAGGATGAGAGTGAATGATATTGCAAATACGATGGCTATTACTCTAATTTCTCTGCTCAGATCTAGGTCCTGAAGTATCAAATCCAATCAATCAGTTTATCATTGGTATTTTTTAAGTGCTTACTCTGTGCAGAGAACTGTACCAACCTTTTGGGAAATCGCAATATAATAGATTTGGTAGTTGCTGTCTCTGTCCCTGAAGAAGCTTACAGTCTAAAGGAATCTGAGGCTCATCCATCATTCCAAATGGGAGACTCCCTCATTATCACCTCTAACCCAGAAGTCTCGAGTCAAATTGAGATGAATTATGGAAAACAAAAACAGCCAAACAAAATAAAAAACTCAAACCAAAAAAACTTGGTTACCAATTTCCCTTTCATTGGATTGAAAGCAAAGTGGAGAACACAACCTTGTTAAGCAGTAGTTAGTAACTGTCAGATTCTTTTATTTTAATTTTTTTTCAAAATGCCAGGCTGTTCACATACACTAGGCATATTCTTAGATTTTCCATCATTAATGCTCTTTTCCTGAGGTAAATAGAGGTTTAGTCACAAAAACCAGAGACTCCTACACAGATCTTCTCTCAGACCTGTACCCTGTCTTAGGATGCATCAAATTCCACTAGATATTTCCATCAGAATTACACGTCTTACTTCTGGCTCTCCACAGCTCTTAATGCTGCTTTCCCTTGAAATATTTGCTGTTCCAAACACACCGACACAAAATTCCAAATTTCTTTTGCTTTTTTTTTGTCCTGGAATCAGAAATTCTTCCTACTTCAGCTGGAATCAGTGGGTTGATCTTGCAATGCAGTTTAAAAAGCTTGACCTAATGAATCAATCAATGGTACTTTTTGAGCACTTACCATGAGCAGAGCACTGTACTAAGTACTTGAGAGTGCACAATACAAAAGAGTTGGATACGTTCCCTGCCCACAGTGAGCTAGAACATGGAACTAAGATATTTGAATTTCATAGCATTTTTAATGTACTAGTCATCTATACCCAATTCCAAACTCAGCTTCACATTGACAAATGTGATACATTTAAGATTCTATTAACTAAAAGTTTTATCAGTTGCTCACTGCCAACTGGCTGGATTTTTTCAGTTTCAATAAAAAAAAGAGTTGGTTAAAAGCTGTAGCTTAAGAATGCTTGACTGATGTTCCATAATTCTACATAGGGATCCATGCAGATGTTGTTTCAAGCAGTTTTTACATTTTAGTATTTTAAAAGCAATAAGTTAATCTCTGATGTCTAGACTTTCTTTCCCACATGACTCCAGCATCAAAGGCAGAAACCAAGACGGTCTCAACCTGCATAATTTATATATCTGTAGTGTATTTGCACTGTATTCAAGCCAAGCTCTTCCAGTAGTCTTGCCAAATAACTTTTCCACTCATTTCTGTTTGATCACATAGGCCATGGCTATGACACAGGCTTCCTTTATTAGAAAAAAAAAAAAAAAAAAAAAAATCAGGAAACAAACCTAGGTTGTTAGATAATGTTTTTCTTCCATTAAGAAGAGTTGAGACTCAAGGAGAGATCATTCATCAGTATCTTTCTTTTCTAGGAAGCTTCATTTTTATTAATGATGGGACTTTAGTCTTACCATGCTAATGGTACACCTAAACTTTAAACTGGTTACATCTGCAGAGATCTGAGCTGGCTACACCATTGCTTCATTGGTGGAATAGATATCCCTCCTCCTGGAATAGGATGAAGAAATAAAGGTGAGAGGCTCCTCTGTCATTATTGAATTCCATACCTCTTGTTATGGTCTAAAAAAAGGATACATTCTGAAACACCCAAATATTCAAATTATAGTATTAATTCAATTAGCCACTGAGGACATTCAGAGTCACTTTCTTTAGCATATAGTAAAAGGGAAGAAATATTTCAAAGAAAGATCATCTTCCCTCAAGTGTATCCCCTCGCATAATTACAGCTAAGGAAATCATTCAGTCAATCAATTAATCAATCATATTTATTGAACACTTACTATATGCAGAGCACTGTACTAGAGGGTGAAAATGGAAAAAATCCTATCCAGGTGGTGGGAGTTTCATTTAATATTCATGGCTGCTCCTTGTCCCAAGTAAGTACAGAGTTGGGTTTTGATCTGTTTATGGAATAAAAAAAAATGCCAGAAGAGGAATTAACAGAGCAGCATCCAAGCCCAGAAAATTCCACTAGTGTGGTGCTGCAGTTTGCTGTATTTTCAATAGCACTACAGAGAATTGGTTACTTAACTGACTTTGAAATCAAGTTTATTTCTGAGCAGCCCACAGTGAGGGCCTGCTGTGAGACCAGAAGCTAGTGAGGATACAGGAGTACTGCTAATTAGTGAAGTCCTGGAAAAGACAGGCTGCAGCTCTGACTTTTGGCTTTGGAGATGCTTGGATGAATAGCATTTCTCCAAATAAACAATGAGTGCCTTGCCAGGAGGGTCTATCTGTTCCTATTAGTGGAGATTCCAAAAACTCAATCTTCTCCCAGATCACGCAAACCACGTTTTCAGTCCTGGGCTCCCCCCGCCACCCCCCCAAAAAGATCTTTGTAATATTAGTGTTCCTAAGATTAACCAAATCTCAGAGGGCCACCAGGCTGATACATGCTGCCAATTTCCACATTCTTCAAGGGAATAAGTACTTCCCAAGTGCTTAGTACAGTGCTCTACACACAGTAAGCACTCAATAAATATGATTGAGTGAATGAATATAGAATAAGAATAAGAAAAGTCTGGGGAGGACCAGACTTTTGGGTTAATAGGGCTCCTTCTGCCCTACCTCCTTCTCCTCCCTACAGCACTTGTATATTTTTGTACAAATTTATTACTCATTTATTGTACTTGTACATATTTACTACTCTGTTTTATTAATGATGTGCATATAGCTATAATTCTATTTATTCTGACAGTTTTGACACCTGTCTACAAGTTTTGTTTTGTTGTCTGTCTCCCCCTTCTATTCATTCATTCAATCGTATTTATTGAGCACTTACTGTGTGCAGAGCACTGTACTAAGTGCTTGGGAAGTACAAGTTGGCAACATATAGAGACGGTCCCTACCCAACAGCAGGCTCACAGTCTAGAAGGGGGGAGACAGACAACAAAACAAAATATATAAACAAAATAAAATAAATAGAATAATAAATGTGTACAAGTAAAATAGAGTAATAAATCTGTACAAACATATTTACAGGTGCTCCAGGCCTGTGCTCTGTCCACTGTTGCATCTCATTAATTCTTCTACTCCCCTCTCTACTTGAAATACCACTTTTACTTACATAATTGCTCCAGCATTTTTGGCCTTGTATTTGTAACAGTAAAACAGGAGTGGGGTTATTGCACACATTATAATAATAATGGGAGGAAGAGAAAAAGATAAGAAAAAAAGGAGGAGGGGTGTAGGAAGAGGAAGGTGAGGGCACTTAGAACTCCATCTCTTGTTTTGCACTCTCCAAGTGCTTCATACAATAAGCCCTCAATTAATTAACTCACCCCCTGGCTTTGTTCTTAAATCTTCACCCTTCTACTACAGCTTTAGTGAGATAATTTTCCCACCTCCTTATGGGTTGCCTACATTCTCACTCTTCTGCTCTTCCTCCCTGGCTTCTGGCAGTCTTGATGAATGATGTCCCCCAAATTGTCTTATGTTTTTCTTTCATTCAGTCATATTTATTGAGCACTTACTGTGTGCAGACCACTGTACTAAGCACTAGGGAAAGTACAGTACAACAATAAACAGTGACATCCCTGCCCACAAAAAGCTTACTCCTCCTTCTGCTCTTCTTTCCCTTTTACCCTGCAGTGTCAATGAATTAACTCTCTAATTAGCTAATAAGCACTTAGTACAGTGTTCTGCACACAGTAAGTGCTCAATAAATATGATTGAATGAATGAACTCTCCATTCCCTGCTATGTTGTTGCACTCTTGCTTCTACTCTTCCCATAAGGAGATACGAATATGAGGCACAAAAAATAATTCTTAATTTCTCCCTCAAAAATCATTCATTCATTCAATCATATTTATTGAGTGCTTACTGTGTGCAAAGCACTGTACTAAGCACTTGGAAAACACAATTCAGAAACAAATAGAAAAATCCCTACCCAACAGTGGCTCACAGGCTAGAAGGGCGAAACAATTACGTAGCCAAGGCAATTTTGTGAATAAATACCATTTTTCATTCCCCAGTTTTGTTTTTTTTAATGGCATTTGTTAAGCATTTACTGTGTGTCAAACACTATTCTAAGCCTGGGGTAGATATAAGTTTATCAGGGTGAACATGGTCCTTGTCCCACATGGGCTCACAATCTAAGTAGGAGGGAGTAGAATTTAATCCCCATTTTACAGTTGAGGAAATTGAGTCAGAGAAATAAAGTGACTTGCCCAAGTAAAGCAAGCAATTGGCAGAACTGGGATTAGAACCCAGGTCCTCTGACTCCAGATCCATACTGTTTTCCTTAGGCCACATTGCTTCCTAATTTTCAATTCATGTGAAATGAATGTGTGGAATTTTTTTTACCTCAATTACTTTAAGCATTGTTATCGCCATTTTACAGCTGAGGAAACTGAGGTCTTGAGAGAGTAAATGACTTAATTTAGATCACTCAGCAGGTTAGTGACATGGCTGGGTCAAGAAGCTAGAGCACTTATTTATATATGTATAATTATATTTATTTATATTGATGCCTGTTTTACTTGTATTGATGTCTGTCTCTCCCCCTCTAGACTGTGAGGCCACTGTGAGCAGGGATTGTCTCTCTTTTTTGCTGTATTTTACTTTTCAAGCACTTAGAACAGTGTTCTGCACATAGCAAGTGCTCAATAAATGCTATTGACTGATCGATTGATTATGATTCCCAGACAGGTAAAATGCCTGATAAAAAAGGGAGGACTTATTTTGGCTAAGTCAAAAGAGTCACTGTACCTCTTTAATTGGGAGAGGTGAAAATTAGTTGCTCAAGAAATGTTAACAATTGCAGTACAAGAGCAAACCCCTAGCATTGGAAATGATAAATGAATGAATAAATTTAAAAAATGATAAATAAAGGAAGGTTATCTGGGGACTGCTCTGTCCTGGCCTCCACAAAATAGTTATTCACAGACCCTCAGCTCCAGTCTCTTGGTTAATTTCTGAAGAATATTACCTTTCCATCCTTTTTTCCCCATCCCAGCTCCACCTCGGTGTCAAGTTCAGACTCAGATTTTGACAGTTATAGGAAGCTTGTTTTTAAGATAAAAAGGTCTGCAAAAAAGTTAAGGTCAAAGGGATGGATGCTGAACGCCATGTTATGTTTCTATTTAAAATTGTAAAAAGCCCATTTTCAGAAGACTCAGGTTACAAATAGGCAAAATATATTCAAAAGAAAATATCTGCTCATACAGGGATGTGTGTAAATGCTTTTATAAACTGGGTTTTTGTAATTACTCCCAATTCATTCAATCGTATTTATTGAGTGCTTACTGTGTGCAGAGCACTGTACTAAGCACTTGGAAAATACAATTCGGCAACAGATGGAGACAATCCTTACTCAACAACAGGCTCACAGTCTAGAAGGGGGAGACAGACAACAAAACAAAACAAGTAGACAGGCATCAATACCATCAAAATAGATAAATAGAATTATAGATATACATCATTAATAAAATAGACTAATAAACGTGTACAAATATACTCAAGTGCTGTGGGGAGGGAAAGGGGTTAGAGCAGAAGGAAGGAGTAAGGGCGATGGGGAGGGGAGGAGGAGCAGAGAAAAAGTGGGGTCTCAGTCTTAGTCTCAGTCTTAGTCTTCCCCCTTCTAGACTGTGAGCCCGCTGTTGGGTAGGGACTGTCTCTATGTGTTGCTTACTTGTACTTCCCAAGCACTTAGTACAGTGCTCTGCACACAGTAAGTGCTCAATAAATACGATTGATTGATTGATTGATTAGAAGATCTCCTGGAGGAGGTGAGCTCTCAGTAGGGCTTTGAAGGGAGGAAGAGAGCTAGTTTGGATGTGTGGAGGGAGGGCATTCCAGGATGCTGTGAAGGTGAGACCAGTGGGTTTTGGTGACGGATTGGATGTGTGGGGTGAATAAGAGGGCAGAGTCAAGGATAACACCTAGGTTATGGGCTTGTGAGACAGGAAGAACGGTAGTGCCGTCCACAGTGATGGAAAAGTCATGGAGAGGACAGGGTTTGGGAGGGAAGATAAAGAGCTCAGTCTTGGACATATTGAGTTTTAGGTGGTGGGTGGACATCCAGGTGGAGAGGTTCTGAAGGCAGGAGGAGATATGAGCCTGTAGGGAGGGAGAGAAAATGGGGGAGGAGATGTAGATTTGGGTGTCATCTGCGTAGAGATGATAGTTGAAGCCATGGGAGTGAATGAGTTCACCAAAGGAGTGAGTTTAGATGGAGAACATCAGGGTGCCAAGAATTGACCCCTGAGAAACCCCTACAGTTAGGGGATGGGAGAGGAAGGAGGAGCCCATGAAGGAGACCGAGAATGAATGCCCAGAGAGATGAGGAGAACCAGGAGAGGACAGAGTCCGTTTAAGAGTATACTCCATATGTTCTTAATAATCTCTGAAACTGTACTAATTAATGTCCTAATTATCATGCAAACTGCATTATGACTTGCAAAAGCTTATTAATTACATAAACATGGCCAGAAGTGAATTTCAGGGCACTGAATAAGGAACAGTTGGTAATGCTGGTTGCAAGGGAACTTTTTGATCAACAAGGGAATATAACAATTGCCACTGCTGGCAATATTTAGCAGATTATGACGATGAATTTGCCATGTGTTTGGCTTCAATAAACTGATGGCTGTACCAAAAAATCACGAAAAGGAAAAGCTCAGGAAGGGACTTGTTTCACTATATTCTTTAATTTTTATGGGCAGGCTTTTCTTCACATTTTGTCAGCTGGAATCTCTTTTGTAAACCTTTCCATATTTTTCCTGAAATATATTTGAGTCACATAATTCTTTGCATGAGAACATACATTTCTTATATGACCCAGGTTTAATCATGACCTAGTTTCTGAATGATGCTATATTCCCAGGAAGTCTGAATAATTAAAATGTCCTTTTTTTAACATGCTAGAAACCCAGAACATAGATTCTTCTTTCCCCGTACACAAGAGAATGGTTCTTTTTAGATTTTTTGTTTATTTGTTTGTGGCTTTTTTAGTGGCATTTGTTAAGTGCTTACTATGTGCCAGGTAATAAACTAAGCTCTGGGATAGATATAAACTAATCAGGTTGGACACAGTCCATGTCCCACCTAGTGCTCATAATCCTAATCTCCATTTTACAGATGAGGTAACTAAGACACAGAGAAATTAAGTGATTTGCTGTCTGTGTAGCAGACAAGTGGTGGAGACAGGATTAGAACCCAGGTCCTTCTGACTCCCAAACCTTTGCTCTATCCACTAGGCCACATTGCTTCTCCAGTCTTTGCTGGATTTTTATTCTTGCTCTCAAAATTATGTCTGCAAATTTTTTACTGTGATGTCCACAAACGAAAATGTTGACACTAAGATTTACCATTAATTATAAGAAAAGATCTAGCCCATTAGATTGCAAACTCCCCAATGATGGGGGACTTGATTTTTATTTGTATTATATGTGCTGCTCCTAGCAAAGTGCTCTGCACAGAGTAGATGCTAAATATATGCTACTGCTGATGTTAATGATGATTTACTTTTTCCATTGCTTTTAGCATGTTCCCCATCAGATTATAGTGGCAGGAGACAGTGCTCATTCTGTTACATAAATTCTTTTTTAAAAAAAGTTCGAATACTCTTTAGCTCAACAGCCAGGGTTTCTTGTCATAAAATGCTGAAGGAGTTTACACAGCAAGTTTATCCCTTTGCCAACAGTACCATTTTCATCTGATTCTGTTTTTCGTTTTTTGACCTTTTTTAAAGGGTATTTGTTAAGTGCTTATTATGTGCCAGGCACTATACTAAGTTCTGGGGTAGGTACATGATTATCCAGTTGGACACAGTCCATGTCCGACATGGGGCTCACAGTCTTAATCCCCATTTTACAGATGAAGTAACTGAGGCACAAAGAAATTAAGTTACTTGCCCAAAGTCAGAGATTCGATAAGTAGTGGAGCTAGGATTCTAACCCAGATTCTTTGACTCTCAGTCTTGTGCATTTTCCTCTAGGCAATGCTTCTATTTTATTAAACATGTGAATATATTAATTTAATTATTAATTGATGAATTCAGAATGACCCTGTTTCCAGTTTCAGGGAAGACCCTATGTAAAGCAACTAGGCTTAATTCTTTATATTGAAGCAGCATGGCGCAGTGGAAAGAGCACAGACCTCAGCGTCTGAGGACCTGGGATCTAACTCCGATGCCAGTATTTGTTCTGTGGCCTTGGGCAAATCACTTAACTTCTCTATGCCTCAGTAACTTCATCTGTAAAATGGGGATTAAATCCTCTTCCCTCTGACTTACACAGTCCATGTGAACTGTGTCCAGCTGATGATCTTATGTCTATCCCAGAGCTTAGAACAGTGCCTGGCACAAAGTAAGCATTTAACAAGTACCACTGAAAAATAATAATCCAAGAATAAATGTTTCTAGGAATCCCATTATAAAAAGAGGAGATGAGAAAGGTCTGCAATGTAAGTGCAATAGAAGGTTTTTCCTTAAGAGTCATTCTCAGAGATTGCTAAAAGAGGAGGCTCTTAGAAGGGAATTTCATGTTGTCTAGTTGCCAAAATGATATAGGGAAAGAGAAGTGGAGGTTTGAGTAATTTTCTGATTGATTTGCCCCATGTACATAGCCAGATGATTACTCTGGAAAAGAAATCTATATATTTGAGGCTAATGATGTGCTTGGAATGTTTTTATGGAGCAAATTAAATGGATCATTGCTCAATCCCCCACTTTATTTGAGCTCCACCAATAAAAGTATCTTTAATCTCAGAAGATAAATATTCTGGGTGCTCACCAGATCTAAGTATTGTCCAGAAAACTGAAGTTCTTTTCTCAAGACCACACAGCTTGTCAGGGAAATGGGAAAAAGAGACTCCCACGCTCACACTTGTTCAGTCCAATGGTCCACTTTATCTTTCAAATTTGGGACTTTAACCTCTTTCAGCTTTCATAACCTTAAATTTGCAGCCCATTTTTCTGTGCTTTTCAGTTTTAGAGATGAATGCCCTTTCCTCCCACCCACCTTTCTGCTTCTAACTCTTATTAGTACTCCATGCGTAAATTCCCATTTCCACCTCATGTCCCTGAGAGATCTGACCAGGTAATTTATCTGTCACTTAAGAATGTTTTCTTGAAATAGTAATAGTTCATAAATATGTCTACAACATGGCACTGAGGGTTGGTTTAGGGATCATTATCTTCTTGGATGAAATGGATTCAGTTCAGCTGAAAACAACTAGATAAAAACATCTGGATGGAACAAGTGAAAATACTCATAAACAGTCACTTTCCTCCAACTCATCCCTCCTTACATATCTGATGTCTTCGCCAGCTACTCCTCAACCTGCTCTCTTTGTTCCTCCCAAGCTGCCCTTTTGACTATAATTCCCCCTCAACTCTTCCAACTCCTTTCCCTTACTCACACTATTCCTCCACCTTGGAACGCCTCACCAACCTGACTCTTATAGACCACAGCCCTCCTGATCTTCAAAGCACTCTTGAAAGCCCACCTCCTCTGACATGCCTTCCCTGCATATTTCCCAGTCTCCCAAGTCACAGAAACTTTGAGCCATCTCTAGCACCTAGCACTCTAGTTAGCTAACAATCCAAGCTCTTCATGGGCAGGGAATCAATTACTTGTTTTGTACTTCCCAAAATATTTGCCACAGCATATTGCCCAAAGAAGGCTGGGCTGCATTCCCTAAAGGGTACTTAATAAATGCTACACTACTAGTCAATAATATTTTTGTCAGTCAATTGTGTTTGGCTACTGTGTGCAGAGCACTGTACTAAGTGCTTTGGAGAGTACAAAATAACAATGAACAGACGTATTCCCTTCCCTTAGAGAAGCAGCATAACTCAGTGGGAAAAACACGGGCTTGGGAGTCAGAGGTCATGGGTTCTAATCCAGGCTCCGCCACATGTCTGCTGTGTGACCTTGAGCAAGTCACTTAACTTCTCTGAGCCTCAGTTACCTCATCTGTAAAATGGGAATTAAGCCTGTGAGCCCCATGTGGGACAACCTGATCACCTTGTATCCCCTAGCGCTTAGAACAGTGCTGTGCACATAGTAAGTGCTTAACAAATGCCATCATTATTATTATTACAGTAGAGAGGGGAAGACAGACATTAATATAATGTCTAATATAATGTACTACTAGTACTATGACGACTACTACTACTACCACTTAAAGCTCTAATTCTTGGGCTAAAGTTTAAAAAGAATTATTGAAGTCTACATGGAATACTGTGGTGCTTTTCATTAAGAAATAGCCATTATTAGTACTTAAAAACAAAGCTCCACTTAGGAAAAACAATTTATGCAATTGCACTCAGACACTGGTGACTGGGCCCCCTTCACTCCCTATGGCATCCAGGAAAACTCTCAAAACCTCATCATTAGGTTTTGCAACTTTCAGGATTGATTTATAAAGCCAACTTTTTTCCTCAGTGGCCTGAGAAAATCTTCCAGACAAAATTCAATCTCTTATTCATTTGCAGGAAATGCTTTTGGTTGGGCATTAAAATGAGTCTGAAGTACTAGTAGAGAGAACCAGCTTGAAATTAAATTTCTCCATTAAAATTTTCCCTTCTAACTTTTAGGGTCATTATGACCTTCCTACTCCTGTGGAACAGAATCTTGAAATGGAAACCTTGAATCCATTACTCCACACCTTTTATCAATCAATCAATGGTATTTATTGAGCCCATACTTTGTGTACAGCATTGCATTAAGTGCTTGGGAGAGTACAATACAGTTGGTAGACAAAATCCCTTCCCTCAAGGACTTTGCAGTCTAACAGAGGAGATGGATCTTAAAATAAATTGTTGGTAAGGGATGTAACCAAGCATAAGGATACACACATAATTAGTGTAGGAGTTGTGGGGTGTTTGGGGTGGGCCCAAGTGCATGCAAGATTTAGTCAAGAAGGAAAATATGGTGGGAGAGATTACATCTTAGTCCAGCAAGGCTTTCTGGAGGAAATATAATTTCTGTAAGCTTTTGAAGATGAGGAGAGTGCTGGTCTATTGGGCATATAGTGGGAGTGAGTTCCAGGAGGGAGAGCATAAAGGCATCATCAGTGAGTGAGGTGAGAGTGAGGAACAGTTAGTAGGTTAGTATCAGAGGAGTGAAGTCTGTGGGCTGGGTTGCAGTGTCAAAGTAGAGAGGATAAGTAAGAGAGAGCTAATTTACTGCCTTGAATCCAGTGGAGAGTAGTTTCTGCTTGATGAAGCGATGAATGGGCAACCACTGGAAACACCTGAGGCATGGGGAAGCCTTCACAAACCAATTTTTTTTTAGAAAGTTGATCCAGGCAGCAGAGGGAAATATGGACTGGAGAGGCTGAAGTAGGAAAATCAGTGAAGAGGTCGATGTGGTAGTTGAGATGGGATATGACAAAGATGGGATATGACAAAGTGCTTGAATCAGTACTGTAGCAGTTTGGAAGGAGTGAATTCTGGAGTTGTAGAAATAGAAATGACAAATTCAGTCACTGACTGAATATGTGGGTCGAATGAGAGATCTGTCAAGAGGTTTCAGGCTTGTGAGACAGGCAGAATAGTTGTGTTGTCTATAGTGATGGGAAAATTATGGGGAGGAGAGAGTTTGGTCCAGAAAGTGGGAGGTTTAGTTTTGGACATTTTGAATTTGAGGTGATGGTGGGACATTCAGGTAGAGATGTCTTGAAGGAAGGAGGAAATGCAGGTTTGCAGTGAGTGGGAGAGGTCAGGCCACTGATAGATTTCAGAGTCATCAGCGTAGATATGGTAGTTAAAGCTGAGGAAGCAGATGAACTCCTTGAGGGAGTTGAGGCAGATGGAGAACCAAAGGAGACCCAGAACCTAGTCTTGAGTTAGGGGGTGGGAAGCAAGAGGAGGAGCTGGTGAAAGAGACGAAAAAGAGTGGCCAGAGAGGTAGGAGGAGAACCAGGGGAAGAGAGTGTCAGTGAAACCAAGGTTTGTTATTGTTTCTAGGAGAAGGGGTTGGTCCACAGTGTCAAAGGCAGCTGAGAGGTCAAGGAAAATTAAGATAGAGTAGAATTCATTAGGTTTGGCAAGGAGGAGATCACTGATGACTTTAGAAAGAGCAGTTTCAGTGGGGTAAGTGGGGTGGAAGCCAGATTGCAGGGAGTTTAAAAGAGAGTTAGAGGAGAAGAAGTGGAGGCAATGGGAGTAGACAACTTGATCAAGTTGTTTGGGGAGGAATGGTGGGAGGGAGATGGGAAGAAAATTGGAGGGCGTTGTTGGGTTAAGGGAGTTTTTTTAGGATAGGAGGTACAACAGCTTGTTTGAGAGAACAGAGGAAGGAGAGAGAGTGGTTGAAGATGGCTGTCAGTAAGACAAGAAGAATGGATGCAAGTGTTTAAATAAAGTGTGAAAGGATGGGATCAGAACATAGCAGGTACATGGCACATAGTAAGCACTTAACACACAGTAAGTGCTCAATAAATATGATTGAATGAATGAACAAATACCATAAAAAAGTCAGAAATAGTTGGTGTGAACAATGCGTATGAGAGGCATAGTGGAGGGGAGGTATTATTGCTGGATAGAGGAGGGTGTAGAGTTATAGGAGGTGAGGATGAATGGGAGATGGATGAGTTCAGCCTGATGTCTGGATTTCTGCCAGCATCACTAAGTGGGTGATGTCCATGAGTGGGTGTCCTGGGAAGTTGATCTAGGGTTGTGGATTAGTGGAACAAGACTGATGGGAAGACAGGGGAAAAGGAGGTTGACTTCAGAAGAGAGAGCAGACTTTGTGGATTTTCATGTTGAGACGGGAATCAGTGATCCTTCTTATGCAGCTTCCTTCAGAAAAACTGGAAGCTTACTTCATTCTTGTGACACCAAATCATGAAGCCCAGGTTAGGCAGTAGCAGTTTCTTAAGAATTTTATCTTGAAACACATTCCAGTATGCTTACCAGTGATGTTCTCAACTCCTTACATCACCCAACTATTCAAAGCACTCAAACGTGTCACTGAAATTCTATTGAAAATTGTGTCGTTGACTCTTAAGATAAACTGTGGGATTATGATGCCGATAGACAGAATTCTTTTCCTGTGGCAAACACAGGGTGCATGAGAAAATTGCAGCATTTAAGATATTTCTTGTTTCTTTGCATAGTACTATTATTATTAGGTAATTTATTATGGTATTTGTTAAGCACTTCTTTTGTGTCAAACACTATTCTAAACACTTGGGTAGATACAAGATAATCAGCTTGGATGTAGTCTCTGTCCCACATGAGCCTCACAGTCTAAGGTAAAGGGAGAATAGGTTTTTAATCCCCATTTTACAGTTGAGGAGACTGAGGCACAGATAAGTTAAGTGACTTGCCCAAGATCATACTGGGCAAGAAACTGGCAAGTGGGGAAGCAGTATGGCCTAGTGGAAAGAGCATGGGCCTGGGAATCAAGTGGACCTGGATTCCTGATTCTACTATTTGCATGCTGTGTGATTTTGGGCAAGTCACTTCACTGTCTGTGCTTCAGTTACCTCATCTGTGAAATGGGGATTAAATCTTCCTCTCTCTGATTTAGACAGTGAGCCCTACGTGGGATGAAACTGTGCCCAACCTGATTATCTTGTATCTATCCCATCGCTTAGTACAGTGCCTCACACTAGAAAGAGGCTTACAAGTACCATTAAAACAAATTGGCAGAGTCAGGATTAGAACCCAAGTCCTCTGATTCCCAGGCCTGCACTCTTTCCGCCAGCCCATGTTGCTTCTTATTCTATCATGCATTGTGATTAGTTGGTCTATGTTTGTCTAAATCATTTTGATAGCAATATGAACACTATGCCAACTGATCTTGTTTGATTCTGCGTCACACAAACAGAATTTTCCTCGCCTTAAGAACATCTTTCTGTTAGAGTAGTATTGTGAAACAATTATTCCTTGGATGGCAATAGAAGTCCTGTGTGGAAAACGGGAACACAAGGGATGACATATGGTACGACACATGTGGGACAGAGACTGGACCTAATCAGATTGGACTGTACCTACTCCAGCACTTTAGCACAGTTCTTGATCCATAGCAAATGCTTAACAAATAGCAAGATTATTAAAATCATTCTTAGCATTATTATTGGGACGGAATGGAGAGCTGAACTGGGAAAGAAAAGGTAGGATTATTTCCTGGCAAATTCAAAAAAGCAGAAATCCAAACTTAAATCTCTTGGAGAGGAAGAGCCTTTTGCCTGGCTGCTACAGAGCTGCCCTCATCCAATGTTTTCAGCACAGATTCTGTGACCAGTCTGTGCCTACCTAAAAATGAAAACAAGGGACTGAACTTGCTCTTCAATCCGTGATACCTAAGGTTGCCTCTGTCCCTTTGAGAGTCTCCCAGGGAGAGTCACTGTAAGACTGTGCTGCCACGCAGTCAGTCTTTGATCAGAGCTGGTGTTTTCAGAACATCCAGTCAGAGTTCTTGATGGAAGTTGGCAAGGGAATTGCAGAAAAGAAAAGGCGAAATTACATTTCCCGGGAATTAAAGGGACTGACTCCCTCCCATTTTGGAAACTGAAGGAGGGGGTTGTGGTCAGAGCCTTGCAACCAAAATTCTCTGATGGCAGGAGAGGGCAGAGACAGAAACAAACAAAACAAAAACCCCACTTTTCTTTCTCCTGGTACTAATGGAATGAAGTGCTTCTTCCTTAAGCTCTTGGAAATAGGTTGCACATGGTCAGAAGGCTCTATTATCTAATTCAGCCGATGACAGCGCGGGCCAAAGTAGTAGGGGTTGGTGCCATATTTTGGGATTTCTGGTTTAAATCGTATTTCGTGGTTTTAAATCTGTTTGAATGTTCATTCCTGCATTCTTTTCAATTGTGTTTCCAAGTAAAATAGTATTTATGAGGAAACATGCATAATCAGAGTTCTATAAATCATCAAAGGACTCGGGCAGTATTCCTTAGAATTATGTCAAGATTCTACATCTCTTTTATCCCAAGCGCTTAGTACAGTGCTCTGCACACAGTAAGTGCTCAATAAATCATCATCATCATCATCATCAATCGTATTTATTGAGTGCTTACTATGTGCAGAGCACTGTACTAAGCACTTGGGAAGTACAAATTGGCAACATATAGAGACAGTCCCTACCCAACAGTGGGCTCACAGTCTAAAAGGGGGGGACAATCAATCAATCATTGGTTTTTATTAAGCACTTACTGTGTGCAGAAGCACTGTACTAAGTGCTTGGGAGAGTACGTATAGTAGGTAAACATGATACCTTCCCTCAAGGAATTTACAATCTAGAGAAGGAGTTGTCAATTTTACAATCCCATTTATATGTCTGGATTGGTGAAAAGCTCCTTTGGCTTCTCATTCCAGGCACTTGAGCAAATTGGCTCTCTGCCTCCGTGACAGGCTGCTGCTGCTGCCGTGGGTGGGACTAGGAGAAAGGCAGGCTCAGTGGTGCTTTCTTCTCAGGTCACCCAATGCCACGGTTTAGGACTTGTCTTAGGCCGTCGAGTCATCTCCGATCCATAGTGACGCCATGGACACATCTCTCCCAGAACGCCCCACCTCCACCTGCAATCATTCTTGTAGTATATCCATAGAGTTTTCATGACAAAAATATGGAAATGGTTTACCATTGCCTCCTTCCAAGCAGTAAACTTGACTTTCTGCTTTAGATTCTCTCCTATGCCACTGCTGCCCAGCACAGGTGAGTTTTGACTTGTAGCAGATTGCCTTCCACTTGCTAGCCACTGCCCAAGCTAGGAATGGAACGGCTATGCCTCTGCTTGACTCTCCCTTCCATAGTCAAGAGTGGTAGGATACTGAAAACTCTTCAGGTGCAACCCTGAGAGGGGCTTGGGACTTGTAATTATAATAATAACTGTGGTGTTTGTTTAGCACTTACTATGCACCAGACACTGTACTAATCACTGGGGCGGATACAAGCAAATTGGGTTGGACACAGTCCCTGTCCCATATGGAGCTCACAGTCTCAATCCCCATTTTACAGATGAGGTAAATGAGGTGCAGAGAAGTAAAGTGAATTGCCCAAGGTCAAACAACAGACAAGTGGTTGAGCCGGGATCCGAACCCATGACCTTCTGACTCCCAGTCGAATGTTCAATTCACCGTACTCCCCTAATGTCCTTCCTTCTGCCCCTTGAAATAAAGGTTTCTGCAGGTTTTGTGGGATTTTTTCATTTTTTTCTGTAAATCTGGGAGTTGGATCTTACTCTGCCCTGTATAGCCATGGTTTTTTCATCACTGCCCCCAGTCAGGGCTTCTGCCCCCCCCGAGCCTCCCACCACACTACGAACTCCAAGTCCAGATTTACCGTGCCTGCCTCCATCTCAGAAATGTTGCATCAGGTGTTGGGAAGGTGGTGACACTAAAAACTCTCTCACTTCAGGGTGCATAACATCCTTAAAATGACCCTTTCTGATGGCTGGAGAGGTGGAGACATAGGGGTGTGAAGTGACTTGGTGAAGTTTTCACATCTAGTGACTAAAGTAGGCTGAGAAACCAGCTTTTGGCCCACAGTCCGTCTGGTATGAGAGTTAATATTATGAAACCTTATTAGTGATACATCAGGAGTAGCCCTACCAATTCAGGAGAAAAGGTGACTCGGAGTATCTCAGTCATCTTAAGCGCTGGGCAGTAGTCTGACTCATTCCATGATAATTTTGCAATGTGAAGAGGATCACCCTTATGACTCTAGGATGATGATACATTCATTCATTCAATCTTATTTATTGAGTGCTTACTGTGTGCAAACCACTGTTAATGGATAGTCAATGTGGATACAAGGCTGTTGCTAAAGAGGTTTTCCTGATATGCTGTACACCTGAGAGTACTTGGTGAATAATACTAATTGGTGTTTTCAATTCTTGTAATTTTCCAAAACATCAAACATCATTCATCTGATAATAGGAACAAAAGAGAATTGCAAGGCATTGTTTACTTTTCATAATTTATTGTTGCAGACAGAGAGTCAAAAAGTCACTCCATTTGGAGGCTGAAAAACACAGTGTTCAGGTTGTAACTGATAGGTGAAGTGAAAAACTGAAACCAGCTGAGTCCCGGGTCATTTCTTTCACAGTCTTCAAGGATAGCAACTTCCCTGTGATTCAATTGTATAACTCTAAAAATATATCTATGAAGAAATGGTGACCCTCTGTGGCTCCCGGAGAGCCCTCAGGTAGTGAGTCGCAGGGTTGTTGAGCTGTGGGAGAATCAGGAGCAAGAGTCAGTAGCAAGAGAAGCAGTATGGCCTAATGGAAAGAGCATGGGTCTGGGAACCAAAGGACCTGGATTTTAATCGCAGTTTCAACACACACCTGCTGTGTGACATTGGGCAAGTTACTTGACTTCTCTGTGACTGTTACCTCATCTGTAAAATGGGGATTAAGACTGGGAGCCCTGTGTGGGACGGGGACTGTGTTCAAACTGGTTATCTTGATCTACCCTAGTGCTTAGGATAGTGTATGTCCACAGAATCCCGCGAAACCCAGAATCCCTCGCATTGTTGTGATATCCAGGATCCCTTGCTTTGTTATGATACCTAGAATTCCTTGCTTGCTTTCTGTTCATGCGCCGTATATTTCTAACTGCACCACACTTATGTAGGACTTAGATAACCCTTTGGCAAACGGCCACCTTTGTCCGGCTCTGTATAAAAGCCCGCCCCACACCTGTTGCAGTGCGGATGCTCCACAGATGTTCCCTGGAAGGGGGCTGTCCTTGCACCAGGACCTCGACCGGCCACCGCGAGATTGAAGGTGATATGAACCCCATTGCAAAGGCTCCTCTCTCTTTCTTCGGTCTCGCCGAATCCAGAATGAATCTGCTTGGAGCTATGCTCCTGCATTACAGATAGGCTCTGGCACGTAATCAGTGCTTAACAAATATCATAAAAAAAGCTATGCTGGAACAAGGAAGTGGGGAGAGAGGAAGAGGAAGCAGGGTGGATGGGTTAAGGGAAATGCTGATGAAACAAGAGGGCTGAGGTGTCTGATTCCTAAGCCACTGAGATCCGTGGGTGAGAAAAGTATACGTCGGGTGGGGAGGGGTGCAATCATCTGGCAACAAAGAGAGTAGGGTCGGGGTCGGCTGTGGGACTAAGAATACTTCCAGGGGCAGTGATAGAGAAAGGGACAGAAACAGGAGTGGGGACAGGGTGGTCAGATGCAGAAGGGCATTATGCATATGGTATATGCATATATTGCACTGATCGAGAGGCAGTATGGCCTAGTGGATAGAGGACAGGACTTGGAGTCAAGAGACCTGGGTTCTACTCCTGGCCCTACCTGCTCTGTGACCCAAGTCACGACTTTTCTGTGCCGCAGTTTAATTTCTTCTTCTTATTAATAATCATCATGGTATTTGTTAAGCATTTTCTAGGTTTTGAGCACTGTTTAAAGTGCTGGGGTAGATACAAGTTAGGTTAGACACAGTTTCTGTCCCTCATGGGAATCACAGTCCAAGTAGGAAGGAGGGTAGGCATTGAACCCCCATTTTGCCGATGAGAAAACTGAGGCACGGAAAAGTTGAGTGACTTGCTCAAGGTCAAACAGCAGGCAACTGGAAGAGCTTAAATTAGAACCCAGGTCTTCTGACTCTCAGGCCTGCCCTCTTTTCACTAAGCCATGCTACACCTATTTTTAGAATGGAGATTAAAATGGAGAATGTGTGCACTTGGTGGACACAGTCTTTGCTCAAAAGAAGCTTAAAAATTGAAATAAGAATATCCCTGCTTCTGGATGTTTTTTGGTCTCTATGTTCCAAAACCTTCTAGTAGATAGTGGTACTGTAGCTTATAGTGGTTGAATGTTTTTATGCAATATATTTTCATGTGTACTCTAGGGTTACCGAAATCAGCTTTATGTGTGCAGCAACCGACAGTGGATATAATAGATGTTTTGTCAGAAGATTACGATGCCATGAAGCTTCTATGCAAGTTGCTGTTTTCAGAGTATATGCAGATTGCTTCACAAGGATTATAACCCCTATAAAATGTTCAAAGGCTACATAAACATTATCATGGCATTTTTGTTATATTCTTCCAGCAATCTGGAAGCAGAATAGAACTGGATGGATTGTTGACTCCAATTAGATTGTCATTAAATGGCACTCATATGAGTGAACAAGCAGACTGATGCAATTTCTGGATTGGTTTCATAAAAGTATTGCTAATGTGTTTCATTTAAATTCAATGAGTATTCAATTACAATGCTTCTTTGTCAAACACAGCGTGTGATTGTTCAAAGCTCCAGAGGTAATCAGCAATCAAACCAATAAAATTCCAGCAGCAGTGATAGACAAGACTCACGCAGGCAACATCTTGTATAAGCATTAAAAATGTTGAACTTCTTCGGTGTGCCATTTAGGAAATCTTCATGTTCACTTTGTTTTGAAATTGTTCCCCAGAACTGCACTAGAAATCTAGCTTTGTCCTTTGATTGTCTCTTTTGCTTACTCTGCTATGGAAAAGGTGGTATGCCCAGGGTTTAGCATAATATAGTGGATAGACCATGGGCCTTGGAATCAGAAGGTCATGGGTTCTAATTCCTGCTCTGCCACTTATCTTCTGTTCTAGACTGTAAACCCTGTGTGGGCAGGGATTGTCTTTCTTTATTGTTGAATTGTACTTTCCAAGTGCTTAGTACAGTGCTCTGCACACAGTAAGTCCTCAATAAATATGATTGAATGAATAATGATGGCATTTAAGTGCTTACTATGTGCAAAGCACTGTTCTAAGCACTGGGGAGGATACAAGGTGATCAGGTTGTCCCACGTGGGGCTCCCAGTCTTCATCCCCATTTTACAGATGAGGTAACTGAGGCACAGAGAAGTCAAGTGACTTGCCCAAAGGCACACAGCTGACAAGCGGCAAGGCCAGGATTTGAACCCATGACCTCTGATCCCAAGTCTGTGCTCTTTCCAATGAGCCATGCTGCTTCTCAAATGAATGAATGAATGGATGGATGTGACCTTGGGCATGTCACTTAACTTCTCTGTGCCTTAGATACCTCATCTGTAAAATGGGGAAGGAGACTGTGAGCCCCACATGAGACAGGGAAAGTGTCCAATCCAACTCGCTTGTATCCACCCCAACAGTTGGCAGAGTGCCTGGCACATAGCAAGCGCTTAACAAATGCCGTAATTATTATAAGGTGACAAAATGGGGCACAATTGAGGGCAGGTGAGGAATTAGAAGAGATTTATGGATGTGCTGAAGCTCCAGCTTCAACTACACAATACAGTTTTGGAATTCTGGAAGTACCCAAGAGCAGGCAGTAGCCAGATCTTACTCACGGCAATCCAAAGGTAGAGGAAAGGAGTGAAAGAAAGAAGTCACTTTTTGAGTAAAAACATTGAGAAGTTAAGTTCAAGAAACAGAGTTGCTAAAGACTCTTCAAATATCTACTGCCAAACCCCGGTCTTGATCTGAAGTCAAAAGCAAATAATTTCTTGCCTTTTCAGCCACTCCCTTACACATGGATGGATAGTGATCTCAGTGGCATGATTGTGGAGGCTAAGGACAATGTCTTGTGTAGGTGTTTGTACATCACATATTACTTCAGTGCTTTTATTCCCTTTTCTTCTCTTCTCTCTTCCACTGTAGTCAAAACATATTAGCTATAGAGGTGTTCTTGGCCTCCAAAGTAAGAAACCGAGATCACATGGGTATCTCTATATCACATTCATTGCTTTGAATTACATCAAAAAAGAAATGAGGTAGCCAACACGGGCTGCCGAACAGATATGTAATATGTTCCATTTGGCTCTCATTTTCAAGAAAGCGAGCCAATGCACTCTGTACCAGCTGAAATATCTGGGTGGTCTTCAGAGGTTAAACTGAATGTAGCATAATCTCACTAGTGTAAAGTGGAAATTGCAAATATTTAAAGGAGTTGACTGTTTGGAGTACTATGGCTACAGCAAACTAGACTTTTGAGGTCTTATTATCTTGGTTTCTATTTATAGAAGTTGGTACCAAATGGATGTTAGAAAGTTGGCGGGGATGCAAAGCAAGGCTGTTCATGGCCAAATTACTTACCCTCCTTCCCTATCCCATTATTCCGGCTCCTGCCCCGAGTGCATTTCCTGGGACAACTAATGTCTTTAAAGGGAAGGGTTTATGCTCAAGGCTCCTCCATTCTCCCTACCCTGTTTCCATGAAAGGGATTTATTTATTCATTCATTCAGTCATGTTTATTGAGCACTTACTGTATGCAGAGCACTGTACTAAGCCTTTGGGAAAGTACATTACAACAATAAGCAGTGACATTCCCTGCCAACAATGAGCTCACAGTCTAGAATTGGGGAGGCAGACATCAATACAAAGAAATAAAATTACAGATATGTATGTACGTGCTTTGGGGCTGGGATGGGGGAAGAACAAAGGGATTAATAAAGTTACAGATATGTACATAAGTGCTTTTTTTAATGGCATTTTATTAAGCACTTACTATGTGCAAAGCACTGTTCTAAGTGCTGGGGTGGCTACAAGGTGATCAGGTTGTCCCATGGGGGCTCACAGTCTTCATCCCCATTTTACAGATGAGGTAACTGAGGCATAGAGAAGTTGTGACTTGCCCAAAGTCACACAGCTGACAATTGGTGGAGCTGAGATTTGAACCCATGACCTCTGACTCCAAAGCCCGTGCTCTTTCCACTAAGCCACGCTGCTTCTATTGCTTTGGGACTAGGAAAGGGAAAGAGCAAAGGGAGCAAGTCAGGATGATGCAGAAGGGAGTGGGAGATGAGGGAAAGTGGGGCTTAGTCTGGAAAGTCCTCTTGGAGGAGGTGTGCTTTCAATAAGGCTTTGAAGTGGGGTGAGAGTGGTTGTCTGGCGGATTAGGGGAGGATGGGCGTTCCAGGCCAGAGGCAGGATGTGGGTTAGGGGTCGGTGGTGAGACAGGTGAGGTTGAGGCACAGGGAGAAGGTTAGCACTAAAGGAGTGAAGTGTGTGGGCTGGGTTGTAGAAGGAGAGAAGCAAGATAATAATAATAATAATAATGGTATTTGTTAAGCACTTGCTATGTGCAAAGCACTGTTCTAAGCACTGGGGAGGTTACAAGGTGATCAGGTTGTCCCACGTGGGGCTCACAGTCCTAATCCCCATTTTACAGATGAGGTAACAGAGGCACAGAGAAGTTAAGTGACTTGCCCAAAGTCACACAGCTGACAATTGGCGGAGCCGGGATTTGAACCCATGACCTCTGATTCCAAAGCCCATGCTCTTTCCACTGAGCTATGCTGCCAAGATGACTTAGTAGGAGGGATTCTTCTTGAAGCCTATGTGGCAACAGACAAAAACAAGGTAAGGAAGATACACTAGGAGTTTTAGGGTGCTAGGAGATGAAGCAGTCTGGTCTAATGGAAAAATCATGGGCCTGGGAATCAGAGGACCTGGGTTCTAATCCTGTTCTGGAGCATCCCTGGAGTATGACATTGAGGAAGCCACTTAACTTCTCTGTGCCTCAGTTTCCTCATCTATAAAATGAGGATTAAATACCTGTTTACCTGTGAGCCTATTATCATTATTATTATTATATTTGTTAAGCACTTACTATGTACCAACCCTGTTCTAAGCTCAGGGGTAGATATAAAGGTATCAGTTTGGACACAGTCCCTGTCCCACATTGGGCTCATAGTCTAGGTAGGAGGGAGTAGGATTTAATCCCCATTTCACAGGTGAGAAAACTGAAGCACAAAAAAGTTGTGTCTTGCCCAAGATCACACATCAGACAAGTGGCAGAACCAGGATTAGAACTCAGGTCCACTAACTCCCAGGCACAGTGCGGGACAGGGATTGTGTCCAACCTAATTATCTGGTATCTACTCCAGCCTTTAGTATATAAATTGGCACATAATAAGTGCTTAAGAAATACTATTATTATTATTATTATTATTATTATTATTAAGAGATGGTGATAGCATTTCAGTGATCTTGTAAGTACACCTACTATTGAGGATGAGTCCCTATAAAGAGAGTGAATTTCTAACATATGAAAATGCAATGTGGGATAAAGGTGAAGATCAAACTGAAGCTCAGTACAGTATATGTAGTATCCAGCCTGCTTCGTAGTTGACATTACCCATAGATGCCAGAGTCAACATATAAAATAGTTTCATTTTCATTCCTAATAGCATTGAAATGCAGCATGACCTAGTGGAAAGAGCACAAGCCTGAGAGTCAGAAAACCCTGGGTCCTAATTCTGGCACTGTTACTTGTCTGCTGTGTGAGCTCCGGCTAGTCACTTAATTTCTCTGTGTCTCAGTTACCTCATCTCAAAAATGGAGATTAAGACTGTTAAGTCCCATGTGGGATGTGGACTGTGTCCAATCTGATTATTTTGTCTCTATCCCATCACTTACTGCAGTGTTTGGCATATAGTAAGCACTTAACAAATACCATAAAAATATTTGACACCACTCCACATCAAATAGCATGAGAAGTTCACAAACTGAATAATAATTGTGGGATTTGCTAAGTTTTTACTATATGCTAATTGTACTATGTGCACTGTGCCAATTAGTGGGGTAGAGACAAGATAATCACTTTGGGTACGGTCCCTGATCCACATGGGGCTCACAGTCTAAAGGGGGAGGAGAAGAGGAATTTAATCCCTGTTTTATAGATGAAGCAACTGAAGCACAGAGAAGTAAAGTGATGCCTAAATTGGGATGAAAACCCAGGTCTTTTGACCCTAGGTTTACTCTGGACTTAAATTCCTTGTGGACAGGGTAGATGTCTCCAAACTTTATTGTACTTTAATTTTCCAAGCCCTTAGTCGAGGGTATCAGTAAATGGTATCAGTAAATACCATTGATTTATTCTGATTCTCAGGCCCACGCTCTTTTTATTAGGTCACAGTGTTTCTTTCCAAGTCATATAAAGCTGTCTGTTAAAAGATGATATGACCGACAGTGAGATTGTGTCTGTGAATGAGAATGTTGAGTGAAAAATCTCTTGTACACCTGGCCTCTGATTAGGGAAATCGATGAGGTAAGGTTGGAGGGGCCAAGCTGTTTGAGTGCTTTAAAGCTAATGGTAAGGAGTTTCTGTGGATGGCAACAACATTTAAGTTGGAGTAAGGTAAAGCAGCAAACGAGGTCTAGAGCATACAGAATGGAAACAAGGGACTGTGTCTAGGTGTTCCACCCTGCCTGGGAAGCACACTCCCTATGGGAGGGCAAATCCATCCCCAGAACCAATAATTCTGGAATAAGGTGACACATTTCCCCATTTTAGGTGAATAGACCTGTATCACTGAAATTTAAGGTTCTGGCCCATTTTAGGGACACTGGTTCTTCAAAAAAGTGGATGGTGGAGGCGGAAAGCTTGTCAGCCTCCGAAGTGGGGAACAGAGGGAGGAAGATACCTTGGATTATAGCTCTCTCCCTATATAGGAGGTGGGATGAAGGAATACAAGAAGAGGGAGAGAGTAGAGTGTGAAGTGAAGGGCGGGGACGAAGTGTGTGCTCTGTGCCAGCTGGATCCTAAATAAGTATTTGGCCTTTTGAGGCCTTTTGGTGCCCAGGTGCTGAATTGGGGCCTCCAGCCTCCACAGAAGCCACCCTACAATAGCACTGGCTCGGCTCCCTTGTCTTCCCTTGGGGCGGGCTGCTGTAGCCTTTGCCACCTGGATAGTTGTGGCAGTGGAGGCCACAGATGAGGGGGCCAGTGGTTGAAGGGCAGAGATTCTCACAGTCAAATAGTTCTGCTCCTTCAAACTCCCTTCATACAGCAACCCGACACTGGAAACTGGCTTCAGACCCCACATATCTCTAGGGACAGTAGCTTGCCAGTTTTCTGATGACAGACAAGTCCATGAATACGTGTTAATATTCAATACACCAATAGGTTTTTCAGATCTTTTTTTTAATGATTGTTGACTGCAGGACCTTAAAGAGGTCTGTGTAACCCAAGTGCCATCATTGTAGGGTAGGTCACTATGTCTCACTTGTTGAGTACCCAGTGATAAAACGTGATAGTGCATTTAATTCAATGTACTTTCCTGTCTATTGCTGATGGGTTTCCTACATTATCAGAGGATTATTCTCTTTGGGAAACTTTATAACCTGTCCTAATAATAATAATAATGCTATTAAGCACTTACTATGTGCAAAGCACTATTCTAAGCGCTGGGGAGGTTACAAGGAGATCAGTTTGTCCCCCAGGGGGCTCACAGTCTTAATCCATATTTTACAGATGAGGTAACTGAGGCACAGAGAAGTTAAGTGACTTGCCCAAAGTCATCCAGCTGACAATTGGCGGAGCCGGGGTTTGAATCCGTGACCTCTGACTCCAAAGCCCATACTCTTTCCACTGAGCCATGCTGCTTCTCATACCGACCCTACTTCTTGAACTAGAAATATGATAGAAATAGGAAAAAAAACAACCTTCACTATGAGTGTGATGATAACAGCACTAAAGATAAATGACCCACAGTCATCCACTGCCCATGGAATCTTTATTGTTTCTACTGTCTCATATTCATGTGAGTGTGACAGAAGCCAAAAATCTGTCAGGGCGGGGAGGATAAGAAGATATGATTGTTGATTCAGTTTGATGCCATTGTAATCAGTTTTGTGTTATGACAATAAATCTGAGGCTGGGATGCTGCTTTTGGCTAAAATGGAATCAAGGGCTGAGTCTGCCCAGGACAACTAGTGTCAGTTTGAAAAACAATTGCAGAATTCACATGTTTCTGATCAGTCCTAATGGAATGTGCCCTATTAACCCACTTAAAAATAAGTAGTTTGATTAGCAGCACCTTCAATCGCAACCCAGGGAGAAAGGACTGGAAGGGATTAGGCAGTGACTGTAAACTCCTTGAGGGCAGGATCATGTCTTATAACTGTACCATACTCTCTCCAACTCTGTGTTGGTTGCTTTTCTTGATATCTATCAATGTTGAGGGATGAACCATTTTGTTTTTAACAGTGTTTGTTAAGAGTGCCAAGCACCGGGATAGATACAAACTAAGCAGTTTGAACACAGTTCATGTCCCAAATGGGGCTAATGTTCCTAACTTTTCTCTTTATGTACTGAACTTTCTCTAGTAATCAATTTTATGGACTGCATGGTCATAAATCTTTCCATATCCCTTTTGAACCAGCTGATATTTTCTATTTAGATAAATTTTTGTGGTGACAAACCCATATGCTGTATTCATCTTGAAACTACTTCCTTCAACCTGGAGTAGATACAAGGTTATTAGGTTGAATTCAGTCCCTGTCCTAAATGGGGCCCCGAATCTAAGTAGGCAGGAGAATAGGTATCAAATCCCCATTTTGCTGTTGAAGAAATTGAGGCACAGGGAAATGAAGTGACTTGCCCAAGATCATACATCAGGCAAGTGATGGAACCAGTATTAGAATCCTGGTCCTCTGACTTCCAGGACTTGCTCTGTCCATTAGGTCATTCCGTTTAACAATCATCCCATATTTATTAACCTCACCTGTGTCAGGATGTGAAAAGCTGAAACTAAATTACATCTATATTACTATATTTGGAAATATCTTTTCTTCACAATTATTAAACATAGTCTATACCTTTTCTATGATTTACCATTATAAGCAATCAATATAATAATTACTACTACTAATAATAATTGTCATATATTAATTATTATTATTAATAATAATAATGGTGATTATGTTATTTGTTAAGCATTTACTGTGTGCCAAGAATTGTTCCAATCACTGGGGTAGATACAAGGTAATCAGGTTGTCCCACATGGGGCTCACAGTCTTAATCCCCATTTTACAAATGAGGACTTGAGGCACAGAGAAGTTAAGTGACTTGCCCAAAGTCACACAGCTGTTAAGTGATAGAGCCAGAATTAGAACCCACGACCTCTAACTCCCAAGCCCATGCTCTTTCCACTAAGCCATACTGCTTCCCAAGTACCTCTTTGAGTACCAAGTGCTTTATACTAAATGCTGGGGTAGATACAATAGCTTCCCAAATACCAAGTACCACTTTGAGTACCAGGTACTTTATACTAAATGCTGGGGTAGATACAATATGATCAGATTACATGTAATCACTCATATTTATTCAGCATTTACTGTGGGCAAAGCACTGTATTATAAACTGGGAGGGTACAGTGCAACAGAATTGGTAGACACATTCCCTGCCTACAATGGTCTTAGAGTCTAGAATGTGTCTGTTTGTTATATGGTACTCACCCAAGCACTTAATACAGTGCTCGGCACACAGTAAGTGGTCAATAAATACGATTGACTGACTGAGTAGAGAGGGAAACAGATATTAGTTATGGATATGTCCATAAGTGCTGTGGGGCTGACGGAGGGATGAATAAAGGGTGCAAATCTGAGAGGAAGTGTACCCAAGAAGGGAGCGGGCGAAGAGGAAATGAGACTTAGAAGGTGGGGAGAGTGATTGTTTGCAAGATGTGAAGAAAGAGAGAGTTCCAGGCCAGAGGCAGGACATGGGAAAGAGGTCGGTGATGAGCTAGATGAGATGGAGTTACATGAGTAGGTTGGCATTAGAGGAATACAGTATGCAGGCTGGATTGTAGTAGAAAAATATGGGAAGCAGCATGGCCTAATTGAAGAAGCATGGGCCAAAGAGTCAAAGGACCTGGGTTTTAAACCTGGATCAGCCAATTGCTTGCTGTGTGACTTCAGGCAAGTCACTTGACTTCTCTGTTCCTCAATTTCCTCAGTTGTAAAATGGTGATTCGATACCTGCATCCCCTCCTACTTAGATTTTGAGTCCCATGCAGGGCAGGGCCTGTGTCCAACCTTTTTCACCTGCACTTACCTCAGTGCTTAGAACAGTGTTTGATGCATAGTAAGTGCTTATCAAGGACCACAAAAAAATCAGGGAGGTAAGTTGGAGGGGACAAGGTGATTGTGTGCTTTAAAGCTGATGGTAAGGAGTTTCTGTTTGAGGTGTAGGCAACCACTGGAAGTTCCTAATAATAATAATAATAATGGCATTATTAAGCGCTTACTATGTGCAAAGCACTGTTCTAAATGCTAGAGAGGTTACAAGGTGATCAGGTTGTCCCACGGGGGGCTCACAGTCTTCAACCCCATTTTACAGATGAGGTAACTGAGGCACAGAGAAGTTAAGTGACTTGCCCAAAGTCACACAGCTGACAATTGGCAGAGCCAGAATTTGAACCCATGACCTCTGACTCTTTCCCACTGCTCTTTCCCACTGAGCCACTCTGTTTCTCTGAGCCAGTCTGAGGAGTGGGGAAACATAACTCATTGGTTTTGTAAAAAAATGACCTGGCCAGCTGAGTGAAGTATGGACTGAATAGAGAGAGACTGGAGGCAGGGAGGTCAGCAGTGAGGCTGATGCAGTAATCAAAAAAGGATAGGATAAGTGATTGGATTTATAGGGTGGATTTTAGCACTGTTGTGAAGGTTGAATCAATAGAATTTGGTGACACAGTGATTATGTGTGTTGAATACCAGGTGAGTCAAGGATAAAGTCAAGGTTACGGGCTTATAAGACAGGGAGGTTGGTGGAGCTGTCTACAGTGCTGGGAAAGTTATGGGAAGATGGGGTGGGAAGATAAGGAGTTCTGTTTTGCACATGTTAAGCTTATAGTCTTTGTCCCTCATGGAGTTCACAGTCTAGGAGGGAGGGAAAACAGGTATTTAATCTCAATTTTACAAGTGAAAAAACTGAGCCACAGAGAAGTTAAGTGACTTGCCCAGAGTCACACATCAGGCAAGTGGCAGAGCTGGGCTTAAAATCTAGGTCTTCTGACTCTGCTGGCCACCCTGTTCCTATATATTTTTATTATACACCTACTGCAAGCACACACTGCCTGCTTACCCTCCCCGTTCTACTGTAAGCTCCCTGAGGACAAGGATCAAACCTGTTGCTACCTTGTATTCTTTCTAAGCTTCTAGTGCAGTGCTCTGCATACAATAAATGCTCAGGAAATGCTGCTGATGAGTAGTGGTCAATATGGGAAATTACAAAGTGCAGAGACTACAATAATTCTTGCTCTCGAGATGTTTGTAATTGAAAATGTTTGAATTTAAAACGTGCTTCATCAAACATGGAGGTATCAAAAATACTTTAGCTCAAGCCAAATGAGAGTTTAAAAATAAATCATGAGGAACACAGAATACCAGTTTGTGAAGTGTACACAAAGGCGCCAAAGTCCAGATGGTGTTTATTTTGGAGAATGTATGCTGCCTTTTGGGATGAAGTTATTTAAGGTGATACACTGGTTACGAAGGTATGTACTTGTCTTTTATTGACTAGGCCAGCAAATATGAGCCTTACCCCCTAGTCCTGGTCAAATGTGTTAGGCATTGGGATTATGGCTGTCAGGGGGCTGTAACCGACCTTCATTTTTTTTTATTGATATTCGATTCAGATATTTTATTAGGTGTTAGAACTGAAGCATAGCTCCTTTCCCTTGACTGATTTTTGTGTTTTCCTCATTCTGGAGTCCATTTATGAATAAGGAAGACTTGTCCATTTCACCGTGGTGGGAAGAAAAATCTCATGAACCAAGGAGAAGAAAAATATGTTCTGCTTTTTTTTTTATTTAAGAAAGGAAGGATTCAGTTGAGTGGTCACATTACCAGCCTCCTGAAGCAAGGGTTTCTGCTGCAGTTACTCTATGGCCACATTATGCAAGCACTGATAAACAACAATAGAACTGGCTCACCTATTGAGCTTCCCCAAGAGCATATCATAAATAATAATAATAATAATAATGATGGCATTTATTAAGTGCTATGTGCAATGCACTGTTCTAAGCACTGGGGAGGTTACAAGGTGATCAGGTTGTCCTACGGGGGGCTCACAGTCTTAATCCCCATTTTACAGATGAGGAAACTGAGGCATGGAGAAGTGAAGTGACTTGCCCAAAGTCACACAGCTGACAATTGGCGGAGCCGGGATTTGAACCTATGACCTCTGACTCCAAAGCCGGTGCTCTAAATGAACATTGTGTTTCTCTGTGCTGTTTAGACCAAGAAATGCTAAGTTCATCAAAATGACCATTTAATCTGTGTACTTGACTCCTTCCAAACTCAATAAATTTCTTTCAGGAAGACCTGATCTGGAGCTTCCCAAGTCCATTGGGAAGCAGCAGGGCTTTGTGAAATCAGCACAGGATTGGGAGTTAAGAGACTTGGGTTTTAAACCTGACTCCACCACTTATCTGCTGGGTGACCTTGGGCCAATTGCTTAGCTTCTCTGGGCCTCAGTTTCCTCATCTGTAAGATGGGGATTAAATACCTATTCTCCCTTCCTCTTAGTTTGTGAGCCCTATGTGGGACAGGATTAAGTCTAATCAGACTGTATCTACCCCATTGCTTAGCACAGTGAGGGGACATGGTGAGTGCTTACAAATATCACAATTATTAGACTCACCCCTTGGGCTACAGTCACACTCAATTCCCAGTTGTTAGTGGGAAAGTTCACTTCATGGAGACTGTTCACTTTGTTCCCCTTCCAAATTGAGAACATCTCTTTATCAATAGGTTTCACTGGTTCCAGCAGCAGAATGATGTGTTTAACAAACCCAGAACCCTAATCTGATGTTCTGATGTTCCCTTCACCACCAACCAAATGGCTGGGAGAGGTCCTGATTTGTTGTTTGGGAACTTATGTACCTTCAACACCTCATACATTTTAAAAGAAACTTTATTTGGTGACTGCCATAAGCAATTTTGCATCTCTCAGAGTTGACATCCTTGTTTTACATTAAACAGTATATCATGTTATACCATATTCTTTGGTTAACTGATGTGGTGACATAGTGGACTGTTTGGTCCCTGGAGAAATAGCTGAATCCAGACTTGAGGCTCTTTGGCCAAGTGTACACTAGGGAATTAACTCACTTCTGAGACCCAGCTGTCTCTGGTGTAGATTTTCTGTCAGGGAGACTAATCAAGGTATCGGCCAGAGACCCAGCCCTTTCAGAGATTCCAGGATACTGGGTTGGGTAAGCTCTGGTTCAGTTCTGGTCCTTCCTTTCACCACTTTGTACTGGGAAAAATAGAATGGGAATGGTGACTGAATTCAGATATTCCCACCAGTGCTAGTACCTCAAAATGAAGAGGTATAGGGCCTGGGCCATAATAATAATAATAATAATAATAATAATAGCAACAACATCAGTGGCATTAAAGTGCTTACTCTGTGCCAAGAACTATGATAAGCGCCAAATTCAATATAATGTAAATAGACTCAAACACAGTCCTTGGCCACAAGGAGTTCATAGTCTAAGAAACAGAACCTTTAAAAGCTATCTCTTGGCACTCGCTGTAAAAGCAAAGTGAAATCAAGCACCAGATAGTGTCAAAAAATTCTGATTTCTTTTTTTCAGTTTCAGAGAAGGGGATTCCTTCAAGTTATTCATTCAATCATATTTATTGAGCACTTAACTGTGTACTGAGTACTGTACTAAGCACTTGGTAAAGTACAACATAACAAACAGACATATTCCTTGTCCACAGTGAGTTTACAGTCTAGAGTTATGCTGTTTCAATTCTAATTAATAATAATAATAATAATAATAATAATAATGGCATTTGCTAAGTGCTTACTATGTGCAAAGCACTGTTCTAGCGCTGGGGAGGATACAAGGTGATCAAGTTGTCCCACCTGGGGCTCACAGTCTTAATCCCCATTTTACAGATGAGGTAACTGAGGCACAGAGAAGTTAAGCGACGTGCCCAAAGTCACACAGCTGACAAGTCTCGGTGAAATTAACGAAATGGTTTAGATTATCAAGAAATCAGTATTATAGAATTAGGATTGATTCAGAAAAAGCATAATAGTAATAGGGAATGACTTAATCAGTAGAAAACAGGGTCACCCTGAGTGATTGTGCTGACCTGTGAATTGTAGACCAATGGAAAGTTAGTTCAAATTCATTTCCAAGACATTTCAGTCATTCATTTAATCATATTTATTGAGCACTTACTAAACACTTGTGCAAGTACAATACAGTAATAGAAAGAGAGAGTCCCATTTCACAGTCTGGGTGTGAGGAGACAGAAATCAATACAAGTAATCAGACATCAATATAAATAAATAAAATTACAGATATGTACATAAGTGCTGTGGGGTGGGGGAGAGTAAAGGGAGTGAGTTAAGGTGACACAGAAGGGAGTGGGAGATGAGGAAAAGTGGGGGTTAGTCTGGGAAGGCCTCTTGGAGGAGGTATGACTTCAGAAAGGCTTTGAATGGGGGAGAATATGGTGGATTTGGGGAGGGAGGGCGTTCCGGGCCAGAGGTAGGACATGGGCCAGGGGTCAGCAGTGATAAGCGAGATTGAGGCACAGTTAGAAGGTTAGAACCAGAGGAGTGAAGTGTGTGGGTTGGGTTGTAGAAGGAGAGAAGGGAGGTGAGGTAGGAGGGAACAAGGTGGTGGAGAACCTTAAAGTCAATGGTGAGAAGTTTTTCTTTGATACGGAGGTGAATAGGCAAATCCCTGGAGATTTTTGAGGACATCTGTACACAACAGCCATTTCCAAGGTAACTGCAAGTCAAAAATGCACGAGTCAAGGCTGGAGAGCAGGGAACATGATGAATCACCCAGAGAAGTAGATTAAGTCTTCTTAACTCCTTGTCTTCCCTCCCAAACCCTGCCCTCTCCCTGACTTTCCCATCTCTGTTGATGGCACTACCATTCTTCCCGTCTCACAAGCCTGCAACCTTGGTGTCATCCTCGACTCCGCTCTCTCATTCACCCCTCACATCCAAGCCGTCACCAAAACCTGCCGGTCTCAGCTCCGCAACATTGCCAAGATCCACCCTTTCCTCTCCATCCATACTGCTACCCTGCTCGTTCAAGCTCTCATCCAATCCCGTCTGGACAACTGCACCACCCTTCTCTCTGATCTCCCATCCTCGTGTCTCTCTCCACTTCAATCCATACTTCATGCTGCTGCCCGGATTGTCTTTGTCCAGAAACGCTCTGGTCATATTACTCCCCTCCTCAAAACTCTCCAGTGGCTACCAATCAATCTGCGCATCAGGCAGAAACTCCTCACCCTGGGCTTCAAGGCTCTCCATCACCTCGCCCCCTCCTACCTCACCTCCCTTCTCTCCTTCTCCAGCCCACCCCGCACCTTCCGCTCCTCTGCCGCTAATCTCCTCACCGTACCTCATTCTCGCCTGTCCCGCCATCGACTCCCGGCCCACGTCCTCCCCCGGGCCTGGAATACCCTCCCTCTGCCCATCTGCCAAGCTAGCTCTCTTCCTCCCTTCAAGGCCCTACTGAGAGCTCACCTCCTCCAGGAGGCCTTCCCAGACTGAGCCCCTTCCTTCCTCTCCCCCTCGTCTCCCTCTCCTTCCTCCCATCTTACCTCCTTCCCTTCCCCACAGCACCTGTATATATGTATATATGCGTGTACATATTTATTATTCTATTTATTTATTTATTTATTTATTTATTTATTTATTTATTTATTTATTCTACTTGTACATATCTATTCCATTTATTTTATTTTGTTAGTATGTTTGGTTTTGTTCTCAGTCTCCCCCTTTTAGACTGTGAGCCCACTGTTGGGTAGGGACTGTCTCTATATGTTGCCAACTTGTACTTCCCAAGAGCTTAGTACAGTGCTCTGCACACAGTAAGCGCTCAATAAATACGATTGATTGATTGATTAAGTCCTGTCAGAAGATCCAGTGAAATCTGAGAGGATGGGAAAAGATTATCCACTGATCAGATTAGGAGATGATCTGTGGTTTAAATTGCTTAAAGGGACAAAACAAACCATCCTACTCACAATAGTAGAACAGCAAATAGGTCAGAACAGTTTAAATAAAGCATGAGAAAGGCAGCTCACTGGTTGACTGGGTGAGTTGAAGGTGTTTGCTGACTGGAGACCCAGAAAGTTTATGAAATGCTGTTGGGGAATCAATCAATCAATCAATCGTATTTATTGAGCGCTTACTATGTGCAGAGCACTGTACTAAGCGCTTGGGAAGTACAAATTGGCATCACATAGAGACAGTCCCTACCCGATAGTGGGCTCACAGTCTAAAAGGGGGAGACAGAGAACAGAACCAAACATACCAACAAAATAAAATAAGTAGGATAGAAATGTACAAGTAAAATAAATAAATAAATAAATAAACAGAGTAATAAATATGTACAACCATATATACATATATACAGGTGCTGTGGGGAGGGGAAGGCGGTAAGGCGGGGGGATGGAGAGGGGGACGAGGGGGAGAGGAAAGAAGGGGCTCAATCTGGGAAGGCCTCCTGGAGGAGGTGCGCTCTCAGCAGGGCCTTGAAGGGAGGAAGAGAGCTAGCTTGGCGGATGGGCAGAGGGAGGGCATTCCAGGCCCGGGGGATGACGTGGGCCGGGGGTCGATGGCGGGACAGGCGAGAGCGAGGTACAGTGAGGAGATTAGTGGTGGAGGAGCGGAGGGTGCGGGCTGGGCAGTAGAAGGAGAGAAGGGAGGTGAGGTAGGAGGGGGCGAGGTGATGGAGAGCCTTGAAGCCCAGGGTGAGGAGTTTCTGCCTGATGCGCAGATTGATCGGTAGCCATTGGAGGTTTTTGAGGAGGGGAGTGATATGTCCAGAGCGTTTCTGGACAAAGATAATCCGGGCAGCAGCATGAAGTATGGATTGAAGTGGAGAGAGACACGAGGATGGGAGATCAGAGAGAAGGCTAGTGCAGTAGTCCAGACGGGATAGGATGAGAGCTTGAATTAGCAGGGTAGCGGTTTGGATGGAGAGGAAAGGGCGGATCTTGGCAATGTTGCGGAGCTGAGACCGGCAGGTTTTGGTGACGGCTTGGATGTGAGGGGTGAATGAGAGAGCGGAGTCGAGGATGACACCAAGGTTGCGGGCTTGTGAGACGGGAAGGATGGTAGTGCCGTCAACAGAGATGGGAAAGTCAGGGAGAGGACAAGGTTTGGGAGGGAAGACAAGGAGCTCAGTCTTCGACATGTTGAGCTTTAGGTGGCGGGCGGACATCCAGATGGAGATGTCCTGAAGGCAGGAGGAGATGCGAGCCTGGAGGGAGGGGGAGAGAGCAGGGGCAGAGATGTAGATCTGGGTGTCATCAGCGTAGAGGTGATAGTTGAAGCCGTGGGAGCGAATGAGGTCACCAAGGGAGTGAGTGTAGATTGAGAACAGAAGGGGACCAAGCACTGAACCTTGGGGAACTCCCACAGTAAGAGGATGGGAGGGGGAGGAGGAGCCTGCAAAAGAGACTGAGAAAGAACGACCGGAGAGATAAGAGGAGAACCAGGAGAGGACGGAGTCTGTGAAGCCAAGGTCAGATAACGTGTTGAGGAAAAGGGGGTGGTCCACAGTGTCAAAGGCAGCTGAGAGGTCGAGGAGGATTAGGACAGAGTATGAGCCGTTGGATTTGGCAAGCAGGAGGTCATTGGTGACCTTTGAGAGCGCAGTTTCCGTGGAATGAAGGGGACGGAAGCCAGACTGGAGGGGGTCGAGGAGAGAGTTGTTGTTGAGGAATTCTAGGCAGCGCGTGTAGACAACTCGTTCAAGGAGTTTGGAAAGGAATGGTAGGAGGGATATGGGACGATAACTAGAAGGTGAGGTGGGGTCAAGAGAGGGTTTTTTTAGGATGGGAGAGACATGGGCATGTTTGAAGGCAGAGGGGAAGGAACCAGTGGAGAGTGAGCGGTTGAAGATGGAAGTTAAGGAGGGGAGAAGGGATGGAGCGAGAGATTTCATAAGATGAGAGGGAATGGGGTCAGAAGCACAGGTGGCCGGAGTAGCACTTGAGAGGAGGGAGGAGAGTTCCTCTGAGGATACCACTGGGAAGGATGGGAGAGTAGCAGAGAATGTTGAGAGCCGGGGGGTTGGAGAAAGGGGGGAAGAGACTTTGGGGAGGTCGGACCTGATGGATTTAATTTTGTTAATGAAGTAGGAGGCCAGATCGTTGGGGGTGAGGGAAGGAGGAGGAGGAGAACTGCATGCTGGGGAGAGTTCATGGTCATTTCTGCTACAGCAAGTGTTAAATTATGTCTGATTTGCAGAGGGCATGATGGAAATATCATAGGGCACTCTTCCCCGACTTCTTGATAGCATGACGGATTTGTTGGAGTAAGAAGATTTTGCATAGGAAAAACAGTCATGCACATGTTCAGAGTATGTCAAAACCTGATACTTCGATACTGCATTGTCTTTGAATCAGCTTTACTATACTGCACTGTAATGTTTTGTGTTCCTTTGCATTTTTGCAAACTTACAATCTTTGATAAAATTAACTATAAATGACTATCAAGACTGTAAAACATTCTGCTTGTGATGGACATAATAACATAGGAATTTGCATTGAAAAATGTCAGTCATAGGGGAAGCTTCATATCACCTACAGAAGAGAAGCAGTGTGGCCTAGTGCACAGGCCTGGGAACCAGAAGGACCTGGGTTCTAATCCCAGCAAGTCACTTCACTTCTCTGTACCTCAGTTACCTCATCTGTAAAATGAGGATTAAGACTGTGAGCCCCAGGTGGGACAACCTGATTACCTTGTATCTCCCCCAGTGCTTAGAACACTGCTCAGCACATGGTATTTAACAAATGCCATCATTATTATTCTCTGTGCCTCAGTTACCTCATCTGTAATATGGGGATTAAGACTGTGAGCCCTACAGGGGACTGGGACTGTGTCCAACCTACTAAATTTGTATCTACACTAGTACTTAGAACAGTGCTTGGAACATTTGCTTCCATTGAAAAATCACTATTAATTATAAGATTTTCCCTTAATCCAAGATTCTTTAAGAACACAATTACCGTATTATAGGAGGAACGACTGTACTGTGAACTCCTCTTCCACAAAGGATGAGGGGTTAATCAAGAGGGTTTGCCTACATCGGGAAGACAATTTCTAGAACTTTCTAGGTGGTAAAATAACAGATAACAAAGCTTATATTATATTACCCTTGAGATATAGTCAATATTGAAGTCTAGTGGCCAGTGTAGTTGTTATGGAGCATTATTGTCATCATCATCACACCTAAAGTCTTAATTTGACAGTAATTTAAAAAGACATAGTCCTGGCTTTACTGACACTTAGTCATCACTTTGAAGCGCCCTGATGGTAATGCTATCAGATACAGAGGGTTGATGGCCAAGCTGAATGTTTCCCGTCAGGGGACAGATGCTAAAATACCCTGGCCATGTCAGAATGGGATTACAGCGAGGGGACAGGGCTAAAGGATCATTTCTTAGATGAGTTCATCTCTAGGCCTCAGGGTGATATTGCCAAAAAAAAGCATAGTTCAGACCAGAATCCAAACCCATGACAAAAACAAAGCTTCAAGTCAATTTCATCCAGAAAAAGCAGGAATATGGAAGAAAAAAAGTGTCTGTCTTCAAACTAACTTTTCCAATAATTAGGGTGTTTTTTCCTACATTCCATTTGGTAAGTGTAAAAGTACTTTCCAAACAGAGGAAACCCTAAATTTGTTATCTTCATCCAAAATGAATATAACTATCTTCCTCTACCTGAGTAAAGGTCACAACACTATCATGCAGGGGGGCTACAGATTGTGTGGCAGACCTGTCCATATGGGTCCCATCAAATACTGTTTGTTCCAGCTTGCAGGCATCAATTTCCATGCCAGTTTTTTTGTTATTAATCCCTTGGTAACATTAAAGGAAAAAATATGATTCCAAACATTTCATAAACTGGAATTAGGCAATCCACACATTGGGTAATTTGGCCTCGAGTCTGAAGAGAGCTGCATCAGTATTGTTTTTTAAGCAAAGAAAGTAAAAGGTCAGAGCAATTTTAGGGTTCTAAAAGACTGAAAAGAGGCAACCATGACTGCCTGCTTCCTTGCAATGATGTGAATGAAAGAAAAAAGAAGAAAAAAATAAAGAAGAGTCCCCTAGGAATGGTAAGAAGCAGTCACGTGTATTCCATAGAAATACTCATTGTGGATGATCATTGCATAATACCTCCCAAGAGGACCAAGAATGTTTTCTGTCAACAAAGAGGAGGCCTCTAAAGGATCATACTCCACCACTTTGGCTCAGAAATAAAGGGGCATTTACTGGACATATCCCCTCTCAGGGTCACACCTAGAGTGTTTCCAGTACTCTGCCAGTCTCGACTACGGGAGGGAAAGTCAAGTGGAAGCATATCCACTCCATTCCTAGCTTGGGCAGTGGCTAGCAAGTGGAAGGCAATCTACTACAAGTCAAAACACACCTGTGCTGGACAGCAGCAGCATGAGAAAGAATCGAGGGTGGAGACTCAAGTTTTCTGTGCGGAAGGAGGCAGTGGTAAACCACTTCTGTATTTTTACCAAGAAAACTCTATGGATACACTACTAGAATTATTGCAATTGGAAATTGTAATTCTGGGAGAGATGTGTCCATAGCATTGCTATGGCATGAAGATGACAAGAGACCATCGCCAAGATCCACCCTTTCCTCTCCATCCAAACTGCTACCTTGCTGGTTCAATCTCTCATCCTGTCCCGATTGGATTACTGCATCAGCCTCCTCTCTGATCTCCCATTCTCCTGTCTCTCCCCACTTCAGTCTATACTTCACTCTGCTGCCTGGATTATCTCTGTACAGAAACGCTCTGGGCATGTTACTCCCCTCCACAAAAGTCTCCGGTGGCTGCCTGTCAACCTACCAATGAAACAAAAACTACTCACTCTTGGCTTCAAGGCTCTCCATCACCCCCCCACCCCCACCTCACCTCCCTTCTCTCCTTCTACAACCCAGCCTGCACCCTCTGCTCCTCTGCTGCTAACCGCCTCACTGTGTGTCATTCTCACCTGTCTCGCCATTGATACCTGGCCCACGTCCTTCCCCTGGTCTGGAATGCCCTCCCTCCACACATCTGCCAAGCTAGCTCTCTTCCTCCCTTCAAAGTCCTACTGAAAGCCCACCTCCTCCAGGAGGCCTTCCCAGACTGAGACCTTTTTTTCCTCTCCCCCTCCCCATCCCCCCCAGCCCTACCTCCTTCCCTTCCCCACAGCACTTGTATACATTTGTACAGATTTATTACTCTATTTATTTTATTTGTACATATTTACTATTCTATTTATTTTGTTAATGATGTGCATATAGCTATAATTCTATTTGTTCTGATGATTTTGGCACCTGTCTACATGTTTGTTTTGTTCTCTGTCTCCCCTGTTTATCCAACAGATTTCAACTGGAAATTTGGGGACTGGATGAACTTTTTACCATTTGATTGGTGGAAGCCAGAGTCCCATTTCCTGTGTGCAAGTCACTTCCTTGTGATTTAGCTACTTATTCATTTCTCTCTATATTCCTTAATCTATTTCTCTATATTAATGTCTGTCTCCCGCTCTGGACTGAAAGCTCTTTGAGGGCAGGGACTGTGTCCATTTACTGTATGTTACACTCTGTAGTAAATCAGGCTTTGGCTATTGTTAGAACTAATGGGAAGAAGGATTTTCCTTAACACCACCTATCACGGTCACACCATTAACTTATCACCTTTAATGACTAATGGCCAAAGTCAGACTCCCATTTTCAGTGATTGGTCCCACGGATGGCCAATCTTTGCCTGGGAGCAGCCCATTGGGAACCTCTTTGTAGGTTTGGCTCCCCTTCATGTTGGAAATCCTCAGGCCTGCTCACCACACTGACCATAGGGAATGTCAGTAATCGCCAATTGTCATCACATAGTACATTTTATAGGAGATTTGTTGCACAAGGCACACAACAACCAGAAAGCCCCATGGAGACGGTCTGGCCAGCTTGGCACCCAGGAGTTCCACTGCCCTACAGTGGTGGGGACACTCCAGAACGCTATGGCCTCAGCTGCAAATGACCAGGGTTAGTTTTTCTAGACTGTGAGCCCACTGTTGGGTAGGGACTGTCTCTATATATTGCCAACTTGTACTTCCCAAGTGCTTAGTACAGTGCTCTGCACACAGTAAGCACTCAATAAATACAACTGATTGATTGATTTTTCCAGTGGAGTTCAGAGTCCCAGAGCTGCACCTGGGGAAAGGCTGCTCACTGAGTCCCTGTCATGGGCTCTTTTAATACTATTACCCGTCCTAATCACATCTTGCCCTTCAAGTACCCATTGGTCAATTTGCATTCAACTCCCCATTGTCCGTCCTCTCAGGAGGAAAATCTCCACACTCTTCGGATAGGAGCCAAACTGGAGTTTCTGCCCCTATTGCTAATGGGGAAGGGTTTTGCTTGGCATTAGGTACAATTCTATGCTGGATCTTGGTGCTGATAGCTCATATTAGGCTCATGCCAACTCCTGCTGGCTCAGGTTTCCCTCCTGAGCAGTAAACATCTTTTCCAGAATCCTTGAGAAGCAGCTTGGCTTAATGGAAAGAGCACGGGCTTTGGAGTCAGAGGTCATGGGTTCAAATTCCTGCTCTGCCAATTGTCAGCTGTGTGACTTTGGGCAAGTCACTTAACTTCTCTGGGCCTCAGTAACCTCATCTGTTAAGTGGGGATGAAGACTGTGAGCCCCCTGTGGGACAACCTGATCACCTTGTAAACTCCCCTGCGCTTAGAACAGTGCTTTGCTCTTCTAGACTGTGAGCCCACTGTTGAGTAGGGACCATCTCTATATGTTGCCAACTTGTACTTCCCAAGCGCTTAGTACAGTGGTCTACACACAGTAAGCACTCAATAAATATGATTGATTGATTTGCACATAGTAAGTGCTTAATAAATGCCATCATTATTATTATTATTATTATTATTAGATTTTCTTGGCACCTTTGTGCCTTCTTTTTCAGTTTTATCTTCTCCGGGCTACCCCTTGGGTAGCTGGTTAATTGTTCCTAGTCAGGGACCCTCTTTGTGATGCTCTTAGGTCTCCTTTTCTGATTCCCACCAGCCTCAGTTTTGCCCTGATACAGTTAAAGATCTCAGGAAATCTTGTGACAGGAGGTGTTCCTGAGCTAGTCCTTTTTTGGTAACTGTCTTTGGGTATCTGACAGTGAAAGGAAGCGAAAGGGGTCCCCCCTTCTAGACTGTAAGCATATTGTGGGCAGGGAATGTGTCTGTTAATTGTTGCATTGTACTCTCCCAAGTGCTTAGTACAGTGCATTGCACATAGTAAGCACTCAATACGATTAATGGGTCATTTGTACTGCAGAAATGCATCACTTGAGCCTCTGCTGCTCCTCCCCATCACAGATATATTCTGGAACCTTCTCATGCTACTATTCCTGGTGTCATAGAGCCTGGAAAGTTGACATCTGAGACTGGCCAGGCAGGAACCATAATTGTTAGAAGTTATTGGCTCAGTCACACTACATTCAATTCATGGTCTGAACTAAATCACTTGACTAGACAGATTTAACCTGTCATGATATTTTGACTACTTCTTTCCTAACCTGTCTCCTTGTTTTCTATCCCTCTGCAGGCCATGCTAAACAATGTACAAAATTTCTTGGAGGTTTACAAATTATTATTGAACTTTTTCTTGATTAAAACCAGTAATCTGATTTTTTTTTAAATGGCATTTGTTAACCACTTACTATGTGCCAGGCATTGTACTAAGCGCTGGGGTAGATATAATTTTGTCAGGCTGGACATGGTTACAGATGAGGTAACAAGCACAGAGAAGTTAAGTGACTTGCCCAGGGTCACACAGCAGACAAGTGGCTGAGCTGGAATTAGAATCCAGATCCTTTTGACTCCCAAGCCCGTGCTCTATTCACTAGGCCAAGCTCTTTCTCTTGTTCTTATCTTCCTTGTGCCAATTAAGCATCCCTGTAAATACATTTTCTCAATCACTTGGACTGTACAGTATTACCCGTTCATAACTTCTTAAATTCATTAACCATATCCTTGCCACAACTGAGATGTTTTATCTCTCTCTGGATGAACCCATTTACCCCATATCATCTTTTCCAATCGGTTTGGAATTAAGGAGAGAGAGTTGTCACTACATAATTCACACAGCCAATTCTGCATGATTGCATTCCCCTAGCTTCTAGAGCAGATTGACTGGCTGTGATTAGTGGAGTGACTAAGCACTCCTCCGCTGATTGGGAATACCTGTCAAAGCTCTGAGGAATAAGTGAGAAGTTTAAAGAAGAAAAAATATTTACATTCAGGAATTAGGCTCATTTTGAAATTCCTCAGCATTTATACCAGGCAGTCCAGTTTTCAACTACTGTTTCTAATCTTTTATCTTTATGTGCAATAGGCATTGTAGTCTAAACTCTGACCTATCGACCAGTTGTATTTATTGAGTGCTTACTGCATGTTGGGTACTGTACTAAGTGCTTGGGAAAACACGAAACAACATTATAACAGACACATTCCCTGCCCATAGCAAGTTTACAATCTAGAGGACAAGCTGACCTTCTACCAAATACAGTGTGGACTTTAAAAGTTCTTTCCTCTGTATAGTAAACCAAGTCCAACCACCTCCAAGTTGTCAGGCTATAAAATTCATGTTGTTCTCACTATTTTATTTTTACGTCAGGTTTTTCTGATGGTTAAATAAAAGTTTTTGAATCAACTAGTTAGTACTAGTGTACAGCACAACAATCAGCAAGAAGCCAGGCTGTAGGCAAGATTGTTTTGTGACGAGCATTTTCACACACAAACTAAAAGTGAATTGATAGCTTTTCCATATTTTTTTCCCTTCTCTGCTCTTCCCCAGACCTAATCAGTTTAGAGTGAGATCCTGTAGTTCCCTCTGGAGGATTGATACGAATGGCATACTATGTGGGTAAAGAATTACAATTGCCCACTACTGGGTGTAAAACTGCTTTTGGCTCAGTTAAACCTCCAAATATTGTTTAAATTGGCATTGCCAGATTTGAAACTGGCCACAGTCCTAAAACAAACCAGGTACTCATTGGTCAATTAGCTTTAGCTGTGCTCACTAAGTGAAAAGACAGGTTGGCTCTCTCCTCAATAATGATTGCATGGATTTTCAAGAGGAATTAAATTTTCCTGGCATTCACTTTGCTTTGACATTATCCCATGATCCTATGAAAGGTCTTTTTTTTAGACTAATCTAGATATTTAAGGTATAACTATTACTAAATAGGGCAAAATGTTATTCTAAAAAAACCCTCAAAGTGGCTAAGTAACTCTCAGTTTATTCCCTTGGTGTTTGTAAGATGATATCATTTGTGGTCTTGAAATTGGAAAAAAAAATAGAGCTATGATATTGAACACATGGCCAAACACATGGTTTTAAATCTATTCATATGTGTTTTCCACAAGTAATCTTCTTTTCCCTGAACATATTAAATGCATTCTTCTGGAATAAAATAAATACACATTTTGACTTTCTAATGCAGAGTGCCGACGCTTCATTCTTTTAAGCAGACCAAATCAAAATATATTCATTTGCTAGGGTTTAATAAAAGCAGGCTTCCTCTTTGCCCTATCTCCTGCCAATAAATGAGGGAGTGGCCTGTCCAGTTTTGGAAGCTGTGTGCTGGAACTCTCCTTTCACACACAACAGGTCACTGACTCTTCTGTAAACACCATAGCTTTACTACAACTCAGCCTGAACATATTCCAGGCTTTCTGCTGTTTTTAGCATTCTACTAATCTTTTTTTCTAGACCTGCTTGTGTGCTAAGATGGAAATTGTATTTCCTGCTTTTTAAGTCATCAAGCCAAAAGCAGATAGATTCACCTTAAGTCAAGGACTTTGGCATGAGGTTAGATGCTTTAAAAGCAGAAGTTTGGACAGCTGTATTTGGACAAAATTTCTGAATATGGGCTTTGATTTGGGATATAAATAAATCTAGGCACTTTAAATAATTCACAAGGTTGCACTCTCTCCGAAAAATGGGGGTAGAGGATAGATGATACGGGAATATCTAGTGTTCTGATCATGGTGATCCTGCCTCTCTAAACACTAGCAATAGACCTGTAGAGATGCCAGTTTTATTTTTCAGACACCAACTCTTTGTCAAGCATTATTAACATTGTTTAAAGTAACATGCTATGGGTACTTTGAAGGATTAAAAGAAAAAATAATCAGTTTGGGTTTCATGAATTTGTTGTAATTTAAACATTCATCAAGTTTAAATCCTTTCAAGCCTCCTCCATGACAATAAGTGGGCATTGTATAATAACTCAATAGATTGGGCACGGAAGCTAAGGAATGTACCAGGAGCCTGCTCCAAAGCAAACACAAGAAATTTTTACTTTATCCGAGTGTGAACAACAGTGTGAAATCAATGGGGAGAAAGAGCCAATTGCCTAATCAAAGTTGGAATTGACAGGAGCCTTGGTCCATAAAATATAAAATATCATTTTTTGTTTCTAGCAGGAATGAAGTGGTGACCTGGAAAAGCTCCATTACACATAGCCCTTAATATAAGTCATTGAATAAGCCTCTATTTACTAAGTTTGGAGATTCACCTACTAGATCCTATTTATTAAGTGTGCTTTCCGCTTGCTTTCTGCCAGACCTTACAGCTCCAACACCTGCAACTCTCCACAATGCTTGGGTTCCAACTAGGAAAACATTTTTGTTTCCTTTCAAGTTTTCACCAATAAGCCTGTGTTTCATTTTGAGCCTGGTAAAATTTCCTTTTACTGTTTTTGGCTCTATTCTCCTGCCAGATGCCTTGTCCAGAAGGCAGAAGAACAATCATGCTCATTCGTATTCACCTATTGTGGCTACACTGAATCCTGTCACTGTAATTTGAGACATATACTCTTATGCTCCATAATTCCTGCAGCAGTCCTTACTTGAAAAACATCCCCTCTCCTTCCCCCGCCCCATTCCAAAAGAGGAAAAGGAAAAAAAACTCATCTGAACCGTAAGAAAGGCCAGAATATCTTTACTGCTTCTTCTCTTGAATGAATAGATCTTGCTTGTGATCTACTTTCTCCTCCAACAGAAAATAGAGAGCTATTTCACTACATACTAAACTTAACCGAGAGTTTCTACACCTGGACTGTCAGGACTCCATGAACCCTTTCCATCATGCATTGAGCCTCTAAAAGGTTCTGGTTCTCCTCCCTAGATCTGTGCGTGTTTTTTTGTTTGTTTAATTCTGAACTACACTTGATTCAACCATTTTTTTTCCTCCTGTAGGAAATCACAGCTTCTGCCAGTTTGATGTCTCAAAAGAGGCTAGTTAACTCTAAAGAGAATCACTGGTTTAAGGATTACCCAAAATATCTTGGACTAGTGCATTCATAATAAATCAGTGGTATTTATTGAGTTCATACTAGGTGAAGAACATTGTACTAAGAGCTTGGGAGAGTACAATGTGATAGTGCATTATATCTCAAACTTAACAGGCCCAAAACAGAACTTCTTGTCTTCCCACTCAAATCCTGCCTTCCCCTTGACTTCCCCATCACACTGTAGAGAACACCACAATCCTCCCTGTCTCCTAAGCCCATAAGGATATTGTTGAATGGCAGTTTGGGTTCTACCTAGTTTTCAAGTTGGCAGTATTAAACGGTGCAAATAATGCAGCCTTTTGTGAATTAGGAAAATCTCTTTCTGGTACTCCCCTGGTCCTGGAGCCTCTGAGCAGTCAACAATGTGGCACACAGGCACACATACACACACATGCACACACAAAACTATGAAGCAAAGTTCAACACAACAAAACATCTACTTCAAGAACTTATTTAGGGTGTCCTACTCCATCACTGATTGAAATGTTAACAATATCCTTACCTCAGTTTTGAGGTTAGGGATGCCTATTGATGTTAAAGGAACTTGACACTTGCCCAGAAGATTAAAAAAAAATGATTGTGTAAGGTATCCAATAAAAACAACAATAACCATAATCAAAAACCCATGGGCTTTTTAAAGACAGGAAAGAAGGGTAATCTTGCAAGTAAAAAAAAAAAAAAGAGCACAATAATTTAAGAATGATATCACATCTCAAGGTGCATGCTGATTCTATTGATAACAGTAGAAACATTCATTGGAAAGTTCATCCAGTCAATCCAAAATGTGCTGATGATTATAGTATTTGGTAAGTACTTACTGTGTGTCAGGTACTGTTCTAAACACTGGGGTTGATTCAAGCAAATCAACTTGGATGCAGTCCTTGTTCCACATAGGGCTCACAGTCTCAATCCCCATTTTACAGATGAGGTAACTGAGGCCCGAAGAGTGAAGTGACTTGCCCAAGGTCACACAGCAGATGAGTGGCAGAGCCAGGATTAGAACCTCCTGAATCCCAGGCCCGTGCTCTAGACACTAAGCCATACTGAACCTTAAACTGATTATGGTAAAATTAGGATGTCTTAATGAATTGTCAAGTTCTTTTTACAGTGAAAATTAAGAATTAATAATAACGTTAAAAATGGAGGGGATTTGAGGGCTAACCCCGATTAAAAAGAAAAGATTCTTCAGAAAGTATATTGGTAACTGGGACACCTCCTTTCTCTCTCCAATCCATACCCAATGAATGTGCTATTGCTTCCAAAGGAACAGAGTAAATGGTATCTTTAAAATCTGCTTAGACTGTGATGACCAGGCAAAGCTGGATATGTGTTGTTGCCAATTTCCTTTATGTAACTGTCTTTCCAGTATTGTGCCTGCACTGCATAAGACTGTCCAGATGTTTAAGTGTTGCAAGGAAAATTATCTCTACCTACCTTTTCAGAAAGGTCATGTCTCTGAAATGACTGCTTGGATCAACACCTAACTTAATCAAAGTTCAAGAGACTAACAACTTTCAGCCTGAAATAGCACTTGTTAAAGCGAAATAGAAATATTAATTTCCTCCACTAAGCATCAGTGGGCATTCTCCAACACCTAGATAGATTGGGCAGAAGCGCTTCGGCAGTGTGTAGAAGCAAATTTAATACAAAACCACAAATTAATACTTATTATTATGGTATTTGTGACGTGCTTACTATGTGCCAAGTGCTGAGGTAGTACAAGATAATCAGGTTGTCCCACATAGGGCTCACAGTCTTAATCCCCATTTTATAGATGAGGTAACTGAGGCACCGAGAAGTTAAGTGGCTTGCCCAAAGTCAAACAAGTGGTGGAGCCGGAATTAGAACCCACATCCTCCGACTCCCAAGCTCGTGCTCTTTTCTCTAAGCCAGGCTGCTCCTTTTCTCCAGAAACTCTCCAACTCAGTGGCCCCGCATCCCACTAGTTGGCTGAGTACCCTGGGCCTCAGATACCCTGAGAAAGGATGACCACTTTGCTTTATTCATTTCCAGTCCAGCTCTTTGTTTCGCAGCAACAGTCTCCATGTCTATGCAATATGCTCTATCTACACTGCTAAATTCCTGTTAAAGACTGTTCTCCTGCCTGAATAGCTGTAGCTTTCTTGATCAGTTCTTAACCTCCACGTGCTCCTCTGTCAATCAATTAGTGGTACTTATTGAGTGGCTACTGTGTGCTGCACACTGTAGTAAGTGCTTAGGAGGGTTCAAAATGAAGTTAGCATAGCGTTTCACTGTCCCCAAGGAGCTTACAGTATATAATGTAATACATATATTTCAGAAACATACTTTCCCCAAGGAACTTACCATCTATAATATAGTATAAATACATTTCAGATATGTACATACTTGCTTTATATATGAGGAAATTATTTCCCATTCCTGCAGCTTCAACCCTGTTAAGCCATCATTCTTACATCTCCATTGTGTCACCATTTCCCTCTGGCTCTTAACTCTAACCCTTCAAAGCTCTTCAACAGTGTTTTCTACTCTTTTATGTTTGTTTTCACCTCTTGCTTTACTGAGTTCACACACTGATCAAACTGACCATCCATCCTCCCCTGCACCAAGCCTTCCTCTCCTGCTTCTGAGTTTTGTCCAAGATGGTCCTTCTTCTGCTTGTTGCACCACACCTCTCTTTTCAGTTTGCCTTCTTTAAATTTACAGGTCAAGTCTCACTTCTCCTCAAACTCTTGTACCTATAAGCACAACCTGACATTACTTTCCCTCGACTTATTCTTAAAATCACTCTTGTGGATATCTGTGCACACTCTAAAAAAATTGGCTGTACATCAATCACATTTATTGAATTTCTGATATGCACAGAACACTGTCTTAAGCACTTGAGAATATACAACAGAAGAAAAAAGACAGTTCCTGTGCTCGAGGATTTAAATGAGAGAGGGAGGAAAGCTGTGTCCCTAACAAACACTCAGTTTTCAGTCTGTTTTGGGAGTCAATTGCTGTTAGTGGGTATGACTGGAACAGAGTGATGGATGTGTACTGTGAAAAATTTTGCCATCAGCTCAGCTACTGATAACCCACATCCCATCTGATCGCCTCAATGTTCTGTACTGAGGCACCTTGGGATGAATCAGGGAGAGCAGGATTGATGACTCCATGGTCCAGAAAGATTTTCCTCCTAAAGCGCCTGTTTGCCTATTTTGGATGATGGCTAGAGATCAGTCAACTAATCAATTATATTTATTGAGCACTTAATGTGTGCAGAGCACTGTACTAAGCACTTGGGAAAGTACAATCCAAAAGAGTTGGTCAACACATTCCTTGTCCACATGGAGCAGAAAGTTGTTGCTTTTCTTGGCTACCAAGCCTGGTCTGGGGAGCTCCAAATGGGAGATTCAGGCTCATTAATTACATTTCCATTTCTTGATCTTAAACTGGGCCTACTGGTTTAAGCAGACTAAAATTGTTGTGGGCAAAGAATATGTCTACCAATTCTGTTGTATGTACTCTTCCAAGAGCTTAATACGGTACTCTGCACATAGTAAGCACTCAATACAATTGATTGATTGATTCCTGGCCTTTCAGCTTCACAGACTTACTGTATTGTGCTGGACAAAATCAGGAGCTTTCCTTTAAGCTTGGATCAGTATTTCCATTACACTTTTTTCCCTCCCCAGTGTGGCATAAGTTTATATGTCCATAAAATTTATTTTTGGTTGAAACCTGGCTCACAAACATAAAGTAAATGTTTATACATGCTTTCCCATACTAACTTATGTATTTCTAAATTACAGGCATGCATTCCCAAATCTCCAGCACACGCCGTTTCTGTCCTTTCTGAGTCAGTTACAATTTTCTTTAAATACTGATAGTACGTACTATGCACTCATTGTATGCAAAGCGCTCTACTTATCAGTGGGAAATAATACACCAGTGATATCTAGATATAGTCCAGGTCCCCAAGGAAGTCATTCTATAAAAGGGGGCTGGGGGAAGATGACTAGAGAAAGATAAAACAATGAAGACACCAAAAATTAGAAAAGACAAAGACAGAAATAAAAGGAAAAAAAAAAAAACAGTACTTTACTCTTATGGCTAGAAGAGCAGAAGGTCAAGCTTCTTGCAGCTGAGTCCAATAGTCACAACTGCAGCCAAAGTCACCACCCAGCTACAGTTACAGATATAGTCTTCCTATTAATCCATAGAAACACTTCATATTTCTTCACTTGTCAACAGGATCTGAGATGGAAAGGAAGCCAAATGGAAACCTGTTGCGGAAGCGCAGGGTAGGAGATTTAATAACCGTTCATTCATAAAATCATATTTATTGAGCACTTACTGTGTGCAGAGCATTATGCTAAGCACTTGGGAAAGTTCAATACAACAATAAACAGTGACATTCCCTTCCCACAACAGGCTTACAGTCTAAGGACTATAATATAATATATATGCATAATAATAGTGATACCACTAATAACAATTATGGTATTTGTTGAGCTTAGAGAAGCAGTGTGGCTCAATGGAAAGAGCATGGGCTTTGGAGTCAGAGGTCATGGGTTCAAATCCTCGCTCTACCAATTGTTAGCTGTGTGACCTTGGGCAAGTCACTTAACTTCTCTGGGCCTCAGTTACCTCATCTGGAAAATGGGGATTAAGACTGTGAGCACCCCCCCATGGGACAACCTGATCACCTTGTAACCTCCCCAGTGCTTAGAAAAGTGCTTTGCACATAGTAAGCACTTAATAAATGCTATCATTATTGTTCTTATTAAGCATATACTATTTGCCAGCTTACTATGTATTAAACGCTGAGGTAGATACAAAATAAGCAGATGAGAAACGACCCTGTTTCATATGGGGCTCACTTCCATTACCTTCATTTAGTGAGAACATCCAATTTGTAAATAAGTAGGCTCACCCAATAAACTGGAGGGTTAATTCTATCCTGGCAGAAATCACCTCCTTTTTAAATTACTTTTGTTTGGGTTTCTGCTCAGTTTTGCTTCGCCAGATAAATAACTCCACCTGCTCCCTCCCCTCATTCCCTCAAGTCAGCTGTCTCCTGTTCCCATAATTTTCCACATCCCAAACTCATTTCTTGTTCCCTAACTCTCTGGGTTTCTTCTTTATTCTATTTATATTATTCTAACTTTGATTTGCTTTTTAAATCACTACCCCTGATGCTGGGTTCCATCAGGGGTCTTGCTGCTTTTGCTGCTGCTTCCACTACTGCTGGCAACTATTTCCTGAGCTTTTTGGGCTGACTTTTTCAGTGCTGTGAAGCCAGGGTTGGACTTCGGTGGGATGTGGGGAGAGCATGGTGTCGGTGGCAGAGAAGGAAGAAGAGGAAAACAATTTAGGGAAGAAGAAGAAGAACTGAGACCAATGGGGAGCGGAAGAGGAGTTTGGGATGCAGAAAAGGAGACCAGGAAAATTATGAGAACAATGCAGGGTGAGGTGAGGAGGAAGATGGAATCCGGGTTGGAGTCCTTCTGATTCACAGTTCTCCAAGAGCAGGAATCTCTTGCTGTGGAAGAGGCTTGTCGTCAGTGGCAGCAATAACTATGGAACATAGTAGTGTTAAAAAGGGGAATAAAAACTTAAAAAAAGCACCCAGAAACAGAATAGAGAATCGAAGGTGAGGGGCACATCAGGAAGACAGGGGTGCATTTTGGGGTACAGAAAGGGGAAGAGGCAATCTATGGGCCAGGAATTGGGGATGATTGGGGAAAGAGGTGGGTTTTTGTAGCTCAGAGCATGGTGGGAGTGGAGGATAACTGTGCACACCTCTACCATATAGTGGTTAGGTTCTTAGTGGTTCACTCGAGACCACAGCAAAATTTGCTGCTTCAATCAATCAATAAACCAATCAATAGCATTTACTGAATGTTTACTGAGTGCAGAGCATTGAATGGGTAACTGGGAATGGAGGCATATACTAGCCCTTTAGACACTGGGGCTGTTGTTTCTCAGGGAGATGAATGCCTCCAGCAAAATGTTTTATCTGTTTCAAGGCTTGGTTTTTATATTAGCTGCTCCCCCCCACCGCCACCCGGAGCATATATTAGATCGAGAGAATGCAAGCATTCAGAGACCAGTTACATAAATGGATCAAAGGCTCAGGCTGGGTCTTTCAGTTGTCATCCATTATTCTTAGGTCAATAATTGTAAAATCAAACTAAGATCTTTGTGGAGAAGCAGTGTGGCCTAGTGAAAAGAGCATGGATCCGAGAATGAAGAACATGGACCTCAGAGTCAGGAGACCTGAATTCTAATCCCAGTTACTTGCCTGCTGGGTGAACTTGGGCAAACCATTTAACTTCTCTGGGCCTTAGTTTGCACATCTGTGAAATGGGGATTTAATGTCTGTTCTCCCTCCCCCTTAGACTGTGAGCCCTCTGTGGAATTGGGATTTTCTGACCTGATTATCTTATATCTACCCCAATGCTTAGTGTAGTGCTTGGTGTAGTGCCTAACAAATATTGCAATTATTATTCTGGAGAAGGTAGGAAGAGTGGAAAAGTAATGGGAGAAGATGAAAAAAAGTGGGAGAGAAGCCATGGAGTGGGTAGGGATACAGGAAAAGCATCTTGCTCAGCCCAGGGATTGAAACTGTATGAGCCATGAGTCTCAGTAATTTGAGTTATGTTAGTTATGTTAGTTCCTCCTAATAGAGAAGCAGCATGGCTCAGTGGAAAGAGCCCAGGCTTTGGAGTCAGAGGTCATGGGTTCAAATCCCAGCTCCTCCAATTGTCAGCTGTGTGACTTTGGGCAAGTCACTTAACTTCTCTGGGCCTATTACCTCATCTGTAAAATGGGGATTAAGACTGTGAGCCTCCCATGGGACAACCTGATCACTTTGTAACCTCCCCAGTGCTTAGAACAGTGCTTTGCACATAGTAAGCACTTAATAAATGCCATTATTATTATTAATAATGATAATAATCATGTTGCTGTTTGTTAAGAGTTTATTATGTACCAAGCACTGCACTAAGCTCTGGGGTTGATACAGGCCCTCCTTTGGCCCTGGACCACTGAATTCATTCATTTCATTCAATTGTATTTATTGAGAACTAACTGTGTGCAGACTATTGTACTAAGCACTTGGGAAAGTACAATACAACAATAAACATACACATTCCCCACCCACAATAAGCTTATAGCCTAGAGGATGAGTTTACACTAAATCCTTCTCCTTATCCCCCCCATTTTGCCTTCATTGGACTCTGCCCACAGAGAGGACTGAAGTTAGCTGTCAGAGCCTACTTTTGCTTAAAAGTATAAAACTACTACTCCCTTACTTGATTCCAGGCACAAGTATATTTGGTTTATTTCTTATTTCATTGCCTAGCTCCATTTTCCAAAAAAGGTCTCGCTGCAGGGGACCACTGAGTGACATAAATTTTGGCTTTCTGCAGAACCACAGGGCAGTTGAAACCAGACTATAATCAACCTCCTGTGTCCTCAAAACTAAAATCTGGCAAACTCGCTCCTTATGGCTTTTGCTATATCTACTTGAAAATAATTAGGGATGTCAGTTAAAAATATACCATCCCTGGAAGCTTAAACCAAACATTTCCTAAAAGCTCTCTCCAGGGCACTGCAGAAGTGCTCCTGAGAAACCAATACCAGCAGCTGTTTGTTGCTTCTTGAAATAGCTTTGTATTTATCTAGACTTGGATTACCCTCTACCATAGCTCTTGCTCTCAGGAGTACCTAGTAACAGTTGATGGAAAGGGAAGTAGAGGGAAGAGTTTGCACGGGACCAGACCAGAAAGGTGAAAGGGGAAGGAAGAGAAAGAAAGAAAAGCCTGAAGCAAAGTTCTCTTCAACCTTGGAGACAAGTACAGAAAGCCTGGACACGATACACAAAATGTTCCGAGTATTGGAAGTTGGTGCGTGTGACACTTCATGCACTTCAAAGCATGTTTCAGGGGATTTGGTAAAGCTCAACAGAAGGAGGAAGAGAAGGCTCAGGGGAATATGTGGTAGTGAAAAGGGTAAGTGCACTGTGGACCTGGGACTCTATCCAATCTGAGTATTTTTTTAAATGGCATTTGGTAAGCACTTCCTATGTTCATTCAATCGTATTTATTGAGCGCTTCCTGTGTGCAGAGCACTGTACTAAGTGCTTGGAAAGTACAATTTTTCAACAGAGGCAGTCCCTACTCAACAACAGGCGCCAGGCACAGTACTAAGAGCTGGAGTACAAACAAGGTTGTCAGGTTGGACACAGTCCCTGTGCTGCATGGGGCTCACAGTCTTAATCCCCATTTTACTGATGAAGTTACTGAGGTTCACAGAGAGTGAAGTGACTTACCCAAGGTCACACAGCACACAATCTTCTATTTTTCACAGCACTTGGTGCAGTGCTCTAAAAAACTGAGTACATAAAAATGCCATTATCATTGTTATTATTAGACCCGAGAAGCTACCTTTTACACCCTATTCATAATACCCACAATAGGGTCTGTTATTAAGCACTTACTATATGCTAATCACTGGGGCAAATACAAGTTTCATTCATTCATTTATTCACTCGTATTTATTGAGCGCTTACTGTGTGCAGAGCACTGTCAGCTCACACCTGTCCTACATGGGCTTAAAAATCTATCTTATTCCCATTTTAAAGATGAGGAAACTGAGGCCCAGAAATGTTAAGTGGCTTGCTCAAGGTTATACAGCAAACCAGAGGCACAGCAGGGACTAGAACCCAGGTCTCTTGACTCCCAGCCCCCTGTTCTTTCACTAGGCAGTGTTATTTTACAGGCCTTAAGTATGAGCCTGATTTTAGAATTCAAGTTTTCTTTGTTCTAGTTGAAAGCTAAATCAGAGCTTGAGCCAAAATTTTAGAATCTCTTTGTTTCTTTTTAGCAAAAAAAGCCTAAAGGATTTGAGGTTGAATAACTGACTCCATTAATTTGCCATTTCTTTTTGCATGGATGACTTGGTTCCTCTCTTTTGCTGTCAAGTCATATCTGACCCATAGCGACTCCATGGACATCTCTTCCAGAATGCCCCACTCTCCATCTGCAATCATTCTGTTAGTGTATCCATAGAGTTTTCTTGGTAAAAATACAGAGGTGGTTTACCATTTCGTTCTTTCACGTAGTTCATTCATTCATGCAATCGTATTTATTGAGCGCTTACTGTGTGCAGAGCAGTGTACTAAGCACTTGGGAAGTACAAGTTGGCAACATATAGAGACGGTCCCTACCCAACAGCGGGTTCACAGTCTAGAAGACTTGAGTTAACTTGAGTCTCCTCCCTTGACTTTCTCTCATGCCATGGCTGCCCAGCACGGGTGAATTTTGACTTGTAGTAGATTGCCTTCCACTTGCTAGCCACTGCCCAAGCTAGGAATGAAATGTGTATGCCTCTGCTTGACTCTTCCTCCCATAGCCGACACTGGTAGAGTACTGGAAACTCTCCAGGTGCGATCCTGAGAGAGGTCCTCTCTTATAGAATTAATTAATTGATGAGGTCAAGAAATGCTTTCGTTGGCTTAAATGGCTAATATAAGCAGAACCCTCTTTACATCCAACAATTTCTTAATGGTTTAGGAATGCTACTTCAGATATCAAGCAATCAATGGTATTTGTACTAAGCACTGTTTTATGGTATTTGTTAAATGTTCGCTATGTGTCAAGCACTGCTCTAAGCACTGGGATGGACAGATGCAAGCTAAACAGATTGATTAATAATTGATTAATTGTTAATAATAATAATAATGATGATGGCATTTGTTAAGTGCTTATTATGTGTGAAGGACTGTTCTAAGTGCTGGGGGGAATACAAGGTTGTCCCACGTGGGGCTCACAGTCTTCATCCCCATTTTACAGATGAGGGAACTGAGGCACAGAGAAGTGAAGTGATTTGCCCAAAGTCACACAACTGACAGGTGGTGGAGCCAGGATTAGAACCCATGACCTCTGACTCCCAAGCCCGGGCTCTTTCCGTTGAGTCCTCGCTGCTCCAGTTCCTGCCCCACATGTCTAACTAGGACATGTGACTAATTGTTCAGATGTTGAATCCCCATTTTTCAGTTGAGGAAACTGAGAGATAGAAAAGTTAAATGTCTTGTCCAAGTTCACACAGCAGACAAGTGGCAGAGCCAGAATTAGAATGTAGGTTCTCTGGCTCCCAAGCCCATGTTTTATCCAATCCGATTTGTTTGTACCACCCCAGTGCTTCGTAAAGTGCCTGGCATGTAGTAATAATTTATTATTATTTAATAAATACACAGTTATTTATTGTTATTATCCACTAGGCCATGCTGCTTCCCCAAGCAGTTGGGAGAGTACAATACAATGGAGTTAGTAGACATGTTCCCTGCCCACAATAAAATTACTGTTTAATTGCTAGTTTGCAGGTATTTGTGAAGTAATTCAGAAGTATCAAAACCTTTACAATGTTTTGACTTATGGCTAGTTAAATTTCTCAAGTCATTCAACTATATGGTAGCAAATTTGCAAATTTCATGAACAGGGAAAAACATGTTAACATTGTGTTTTTAAAAGCTGGCATTAAGAAGGACAGGTGTCTAACTGTTTTATACATGAAATAAATGATCTGAAAAAAATAACCCGTTAGGCTATAGTTTGTTCCAGGAAGTAGAGAAAAGGCAAACTCTAATCACTAGAACTCAATAATATTGCAAATATGCATTGATTCACATCCTGCCTTGCATTCATTTATTCACTCATTCATTCATTCACACAACAGCATCTATTGAGTGCCTACTATATGCCAAGCATAATATTAAGTGTCGGGGATGAATACAATAAGGAATGAATAATACACTGTTCCTAGCCCTTAAGGGGTTCACATTCTAGGAGACAGAGTTGGGAGGTTAGGGATAAACACAGAAGGCAAGGTTAAATGCATAAAGACAGAAAAAATAAACAGGCGGTGATGAACATAATCAGTAATCAGTATTCAACACATTGCACTTGGGGGAACCATTTGCTAGGACTTTAATATCCAGACAGGGATGTCTAAAGTCGAATTTTTACAACAGCTCCATTCCCTGTGTCCTAACATTTGTTAGAACCCCCTCCCTCCCTCTGCCCTACCCCCTTCCCCTCCCTACAACACTTGTATATATTTGTACATAATTATTACTTTATTTATTTTACTTGTACATATTTACTACTCCATTTATTTTATTAATGTTGCACATATAGTTGTCGTTCTATTTATTCTGACTGTTTTGACACCTGTCTACTTGTTTTGTTTTGTTGTCTGCCTCCCCCTTCTAGACGGTGAGCCCATTGTTGGGTAGAGACCGTCTCTATATGTTGCCAACTTGTACTTCCCAAGCGCTTAGTACAGTGCTCTGCACACAGTAAGTGCTCAATAAATACAATTGAATGAATGAATGAAGCTGTGGAGGCCTTGCTGCCACTGCTGCTGTCTACAGGCTATAAGCTCCTTGTGGGCAGGGACTTTGCCTACCAACTCTGTTGTACTATACTCTCCCAAGAACTTAGAGCAATGCTCTGCACACAGGAAGAGCTCAGTAAATACCATTGATTCATTCCTCCTCTCTATATGTTGCCAACTTGTACTTCCCAAGCGCTTAGTACAGTGCTCCGCACACAGTTAGCACTCAATAAATACGATTGATTGATTGATTGATTGATTGATTAAGTCAAGGAGGGGTGAGAGTGGCCCCTGGGGAGATAGATATAAGGGAAGGGCAGTAAGGGTCTCTCACATCAAGGCTCAGCACTCCCAAGGTGTGTGAGGACCTAAGTTGCCTCCGGAGTGTTTCGCCCACTTCCCTCCGGTGACAGCAAAATGTGTTTACAACCATATTTAGGGCTTATGTTTCTATCAGTTTGCAGGGCTCCATTTATTTATTTATTATTCATTTATTTCACCCTGCTGTTTTTATCATCAACTGAATCATTTTTCTTCTGGCAGCAAGTAATTTACGTTGTCTGTCTCCGCCCGGTGATGTTGTAAAATCTTGTAGGAAAGAGTCTGTGCACAGTAAGCACTCGATAAATACCACGGATTGATTGGTTATACATTCAGTGGAGGAATAAGGCTTGCTGTGGGCCAAGAATCCTACAAAGTCTTCCCTGACCCCATCACCACCACCCAGGGGGGCCTAACTTTTACGAGGGAGATCAAGGAAAGGCTGTTGAACTCCAAAGCTGTACTAACATGTGGAAAACTGATATTTAAGCCCTTCCTAGTTTTCACAAGATTGATTGGACACAATTCCTGTCCCACATACGGCTCACAGTCTAAAATCCCCATTTTACAGATAAAGTAGCTGAGGTACAGGTGTCTTGCCCAAGGTCACACAGCAGACAGGTGTCAGAGCTGGCATTAGAACCCAGCTCCTCTGACTCTCAGGCTTATGATTCTTCCACTAGGCCATGTTACACAATTATTGGAAACTGGAACGGCTTGCTGCAGTGATAAAAACCCACTAAATGGTTCTCTTGTCTGTAACCTATGTTAGCTCTTACCATTTTTCTTGTTGCTGTTAGAAGCAGCGTGGCTCAATGGAAAGAGCCCGGGCTTTGGAGTCAGAGGTCATGGGTTCAAATCCCAGCTCTGCCACTTATCAGCTGTGTGACTTTGGGCAAGTCACTTAACTTCTCTGGGCCTCAGTTCCCTCATCTGTAAAATGGGGATGAAGACTGTGAGCCCCCCGTAGGACAACCCGATCACCTTGTTAACCTCCCCGGTGCTTAGAACAGCGCACATAGTAAGCGCTTAATAAATGCTATTATTATTATTATTATTATTACATTATGTAGCTATCAATCAATCAATCAATTGCATTTATTGAGGACTTAATATGTGGAGAGCAGTACTTGGAAGAATAAAACATAATAGAGTTGGTAGCCATATTCCCAGACCACAAGGAGCTTACAGTCTAAGTTGTTTCAGTCTGTCCATGGAAATATAATGCCTTTCCTCCCTCCATATACATTTTTAGATTGTGCACCTCAGTGTGCCCTGGAGACTGTATTGAAATTTTCCTCCACTGGTTTCTTCTCCAGCACTTAGTACAGTACCCTGCAGTAGGTACTCAGTAAATTCTACTGAATGAATGAATGTATGGACAGGGTTGAGCCTGTCTCTCATATTTCTATTGTATACCCAGTTCTCCCTAAACACAGGAGTTGTGTTTGCACAAAACTCACAGTGTTTCATGACACACAAACATATATATATGCATATACATAAATCATTTCTTCTGACACTACGATACTTTGCTTCCAGATAGAGTTGCCCTCTTGGACAAATGTTTCCTAATTCCCTAAGAATGTTCTAGCCAAAATGCAGTGACGATGCACATATCGCATATTTGAGTGTACTTTTTCCAGAGGCTAGCGCAGTACCCCACACACATTTGCTGCTTAATAAATACTATTGAACAGTAAACTAGAGTGACAAAAATCCCAGCTTAAAAACATCTGTTTCTAATTAAGGAGAACTGGGACTTACCGGTTGACCGACCATGTTAATAAATTTTAAAAGTTTTAAGTCTGGTGTTTCATATTTTAAAACAAAAATGCTTAAAAAGAATCCTATAATTTTTTTTTCAATTTCAGATGAACAGCATAGTGCCTTTCATCACTTACGCGTTCTTTAATAATCGTTTGGGGCACATATACTTTGAGGTCTTATTTGAATCCTGCAGTCTTATTAAATTTTCCTCTGAAAGGTACTGAAAGGTAGTGACTGAATGGATTATTAAACTAAGGAATAACTGTTTTTTATGGTCTGAAGGTGTTAAAATTCTTCTTATGGTGGCAAAATAATGTAAACAGAGAAACTCAGAGTCTGGAAACAGAGTGTGCAGTTGTCTTCTGTAGAGAACTAGTCAAGAAAGCTGTGATTGATAATGGTTAGCACTATGGCCTGGAGATATAGAAGTATGTGACCTATTCCTGTTCTAGCTACTTATTTTGTGACTACACACATACACACTACTTACTCTCACTGTGACTTGACTTTCCCGTACATAAAATGCAGGTGCTAATGTGGAAATATACCGAGTCATTCAGTGTCCTTTAAGAAATGAATTTGTGCTCTTGTTGCACTTTGGTCAGTGGAAACGTGACTGCAGCACTTGGAATAACACAAAAGCTTCTTTAGTTTGTTGCCAGTGGGCACAAATATCTCAGAATAAATCACTGTCACTTCAAGAATGACGTGGAATAGGATTTAGTGGTGTGAATGGCTATTTATTAAGTGTTCCATCCTTATTCCCGCTAGCCAGATTCAGTTCTGAGTTTGTCCCGTGGACCGCTTGTGAGTCCATATTACAGTGACTGGAGAAGAGAGGTGTGATTTCCCATCTTGAGAAGCTCCATGTTGAACCCTGTGTGGCTTGGGAATCATTTGGGGCTTAGCTTCCTACCAATTCCATGCTTTGGGCCTTCTCAGGACGAAGGGGAGCAGCAGGTCCCAGCAAAAAATGGTGGATGGTAGTCCTACACAGTAATAGTGATAATAATGAAGATAATAATAAAAAAACAATAACAACAGTGGTACTTGTTGAGCGCTTACTATGATCCAAGCACGGTTCTAAGCACTGGGCTGGATGCAAGTTAATCAAGTTGGACATGTCCCCTGTCCCACATGGGGCTCACAATCTAAGTAGGAGGGAGTAAGAGAAGCAGCGTGGCTCAGTGGAAAGAGCACGGGCTTGGAAGTCAAAGGTCATGGGTTCTAATCCCAGCTCCGCCACGTATCTGCTGGGTGACCTTGGGCAAGTCACTTAACTTCTCTTAGCCTCAGTTACCTCATCTGTAAAATGGGGATTAAGACTGTGAGCCCCACGTGGGACAACCTGATCACCTTGTATCCCCCCCAGTGCTTAGAACAGCGCTTTGCACATAGTAAGCGCTTAACAAATGCCATCATTATTATTGTTATTATTAGGATTGAATCTCCATTTTACAGATGAGGTAACTGAGACACAGAGAAATTTTAAGTGATTTGACTTTAGGCCTAAAGTCACGCGGCAGAGCAGGGATTAAAACCAGATCCTCTGACTCCCAGGACTGTTCTCTTTCCACTAGGCCATGCTACCTCCACACCATAACACATGTAGAAAGAAACACATGACTGTTTAGAAGTCCTTGAACACTCACTGAGACGTCAAGTCCTGAAGCCTTCCGGGTTGACTGCAGAGGTTCTACAGTGGCTATGTCTGGTCTCCCACCTTGAAAATAGGTAGATTGTTCTTGGTCTCCTTCCAGCCGACATGGAAGCTACATTATGTGAGCTTAGCATGGGTTGAATCAGGTTGGGACTTGTATGTATAGCCCAAATGGGCCCTATGTCCAGCAACTTCATTCATTCATTCAATTGTATTTATTGAGCATTTACTGTGTGCAGAGCACTGTACTAAGCACTTGGGAAATACAGATCAGCAACACATAGAGACGGTCCCTACCCAACAACGGGCTCACAGTCTAGAAGCAGGAGACAGACTAGTAGCAAACCAGTACTGAAATCCAGGGCAGCGTGCTTAGCTTCTGAGCTGACCCCACGCTTTAGATCAATTCAGGGTTGCTCCAGAAATTCAATTTAGCTCAAGGTCCCAAGGGAAAACCCAGGAGAGGTTTCAGCAGCAATTATAGAGAAAGTTGCAGCAGAAAACTGTACCTGCTGTTAGAGTGAGTGAATTTACAGCCTAATGGAGGAGATGCAATGAAGAGAGGCAGCTTGGTCTAGTGGAAAGAGCACAGGCCTGGGTCGGAAGATGCAGGTTCTAATCCTGGCTCTGCCACACATACCTATTGTGTGACCAAGAGCAAGTCACTTAACTTCTTTGTGCCTCAGTTCCCTCATCTGCAAAATCAGCATTCACTACCTGTTCTGTCTCCTACTTAGACTGTGAGCCCCATGATTAACTTGTATCTACCCCAATGCTTAGTACAGTGTTCGGCACATTTTAAGTGATTAACAAATACTACAATTGTGTATTATTATTGTTGTTGTTGTTATGAGATAATGGGATGGGTTTTTAATGCAGAGCCCCTTCTTTCTCTCTGGTTTCTCCAAGAACATTTGGGAACTAGGAACAAAGACTAGCCAAACCAATCAAGATATCACTAAAGAGTCTTTATAAGTCCCCTGAAAATAAGTCAGTTTTTCTCTTCGGCCTAGTTATTCCTCTGTCTCATTGTTGGCTTGAGTACCATATTGTGCATCACAAGAATTCAGAGAGGAATATTTTTGTTTTTTGAGTCAGTGAGGTTATTGTGGCAGCTCTGATGTTCTCAAGTCCTGGCCCTGAGCACATAAACAAACTTAGAGTTGAGTTATTGCAACTGTAACTCATTAGTTTGTATCACTGTTGGGTGTTCTGTAGTGAAAGTCTGGACATTGTAGTCCCGTCTCTATTAGAGAAGAATCTGCTAAAATAAAAGCCCCATGGTAGCTTCTGATAAATTTTCTGTCACTTCTAGGTAAAAAGATTACTATTCCTCCCAATTTTTAAAATGATATTTGTTAAGCACTTACTGTGTGCTAGGCACTGTACTAAACACTGGGGTAGATACTAGCTTATCAAATTGGAAACAGTTCATCTCCTCATGGGGCTCACAGTCTTAATCTCCATTTTACAGATGAGGTAACTGAGGCACAGAGAAGTTAAAATAACTTGGCAAAGTCTCATGGCAGACAGGTGGCGGACAATTAAAAGTACTGCTTCCCTTTCTTCTAATATTGTTTCAGGCTGGTGGGAACAGTAGATTTTCCAAAAGACACTTATTGCTTCCTGATACCTAAAAACCACCAGAGCCTGACAAGCAGAATATACTTTGTGTCTTGGGAGGGATCAATTCCCAATTTATCCTTTTTTTTCTTTATTGGTACTTGTTGAGTGATTATTATAGGCCAGGTAGATACAAAGTAATAGGTTGGACATAGTCCCTGTCCCACATGGGGCTCATAGTCTAAATAGCAGGGTGGAGGATTTAATCCCCATTTTACAGGTGAGGTTGCTAAAGCACAGAGAAGTTAGGCAGACAAGGGGCGAAGCTGGAATTAGAACCCAAGTTCTCTGATTCCCAGGCCTGTGCTCTATTTACTCGGCCACACTGCTTTTCTATCCTTATCCTTGGGAAAATTCAGTTTCTTGCTGGTGAGGGTCCTGGATTTATCCCCTTATTTTTTTGATGTTAAATCCTTATTGGCCTCAAACTCCTATGATTCACACTCTCGTTAGAGGGCCGACAGTCCTGGACCTTTCTCCAGGGATGAGTCCTAGGAGGAAGGATTCTAGGTCTTCTTGCAATATTCTCCAGAGATGATGGAATCATCAGCTACCAGATGCTCTTTCTACTTCCTGCCTTCCTGAAATACAGAATGAAATTTATGTTTAGGGTCCTATGGGCTAATGGGAAAACCAGCATAGCCTTGTGGAAAGAACCCAGGCCTAAAAGTCAGAAGACATGGGTCCTTATCCTTGCCTGCTGTATGATTTATCATAACAAGTCACTTAACTTCTCTCATCCGTAAAATGGGGATTCGATTCCTTCCTACTTAGACCATAAACCCATGTGGATTAGAACAGTGCTTGACCCATAGTGAGCACTTAAAAAGTACTATAATTAATTAATTAGTAAGTCCTCTGTTAATAATATACCTGAAGTTTAAACCCTGGACTCTGTTGAGGGTCCACTGTCCTATAACCACAGATCAGGGAAGCAGAAGGAATTGACTATTTTCTACATACTAAAGCTGAAGTGTCCAGTGAAAGTTTTACAGGTTGGGTCATCTGTCCCAGTTGGATTATTTCCAGCATCCACCTCAGTATTCGTGGACTTATCAGGCTTTAGAATTTTTTTGTGAACTTTTACAGCTTTAGCACCATGGGAAGTTAGGTATTTACAGCAGTAGCTTTAAATGAGCAGTGGGGAATTTAAGGACTCTCACCTCAGTGAGCCCTTTATAATAATAATAATAATAATATTTTTGGTATTTATTAAGTGCTTTCTGTGTGCCAGGCACTGTACTAAGAGCTGGGGTGGATACAAGCAAATTGGGCTAGATGCAGTACCTGTCCCATGTGGGGCTATCTTAATTATATCACTATTGTAGCCTTGGTTGTTGGCTCTGCTGCTTGTTGTTGCAATCCACTGCTATGGTTGTCTTTATCTGTCTACCCCAGATTGTGAGCCCCAGCTGGGTTGGCACTGTGTCTGTGCCTGGCACAGTGTTTGGCATATAGTAAGCATGTAATCCATTCCATAAATAATCATTATTTATATTGTCCTCTACTATTAAACCTAGTGCATCTGTCAGTTTGTATCTTCTGCCTAAAGCCATTAAATTGTGAACTCCTCAGAGATTCCAGCTGCTGTTGGATGTTTCCAGTGTTTTGCTCACAGAAAGGTAATAACTGAGAATCTGCGGATACTGAGAATCTGATACTTCTGTTGTCATGGATCTACAACAGCTGAAAATCAAGATTCAGATCACCATGGTGGTGGCTGCATTTAAATCATGTGTCTTCGGGCCTTTTCTTTTACGTGTACCTTATGGGCTAACTTGAAGGTAAACGACATCCTTGGCTGATTGTCAGTTACCCAACTGGTTGGTAACTTTTTCTGTGTTATTGAACAAAGCAAACTGTTAAAACAAGCTACATGTTGTGGTAAGTACTGTCCCCTTTCTCACTTCCCATGCCTGTTCCCTGTTTGTGTTATCCCTGGCTTTCATGAACTACAAACTCACCCATTACCCAATCTGTCCATCTTCCTCCCCTTGGAGGGCCTTTTCATTCTTTCTTTTTTAAAATTAGCATGGACACCCCATTCCCTTTTCTCCTCTTTCCCCTCTCCCCTCTCCCCTACTGCACTGTTCCAGACACTGTAATCATCCAAAGTTTTTTTTAACCTTACGTATTCAACTTTGTGATGGCAGTATTCTCTGCCTCTCAACGCCACAGTGCATCCCCTTTTCCTGCCTTGCTGTTACCCCATCCTGCTCCAGCCATAGTCAAGGGGATGGAATTAGACCAGAGCAGAATAGAGGAACATAGTGAACTCCTCCCAGTCTTCTTCCATTGCCTGCCCTCCACCTGCTCCCCCCACAAATCCAGTTTGTCTTCATCTCCCTATCTTTGTGTAGGGTGGGTGGGCTATGCAACAGTCCAGGGAAGAGCTAGTGATAGTGATGACATCTGTTCTACAGAAAGGAAAGTTTAAAAAGTCAGGTCATTTAAGGGAGCTGAGCCATCCTGGTGGAGGGGAAGGACAGGAGGTTGATGGAAAGCTGGAAGTAATGATGGCCATGCTGTTTAAAAATGATGAAAATTCAGGGAGGGGAGGAGGAATGATGGAGGGTGAGCTTGGAGTGCAGGGAGGCACACTGTTTTGTAGGAATTCCCTCTATTTGTTGCTTAATTGTACTTTCCAAGCACTTAGTACAGTATTCTGCACACTGTAAGTGCTCAATAAATACAGTTGAATAAATGAATGAATGAAAAGGAAACCAGAACAGGGATTGGAGAAGGTTAAGCAGAGTGTGTGTGTGTTGGGGGGAGGGAGAGGAGAGGGGGAAGGGGCAGGAGAGGGAATGGGGGTGGAAGGGATAAGGGTAGCATACTTGTCAGAGTCTGCTGTGTGATCTTGGATAAACACTTTACTTCTCTGAACCTTAATTTTCTCAATTGCAAAATGGGAATACTAATACTTTCCTCTCTATCTCACAAGATTGTTTGTGAAGAGGAAAAATGGGATAAATAATGTGAGAACACTTTGGGAATAGAAATGCTGTCCAAATATCCCAAGAGTGGGTAAAGAGGAAAGCTGCTTTCTCTGGTTGGTTTCTATGTTTGAATCTAATTCTCTGAATTTCACCTATGTAAATAACATCCCCGGGAAGGAACTGGTTCCTCAAGGAAATCCTTAATAATTAGGTTAAAGTCAAGTGTTCCATCCTCTCTCCCTGTCCACTCTGCCCCCCCCCCCCCCCCCCCCACCAAACCCCCGGTCACGAGTACCCAGACCAAAATTCAAACTTCTGCTCCCTGTGACTATCTGACACTGCTAGGCTAGACTCACAATCTACCAGGTTGTTTTCCAATTTTTTAATGATATTTGTTAACACTTACTATGTGTTTAACTTGTTTAAATGATTCCTTTACTTGGCACCATAGGAAAAAAGTTACCACCCTTTTGGGTAGCTGATGATTGATAAAGGAAGGAGGAAGCACTGGGGTAGATATCAGATCATTTGGTTGGACACAGTCCACGTTCTATGTGGTGCTCACAGTATTAATCCCCATTTTACAGATGAGGTAACTGAGGCACAGAGAAAGTAAGTAATTGCCCAAGGTCACACAGCAGACATGTGGCAGAACTGGGATTAGAACCCAGGACCTCCAACTCCCAGGCCCATGCTTATTCCACGAGGTCATGTTACTTCACATAGACCCTTCTTAATCAATCAGTTGTATTTATTGAGTGCTTTCTGGGTCCAGAGCAATGTATTAAGCACTTGGGCAAGTACAGTATAACAGAGTTGGTAGACATAATCCCTGCCTTCTCGTAGATATTAAATTTGTGCAAAATACAATTTAGAGACTAAGAAACTTGGAATTTCAGTGAACGGAAGTTACTGAGCCATAAGGAGGACTGCATGGGGGCAGCTTGCTTGCTGAAGTGAAAAAATCACAAGCTCCACCCTTTCCCAGGAGCCTGTCTGGAATGTTGGGCTGATTTGGCGAGACTCTTTCCAAATGGGGCTTGTGTGTCTTGACCTTTAAGGTCAGAGTTTCTTGTTCAGAGCAGAGCTCCTCCCTGACAGACCATTCACTTGGTTGAAGGGTTGACAGATTTAGAGATCAGCATCAGCCACCAAGTAACTAAATTATATAAATCAAAGCTTCCATAGTCACGAAGAGGACTAAAGAGTTAACAGGACATGAGTAATGCTGACTAGGTCAGATCTAATGTCCCATTCAATCACAATATTTTGCCTCAGACTAGACCTCAGCCCTGATGGTCAGGGATGTATTTTCTAACATTCCTAACTGTGGTCGTTGCTGTCTTCGCTAGCAAGCTATTTTGCAGGATTCCTGCTGGACTTGACCATCTTGTGGAATCCCTAGATAGTTCTCTGCTCACTAATAGTGGAGCCCCAGCTGACAGAAATGGAGAAGCAGGGTGGCCTAGTGGATGAAGCACAGGCCTGGGAATCAGAAGGACCAGGGTTGTGATCCCAGCTCCACCACTTGTTTGCCGTACGGCAAGTCACTTCACTTCTTTGGGCCTCAGTTACCTCATCTGGAAAATGGGGATTAAGACTGTGAGCCCTATGTCAGACAGGGACTGTGTCCAATCTAATTTGCTTGTATCCACCCCAGTGCTTAGTACAGTGCCTGGCACATGGTGAGTGCTTAACAAATAACACTATTATTTTTATCATTATTATTATTGCCATTAATAATTGGGATCTGATTCCCAGAGAAGTGTTCTTCCCACTGGATCAAAAGCAGAGTTCTCAGGAACAGTCCAGTAGAATTTAGGCGAACAGCCTATGTGGAAAGTAATAGTGTTTTAAGTTAAGATGGCATAAATAACTACTCACACAAGCCAACACCATTAATAAGATAAAATGCTCCTGTCTACATCCCTAGTGTTTATCTTCCACAGTTTCCATTTCTACAGTTTGCTATTCTGACTTGTCCCCAGGATTATTTTATAGATTACAGATGTTGTTACGCTAATGGGTTTGTAGTTTTGTAAACTGGTCCTCATCACTAGCATTAATATTGGTTCCACATTTGAGAGCTTTGGAAACCTCATATGAACTCAAATATTTATGGTCATCCCTAAACCTCCAAATTAAATATGTTCTCCCTGATCAAATGCCAGGAAGAATTTTTCACTATTTTCTGGGAGCTTATTTGTTTGAAGTAGGCAGGGAATAGGTCTACCAATTCTGAAATCATTGGGTAGCTGAATAAACTGGACTATGGAAATGTGTCTGCTAATTCTGTTGTACTCTCCCAAGGGCTTAGTACAGTGCTTTGCACATAATAAGCACTCAATAAATATGATTGATTGATAGCTAATGTTGAAAGGCTGTATTTTGTACAGATGAAAGGTACATTAGCAATGAGTGCCATGCACTCTTGCTCTATAATTTAACATGTAAATTGTAGACTTTGATGAGCTTCTAACTCCCTTTTCATTGCAGTTCTGGACCCTTCTTCACCTCATTCATCCTCTTCTCCCCAAGTTCCTTCCCTGACACCCAATGGAGGAAACGACACATATCTAACCATCAATCCAAAGTATTTATTGAGCTTCCACTTTGTGCAAAGATATGGTCCCTCCCCACAGTGAGCTTTTTTATGGTACTTGTTAAGCAATTACTATGTGCCAGACACTAGGGTAGATACAAGGAAATCAGGTTGGACACAGCCCCTGCCTCACATAGGGCTCACAATCTTAATTTCCATCTTACAGAAGAGGAAACTGAGGTACAGGAAAGTTAAGTGACTTGCCCAAGATCACATAGCGGACAAGTGGAGGAGCCAAAATTAGAACCCAGGTCCTCTGATTCTCAGGCCCACACTCTTTCCACTAGGCCACACTGCTTCTCATTCTAGCTGACATTTTAATCAGGGAGGAGCTGTTCTTTAATTCAAGAAATTACAATTTACATTCCTCCCTACTTCTAGACACAGTTCATACTGTTTTGCTTCACTTTTCTCTCCAGATTAGTCTATTGCGCCTCCATGCAGAGCACCACACTAAATACTTGGAAGCATTCAGTAGTTAGAATATACAGTTCCTGCCTTCCAGGAACTTACAGTCTAGCAGAGGAGCTTACAATATGGTGGCTGCAGGAAAATTTTTGCATTTTGTCTTCTGGAGATTTTTATAGTAGCCAGAGGAATATTAGAATATACAGTCCCTGTCTTCAAGGAACTTACAGTCTAGCAGAGGAGCTTACAATTTAGTGACTGCAGGAAAATTATTGCATTTTGTCTTCTGGAGATTTTTACAGTAGCCAGAGGAATATTGACAATAGCTCTCTGCTGAATCTCCTAACACACAGAGAAGCTTCTGTGTGACTGTTTCAGAACTTTCCAAATACTTATGACCAATTGCATTGAGTTGGTTTTCTGATCCAGCTTTCATTCATTCATTCAATCGTATTTATTGATTGTATTATCCCGAATGCAGAGCACAGTACTAAGCTCTTGGGAGAGTATAATACAACAATAAATGGATGCATTCCCTGCCCACAATGAGCTTTCAGGTCCCTTGTCACATCCCCAAGCATAGAAAAGTCAGAAGGACCTGGATTCCAAATCTGACTCCATCACTTCAATTCATTCATTCAATTGTATTTATTGAGTGCTTACTGTGTGCAGAGCACTGTACGCTTGAGTGCTTGTGAAGTACAAGTTGGCAACATATAGAGACGGTCCCTACCCAACAACGGGCTATCTGCTATGTGACCTTGGGCAAGTCACTTAACTTCTCTGTGCCTCAGTTACCTCATCTGTAAAATGGGGATTAAGACCATGAGTCCTGTGTGAGACAGGAACTGTGACCGACCTGATTACCCTGTATACCCCAGTGCTTAGTTCAGTGCCTGGCACATAATAAGCACTCAAAAAATATCATAGGATGAAAAAAAGAGGTTGAACATAATTAGCAGTCTAACCCGGGGAGAATGTGGACAGCAGGAGTGGAAGAGATAAGCAGTTTATGCTCTATATAGGTTTATGCTGCATATAATGTCTTCAGGTATACAGAGAAAGTAGTTTGGGATCTTTCCGGATTTTCCCTCACAGTATCTGTGATGTCCCAGTGCCATGTAACAGCATTTTCCAGAGCACTGTACTAAGCCCATGGGAAATTGATTAAAGAAGAATAAATTATGGTTTCTACTTTTTGAGGTGCTTAAAATAAAGGGGTATTTGCAAGTTAATAGGTTAAAACCCCATTTACTCTCATGGTTTCTAGATGAGTGCAAATTGGAAAAATAGAGCACTTCAGCATACTGCATGCACTCCTTGGAATTGGAAACACATCTGGTCAACACTTCCACATTAAGATTTCCAGGTGCCAGAATGGGAAATTTCCTTTTCTTAATTTTCCCATGTCTAAAGAAAATGAAACACCACATATTATTAACCCACAGAAAAATTACTAGGGGGATAAATGTCATTTATAAAATTTCCTTATGTAGGTAATTTGCATTACTAAATTGCCCCACATTTCTGTGATTTACAGATTGAAATGACAGATGCATTTTCCAGATGTAGCCCTGGGACTGACGGACCATTTGTCACAGATGTCTTGAGCAGTATCTTTATTTTTTTCCCCTGGATTTGTGTAATTAGCTGAAGAGAGGAAATTTGTTTAATCATTGGAATTGACTAGAACTGCAACTCAAAATGCTTAGCCCTGCTGATAGATTGTGATTAAAATTTTCTGTATTCTTACTGGTGCAGTCTCTATACTCAAAATAATCTAATCTGAAAAGGAATTTTGAAGCCCTGTCCTGAACTCCTTTTCATGGAATCTATCTGATCAGTCTTGGAAACCTGCCATGTTTCCCATTTTGCATTGTGTTAGCACCTATCATCCTAATTCTTTTTGAAACATGATGCAAACTCTCTACCACAAAACAGAAAACGGCATTCTTTTGCCAACAAATTACATTTTATGATTTTTCCTTAAAAGTATTGAAATGGAGGGAAAATAATTGCAAGGAAATCTTAAAACTGCAACTATTAACTTTTATACTTGACCATCCCAAGGCTTTATAACTTGGCTGACAGTAACTATGTCTTCTCTAGTCACAGCATCACTGCCACATTTCTCAAACTTTCGTTCTCTTGACCTAATTATGGTTCCCAAAACACTAACTACATAAGACCCTGATTCATTCATTCAGTAAATGAACAGCAATGAAAGTAGCCCATGGCTTTTGATGGGAGTTATTGGCAACTGTCTTCTCTTTTGTTGTTTATCAAACATTGCAGGTGAAATTAAGCCAGAACCCTGGGGTGGGTAGGGATTGTGTCTTCCAACTTTGTTGTACTGCACTTTCCCAAGTGCTAAGCATAGTGCTCTCTGCACACAGTAAACGCTCAATAAATACAATTGAATGAATTAATAAATGCCATTGATTGGAATGGTGCACTGGTAAAATGAAAAGTGCCTGCACAGCTGTTCTGGTACAAATTATTTAAAATTGGACTTTTTTAATCCCTTTATCCTGTGGAAATTCAGGTCCCTGAGAACTTGGCATCTGAGGGGCTATGCCATTAGTTTCATACCCATACTTTTTTGGACAGAAAGAGTAGCCTATTTCTCTCTGCCTCAACTTCCTCATCTGCAAAATGGGGATTCAATTCCTGTTCTCCATCTTACTTTGAGGTTGAACCTTATAGGAATATCTGATCTGATTGTATTGTATCTACCCCAGTGCTTAGCACAGTGCCTCACATCATATAGACACTTAACAAAGTAAGTCCTTAATAATCACAGCTATCATTTATTATTATTATTATTATTGCTAATAACATAATAAATTTACCCACCAGTAATACTTAGCTAGTTTTTCACAGCCTCTAATCCCTAACCACTGTTGAGGTCTATGGGATAATAATAGTGATAATAATAATGGTATTTGTTAAACATTTACTACATGCTAGGCACTCTACTAAACACTGGGGTAGATACAAGCAAATTGAGCTGGACACATTCATTCATTCATTCATTCAATCTTATTTATGGAGTGTGTACTATGTGCAGAGCACTGTACTAAGTGCTTGGGAAGTACAAGTCAGCAACATATAGAGATGGTCCCTACCCAACAACGGGCTCACAGTCTAGAAGGGGAAGACAGACAACAAAACAAAACATATAGACAGGTGTCAGAATTGTCAGAACAAATAGAATTATAGCTATATGCACATCATTAACAAAATAGAATAGTAAATATGTACAAGTAAAATAGAGTAATAAATCTGTACAAATATATACAAGTGCTGTGGAGAGGGGAAAGAGGTAGCACGGGGGGATGAGTAGGGGGAGAGGAAAAAGGGGGCTCCATCTGGAGGAGGTGAGCTCTCAGTAGGGCTTTGAAGGGAGGATGAGAGCTAGCTTGGCGGATGGGCAGAGGGAGGACATTGCAGGCCAGGGGGATGACGTGGGCCGGGGGTTGATGGCGGGACAGGCGAGAACGAGGCACGGTGAGGAGATTAGCAGCAGAGGAGCGGAGGGTGCGGGGTGGGCAGTAGAAGGAGAGAAGGGAGGTGAGGTAGGAGGGGGCGAGGTGATGGACAGCCTTGAAGCCGAGATTGAGGAGTTTTTGCTTGATTCGTAGGTTGACAGGCAGCCACTGGAGATTTTTGAGGAGGGGAGTGACATGCCCAGAGATAATTCAGGCAGCAGAGTGAAGTATAGACTGAAGCAGGGAGAGACAGGAGGAAGGGAGATCAGAGAGGAGGCTAATGCAGTAATCCAGTCAGGATAGGATGAGAGATTGAACCAGATTGAGACACAGCCCCTATCCCACATGGAGCTCATAGTCTAAATCCCCATTTTACAGATGACATAGCTGAAATGCAAGGAATAACAATAATAATAATAATAATGGCATTTATTAAGCACTTTCTATGAGCAATTCACTGTTCTAAGTGCTGGGGAGGTTACAGGGTGATCAAGTTGTGCCATGTGGGGCTCACAGTCTTCCTCCCCATTTTACAGATGAGGTAACTGAAGCCCAGAGAAGTTAAATGGCTTGCCCAAAGTCACACAGTTGACAAGTGGTGGAGTGGGGATTCAGACCCATGACCTCTGACTCCCAAGTCCATGCTCTTTCCACTGAGCCATGCTGCTTGTGACTTCCCAAGGTCAAACAGCAGACAAGTGGTGGAGCTGTGAAGGAATCCATGTCCTTCTGACCTCCGGGCCCATGCTCTATCCAATATGCCATGCTGATTCTCCATGTCTGAATATGAAGAGTTCAAGAATATCTTGAGGAATTGGGGCCCCTAAGGTAATTGGGAGGAATTAGCCTTACTCAATCACTGGGTTCCCCCTACGTTTTCTGGTGCCAGCCCCGATCTCATAGTTGCCTGGATGGTAGAGACCTCCTCTCCTGGGACTGCCTCTGACAGAGAGTCTCATTCCTTTCCCTAATGAGACTGCAATTGAAAAAGGATGCCTCACACTAGTTAGTCATACACCATGATATGTTTACTTTTACTTGGTTACATTTCTACATCGGGGCCCAGAGTTGTGCAGATATTAGTTCAGAAGTAGCTACTTCATTGAAACTTAACTTTCAGTTTCAGTATCCTGTGAAATTCAGGATTTTATGTGGTAAGGCCCCTCTCCTATTCATCACTTTAATAACACCATAGGCACATTCATTCATTTCTTTGCAGTTGAGCTACTTGAATTTACATTAAGTGACAAAATACAGTAGGCCTTTCATATAGAGTGTTTAAAATATGTAAAGTATGAAGAAATGGCTGCTGCTCAAAAGTTTTAAAAATAGTCTGATGGCAACACCTTTTTTCTGCTTGGAAAGAACAACACTTTGATGATCCAACCTTCGAGTCAATGGGGCACTGTAAAATTAAGAAAGCAGAGTTTGAAGTATTATAGGCATTATTTCCATTCCTGTTAAAATCCACCAATGTAAATCTTCCATGTTAGGTAACTGCTATCAATCAATCACATTTACTGAGTGCTTACTATGTGCAAACCCCTGTACTAAGCACTTGGGAGAGAATAATATAACAACAAAACAGACACAATCCCTGCCCACAATGAGTTTACAATCTAGAGTCTACTTTTTAAATGACATACTTATGACATACAAACCGTTTGTCAGCAAAGGAGTCATTTAATTTCTAGCTGAGGTGGACTGAAGAGCATTGAGAAAGGCATGTAGCCTAGTTGAGAGAGCACAGGCCTAAGAGTAAGAGCACCTGGGTTCTAATCTAATCTAATCTAATCCTTGCCTGCTTTGGGACCTTAGGAAAGTCACTGAACTTCTTTGTTCACCAGTTTCCTCATTTTCCAAATGGAGATTAAATCTCTCTTCTCCTTCTTCTGTGAACCCCATGAGGGACAGGGATTGTACCTGACCTGGTTACCTTGTATCTAATTCAGCATCTAGTACTGTTCTTGACCATAGAGCTTAACCAATACCACTAGATTATTTATTATAATTATTAAAACTCCCAATTCAAGCAGACTGTATGAATAGACGTTGTTATTTTAAAATAATGTTGATGCAGTTGAGGTATTCTTTGTCAGCAGGATTATTACAAAAATAGGGAGGTATCTCTTCTAAAATGCTTGAGAGTGAGGTTGGCATCTTTTTGCATATCCATATTTGAGTATGTCATTTATATTGTCATTTGAATTGGAGAGGCTGAACCCTACATAATAATGAGTGGATGGAGAAAGAGATTGAAAACAGAATCCACAAAGGCTTGCACAGATTGCAAAACAGCATGTGACCACAACAGGGATCCGACCCCCTATATGATTGTGAGCTCCTGGAGAAGTTCCATCAGCATCATCAAATGGCAGGACATGATTTCCAATAATGAGGTCCTAGAACTTAGTTCTTCAGCACAGAATCAGAGCTCACAGCCACATAGCTCTGATGGGAAGGGTATGTGAAAGGAATGGATGACAGCAGGATTCCTTAAGCAAATGCCGAACTGTGGACTGGAAGGGGATTCACACAAACCAGAAAGACAGAATAAGTGATAGAAAGGCACAATGAAGCATAGTCATAAACAGTGAAAAATAACAGTGGACTACTGGGAAACCACTGAAGAAGAGAGAAACTTGTTGGGGGCAGACAATGTGTCTGTTTTTTGTTGTATTGTACTCTCCTAAATGCTTAGTACAGTGCTTCACATGTGTGAAGCGTTCAATAAATGATTGAATAAATGAGAGAGGGTGTTGTTAAAGAAGAAAAGGCTTCTTGATGATTGGTATGCCAAGATGCAGAGATAGTGAAAAACCCCAGAAACACAGAGAAGATCTATCCTTCAGTGCAAATAAGACGGCACAGTATGTTGTTCCTTCCTACTGTGTTATTTGTTAAGAACTTACTATTTGCCAGGCACTGTACTAATCGATGGGGTGGATACAAGCAAATTGAGTTGGAGACAGACATGTCTTTGATCTTGTCTCCAGTAGCAATATCTTACAAAACAAAGCCTATATCATGTCAGTTGTTACTAGTCACTTTAATATTAATTCTGTAACTGAATTATTGCTTGCTGTACTCTTTCACCAATCTCGCCCCATCCCTTTTTTGACAGCAGCTTTTCTTCTAGACTTGGGGAGTATTCCAAAAACTGTGTTTTTTCTTGTCTTTTCTTTCATTTAAGTCCACAACCACTATTCTCTAAATAGAGGAAAAATCAGTGATAAATTTCATCATATGATTTAAAAAGCCTTCTGTCTTGTTTAAAGCCCCCATGACACAGAGCAGAAATGTTACAAATTAGAAATGGAAGGATCTTAAAAGTGAATTGCTATGTGGTCTACGTATTTTTTTCATTCCCAAATCAGATGTTTACACACCATCTGCCTTTGATTATAAACTTCAATTCCAGAGTTTCATTGTCTTAATCTGCTACAACTCAGAGCTGTGTTTCTTTGGACCTGAATTTACTCTTCATTTGCATTCCCTTGCAGCCTTAGCACTCATTCCTAGTTTTGTTTATGCTTTGGGGTTTTCAGCTGCATATGTGTGTACAAATTATCTGAATCAATGATCCTAGAAAATATAGCTTGGTCTCAGTTATTTCAGAGCCGAAATAATTTTTGCCGAAACTAGGCACATAATTGAGGCCACAGTGAGTTTGATTGCTTTTTTCCCCCTGGTCCATCAGGGTGTTTTGCCACCCAGGCAGTTAAAAGATTAACTGATGTTTGAGCTGCAAAGTGCAAACTATGATTGTTCCTTCCTAATACCATTGAGGAAAATCAAGGATCATTAATTAAGGCTTTCCGTCTTTATGCAATGCGTCAGTCCTTATGCTCTGGATAAGTTGAGGTAGAAATGAACCTTCTTAGCAATGTGGTGTAACGTCTAGAACAGAGTATCAAGGGATTCTGGGAAGACATTTGTGAAATTAGAAATCACAGCAGATTTCTGTCCTCATGGTTCTGTACACTGGCTAGTAGTATTCTGTCTTGATTTTATGTTTAAAAAAGGAGGGCTCGAAGGAAGTTCAATCATCTGAACAAAGTTTAATTTAAAATGTGCTCTGTTTAACTTCACATAAATAACTCTTGGGCTTTCCTCCTTCCCAGTGGAATCTTTAATTTTCTGGTGTTGCATTACCTATATGAATAATGTCATTAATAGGACTATTTCCATTTAATCCCGCAGAATGTGTTCAGCATCACAGTGCACACCCCTTAGGCTGAAGTCAGATATGATACTGCTTATGTGCCCTTGTACTGTTTATTGACTTGCTAATTCTGAGGTTTACCAAAGTAATTTAAAACCTGTTTGATTCAAACTCAGGGGAATGGGAAATGCAGGCTCTTAATAGCAAAGTGGTAAACATTCAGAGTGAATACAATGTCCAGGCTACTAAAATCAGTTAGGCGCTCCTGAGGCATATTAAAAATAGTCACATGGCTAGTCTTGTCAACAAGACTATTGGGATCTGATCTAGATTTAGCATGCCACAAAATAAAGAATGCTTTGTTCAACACAAGCCTCCCAATATTAAGTCAGTTGCATTCATTGTAAGCAGAATTCTTTTAACTACAAAACTTCTCTTTTGTGCTATTTCTGGCCCTGCTTAGGGGTCTGTTCCATATCAAGGAGACTCCAGCAGGCTCTTGGAGATGGCTTCATCTCTAGAAATATATCCTGAATGAAATGGCTTCTTAGTTTTCATTTCCACTACTGGTTATAATTCATAAGAAAAAAAGAAAGGAAAGAATTTGAATACCTCATTACATTTTGCATCCATTTCTCAAATTGCCCATTTTAGGGGTAATCCTTCCTTCTCTTAATGGTTACTACTTTTCCCTACTTTGACTCCCACATTGATCAGTTTCTGTACCTCTTCCTGATGTCTAATTGATGTCTATAGTCTCTGGAATATATATATATATATATACATATTTATGTTTATCCACAACAATTTCAAAATTATTTTTTACTCTTTCTCAAATTGTAGTTCTTCTAAGGCAAATCAAATTGTCATTCATCAACCTTCCCTTTAATTTGCCATCCATAGCTTTTAAATGCTATTCACTCTCTAACATTAGCTTTGTTTTACCTCTTTTGAGTATCCTCAGGTTACAGGATCTAAACTGCTCTTTTCTGGCCTCTTCTTCTCAAACACCCTCTCTTTCCCATCCTCTGCCTTGAAAGAACTCATGAAGATTCGTCAAGATCATTTAGCGAGAAGAGTCAGCAGAATAGAGGAGCCTAAACTATATGAATCAGGAAGGACCAAGGCTTGGAATGGTGATCTACCTTTTAGTAGGAGCACCGTTGGCCAGAATTCCTGAGACCATCAGGGACTATTACTACTTCATCACACATATAGCTTTCCCAAATGTTGGTGTAAAACTCCCAAAGGTCCAGCTGCTGGCCAAACCATGGTTGGAAAAACGCTAAATGTTTATGGGACAGAAGACGTTATGGATTACTTGATTTCCAACACTTAGGTTGAATTCAAGGCTTGTGGAACACCACTCCTCCTCCAAGTATTATAAGCCTGTTAATTATAGTGCTAGTCAGCCCATCATATTTATTGACTGTGTAAAGAAAATCAATAAATCAATCAAAGAAGGCGCAGAGAAATCAGTTACATTCACTGTTTAATATTCTTGATTTAAAGAGCTGTGGACCCAATGCTTTATTTCATTGTACTTTGTGATGCTATTGAGTCGGTAGTTCATTAGCATTCCAAAGGAGGCTAATTTTAATGGTGAACTAATATAACTGGTGATTAGTTCCGGTTCCTTTCTCTGTGGAATGCTGCAGGAAGGATGGATAGTACACAAGGTCAGATTCAGACCATAAATAAGATAAGTCATTGCCCCGGAACCCAGCAGGGTGAAAGTGGCCCGGTGGATTCTCCTAAAATGGTGACTGAATGGCTCCTTTCTATGATCATTCAAAAAATCATATTTACTGAGCACCTGCTGTGTGCCAAGCACTGTACTAAGTGCTTGGGAGAGTATGCTAGAACAGAGTTGGTATACACGTTACTTGTTTAAGAGAAGCAGTGTGGCTCAGTGGCACGAGCCTGGACTTGGGAGTCAGAGGTCATGGGTTCTAATTCCAGCTCTGCCGCTTGTCAGCCGTGTGACTTTGGACAAGTCACTTCACTTCTTTGTGCCTCAGTTACCTCATCTGTAAAATGGAGATGAAAAATGTCAGCCCCACGTGGGACAACCTGATCATCTTGTATCCCCCCAGCGCTTAGAACAGTGCTTCACACATAGTAAGTGCTTAAAAAATACCATCAGCATCTCATCATCATCATCGAACACAGTGAAGTTTACAGTCTGGAGGGTGGAACCACTGATCTTTCCTGAAAGATGATGGTGAGATGAAAATGATCCATTAGTGGGATGTAAGTGTTGTGCTATGTTGTCTTCCTCTAGACTGTAACCTTGTTCTGAGAAGGGAATGTGTCTACCAACTCTGTTACATTGTATTCTCCCAATCACTTAGTACAATGCTGTGCACACAATAAGCACTCAATAAATATGCTTTTTCAACATATTTGTTAAGCTCTGACTATGTGCCAGGCACTGTTCTAAGCACTGGGGAAGATATAAGATAATCAGGTTGGGCATAGTCCATGTCCCACAAGGGGCTCGCAGTATTAATCCCCATTTTACAGTTGAGGTAACTGAGGCACAGAGAAGAGAAGTGACTTCCTCAAGGTCACACAGCAGGCAAGATGTGCAGCCAGGATTATAATCCAAGTCCTTCTGACTCACGGGCATGTGCACTAGCCAACAGGCCACACTGCTTCTGAGCTTCTCATGATTGATTGATGGATTTCCAAATAGCCAAATGAACCTCTTGTTGGCAGTCAAGCTAAGAAATTCTAGTAAAATTGGAAGCTCCTTGAGGGCAGGGATCATGTCTACAAACTCTATTGTTCTTTCCCAAGTGCTTAGTACAATGATCAGCCGGCAGTAAAAAACAAATCAATAAATGTCATTAATTCCTTGAAAAATGGGTTTGGACAACATTTCCCAGCAAGCACAGAGCCTGTTTCCTGGGTGAGGCAGCCTCCCAGAACCCTTTCAGATTCCCAGGAAAAGGTCTATCTCCTTCTGGCTGTCCTCTTCCCTGAAAGCTGGTGTCTGCTCCATGCAACCCAGGGAATAGATTCATCATGTGGAAAACTTACCCATTTAACCCCTTGATTATGCCTTGTCAGAGTGGCCAGGCAAAAAAGAGTTTCAACTTCTTGTGGGTGCATTGTATCTTATTGCTTTTTTCTCCCTGAATTTCAATCGTTCTCTGGGTAAAGTATTACTGCCTTGGCTGAGACACAGGGGTAAGGTTTGTAGAAATGTCAAATTAATTCTCCTGTGATCACCAAAGGAGTAAGGTATGTAGAGTCATTCGCCTATTAAATCTGTGCCCTCCACCACTACCCCCAACCCACATCATACACACTCCAAAAAGACGACTAGAATCCGGAAGAAAGCAGTGACCATGATTAAACGATGGAGAAAATGGTCCGGTGAACAGTGGTTAAAGGAACTGGAAATGTTTCACTTGTAAGAAAAAAGGCTAGGGATGACAAAGTATTAATATTTATTGAGTACCCATTTGGTGTCACATTCACTGTCCATAAGGACCTTACATTCTAATGGAGGAGACAAACATAAAAATCTTTACAGGATTCATCAAAACGAATAATTTAATGTGAGAGAGGGATATGAGGAGGATCATTTGCCAACATTTTCCTTTGCTACTGAGAACAGAACAGAACATGTGGGCTATCACCTCAGCAGCAAATGTAAACAATGATGAGGAAGCCTGGCTAAAACAAGCAAGTGTATTTTTCTGTGAAGCTGTGAAATCTTATTCCCTGAAGATTCTTTAAAATAATCAATCATCGTATGTGAGTGTTTGCTGGGTGCATAGCACTGAACGTAACACTTGAGATGACAGAATGAAGTTGGCAGACACAATCCCTCCCCTCAAGGAGCTTACAAGCTAGTGAAGTTTAGTTTCTTATCTGTCTGGGATAATAAAGATGGTATTTGTTAAGCATTTACTATGAGCGAAACACTGTTCTAAGCACTGGGGCGGATGCAAGGTGATCAGATTGTCCCAAGTGGGGCTCACAGTCTTAATCCCCATTTTACAGTTGAGGTAACTGAGGCACAGAGAAGTTAAGTGGCTTGTCCAAGGTCACACAGCTGACAAGAGGCTGAGCTGGGATTCAAACCCATGACCTCTGGCTCCCAAGCCCACGCTCTTTCCACTGAGCCACACTTCTCAAGTAAGAGAACATGAAAATGCACCCATTAAGGCCTATGGGAACAAATAAAGTTATGGAAGATTTCCATTCATTTTGGGATGGCACCAAGCCAGCCCTAGAATGGAACAGTTGGTGGATTCTCCCATATGGCTTCTTTGGAGCCATGACTTTTAAGTGATTAAGGGATTAAGACTGTGAGCCCCACATGGGTCATGGACTGTGTCCAATCTGGTTAGTTTGTATGTACCCGAGCACTGAGTACAGTGCCTGACACATCCAGCACTTAGAACAGTGCTTTGCACATAGTAAGCACTTAACAAATGCCATCATTATTATAGTAAGCACTTAGCAAATACCATAAAAAAGGCCACCACCATGCCTCATGTCCTACCCTTGAGGAAGATGAGAAACAGACACACTCCTGATCCATGGGCAGGATTAAAGAGAGGTTACCATTAGTAAACACCCCTTAACTTAACCTGGAGAATTGGATTCAATACTCTAGGAGGATCCAGATTCTTTTATTTCAGGGCAATAGGAGTTCACATTTGGAAAAGATTGAATCTACACATGTTAGTGCTGTATCCATTTGCCATGGCAGATGACTTTAGTTAAGGCCTGCCCAAGCATTGCCTTCATTTGAAAATCAAAACGTGGTCATATATTTTAACCACCTAGTTCTTTCAGCTCCTGAGTTAAAGAACCCAGCCTCCTTAGAATAATGACTTACACTTGATTAGCAGGGTCCACAAAACGATCCACTGCCCTAGCTAAAAAATCATGAGAAGCAGTGTGGCTCAGTGGAAAGAGCACGGGCTTTGGAATCAGAGGTCATGTGTTCACATCCCGGCTTCACCAACTGTCAGCTGTGTGACTTTGGGCAAGTCACTTAATTTCTCTGTGCCTCAGTTACCTCATCTGTAAAATGGGGATAAAAACTGTGAGCCCCCCATGGGAAAACCCGATCACCTTGTAACCTCCCCAGTGCTTAGAACAGTGCTTTGCACATAGTAAGTGCTTAACAAATACCATCATCATCATTATTATTATTATGTTCTGAGATTCAGTTTCCAAAGCTTTTGAGTCAATCTTTCTTAAGAGTATGAGTATCTTTAATTTTGCTTGGTTTGGTCCTAGGGATGGGCCTCAACTTTTCTTTCAATTTCCTAGAAATTTCCCAAATTGCCTGTCAGGGACTCATGCTTTATTTTAGAATAAATGAAATAGTTGCTGACCCTTTCTGGTACTAATGATCCTGTAACCCTACCTCTTTTCCCCCTTCTTGTCATATGCTGTCGAGTCATTTCCGACCTATAGCTATGCCATGGACACAGCTCTTCCAGAATGGCCCACCTCCATCTGCAATCGTTCTGGTAGTGTATCCAGAGAGTTTTCTTGGTACAAAATATGGATGTGGTTTACCATTGCTTCCTTCCACACAATAAACTTGAGTCTTCACCCTTGACTCTCTCCCACACCACTGTTACGCAGCACAGTTGAGTTTTGACTTGTAGCAGATGGACTTCCACTTGCTAGCCACTGCCCAAGCTAGGAATGGAATGGATATGGCTCTGCTTGACTCTCCCTCCCATAGTCAAGACTGGTAGAGTACTGGAAACTCTTCAGGTGCCACTCTGAGAGTGTCTTCCCCCTTCACAGTCTCAAATTCTGCACTCCTCCTGCCACTCTTTAAACTTTCAGTTCCTTTTACCTCAATATGTGACAATTTAAAAAAAATCCTCATTATCCTATGGCTCCCCCATACACTTATGTCCCCACATACCTGTGGTCCCTTCATGGCCCCCATCTCCTCCATTGCCTAGTGCTGCTTTTTGAATTTTTGTTTTTAATCTTTTCATGGTGAGGCTGCCACAGCAGCCAGAACCAGGCTGGCCAGGGGAGAAGAACTGGAAGGAAACTTCGATAATTCTCCCTGCTTCCCATCCTACCCCAGCTCAATTCCACCAACTAAGGTAATACAGGGAGCCACGATTAGGGCCCCAAATTTGCATATTTTGATTTATTAATACTACTACTACTACTAATGATGATATCTGTTATGTGTTTACTATGTGCTGAGGAATGTACTAAGAACTAGGATAGATACAGGATAATCAGACCAGACATAATCCCTGTCCCACACTGTGCTCACAGTCTAAGGGGAATGATTTACAGGTTTTTAATTCCCATTTTACAGATGAGGAAGATGAGGCAATGAGAAGTTTTAGAAACTTACCCAAAGTCACATTGAAAACAAGTGGTGGAACTGGGATTAGAAACAAAGTCCCCTGATTCCTAGGCCCATGTTCTTTTCCCCCAGGCCAAACTGCTTCCCCATTTAGGTCTTTTTTCTTATCTCTCCGTAAAATAAATCTTATGAGTCATTTTCTCAACAATATTTTTCTGGCATATTTTAAAAAAAACTTTTGTATTTGGCCACTGACTGCTACAGCAATCCAAAGTTTATCATACAGTATGGGAATTCCAGCTTCCATCTTGATTTTTATTCTTGGTCAGAGCCTTAAATAATCCTGGGCACTATTCTCCTCTTCATGCCCTGGCTAGGCCCCTTTCTTTCAGGAAAAGCATATCATCCAGGGCTCAATTGCCCAGGGAGAACATGACTTCTACTGGGACAGCCTGCTTTCCCCAGTTGCCAGGGGGAAAGTGATCACTTCCTTGCTTCAAGTGACTCCACTGGAGCCATAACACTAGTTAAAGCAGGGGGAATACACAGACCTTAAAACCTGGGGAGAGCTGGGAAAGAAGCGCTGGGGGAAAAAAGGCAATTTTTCTCTTTTGACACCAGTTTGACAGCTTTCTCAGTGACTGACCTCTCTGGAGTTGCCAGCAAACCTGACTTAGAAGGTTTCATCAGGGAGTTTATGGAGCAGAAGTGCCTCCTTGCTGGGATCTCTCAGCTCGGTGTTGCTAGAAGAACATCTGTCCTCAGACTAGTCGGCAAAATCATTCCATTGTAATTCTGCCCTGTCTGCGTGACCTTTACCTACCCCTCACCAAAACCAAAATGGATGAGTAGCATTATTCCTATCACTAGCCAGCTGCTATTAATACCATTAAATCTTGGGAGGAGTTCAATTTTTTGACCTCCCACCCATTAGAGTGACCTTCTGTTGACCTCTGCTTGAATTACCTCATCTAATCTCTTGATCATTCTTTGCCCCAAGTTGATTCAGCACTTTAAAAAATGCATCCAGTTCTCCTATAGCACATGGGTTGAATTATTGTAAGGAAAGGACAATTTGCATTGAACTCAAACTACTAAGCTGAATTCCTGTGCACATATGCATAGTTAAATGCGCACCACCATTTCTTATGATATGGTAGCATACTGTATCATGACAGGCTTGCACGGTCGAAAGTTGCCCTAATTCGGTCACTGCAATCTAGACATGTGAAGTGAAAATGTGTTCTAGGAGGACTGAATGTATGTACACATATTTACATATACGTGTGCATACACCTAAATATACACACACACATGCATATGTATATATATATATATTTAAGCATTAACTATGTGCCAGGCACTGTACTAAGTGCTGGGGTAGATAAGATAAGAAGATTAACATAGTCCCTGTCCCACAGAGGGCTCACGGTCTTATTCCTCATTTTGCGGATGAAGTAACTGAGACACAGAGAAATGAAATGACTTTCCAAGGACACACAGCAGGTAGGTGGTGGATCTGGGATTAGAACTCAGGTCCTCTGATTCCCAGATCCATGCTCTTTCCACTAGACCATGCTGCTTTCTCTGTGATAAAATTTCAAGACAATTGGATTTCTCAAGATGAAAGTTAGCATGAACCATTATTTATACATTTGTACATTTTGCATGTCTCCGGATAACTTTTTGAAGTGGGAATATCCTGAAGAATTTACAGCCAGATATAGTCAGGTCCATGATCAGTGACCCCAAATCTGTAGTTTTTCAGTTGCTGCATTCCCTCAACAGTTTGATGTCTAGGGAGAGGTGTAGGGATAAATTTTGTGAGAGTTGGGGGGGAAAAGCACACAATGTTCCCAACTATTAACAGCATCTACCTAGTGCCCAGTCTATACATAGCCTACAGGACCGCTTGGGAGACCCAAAGCCAAGAAAAGTTGTGGATTTACTCCCAAGGAGCGTACTGCTTAATGGAGGAAGCAAGAGAAACCAGCATACAAATAAACATAAAACATGTGACCAAAATGTGTAAATGTTAGAAAAAGTACTTACAAAAACAGCCAGTCAACCAAAGTAGAAAAATAGAATTTAGCTAATTACACCAGGCCCAAAGGTCTCCAGAGTGATTAGAGCCAGGTGGGGCATGTCTGGGGAGGTAACTTCACATATGAAAATGGCTGCTAACCTGAGAGTGCAAGCCTACTAGACAAAGGAAATGTAAACAATAGCAACAACAACCAAAACCTTTACATATGTTTCTACAATCACAATGAGAGGTGTACAAAGCATACCTTTCCCCAAATATCGCATTAAGTAGAAATGCATCTGTTTATTTTTATATTTGCCAAAACATCTTTGCAATTATATCTTAACCATTTTTTTGAGATGGATTATATATCTTACACTTATGGTAGGGGATGTTGAGTAGAACTGACATCAGATTTCTCTGATTTGGAAACATTTAAGTAGGCATGTGCAACTATAGTTCCACAATAACTTGGAACTGTAATAAACATGGTGTTCCATCATCTAGCCAATTGACAATTTACCCTCATGTTCCCTTCTTTTCACCTTTTTTCCCTTGCTTTTTCCTCAACTTAAAGAAAGAAGCAATATTCCCCAGATGCAACTACCAAACATTCATAGAAAATTAGAAAACAAGCAGCAGGGATTAAGAAAGTTTATTTTCCTGCATTAAACCAACACAGTGGGAAATTGCAAGAAAAACAAACACACAGATTGAGACATCAACAAATGACTTCCCCCATCCAAGAGTTAGTGCTGAGCTTCTGTGCACTCTGAACTGCAGTTGTGCATCAGATGTAGGAGGAAAAGGTTTAGTCTGATCATCAGAACATTATTTCCCTTCTTTTGCCCAACAGAGAACTAATAGAATTAGAGAAACTTCTGGCCTATATCTGTGTCATTACCTCACTTCAAATTTAAAAAATCACCACTCAAAGCTACGAATCATTCGGAAATTTTTAGAAGCACACAGAGGATGAAATGGGGTCATTTCAGATTTGGTAAGAGGAAAGATTCATTCCTACATGGCTCAGTGGAAAGAGCATGGGCTTTGGAGTCAGAGTTCATGGGTTCAAACCCCGTCTCCGCCAATTGTCAGCTTTGTGACTTTGGGAAAGTCACTTAACTTCTCTATGCCTCAGTTACCTCATCTGGAAAATGGGGATTAAGACCGTGAGCCCCCCGAGGGACAACCTGATCACCTGGTAACCTCCCCAGCGCTTAAAACAGTGCTTTGCACATAGTAAGTGCTTAATAAGTGCCATCATTATCCAGCACTTCAAACAGTGCTCCAGCGCTTAGAACAGTGCTCCAGCGCTTAGAACAGTGCTTTGCCACATAGTAAGTACTTAAAAAATGCCATTAAAAAAAAAAGAAAGATGTCTTTGCTTGGGCACATATCAGTGATGCTTTAGTTGTGAATCCCACACTTGTCTTTCACTTTGCTGATGTGGAGACCACCTTTATCTTCTCTCATTGGAGAATTATGTGAACATTCCTAAGGAATATCATAAAGGTACCCTATAAGATTTTCAACAAATGTTTCTATACACTCTTCTCAGTAGAAGTATCTGTCTTATTATCCTCTAATAAAAATGTGACACACAGATAGTTTCTGGCCCACAGAGAAGTTCAAAGCAGGTGACCAAACATTTCAATTTTGGGTTTCGTCCCCCTTCCCGGAAGGCAGGATCCATTCTTTCTCACTTGTACCCTAGTGCTTAGCCCAGCACCTAGCATACTGTAAATGCTCAACAGATATAGTTATTTCCATCTGTGTCAGAAATGCCTTAGGCCCAGCCTGGGATAAACCAGTTCAGCTAGGACAACTGCTCCTTCTGTTCCAGTGATGGCAGTGATGGCACTGGAATCAGCATTGACCCCAGCTGATTCTGGCACTGCCATTAACTAGCTCTGCTGGTGCTTCTGCCCAAAAAGTGGCAGGGTCAACAGTGGCATAGGAAACAGCAACAGCCCTGACATTTTGGCTCAGACTGAAAGATGTCAGGTTGATGGCAGCTTCTCTCCCACTCAATTTTTTCCCTCTCCACTCCTCTTTCCCTTCTTCCATCTATCTCTTCTTTTCTCTCTTCCATCTTATTTGCCTCTTTCTCTTCTCCTTTTCCCTCTTTTCTGCTCTCTACTGCTCACATTTCTCCCATTCATTCCCTTTTCTACTTTTGCCTTTTTCCCCTATCGTTGCCTCCCCTCTTAGATTTCAGCAAGAATAATAAGAATAAAGATGGCATTTGTTAGCACTTACTACGTGCAAAGCACTGTTCTAAGCACTGGAGAGGTTACAAGGTGATCAGGTTGTCCCACGGGGGGCTCACAGTCTTAATCCCCATTTTCCAGATGAGGTAACTGAGGCACAGAGAAGTGAAGTGACTTGCCCAAAGTCACACAGCTGACAATTGGCAGAGGAAGGATTTGAACCCGTGACATCTGACTCCAAAGCCCGGGATCTTTCCACTGAGCCACGCTGCTTCTCAAAGAAGAAGAAGTATAGTTCTCTTTATTTTTAGTCCTTCTCTCAACTGTACAGGGATATCATGGCTACAGCAATGCTCACATTGTTCATCAAGACCAAGATGGTCCCTCTTAGACTTGTTATTTGACATTAAATATGAGGTTCACTTTCATCATCACTGTCTGATCATTGATTTTTATTTTGCAGTCGTGGTGGCAAATATTTGAATCAACTTTATTTTCTTATCCTCTGGATAAGATTTTGCTATCTCCTGATGAGGAAAAGTACATTTCTTTTTTTCTTCTTTACTTCTTGAGTGGAAAGAGGATGGTTCTGGAAATCCATCTGGGTTCAAGTCCAAGCTCTGCGAGCAGGGAATGCCAACTGGAGCTATACTGCCAGAAGTTAAGGTTTCTGATCAAAGAACCACCTAAAGCAATCTGCATGGTGGCAAGCTCCAGGGGGACTCCCCCCAAAATAGCTTCCTAACAAGAGAAGTGAAGACCACAGGATCTTCTAGCTACTGGGTTTTAACACAACTCCAGAGCTACAGCTGTATGCTACAATCCCTTCAGCCAATAGTAGAGAAACAGAGAAGCCCAGCTCTGCCTCTTGTAAGCTGTGTGACCTTGGGAAAATCACTTATTTGTGCCTCAGTTATCTATAAAACGAGGATTTAGACTGTGAGCTGTTTAGCTTCCCAGTGTTTACTGTAGTACCTGGCACAGAGTAAGTGCTTCTTTACAAAAACTTTTTTTAAAAAAATGGATCCTGTAGATTTAAAAAAATAACAGTTTTGCAAGCACTTCACAGTGTGTTCAAACTTTGCCTACCTTCTTCATCACTGCAGTCTGTGCCTTAGCAAAATTGAATCTGGCCTGAATGAGCGTGCCACTTCACAAACCACTATCACCATTAATCAATTTCTTCATGCCAACTCTCAGAATCAGGACCACAGTTCATTCACATCCTCAATGAGCGATTCCATCACTATCATGATGACTAAAAGTCATAATCACTTCAATTCTTAGTTCAGTGCTCTGCACACAGTAAATACTCAATAAATATCATTGATTTGCAGCTTGATTGATTGAAGACTTGTGATTTTCATTCTGTATTACCTTTTGCTTTATGAAACCTCATACTCCCACCTGTAACTTTTGATGAAAATAAGTTCAATTTTTAAGGCTTTAAAATACATTTCTTCTAGTTCTCTATGGAAGACAAATATAGTCTTCCATCCCCTCGCTACCAACTAAGAATTCTTCAAATATGTTTGCTCTGCTGCTTGAGAGACAGCTCTGATTGAAATGGTACTCAGGTGTTTCATGTCAGTCACTTTCTACATGGTCAGACAATCCAGTTCTTTCACAATAACCTGGTGATTCTCAGGCAATCTCTGCAGTTCTTTCACAATAACTTGGTGATTTATGCATTTCCTGTGTCAGACTGGCAGTCACTTTCTACATTCTCAGACAATCTTTCCAGTTCTTTCACAATCAGTTAGTGATTTATGATCAGTGAGTTCTTTATAAAAGAGTTCTGTGACATTAAGATTAATCCGGCTAGGGCCTGGAATAAGAGAATTTTGCTGTAAATACCCTGTGCTTGTGGGGAAATTGTGCATATTATCACAGTTGAGTTAAATATGAAGAGGTTGCCATCTTGTGGGCATTTAATTTGCTTAGTAAAACACCTTGAAAGGACTTATTTAGGCCTTTAGGCATATGTTTTCTATTAGAAGTATTTCAGACTCTATGTAAATGCTATCAATGTGTTTCGGAAGAATTTTAGTCTTAAATGATCAACCTATTGTTTATGGACATATAAAGAAAGGCAAAATGACCAGCTGAGTCTTCTCCACTCCCTTCAGCATTGCCATTCTTACCATTTTAAACAATTCTCATGTGCAATGTAAAATAGAGTGTGATTTAATGCTGGAGCAAATGTTATATTCATGTGTGTAATGGTCTTTTTTGAATGAATATCTTCTAGTGGAAGGTACTCTATGCAGTGTATCGGCGGAGATAGTGGATGCACATTTGAAATTGTTCTGGACCTTACTAAAATTATCTTTAAGGGCTTAATTCGGGTGTGCATATATGTCCCCAGAACCCAACAGTTCTATTATTTCAATCTTCACACCTTGGAAAAAAGCATGATTTTAATTTGTCTTTCTTGCTTTTTTTTCCAAATTGTCCTCTCCTCTCTCCTGCCTTACAGTCCCATGCTGCCCCTAAAGTCAAGTCTTATTCAAAGAAATAAAGTGACTCTGTTACAACTAAAGTTTTCAAATCTACCAAAAGCAAGCAGTGTGTCAAATGTACAGGAAAGATCCACTTTCATAGAAACAAACTTAATTTACTGTTGTGAATTGGTGTTATTTGGTTCTCCATTCCATTATTTAAATAGTGGAAGAGAATCTTGTTTTATGATTCCCCCACTAGTTAGTCACATACTATTAAATAAACTATACACTCACAGAGAACCTCTTTAACTCTTAAAGAAGCATTTTAATTGGAAATGACATGTGAACTTTGGAGCTCATTATAAGTCCAGAAGAATTCTGTTTTTCATTAAAATAACATTTTTTTCCAGTTCTTAATTATCATTTCATGTAAAACTTTTTTGTGGGGGGGAGGTAGAGGGGGGCTATGCATGAACCAATCCTCTTGTTCCCCGAGAGTTTTGAAAATAACTGTACATCTCCTATAAATTGAGAAAGTTTGCCAGGAAACTTTCTCTACAAATTTTGTACACAATATTCAAAAATTTAAGTATCCAAAGACAATAGAAACTGATGTTATGCATTACTTTCCAGATAATACTACAGCACTAAGTCAGTTCACAAGTATTTATTCATACACTTTCATACTGTGTTTATTGATCTAATAACAACATTTGATACCAATAATCGATCAGCCATATTTTTTGAGTGCTTACTGTGTGCAGAGCACTGTACTAAGCACTTGGGAGAGTTAAATGACTTTTTCCCCACTGATTTTAAACATGGTCATGTCTCCCCTTTCCTAAAAATAAAGCCCTCCTGATTCCACAGCTTTCTCCAGTGGCACAGCTCACAGCTCCCTCCAGTTATTGCCCATTTCCCTCCCACCATTTCTCTCCAAACTCCTTGAGTGAGTTGTTTACACCCACTGTTTGTCTACACCCACTGCGTCCAATTTCCTTTCCTCCAATTCTCTCCTTGACCCTTGCCGATCTGGCTTCATCTTACATAAATTTCCCTCTCAAAGGTCATAAATTCCCTCCTTTTTGCCAAATTAGACAATCTCTACTCCATCCTAATCTTCCTAGACCTCTCAGTTTCCATCCACACCATCGACCACCTCCTTCTCCTGGAAACATTATCCAACCTTGGCTTCACTTCACATGGTTCTCCTCTATATCTCTGACTGCTCATTCTCAGCCTCTTTCTCAGGGTCCTCCTCTGCATTCCACCCCTTAACTGTGGGAGTCCCTCAAGGTTCATTTTGGGTTCCCTTCCTTTCTCCATCTACCCCACTTCCTCGGAAGAACTCATTCACTCCAATGGCTTCAATTACCATCTCCATGCAGATAATTCCCAAATATACATCTCCAGCACTGAACTCTCTCCTTTTCTGCAGTCTCACATTTCCTCCTGCCTTCAGTACATCTCCTCTTGGATGACCCGTGGAACCGCAAACTAAACTTGTCCAAAGCTTAACTCCTTATTTTCCCATTCAAACCCTTTTCTCCCCAAGACTGTTTTTTAAATAGCATTTATTAAGCACTTACTATGTGCAAAGCCCTGTTCTAAGTGCTGGGACTTCCAGTCATTGTACACAGCACCATCATTCTTCCTGTTTTACAAGCCTGTAACCTTGGTGTTACAACATTGCTAAAACTGTCCTTTCCTCTCCATCCAAACTGCTACCACTTTAACTCAGCACACAGAACCTAAGACAGTCACAAAGGCTACTATCTTGGCAGTCAATATCTGAACATGTACAAATAGAAAACAGAATTCAAAAGGCCAGCTTGTCCTTCAGGACACTGAAATATAAGAAGCAGCCTGGCCTTGTGGGAGTAAGAAGTGCCTGGGTTCTAGTCCTGGCTCTGCCACTTGCCTGCTGTGTCACCTTGGGCAAATCTTTTAACTTCTCTGTGCCCTAGTTAAATTATCTGTAAAGTGGTGATCAAGACTGTGAGCCCTATGTGGGACTTGAACTGTGTCCAACCTGATTAGTTTGTATCGACCCAGTGCTTAGAACTGTACCAGTAAGCACTTGAAAAATTCCCTAAAAAATATAGAAGGAGACAACAACTCATATTGAGTTGAACATCTAAAAGGCTAGTGTGGTGTCCAACATATGGCTGTGAGGCTTTGTCCAGATGTAGAAGAGAGAAGATACATCTAGCTCCTAGAGCAGTTCCATCAGCATTGTCTACAAACCAGGCTCAGCATGAAATGGTAGGACAAGATTGCCAACAGTGAGGATCTGAAACTCAGTCAACTAGTCCAGATTGAAGCAACACTCACAGTCACACAGCTCTGCTAGGTGGGGTATGGGCAGAAAGTGGCCAGCAGTAGGACACCAAAATTAGATGTCCTAAATAGATGTCTACTTCTAAACATCTAAGAAGTAGTAGATGTCTACTTCTAAAAGTAAAAGTAGATGAGGAGCTGAAAGGAGGTATGATTTTTTAAATGATGTTTGATAGGCACTTACTATGTGCCAAACACTGTACTAAGTGCTGGGGTAGGTACATGCTAATCAGGTTGGACACAGTCCATGTCCCACATGGGGCTCACAGTCTTAATCCCCATTTTACAGATGAGGTAATTGAGGTGCAGACAAGTTAAGTGACTTGCCCAAGTTCACACAGCAAACAAGTGGCAGAGCCAGGATTAGAACCTAGGTCCTTCTGATTCCCAGGTCCACGCTCTATCCACAAGACTATGCTGCTTCTTTACCCAAGAGTGACCCCAGAGGACAAAAACCCCCAATGTTTTAAAGACATAATGAAGCTCAGTGCTACAGCAGTGGACTGTTGCGAGACCACTGAAGGAAACAGATTGGTGTGGTAGATAGAAATCAGGAGAGAGGTTGCTCTCCTAGATCAAAAGCTTCATGAAGACTGGGACAGTCCCATTGTGGGACAAACCCATGAAGAACATCAAGGTGCTGTCCTTGTAAATAATACAGGATCTCCTGTCAATCTTTTCATTCACATTCACACAACATGGATAGAGTCATCTTCCAAACTGAAGGACAACCTAAGCTTAGCATGGCACTGTGTGGTCGATGGATTATATCCACAGGAAAGAATGATCTACTGAGTCCCAAATCCTTTTACACATACATATCATGTCCCATCTAGTTGTCCTCTCTATTTTAAGGAGACACTGCTGATAGTGAAATCTGACAACGAGTGTGGTTGTGTGACTGAAAAGGTCAAGGAGGGACACAGTCCCGGTCTTACTACACACATGAGAAAGCTGTCTCTTGATTTGCAATGTTTACTGTTTTTCTTTTTCCTCCTTGTGTCTACATTGATCTGCAATCAATCTGTTAGTGGGTACTTATGCACTTACTCTGTGCAGAGCACTGTACTAAGTGTTGGGGAGAGTACAGTACAACAGAGTTTGGTAGACATATTTCCTGCCTAGAAGGAGCTCACAGTGCAGAAGGTACAAACTTCTGCTCAAAAAGATTCTCTCCTTTATTGATAGTAGTATGCCATACTTGTCTGTCCTCAGCAATTTGCTCCCAATATTAAACAGAAATGGAGCATTATTTGAGATTTTGTTTTAATTAATCCTTAACATTTTTCTCTGTCTTAGTTTTCCATTTTCAACTCACCATGAAGCAGTTGTTTGGTAGTCCTCTAGACTGTAAGCTCCTGGCAAGCAGGGAAAATGTCTACCAAATCCATTTTATCACACTCTCCCAATTGCTTAGTACAGTGCTCTCAGCATAATAAGTGTTCAATAAATATCATTAGTTGATTGACATTGATTAATTGATTTCTTGCTTTCTTTCATTTCCACCCTTGTCCCAACTAGCAGAATTGTGTTCATGTGAGCATAGGTTCAGTGCTTGGAGACTAACTTCACTGTTTGTTATATGTTAGATGGATATGCACCGTAAATGATGCTCACACAGATTTCATGCCTACTCATTAAGCAGGAAAAACAATCAATCATCAGCATCAGAGTCATCATCATCGTTATCAACATGAAACAGGAGACCTTGAGGAGGAAATTGATGACCGAACCCAGTTCAGTGGTCAAAATATTCCTGACTAGATGTCCGGTTCCATTCTACTAGAAACAGCATGGCCCAGTGGAAGGAGCATGGGACTGATAGCCAGGAGACCTGAGTTCTCATTCCAGCTCTGCCTGTTGCGTGCTGTGTGACCTTGGGCAACTCACTTAATTTCTTTCTGTTTCTGTTTCCTTTTCTGTACGATGGGGATTAAATATCTGTTCTCTCTTCTATTTAGACTGTGAGCTTGATGTGGGACAGGAGTGGTGTCTGATCTGAATATCCAGCTCTACTCCAACATTTAGTACAATCCTTAGCTCATAATAAGCACCTCATAAATTCCACAATTAGCATTATTACTAGGCCATTCAACTCAGATCACCTTCCACAAAGCCAGGGAAACCCTCTAGACCAACTAGAGAATTCTCTTGCAACCCTTCCCTCCCAAAGCAATTATATTACCATATTAAAACAGGCAAAGATTTGCAAATTCAGGCCACAGGAGCCCTATTTTAGGGTTGCTGTCAGAAGCAAACATGAATGAAACAAAGCCCTGTTTTAGGAAAACAGTGTAGGGTAAGATGCACAACTCAGTGGAAAGAATAGTTGGTTACCAAAGAGGACACCTGGGGAAGCTAACCACATCTAAGCCAGAAAGAAACCCAAAAGAGTTATATAAAAGGATGAGGTTCATACTTCACATTTTTCCTTTAAAACTTTCATCAGGGCGGTCATTGTTGGCGTCTTTAATCTGCTATCATTCCCACAACAAAATATTTGCAAGTTTGAATATCGTTCGGTTTGAGGCATCTTTATTCATCCAGTCACTCATTCAAACGTATTTATTAAGAGCTTACTGTGTGCAGAATACTGTACTAAATGCTTGTAAAAGTACAGTACAGCAATAAAAAGAGACAATCCCTTCCCACAGTGAGCTCACAAATTACTTCACTGAAGTATTGGGTGTTGTCAAACAACAGTTAGGGGCCCCATATTGAACGTAACAGAAAACACATCTTGTTTCTGCATTGAAGAGGTTGCAGTTGTTTTTTCCAGTGACTCCTTGAGAGAATATGAGCTGGTTGAGGACTAAAATTAAGAAAGGGGCAAAACCCCAATTAGAATGAAAACAAAGTTTTTCTGTCAAAAAGGGCTGGCAGATTATAATTCTAAATTCCACAAAAGTCAAGTATGATAAAGAATAATAAAAGAATGAAACTGCCATCAAGCCTCCCTTCAGCTTAAAAAATGTTTTTTTTTTTTTCCTCAACCAGTTCTGAAGAAGCCAATTGACAATTTTTCATTAAGGTTTCAGTTGAGCAGTGGTACTGTTCAGACTTATTTCACAGTATTCTCCCTTTCATGCCCATGACAGAATAAAATTCCCACAAAATTTCACAGACATTGGATTGCCCAGCAGCAGAGTCAAATTGAATTTGCCTGAAAATACCCTGGAGAAGTGAACTGAAAATCAGTTTGTAGAAAAGTCAGCATCAGTTTATGCTAAAGGAAGGTAAGGGAGAGTTCCAATTCTGGCTCTGCTCCACCCTGATTCTTTCCCAGCCCAGGCCATGTCCTTCAAAAGTGCCTTATAACCCCATAAACATTCAGGAAAATCATCTTTGTCTGTAAAGAATGGGAATTTCTCCTCTCTCCAGCATTACAGAGAGCCTTTCTCTACAACCTACTTACAGGCTGATATAGAAATAAGAAATTTCAAATATTTATCGGTGGAAATCTTACTGATTGCCTGGTAGAAAATGCATACTTAAATCTGCATTCATGGAATTAAAGTAGTACTTTAAGAGCTACTAACTGTCTCTTTCTCTCTCTCTCTCTTTATGTATATACATATTGGGCACAAAAGCAACTGCAACGATAAATAGGAACACATTATAAATATATCATAGGCATATGAATATGTATGGGTAATTCATGCATAAATGCATGTGCAACAATCCAAACACAAAGAGGACATATTGTTCATTGAATTTATCCACGCCCAGATTTTCGGGTAAAAGTTTGATGAATGTCTTCATGAAATAACATTTCGCTGTCCTCTTCATAAGAGGTGAGGTGACCTCTTGTTCTTGGAATCTGTAGAAATCCCTAGACAGAATGTTCCATCACACCAAGCACTTCTTACAATTCCTTTTCAGGGTAAGAAATATGGTATGGCATCATTTGGAAGTACATTAACAGCCTGTTTCCCGCAAAGCCCTTTATGTTCACTCCAAAAATATTTTTTGCTGTTATATATCTTGGCTGTTCAAGACACATAAAGTTCTGTTTATGTTTTCTGTGCATTGGAATGGAATGCGTAAGCTATTTCTGCTATTTTAAGGGCCAATGACACCTGAAATCAAATGATATTTGTCACAGCTGGGAACCCTGCTCTCCCCAAAATGGATCAACCCCCTGTTGCCTGGGTGGGATTTATGAAAATAAAAATGCAATAGAAATTTTCAGTACCATGAGCTCTTCCTATGCCTTTTCCCCATTCCTGTATCTGCCTCATCCTTTTGAATTACAGTGTTTCAACATCCTAGGCGTTTTGCCAGTATTACAGTCTTCACTGACCGATTGAGCAGTGAAATTTCACCTAACATGTAGAGTTTACAGGCTTTGTGGCAGACAGTGGAGACAATCCTCCCAGTGTTGGTGTCATCCTCAATTCCTCACTATCTTTCAACTCTCCCATTCAGACTACTGCTAGATCTTGCTAGTTTTTACTAACAACATTACTTTCATTCATTATTCCTTTCCCCCAGTCTGCTACCATCTTGGTCCAAATTCTTGTCCTATCATGGCTAGATTATTGTACCAGCCATCTCCATGGTCTTCCTGCCTCCAGCCTCTCCAACTCTTATCTATACTATATTCTGGTGCATGGATTATTTTTTTGAAATGTCACTCATCTCACACCTTCCCTCTCCTTACATCCTTTCAATAACATCCTATTCCCTGCAGCGTGGCTCAGTGGAAAGAGCCCGGGCTTGGGAGTCAGAGGTCATTTGTTCTAATCCCAGCTCCACCACGTGTCTGCTGTGTGACCTTGGGAAAGTAACTTCACTTCTCTGAGCCTCAGTTGCCTCATCTGTAAAATGGGGATTAAGACTGTCAGCCCCATGTGGGACAACCTGATCACTTTGTATTCCCCCAGTGCTTAGAACAGAGCTTCACACATAGTAAGTACTTAACAAATGTCATTGTTATTATTATTATTAACAAGCAAAAACTTCTCACAATAGGATTCAATTCCCATATTATATATCAGCACTTTTCACCCATTACTCTCTAGCTCCCTCTCTTTGCTCCCCAAACCAACTTTCTAACTGTACCTCATTCTTGACTCTCTCTTCATTCACATTATTCTGCCAGCCTTGAACTCTCTCCCCTCCTAACCCTTCTAATGGGGAGGGATTTGGGGAAGGTGTACCAGGAGTGGGCGTTAGTGGGGGAAAGGTGCACAGTGGGCAAGAGGAATGCTTTTGGTAAAATCTTGATTCCCAAAGTGGTACAGTTGGTAAAAGAAGTGGAAAATTTCCTGTTGATGAAATGCAAAATTTTCCCTTGGCAGTATGATGGAAAGCTAAATCAATAGACTCTCTTAAATAATCTATGCCACCTGGATTTGAACATAAGTTATTCTGTTCTTCACTTCCCTGTGTTCAACAATGTACTAAAGGCATATATCCCTTCATCACTAACACGGATAAACATTCTTATTAGGCTGTAAGGATAGGTGTTGGGACTACATGGTGCATAGGATTAAAATTCCTTTTTACCAATTAATCCAATTATTTATGAGGTTAATAGCCAGTCCAAAAGGCAGATGAATTTTCCTTTTATTCAGGTTTGCAAAAGTTCCAGACAAACCCTGGTGTCTTTGAAATTATTTGTTAGAATTAGCTAAGGCTGGGGTCAAATTCATTCATTCATTCATTCAATCGTATTTATTGAGCACTTACTGTGTGCAGAGCACTGTACTAAGCGCTTGGGAAGTTCAATTTGGCAACGTATAGAGACAGTCCCTACCCAACAACGGGCTCACAGTTAAAAGCGGGAGACAGACAACAAAACAAAACATGTGGACAGGTGTCAAGTCGTCGGAACAAATAGAATTAAAGCTAAATGCACATCATTAACAAAATAAATAGAACAGTAAATATGTACAAGTAAAATAAATAGAGTAATAAATCTGTACAGACATATATACAGGTACTGTGGGAAGGGGAAGGAGGTAGGGCGGGGGGATGGGGAGGAAGAGAGGAAAAAGGGGGCTCGGTCTGGGAAGGCCTCCTGGAGGAGGTGAGCTCTCAGTAGGGCTTTGAAGGGCAGAAGAGAGCTAGCTTGGCGGGTGTGCGGAGGGAGGGCATTCCAGGCCAGGGGGAGGACGTGGGCCGGGGGTCGATGGTGGGACAGGCGAGAACGAGGTACAGTGAGAAGGTTAGCAGCAGAGAAGCGGAGGGAGTGGGCTGGGCTGGAGAAGGAGGGAAGGGAGGTGAAGTAGGAGGGGGCGAGGTGATGGACAGCCTTGAGGCCAAGAGTGGGCAGTTTTTGCTTGATGCATAGGTTGACAGGCAGCCACTGGAGATTTTTGAGGAGGGGAGTAACATGCCCAGAGCATTTCTGCACAAAGATGAACAAAGATGATCAAATAGGGTCTGCAATTAACACATGAAGAAACTTTCATTCCAGCATTTCTATTTTCAGTCCTAAAAATGTTCCGGTAATAATCAGTAAAAGTTTCTGTTCATTAGAAAGAAATCAACATTACATAATCATCCATGCTTCAACGGCTGCTGAGATTAATCATGCATTCTTCATTACGGGGATAAAGGAAAACCACAGTGCAATAACAGTTGTATCCTCATCACTACACACTGTCATTAGTTTTCCCAAGATCCAATATCATATGAAATATTAAGAAAAGAAGAAACCATCTCCTGGCAGGCACAAGCATTCTGTTTTGTTGGTGAAGCACCACAACCCAAGCCCTTGAGCCCCAGTGGCTCTGGGACCATCTGCTGTGTAGGTAGTCATTCCTCCCTTTTCCACCCAACCCACATAGGGCCCAAGCCTGACCCAATTTTTTTTTTTAACTTTGGAATAATTTGCAGCAATTTGTAACCAAGGACTGTTGGTCTGTTGCTGGGAAGTAACCTAAGATTGCCTTGTTTATTTGTTTTGTCATATATTTGTTGAAGTTAGAATGGCCTAGAGGAAAAAGCACAGGCCTAGGATTAAGAGGATCTTAGTTCTAAGCATGGTTCCGACAATTGCCTGTTTTATGACTTTGGGCAAGTCACATAATTTCTCTGCACCTCAGATTCCTTATTTTTAAAATGGGGATTAAATCCCTTCTTCTCCCTTCTATTTGGATTATGGGATAGCTACAGCATTCAACCTGATTATCTTGTGGTATCTACCCCATCATGTAGTGCAGTGCATGACACATACCGAACACTTAGCAAATACCGTAAGTATTATTATTCATTACTGTCCACATTTTTCTCATTTTTAAATTTTCTCTTGGAATTTCTATTATATGTGTTACTTTCCCCCCACTTAGACTGTTAGTCCCTTATAGACTGGAAGCCACTTCATAATTAGATTTCCTTATATTTGCTACAAAATCTAAACAGTGCCTTGCACATTGCAAATTCATTATCCTTATTGTTATCAGTGATGATGACGATGATGAATTGGATGTTGTTATTGCAAACAAATAGTATGTTTACCCAAAATAGAGTTGTTTGATGACAGACTAGTTTAGTTTTCTTCAGTGCCGACTTCGGAAAATTTGTACTCAATGCACACCCACATAATTTAAAAGTTCCTTAACCTTTCCTGAAATCTCCTTCTCTCATTTTCAATTCTTTCTTTTGACTTTGGAAAAATCTGCTTTTTCTAAAAGACAGATGCACCCTGTCAAAATGGAATTGACTTTACTATTCTTTCTTAAGATGGATCATTCACTTTTCTTATTATAATATTTTTATTCCTCCAGAGGAAAAGCCCCAAATACAAACATCATTTTCTCATTTTTAGCCAATGCTGTAATTGGTTTGAACACTATCTCTGCCTGCTGAAAAGCCAAAGCAATGAAAGTTTATACTAGAGGTTCTTGCTATCTGCCAAGACCATTCCAGATTTGGTCTTCCCTTTGTTTCAGTGGAGGAATTTTCTTTTATACCACCAAGGCACCTCTGGAGTGAATATAATCTGGATTTAATCATTTTGAAATTATTTAGGTAACGTTACAAGGCTTTTCCAATTGTGCATTTTGCCATCAAACTATCCTTTTTAGGACTTGCTTGGATTTGCATTATGGAAAGACCTGAAAAGTTTTTCATTCTCTCTCACAGTAACCTACACTCTTAATCCTCTGCTTATTTCCCATTTGGGTCCCTCGGCCCCTAAGCAGAGAAGGAAGGTTGTATTCCAAGTTACACATACCAAACCTCTACTATAAACTTTCATTGCTTCACTGTTCTCCCTCCTATTTGGACTGTGAGTTCCTTGTTTCTACCCCAGCAGTTAGTGCAGTGCTTGGTACTTAAGAGAATCAGTGTGGCTCAGTGGAAAGAGCCCGGGCTTTGTAGTCAGAGGTCATGGGTTCAAATCCCGGTTCTGCCAATTGTCAGCTGTGTGACTTTGGGCAAGTCACTTCACTTCTCTGGGCCTCAGTTACCTCATCTGTAAAATGGGGATAAAGACTGTGAGCCCCCCGCGGGACAACGTGATCGCCTTGTAACTTCCCCAGCTCTTAGAACAGTGCTTTGCACATAGTAAGCGCTTAATAAATGCCATCATCATCATCATCATAATATGTTCGTAACGGACACTGCAGTTATCATTATTATTGATGCAGACTTCTCAAATCCCTCCCATTCTTTCCCTCTGAAGCAGAAATTAATCATTGGCATTTCGTGGCCACCTTCTGAGTGCAAAATGCTTGGGGAGGTCAGTGAGAACCTCTACTGATCCCTTCTCAATCAGGAGTAGAATGAGATCAGTTTAATTTATGCAGAAGGGCATGTAGCCGAAATCCTGGGTCCCAGGCTCTTTGAACATTTACAATGTGATCTCCAGCTGCACAGGGAACCAACCACCACGGCAATCCCCACTTCTGCCAACAGCCTCCCTCAATAACAGCTAAAAAGAACATGCTAATAACCAGCTATTAGTGAACGCTGGTAGTAGGAGGAACATGGCTGGGACCAAAGCTGGCTCTCAGCTCCTATCGGTTTCTCCTGAGTTGGGAGAGTGAGGCCAGGAGCCAGGGTGGGGGTTTAGGAGGTCCTGTACCAGGTGTGTTTCTGGGAGCCCCATGGTCTCACAAATGGCCCTATTTGTACACACACTCACATACACACACGCCCAGACACCCTTGGGCCAGACACCAATCGCTGATGGCAAACTGCCCCTGAGGCCTCAAGCGTGTCTCGTGTGTTTGTGTGTGTGTGTGTGTTTATGTGTGTGCAGGTGTATCCAGTATAGGGAAGAACTTGCCAACAGAACAGGGGAATGTTTCTAGTATGATATCAGGATCAGAGCAAAGCCAGGGAGATGACTCACTATCCTTTATAATACATATACTATACATAATGATGTCATATGTTGCATGTCACATGTATGTCCCCCTCCCCATCCCCCCGCCTTACCTGCTTCCCCTCCCCACAGCACCTGTATATATGTATATATGTTTGTGCGTATTTATTACTCTATTTATTCTATTTATTTTATTTTGTTAATATGTTTTGCTTTGTTCTCTGTCTCCCCCTTCTAGACTGTGAGCCCACTGTTGGTTAGGGACCGTCTCTATATGTTGCCAACTTGTACTTCCCAAGCGCTTAGTACAGTGCTCTGCACACAGTAAGCACTCAATAAATACGATTGAATGAATGAATGAATGAATGTCACAAAGGGGAGGCCCCAAAAAATCAATTAGGCCTGTGGCCCATGATAGAATTAATATGGCCCTGCCAAGATTTCCTTCCAGGGAGGAAAAACTGCTCTGCCCCCAGTGACTAAAGGGCTTCCCACAAACTCCCTGCTCTGTGGCACCATGGCAGGGAGAAGATGCAACAACAGTAAAATCATCTGCTAGGCCCTTCTCCATCAGAAGGAGTTCTTCTGTCTGGAAGAGAAGCTTCCTGATCCCTTACAACAAAGATTTTCCATCAGTCCTATGTCTGCTCCATGGTGGCAGAAAGAAGCAGCGGCAACAGCTGGACTTTTCAACTTTTAGAAAGCCTATGGCAATGGCAGTGACTATTGTGACTGTTGAACTCTAAATTGTGAGAAACCTCAAACATGCTGCCCTGTCCATGGTGGCCTATTGCTTTTTTAATCTTAATCATTGTCCTTGCCTTTTGTGTTGTTTTGGGGGTTTTGTTGTTTTATCTGTGTTTATGCTTCCATTACTAGCCTGCTTCTCACCCTTCATTCATAGATAGAGTCCCATAAGAGTTAAGGACTGTGTTTAATGCCCAAATTAGCATTTTTTGTAGTGCTTAGTATATTGCTTTGCACCCAGTAGTTATTTATTTAATAAATACTATTGAATGAATGAATAAAATACAACAGAAGCAAAACCCAACATACAAAGGGCTTACAATGCAATGAGGGGTTGAGAGAACCATGGCAGGAGTGTTTCCTAATCCCTGTCCTAGAACAGGGGAGTCATGCTTGATTATTGCTGAATTGTGCCTTTCAAACACTTAGTACAGTGCTCTACACACAGCAGGTGCTCAATAAATACGATTGAACGAATGAATGAATGATTAGTCTTCAGTGCTTAGCTTATGCACTGATCTTAACTTTTGAGGTATATTGATTTTATTTCTCATGACAAAAATAAACGTGTCATCATGTTTCTAGACTTGTAAGCTCTTCCATAGACTGCTGGGCATGGATCATATCTACCAAGTCTATTGTATTTTACACTCCCAAGCACTCAATAAGTATTATTAATTGATTGATTGGATAGACCGTCTATGATTATTGATCACTGATTCCAATCCACACTATTTTGGATGTCATTTCAGAAGAGACTCCTATATAAGATTAGTCCAAGATCACTGCTTCTCCACTATTGAATGAGGATTCTGAGTTAGCCCATATCATTTACCAATGATACATTTGATGGGACCTGAAAACAATAGGGGAAGGTTAGCAGAAGCATCTTGAGACTACAAGAATTTACCTAGCTACCAGGACTGAAAATATTTAGAAAAAATATCAGCCAAGTCTTTAGACCCGATTAATTTTAATGGAGCAGAAACAATTTTTTTTGTTACTGAACTGGAGCGCATAATTGCATCAGGTTTACCCATAATCCCATTCCTCTTGTTTAGCCTAAAGTAATACTGATCATTTCCCTTATGTTACATTACTTCAGAGAGCAATAGTGTTTAGACTATAAGTCAGAGTTTGGAACAACATATGGAGAGACTTATCTCTGCGCTATGTGAAATACCCAGGCTATTTTGGGAACAATGCATTTTCAAAGACAGAACTTAAAGCCATAATGGCCTTGGAATTCTGGCATTACGTTTGACTTGGTATGCTCTACCTTTAATTGTGAATTCTGGTATGAGCAAGGTAAGACATTTGTGGATTTAAAACAATTTTAGAATCACTAAGAAAAAAATTAGTTCCAGCTCCACAGTTATGCTATTTCTTTCTTGGTAGTTAATCTGTCTGACAAATGAAACAAGGCAGCCTCACTCACGTTTTCTATTAGTTATGTCATTTGCCACAACCTTCCAAGAATTTCAGCCAGCACCTCTCCAGGCCCCTGACAATTCCAGGGTGGGATTTAATGTCTAATGGAAACTGGCATACTAGTCCCTGCACAACAAGAGAATCAAGGGATTTGAACAAATCATTCGAAAAGCTTAGGCAATAGAACTAAGTTTTCATTTAGAGCCTTAGATGGGGCCTAGCCTGAGACTGGGTTGAGAAGAGTCTCCAGCCCAACTCTGGAGCACAGTAGGAAGATGAAGAACATGGTTGACTTCCAGGGCTGGGCAACTGCTTAATGTAATACCAATCCCATGGGGAGATAAACTCCCTCATTCAGGCGTTAAATCCATGGGGACAATGAGAACTATGTTGTTCCCTAATTTTTTCATTTTTGTGAAAAAAGTTAGTGATCTTGCCCCACAACAGTTGGCCTGAATGCCCAACCTCCCTTGCCCCAAGTCTTGGGGAAGATCGAGAATAATAATAATAGTGGTATCTGGTCAGAGCTTAGTGTTACCTGTGGTCCAGGGGGCCACTGGCACATACAGTGTGACAGATGCAGATTAATAGCAGCTAGGTACCCACACTAATCCTGCATCGATCCAGGGTGGACAATCTGAATACTCTGCTCATGTAGAAGGTTGTTGCATACTAGCATCGAAACAAAGATCTCTCAAGGTAAGTATTCCTACATGCTGTCAACAGAAGAGGAGGAATCAGTATCGTTTACCTCATGAGGAGAGGAATTTCCTTTGAGAAGAGATTCCCGTATGTTCCTGTACATGATCGGCGAAAGATAAGGACTTGCTCAGCATGGAGGACTTGCTGATGGATGGGTACTAAGAGGAGAAATCTGGGAAGCATTTGGGACTTTGGATTTCTTTGGCTATGAAGGGCCCAAGTCTTTGCTGCAAAAATATATTTCTATCAGATTACATTGATAGGGTGCATGTAGAGCCGGTGGGGTGGCTTTAATCAAGAGGATATGTCATAAGCCATGATCTCCTCCATAGTGGTTACCTACAGTCCTGGTATCTGAATGTATCAGTGTTAACACAGTGCCAAGGACAGTACTAAGTATTGGGATAGATACAAGATAATTAGATCAGACAAATTCCTTGTCCTACATGGGGCTCACTGTCTAAGGAGGTGTGAAAGTGGGTATTTAAGCTCCATTTCAAAAATGAGGAAATTGAGGCACAGAAAAGTTAAATGACTTACCCAAGGTCACACACAAGCAAGCAGCAAAGCAGGTATTGGAATACAGGTCCACTTACTCCCAGGTCTGTGCTCTTTCCCCTAGGCCACACTGCTTCCAAGAAGAGTTGAAAAGACCCAAAATCAGCTCTTTCTGACCCCTTAGCTCTTTGATGCCTACCTGCAATGTTCAAGGCCCAGCTTGAAGGCTCTTGCAACACAAACCCTGTCCCCCTTTACACCACAACCTATGGAGTTCATTTTCAACATTCAAGAATCACCACATAAACCATCTTTTCCATTTCTCAAAAAATCTCTAATAATAACAATAATAATGACATTTATTAAGTGCTTACTATGTGCAAAACACTGTTCTAAGTGATGGGGAGGTAACAAGGTGATCAGGTTCTCCTACGGGGGGCTCACAGTCTTAATCCCCATTTTACAGATGAGGTAACTGGGGCACAGAGAAGTGAAGTGACTTGCCCAAAGTCACACAGCTGACAATTGGTGGAGCCGGGATTTGAACTCATGACCTCTGACTCCAAAGCCCGTGCTCTTTTCCACTGAGCCACGCTGCTTCTCAGCATGGCTCAGTGGAAAAGAATCCAGCGATTTCAAAACCAGCTTTTAAAATCCACCCCAGGATCACTTATTTGTTACTTTGGGCATGTGGTTATGACTAAATGACAGATGTCAGTTAGTGAGTTCATTATGGTATTGATTAAGCAATTGATAGGCCCCAGTGTTCTTTCTTACAGAGCACCTTAATTCCTTCTGTGCTATTTAAGCCATTTCCTCTAGGAAGCTCACCAGGCATGAATATCTGTTTTATAAAAAAACAAACACAGTTTAAGTAATCACTTATTTTTCACTTCTCTGAGATAAATAATACCCTTACAGGGATCTTTGCCACAGAGATCAAAGTGTAAGTCCACTTCCAGTTTGAAGTACGGAGCTGGTTATATGATGGGTTTTTAGTAAAATGAGGAGATTGCCCACCAACCGATTTCTGTTTCTGAACTATGTTTCTGCTTTTGCTCACCCTGTACTGCTGATGAATGTTCAGCAAAACATTCCAAATAGAGTTTACATTTTGATGGGAAATTAGTATTATTTTCTTTACATGGACCTATATTGCTTGACTCTAATTTGTAAATCATCTAAGGGCAAGAGTAGTATCTTTTATATTGGTTTCTGAACTGATAGTAGCTCATAAAGTTACCTCCGGTGTTTTATAAAGAGAAGTGAGCACGCTTCTCAAAGTGTGATGCTACTGACTGAGGGATTGTATCACTGTGTGTAAGTGTGGCAAATTTGCACACTTTGAGTAAACAGCAACCCCAACTCTTACCTAGCGAAACCCTGGCCTCCTCCTGTCTTTCCCATCACTATAGACAACACCTTGTTTTACAAACCCATAACCTTGGCATTATCCAAGGCTCATATCTCTCATTCAACCCACATGCTTCACAAACCTGTAGCCTTGGTATTATACTAGACTCATATCTCTCTTTTAACCCACATATTCAATCTGTCACCAAATCCTGTCGGTTCAACCTTCATGATATTGCAAAAATCAACCCTTTCCCTTCCATCTAAACTTCTACAATGCTGATCCCAGCACTTATCATATCCCACCTTGACTACTGCATCAGCATCCAGCTGACCTCCCTGCCTCCTGTCTCTCCCTGCTGCCTGAATCATTTTTCTAATGCAAGTTCAGGCCACATGTTCCCACTCCTCAAGAACTTCCAGTGTTCGCTCATCTATCTCTGCATCAAACAGAAACGCCTTCCCATTGACTTTAAAGTAAAGCAGTTAATCAGCTCTCCCTCTTCTACCTTACCTTGATGATTTCCTACTATATTCCAGCTCACACACTTCACTTTTCCAATACTAACAAGCAGTGTGGTTCAGTGGAAAGATCCTGGGCTTGGGAGTCAGAGGTCATGGGTTCTAATTCCAGCTCCGCCACTTGTCAGCTGTGTGACTTTGGGCAAGTCACTTAACTTCTCTGTGTCTCAGTTACCTCATCTGTCAAATGGGGATTAAGACTGTGAACCCCATGTGGGACAATCTGATCACCTTGTATCCCCCCAGAGCTTGGAACAGTGCTTTGCACATAGTAAGCGCTTAATAAATGCTATTATTATTGTTATTATTTGACCTCAATCTTGTCTATCTTGCCACTGACTGCTCCCTCAGTTCTGGAACTCTCTTCCCTTCTGTATATGACAAACACAACTCTCCCCACATTCAAAGCCTTATTAAAATCATATTTCCTCTAAGAGACCTTCCCTGATTAAGCCTTCATTTCCTCTATTGCCTCTCCCTTCTATATTGTCCTTGCACCTTGATTTGTAACCTTTGATAGTCACCCCATTCTCAGCCCCTCAGGACTGAAGTTCATAACCATAATCTATTTTAATGTTTGCCTCCCCATCTGGTCTGTAAGCTTCCTGTAGGCAGGGAACAAGACTACTAAAACTGTTGTATTGAACTCTCCCAAACTCTCATTGCAATGCTCTGCTCACTGTAAGTGCTCAAAAAATACCATTGATTGATTGATTGATTGATCAAAAACAAGTGCAGATAGTCCCATAGGATTCATGAGTGTGTACGCTTGTACAAGAATGTGTGGGCAAGAGTGGAGGTGAGGGTAATGATAACTTCAGACAGATCATCTTTTGCAGAATTTTCACAAAGCCTGAGTTGTATATGTGGTTTACTTCAGGTAAAATAGGGTTTCTTAACTGAAATTTCTTGGCCAATTGTAATTTTGTAGAGCCAGCCAAATAACGTAATATTGGAAAGGACTATTGAAGTCATCTAATCTATCACACTGACATCCTATAAAATCAATTCTAGAGTCCCTTACACAGATGAAGGTTTATTCTATTTTAAAGATGCTCACAAGGAAAACCCACAAGTCTCTCAGTAATTTCCTTCATACATCTAACCTATGTTCCTTTATGCTGCACTTTAAGTGTAATGCTTCTCATATCCTCAGTGGAAGGCTAGAGGGGCTGAACTTTTTAGGTAATTCTGATCCTATAACAAGAGATCTGGGAGAGATCTCTGAAGGGCCTTTAACCATAGTCCAAATCTACAATTCTGCTAGTGTTATAGATAATTTGTGAAGGGCACAATCCTCATGCTCTAATGTTAATTAACCACTGAGGCCAGGGCCAGTTAATCATGAAGAGATGATCAGAGAAGTGACTTCAATGTGGAGTTTATCATTTATAGCTTTGGAGAAGGTACACCTTAGTTTTCACTTCTTCCTCTGACCTTTGTATAAAGATAGGTAAGATCCATAGCCTGATAAAGTAATTATTAATGAAAACCAAAGTCCAAAGATAAATTGTTAACCTGAAAAAAAGAATGTGTCCAGGACACAAAGTGTGTATTAAAGCAACATGTTTTCTTTCTCTGGCCAGAGGGATAATAATTGGACCAGAATTTTTTCTGGAATAACAAAATTATAGTGAATTAAAAAAACAATGATGCTATGGTTCATTTGGACAGTGGAGATTCAGTAATTATTTATGTTTTTAAATTTCTTTTAAATGGTATTTGTTAGGCATTTACTGTGCTAGGCCCTGCACTAAGCATACAAACTAATATATACAGTTTGTATATACAAACTAATCAGGTTGGACACAGTTCATGTCCCACAGGGGTTGCACAGAATTAATCCCCTTTTACAAATAAGGGAACGGGGCACAGAGAAGTAAAGTGACTTGCCCAAGGTCACACGGCAAAGTGGCAGAGGTGGGATTAGTATACAGATCCTTATGATTCCAAGGTCCATGCTCTATCCACTAGGCACACTGCTTCTGTCTTATACACTGTCATATACATATCCATTCCTCCATTTTCTTCTTTGCAAACTATTTCACTCTCCACCTCCTTTGCTAAATTTTAAGTTCCTTTAGAGCAGAAAGCACTGTCAGCACTATTTAATAACTGATTTATTTTTTGATTGATAACTCTACACAAAATAAATTAATGATTGCATGTTTTCTATTATCATCCTGGTTTAGAATGATCTGAGTGTTAACACACCCTTTATATGAGCATTTACTATGAAGAATAGGAAACTGTAACGAAGAATTATCTTCATCCTGGCTCTTTTTTGCAGATAGTCACACAACTCCTTCCCATCATGTAAAATCAACTATTTTAAAGAGTTTATATATAATCTTGGACATTCAACAGATTTTCACTGACTAAACACTATGATCTGAAAACACTTAGTTAAAAATGGAAAAACAGTTCTAATGTATAAAAATAAAAGATGCAATTTAGCTTTTCCATATAATATTGTTCCATGGAGACACTGATGGTTTGCATGATTTTAGACATTTTCTAAGTTATGATGACATTCAGATGTTCACCTTTGGAGGTACACTTGCATAAATTCTAGGTATTGTAAAACTGTTAATTTTTTTTATAGACAGATTACAGCTAAATTGCCTGTTACTAAATGTTCGTGAGGAATTTTGAGGAATTTGGAAATCAAATGCTTCATATGTCCTTGTGGTCAGAAATGACAAAGCAGCCCCCTGAAGATAAACTATTTGAATTACTAGGCAACATAAAACCTTTCTAGCTTCAGGTTTTCACTGATGGTCTTCCAAAAAGCCAAACTTTTAGACCATACATAAGTATCTTTCCACAAAGAGATACCTTTATTTCAAAAATGCAACAAAAGAATGCAAAAAATAAATTAATAAATTAGTCATATAAAATGGACGGCGCTCCGCCAACTTTTGGATTACAGATTAAAACATTACTGATAAAATACACTAGAGAAAGCAGTAGTTAAGCAAGTCAAAGCAGAAATCTTGTGGTCTTTTCAAAGGTTCAGATTAATATGTTCCCGGTTGTGATAGTACACCTCTCAGAAAGGAATGCTCTAGGGTTCTCAGAAAGTACTTTAGCACGAAAAGGTTAGAGTCTGAGGTAGCAGAAAAGAAATAGAAATAGAATAGTCTGTAAATTCCTTGTTTGTAATAATAACAATAATTATCATTACTATTATGGTATTTGTTAAACACTTACTATGTGCCAGCACATAGTACTAAGCACTGGAGTGGATCCAAGTAAATCAGGTTGGACACAGTCAGAGAAGCAGCCTGGCTCAGTGGAAAGAACATGGACTTGGGAGTCAGAGGTCATGGATTCTAATCCTTACTCTTCCACTAGTCAGCCGTGTGACTTTGGGCAAGTCACTTTACTTCCCTGTGCCTCAGTTACCGCATCTGTAAATGTAGATTGAAACTGTGAGCCCCACGTGAGACAACCTGATTACCTTGTATCTCTCCCAGCACTTTGAACAGCGCATGTTACTCCCCTGCTCAAAAATCTCCAGTGGCTGCCTGTCAACCTACGCATCAAGCAAAAACTCCTCACTCTCGGCCTCAAGGCTCTTCATCTCCTCACTCCCTCCTACCTCACCTCCCTTCTCTCCTTCTACAGTCTAGCCCACACCCTCTGCTCCTCTGCTGCTAACCTCCTCACTGTACCTCATTCTCGCCTGTCCCACCATCGATCCCCGGCTCACATCCTCCCCCTGGCCTGGAATGCCCTCCCTCCACACATCCGCCAAACAAGCTCTTTTCCTCCCTTCAAAGCCCTACTGAGAGCTCACCTCCTACAAGAGGTCTTCCTAGGCTGAGCCCCCTTTTTTCCTCTCCTCCTCTCCATCCCCCCGCACCCTACCTCCTTCCCCTCCCCGCAGCACCTGTATATATGTTTGTACAGATTTATTACTCTATTTATTTTACTTGTACATATTTACTATTCTATTTGTTTTGCTAATGATGGGCATTTAGCTTTAATTCTATTTATTCTGACGACTTGACACCTGTCCGCATGTTTTGTTTTGTTGTCTGTCTCCCCCTTCTAGACTCTGAGCCCGTTGTTGGGTAGGGATCGTCTCTATATGTCACCAACTTGTACTTCCCAAGCGCTTAGTACAGTGCTCTGCACACAGTAAGCACTCAATAAATATGATTGAATGAATGAATGAATGAATGCTTGGCACACAGTAAGTGTTTAAACAAATGTCATCATCATCACCATCATCACAGTCCCTGACCCACCTGGATCTCATAATCTTAATCCCCATTTTACAGACGAGAGAACTGAGGCCCAGAGAAGTTGTGAGTTCCCCAAGGCCACATAAAAGGCAAGTGGCAGAACCAGGATTAGAACCCATGCCCTTCTGACTCTCAGATACATGCTCTATCCATTCTATGCTATTGGTAGGGCTCATGTCTACCAATTCCATTCTATAGTACTCTGCCAAGAGTTTAGTACAGTATTCCTCACACTGTAAGCCCTCAATAAATTCCATTTATTAACTGATTGATTGTTACATAAAACCAAAGGACTTCATTGACTTTGCAGTTGAAACCCACACCTGAGGAAAGTCCAGCTTTCTCACAGGAAATTGGGGTGGAATAATTTTGAAAGAAAATGATTTCTGACTAAACATAAATGAATAGAAAAGATTTCTGGGGAAAGGAGAGAATTTGCAGGAGTCATAGGTGATGGCTTTTCACTTTGTGTGGGTCAAAAAGAGGGTAGCAATTTTAGTAGCATGGAGAATAGGAGGGGACAGGTGTCAAAGAGCTGAAGGGACAGAAAGTTACCCTTTCCATTTTTTTTCTGTCTGATTTGAAATTCTCAGGCCTCAACAGAGTCAAGGTATGAGTGACACTGGGAGTCTGGAGCCAAAAGGAACGGAGCCCATTGCCTTAATGGCCCTGACGGAGCTGGGCCTTAAACTGGGAATAAGCTAAACTCCATTAGGTTACAAATATTGGAATCTAAATATTTTAACATTTCTTATACAAATTTAGTAAAGTTGGCTATAACCCTGGGATGTTTTATGGAGTCCTTAATGAAGATAGAACTGAATACACTTTCTGCAAAATCGCTCAGATTTTGGATTTTAATAGGAAACCATGCATTTTAATAGAAGAACTAGGATGGCCTAGTTGAAAGATCGAGGGCTTGGAGTTCTAATCCAAGCTCTGCCTCTTGCTTGCTGTGTGATCTTGGGCAAGTTACTTAACTTCTCTGAGCCTTAGTGTCCTCTTCTGTATAATGGGGGATGGAATACCTGTTCTCCCTCCACTTTAGACTGTGAATCTGTCCACATATTTTGTTTTGTTGTCTGTCTCCCACTTCTAGACTGTGAGCCCGTTGTTGGGTAGGGACCATCTCTATATGTTGCCAACTTGTGCTTCCCAAGTTCTTAGTACAGTGTTCTGCACACAGTAAGCACTCAATAAATATGATTGAATGAATGAATGAATGAATGCTCGCTCTCTAAGGCACCAAGGACCTTCTTTATAGCCAAAATGCAAACATCTTGTTCTTCCTCAAAATCCCAACAGCTTTTGACTCTGAGGACTAGCTCTTTCCTAGAAACACTATTAGGCCTCAGTTATGTTAACTTTGTTCCCCTCCTTTGACTGTGCTTCAGTTTTGTTTGCTAGCTTCTCTTCTGCACACTCGGCTCTTCTCACTCTATACTCACTCTTGGAGAGCTCATCAACTAGCCATAGCTAAGCTACCATATCTATACAGATGACACTTAAATCTGCCTCTCTCCTCAGAACTCGCCTCTGATCTGCAGTCCCACATCTCTTCATCCTCCAGGACATCTCCACTTGGATGTCTAACTAGCACTTTAAACTCAATATATCATAAACACAACCACTTATCTTTCCCTATACTCCTAACTTTCCCATCTCAGTCGATAACACCACCCTCCTCCATGCCCTAGAAACCTGCAATCTCAGTGTTATCCTTGACTTTTCTTCACTGTTTTTCAACCCTACATTCCAGTTACTACCATGGATGCGTGTCAGCATTTGAAGGGCTAAAGCCTCTATGTCAACTTCTTCACCGAGGAAACAGCAGAGCCTACTGGAAAAAAAAAAAAATCAGGTTTGGGAGTCAGAGCTTCTGGGTTCTAACCCTGGCTCTGCTGATTGCTTGCTGTGTGAACTTGGGAAATAACTTCTCTGTGCCTCAGTTTCATCAACTATAAAATGGGGATTCAATATCTGTTTTCCCTCCTACTTAGGCTGTGAGCCCCATGTAGAACAGAGACTATGATTAATTTAGCAACACTTAGAACTGTTTTAACACATACCGCTTTAAAAATGTGCAATTTCTTCAAAATACTTATTTTTGTGGCTTGTCCTAGAACCCAGTAGGGGCTCTTTTCCCTCATATTTTAATAAACCTATCCTCAGCAGGGTGTTTATTCCATTTAGTTTTCAATAAAATCATGGGCCAAGAGGTCCCAAGAATAATATATCAAAGGACTGTGATCCTCATGCCCAATTAGCCCTAGAGCTCATGTTCCATTTTGAATTGTTCCACTTGTCTGTTCATGCCTGTTTTTCTGCTTTGTTCATTATAAAAGTAGGTTAAATAACAACACATTCTCTGTATTCAGCACTTTATAAATGGACTATGAAGCCAGGCTATTAAAAGTCTACCCCCATGACGTTTCTTGAGGTGTCACGTGGCTTAGTGGAAAGAGCCCGGGCTTGGGAGTCAGAGGTCATGGGTTCTAATCTCGGCTTCACCACTTATCAGATGTGTGATTTTGAGCAAGTCACTTAACTTCTCTGTGCCTCAGTTACTTCATCTGGAAAATGAGGATTAAGACTGTGAACCCCATGTGGGACAACCTGATTACCTTGTATCTACCCAGCACTTAGAACAGTGCTTGGCACATAGTAAGCGCTTAACAAATACCAAAGTTATTATTATTATTATTGATAGTTTATCTTTGAGCTTCCCAGTTGTCCAGTGGTAACATTGAGACCTTTAAAGTTGAATGCAAATCATCATCCCAAACCTTTTGATTGCTTTTTAGGAGGAAACACAGCAGTTACTACACAAACCCCATACTTTCAGATGCAATAATAATAACTGTGGTATTTTTAAGTGCTTATTATGTGCAAAGCACTATATTAAGTGCTGGGGCAGATACAAGGTAATCAGGTCCCACATGGGGCTCACAGTTAGAGGGAGAACAAGTATTGAATCCCTATTGTGCTGGTGAGGGAAATGAGGCATAGAGAAGTTAAATGACTTGTCCAAGGTAACACAGCAAGTACAGGGAGGAGCTGGGACTAGAACCCAGGTCCTCTGTCTCCCAGATCCATGCTCTTTCCACCAGGAAACACTGCTGTAGTAAGCTACAGAAATCTTTAAAATGTATTGTCCTTGTATCTTGTAGTATTTAAATTTTTCTCTTCTCCAGGTCTGTACACTCAGTGGAAAGACTGCTAGACTGTGAGCCCGCTGTTGGGTAGGGACCGTCTCTATACGTTGCCAACTTGTACTTCCCAAGCGCTTAGTACAGTGCTCTGCACACAGTAAGCGCTCAATAAATACGATTGAATGAATTGAATGAATGCTTCTTATCAGTCCCAGCATGAACAAGTGAAGACTTGAGACATCGCTGCAGCAACTCCATAAAAATGAGTTGAATTTTTTTCCTTTTAACGGAACTTATATGCTTACTATGTGCTAGGCGCTGTGAGTAAGGGCTGGGGTAAATACAAGATAATCAAGTTGGACATAGTCCCTGTCCCATATGAAGGTCACAGTTTAAGTAGAAGGGAGGAGGATGTAATTCCCATTTTTTCTACATAGTAAATGACTGAGGCACAGAGAAGTTAAGTGATTTGCCCAATGTCACACTGCAGACATGTGGCTGAGCTGGAACTTGAACCCACATCCCAGGCTCGTGCTTTTTCCATTAGGCCATGCTGAGAGGAGAATGGCCTAGTGGATAGAGCACAGGCCTGGAGGTCAGAAGGTCATGAGTTCGAAGTCCGCCTTTGCCACTTGTCTGCTGTGTGACCTTGGGTAAGTCACTTCACTCTGTGCCTCAGCTCCCTCATCTGGAAAATGTTTCTAACTGTGCCTGTCTCCCCACCAACCTCTCACCCACATCCTGCCTCTGGTCTGTAACTCCCTCCCTCCTCAAATCTGCCAAAATATTACTTTCCCCACCTTCAAAGCCTTATTGAAAGCACACCTCCTCCAAGAGGCTTTCCCAGACTAAGCTCCCACTTTTCTCTTCTCCCACTCCCTTCTTTGTCACTCTGAATTGCTTCCTTTGCTTTCCACACACCCCAGCCCCACAACACTTATGTACATATCTGTAATTTATTTATTTGTATTAATATCTCTCTCCCCCCTCCAATATAAGCTCACTGTGGGCAGGGAATGTGTCTGTTTATTGTTGTATTGTAGTCTCCCAAGAACTCAGCGCTTAGAACAATGCTTTGCACATAGTAAGCGCTTAATAAATGCCATGCAAAAAAAAAGAACTTAATACAGTGCTCTGCACACAGTAAGCGCTCAATAAATACAATGGAATGAATGAATGAAAAGGCAAAGGAAGGGATAAGCCAGAGTGGGATCCCCACAAAAAGTACGTTTATATCTTTTCTTAATTTTCTCTGATCAGCTAGACAGGGTTGCACACTTTGGCAGCCTACACACTTGTGAGAGAATAGACTCAGTGTCCTTTTTCACTTTGATATGTCTTGGATTGTTTTATCAGATGCCCATTAGAAAGGATAAATGGCTAAAAAATTGATAGCATAGAAAACCAACTTAATTCTGAATTTCACTGAATATTCAATGCCTTGAAAGAAAATGCTTTCTTTTACATGATCTCTTAAAGCATCAGTCCAATACATGGCAACGATCTCAAAGGCCAGCCAAATTCATTCATTCCATCGTATTTATTGAGCGCTTACTGTGTGCAGAGCACTGTGCTAAGTGCTTGGGAAGTACAATTTGGCAAAATATAGAGATGGTCCCATGCAGGGCTTCATCAGGATAAGTATATAAAATAAAAAGAAACATAGTTTGCCACTGTATAAAACCATAATGTGTCTACACCTGGATTACTGTTTGCATTTTGGATGCGAGGGGTGGGAAGTGTTTGTGTGTGTGTGTGTACAATGAGTTGGGACTCTATGTTTGTGTTTTCCTCTATGTTTGTGTGTGTGTTTCTTTCTCTTTTTAATTTGATCTTTAAAATAATACAACTAATATTCAAATCTGTTGCCATGTAAGTGGCCCATACACTTGGCATTTTTGCATTTGACATTTTTGCTCTGAAAGCAGTGTTTTTTTAAACTGCATTAACTGCACTGTACACACCAATGGAATTTAACCTCAGGAACTCATTGTGGTAATAGCATAGATTTTGCTCTTATCACATGACTTCTAAGATCCATTTACAGCCTCTAGGGATTGAATATTAACATTAACGTAGTGTTAGCACATATCGGCAAATTAGAAGTTTTCAAATCTAGCCAGCAAAATGGTGTTACCAATTTTTCTGAATCAACTGTAGCACCAGACAAATTACTATAAAATTCTAATTACTTTGAAAAGCAAGAACTCAAAGCATAGTATAAAAGAAAAATATTTATTAGCTAGGTCTTCACCTAAACTCGAATGCTTCAATGCCAGTAACCTAGAATTGACAGTAAAGTGAAAATGCAAATATTCATTCATTCAATCATATTTATTGAGTGCTTACTGTGTACAGAGCACTGTGCTAAGCACATGGGAGAGTAAATATAACAATAAACGGACATAGTCCCTGCCCACATCGAGCTTCCAGTCTAGAGGAATAATGGTATTTGTTAAGCACTTACTATATGTCAGGCACTGTACTAAGCCCTGAGGTAGATACGAGCAACTTGATTTGGACACAGTCCCTGTTCCACGTGGGGCTGAGTCTTAATCCCCATTTTACAGATGCGGCAACTGAGGTACAGAGAAGTTAAGTGACTTGCCCAAGGTCACATTGCAGACCACTGAGGGAGCCACAGTTAGAACCCAGTTCCTCTGACTCCCAGGACTGTGTTCTATCTACTAAAACTGACAAAACATTGTTAGCATACTTTAATAGTAATTTTTTAACCATCTGAAAAGTTAACTCTAGTTTAGAGTGATCCACTCTCTTTCAATAACCTTAACCTTTTTCACAGATTCCATCTAGTAGATGGTTATTCATTCATTGAATTATATTTACTGAGCACTTTCTGTGTGTAGAGCACTGTACTGTTAGGAAAGTACTGGCTCACTGAAATTTGAGATCTTGAGTGAGATTAATTAAGAGCACTATTTTGAGTTTTTGGTTCTTAGGAAAGCTTTTAATTTTTTTCAAGTTAATTATTTTATTTATTAATTATTTTGTGGTATTTATTAAGTATTTATTACCTGTTCTCTCTCCTACTTAGACTGTGAGCCTCATGTTGGACAGGGCCAGTGTCCAACTTGATTGACTTGTATCTGAGGTATCTCTCAGAACATTGCTTGACACATACCAAGTGCTCAACAAACACCATTAAAAACACGCTTCCTGTGGGATTCTGAGTGAAGCTCCGGAAGAAGGAACCATAACCAACTGAGGATAAGTGGACTGTCTACTGGGCATACTTGGAAGCACTTCCCCCCACTGTCCCAGCTCATTAGCCCAACATCTGGAATGGCAGCCACAACAGGGAAAGCAGGAGGAGCTCCCCTCTAGAGTGTAGGTTTGTTGTGTGTTGTTGTTTGTTTCCTGTTATAGTGAACTCTACCAAGGACTTAGTACTGTGCTCTTTACACAGTAAGCACTCAGTAAATTTGACTGACTGACTGACTGATTGGCTGATGGAGGAATCATGCCAATCCAGATCTGTCTTCTCATTCATTACTTCTCACTCTCGGCTTCAAGGCTCTCCATCACGCCCTCCTACCTCACCTTCCTTCTCTCCTTCTATAGCCCAGCCCGCACCCTTCCCTCCTCTGCCACTAACCTCCTCACTTTGCCTCGTTCTCCCCTGTCCTACCATCGACCCCCGGCCCACATCCTCCCCCTGGCCTGGAATGCCCTCCCTCCACACATCCGCCAAGCTAGCTCTCTTCTTCTCTTCAAAGCCCTACTGAGAGCTCACCTCCTCCAGGAGGCCTTCCCAGACTGAGCCCCATCCTTCCTCTCCCCAACCCCATCCCCCCCGCCCCTCGCCACAGCACCTGCATATATGTTTGTACAGATTTATTACTCTATTTTACTTGTACATATTTACTATTCTATTTATTTTATTTTGTTAATATATTTTGTTTCGTTGTCTGTCTCCCCCTTCTAGACTGTGAGCCCATTGTTGGGTAGGGACTGTCTCTATATGTTGCCAACTTGTGCTTCCCAAGCGCTTAGTACAGTGCTCTGCACTCAGTAAGCGCTCAGTAAATACGATTGAATGAATAAACGAATGAATTCATTGTGCCAGGATCTGGAGTAGAGTCTGGAGTGGGGAAAGAAGTCTAGTCAGGCTTGTCTGGCCCCTAATTATTTTTTCAATTAAAAAAAGCCTGGGTTTGATTTTTTTTCCCCATTTCAAACAGGCCCATGTGGGGCAGCGTGCTTGACTATCCCTGCTGGTCTTGGTTGCTGCAGCATCCAGCCATAGTTGACTCCATAACTGCCCGCGACTTGCCACCCACCCTGATGTTTGCATTAGACTCTCATAGGAGTGGGAACCAGGCTGGCATCAGACTAGAATCAATCAATCAATCAATCGCGTTTATTGAGCGCTTACTGTGTGCAGAACACTGTACTAAGTGCTTGGGAAGTACAAGATGGCAACATATAGAGACAGTCCCTACCCAACAGTGGACTGGCAGAGGGAAGGAATGCCATGTTGGATCATAGTTCAACCCTTTTACCTTGAGATTGGTAAAACTGAAACTGGATCATCAGGGTCTGACTCCTGTCCTATGGATTCAGCCCTGAACATCTTTATATCCAGAAAGTTAATTTTTTGTACCAAGCCTCCCTCTGCCGGGGCTCCAAATTCTGACTTCCACAGCCAGGAAGTGGTGTCCATATTCAGAGGGGCCTGGTAGGGGAATACAACATCTCTGGAACAATGGAGGGAGGGGATGCTTCATGGCATACCAGAGAAATACTCTAAGCCTGGGAGATTTGGGCAAAACCGTGGGGTTGTCTGCAAAAATGCCATCCATATCACAACATCAGGTTTTGCTACAAGACATAGTAAAACCCATATGATATCACAAGCGTGTCAGGCTCTGGTTTTCTGTGTGTCTTCCTTAGGCAACTAAGCAAGAATTTAGTGGGGAGGTAGGTCAGGGGCTTAAAATTCATGTCTGACATTATGTTTACTAAACTACATTATGTTTACTAAATCTTTCTCTCCCCTTTCTGCTCCCAACATTTTTCCTGTATTCGATTATCTCTATGTGATAAAGTACAAGCATCAGTGCACATCAAATTCATTCCATATCATTCCTAGTTACAGATTTCATGGACAATTAGAAATGAAAGGGATAAGCACAATATCTGAATACAGTAAGCATTCAATAAATACCATTATATATATATATATATGTAAATCCTTTTTTTAGGCTTTTCTTTACTCGTTTCCAGGTTTCTGGTCAGCTGGTGCACACTCTATCAGGCTACAGAAGAGTACAGAAGCCTAGATAATCAATCAATCAATCAATCAATCAATCGTATTTATTGAGCGCTTACTATGTGCAGAGCACTGTACTAAGCGCTTGGGAAGTACAAATTGGCAACACATAGAGACAGTCCCTACCCAACAGTGGGCTCACAGTCTAAAAGGGGGAGACAGAGAACAGAACCAAACATACCAACAAAATAAAATAAATAGGATAGAAATGTACAAGTAAAATAAGTAAATAAATAAATAGAGTAATAAATATGTACAACCATATATACATAGATATAGATATATCTATATCTATCTATATCTATCTATCTATCTATATACATATCTATCTATCTATCTATTATCTATCTATATACATAGATATAGATAAAGCTCCCACAATTCCAGGCTCTGTGAGGGTTAATGCAAGCCTGGAAAAATTCCAGTATTTGAGTTTCATCTCTTGTCTCTTCCCTGCCCTCATAGATAGATGGTGTTGATAAGTAGTAAAATGACCACAGAATGAGGAAAAGGAGAAAGAAGGAGTTGCTTTGATTGAATAAGTATTCATCTGTCAACTGAGAAAGTGGGAGTTGACATATTCCTGCTCTTGCAAAAACGTGTGACTAGTCTTTGTGCATTCAGTCCAGCAAACACTTAAATTATTTCCTTCTCCACGTCCTTGCAGGCAGGCTCTCCCAGGAAAGACTTAAAGGTTTATCTCTACTCCCAACTGTAGCTTTCTTATTTTGAAAATGCTGAATTGATGGAATTTGTATCCTATCAATGTTTCCAAGTAATGTTTAACCTCAAACAAAAACTTGAGAGATAATGAGTTGGTTATCTACCAATAATTTTCTGTCCTCCTTGGTTATTCATTTCTTAAAACTGAATTCTTCCCATTATGATACACTTCAGCATGGACTCCCAGATCTTTGGATAATCCTCTCAGATAGCTCTCTTCCTGACCGACTTGGAAATTTCTTAAACTGGAAATTACTTTCATTTCATAGAAGCTTCTAGTTAAACATTTGTAACTGAATTTGGTCTTTGGGTCCGGTATCTTTTTTTCAGTGATTACGGACAATACGGCAAACTCTCTTTTCTTCGACGGAGAATTAGCTGGGTTCTGCGAGTTGTAGAGCCTCATTTGTGAGGATTTTAAACAAACATATCTGACAGGCACAATGACTGATTTCAAGCAGGCTGAAGTTAAGAATTTTGCCCCTTGGGATTATGTTGTTTTTGCTACCCTTTTCATCATTTCCTCTGGGATTGGAGTTTTTTTTGCCATTAAGGAACGGAAGAAAGCAACTTCAAGAGAGTTTTTAGTTGGTGGTAAGCAAATGACAAGCGTCCCAGTTGCATTGTCTCTAACGGCTAGCTTCATGTCTGCCGTAACTATCCTGGGGGCCCCCTCAGAAGTGTATCGTTTTGGGGCCTCTTTCCTCTTGTTTTTTATAGCATATGCCCTTGTCATCATTTTCACATCTGAGCTCTTTCTCCCTGTGTTCTACCAATCTGGGATTACAAGCACATACGAGGTGAGAAAAATGCATCACTAACTGGGCATTCCTAGATCAGTGCTTTTGAAAACTGTCAAAATTCTTCCTCCGAAAATACTTGTTGCAGATATTCTGAGATTTGGATAGTTTAAATATAGAATTAACAAATAAATGTGAGATCTTATTTTGCATTTCTTAGGAGAAGCAATTTCTTCAAATGTTTCTACGGCAAATATTTATATTTTTGAGGAGTCAAATCATGCAGTTGAAATTTTAGGAACATAGTACAAATCTTGTTTGCTGGGCACTTTTCTAACTGTTTTGGGGAAATACGATGGCCTAGGGGATAGAGCACAGGCCTAGAAGGCGGAAGGACCTGGTTTCTAATCCTGGCTCTGCAACTTGTCTTCTGTGTGATCTTGGACAAGTCACTTCACTTCTCTGTACCTCAGATGCATCATCTGCAAAATGGGGATTAAGACTGTGAGCCCCTTCTGGGACAGGGACTGTGTCCAGCCTTATTAGCTTGTATCTACCCCGGCGTTTAGAACAGTGCTTGACACATAAATGTCATCATAAGTGATACATAAGCAAAAACTTCTCATTCTCGGTTTCTCACCTCACCCCCTCCTACCTCACCTCCCTTCTCTCCTTCTCCAGCCCAGCCCACACCCTTCACTCCTCTGCCAATAACCTCCTCATTGTACCTCGTTCTTGCCTGTCCCGCCGTCAACCCCCAGCCCACGTCCTTCCCCTGGCCCGGAATGCCCTCCCTCCACACATCTACCAAGCTAGCTCTCTTCCTCCCTTCAAAGCCCTACTGAGAGCTCACCTCCTCCAGGAGGCCTTCCCAGACTGAACCCCCCTTTTCCTCTCCTCCTCCCCATCCCCTCTGCCCTACCTCCTTTCCCTCCCCAGAGCACTTGTATATATATTTGTACAGATTTTATTACTCTATTTATCTTACTTGTACATATTTACTATTCTATTTATTTTGTTAATGATTTGCATACAGCTTTAATTATATTTGTTCTGACTATTTTGAAACCTGTCTACATGTTTTGTTTTGTTGTCTGTCTGCCCCTTCTAGACTGTGAGCCCACTGTTGGGTAGGGACTGTCTCTATATGTTGCCAACTTGTACTTCCCAAGTGCTTAGTACAGTGCTCCGCACACAGTAAGCGCTTAATAAATATGATTGATTGATTGATTGTTCTGCACACAGTAAATGCTCAATAAATACAACCGAATGATTAAGTGCTTAACAAATACCATGATTGTGATTATTATTATTATTACTTTGCAATAAATCTTTCTGAATATCCAGGTTTGGGCCCAGTTTTGGACCTGTTGTTGTGGAGCACACCCTTGAACGAGAATCATACTTTGACTGTATTCCTTCAGTAGAAAACCACAAGTTGGGGATCTTCCTCCCAAGCTTGTTGTCTTTCCCATCTCTCTCAGAGACCCTGAGAACTAGATGGGATGAGGAGAGGTTGCAGATCTAGGGAGTTTGGAGTTCAAAGTTGCTGGGCATTTTGGGACTCCTGTGCTACAAATCTCAATAAATCTCAGGATGCTGGGGGACCTAAACTCAGTATGCTTGGCACTGGTGTCACTCTGGATGTGCAAGCCCAAGGAAGAGCAGCTGGAGGTTGTTTCAAAACTAGGTTGACCACTTCCAGGACATTTTCATATTTTAATTAAATTTCTCAGCATACACAATTCTGGGATTGTCCTAGCTAAACTTGAACATATGTTCATTTTACTCAAAGGATGCAGTTTCTCCTGTTAGTGAAATTCCAATCAATCTAACTATCTTCCTGAGACATTAGATGGAAACACATAACACCATGTAGAAAACTAAATCTGGAAGTTGGGAATCACAAGATTTAAAGAAAGAGGAATGGTAAAAGGAGTGGGAAAAATTCACTTATAAAAAATACCTGCCTACATATTCTCCAGGGTCCTGTATCTATCTTTGTATCCCTAATAATAGATCAGGTGCCCAGGTGGAAAGCGAAAATGATATGGAACAAAGACAGAAACCAAGATGCAGAGGCAGTGGATAATAATAATGAATAATTTTGAACTTTGTTAAGTGCTTCCTATGTGCCAAACACTGTACTACGTGCCCAGATAGATACAAGATTATCAGGTTAGATGTAGTCCCTGCCCTACACGGGACTCATACTCTAGGGAGGAGAGAGGACAGATATTTAATCCCCATTTTACAGATGAGGAAGGTGAAGCACAGTGAAGTATAGTCACTTGCCCAAAGTCACCCAGCAGGCAAGTTGGAGAGCTGGAATTAAAATCAATTAATTGATCAATCAATGGGCTTTCTTGAGCACGTACGCTGTGCACAGTACTGTACTAAATGCTTGGAAAAGTACAATGTAACAGAATTGGCAGAAGCAAACCTAGTTCCTCTGATTCCCAGGCCTGTGTTCTTTCAACTAGGTCATGTTGCTTTGCTGTAGTGGAATGGGATGGGCAGAAACCAATCAATCAGTCAAATTTATTGAGCATTTACCGTGTGCGGACCACTATATTAAGTGCTTGGGAGAGTACAATATAACAGTATATCGGACACATTCCCAGCCCATAATGAGCATAGAAGCTACTGAGCCATGGAGCCATTATCCCATGCAAAAAACACCTAGCATGTGTTTCCCCCCTCTTCCATGCCTCTGGAAAGTGTACCAGAGCCCTTGATGCCTTGAAAGATTTTTACAGTAGCTGGACATTAAACAGGACAAAAGTGTATTGAAAAAGACATTTTTTCATAGAGATGCATAGGAATGGAGTGATAGGCATTTTTTATAAAGCTTCCACTGGTGACTGGGATACCGGGTGATGTGTAATTAGCAGTTTTATTTTTACAAAGATTGACCCAATTTATACTGCATCAAATGAAATCAGCATCAGGCAAAATAATAGGTTTTTTATTCAGTGTATGCCAAAGTGTTGGGACATTCTGTATCTCTCTCAAACAGTACAGTGCTCTGCACACTATAAGTGCTCAATAAATACCATTGACCGATTGATTGGAATCAACGCTGGGGTAGATACAAAATAATAAGACCACCTAAGACCCTGCCTTACATAGATGCAAAGAGGGATTTTTAAAATATATTTATTAAGTGCTTGCTATATTCTAGACACTGTACTAAGTGCTGGGGTAGATGCAAGTTAGTTGGATATGGTCCCTGTCCCATATAAGTGACATAAATAAGATGAGACTAACATTTTCAGAAATAATTCTATCAATTATTGATAATTGGGTATGGGTTATCAGTAACTAATATGATTTCTGAAAAGATTACATAATTTTCAAAGGATGAATACCTACCTTAACTGTCTTATATAATGAGTGGACTTAACTCTTGGAAAAACCTCTGAGCTTAATTACTTTGGAGCCCCAAAGTAATTGGGCATAGGGATATCACAGACTAATAAAAGGTTGGATGGCTTAGTAGAAAGAGCACAGGCTCGGGAGTCAGAGGTCACAGGTTCTAATCCTGACTCCACCATTTATCAGCTGTGTGACTTTGGGCAATTCACTTAACTTCTCTGTGCCTTAGCTACCTCAGCTGTCAAATGGGGATTAAGACTGTGAGCCCCTCGTGGGACAACCTGATTACCTTGTATCTGCCCCAGTGCTTAGAAAAGTGCTTGGCACATCGTAAGCACTTAACAAATACCATCCTTATTATTATTATAATCAAAAATATTTAGTTGCAGCTTAGGAATCCTATAGCAAATTTTGTTTGTGTGCCTGAACTATCCTTTTAAAAATTTCAGAACTTACTTTTGATTTGTTTAACCAGCCATTTAGGAAGCTAAAGTTTGACTAATTGTTTTTCTCCTGATTTCTCTAACTTTAACATTTTTCACTTATCCTCTATGTTTTCTCTAGTATTTACAATTGAGATTTAACAAGCTCGTTCGTTTTGCGGCTACATTCATCTACATAGTGCAAACGGTAAGCACAATTTTGAAGACTGGAGCAGTTGTTTTGGGGATTTAGTGGTTTGTTGAGCTATATAGAATTTGGATGATGCATTTTGGTTTGGAGGGAGCTCTTTTTTCAACTGGAGAACAGCTGTGTGTGTGACAGACACAGTTTGACCCATAGGAACTCATCAAATTTGACTTTGCCAAGAATATTCAATGTGTCATTGACTTTTCAGAAATTAGACCTTGGAATTGTGGTTATAGAAAATTTTAGACTATACAGACCAAAACTTACAATTATTTATTGATCAACTCAGATACAAACGTTGTCTTAGAGTTCATTTTTCATTGTTAACCATAAGATAATGGAGTTATCAATGTAATGATTTAAGCTTAGGTATATTATATACCTTCCCAAGTAGCAGAACCATGAAGAGAAATCACAGAGATTGAGAGTGTCCACTGCTGGAAATGATACTTTGAATTTGAATGCCAAACCTTTTTGCTTTCCAGTATAATTTATTCATTTAAAATTCCAACCTCCTCCTTAGGAATGGATTCAATACATTTGTTTTGAATAATTCCAAAGAATACAAGGTCAGAGATTATTTCACTTACTGCCAAAATCCTTCACATCAAACAGAAAATTCTTCCTATTGGCTTTAGAGCCCTCAATCACCTTGACCCCTCCTACATTACCTCACTGATTTGTCAGTACAACCCAAACTGCACACTTTGTTCCTCTAATGCCAAACTCCTCACTTGTACCTCAATCCTGTCTATCTTGCTACCAACTCCTCACGTAGGTCCTGCCTCTGGCCTGGACCTCTCTCCTCCTTCACGTATGACAGATCATCACTCAACCCACCTTCAGAGCCTTATTAAAAGAACATGTCCTCCAAGAGGCCCTCACCGACTAAGCCCTCATTCACTCAGTCTCCCTCCTGCCTTGCCCTTGAACTTGGATATCATCCTTTATTCACCTCACCCTTAGTCCCCAGCGCTTGTGTACGTATCTATAATTTATTCATATTAATGTTTGTCCCCCCTTTTAGACCATAAACTCCTTGAGGGCAAGGAACATATCTATTAACTCTGGTAAACATGGATCAACACAACAACCTAAGCTCAAGTATATAAAATGCCTCTCCAAATAGCAGAGCCATGAAAAGAAACCACAGAAATTGAGAGTCCACTGATGAAATCATAACTTCCAAGTGCTTGGTAAAGTGTTCTACACACAGCAGGCACCCATAAAAACAACTGATTGATTGGTTGATTGATTCCCCACTGCACTTTGCTCCTTTAGGTTCTCTACACAGGTGTGGTGGTTTATGCTCCAGCTTTGGCTCTTAACCAAGGTGAGTTGATGAATAATTCTTGTGCAGGGTTCCAACTGCAATTCATTTCACTCTAATAAGTAGAAGTCATGAGTGAGTAGGGGTTGAATCTAGGACAACTGTTTTGGGAGAGGAAAGAGGTAGTTTAGTCCAGAGGCAAGATAGCCCAATTATATGCCCAGGAGGAGTGTATATTTTTGCAGGACTAAGTAAGGGTAGAAACAGCAATGATAATAGTCCCAGCCTCTATTGCTATTCATGCAGGTAAGTACCTAGAGAGTCTACCGCTGATAATTTCTATAGATACAGGTTATCTATTCCTGTTTCCCAGCCAGGCTGGTTACTACAGAAGCAGTAACCCATAATTGCCATGGTCCCAGGCTGAGCTGGGTTGGAAAGAAGTCAGCTCTTTGTTCTTCTTTTCCTCCAACCAACCTAAGCAGGGACAGTCCCTAAAACCATTTCTGTCATGGGGTCTGCAGCCTGGAACAGGTTCAGCTGTGGCCTTGAAACAAGGTTAAAAAGCAACACTGGGGGAGGGGAGAGGAGGATAGAGAGGGATGGTGGGTATGAAGCTGGGGATGTAGAGGGTTGGGGTGAGTTTGGGGAAATAGAAAAATAACTGTAAAATCAATGAGGAGGGGCAAGTGTGGGAAAATATAAACAGAGGCTGGGGACAGGGGTGGAACAGGAGAACCTTGAGGCAGTTACTTGATTCCCAGATTGAGATACCATAGAGAGACAACCAGACTATTTAAGCTCCCCTGTACCCTGTTACCATAGGGTCCTCTCCTGATCTGCCAAGTCCCACCCTGCTCTGTGTCCAGAAAGTTTAGTGGATTAAATGTGTCCTGCTGAAGGAAATGTCAATCCTCCATTGGATTCTCCTCTAGAAGGTGGAGTGGAGGCATCATTTCTGTGTCTGCAACCTTTCCAACATCCTGTGTCACGTTCTATGGGCTTGTCTTCAAAAACTGTGTTATTGTCCTGCCTGCCGAAGTTCCAGTCTGAGAGAAGAGGGAGTAAAAGAGAAAGCAGGAGATATCTTGGGGCAGCATCCTCTCTCCCTGAACCTCCTTGGAGGGAAACCCTGCTGTAACATAATCAGTGCCTTTCTTCTGGAGGGAGAATAAGAAATGTTTCTACAGAGAGGTGTCCTCACACTCTAAGATGGAGGACACTACAGTTAACTTCATTTTAAGATATAGAACAATCTTAATCACACTTAAAGGATGATTTGAAAAGGGAGCAGTGATGGGGTAAACAGTAAATGAAAAGTGATTTAAAACAAACATTGAGTTGATAGTTATTCATTTGACCTTTACCCAATTTGTGTGCTTTAGTAGGAAATACTGTTGGGAGAAAAAGCTTTTACTGCTTCTATAGACAGACTGGGGTTACCCCCACATCTAGACTGTAAGCTCATCATTAGCAGGGAATATGCCTACCAATTTTGTTATAAACTCCCAAGCATTTAGTTCAGAACTCTGTTCACAGCAAGTTTTCCAAAGCCACCACTGATTTACTGTGCTCTGCTGGTTAAAAATTTCCTCCGCTCTCTTGTCTGTCTCTTCTTAATGTGTAGGATTTTGAAATTGTGCTAGATTTAACTTCTGAGTTAAGCTATAAAATAATGTACCAGGGTTGATAAGAGGCAAATGCACTGAGCCCCTCCCAAGAAGATGAAGGTATGAAACCTTGTTTTAATTAACTTGATTTCTTCTGTTGCACATGGATGGTGACTTCCAGAGAGAAACATCTTTGCCTTGAAATTTTGCTTTAATCCTTTCAGTGACTGGCTTTGACCTCTGGGGATCTGTGTTTGCTACTGGCATCGTTTGCACCTTCTATTGCACTCTGGTATGTACCCTGGCTAGATGCAGCACTTGAGCATACAGCCTGATAAGGAGAAAATGCCAATGAGAAAATGATCTTTCTAATCACAGCTGAAATGACTAAAGTACAAAGAATTAAATGAAACTAGGTTCATATGCCTGCCTATCTTGTCAAATTACAGGGCTTTTTTTCCCCACTTGGTACTCAAACCGAAATTTTCATTGTCAGCACAAAAACTTGCAATAACCCTAGAAACACAGTTTTTATGTTCTACGTGTTGTGATGATTTATGAGTTCGGTTGTCATTCTTGCTATGGATGAGTGTTAGTCTAGGGGAGTTTATGGAAAAAATAATCTCACCACCAGCAGTGACCATTATGTCTAACAAAGAATTAACTCCCACCTGGCAGATTGGATTTCAAAACTGGCCATATGCCAGAGAGTGCAGAGAGCAATAGGTGTCTGGGAAAAATCCATCTTTTAAAACTATAACCTTGTTCAGGTGCAACTTCAGGACAAAGTTCTGAACATCATAGCAGAATTTTTTTAACCCCTATTATGTGTAGGACACTGTTAGGGAGACCCTTTAGGGAGCTGGAAAACATTAATCTATCAGAGCATGATGTGATGTTAAAAGAAATGGTCATAAGCAAAAGCATGGCATGGGTTAAGTGGTGTGTTCTCTAATGCATATTTTTGTAACCAAGGTTTAGCAAGACTATAACCCCTGTATTTTAGGAGAGCTACATAAACCAATACAACTCTCCCAGTGGCAGACTGGTGTATATGATGAGGCATTATGAATAAATGGTAAAGGATCTACCTCACAGGTAGTTGGATTAACCTTGTTTCCTATTTACTCATTGCATTCGTGCCCTAGTATATATATCCACATACACATTAATGCATATAAATTTACAACAATTTTATGCAATATGCATTTTAAAAAATTGATTTTTTTCATTCTCTTCTGCTTGGGCCACAACAAATACCTAATGAAGCCATTCTTGTCATTTTTTCCCAAGGATTTAATACATTGCCATAAAAAATCAAAATTGAGTAATTCTAAACCCTCTTGAGTAGGACCCTGTTACTCTACTTTAAAGTTTTCTGCAAAAGAAAGTCAGAACAGTTTAATCAGGGCAGGTGAGATTAAAAACTTATTATCCAGCTAGTGTTTGTGCCAGATAAGTTCTTCAGGTGGATTTGCAAAGAGCCTGTCCATTTGTGCAGTATAGCCTTTCAATTTTATTTTCCATCTCCAGTTTCCCTTCTTTCTTTTCCAGTCAGTGTTAAAATGCCAAGTTTCTGGAGAAGCACTTGTCCCTGTAAATGAGTTTCATGGGAAGGACAAAGCTAGATTATTGGTGTCTTGGGTTGCCTAAATAGTTAAAATTAGATAAAGGAATAGGAAAGGCTGAAAGTTTCCTTTATGCATTTTCTATTGTTTCTGAAGTCCTTCATTGTAAGTTAAATGTATCTTTATACTTTCCAACACTTAATCACTGTTGATTTTGAGCTTAAATTACTCCATTAACTTGGAGAAAAATCAAGCAGGAGTGGTTTATTGAAGGAATTTTGTCCCTTTCCAGGTAGGCTTTAGCAAAGCAAGCAAGCAAGTTTATATTTGGCTTTAGAGCTCCCTAGATAGTGTGACTCCAGAAGCCCTCCCTGCAGTAACAATTCAATATTTAGCCAATCTTTATGTAAGAAATTCTAACCTAAATGGCACCTGAATCCATTTGATCTCATTTTCTTTAATTTATTTAATAATAATAATAATAATGGCATTTGTTAAGCACTTACTATGTGCAAAGCACTGTTCTAAGCACTGGGGTGGATACAAGCTGATCAGGTTGTCCCACGTGGGGCTCAGTCTTAATCCCCATTTTACAGATGAGGTAACTGAGGCTCAGAGAAGTTAAGTGACTTGCCCAAGGTCACACAGCAGACATGTGGCAGAGCAGGGATTTGAACCCATGAACTCTGACTCCAAAGCCCGTGCTCTTTCTACTGAGCCACACTGCTTCTATTTATTTATATTATTTCTACTTAGTAGAAATGGAAATTGTCTCCAGGCAATATTTCTGTTCCTGAAAAGAGGCAACAAACTGTTGAGTCCCCAGTCAGCCTTCTCTTTACTTTTCAGTTTGCAATCAACAGGAAAAACTTAAACAAATCAAATAAAAATTTCCAGTGCATTCAAGGCCAGTTTTGAGTTCATAGGGAGGCCTGGTAGGGAGGAGGAGGGGACCGTTATTTTTAGCATGGAACAACTGCCACATCAGAAACAACAAAGAGGGAGAGGCAAAGACGCATTGATACGATGTCATCAAAGGCAGATCCTTCCGGCCGATGTTGCTCTGTGTTTGGCTGACTTTTCAAGATTAAAGCGGGCTGATTCTACTTAATGCTCTTTAGAAAATAAGCATTTTGAGGGAAGAAAAGAGGTTGCAATAACAGTAAGGGGCAAAGGAATTATGAAATCATTATCCTATTTTTCAGTTTGTATTTAACTAAAACAAAATCCCAATTAATCTGTCCTACTGAGAGATTTGTCCAATACAGAATAATATAAACGATTTGCAATCCACTAAGTGAATAAATTTGTGGGTTTTCGTATGATAATCTATTTTATAAGCATATATTTAAATAATCTCACAAGAATGTACATCATCAGTGGGTTTTTTTTTAGTCCTTACTATGGGCAGAGCACTGTAATAATAATAATAATAATAATAATAATGGTGGTATTTGTTAAGTGCTTACTATGGGTCAAACACTGTGCTGTACAAAGTGCTTGGTGAGGACTAATAATAATAATAATGATGGCATTTATTAAGCACTTCTTATGTGCAAAACATTGTTCTAAGCACTGGGTAGGTTACAAAGTGATCAGATTGTCCTAAGAGGGCAACCTAATGACTAATGAAGAAAAGTCCTCAGAGCTCTTGGAGCCTTTATTATCAATTAATAAATTTGTGGTATTCATTCGTTATAATTAGAAAACCCATCATCACGGCCCTCAGTTTTGAGGATGAAATAAAATTGTGTTATTTTTCTTTGTTGTAGGGAGGACTGAAAGCTGTGGTCTGGACAGATACATTTCAAATGGTTGTCATGATAGTGGGCTTCTTAACAGTTCTCATACAAGGAACTGCTTATAATGGTGGGCTTGAGAATGTATTGGACAGATCACGCAATGGATCACGGTTAGAAATTTTTGAGTAAGTTGCATGCCATATCTATGTGTTCATGTCTTAATGGGTGAAAGATTTCCCATCTCAACTTAAAATTGTAATTTGGAAGCAAGAGTGAAAAAACTTATACCCTCTCCTCTCTCTGACCAGCTTTGATGTAGATCCCTTGAGACGTCATACCTTTTGGACAATTTCAATTGGAGGAACCTTTACCTGGTTAGGGATCTATGGTGTTAATCAGTCTACAATTCAGAGGTGTATATCTTGTAAGACAGAAAGACAAGCTAAAATGTAAGTTGTGCAACATACCTACCCCCAAAGTGATCCAAATGTAATGGCAGTATGCTAATGTTTTTGGAATTAAGTCTCTTTTTCATGGTTCAGCTCACAAATATATGAAAATCTGGTAGAAAATCTCTTTTTTCTATGTTATAATAATGATATTTTTTGAACACCTAATGAATGCATTGCTTTGTACAGCCCTTGGAAAGTGTAACAGAAGCGTAAATCCTATTTTCTGTCTGCAGGGAAGTTAACTCTCTAATGGAAGTAAAAGACATAATGATGATGATAATTGTGGTATTTATTAAGCGTTTACAATGTACCAGGCAGTATACCAAGTGCTTAAAAAGATAGAAACAAATAGGGTTAGACACAGCCATAAAAATTTTATAAATACTAGTATATTAATATCATATATGGATGTTCTATAATAATGAAAACAGGCTCTATCACCTGCTAATCTAAAATTAAGAGGGCTCATTTGCTGTTTTGCTTCACTCCTAGGAATATGGTACTCAAATTCACTGAAGAATTGAGCACGTTTAAACTAGTTTTACTTACTGAATCAATTCAAGTTTGGATCAGAAATATCCAATTTTGGGTCTTTTCATTCCCGCTTAATTTCTCAGGCTTTTACAAGTGGGTTCAGGTTTTGTAATAAACCTGGAATGCGCAAGGCTGGTGTTCATCCCTTATAGCAATGGAGGTAGAAACAGTGTCTTCAATCCATAGCTGTATATGTGGATATAGGGCAATTTCCCCTATTAGTCCCATAAAGTGGGAGTTTAAATGTGGAGGGAAAGGGTGGCCATTCCAGGAATATAGTGGACATGAAGGAGAGATGCTTTAAAATCAATCTGTTAATGTGTTATTCCCAAACCAAGAAACTGAACTGTGCACAAATGTAGGATCCTATGAGACTTTAGAATTTCTTTGCAGGTTTTTTGTTATTGTTTTGGAATTTGTTATGTGCTAGGCACTGCACTAAATGCTAGGGTATTGGGTTGGAGACAATCCCTTTTCCACATAGGGCTCACAGTGTTAATCCCCATTTTAGAGATGACAGACCTGAGGCACTGAAATGTTAGGTAACTTGACAAAGGTCATACAGCAAACAAGTTGCAGAGCTGGGATTAGAATACAGGTTAATGTCATTCCCCCCCCCCCCCATCATACTAATGAGTCATTCTCTTTATCTCTCTTTCCTAGTGCCCTTTATCTTAATTTGGTAGGTCTCTGGATAATTTTGATCTGTGCAGTCTTTTCAGGCCTCATTATGTACTCACACTTTAAGGACTGTGATCCATGGACTTCAGGCACTATTTCAGCACCGGATCAGGTATGGATTCAAATGCAGCCACTAACCAAAATGGCAAAAATGGATACCATGAAGTTTGTACTAAGGATAGACTTCCCCTCAGGATTTGCACACACCTTAGAGTTACCTCAGAAGTTTATTGCCTTTTGCTGTTTTTCAGCACTGTATGCAAATGATTCCTTAAAATATGTTATAAAGTAAATTTTCTGAGAAAATATTATTTAATTATTTAATAATATCTATTATCTTGGTTGCATTTGTTGCCAATTTCCTTCTAAAATGATTCTCATACTAAGATCTTATTTATTCAGTTGTATTCAGTGAGTGATTATTGGGCAAAAGCTCTGAATTATAATAATAATAATAATGGCATTTATTAAGCACTTACTATGTGCAAAGCACTGTTCTAGGTGCTGGGGAGGTTACAAGGTGATCAGGTTGTCCCACATGGGGCTCCCAGTCTTAATCCCCATTTTACAGATGAGGTAACTGAGGCACAGAGAAGTTAAGTGACTTGCCCAAAGTCACACAGCTGACAATTGGCGGAGCTGGTATTTGAACCCATGACCTCTGACTCCAAAGCCCATGCTCTTTCCACTGAGCCATGCTGCTTCTCAAAGTCAGAAGTTTGAGAGCATACATTTAAAAAGTAAAAGACACATCCCTGCCTTTGAAGAGGTTAGGATCTAATGTGGAGAGACAGGTAGATAGACATTTTATACATTCAGTGAGAGCAGGAGGAAAAATCATTATGCAACTGATATTGGCATAATGCACATATGAATACATTAATGGAGATTTAATGCCTGTTCTCCTTCCTGTTAAATTGTGAGCCCCATGTGGACAGGGATTGTGTCTGGCCCGATTATTTTATTTACTATAGGGATTAGTACAGTGTTTGACATATTGTAAGTGCTTAACAAATCTCATCATTATTACTATTATTAAAACTTTCTCTCCCTTCAAATCCAACAGGCCACCCCTCTTCCCGTCTTCAAAGACCTCCTAAAATGTCAACTCCTCCAGGATGCCTTCCTTGATTAGGCCAATCACCTTAAATCTTGCCAACTCACAATCACCCTTAGCATTTATAAGTTTACACCCATATTCATGCACACATATTTGTATATATGCATATATTGATGATATATTGAGCTATGGGTGTTACTAATTCATTCACTTATTTATTCAGCTATTTTACCATCTCATACTCCTGCTACAACTACTAGAAAACATATTCATCTTCCTCCCACTATGTTTTGTATGGTGTTTGTTAAGCACTTATTATGCACCAGGCACTGTACTAAGCACTTGGGTAGATACTAGATAATTGGGTTGGTCAAAGTCCCTGTCCCAGATAAGGCTCGTAGTCATAATCACCATTTTACAGATGAGATAACTGAGGCACAGAGAAGTGAAGTGATTTGCCCAGGGTCACACAGCAGGTATGTAGTGGAGCTAGAATTAGAATCTAGGTCCTCTGAATCCCAGGCCCATGCTCTTTCCAATATTTGTGAACAGTTTACATCTTCCTGTTTTCCCCATTTGACTGTAAGGTCTTTGAGGGCGATAATCTTGTGTTTTATTTCTGTTGTATTCTGCCAAGTGCTCTGAATGTAGTAGGTGCTCAATAAATACCATTGGTTGATGGATGAATTGTGAAAAGAAATCAGAGGAAAGAGAGCATTATAAGTCTTACTGCTCTAGCTTAATTCCTTAGGGTCCAGCTCAATTATTGACAAACTGAAATTTAGCAGTAAATATATCTAAACTAGTGGAGTTGTATTTCCTGAGAGGAACCAAATTAAGGAGGTAATGCCTTTGCAATGAATTCAAACATGCATTCAATAGGCACTCTTTCCTTCCTTTAGCTCATGCCATATTTTGTCATGGAAATATTTGAATCGATGCCAGGACTCCCAGGACTGTTTGTGGCTTGTGCCTTCAGCGGAACCCTGAGGTCTGTTTGTCTAACATTACTTGCTGTGAAAATCAAACATTATTGCTAAGGCCAGATCCCCTTTAGAGATGATAACATCAACCCTACTCCAGATCAACATTGCACATGGAAAAACATATGATGTTTATTCCCTTTATCAGAAACGAAATGCTTAACAGCTTTGTTCTTCCAGCTCTATTCATATAGGGGCTTGGAGTATGTTTGGACAATGAATTTCATTCCCTCTCTGAAACTCTTGCTAAAACTACATTTTTACCACCATCAAAGCAGAGGGAATGTCAGAAAATTGCCAATTCCCATTTTTGAGATAGAACTCAGCCTGTTGAAATAAAGCATTCTCAGGCAGAAATTCCTTTTATACAATCCAACTGGTCAGATATTATGATTAGGAGACAACATAATGGCCCTGCCAGAGAGCTGGACTGTGAACAAACAACTTGCTATACAGTTAGCACTCACGGCATATACCAAAATATGTTGGGGAAAAATGAGTGTCTGCTTTGGAAATGACTGCTTGGGGAGACTCAAAGTGTTTAAGAAACAAGAAACAAGAGAACATGGGGATTAGGTGAAGAGAAAGAATAGAAAGGGAAAAAGCTACAAATCTTTGAGACCAAATAAAACCTTTCTAGTCTTCTTGGATCAAAGGAAAACATACCTCATATGCTTACCGAAATCTCGGGGATTTATGGTGATTCAATCAAAAGCAGGCACCCCAGGGTTAGACTTTGGGCATAAAGTGGAAATGAAGAAAATAATTGCTAGCATTGATTCTTGGATGCTGAAGCTTTGGTGGTGATAATACCTGCCTATTATAAATGATTGAATGAATTAAACTCTTATTGTCTGAGAAAATATTGTGATGACAAAATCTAAGCCTTTACCAGTCTTCCACTGGATAGAGATGAAAGAAATGGCACATTCTAGAGAATGCTTTAAGCAAAATTCCTCCATTTCCACACCCTTGCTCTCTAAAATCTAAGATTTCTCAATGATCTCAGAGAACATATTAAGACTGTTGATCTGAGAGATATCAGAGCAATACATGAAACAAACCCTAAGCAGTAGGTCACTGTGGGATCTTTTGAGGCCTTTAAGGGAGTTGAAAATTTTGAGCAAATAAGTAAATGGTCCCTGCGCAAAAGAAGACAAGAACCCTCAGAAAGCAGGAACACTTCAAACTCTCAAGCCTGTAATGAATTCAACACCATTTCCTGGCATTTCTCTGCTTCAGCATTTTAAAAGCTAAGATTTTAGGAATTTAAGGCAGAAGAAAGAAGGAGGAGTTCTAAGTAAAGTGTTTGGTAAACAAGGCAAAACAGATATTGTCATCTAAAGGCCATTTAATTTTCTAATCTAGACACACAACACCCAGGCTCAGGGCACAGTTGTAGCAAATCACCAATTAGCTATGTTCTCGTCTGGCTTTTACGGTGTTACTTGGAGAGGAAGTCATTGGATGTGCTAAATTCTCTAAAAAGAACCAGTTCCTAACTTGACTTTCAACAGATTGCAAACCTGAAAGGCTCAAGAAATAGCCGTAACCACCATACCCTGCAAACGGTAATGGTGGGAATTCCTATACACACACCCCCGCACCGTAAATGCAAATTTCCAACTAGTATCTTCTTTCAATAGACGAACTGAATTTTTGCTGGAACACCGAGTAACACTCCTGAAGGCATCACTGTTGAGCTGAATTTTGTGCATTGTTGATGCCAGGATGTTTCATTTCTGCTGCATATGTAATGCACTCACCCCTACATCCCCTTGCCACTGTTAATTCCCCACTCTTGTCCTTGAAAGTCTCTGCACATTGTCAGCCTTACACATTCAGCACATTCTTTAGCAGTTCAAGGAATGTCAGTTTTGCAGCATTTAGCTTTGCTTTTTCTTTTCCTGTAGTACCGTGGCTGCCAGCATAAATGCCCTAGCAACTGTGACTTTTGAGGATTTTGTCAGGACCTGCTTTCCAAACCTCTCGGACAAACTGAGCACCTGGATCAGTAAAGGCTTATGTAGGTACATTAGGTGAATTTTGTCTTTTGCCTTGACCTCTGAAATCTATACCTGATCTTTTTAAAAGTCCCCTGTTTCAAATCCGTATCATTTCAGGCCACCATGTGTCCAATCAGGACCATGGAATATGGGGAATTCTTTTTATACTCTTCCATCCAGAAGCAATCCCTTAAACATCTTCCTTTGATGCCCCTATCAGAGTTAGAGAGCTGAGTTTGATGATTATTCTATTTATTTAAGATATTTATGAAGTGCTTTCTGTGTGCTAAAGACAATCTTAAATGCTGGGGTAGAATTAAGACACTCAGATCAGACACAGTCCCCTCTCACATATGGAATCACAGTCTAAGGGGAGAGAAAAACAAGTGTTTTATTCCCATATTACAAATGAGGAAACAGAGGCCCGGAACATATGTGCATGCCTATTATCATGTAGCAGTTCAATGGCATTTAGTGGGACCTAGAACCTAGGTTTTATTCCTTCCAGGCCTAAGTGCTTTCCTCTAGGCCACACTGCCTCTTGTGAGTTCAGAAAGCAGCCAGGCTCTATCTTTCACCCAGTTTGCCTCTTCTTGTTTTACAGAGAGGGTTTGACTATATAACAAAGTCCCTAGCAAAAATGGATGTAATCTAAAATGGTAATTGGCTATAGCAATGATTGTCAGTGGCAGTACAGTGCTCTCCATCTTCCGGCAGTTTCTGAAGGCTCTAGTTCTACCCTTCCCACCTAGTTATCTCTGAGCCATTGTAAGTCCCTAGGCCCCTGTCCCCTTACTTGTTAATATTATCATTATTTTTATTAAATGGTATTTATTAAGCATTTACTATGTCCCAGGCACTGTGCTATGAACTGGGGTAGGTATAATTAGCTTGGACACAGTCCATGTCTCACAAGGGGCTCACAGTCTTAATTTTACATATGAGGTAACTGGGATATACAGAAGTTAAGTGATTTTTACCAAGGTCACACAGTAGACAAGTGATGGAGCTGGGATTATAACCCAGCTCAGTCTAGTGCTCTTATCACTAGGACACACTGGTTTTTTACTATTTTATTTGTTAAGCACATAGTATGTTCTAAGCACCGGGGTAGATATGTTAATCAGGCTTGACAGAGTGTCTGTCTCACATGATGCTCACAGTCTAAATTTGTGTAGTATCACTGTGAGGCAAAGAAGGTGTTGTGGTGAATGATCCCTCAAAAATTTATCTCATGATTTAGTTGTTGGCATTGGGATCTGTTAGCTCAACAGGAAAGAATCCTAGAGAGATGGAGCAATTTGAACTCAACTGTTCCAGGGGAGACCCAAGTCTCTATTCTGTCCTTGAGCAAAACTCTTCTGAGAGACTTAACTGATGAAGTCTTGTAGAACTGGGCCAGAAAAAACAGGGGTCAATGTGCCTATGATCTCTTTCAGGTGTAATATTTGGCGTGATCTGTACCACAATGGCAGTGGCTGCTTCCCTGATGGGTGGAGTTATTCAGGTACTCAGACCTTGTGCTTCACTTCCCCTGTTCTTCAGAGAGTAGATTTTCTTCTGATACAGGCTGAATTTTGTTTCTTTTTTGCTTCGTTTGGTTACCCACATTTGAGTATATTGGGGGCATACCTTAGATTTTGTGAGATCATTTAGAAAAGTCTTTAAAATATATCCACCAAAATACTAACGCGTAAACTAGTGTTGAAAGTTCCCAGGTTAACAAACAGGAGATCCAGATGTAAAAGTACTTTAGAGCAGACATTATCATTATTATTTTTATCATCATCAATTAATTGCTTACTTTGGACCAAACATCATCATCATCAGTGGTATTTATTGAGTACTTACTGTGTTCAGAGCACTGCACTAAGCACTTGGGAGAGTACACACTACTTAGTGCTGAGGAAAGGTACAAAGATAATGAATGAGATAGGCTCTTGCATCCACAGGAGGCTTAGTCTTAAAGGATGTACTTCCCAAGCACTTAGTACAGTGCTCTGCACACAGTAAGCTCTCAGTAAATGAGAATGAATGAAAGGATGTTGTGTAGTGATAAACACATTGTGAAATTCAATGAAAAACAATAATTAAATGGGCTTTGCCCTTCTTCAGTTATCCCTGGTCTTAAGCAGGCATATGCTTCCCAAGATTCCCAAAGGTTGGGATGGAGTTTTCTCCCTGGCATCGGGATGGAGTTTTCTCCCTGGCAGTGACATGAGATCACTGAGATTTGATGGCGGAGTGTTTAGGACTGCAAGTCTGGAACCACCTCCTCCTCACCTCCTCCAGGAGGTCTTCCCAGACTGAGCCCTCTCCTTCCTCTCCCCTTCTTCCCCCTCCCCATCTCCCCCAACTTACCTCCTTCCCCTCCCCACAGCATCCGTATATATGTATATCTGTTTGTACGTATTTATTACTCTATTTTACTTGTACATATTTATTCTATTTTGTTTTGTTAATATCTTTTGTTTTGTTGTCTGTCTCCCCCTTCTAGACTGTGAGCCCACTGTTGGGTAGGGACCATCTCTATATGTTGCCAACTTGTACTTCTCAAGCGCTTAGTACAGTGCTCTGCACAAAGTAAGCGCTCAATAAATACGATTGAATGAATGAACCAGCTTCTGTCTGGCACACTTCAACTTTCTTAATAAGAGGGTGATCCTGTTTCTGAAGCTTCACCAGGCAAATCCAATTTTGTTTAAAATACATCCTGAATCCTCACATTTCTTCATGCTACAGTAGTCCGATGGGCTGAAAGCTGGAGAACACCATGGAAATGCCAATTCTGGGGTGTACAACAGCACACTTCAGTTCCTCTTGATTGAGCTAGATCTCTTAATTGATGGTTGCTTTGAAGATTTCTGGTAGATCAATTGATCAATCTGTCCAACACTCAGTAGTGTTTATTTAGTGCCTATTGAGTGGTGTGCACTATACTAAGCTTTCAGTTGAGAAATAAAAAGGTCCCTGCCCTTATGAAGCTTCTAATAATAATAATAATTATTATGGCATTTGTCAAGTACTTACTATGTGCCAAGCACTGTTCTACATGCTGGGGTAGATACAAGGCAGTCAGGTTGTCCCACGTGGGGCTCACAGTCTTAATCCCCATTTTACAGATGAAGTAACTGAGGTCCAGAGAAGTTAAGTGGCTTGCCCAAGGTCCCACAGCCGACAAGTGGCAGAGCTGGGATTAAAACCCAAGTCCTCTGACTCCCAAACCTGGGCTCTTTCCACTAAACTACGCTGCTTCCTATCTGAGGGGGAGGATTATAGGCATAGTCCACTCATAGATAGGGGAGGAGAAAGGAGAGAACTCAACTACAAGTACAAAAGGGTAAATAGAAGCATAAATTAATGTAAATTCATATGTATTGAAAATATTCATACTTTCCAAGGGTAATCAAAAGAGTTAAGGGTGGCTGTTGGATGGATGTGGTCTGGGAAGGAAGAACTGGTTTGGGTATGCCTCCTCGAGAAGCTGGGGAGTTCAGGAGTGTTTCTGAGATTGGACATGCTATGGTCTGGAGGATTTGTACTTCCCAAGCACTTAGTACAGTGCTCTGCACACAGTAAGCACTCAATAAATACGATTGAATGAATGAATGAATTTGAAGATGAGGATTGGGTAATCTCCAAACATGAGCCTTCTTTAGGGTGGCACGGGATATCCCAGAATACCAGTAGATTGGGCATGTAGGGTTGAAGGTTGGGGCTGGAAGAACTGGAAATGCTTCCTGTCAATCAGATGAGAGTGTATATGTCACAAATCCTGGTTGGAGTTTTGGGCTGGGACTCTACAGGACTTGAACACTTACTGTATGCTGAGCACTGTCCTAGCCACTTGGGAACATACAAGTAAATAGTTTCTGCATTTCAGGAGCTTAAAATGTAATAATGACTGTGTCATCTATCAATCAATGGTATTGAGCACTTATTCTGTTCAGAATACTGTACTAAGCACTTTGGAGAGTACAACATAACAGAATTAGCGGGTACATTCCCTGCCCATAATGAGTTTACTAGTGGCTCTAGAAACATTCCACCTATTTGAAGAGCATATCTCAATCTCTGCTAATGGTCATTTGGCACCAAGTGTACTTTTGGTCTTTGTAGACTGTTCCCCAAATTTTCCCCTGGGAAACCTTATCTCAAAAATGCACCTTTGTAGACTTAACCGACATAAAAGAACTTTGATTTAGTGTCTATAGACTGCCTATCACTCTGCTAGCCACAACTTGGCTGAATGTATAAAACTGGGCTGAAGCTAGTTATTAGGATTCAAGGTCTGAGTCCCTACATCTCCTGACACCCACAGTTACACATTGACACATCACTACAGTTCAATCACTATAATAAACATAATAAATCTCATTAGAGAATGAATAGCCAATGCACTTCAATGCAAGTCTATATACTTGTAAGTCTTAATGTACATATCTTTATATATTATAAAATATGTATTTATTCATATTAATGCCTGTCTCCCTCTAAAAACTGTAAGCTCATTGTGGACAGGGAATGTGTCTGCTAATTCTGTTCTATGGTACTCTCCAAGCCCTTAGAGAAGCAGCGTGGCTCAGTGGAAAGAGCAAGGGCTTTGGAGTCAGAGGTCACGAGTTCAAATCCTGACATTGCCACTTGTCAGCTGTGTGACTTTGGGCAAATCACTTAACGTCTCTGTGCCTCAGTTACCTCATCTGTAAAATGGGGATGAAGACTGTGAGCCCCAGGTGGGACAATCTGATCACCTTGTATCTACCCCAATGCGTAGAACAGTGCTTGGCACATAGTAAGCACTTAACAAATACTATTATTATTATTATTACTTAGTGTAGTGCCCTGCATGTAGTAAGCACTCAATAAATACAATTAATTGATTCTGAGGCATTTAGACCCTCTATTTTAGGAAACATTTTTTTTCTTTCCAATCCCTATGAAGCACAAATTTTCTATGGAAGATTGATGTCCAGTACTCATCCCTTAGAATGATAAATACACTTTTCTACAGAGAAAATATAATCTCTTTTAGTGATGCATAGTACCTCAGTTCAGGAAGATGGCCAGATTCCTTGGGTAGTAATTGAAATAGTTCTCAGCATAATCAATTATTGCAATGCTATCAGACATCGAAAGGCAAGAGGTGTTGAATAAAGTACTGCCTGTGCTAATTTTCCAAAGACATTTTCCTCTGGGAAATACCTGTATTGATCCAAATGTGCATAGGTCAGCAAGACTGTCAGGTAACGTTATCAGGAATTTCCTTATGTAGATAAGGCTGGTGTTCCTGTAGCTGCATAAAATAATAATAATAATGATAATAATGATATTTGTTAAGCACTTACTATGTGCCAGGCACTTTACTAAGCGCTGGGATGAATAAAAGCAAATTGGATTGGACACGGTCATTGTCCCACGAGGGGCTCATAGTCTCAATCCCCATTTTACAGATGAGGTAACTGAGGCAAACATAAGTGAAGTGACTTGCCCAAGGTCACACAACAGGCACGTCGCAAAGGCAGGATTAGAACCCATGACCTAGGGACTTGCAGGTCTGTGCTCTAGCCACTACACCATGCTGCTTCTCCTGCTTCATGTTACTAGATCTGCCCCTAAAGCTACTTCAGAAACCCAGACTAAATCCCCCTTTTCCTCAGCTCCCCCCTACCCATCACTCCGCCTTGCTCCCTTTGCTCTACTCCACAGCCCTACAGCACTTGAGTATATATGTATATATCTATAATTCTGTTCATATTAATGCCTGTTTACTTGTTTTGATGGGTATATATAATTCTATTTATTTACATTGATGCAATTGATGCCTGTTCATTTGTTCTGATGTCTGTCTTCCCCCCTTCTAGACCGTAAACCCATTGTGGGCAGGGATTATCTCTTTTTATTGTGGAATTGTACTCTCCAAGCGCTTAGTAGAGTGCTCTGAACACAGTTAGCACTCAATAAATACTATTGAATAAATGAGTGAATGAACCCTTGACATCAGCACATCTACTTGATTGATCATTAGCAAATTTGTGCTTTTCAGTCCTTTCCTTTATTCTCTCTTCCCTCTGTCATTCTGGGGCCCATAATGCAGATTCCAGAGATGATACCCTGAACGGTAACTGGCACTTAAGTGGACACTGGGACCAATCATGATGAATGTACAAGGACCCAGTTTTACACACAAAAATTAATGTTCTTCTACTGCTCAATGCCAAATTGGGATTGCAAGTGCTCTTACCATTCCCTCTTTCTTTGGGTGGAAAAGAAGTCAGATTTTGGTCAGTGCCATCAGGAAACATCCTTCTTAAACTCACTGGATTTGCTCTTCACAGATTCTGTCAAACCTTCTAGCAAATACAACTTCTTTGGATACTTCTTCCCATGGATAAATCAAATCAACTGACTTCTACTATAATGAACCCCCAATACAACAGGGGCAATGCAGAGTGGCCCATCTACTCTTAGAGAAAAATAAAGGACAGGTTCTATGAGAGTTATTATCAGGAGACTGCTGAGGAATATCTTTCAAATGTAGGTTTTTTTTTATTCTTCAGGGCCAGAGGTACTCATCTTCTAGACTGTGAGCCCGTTGTTGGGTAGGGACCACCTCTATATGTTGCCAACTTGTACTTCCCGAGCGCTTAGTATGGTGCTCTGCACACAGAAGTGCTCAATAAATATGATTGAATGAATCAGATCTTTTTCCTCTTTAACTTCCAATGTTTGATGCTTGAAAGCGGGGATTTGAGAATTAATCACAATGGGGAATTTTCATGGGGAACAACCTAGTGGATAGAACACAGGCCTAGGAGTCTGAAGGTCACAGGTTCTAATCTCTGCTCTGACACTTGTCTGCTGTGTGACCTTGGGCAAGTCCCTTCACTTCTGTGGGCCTTAGTTACCTTATCTGTAAAATGGGGATTGAGACTGTGAGCCCCATGTGGGAAGAGCCCGTGTTGGGTAGGGACCATCTATATATTGCCAACTTGTACTTCCCCAGCGCTTAGTAAAGTGCTCTGCACACAGTAAGTGCTCAATAAATACGAGTGAATGAATGAATGAAAGGGACTATGTCCAACCTGCTTTGCTTGTATCCACCCCAGAACTTAGTACAGTGCCTGGCACATAGTAAGCACTTAAATACCACAATTATTATTATTATTATATGATCAAAGAAAGATGAGGAAAGTAACAGAGGGGGAATGAACTAGAACAAGTAAAGTATAATCCAGTTTGAGGTCAATATAAGAAGTGTAACTTTGGTGTGGCCAGAGACTGAGCCAATAGCAAGAGTGAGCTATGCTGCCCTTTGTTTCCTCAGGCTGCCCTCAGCATTCATGGAATGTGTGGTGGGCCCATGCTGGGATTATTCACTCTGGGAATTGTATTTCCCTTTGCAAGCTGGAAGGTAAGAATTGACCTTCAGAACATCAAATCCCTTTGTGTACTAAGGGATTTCATAATTTGCTCCTCTCTCAAGAGACCAAGTTTTGGGATGTTATATTTGAATGCTGTTTATGGTATTAGTAAGAATTTTTCACATAAATCTAGATCTATTTCTCTTCCTTTTCTTCCCCTTCGATTTTTTATCCTCCTCTTCCCCCTCATTTTTCTTCCTTTTCTTCCCCTTCGACTTTTTCTCCTCCTTTTCCTCCTCTTCTTATCCCCTCTCCTAATGTTTGCGGCTATCTTGCCTGGTTGAGGCTCTGCTCAACTGTGGGGTGTCTGGGAATGTAAGGAATCACTTGATGTGATGGATCTACATGCTGAATCTGCTATGGGACATCTACTTACCTAGTGAACCGAAATATTAAAAAGAATAACAGAATAACCTGGGAATGTTGAGTCCCCAAGATGCACAAAGTTTACTAGTGTGGAAAGATGTGTGGCAAATGGGGAAGGGAGCACACTTTTGTTCACTTTCCTCCATCCTATCATCATTACTCTCTATTAAATATATCTACAGATTTTATAACTTTCTGCTCTATTGTGTTAAATCCCAAAGCTGCCTTAGTAAGGTTTTATTTTGTAACAACATAGTTGAAAAATCAGTTCACCTGGCATAGGATGGTAATGTGGGCTCCTCTTCTCGTTAAATCACCTATCTTTCTTTCTTTCATTAAGGGTGCGTTTGGTGGCCTCCTGATCGGAATCTCCCTGTCATTTTGGGTGGCCATCGGAGGATTTGTGTACCCTGCGCCAGCTTCAAAGTCCCATCCTTTAGTTTTATCAACAGACCAATGCATTCAAGCTAACGGGACAGGGATATTTCTGCCATTGGCTCCTTCTATATCTTCCAACAGGTATTTTTGAATTTTCACATGTGGGTTGAATAACATGATGATAATTTTGGTAGTAAAGTGCTTATTATGTGCTGAGTGTGGCTTAGATACAGGATAATCAGGTCAAACACAGTCCTTGTTGCACATGGGGCTCAGGTTCTAAGTAAGAGATAGAGCTGGAATTAAATTCCCATTTTGCAGGTGGGGAAACTGAGGCACAGAGAAAGTAAGTGACTTGTCTGATGTCATGAAGCAGGCCAGTGGATTGAAACTGAGGTCCTCTGATCCCAGGTCCATGTTTTTCCACTAGGCCATGGTGCTTCTTATGTACTTTCTGCGTGAAATACCTACAGTGGTGCCACATTTGATCTAGTATCCTGTGGTTTCTGGAATTAAATCGTGATTGGTTTAAATTGGAATTGAAAAATGGGCAGAGTCTAACTGTGAAAGACGATTCAAAGGTCCAGAGCAGCTATTGGAAAAATAAATCTGGGGTGCATTGTGCACTGAATATAGTCAGCTTCGGGATTTAACACAATAGAGCAGAAAGGAATAAAATCTACGGATATATTTAATAGAGAGTAATTATGATAGGATGGAGGAAAGTGAACAAGTGCATATAATATGCATTGGAGGGAAGAGAATTACTAATATAGCCACAACTAATGAATTCACCTCTCTTATTATTCTAGGCAATGACATTTATCATACCCAGGAAAATCATTTTTGAAATATTTCAAGTTTCAGTTCCAATGCAATGCTACTTGTACCTAAGCAAGAACAGTCAGATATTTGTCTTTGCATCTCAACCAAATTTCCATTTTAATAATTTTAAAAAGGCAATATTTCTAAATTGCGACTGTCATCTCCCTCACAAATTAAAAAAAAGAGCTTCATTGATTAGAAGACTGTCTCAAATGAGAGCACCTCAGCATTTATGTTCCAATTATCATCTTGTTTTTTTATAAATATGTATTTCCCATTCATTCTGGGACATTAATCTAGAGCATCACAGAGTTCTCTAATGAGAACCAGAAATGATGGCATTGAAAGTTGTTTTGGGTTTTCCAAAGACATCAGTACTGAAGCATTAAATGTAAAGGGAGAATAAATGAAACTGCCACTGAATGAACTGCTGTGCTTTTAGAAGCCTGGATTCTACTGGACCTAAATTTGAACAGGCTAAACTGTCCATTATCTCTCACTAATGGATATTCCAGAGGTGACCCCCCACTTTTCTCCAGAGACTCTTTTTGTGTGCCCATCACAAATAGGAAATAGCAGCACAGACAAGCAGCTAAAAGTATTCGTTCTTCAAATTGGAGATTGCCCACTTTATACCACCTCAACTCTTTCCAAGTGCAGTTAGGGAGGGTGGCATACTACAACTTTCAGAAATATGCCCACCACCATCCATCTAGGAAATATTTTTTTTTCCACTGTATACTTTTTATTGCAATTTATGTTGCCAGTGGTTGCAAACATTTCATAGTTTGGGTTCTTGCCTAGGAAGCCATCTTTCTCTAGAGCCTCTTCTCAGCTCAGAATATTCTATTTTGCTAACTCAATTTGAGTAATAGAGGAAATCATCCTTTTCTATCCCCATAATTGACATTGCTGAAATAGGAGCACTGTGAGGGATGCAGTGCCCCTTTCTTTGGACTGAAGGGGAAGGATAGGATTTTCTTGACTCCATCATGCTCCCGGTCCACCAGACTAGGACAACAGCCAGAGGATTTGAGGGGCTCTTTTTCCATCCCCTGGAATCCATAGCCCTTCCAAGGTGTTTACTCCAGCTCCATCCATATGTGGCTAATTTTAATCCTTCTTTTCATCAAATAATCAATCAATGGTATTTATTGAGTGCTTGCTGTGTGTGGAGCACTGTACTAAGTGCTTGGTAAAGTACAGTGCAATAGAGCTGGTAGACCTGATCCTTTACTACAAGGAGTAGCAGCTATTGCCTAATGGGTAGAGCACAGGTAGGGAGTCAGAGAGATCTGGGCTCTAATCTCGGCTGCAACACTTGTCTGCTTTTTGACCATGGACAAGTCACTTCCCTTAAAAATGACTATGATAATAACAATAATGATGGTGATAGTTGGGGTGGGCACAAGCAAAATTGGCTTGGACACAATCCTTGTCCCACGTGGGGCTCCCAGTCTCAATCCCCATTTTAAAAGCGAGGCAACTGAGGCACAGAGAAGTGAAATGACTTGCCCAAGAGCGCACAGCAGACAAGTGGCAGATCCAGGATTAGACCTTAGGTCCTTCTGAGTCCCAGGTCCATGCTGTATTTAGTAGGCCAGGATGCCTTATCAGCAAAATAGGGTTTATTACTGGGAGCCCTAGGTGGGACATGGACTGATTGTCTTTTATCTTCCCCAGGGCTGCCTGACACATAGAAAGGTCTTAAGAAACACCATAAAAAAGTCCAGTCTAATGGGTAATGAAAAGTACAACCATCTATCAATCTAGGCACCTGAGATCTATGACATAGATTGACAAGATGCTGACTGAAAGCCAGCAACTCCATGAATAGACTAACGATATGGTGGAATCTCCCACTGTTGTTTGGGTTATCCATTGTGTATGACACCAGTGCTGCTTCCATGCTCATAACATTGGACTAACAATATTCCTAGCAGTGTTGGTAAGAATCATGGATGTCCAGAGTTAGGGCAGTATGCTCTCTGGAGAGTACAGCAAAAAGTCATTCTGCAGCAGGATTTCTGAGCCTCCACCTTATCTAAGGTCTAATTTGACTGTGATTATGGCTGGGTTGGAGAATGGTCATTTGCAGTGGAAATTTGCCAAGTAGTCTTGCCCCTACCAAGGCAGGTAGGTGCCCTTGAGATTTCAGATGGCGCAGTGGATAGAGCACTGGCCTGGGAAACGGAAGGTCATGGTTCTAATCCCAGCTCTGCCACGTCTGCTGTGTGGCCTTGGGCAAGTCATTTTAATTCTCTTCTCTGTGCCTCAATTACCTCACCTGTAAAATGGGGATTGAGACTGTGAGCCCTATGTGGGACAGGGACTGGACTCAACCCGATTTGCTTGTATCCACCCAGCGCTTCATACAGTGCTTGGCACATAGTAAGTGCTTAACAAATGCCATAATTATTATTATAATTATCTATTCCAATATATTTTTATCATCAACCAATGATCAATAACTATTGTCTGTTTCCCCTGCTTTTGTGTTTCTATAGACCATTCTTGGCAGAGACCTGGTATTCTCTCTCCTATCTTTACTACAGTGCTGTAGGTTGCCTGGGATGCATTGTTTCTGGACTTATCATCAGCTTGATAACAGGTTGGTTGAATCTGTTCTCCCATTGGATTGGTTGAAATCGATTCGTAAGATCTGTTAGCCAAAAACCTCATTCTCTATGGCTGATATTATTACTCTGGCTGCATTACCAGCACTGATGCCTTCACAGGATCAGTTTCAGCTGATAGTGAACTGTGATGCAAGGGTTCAAAGCATTGCCCCTCACATACACACACACATAATGCATCAAGTGTAACATCACCAGGGATTGTCAGCCCTGAATCCCGGCTACAGTGGGTCTTAACTCTTGTGGGCAATAGCTTGAAAATGTCATGTGGAGTATCCCATGGCACCATCAATTTGCTGTGTTTCCCTGTAGCGAAACAGGGAACTCCAAACTTAGTCCCACAGTCCCAACCCTCATTCCAGGCCTGTGTAGCAGCCTTGTCCTGAGTCTGCCAGATTTTTCCTGAAGCAGCATCTCCAGCTCTGGCCCCAAATATTCCCAGATCTACCCACTCCCATCCTCTTTCATTCTTCTCCTGTGAACTCCCCTGCTGCATCCTGAAGTCTGCTGCTCCCTGTTCTTCCCTGTTATCCCTAATGGGCATTGGCCCCTCCCTGAACCTTTCTTCCCATACCTCCTGGCCCATCTCTTGGGGAAATTCCAGACAACGCAGGCAGCGTATTGTGAGATTGGGTCTCTGGGTGTAGAGGCTGGGATCACAGCATTCCCCTCCCTCTCCACTGAGAGGAAATCCAGGCAAAGAGCCAGGATCAGCAGGTTCACTGTTCCCTCTGCCATGCAGCCTCAGTTTTCCTAGACTTAAGCTTCTCCGGCATAACCGGCGTGAGGCCAGTCAGCTCTGCCAGACACTTGTCCAAGGCTTCTTCCAATTCCCTGGCTCCAAATGGCTTATCTGCTGCACCTTTCCTTAGCAACCGCTCATTTGCTTCTAAGCTGTTGAAGAGTAGGGAGCTTGAGGTTGTCAGGACTCCTGGACTGGGAGAGCCTTCTTCTTACCTCCTGGGTGGCCCAACTCATTCCATGGGCTAAGTCTCCTCAGCCCCAAGCATACCTGTATATATGTATATATGTTTGTACATATTACTCTGTTTATTTTACTTGTACATATTCCATTTATTTTATTTTGTTAATATGTTTTGTTGTCTGTCTCCCCCTTCTAGACTGTGAGCTCGCTATTGGGTAGGGACCATCTCTATATGTTGCCAACTTGTACTTCCCAAGCACTTAGTACAGTGCTCTGCACACGGTAAGTGCTCAGTAAATATGATTGAATGAATGAATGAATCTCCCCAGCCTGACCTGTGTGAGGCAGCTTTGTTGCCAACCACCGACCTGTCTCTCTCCCTGGCTTCTCCCAGTCATTCATTCATTCATTTAATTGTATTTATTGAGCGCTTACTATGTGCAGAGCATTGTACTAAGCGCTTGGGAAGTACAAGTTGGCAACATATAAAGATGGTCCCTACCCCAAAACGGGCTCATAGTCTAGAAGGGGGAGGCAGACAACAAAACAAAACATGTAGAAAGGCATCAAAGTCGTCAGAACAAATAGAATTAAAGCTATATGCACATCATTAACAAAATAAATAGAATGGTAAATATGTACAAGTAAAATAGAGTAATGAATCTGTACAAATATATATACAAGTGCTGTGGGGAGGGGAAGGAGGTAGGGCGGGGGGATGGGGAGGAGGGGGGAAAAAGGGGGCTCAGTCTGGGAAGGCCTCTTGGAGGAAGTGAGCTCTCAGTAGGGCTTTGAAGGGAGGAAGAGAACTAGCTTGGCGGATGTGTGGAGGGAGGGCATTCCAGGCCAGGGGAAGGATGTGGGCCAGGGGAAGGATGTGGGCCAGGGGTCGATGGAGGGACAGGCAAGAACAAGGTACAGTGAGGAGGTTAGTGGCAGAGGAGCGGAGGGTGCGGGCTGGGCTGGAGAAGGAGAGAAGGGAGGTGAGGTAGGTGGGGGTGAGGTGATGAACAGCCTTGAAGCTCTCCCTAGTCCATTTACCTCCCATCCCTCCCCTTTACTGTTGGCTCTGCTATTGGGTTGTGGGGAGTCCAGATCTTTCAAGCCCGGGCCCCCAACACCCTAGACCCAGACCTGGGGATATTCCTGGAAACCCTGAGTCAGGGTTTAGACTACTTACCAGCCTGGATAAGTAGGAGGTGAGTGGTTTGGAGAGAGGATAAAGTGCCCAATGCTTAAACAAATACATAAAGAGTCATCAAACCTTTTAAAACAAATCCTTTATTTTTGAGTGTGGGGAACTGGAGGACCCTCAGAAAAATAAAACTAAAGATAAGCACTAAACACGTGCGAGGGAGATGGGAAGGAAGTGATTCCACGAATGTGTGGTGAACCACCTTGGTGTGAGGTCTCTCATTCAGGTGCCAGTTTGCATGTCCCAAATGGCAGCCAATTGTAAGATATCAGGAGTCATGCCCACCCCTTACCGTTTGCTTCCCTGATGAGACTGCTACATTAATTATCATTTGAGCTGATCCTGTTTATCCTAGAAACATTCAGATATAATTATTTTGGCTGGGGATGAGTGTTGCAACCTAACAAGTAAGTTATCCTTTATTCATTTACCAAAGGTGTTTGAAGTGGTTTTCCATACTAGCTGCATTTGCCACTGCTGGAAATTATTTATATTTTTAATTAGTTGTTAGCATCAGCTTACCTCACCTTTTGGTTATTTAAAATATACTCATGTTATCCAGTCCAACTTATTAATCTGCTAAAAAGCATCATGGTTGAGTCAGTCAACATCACTGCAGAAGAGTCACCTCCTCGTGTGGCCTAATGAAGAGTGCACAGGCCTGAGAGTGAGAGGACTGGGTTCTAATCCCTCCTCTGTCATTTGTCTGCTGTGTGACCTTGGGCAAGTCACTTAACTTCTCTGTGCCTCAGTTTTCTCATTTGCAAAATGTAAATTCAATACCAGTTATCCCCCAATTTAGACTGAAAGCCCGATTAGGAATAAGGACTATGTCCAAATTAATTATCTTATATCTACTCCAGTGCTTAGTAGGAGTAACAGTATGTTATTGTTGTTATTATTATCATAATAACGATTATTATTACTTGTCTGCTCAATTGCCGAATGTTCATTGATCCTTTCAAATTTGTATTTTACAGGCCCTTCAAAGGGCAGAGATATTCCGCCTCGGTTAATTCGACCGGTGGCCAACTTGTTTTGCTTTTGGTCAGAGAGGTACAAGACAGTATGCTGGTGTGGCGTTCAACATAACAACAAAACAATTCATGTAAGTAACATATTAAAATGGCTTCCATTTTAGAGTTTTCATCTGCAGTGGACACAGACAAGATTGCAAAAAGTGGCTGGCGAGCCTTGTGAAGATATTTTTGTTATTTTTGTTTCTCAATGGTCATGTTTTACCAGAGAAGGTGTATTTTGGGGGATATTTTTACAATAAAGAAATTATATTTATCAAAAATGATGCTGGACAGTGAGATGAGGTTAACCTGACAAATGTTAGCCAGGCATACTGTATTATGTTTGAAGGTTTGGATTTCAATATCTGCCTAAGGACTTCCACCTTTATCACTGGCACAGCCTCCTGCATTTTTATTTAATTTTATGATATTTGTTAAACATTAACTATGTACCGGGCACTGTTCCAAGTGCTGGGGTAGATACAAAAGAATCAGGTTGGACACAATGTCCCACATGGGGTTCTCAGTCTTTATCACCATTTTACAGATGCGGTAACTGAGGCCCAAAGAAGTTAAGTGCCTTGCCTAAAGTCACGTAATAATAATAATATATAGTAGACAAGTGGCAGAGCCAGGATTTAAACCCGGTTCTAATTCATTTCAGGTGTTATCACCTCCTCAATCCTTCTCTTATCATAATGCTCCCTTCCCTTACAGAGAAACTCTGTAAATATTAGCTTCTGGAAAGAGACAGAATGACTGTAACGCTTTATCTAGATCTCTCCCAGTAGGGGAGATCTTTAAAAGTACTAATTTTTGCAGACAGGAATTCTGAGTAGGGCCCCGTTTTCCTTCTCAAATTGCTTTTATTAAGGTAGTATCCCAACATTTGGTAAGAAAGGATAGAGTTGAGGAAGAAGTATAAATATGAACATGTTTGAGTTTCACCTAGTTTTCAACTGTCTGCTGATGTAATTGAACTTTGTGAATGGGAGCAGTGCAAATTATACAGCTGTGCTACGAAAATAGGATGTGAAAGAGATGGGGCAAAGGGGAGGTAAAACACCTAGAGCTTGAAAGAAAATAGAAATGGGACAATTGTCAGACACAAGTACAAGTTAAATAGATTACAGTGTATGACTTTGAAAGACTTCTAAATTGCAATTAAAATGTGACAAATTTTCCCAACCTACAAATAATATCCATGATCTAATCAAGATGAACATAAATCCCAACTTCTCCATAACAGTCATGCATTGTTCTTTTGTTTTAATAGTGTTTTTTTACAAATGTCACAAGCTTGCATAGTTTAGGGTTCCAGCAGTCCTGAGGGGACTACTGATGGAAAGGGAAAGGAAGGTAGTGAGCAAGAAACTCAGCCACAAATAGTGAGCAAGAAACTCAGCCACAAAAAGCAACATTGTTTGATGTTCTCATGATCTGAAAGATTTGGGAGTTCACCTCTGGCATTATACAGAGAGATACTACCATAGACACACTCCCATCCCCAAAGTGTTTTATTCTAGTCTTGAGAGAAGGGGATTTCAGAGGGACTGTAGTGGTATGTGGTGGTTGCCTAACTGCTTTATTTGCTACTCCACAGGAAGACTTGGAAGATGACCCTTCTTGGAAAACAGGGGCTGAGTCAGCGCTCCAAAACGGACTCCATTCAGGGGACCAGGCCCATATGCCAGGCTACAACCCAAGTGACAAAAGCTACACCAATATGGAACCTGACAAAGAAACCCATTTCTAGGTACCAGAATACACTCCACAAGAAGCAAACTGGCTTGCTTTTGGTTTTGAGTAAACAGAATTTTCTCTGGCTAAGTGGTTGGAAGGACTTTAGACCATTGCTTGACATCAATTTGTTTAAAATGTATTTATGTTCATTTATGGATCCTGATGGGTTAGGCCGGATGGTTTCTGGTGTCGTCATGCTTTGAGAAGGCACTCTGCTCTTCATAGAGTTCCTTCAAGCACCCAGCCATTTCAGTAACAAATAAAAGATTAGCTCATAGTTTCTGCTTAATTTCGCCTTTAGAAAATACCACTCCTTCTCGCGGAGTGTCTCTTACTTGTTCCATCTACTATGAAATGCTTCTATGATCAGTATGTGAATTGTGTTTCTTTTAGGAGTGGGACTAGTAACTGAGTTATCCTTTGTACTGTTTGGTCACCACATACAATGCTTCAGGTCCACAAACATTCTCAGAAATATCAATTGTCCAGTGATTTGGCACAGGGTTTCTAGCCATTTGAATCCATACTTGGCCCAGGTTTAGCATCTTCCAAACTGTGGCCTCCCTCACCATCCCCTAGACACAGTTGCAGTTCACAATCAATCAATAATGTCTATTTATGACCTACAGTGTGCAGAGCACTATATGAAGCATTTAGAAGAGTGCAACTGTATTAGTAGACCTGATCTTTGTTCTCAAGTATCTTGCATTTTAGCAGGGGCAAGAGACACTAAAATAAATTGCTGCTAAAGGGAAGCAATAGAGTGTCTAAGCTGTGTACATAAATCCAACAGGGAAGGCTTGTGAGTACTTGTGAATTTATGTGGCATGACTGATGACATGGTCGGTGGGAGATATAAGGTGGGGAGGGGAAAAATAGGGGAAGGTCTTCTAGGAGAAATATGATTTCAGAAGGGCTTTAAAAATGGTAAGAACTGTGGTCTGTCAGGTGTGAAGAGAGAAGAGTTCCAGACATGGGGGAGGATGTGAGCCCGTTGTTGGGTAGGGACTGTCTCTATATGTTGCCAACTTGTACTTCCCAAGTGCTTAGTACAATGCTCTGCACACAGTAAGCATTCAATAAATATGATTGAATGAATGTAAGAGGTTGGTTGTGTCAAACAAGAATGAAGCGATGATTGTTAGCTTAAGAGAAATGAATAGTGTGAACTGTTATAGTAGGACAGACAGGAGGGAGAGAACTTCCTGAGACAAACAGGAAGTCTCTTATTTTGTGGAGATGAATAAGCAACCATTGGAGATTTTTGAGGAGTGGGGAGAAAGATATTTTCAAAAAATGATCTGGGCAGAAGAGTGAAGTGTGGACTGTAGGGGAGAAACTGGAGGCAGGGAGTTAAGGAGGCTAATGCAATAATCAAGACAGGATCCGACAAATGCCTGGGCATGCAGGGTGACTGTTCGGATAGACTGGAAGGAACAGATCCCAGAAATGCTGCAGGAGAAGGACCGACAGGATTTGGCAATGGATTGAATGCGGGAGTTGAAAGAAAGAGATAATTCAAAAACAATGCCAGGATTATTGATATGAGAGTTGGGGAGGGAGGGATTTTTTTATGGTTTTGTTAAGAGATTACTATGTTATAAATACTGGGGTAGGTAAAGATTAATTCAGAAACAGTCCCTGTCTCTCATGCGGCTCACAGTCTTAAGTGGGAGGGAGAGCAGGTATTGAATCCCCATTATACAGTTGAGGAAAGTGAGGCACAGAGAATCTAAGTGACTTGTCCAAGGTCACACAGCAAGCAATTGGCAGAGCCAGGATTAGAGCCCAGGTCCTCTGATTCCTAGGTCCATGCTGTAGTTATCAACTGATTCAAAGTTAGGTGGAGGAGGTGATTTGCAAGGGAAGATGAGGTGTTCCATTTGGTACATATTGAACTTGAGGTGTCATTGAGACTTTCACATGGACACGTTCTGGAAGTTGGAGGGAATGTTAACTGCAGGGAAAGAGAAAAAAGATAACGAAAGAAGGCTTTGTCTACGTGCTGCCTTTGTCTCCCAGGAGTTTGCTGTTTTTCTTCTGTATTTAAAAAGTTTGTCTTGTCCTCCATGCTCTTGTATGCCTTGTTGCCCTTGAATATGCCACAGGTTCTTGGGTATCTAGCTTTCATTCATTTTCCTGTTTAAACTAGTCAAGTCCATGTTTATGTTTTAGGGAGGTTATGAAGTATATTGTCAACTAAAAATCCCAAACCTCAAAGCATATATCTGAAAGTAGACGAGTTGGGAAGAAGTATGTGAGGAGGGAAAGAAAACCCAGGCATATATCAAAAATGAAGATGTATGGTGTACCACCATCTTCTGAGATATATTTTTCCAATAGACTTGAATGAAATATGCCAGTGTCCTGTTCTTGACCTGATCAGCCACATGATGACTGAGACCTCCATTGTTCTTAGGGACATTTCTGATCCTGTGTAGCACAACCTGATTCTCCAACTCTCCTTATCTCCCCAGCTCTGCTCATGCTGACATCAGGGTCACCTTCCCCAGTGTCAGATGTCTGGGCCCCAGGCCTAGATCCAAACTTTATTCTCCATTACCTATACTCCATTCACTCTATAGCTGATGTTCTGGATCTCAGAGCCCTTGCTTGGTCCCTGAATCTCCCAGGAGCTCCAGACTTATAATGCTGCTACTGATATCTCTATGTCCCTCCCTTTGATCCTCTCCCATACCTTACAAATATGGAAGTAGTGAATGCTGCTTTCATGTTTGTTGATTTATACTGCCATTGACAGGTGGTTGGGAATGATGTGAGTTCATTACCATGTCTTGAATAAGGCACCTAGCTGTATTTTATTAAATTAGGGAGATTGGCAGGACCCTTGCACATGAGCGGCTGAGTTAGGAGTCTTGAAAGCGAGGAAAACAGTCCAGAATAGGGCAGAACAGACATTAAATGACTTGACAGGAGGCAGGGTGGAAAGGGAATTGAATTCCCTGCAGCAATCAATGTAATGCTGGTTGGAACTTTCAGGTTCTGATCTATTGCAGCAATTAGTGTATATCCAGATTTTATATATTGTGGTCATTCAGAACTGGGACGATGACAGTCATTTGATTGTAAAAGGGCAATGATGACTCAAGGGTGGAAAAACCCATATAAGGAGCAGGAGGATACAAACCTAATCTTTGTCCTAGTGTAATTATATTAGGGCCTTGGGCCCTGGTTATTTACTGTAGTAGGTATCAGATATTGTGGAATCCCTCAAGAGGGGAGTGGGGTTATTTCTTAACAGCCATGTAATCAAGGAGCTCTCAAGGAACCCACATGGCATTATCCCCAGATGTTTCACCACATGCTGATGTACAGGATGCTGATACCGTAATGGTCACAGAGGATATTTTATAAATGAAATTATAAATTGCCCAGGGTGAAACTTCATTAGCTTGCTCATTCTGAAACAAATAAAAATGAAATATTAGAGAGAAAATCATTATGAAGAGGCAAAAATAACCAGGATAAGAGGAAAATAGGTTGTAATGAAGAATAATTTAACATTGAATGGGTAATACTTTAGCATAGTATAGAGTGGAAACAGATTACAAAGAAATCAACACTATTATTTTTCCTTAATCGAGCTCTGAATGATATAGTCAATAATGATTTTCATTAGGGATAGTGTAACTTGTGGTAGGAAATATATCTTAATCTTGCCTCCGCCATGTGTCTGCCGTGTGACCTTGGGCAAGTCACTTAACTTCTCTGTGCCACAGTTACCTCATCTGTAAAATGGGGATTGAGACAGTGAGCTCCAAGTGGGAGCTGGAGGACTGGAGGACACAGTTGGTCTGTGTCCAACCCAATTTGCATGTGTCCACCTCAGCACTTAGTACAATGCCTGGAACATAGTAAGCACTTAACAGATACCATAATAGTTATAATAACAATAATTATTATTATTATCTTCCTGTACTTCCCAAGCGCTTAGTACAGTGCTCTGCACACAGTAAGCGCTCAATGAATATGATTGAATGAATGAATGATAGTTGTGACTATCAAACAAAAGATGATAGGGTTTCTTTTTTGTTCTTCTGTTGTTCTGTTCCAAACAATACCTCATGTATGGCCTCACCAATTCTGATTTACCATATTCTGATCAACTTCTAACCTTCCTCCTCACCCACCCCTTCTGGCCCTTTAATTCAGTCCTCTCCCCCATTGCAACTTTCTTATTTTAGATCCAATCTGCCTTTCTTAGGACAACCCGCCTAACTTGGGCATCCTCCAATTCCTCCCATTCCTCCCATCCTTAGATGTTGAAGCACTGGCGTTCCACTCCATGATCTCCACCAATCGCCCTTGCTCACTTTTCCCTTCATCATACTTGCACGTGCAACCCACAGCCCTAGATCATAGCCACAGTCTGTTTTCTCTGTTCTGGTGCCCATATGGCTGAGCCCATTTGGCAGAAATCCTGGCTCTGGACTTACGTTTTCTGCTACAAATTTATACCTTCATGCTTTAACTCAGCTCTGCTTTCTGCTTGACTATTGTTCTTCCCTCATTGACTCACACATCCCTAGCCCCCAACTCCTTCCTGACACTCCTAACCACCACACCGCCTGGATCCCTAACGCCTGATGACTTTGCCAGCTATTTTGAAACCATCAGTATAAACTTCTCCCTCTCAACCTACTACTTCATCACTTCTCTACTTTCTCCTGCCTCCCTGCTCCTTCCCCCAGAGCGACTTCCTACCTGCTTTATAAGTATACCTGCACATCTGAGTCTCCCCTCTCGCTTCCTCAAATCACTCTTCCCCTCCCTCACTGCTATCTTCAATCTCTCACCAATGGTTCATTCCTCTCTACCTCAAACATGCACAAAGCTCTCCACTATTTTTTTTTAATCCCTCTCTCAACCTGACAGTCCCTCCAGCTATCTTCCATTTCCCTGCTCTCAGTCCTAGCCAAACTCCTAGAATGGGCCCTGTACACCCACCAAATTTCCTCTCCACAAACTTCTTGACCCTCTGTATTCTTTCTCCCAGTAGAAAGGTTCCAGGAGAGAGAGAAAAGTCTGTGTTGGGAAAGTTGAAACTTCGCTACCTCCAGAACCAATTGCTTTAGTCCTAGGCCCTGCATGGTTCCTGCTCAGCTGGAGTAATGTGAAGCTGTTCTTCGGACTCGAAGATGTCACTGAAGGTGAATTTTTTTTTTAATTGTATTTGTTCAGCGCTTACTATTTACCATACACTGTACTAAGTGCTGGGGCAGATACAAGTTAATCAAATACACAGTCCCTGTTCCACATGGGGTTCACAGTCTTAATCCCCATTTTACAGATGAAGTAACTGAGGCAGTGAGAAGTGAGGTGACTTGCCCAGGATCGGCCAGCAGACAAGTGACAGAGCTGGGATTAGAACTCAGGTCCTTCTGACGCCAGGCCAATGCTTTATCCACTAGGCCAAGCTGCGTCTCAATCCACCTGGGACCATATATGTGGTCAATGCAAGACCCACTGCCCTGCTCATTCATTCATTCAATCGTATTTATTGAGTGCTTACTGTGTGTAGAGCACTGTACGAAGTGCTTTTGTACAAAGCTCATTTGTGAATACACAAAGACTGCCTTTTGTTGTGGAGTTCGCTGCTTCTGTTTTAGTTTTTGCTTCTTGCTTCATTCATTCAATCATATTTATTGAGCATTTACCATGTGCAGATCACTGTACTAAGTGCTTGGGAAGTATAAGTTGGCAACATATAAAGACGGTCCCTACCCAACAGTGGACTCACAGTCTTGACCCTCGTGGAGCCACTACTCAAAAATAGCTGCTCCTTTCTTAATTTCAGTTTATCAGGCTGGTCTATCTGCCCTAGCTGTCTTTCAGCTTTTAGTAGTAAAGCTGAGCTGGGGACAAGGGACAAGCTCTTTTTCATGATTCTCTAAACGACAGCTTAGTTTAGGATGGCTGTATTCCTTTCTGACCTAATTTCCATGCCAGGAGCACATGGACTCTATGGAGAGCAGCAAAGGAGGCTGGTTACTCACCCCCAAAGCCCCAGGCTGAGCCCCAGTAAGCCTCGACAAACAGCACAGCAGAGAGTTCCAATCACCAGGACCTTCCTGATCTATTATTTTTCAAAGCAGTCTCTGGGCTTCCATTTTAATTACTTTAATTAAACAAAACCTACAGCAGCAATACACTTTGGGAGAAACATTCATAATGAAAGAACATTAAAACTAGGACAAGCATGTGCTATATTTACTTTCTAATGAGTCAGAAGTTTTGAAATTAGTAATGTCAGTTTGGCCTCCATGAAGGATCACTGGTCTGTCAGCTCCCTGTCCCTCCACACTCATGCTTCGGATCATTTTCGGGTCAGGGAAGCAGCATAGCCTAAGGAATAGAGCACGGCCCTGAGAGTCATGCTCATGGGTTCTAATTCCGGCTCCGCCACGTGTCTGCTGTGTAACCTTGGGCAAGCCATTTCACTTCTCTGTGCCTCAGTTACCTCAACTGTAAAATGGGGATTAAGACTGTGAGTTTGATGTGGGTTGCGACTAACCTGATTTATTTGCAATTCCCCTCACCATCCCCACCGCCTCCACTGGCCAGCACTTAGTACAGTACCTCGCGCAAATGATGATGATGATGGTATTTGTTAAGCGCTTACTATGTGCAAAGCACTGTTCTAAGCGCAAAGGAAGTGCTTAACAAATACCACAATTATAAATTATTATTATTACTCAGGAGAACTGGGTTCTAATACTGCCTCTGCCACTTGCCTACTGGATGACCTCAGGCAACTCACTTAAACTTCTCTGTGCCTCAGTTTTCTCATTGATTTATTCCAAGTATTTGGTACTGCACACACTAAATACTTGCGTATACCCAGAACCCTAATAACAATAATTATCATATTTGCTCAGCACTTACTCTGTGCCAAGTGTCGGACGAGGGGCTCACAATCTAAAGGAGAAGGAGAACAGATATTCCATCTACATGTTACAAATAAAGCAGTGTCATCTAGTGGTAAGAGCATAGACCTGGGAATCAAGAGGACCAGGGTTTTAATCCAGTTCTGTCAGTTCATTCATTGAATCACATTTATTGAGCACTTACTGTATGCAAAGCACTGCAATCAGCACTTGGGAGAGTACAGTTGCTTGCTGGGTGATCTTGGACAAATCACTTAACTTCCAAGATCGTCTTGTATGCTTTGTACAGTGCTTTGCACATAGTAAGTGCTTAATAAATATCATAATAACTGTTATTAGATGAGGTAACTGAGAAGTCAATAGAGCAAGTAGACATGATCCCAGCCCTCAAGAAAGTCCTGTCTGGGAAGTATGCGGAATCCAAGCCACTCAGTACTTTTTTTTAATGGTACTTGTTAAGCACTTACTATGTGCCAAACCCTATACTAAGAACCGGGGTAGATATACGACTATCATGTTGGACGCTGTCTCTGTCAATCAATCAATCAGTCAATCAATTGCATTTATTGAGCGCTTACTGTGTGCAGAGCACTGTACTAAGCACTTGGGAAGTACAAGTTGGCAACATATAGAGACAGTCCCTACCCAACAGTGTAAAAGGGGGAGACAGAGAACAAAACTATGTCCTATGTGGTTTCACAGTCTAAGTAGGAGGGAGTAGGATTTAATCTCCATTTTACAGATGAGGCAACTGAGGCACAGAGAAGTTAAAAGACTTGCCCAAGATTACACAGCAGATAAGTGACAGAGCTGGGATTAGAACCCAAATCCTCTGAGTTCCAGGCCCATATTCTTTCCACTAGGCCACACTGCTTATCACAAAGACACATAAACAGAAAAACCTGGGGGATGCTATTTCTGCCACAAGAGACAGGGCGGAGGTAAACTGCAGGGTGGGAAAACACGGATTCTTGGAAATTGTACATATGATTAAATCCCCAAAACCAGACCCTAGACTCTCTGCCTTTCAAGGTTCCTGGAGTTAGGGGATGAATCTATCTACCTTGCCAATCTGTACTACTGTTTAGGGAAGGACAGATTCTCTACAAAGTCTTCCCTTCAGGTCTCTGGGCAGAATAAAAATTGGATGAATTTCAGCTGGTTTTTTTTTTTTTTCTTTAATTGTTAGATATAGTCTTAAAATATTCAGAACATTAATGAATGAAAGAATTAAAACCCACGGTAAACCCATCCCATTCCCAGGAATCCAATCCTTTGGTAAAGGATGGACAAAGAACCTCATAATCTCTGTCAAACTCTGTGTGCCCCCAATCATTCTAAATTGATTCACATTTCCTCCTGCTGTCTCCTTTAGCTAAGGAAACAATTTGTAAGAGGTCAAAGGGGACAGATGCATACCAAAGAAATAAGTGGCATTTTGATGGCTAGCAATTTTCCAACTCAAAAACAATGGGCCTTTGAGATAGATATTTCCATTTGTGTTCTAAGCACTAAAGGCCATGTCAAATTTCAAATGAAATATGATTTCTTTGATCTAGATAAAACAATAATGCCATTTCCTAAAGTTGTAAATAATGGAAAAAATATCCGAATCCAGCTTTAAAGATATTCAAGTTTATTATTGAAAAATGCAATATCCAAATGTATATTATTTTTAAGTAGTTACATTTGTACATGTAAACCTTGATAAAGTAAACAGCATCTCAAAAACAAGTTTATGTTGAAAATGCCTGTTTAAATGATTTCAAATAACATCTTCTCTAGCTCATTTATCCCTGTTTTTATGGTTTGGATACTTCAAAATTTTGGAGTTTGAGGGGTACATCTTGTACACAGAAAAGGGTATTACAGAGCAGAGAACTTCTAGCAAGTAGTATTCCAAAGTCAATCTTGTTGAAACAGTATGTGGTATTACAATCTCGATTAAACATGAATTACAAAGTTAAATTGGTGAATACAAAAAATAGATTTTTATTTTGGTTATTTTCTTAGAAATCACTTGTATTTAAATATCACACAAATTTAATATATATATACACAGATCTATTTAGAAACCTCATACAATTCTATTGCAAGTCAACCAGGCCCTCCAATAGTTACACTTATTTCGCCCAATCCTATTAAATTTGAAAAATAGTATTTGTTTTGTAAACCACTGAAATTTAACTTATCTTGCCAATTGTATCAATAGGAGTGTGATAGTTTGGAACTGAAAAATCTCAAATTCTTAACTGCTCAACTGCCCTGTATAAATGATGTGGACATTTCATTTTGATTTTAAAAGCAGTAAGTGCCATCATTTTTCTTCATGGACGATCCTGAAAAGTGACAGGGATTCTCTTGAGTTTGGCATTTTCAGGAACAATGAGGGACATATTATACACTTTGCCCTCTTGAAACATATACATTCCTGCAATTTTTATCCTTGGTGCTGGAACTTTTGTCTGTTTCAGGTGACACTGAAAGAAACATCTTAAATACTTTTCTAATTTACACATGAGTTTCTTCTGTGATGCTAGACTGCCAAAGTCTTTTTAGTTAAAGAACTCATCTCTGAGGTTAATTCATGAGCCCAAAATGGATCTCAGTAAGGTGAGAAATTAATCTATACCCTTAAAAAAATACGGAGGTCATTGGAATCAGTATGTAGTGAATCAGGTTGTCATTTCTGTATACACATAAGGGAGCTTTGCTAAGCCCTACACGGATATCTAAATGGGTAAGGGAAATGTGGTTTCCCTTTGATCAGGGTAACTGGGTGGATCAGTCCATTAATGGTATTTATTTTGTGCTTACTGCAGAGTGCTGAACCAAGCTCTTGGGAGCAGTAATAGAGGTGGTAAGCATGGAGCTCTCATTCTAGTGGTGTTTTCATTTGCAATGTAATGCAGTGCGAGGAGATAAGAGGAGAGGGAGCCTTGTTTCTCAGGCATAGAATCAAATCTGCAAATGCCAAGAATGTTGAAAGGTAAATGAAATACATCCACTGTTCCAAAAAAAAGGTATTGCATCACAAGCTCTGTGTTCAGAAAAAACTTATGTTGTCGGGATCACCCAGTCGAATGTTGTGCCCAGGTGCACAAACCCTTTATTCTGATATCACTACTGCTGTATCCAGGCAGGTTCACTGTGGCTGGATGAATGTACCCTAATAGCATTCTGTCAGAATGTACGATGAAATCATAAATTATGGCAGGACGACTACCTAACAGAAAATCAGTTTCCCAAACGGTGCAAGCAAATATCAGTATAAGCCAATTAAACATGTTCACGGCCCAAATATTGGGACACTACTTCAACACAGTTTTATGAAACAGTAAAAACACTCAAACCTAGGGAATATATATATTCTGATCGGACTAGTATTCTGGAATCATTTAAAAAATGCCTATTTGTGAGGAGGGCTATTGCTGAGCTTATTTGGTCAATGGAAGTGATATAGCAATAATAATAATGACGGTATTTGTTAAGCGCTTACTATGTGCAAAGCACTGTTCTGAGTGCTGGGGAGGTTACAAGGTGATCAGGTTGGCCCACAGAGGGCTCACAGTCTTAATCACCATTTTACAGATGAGGGAACTGAGGCACAGAGAAATTAAGTGACTTGCCCAAAGTCACACAGCTGACAGTTGGCAGAGCTGGGCTTTGAACACATGACCTCTGACTCCATGCTCTTTCCACTGAGCCACGCTGCTTCTCTGCACTGCCCAAACTGTTTCATGATGCTTAGTGGTTAATTGGATAAAAAAAAGGGCCACCTTTAATGCTTTAAAGAAAGCCAGTCAAAAGCCCATTAAGTGATTGGGAATAAAGGCTGTGGGAGGCAGGAGGAAACTAGAAGTGGAAGAGGAAGCAGCAGGACAGAGAGAGCAAAGCTCAACTAGGAAGAGGAGTCTGGTGAGAGAAAGGCCACCAGCTCCCCCTAATCCCCTCAATCAAGCTAGTAACCCTCTTTGGCCATTCCCTACGTTGGGTTATCTTCATGGCCCATGATTGCTTCTTCTCAAATTTCCTCAGGACCAACTGGCTTTCTTGCCCTTCTCCTTCCTGCAGGGAGGGGCAGCCAGATGATTTTTAAACAAGAGTTTTTAATATGCATAAATCCTACATCTACAAAGATGGCTCCACTGACAGGATAGCTTATGCATGAGTGACAGTGTGGCTGAAATAATGACCATTGTATTGGTAAAACACATATTATGTGCCAGGCAATGTGCTAAACTTTGGGATACAGTAGAATCAGATTAGCCACAAATTGTCATCACAAATGGGTCTCAGAGGCTAAAGGAAAAGGCACATGTGGGATGACTGATGGTCACCCACATTAACCTCTACAAAAATACAGTCTCCTCTGGGCTGGTCATATTGTAGCTGTCATAACAGTGGAGAAAGATTGAGGAGTCTGAAGTGCCATATTATGGGCAAATTACCTCATACTGATATAACCTAATCTTTAATTTTATTCACCTAGAAAATATTACATTGGATTTAAAAATGTATAAACTCTAATGATTATTCCAGAAATTATAACTTCTTTCCATTTCATTTGTAGAGCAGTACAGTACCTTGACTGAACACAAACAGTTCTTGAATTTTATAGTATTCTTAAATGGTTGGTTTCGCTCCAATTGTAAGACATAGGAAATAGTTGCAGAAAGTTACAAAAACAATTGGGGTTCAAATCCCACCTCCACATAGTTGCTTGTTGTGTCCTTGGATGAATCACTTAACTTCCCTGTGTATCGGTTTCCTCATCTTGTAAAACGGGGATTGAGTATTTGTTCTCTCTACCTCTTAGACTATTAGCCTATCTGATTATATCTATCTCTGTTTAGCACAGTGTGGCACATAACAAATACTAAACAAACACCACAACAATTAACTCAGAAATTGTCTCACCAGGGTTCCTTGAAATTTATCTTGAAATACAAACAAAACCAAAGCCAAAATCAACACATGAAAGAGTGCTTCAGTGGTCCACCTTAACTTGACAAGTATTGATGACAAGGCAGGGTGAACAAACAGCACGTTTGGATGGAGGTGGGAATAAAGCCCCTCAAAAAAATCTAATATAAAATGTCATTATTTTAACGACAACTAGGGCCTAAATCTCTTGTACTCAAACTCTTTATATTAAATTTTAAAGAGCTAGAGCAGCTTGTTTTAAAGCAGTATTAAACATCAAAAAGAAGAAAAAAATAGGAAAGATCACATTAACTTTCAATCTTCATTCCCATACTGAATTATGGACCTTCCAATCTACTTCAATAATGCTCATTTCATATGTGTTTTCTTTCACTGCTCCATGTATTAGCTCCATTATTTGAAATAGAGCTTGTGGATTTTAATAAGATAGAATGTCTACACTATGAATGTGGAAGGTCTGAGTGAAAAATATACACTTGCTAAATGAATTGCCTTGTCTTATGCTGTCGAGTCATTTCCGACCCATAGTGACACCACGGATACATCTCTTCCTGAATGCCCCGCTCTTCATCTGTAATCATTCTGGTAGTGTATCCATAGAGTTTTCTTGGTAAAAATACGAAAGTGGTTTACCATTTCTACCTTCCGCGCAGTAAACTTGAGTCTCTGCTCTCGACTCTCTCTCATGCCATGCTGCCCAGCATGGGTGAGTTTTAACTTGTTGAGTAACTACTGATTGCCTTCCACTCGCTAGCCACTGCCCAAGCAAGGAATAGAATGGGTAGGCCTCTGCTTGACTCTTTCTCCCATAGCCGAGACAGGTGGAGTACTGGAAACTCTCCAGGTGCGACCCTGAGAGGGGGAGCTAGATGAACAGGTAAATCTAATTTACTATTTGCATAGGTCTACCTGAAAACAAAAGACTAGAAGGTATAGATTTTAGCTGTCACTGGTGAAAATTGGCAGTGTACCCCAAATTATAGATGTTCCATAATAATGTCAACTAATCTAAATTTATTTCTGCTTTGTTATGACTATATTTTATACACTTTCTTAACAAGCTAGTTAGTTGACTACTTGTTAGAAAAAAAAATCCCAAAACAAGAGACTACATGGAAAAGAAATTGAACTGTAAACCAGTTCAGCCCCTCGTCTCCAAATTGCTTACTCTATCCTTTTAGGGGCCATGAAACTTCAATGCATTATCGTTTTTTAGGTGGCATGTTCCAGGAGACATCCAAGAGTATAGGGCAGTGAGGAAAAGAACCCATTCCCTAGTGAAAAAAACTAAACAGATACCACAGATAGCAGTGTCATCTACACTAAGATTGAACAAGTCCTCTAGCTTCCTCCAAAAGCTGTAGTTTTATTAATATAGTAAGTTCTGATCTACTGCATGTTTCTATGATACAATTTGGAGGTTTAGCATGTGAGGATAAGGAAATGTAAGTATCATAATGCAGCTGCAAGCTGTCTGTGCATATGATGGGGCTCTGCCAGAAACATTGTTTCAATCAATGACATGATTCTGTGGAAATCCCTTTACCAGTTCTTCATTTATTTTGCTCAGAGAACTAATTGTAACTATTTTACATTCACTGTTTACCAGAAACTGATTTTTAAGTAGAGAAAATTTTCCAGACTTGCATTTTGAAATGTACAGTTTTGGCATCCTACAAGGTAAGCACATCCTAAGCAAATTCAGTCAAAACATTCCCATTCTAAAATGGTCAGTCTAACCACATATTTACTGAGTGCTTACTGTATGCAGAGGACTGTATTACGCTCTTGGAAAAGTATAATATCCAATCCTAGACCGCAGTTCCTGGGATTCATGGAACTAAACTCCAGCTCCCAGTGTGGGCCTGGAACCCATCGGTGCTCTAAAGCCTATGGGTGAAATTAGAGGGCACCAGGTCTACAACTCTGAGGCAGGGGCATAGGGCAAAGTGATCATTTACCTGAACATTTGCTTTGGTGCATTCAGCTCTACTTGGGCTTGCCTATTTGGAGGGTTGTCCACCTAAACAATTAGCTCCAAATTCACCATGGAGTGCATTAGGGGTCAAATTGTGCAACAAACATCTGCTACCACTCGAGAAGCCAGGGCCTACAGTATAGCAAATAGTTTGGGATACTCTGCGGCTTTGTGTGAGACATCTGGGAGTGCTCACTGTGGTGCAGGGAAATACCTGTTGAAATCTCTGGGTTTTCAGGCCATTTTGAGTATTTGAGAATCCCTAAAGTCAGTCAGGAATGGAAGTTCTGCCAGAACTCTGGTGAGGCTAAGCCTAGATGGAGTAGGCTTGGTCATATGTCATTCAGACTGTTATTTTATGTCATTTTAGACTGTGAGCCCACTGTTGGGTAGGGACTGTCTCTATATGTTGCCAACTTGTACTTCCCAAGTGCTTAGTACAGTGCTCTGCACACAGTAAGCGCTCAATAAATACGATTGATTGATTGATTCAGGAAGATGAACATTCCCTTCCCTGAACCAGAATGCAGCCCTGTTTTGCCTAGTGGCCTAAGGAAAAATCGAGGGACTGGAAGTTAGGCGACTGGGTTCTAGTCCCAACTCTGTCCATGGCTGCTTCTGTGACCTTAGGCATGTAAATTAACCTCTCTTGCCTTCTGATTACTCATAAAATATTTATGTAATGGATATAAAATACTTACCTCCTTATCTGTGTGTCCCATCTGGAACAGGGACCATGTGTGATCTGATTATCTGGTACTTATTTCAAAACTTGGCACATAGTAAGCCCTTGATAAATAACAGAATTTACAAACTCACCCAGGGCTCTCAATTTGGTTAAAGGAATATGAAAGAGGCTCCTGGTTGGGATTCAGATTTTCTAAAATCCCTTCTAAAAGACCTATAGTTCTGGGGTAGTGCCTAGTCCCTTCAACCTACCTGGATGGATTAGGGCCAGCTTTGCTAAAAGAGGTGTCTTAGGGTTGTTGAAGCCATTGTTACCATGGACCTTCCCCCTTCCCTGGTCTGGGCTACGATCCTTCTCCTTCCCCTGAGAGCCTTCCTCTCCCCAGCAATGGCTTCAGAGAACGAGAACCACCCCAGAAGACACAAGTCTATGTGTCTGCCTATCAATCATGGGAAATGTATATGCTGGGAAAATTCTGTGTCACCTTGGGATAAAATACATCAGGAAAATGTGATAGAAGAATCTAAAGTGCAATTGTTTTTAAACTGTTCAAGAAGTGATTATCCTTTTAAAGCTAGCAAAAGTTTCCACTTCTATCTAGACTAAGCTTTTATATATATATATATTTAATATACATATTATATATATACACACATATATATGTGTGTATATATATAAAAAGTCTCAGTACTAGAAGAAGAGCACAGTCATAGTGCACTTGCAATCTCCTAAACTCATTATGGACAGGAAATGTGTCTACTAATTCTGGTGTACTCTCCCAAGTGCCTAAATCAGCGTTCTGCAAATAGTGAGTTCTCAATACATACCATTGATTGATTGATTGCTTTTTGAAGGTGCTCATAATTTTTACTAGATGAGGAAAACACAAGGGACAACATTATTGCTAATATTAGTTCAGAGACTGAATAGTATGAAGGTTATGCATTTCCAAAAAGTGACACGGTTATAGTTCTAATGAATTGTTTGTAGAGAAATTCTAATTATTTTTAAATTAGATTCACATGTCACACTTCAGCCAGGCAGAAATCTAACTTGCACGTGATGGAAAAATGATGATAGTAAATAAAAATGAGATTTTTATTTATTGAAAAAAATATTTTCTTTGCATTGTGCCATTAAGTTCCAAGGGGAATTGCTAAAATATTCTTGGAAGAATATGCAGCATTCAAAAGCTCTGTCTTGTCATGCAGTCTTCTGACAATATTTTACCTACAATTGCATGCATAGAACAGTGCTTTGCACATACTAAGCGCTTAACAAATACCATCATTATTATTATTATTATGCATAGACCAAAAAGTATAATAGACTAGATCAGCAACAACCTATGGCAATTTTAAATAGATTTTGCCAACTCTGAAGCTTTACACAATTTCCCATTGCAGCCTGCATGCTTACATATTGGTCATTTGTTTGAAAAGACAAATATTTAGAATATGAAAATATATTTAAATGGCATTCATTTAAACAGAATTTCCTGAGAACAGTGTGCCTTATATCTTGATAATTGGCACCCTATGCAAACACCACATTATAGGACAATGAACAGAATAGTTCTCTCCAGTAAAGCAATTAGCTGCAGTTGCAACACTACACACAAACAGAGAAATACAAACATGTTATTGCATTATCTTCAGTGTGTAAAATTAGCATAACAATAGCATCTCTGTCCTACAGGTTTCTTCCAATTTTTCCCTTAGGCTTGAGAAGTTACAAAAAAAAAAAAATCATCTTCAAAGCAAAATATCGAAGACCATTATCAAAAACTCAGTTTCTCTTGGTTGTCCACCTTTTTGTCTTAATGCCTAATCTGTGCTATTCTAAGCACCACAGTGGGGCACTGTTTACTTATATCTCCGTAAGAGACCGAAGAAAGTGGTTACAAATATTAGACATCCATAATTGTACAATTACATTCAACCTTGTCCCAGCCAAGGCTCTTTGAGATTAGAGAAGTCATAAAAGAAGAGTTCATTTGTGCCAAGATCATTCAGCCAAACTCGGGGGGCACTGATTTAGCAGAACAGGGGAATGATGATTCTGTAAGCTACAGTTAAAACTGTAGAAATAGTAACAAAGGATCAGAAAACAGACTACTGTGTCATTTTAATGGTCGTGACCCTTGACAGGATTGAAGAATCTATGGAAATGATTGTCCAGTGTTTTTTTACCTCATCACTGTTGTTGAGGCTACAAATCTGCAGGGAGGAGTTTCAGGGATTTCCTTCCCCTACCTCTCTCCTTGCCCTGACAATCAGAAACTGCCACAAAGAAGATGAGATGTTAATATACAGTAAGGTCATAAAAATGGTGAGCACTTTTCACCAGGAAAATATCGGCAGATCGGGAAATATTTTCAGTGTCAGTGCTGTAGGAGTAATTTCTGCTAACAAAAACTCCATGGCTAAGCAACATTTGTTCCAAAATCATTCCCAAGAGTAAGTTTCTTTAACTGGTGTACTTTGGGGATTTTCATTTTAAAAACCACTGTGCTGCATTTTACAGAAACTAACTACAGGCTTAAAAATAAAAGAGAAAACGTTTTTCCCTGATATAACTGTGACATAACCCTTTTTTTTTTTTAGTATCCAAAGGGAAGGTTATGGAATTTTGTTCTCTATGTATCCAAGTGAAATCAGCACATTTGATTTAATTTAATGCTCCATTAATTCACATGCATTGGTTTATAAACTGTTATCTCATTTTGACACTAAAATAATAACAATCAGTTCTGATTTGTTTCTATTCTGTGGTGATAGGGGAATTAGAAAGTCTGCCTCACATAAATCCTCTTTACTTTTTTTCAGTTGATCTTTCAAACAACAGTTTTCCCAGAAAGAATAAAAGTTGAAAAATATCTAATCCTAGCAATAATATACCCATGCATTGATTCATCAGCCCAAGAAAGAGTGCACATCATTGGAAGAAAAGCAAAATGGGGAAAAAACATTCTGCCTTTCTTTTCCTGAACAAACAAGTCACAACATACTGTATATCTGATATCATAGCTGCAAAAACTGGTGCTGCAAACTCTAAAAATGCCACTGTACATTGAAAACTAAAATATATGCATGTCAATATATTTCTCAGATTAGAAAATTATCCCAGTAAATCAGTGATAAAGGAAATAATATTGATTGTATCCGAACAAGGGCTGGCTACTTCATGGATAAGATCACTAAGAATTTATTCATCTGTGTTACGTGATTCTATCTGCTCATGAAAATAGTATGCAATAGTGTGCAAGATCTGCATCTTCAACACAATGTTTACGAGTGGACAGTGCAATAATGCATCCGTTAGAAGGGTTGGGAGCTCCATTGCTGAAGTTTTTGGTTTGGACTCTATGAGTAGATAAATGGAAAAGGATGGGTGACTTGCCTGTTTGACTGCATAGTGAATATTAAACAGCACGGTTTCCCTATTAGGGCAGATCCACAATCTCAGCAAGAGACTAGGACAAATCTTACAAAACAGTAAGCCTGAAGGATCATTCACATCAAATTATGGTGGCAAAGGCAACTACTCATCTTTTTTTCATTTTTCAAAAGCATTACAATTCAACTGAGCAATAGTAAGTTAAGTAGTACAGCAGCAGAGACCACGGAAAGTTGTCATGCCCTTACTGTGATCTGTACATGGAAACAAACTGCTCTTCACAACCATTTGTATGGCATTGCAGGGATGTTTAGGCTGTGTGGTTCAGATGCTCAATTTCCCACGCCTACTTTAAATGCCTGGCATGGACTGCAGATTATTTAAACTTGACCCCACGTTGATGACGACTATGGCTTTGCCTTTTCATCCTCAAAAGATTGAATCAGCCAGGTCTCGAAAGGCTGCCAGTGTGTTTCCCCAGCAGCAGTTTTGTACACATTTGCCCCTGCAAATTTGAAGCTGCAGAACCATCCATTTCCATGTACAGTACTGTCTCTGGCAGGTAATTAGAATCAACTAAGGCCATTCATGGTGATACTGTTTCCCGTTTTTTTTTCCGTTCTCTTTGCAAATGCTCTAGTTCAGCCTCATACATCATTTCCTGAACTAAATACTTCTCACGCCTCATTCTGTCACACAAATCTTTTGGCATATCTGGGATCAGGTAAGCAATGAATGACTTGATCCCAAAAACAAGGTGCTGAAAATAGGAAAAAGGAAAAAAAAGGGGTTTTCAAAGGTTTGGAAGGATATATTAAACATACCATAATAAACTATAGTTATAGCAACTATCCTGACACATTCACTTGTGCTTACTTTCCACACAATTCCACAAATACCCACTGTTGGGTAGGGACTGTATATGTTGCCAACTTGTACTTCCCAAATGCTTAGTACAGTGCTCTGCACACAATAAATGCTCAATAAATACGATTGATGATGAAATACAGGAAGCTTCCTCAAAAATCCCTTATATCTAAAGTCTGAATTAGCCCCCTCAACATTTATAATATCATTGCCTTAATAGGAAGATCATATACATATTAGCACCAAGAAGAAGGAGGGACTGGTAAGGATTGTTGGACTTAGCCTGTAATCTTGTGATTGTTAACTTTTTTTCTAAGTGTCTGCCTTCTCTCCTTTAGCCTGGAAGTCCCTTGTCCAGGGACCAGTTCTGAATTAATTTCTATATATTCTCCCAAGCATTCCTCCCACTGATTCAAACATTAAAACATTTGGATTATTTGGTAGGGACAGAACAGAAATCTCAGGCCATATCTAGCCAAGCCAAGAAGGGAAAATGTTTAATAATCTGTCAGGAAGAAACTTAACCATTTTAAGTTGATTGGAGGAGCCTGGTAAAAAGACATTTTCCTGTCTTGGAACTTGTCTTTGGCGGCATAAGAGTACTCTCATTGTGTTCTAAACCTTATAACTACCTCCCAGTTCACATCACCCAACCTACCTCCCTCCCAGAATTAAAAGCCAACTTCATATTTAATTTTGGGGAGAAGTTCTCTCCTCCTAGCTGCTCCAAGGGGCTTTCTTTATCTGACTTGCTTCTTTAATATGCAAAGTCCCTGAGGGATGTGAGCAAATTGATGTTTTGTCTAATGTACAAAGTCTAGTTCATTACAGGAGCATAATAACCTGATTTTTTTTAAGATGTTGCCCACACGATTTTAAGGGCCCTCTGATGGTTCTACTATCCTACTGGTATATCATTCACTAATAGGTTTAAAGAGCAAATGACTTAACACCAAAACAAGGAATGAAAGGGGAAAGAATAACATATTTTTGCTGACCATATCTTATAATTTGTGACTCACCTCAAACACGATAATGAAAGCCAGCCGAGCGGCAAGCACATGCCAGAATTGCAAAGTAAATTCATAAGGAGTGGAGCTCCATGGAGGGGCTCTGTAATCTCGATACCTGAAATCCACAGAACCAAAGAGCGTCAAGTACAGGGTACAAGGTGCATAGATTGAGTCATATCTGAGGGAGTGAAGTTCAGAGATTGCCAGTCAAATCCATTCAATAGTATCTCTCTCATGGGTATTGAAAATAACCCTAATATATTTCAACAGAGAACTAATTGGAACTTGGAAATAAAAAAATACATTTCAAGTAAATACCTGCAGTAACCAGAATAACCCATCCCAAGTTCACTCAGGTCAAACACTGACAGGCTGCTGTTCACATATCCTTTTAAGCACCTGAAATGGAAAGATGAAAGCAATACCATATTGTTACTTTTTTTTAGAATATTTGACGTTTGTAGACAAAGCAGATTTTTCCAAACACAATAAATACTTTTCATATGTGTATATTTTAAATACTATTAGGTAGTCAAATTGCACCTAAATGATCCTAGTCAAAGGTGATATTTCAATCATGATTATTTTAATCATGAAGAATTTAAATCATGATTCCTAAATTCAAGCCAACGTGGTGCATCTGGATGGTTCTTATAACATGTTGTAACTCGTGGCTTAGTGGATAGATCATAGGCCTGGGAAGTAGAAGGACCTGGGTTTCAAACCCGGCTCTGCAAGGTCTGCTGTGTGATCTTGGGCAAGTCACTTCACTTCTCTGGGCCTCAGTTAAGTCATCTGTAAAATGGGGATAAGACCCTGAGTCCCATGAGGGACAGGGGCTGTGTTCAACCTAATTAACTTGTATCTACCCTAGCACTTAGAACAGTGTGACACTGCTTCTGCAATGGCCCTGTCCCTGCATCACCAGAGATGGAACTAACCTACAGCAACGTTGCAGGACCTCCCCCGACCCCCCATGGTATTCTCCACTTTAGTATGTTGGTACTCTGGGGCCACTTTTAAATTACTTAGAGAACCAGTCTTCCAATCACTCTGCTCTGCAGAAAGGAGAACAAGATTCTGGGGGGTGATCAGATTGTTCCCAAGCCACCTGAGATATTTGGAAGAACTCTGCCTTCCTCTAACTCTTAGTCCAGAGGACATTTCTTAGCACCCTCTCAAACTGAAGAGGGAAATCAAACTAATCATGAAATATTCAATTCAAAAGGCAATTGGCCTGAAAAAACCCCACCTCAGGGTAAATTCTGACAGAGCCTTGCCAATAAGTCTCAGCCTAATTACATGATAATTAAAATCAGTAAATTATGGAAATTTCAACATTACTTTTCTTGTCTGTATCCTTCATCTGTACAAGGGCCATATTTATATGCATAGACGAACCGTGGGATATAATCAGATGTAATAGCAATTACAAATGCGTTGGTGATTACAGCCAGCACTCCAATTCCTTCAAGAATTCCATACCAGATACCTAGTGAATGAGAGATTCAGAATCAGAGACAGGTTCCATATCCAGTAAATGTCATAATTAAGTGTTTCAGAGGCATTTGGAAATGTAAGATTTGCTTCCAAATATGAGTCTTTAAATTCTTATAAGTTCATGACCAATTCTATTGTAGATGGAACATAGCTGTGACTGCATTAAGCTAAGCACATTTTTAGTGCTCTCTTAGTGACAGCAGGGATTGTCCCACTGACAGGCTTAATATTTCTGAAGCCATAAATCATTTTTCCCCCTCCAAATCTCCAAAACCATTTGACTGACATTAACATTGTGAGCTTTTTTTTTTATCCCCAGGCCCAGTCCTCTCATCCTGTTCCTATCCTGGAGAGCTTCAAATAAGTCATCAGAATCCAGGAATGTAGTCAAAAAAGTAGTACAAAGTTTTTAGAATTCCTGAGGAGCAGCTGTTTATTATTCTCTTTATTACTTTTCTTCTTATTATTATTACATTTATTAAGCACTTACTATGTGTCAAGCACTTGTCTAAGTATTGGGGTAGATACAAATTAATCAGTTTGGACACAGTCTCTAATCCACATGGACCCCACAGTCTAAGTAGGAGGGAGAACAGTTATTAAATCCCCACTTTACATATGAGAAAAATGAGGCACAGAGAAGTTTAAGTAGCCTGCCCAAAGTCACACAGCCAGCTACTTGCAGAGCTGGGATTAGAACCTAGGTCCTGGAGTCCCAGGCCCAGATTCTTTGCACTAGGCAATGCTGTTCTTTAAATTGATTCCAAAAGACATCCCTTCTTCCCCATCTCCTGTGATTGGGCTGAACTCAATCTTATAGGCAAAACCTATAGCAGGATGTGGGGATATGCCCTCATCAGACCTCCTGAACTGAATTATGACAAAAGACACACCAGGAGAACTGTTATGTAGCCAATGACATACATTGGAATAGGGTTATATGGAAATTTTGAAAATTGCTTTCACATTGCTTTTGGATTTCCTGCATGAAGAGTTAGCCATTATGAGGATAGAGAAAGTCCTTCAGTTCCACTTGTTTACAATGACAGACAGTGAGGATGTCTGCCAGAACAGAAATATTTTAAGAGGATTTGCCTTAAGGACATAATTTTTTTTGGCACCCTAATCTGTCTGCAAGGTAAAGGACAAATCATTTGCCGGACTCCAAAAATGTTAGTCTCTTTATGATGCAGACTTATCTATGAAAGTCTTACAATATTCTTAGTCTTGCATAGTGCAGACATGAACAATAAAACTAAGGAAGTTGATTACTCGGTGAAAGCTGTCCTTTTCCATAACACACATACTTTCTTTTTCATAATCTGATAAAGGAGCTGTTGAAAGTAGATCTACTTTAAACACTCAAATTCATATCTCCTATCAATTCCAGTGCATCAAGAGCTTACCCTGATGAGGGATACAAGAATATCCGAAGATATTCAAATAGAGCCACATATGAGGCAGCCATTTCAACCCAGAGGGAGAATTGGGGTTTTAAAACGTTATCACACCAGACACAAGAGCAATGAAAACAGGCTTCCAAAACTGGGTATTTCAATGGATACTCGACAATTCCGCAGTGGTCTGGACGGTAGGCTGAACCTCTCACGTTCTGTAATGTCTGGGAGCAATAGCAACTGAACTTATTCAGAGGAGGAGCGAGCTGAACATTGTTACGGCCTGATACTGAGGCCATCAACCTGAGCGACAGGTGGCTATTCACCCTCACCTATATCTGTTGCCCTAGCAGGCATTGGTCTTCTCCACTGGGTCACAAACTTGTAAGCGTCGAGCCTGATCTCTATGATGTTGTTCAGCAGGGCCAGGAGGGGTGCCAGTGGAAAAGCCGCAACGAAGATGGTTGTGAAACCAAACTGCAAAACTGACACATCATTAAACTAAACAAAACAAAGCTGGCCATTGAAGCAGGTAAATGACAGCAACCTGGATAAACCTACCTGCTTTGCCCACCCCCAATCTTTTCCCAGCATGGATTCAGATCAACTTCATTCGGAGCTTTATCAGATTGAGTGTAAACTCTTTTTCGGCATGAATCGTGTCTATTTACTCTTTTGTACTGTCCCAAGCAGTTAGAACGATGCTCTGTGCACAGCAAGAGTAAACACTCAAAATATGCCATTGACTTATTTTTTATGGTAATCGTTAAACACCTAGTATGTGCCAAGCACTGTTCTAAGCGCTGGGGTAAATACAAAGTAATCAGGTTGGACACAGTCCATGTCCCATATGGGGCTCACGGTCTTTACAGGTGAGGTAACTGAGGCACAGAGAAGTGAAGTGACTTGCCCAAGTCTCAAAGCAGACCTGGGGTGAAGTCAGGAGGAGAACCCAGGTCCTTATGACTCCCAGGCACATGCTCTATCCACTAGGCCATAATGTAGTTCATTACCTGAGTATGGGGACAAGGACTCTGCATGCATTTTAATTATGGTCAGGGGAAGACAATGCCTGGAACAAATCCTCCCATTAATTCATACTGAGCAGCAGCATCAATCAATCAATCAATCGTATTTATTGAGTGATTAGTGTGTGCAGATCACTGTAGTAAGCACTTGGGAGAGCTTGGGGGGGATTCAGACATTAATATAAATAATAAATTACAGAGATTATGGAGCAAATTCAAGTGCAAGGGCAACACAGAGTGGAATGGGAAAGGAGGAAATGAGGGCTTAGTTGGGGAAGGCCTCTTGGAGGAAATGTGGTTTTAATGACGCTCTGTGTGCGGAGCTAAGTGTGCACAAGAACTGTGAAACCAAATATTTCCTGCTGGGTTGTAGCAGGAAATCAGGGAAGTAAAGTGTATGGGTGGGAGAACAAAGTGACTGAGTGCTTAAAAAGCCTATAGTAAGGAATTTCTGTTTGATGTGGAGGTAGATGGGCAGCTACTTATGGAAAGCATATCTCCTCCAGGAGGCCTTCCCTGACTAAGCCCGCCCTTTCCTCTTCTCCCACTCCCTTCTGCATTGCTCCGACTTGCTCCCTTTGTTCTTCTCCCCTCCCAACCCCTCGGCACTTATTTACATATTTGTAATTCACTTATTTATATTAATGTCTGTCTCCCCCACTCTACATTGTATGCTTGTTGTGGGCAGATAATATGTCTGCTTATTATTGTATTGTACTCTCCCAAGCGCTTAGTACAGTGCTCTGTGCACATTAAGCACTCAAAAAATATGATTGATTGAATGAAAGAATGAATGAGTGAATAAATGAAGGAACTACTGGAGGTTCTTGAGGAATGGAGACTCATGGACTGAAAGGTTTTGTAGAAAAATGATCCGGGCAGCACAGTGAAGTATGGTGAAGAAATATAATTGGCTTTCAGTCTGAAGATGATCTGTTTAAAAAATCTCACTGGCTACGACAACTTTTCTTACCCATTTCCAAATATTCGTCCATCAGTCCATGGAGATTCATGGGTTGGAGATTCCAATCCTTTTCCCACTGAGGTAGAGAAATTTTATGCTCCATTAGTTGTCCTCCCCGTTTGATTTTCCGTCGTGCCCACCAGTTCTGTAGCAATCTACATTAAGTAACCAGACCACGGACTTTTGAGTTATGCAGTTCTTGTTCAATAATTTGTAGTGTTCACTCCTACCACTCTGTTACAGTCTGCATTGTTCGCTAAAACTAGATCTCTTTTATTCCACTCAGGTGGACATATGTGAGACTTGTTCTCTAGTTTATGAAAATGATAGTTTCACCCTGTGACCCTTCCATAGCTAAATAGCACTATAATACTAACTGTTTTAAAATCCTAACACTCTATGCTCCTCTCATACTACTTCCCAGCTTGCATGCTTTGTTCCTCTCATGCCCACCTACTCGCTATGTCCCATTTTTGTTTCTCACGCTGACAGGCTCTTGCTCACACCCTCCCTTCTGCCAGCAACTCCCTCCCATTTCACTTTCCTCAGATCACTGTTCTCTTCATCACCATCAACGATGGTATTTATTGAGTGCTTACTGTGTACAGAGCACTCCACTAAATGCTTGGGAGAGTACAATACAGTAGAGTTGGCAGACATGTTTCCTGCCCACAATGAGTTTACAAGTCCCTTCCAAAAAGATCACACCTTCTCTAGGATACCTTCCCTGATTAACTGCTCACCTTCTCTCCCTGTTTTCCTCAGTATAGTCCCTTTAGCACTTCATCTTCACCTAAACACATGGATACTCACACTTCAGTACATATGTTTACATTCTGTTGCTTCTTTCTACTTGTCAAGTGTTTTAGTGCCTGTCTTCCCAGCTTTATTGTAAGCTTCCTGAGGGCAGGCATCATGTCTACAAATGTGTTCTCCAAAGAGCTTAGTACCATGCTCTGCATACAGTAAGTACTCAATAAATACGGTTGATTGATTGACAGGCATTTTTCAGAAGTAATGACCTCTTTTCAATCAGCACTTAGAACAGTGCTTTGCACATAGTAAGCACTTAATAAATGCCATTATTATCATTATTATTATTAAATGAGTAACATCTATGTGTCAAAATAGTAGTATAATATAAAATAGTCATGACTAGAAGAGTAATTTTCTGTTTGTGTGTGTTTGTAGAAACAAAGTCCCATCCTAAAACTTCATGAAGAAAATAAGAGGACCATTCATGCTAGACCAATTAAGAGGGATGGGGTAAGGTGTGTGTGTGTGTGTGTGTGTGTGTGTGTGTGTGTGTGTGTGTGTAGAAGAAAGAGAGAGAGAGAGAGAGAGAGAGAGAGAGAGAGAGAGAGAGACAAAGGGAGACGGAGAGGGAGAAGGAGAGGGAGAGGGGATGAGGGAGATAGTGGGAGGGAGAGGGGGAGAATAAGGGAGAGATAGGGAGAGAGACAGAGAAAGATACAAACACCTTAATTAGTCCCGGAAAATGCACTGGATACATTTCCATGGGTAGTTTACGGCTCTTATTCTGTTTCACTGTGCTTCACCAACAGAATGTTACTTCAATTCCTTGTCTGGTCTATCACAAGTACTGAATCCCCATTTTGCAAATGAGGGAACTAAGGCTCAGAGAAGTTAAGTGATTTTGCCAAGGTCACATAGCAGGTACATTCATTCAATCATAATTATTGAGCGATTACTGTGTGCAGAGCTTGAAAGAGTTGAGATTAGAATCCAGGTCTTCTGACACCCAGGCCCATTTGCTTTCCACAATGCAATGGCTGCTTCTCTAGAAAACACAAGATTTCTTTGCTTTCTACTTCACTAAACAGTATATGCTAAAGCTTCTTAAATAAGTTCCAAACTTACGGGTATCCCAGTTCCATGAAGTTATTCCACATTTGCTTTAAAACCATAATAACACCCATTTGCAAGCAGAGGTCTATCAAGCAGCCACTGGGATGACACTGAAATTAAATGATGAAGATTACTAGAAGACATATTACTAACGGAGGGCATCTGTTTGTTGAAAATAAGGGAAGCATCACTGCGTGGGAAATGAAACAATCCAAACTCGTAAAAATTTTCAAGTAACTAAATCTTAAAAACAGAGTTGGCAGATGCATCAGAAGGAAAAGTGCTATCTGTGTGGGACAATCAAAATAGAATGCATTTGAATACATTTCCACAATTTGGCATTTGTCCCTCAAATAACTCCCCCAAATATTTTAATTTGTCACTCTCAAGGACACCCGATTTCTTACAGCTGTAAAATATTTTCAAGCATCCTTTGCCCCACTTTAGTTGACTCACTTCTTCCAGTCTCCATCGGTCAAAAAGTTTGTTGTACTTTCCTGGACGCCCAGCAAATCTGTAAAAGTGACATTTTTGTTTTATTAGGGAATGCAGGTGTTGCGTTCATCCTTGCAGCAAACTATGAAAATTCAAAGAATTTTTCTTCTTTCATTCACCAGCTCTGTGAGGGTAATTGGAGGATTGCCAGTTTTAGGAATTCTGGTCCTGGTACTATTTGAACTCCAGATATGACAAAAAAAAATGAAACAATGAGTAAGTGACTCCAGTCAGAGACTAAAAAAGATATGGAAGTGTGAGTGGAGCCTAGTATTTTATATCTTTTCTTAAGACAGCATCATCTGTGATAGGAAAACCAATCAACAATGGAAGAAGACACAGCTTTCAAGTCAGTATTGCAACAGAGAGAAAATTTGTACAAAAAAATCCCTCTTCTAGACAAATTCAAAATTTGATTATGATGACCTAGTTGGTGGTAAGTGCTTCAGTCCTTGTCAAAGATACTATTCGCATATCTGACTTACCTGCCCAAGAAAAAGGCAATGTAGAAGATGGAGCTGTTTAAGTTGACGAACTGGAACAGGAACATCTTCAAAGCAAAGCTGTTCTCCCACTCAGATTCAGTTCGAGGATGTTCTAAAAGGAGCAGCAGAGAGAATACTAAAGTAGCCACCAAAGAACACGTAATTCCTATTTTTAAGGACTTTTAGGATCTGTGAATTATCTAAATACTAGGCTCTGATGGTCTCACTCATAAAACCTTTTCATTGACAAGTGTTTTCCCAGGCATTGGGAAAACAATACCTTGTAGATATTTGTATTAACCCACTGTGATCCCAGGTCCATTTTAGAGTACCTAGTTAGTCAGTAATGAGTTGCCTGGTCTGCCATTTATGGGTTACTTCATCCTTTTATTTTACCATTTTCTGAGGAAAAAAAGGAGCAAAACAGTCAAAGCTATACCAGGTGACAGGGGTAGGCAAAGGCAACATTAAACTCATCTTTAGAGCCAGAATGCTTCCTGTCTCATCACAGTGAGAACTGACAAATATCTAACTTCTATTGTGATTCAATCTTTCCTATTAAGTTTCTGACGTATAGTGCTGTGGCTACAATTGCATTAGGTGGTATAAATTTATTTTCTTAATTTTACAGATTTGATTGATTTTTACTGAGCTCATCAAGGTAATAAGGGGAGATTGTTTCCATTGTTGTTCATGGGCAGGGGGACCCTGGCTCTAATGAAAACCCCAGGGAAGGAGAAACAAGACAATCTATCTCCCCAGTATCTCTTCCAAAATATCACAGACTTTGGGAATTGCCAAATTCCCACTTGCGGACTTGAAATAGAGACCAGGTACTACTTTGATCTTGGTGCTTTTTGTCCTTAGACTGGAGATACCATAACCCAAACCCTGTTTTGAAAAAAGATTCTCCAAGGATCCCAATTTCTTGATGTCACAGAACTAGAGAAAAAACGGATTGCAGATTCCACAAATTAATCCATAGATCTTGACTCCACCCATGGGACAAAAAGGTGAATCTCTGAAGTGCCACAGTCTCTATTAAATGGAAGTTAAGTGGAAGTTAAGTCTCTATTAAGTGGAAGTTCTTATATCCTTCTAGCAACACCCCATAGAGCTCTTAATTCTGGCACCATTAAATCAACCTAAGAAGAATCATTTTCTACCTGCACAGAACACTGAATATATAGTATTTAGATATTTTCTTAAATCCTAATAGAAGACAAACATCTTCTTAAGTAAATAGAATCTTGTTAAAGTACAGGTTAAACAATTTCTGCTAAAGAGCACTGGTAATTGAATCGAAGGATTCACTGTGAACTGCAATCTTCATAATCCACAGGAAGTTAAGGGAGAGTCAAGGAAGTTGGTTTCACTTGAAAAGGCTCTTTTCAGAAAGCCTTATTATTAAGCACTTATCAGACTAACTTAAAGGTAACTGATCCTGTTAGAAAATCCCCTGAGATGTAGCTAATGTAACTACATTATCATGAGTGTTGAGGACAAAGCCAATGCTTCGAAATGAAAAAGGAAATCACAAACTTAAGTCCATAAGTTTTAAGAATCACATATCTTTCTGGATTTCATTTGGACAACAGAGAACAACACTCTTGGATAATATACTAAGGTTCCCATTTGATGGCTGGAGTACTTGTGTGTCCTTAATTACTATTACTAATACAAATATCTGTAATTTTATTTATTTATTTTAATATCTGTGTCCCCCTGTAGATTGTAAGCTCGTTGTGGGCAGGGAATGTGTTTGTTATATTGCTATATTGTACACTCCCAAGTATTTAATACAAAGCAGCATGGCAGACTGGATAGAGTACAGGCTTAGGAGTCAGAAGGAACTGAGTTCTAATTCCAGCTCTGCCACTTGTCTAATAATAATAATAATTATGGTATTTGTTAAGCACTATGTGCAAAGTACTGCTCTAAGCGCTGGGGGGATGCAAGGTGATCAGGTTGTCCCACGTGGGGCTCACAATCTTAATCCCCATTTTACAGATGAGGTAACTGAGGCACAGAGAAGTTAAGTGACTTGCCCAAAGTCACACAGCTGACAATTGGTGGAGCCGGGATTTGAACCCATGACCTCTGACTCCAAAGCCCGTGCTCTTTCTGCTGAGCCATGCTGCTTTGTGACCCTACTTAACTTCTCTGGGCCTCAGTTACCTCAACTGTAAAATAGGGATTAAGACTGTGAGCCCATAATGGGAAAGGGACTCTGTCCAACCCGATTTGCTTGTACCCACCTCAGCACTTAGTATAGTGCCTGACACATATTAACAAATACCACAATTATTATTTTTTTATGATTAGTACTCTGCACACAGTAAGCACTCAATAAATACAACTGACTGACTGGATAACTGACTTACATGCAGTACTAAACATATACGATTGATAAATCAGGTCAGACGCAGTCCCTGGCCCACATTGAGTTCACAAATAGAATACGAGGGAGAACAGGTATTGAATCCCCATTTTACAGATGAGAAAATTGAGGCACAAAGAAGCTAAGTGACTTGCCCCAGTGATGGAGATGGGATTAAAGCCCAGATTCTCTGATTCTCAAGCCCTTGTATTTTCCCCGTAGGTCATACAGCTTCTTTGCATCACCTCATCTCCCCCCGACCTTCCTTTTTTATGGTATTTATTAAGTGCATACTATATGTCATGCACTATTCTAAATGCTTGGGTAAATGCAAGTTTATCACGTTGGACACAGTCCCTATCCCACATGGAACTCACAGTCTAAGACTTCCTGTTCTTTGGCATTTTGCCACTATTGCCTTAGTCATCCATTCTGTGGGACTTGTGCAGAGGAGGAGATCTGAGAAAAGCGGCTCGGAGGTGGTCACAGCTCCTCAGCAGAGGCTGCTCCACGTCAACTACAGAAAAGCGCTCTCCAGATTGATTGGACTCTCAGCTCAGTTTCTTGTCCTTATTCAAGCACCATGGAAACACCAGGAAAACTTAGACAAAGAGGCTCATAGACAGTCAGAGTGTTCCCAGGCACATCCCTCTAGATGCTAAGCTTGTTGTGTTTAAGGAATGTGCCTGCTATCTAATGATAATAATAATAATGATGATGGTATTTGTTAAGCGCTTACTATGCGCAAAGCACTGTTCTAAGCACTGGGGAGGTTACAAGGTGATCAGGTTGTCCCACGGGGGGCTCACAGTTTTAATCCCCATTTTACAGATGAGGTAACGGAGGCACAGAGAAGTTAAGTGACTTGCCCAAAGTCACACAGCTGACAGTTGGCAGAGCCGGGATTTGAACCCATGACCTCTGACTCCAAAGCCCATGCTCTTTCCACTGAGCCACACTGCTTCTCTTATTATATTCTACTCTCCCAAGCACTTAGTAAAGGGCTCTGACACAGAACTCAGTAAAAACCACTGATTGACTTATTGATTGATCCAAGGAGGGATTAACACTGAGCTGCTAGGACAGGCACTATTCACTCTCTGTCCACCACTGCAGAGGCCCTCCAAACATGTACAGAGAACCCACACTCCTTCCTGGTAGATTTGAGGCCAAGCCTCTGACCCTGAAAGAACAGAAAAGACCAGTTCTCTCTGAATAGTATTACTATGGGGACACAGAGTTACTGATTACGTCCTGGTCTCCCTTTAGTCTCCACATGAATAGCAGGATTAACAGTAAATTACTGTTCTTACAGTAAGCAGGGGCTCGGTAGCCAAAACTGTATTGCGCTCTTTCTTCAGGAGACTCATTTTTCCCTGACACAGAGTGAAAGCTTTGTGTCACAAGGTGTTATTTGTTAAGATGGGCAGTGATTAATCCAAACCAAGTCCCTTTCTCTAGTCTACTGGAGGCACCAGCCAAACCAGCTCTGTGACCTAATTCTTTGGAACTATGATTTAAAAGTGAAAATTGACCACCCTTTAGATCAGATATCAAAGGCTTTTCCACATACTACAGGCAGGGGGAGGGGGGACATAACAGTAAATCAAAGCTTTATTTTTTTAATTGTTTTAGATTTCCTATGAAGAAAATTCTTGGGCAAAACTTTTAAGGAACCAGAGTCCTGGAACAGGTCATCCCTGATAAACTGAAACAACACACAAAAAATAATTCTAAGTTTAAAAAACCATGCAAATTATTGAGGATGAAATCACAACTAGTAGTTGGAGAGGGGAACGTCCTTATTGCCTCAAAAAGTAAGTGACAAATGTGTTTTCAGGAACAAGTAGGTTCTGCACCATCTTTGTCAAAATTAAGTTTTGGACCACCTAGAGCCAGCAGGGAAGTCACATGGCCTTGTGGAAAGACCACAGGATGGGAGTCAGAGGATCTGGGTTCTCGACTCTACCGTTTGTCAGCTGTGTGACCGTGGGCAAGTCACTAAACTTCTCTGGGCCTCAATTTTCTCATGTGTAAAATGGGGATTCAATATCTGTTCTCCCTCTTACTTAAGACACCTCACGAGGATGTGTCTGATCTGATCAACTTTTATCGACTCCAGCACCTAGTACAGTGCCTGGCATATAATTAGTGCTTAACAAGTATCACAGATATTATTATTAACTGTGAGGTTGTCTCTGGCCCAGGCAGGATAGCGAGCCACAAGGGAAACAGGAAAAAGATGAAGTCAAAGCTGCACTTCCCCACATCTGCAGTTTGGCTTCTTGGTCCAGGCTGAGGCAACTGTGCAATTTTCTCTCTCTCTCCCTTTGCTTTCTCTCTCTCTCTAATAATAATAATGATGATGGCATTTATTAAGCGCTTACTATGTGCAAAGCACTGTTCTAAGTGCTCTCTCTCCCTCTCTCTCATGCTCTCTGTCTTCTCCCTTTTTTCTCTGTCTCACTCTTCTCTCTCTCTTTCTTTCTCTCTCTGTGTCTCTCTCTCCTCCCCCCACTCCCTAAACCTGCAGCCCCATGCTGTTGTTGTCTGCTTGAAGAGAAAGAAGATCATCTGCGTGAGTGACTATTCTGCATTTGTGTATATGTGGAATGGCTTGTGTGAACTTGCACGTGTGTATAGGAGAAAGAATGAGGGTGTAAATCTATGGGAGTGTGTATTTGAGGTGTGTGTGTGTGTGCTTGTTTCTGTTTCTTGTTTTATTTTCTGCTTATCTCTTTTCCTCTGCCTCTACTTTTTCTTTCTTTGCATAATCCCAATGTTGTATCACCTGCACAGCTCCTGTGGAGCGCCAAACTACTGCAAGAAATTCATAAATACAGTTCAATTCAGCAATTTCATATCCTATTGCTTTAGTTAATTAAAAAGCCATGGAGTTGATACTCATTTTAAAAAGAATTTGCTATTAGTACAGTGGCTAACCCTTGATACATTCCATTGATATGCAATTTGCCGCTCGCGTAACCTGTAACTCAACCACAAATAAAAAACCCACAAAAGTGACCTATCTAGGGGAAAGAGGACAACACACCTGATTTTCACTAAGCTCTTCAATTCACTGACGGGGTGAAGTATCTTGTTATGGATCTATTGTCTACATGGTTAAAATGAATTATTCACTCTAATGCACAACCACCACTGGATCACCTCTATAACTGAAGTGAGTTTATAATAATAATAATGATGCCATTTATTATGCGCTTACTATGTGCAAAGCACTGTTCTAAGTGCTGGGTAGGTTACAAGGTGATCAGGTTGTCCCACGGGGTTTCACAGCCTTAATCTCCATTTTACAGATGAGGTAACTGAGGCACAGAGAAGTTAAGTGACTTGCCCAAAGTCACACAGCTGACAATTGGTGGATCCACGATTTGAATGTATGACCTCTGACTCCAAAGCCCATGCTCTTTCCAGTGAGCCACGTTATGATAGGTTTCATATTAAAAAGAATACATAACTAAAACTCCCTGAAATCCACCTGAGTCTCATTGTATCTCAAATTCTTTCTTTATTAGACTATAATAGACAAAGGCTGATTGATGATATATTTGGTAATACAAGCATATTACAAATTGGAATTCACCAAGACAAAATTTCTGATCACCATAATGATGCTTATTATTATGTTATTTGTTAATCACTTACTAATAGGTCAAGCATTGTACTGATAATCAGGATGAATATAGTTTCAAATTATAAATGTAGTAATAATATTTCTGAATTCTTTATATATACCACAATGATTAATAATACATAAAAGTCTCAAGTCAATTTGATCTAAATTCAATCTAAGCCACTGATAATTATAAAACCTGCTGAAACTGTAAAAACATTTGCAGTTATGTAAAAATAATGTACAAGCTTAGTGCCTAAGGGATTACAAATATACTGGGATATGTTGGGATATATAATTGATCAATGCACACATGAAATACCATTTAGACTGTCTTTGTTTTTAAAATTTTCTTGTCATGAACAACTGAATAAAATGCAAATATGCATCATTAAATTCATTCTACTAATTTATAACATTAACCACAACAACGTAAATGTCTGATTAGAAACCCAAAACGGGTAGCAGATATGCTTACCTAAATTAGTTAAGAGATAAGCGACTTTTTCATAAACCTGTAGGGAAAAGAGATAATTCATTTTAACACTTGGTAAAAAAAGTTAATCTGTTCATTTGGGGAAAGTGTCATTTAACAAAAAGAAACTATTCAAGTAATTAAAATAAATGTGATTGTATATTTTTCAATCCTGACTGCTGAGAGGAAATTCACGAGCTGAAATTAAGAAAATAGCATTCATTAAATTATAAATTAAATAAACTAATTGATAAAGGGTACCTCTTAATATTGTTTTCTACTTCAGAAAAAATTTGAATAACTGGTAAAATATGTTAATTGAAAATTATGCAGCCAATTATTGACGGTATAGACCTTTCAAAGGTAAGAAATAATCACAGCTTTTTTTAAAGAAACAAGTTAGAATCGGATTAGATACAAATATAAGCAGTAGTAGTGGTGGCAGCCCTCTCAGGTTTGCAGCATGGGAGCCCGCTGTTGGGTAGTGACCGTCTCTATATGTTTGCAACTTGTACTTCCCAAGCGCTTAGTACAGTGCTCTGCACACCGTAAGCGCTCAATAAATACGATTGAATGAATGAATGAATGAGAGAGTGGAGGGCGGAGACTCGAGTTTACTGTGCAGAAGGCAGCGATGGTAGCCCACTTCCATATTTTTATCAAGAAAACTCCATGGATTACACTACCAGAACGACTACAGATGGAGAGCGGGGCGTTCTGGGAGAGATGTGTCAGTGGTGTTGCTATGGTTCGTAAACGACTCTACGGCATAAGTGGTGGCAATAGCAATAGTAATAGTAGTAGTGGCAGTCGCTGTTAATACCGTATTTGTTAAGCACCCACTGGGAATAACACACCCTACTAAGTACTTGGGAAAGATCCAAAAGAGAAGAGACACATGCCCTGTGCACAAGAAGCTTACACTCTAATATGAACTTTAAATCACTTATCCTCTCTATGCAATCTGTCTCCACTCCAAACTATAGTTTTACATAGGACTGAGAGTCTGGTCTTGTCATAGCAGTCCCATTCAGCTTCTGGGTTAGATAAACTGGGGCACCTGTTGGTCGTGTGTGTCAAGCGATAGCATCAGATCATCTTCTCAGAGGCCGCCTGGAATCATGTCTCCTGCTAATCAATGAGTTAAGAGGGCAGCAAGGTTTCTAATGATTGCCACTGAGCTGAAGCAACGCAACTAGCGAAGCAGTGTGGCTCAGTGGAAAGAGCACGGGCTTTGGAGTCAGAGGAAATGGGTTCAAATCCCAGCTTTGCCAATTGTCAGCTGTGTGACCTTGGGCAAGTCACTTAACTTCTCTGAGCCTCATCTGTAAAATGGGGATTAAGACTATGAGCTCCCCATGGGACCCCTTGATCACCTTGTAATCTCCCCAGCGCTTACAACAGTACTTTGCACATGGTAAGCACTTAATAAATGCCATTATTATTATTATTATTATTATTAACTACAAGTTCATCAGCTAGCACAATTTCAAGAATGACACATAACTGTTTCCTGCCACTCAATAGATGAGGTTGATATCTGGGAATTTAAGTTGGGCTCACATACTTGAAGAAAAGGTGGAAAAGTAGAATTGCAAATGATGTCATTCCAACTTCACCACAATGGTCCAATGCTATTCAAAAATGTACTAACAAATATTTACTAGTGCCTATATGGTAAGATACTGTACTAAGCTAACTACTGTGCAGGTCTACAGGTCATGGCATCTGATAATTTGGTCACAGCTTATTTTCATGTGAAGGTAGTAGCACTGTGCTAAATGTCAAGTTTGGAAAAGTTTGACAAAGACATAGCCTAAAAGATCAACTTCTGTTACCTGTATCCTGATTTCATGCATGAAGGAATGTGGTGGTTCATACAGCTAAATATACAGAACTAAATAGTCCGTTCCACTTTTTTTTTTCTACTCCTAAATTTGCCTTGAAGTCTTTAAAAGCCATCTAAGCTTTTTGATGAAAAGACACCACCTTTACTGACTTGAGGGTAAACACAAAACAGCTATATGCATCTTTTTAGTGAAACCCTAACTGGAGAAGTAGGAGAAAGGACTAGAGGAGAAAACAGTATCTCTGTCAACTTCCATTCACTGAAACAGAGAAAGCAGCTGTGTGGTAAGCTTAGCACCTATTTGCAGTGTGATCTCAAATCTCGCATGTTGCAGGTAAACATGCTCCAGGAACCTGACAAACAATACCTCTTCCCCTTTCTCAGCCTAATTCATCTTCCTTAATTCCTAGACCCCTTGGCGGAAGGTGCCTGGATATAAACATAAAAATCTAATTTGATGAACTAGAAAATCTCATCAAATGAGTCAGTTAGTATGCCTTTAGGGTTTACAATGTGTGGTCTAATCTTTTGATCTACCCTTTTCCATAACTGCTCTATTTACGTTAGGAGTGCCAGAGTTGTGTCAAGGAAAGTGGTAGAGTTTTCTTTTTGTTTGTGTAACGATGAGTTTACAATGCTTTTGACTTTAAAAAATGCATTCTGGACTTTTAGAGTCAGCATCAGTGCAGCAAAGGAATGCATGAAAAAAGGGCAGAATGTTCTCATACCAGGGTGTGAGGCTTCAGTTGGTCTGCAGTAAAAACTTGATTTAAGGAGTTGTGAGAACAACTCTAAAAAATGAGCTAGTTTTCAGGATCCTGTAAACTGCCAGAGCAGTAGTGGTGGTGGAAACCAGGGTGAAAGGGCTGGGAAGGCCTTCCCCACCAGAAACTCTGATCTGATCATGGCACTCTTTGGTCATTCATTCATTTATATTTATTGAGTGCTTACTGTATGCAGAGCCCTGCACTAAGCACTTGGGAGAATACAATATAACAATAAATAGACACATTCCCTGCCCATAGCAATTCCCCTTGCTGAATTGGGGTGAAACCCAGTTCCCAACATTTCATTGTGATATTGCTCCTCCCAAACTTCCCCAGAAGCAGTGGGAAGTATAGAAAGAGCACGGGCCTGCCAGCTGCGTGGCCTTGGACAAGTCACTTAGGTTCTCTGTGCCTTAGTTTCCGCATCTGTAAAATACGCATTATTTATGTTCAACCTCCTATGTAGACTATTAGCCACGTATCGGATAGGAACTGTGTCCGACGTGATTGTTTTGAATTTACCCCAGTGCTTATGTACCATGTCTGGCACATAGTAAACGCTTAAACATTATTACCCTCTAGACTGTGAGCTAGTTGTGGACAGGGAATATGTCTGTTTGTTGTTATATTGTACTCTCCCAAACTCTTAGTACAGCGCTTTGCACACAGTAAGTGTTCAATAAATACAATTGAATGAATAAATTAATATATTATTATTATTACGTTGACTTTTTTCAGTAACTTCTTGTAAGAGTGGGAGAGTGGATGTTGTTTGGTCAAACATTCTCAGACTTCAAACAGGAACTTATGTTCACCATGCCACGTCCCAGCTAGTTAGCATGTTAGATTACAAAATGGACGATGATGTATTGCAGAGGAAATCTGCTGTGTAGTGGAGGTTACTTCAGTTATGCTTGGTTAGTAAATAAACATGATGGCTTCATTTCAGATACAGAAATTCAATTTTGCATTGCTGTTTGTCCTTTCAAAAGTAATCACCCCGGACTTTTTGAGCCAGTGGAACTGGCACACAGATCCTCTTATAAGTTGAAGTCTTTTCATTAAGTAAGAACACGTGTTAGGGCATGTTTTACTAAGATCTTGATTTACTTCAAATTCCTTTTTAGGGTCCGGGTAACAATGAAACACGGCTTCACATGATTTAAAAGTTCTTTTAAGAAGCATTTTAGGGAAATGCTTTATGATATCACTACAATATTGCACCAATGCCAGAGACAGGAAAAAACTAACATATGCCTAGATCCCATCCGCTTCTTAATTGCTACCAGTTCACTGTCCTTCTTTCAGCCCAGATTGCTATCATATGGTCAGTATTCCTAGTCTTTTCAATTGTGTGTTTTGCAGTTAAGCCAGTATTTAGGCTGATGAATGTGGGGATGATGTCTACTTACTCTACTGTACTCTCTCAAGTACTTAATACAGTACTCTGCACCAAGTTAGTGCTCAGTGAATGCCACTGATTGATTGATGGTCACTGAAGCTGGCTCACATTTTTTTTAATGCTATTTGTTAAGCATTTACTATGTACCAGGCACTGTTTTAAGTGCTGGGGTTGATACAAGGTAATCGGGTTGGACGTAATTCCTGCCCACACAGGGGTCACAGTCTAAATTCCCATTTTACAGTTGAGGTACCTGAGGCACAGAGAAGTTAAGTGACTTGCCCAAGGTCACACAGCAGACAAGTGGTGGGCCAGGGACTAGAATCCAGGTCCTTCTGACTTACGGGCTCATACTTTATCCTCTAGGTCATGCTGCTTCCTCCCTTCAGTTTCTGAATTATTTCTCTTTGGTCAGAGATGACTCATGATTGATAACTTGATGCTACTTGATGAAGTAGCCTTCTTCTACTCCGCCAGAAAATCCATACTCAGAGAGCTGCCTTAAGACTGCCCTATCAGCCACTGTTTGGGGAGCAGGGACCAAAGAGATGTAAAAATGAAGTGCTCATTTGCCATTTCGGGGAATGGGTTGGAGTCATTCCTATGGTAGGCTTGTAGGATTAGAGAAGGACTTTATGAAGTGGTTAGGATACGAACCCAGCATATTCACAGTGAGCACACAGTGAGTTTGATGATTATATAACTAGTTAAGTGGAAAATTGTGATTAAAAACAATATGTGGGTGAAAACACTCCCTCTGAAGGAAACACCTAGTAGCCAGCACAAGTTAAGTGGGTGAAATCCATTGTCCACTTAATTCAGTGCGTGAAATTGGGTTTCAAAGTAAATTTTTTGTACTGTTTTGGCTGTTTATACTGCTTTTAGGAATCAAGTTAACTGGATAATTCACAAATGTCCACTTCATTGTAGTGTTGAAGACATTAACGACATGAATTTACAGGAACACATAACCACCACAGTTCTAGCTTTTCTAACTTGAAAGCACTTGGAGCATTGTAGAAGAGGATGGAAATTCACATGTCTTGAAATCAGAATAGTCCATGGACTGCATGCAGCTGGCTACGTTACTTGTATTGCCAATCAACTCACTAAAGTGTCCTCTTTCCCTGTCTCACACTAAATACATGGTTTTCTTCTCCAGATTGCTCCACTCTGCTTTCAGTAGAATCTACATTTTGGCCTCTTCCCTGATTTATGCACCCTCCTAGGTAGTAAGGGGGGATGTGTGAATGGTAGAAAAGACTCATTAGTGGCCGACAGTCTAATACATGCTGAGGCTACGCATAGATTTTCCTTTCCCCTGCTGATGGAAGTGCTCTTGTGGCACCTGTACTGTTTTAAATCTGTCTCTTGGTCTCCTTATCTTCCTGATAGCACTGAAGAGATGTTTTCTGGGATCACAGAACTAGCTCTTTTTCTCCATTCCCAAATCCCACCTCCACCTTCTACCCCATCTGTGTTCTAAAGAATGGCAGGACCCACTGAGGCCCAAAGGCTGGCCATTAAGAGAGACTTAACTGAGTTTCCGATTTGGAATCTTTATCTGTTGGGGTAGAAAGAACAGAATGGAAAAGGTAGTTTCAGTATGCACGGTTGGATAGGCAGATCTGGTTCCCTTTTATAAGGCTACTTATAAAGCCTTTGTGAGCCTCGCAAACAGCAGTCATAGCCGCTCACCAATAAGCAGTAGACACACTACCCAAATACCTGTAACCACAGATGGCCTTTTTAGACTTGGAATTGGGTAGGTAGGGCACTTTATTAAGATCAGTGAAGAAAGCATCTACTGTAAATTTATAAATATTGTTTCATGACTTGAGTCCCAGATCATTCTCAAGCAAAACTTGGAAAAACAAATATGTGCCATGGTGTGACAAAAGGAAAATAGAACAAAAAAAAACCCAACTGTTTAGGCTGTATGTTTTCCCTCTGTGTCAAGTTTTATGTCACTTCAATGACTTCAATGAACTGACAGGCATTTGACCAAGGCCAGCTTCAGACAATAAACAAGCCAGGCAGTTGCCTCAGGGCACACCATTAAGGGTGGTTGAAAAGTTGAAAGTGCCCAGAATTTCTCTGCCCAAAATAGGAGAGAGGCCTGGATTAACTGGAATTTGGGAGGGAACACAGTGACTTTAGAGCAAAGTGGGAGGAGCTCAGGGGAACCTTTCTAGAAATGCTCAAGTTTGGGAATTCCAGCAGACTCTTGTGCCCAGAGTAATGTTATTAGATTATATAGGATGATGGGAGTGGAAACTATTTCACCACCTCAGAGTACCCAAGTATGTGAAGCCAGCCTTGATTTTAACTGAAGCTGTTCAACCCACAACAAAATGTGGAAATGGTAAAAGTGCAGTTGATTTGATCACATTACAGTCCAAATGGTCACATGGGTGCTAATGTGTAGCTTTAGCATAAACACAAACCATTTCTTCCCTACTTTACTTGCCAGGCTTTCCCCTTCTGAATCCAGACTTTGCCTACTTTGATGCCTTTCCACCACTGAACCTATCCCTGGATTTCTTCAGTTCACCCAAATTTTTATTTCCTACTTTCCTCTAAGTCATTTTCAGTCACTCTCAGTTTTTTATGAGTTTGTCCTTTCCTTCTGCCACCCCAAGGCATGAAACAGTAGTCAAATACTTCAAACTTCCTCAAAATCCACCCCTTTTGATACTATTTTCAGCTATAGCAATTAAACTTCTTTGCATTTTCTCTCTCTCTCTCTCTCTCTCTCTCTCTCTCAAATAATACTTTGCATTGGGTAGGGATTTTCTATTTTACAGGATTTAATTAAAGCTTTATAATACCCCATGAGGTAGGAAAATATTTTATAGTAGTGGAAGCCAAACCAGTCCAGAGTGGTTTACGACCTTCGCCATGGAGGAAATCCTATTAAGGAAATGTTAGGCCAATTTCACTGTAGTTGCTACCTACTGGGAGCCTTGCATTTCCCACTTCCCACTTTCTCCATCTGCTTCTTCCTTTTTTTCTCCATCTCACTGCAGACTGAATCCTTTGGGAACCTGCCACCTCCCTAGGCCCCTCTGTACCTTAACATGCCCTGTGTACCTCAGGCTTGATGGATTAAACTGCAGCAGCACTACCCTGCCACCTCTTTCTCTACCACGCAGCTGAACAAATCCACCATCTTCTCATTACCAATCTTGAGACTGCTGCAATCCCCTTATTATATCCGGGGCCTTTGGTATCCTCTCCTACGGAATGACCAAGTTGCCTCTGGTGTGAGGGGCTTGGGGATTCTCCTAAAAATCACATATCCTCCAAGAGGACATCCTTGATTAAGCCTTTATTTTTTCTGCTTGTCCTCCCTCTGCGTCCACCTGTGCATTTTGGCTGTGTACCACTAGAGCACTTTGAAACTCATCTCAGCCCTGCAGCACTTACATAAATATCCTTATATTCTATTTACCCCTTCTACAATATATTTAACATTTGTTTCCACCTGTAGCCTATTAGCTTCTTGTGCACAGGGATCATATCTACCAGCTCCATTATACTGTACTCTCCCAAGTGCTTAATATGGTACTTGGCACTCAATAAACACCACTGTTTGATTGATTGCCCCTGCACCGGCTCGCCTCTTCATCACAGAAGAACCTCTGTCCTGATTTTTCATTCATTCAATAGTATTTATTGAGCGCTTACTGTGTGCAGAGCACTCTACTAAGCACTTGGGAAGTACAAGTTGGCAACATATAGAGACAGTCCCCACCCAACAACAGGCTCACAGTCTAGAAGGGGGAGACAGACAACAAAACAAAACATGTGGACAGGTGTCAAAATCTTCAGAACAAATACAATTAAAGCTAAATGTACATCATTAACAAAATAGATTAGTAAATATGTACAAGTAAAATAGAGTAATAAATCTGTACAAACATATATACAGGTGCTGTGGGGAGGGGACGGAGGTAGGGCGGGGGGGGATGGAGAGGAGGAGAGGAAAAAGAGGGCTCAGTCTGGGAAGGCCTCTTGGAGGAGGTGAGCTCTCAGTAGGGTTTTGAAGGGAGGAAGAGAGCTAGCTGATCTGACCTGCACCACCTTAACTGGACAGAGAAAAGCAGCCACAGCTTGATGTCACCTCCACAAAAGTTGAGGAAGCTTTGGGCTCCTGTTGTAATGGTCCCTGTGGCTGCAAGTGTGCCTTGACTCTGACCTGCAAGGAGTCTGAAATTCGCTACCCTTCAGATCTTTGTTTTTATTTTGTGTATTTGTCCATGTGTTTATGTTGTCTTAGTGTTTTGTTTCATCTCTCCCTGTGTGCCTGTCACCAGTCCCTTCTCCTTCATTCTAATTTTAGAATGTGAGTCCATGAGGGACAGAGACTATCTAATTTTCACCAACGTATTCTTTCCCAGCATTTAGTACAATGTTTGGCACATAGTAAACCCTTAATAACTATTATTACTATTACTACTGCTACTTCTTCCACTCCTTAGGAACTTAAAATCTGCAGTCAAGCTTTTGAATTGTATTTGAAGCAAATGAAAAATTAGAACATTATGGAGTTCTGTCATGTTGCTCCTTCCCAACATGAACACTTCTAACCATCAAAGAATGAGTGTTGGGAAAATAGATAAAGCGATGTTTTTTAACACTAATAGTTATTGATATTATTATCCTCATCCCCAAATTTCTACAGTGATTTCTCAATGACTCCATAGCTCTTTCCCCAGTATTTCATTTTTTGTCATGGATTAGTTTTTATTTCCTTAAGACAGAAAAGAGTCTTCATACAGTTTGTGTTGTGTTATTCGTAAATTGGGGACTTGTCAAACTGAATTTAGTTTTTCATTAAAAAGTTGACTTGCCATAAACAACTTTAGCACTTCATTATTTATTACCTAAATCCCTTTGTTACAAATAGGTAGAAAAATAATAATAATAGTTCTCTTCTTCTCAGAACCTCAAACTCTTCACGTTTAATCTGTCTCACTAAACCAGTTAACTCCTTTCCAGTTCACTTAAGATTAAAACATTAACTAAAGTTGTCAGTCCAAGATCAGTCACTATTCGAAAGATAGAAATAGCAGACTTTCAACTTTTGGAAGACAAAATGATTACTGCTTCAGTTATGTCATTTTTCTACACCTGGGGTTGACTGGTCCTTGAAACAGGTCGTCAGCTTGCATTTGGTGCACTTGCAAATCAAGTATTAGCTGCCAGCTAATGTGGAGATGAAAAAGAGATCCTTGAGTAGATCCATCTAGGTAAGAACAGCTTATGCATACAACAAGACTGTAAAAAACACCCTCGTAATTGGACCTTGAAAGGCTAATACTTCTAAAGTTAACCACTGGGGCTTAGCCACTCCAACTCATCATCATTTTTGCCCCATTTATGGACCAAAGCTTTCTCAGGAAGCCTCTCATAGACTAAGGGAGAAATTACTAAAAGATAATATGCCACCTTTGTTGCCCTTATTCACACAAGTGGTAATGATACTATGAAGGAATTAGAGCGTGGGACTTCATGGGTTTAAACTGCAAATACTAAAGTTTTTCTCTTTAGTCTGCTTGCCAGGCAGTTTCCACTTGGACAATCCCACTATTACAACTTTCCCCTTATTTTTCAGTTTGAGAGAAGAAATCATCAACATTACTCAAATAGATAATAACTTTGTCCAAAATGTATAACAAGTATAAAAACATGCTAAATCCAAAAATAAAGTGACATTTGTCAAATCTTGCTTTCTATCATTCCTTGGAACATTAAGTGAGAAACTCAAACTATGAAGAAAAAGCAATGTGCATGATTGCATGAAATTAGTGAGCCCTAGTTTGAAATCATCATATGCTAATTAGTTATGGTATAGGTAATGGGAAAGCTGCTGATTCAAAGTGGGGAAAGGAGAAGGGAAAGAAGGCTCATATTAAGTCATTTTTTTTTCTTCCTCCTTTGAATTAACCATATGAGATAGAAAGGCTATGTCACATTCTCTTAGGTCCATTTAATAACCCTAGAAACCTACACTGGGGCATGCCAACAGCAGAGAATCTGATTAAATGAAATCACAAATAAAAACAGGTTAAAACATTGCTTCCCAATATTTTTTTACCCTGAGAAACACCTGCTTTTACCACTTTGATTCTGTCACACTTATTTGCTTCCTTACTCCAAGCTTATGGGGAAGGAACATTTGGGGACAAGTATGAAAAAGGAGCAGTAGCAGTAGCCATTATGCAGATGCAACAATTTTCGATGTGTGAACACATTTGGGAGAACACTTTCACATATACAGAAACTTCCAAGATGTTGGATATTGCTCAGAATACTATCATGTAAACATAGCACTTAGGAAACTATAAACTGCTTCTACTTCCTTTTTCTATTTTGAGACAATATTTGTGAAATAAGATGGTAGCTTCTATATGAACAGAATAAAAAGTAAAGATGATCCTGAATAACCCCTTCTCTGACTTAACACATTATTGTTTTTGTTACTTACAACATTTAGAGACATGATGATCATAAAATTGATACAGACTCCAGTGCCGGATGTTGCAAACTGCCAATATTTTTTTATGAAATACCACTGGAAAGATGCAAATTGCTCCATAGCCACCAGACGATACACCACAACTGCAAAAACTGCAGTAAGCACCAAAGAAATCTACGGTGTTAAGAAACAAACAAACCTATATTCATTCATATGAACAACTTAAAAAATATTAAAAGAAATATAAAACATTCCTCCAATGATTCCAAGAGAAATCAATCAAATTTTCCTATTTTAATGACTGCTTCATGTTTTAACTAGTTTATAGCAGATTAAGATGCATCAAATGCATTTATATTTTAGAATAATGAAATGAAATCAAGTTCTCCATTTCTCATAGGAAAATACCCATTATGGTGCAAAGTTACCATATAGCAGCTTAAATAATAATAATAATAATACATTTATATACTGATTGTGTGTATTCCAAGAGGCTGCTATAATTTACTACATTGCACACTTCGGAATGTCCAGAGAAACTTAGTGACAAGTTTGTTTTGAATGAAGTTTCATTACAATATGATGGGTGTAGGTTTCTCTGTTTCCTGGTTCTATATCCTAGGGTGTGGGGTTTCTCTCTGTGTTGACTAATTCTCTATGTGTCTACTAAGTTTAGGTTTAGCTTCCTGGAAAGTTTGCCAAAGGAAATTCATGCATTTTGACTAGTTTCTGCTTTTGTGTACAACTGTTTCTTACAGCTTAATAGTGGTGGAATGATCAATAAGGAATAACAGGTGACACTATACAAGACTTCAGGACTGGGAACCTGCACAGAGGGATTAAATAAAGTGCTAGTGATTTCATTTCATTATTCTAAAATATAAATGCATTTGATGCATCTTGATCTGCTATAAACTAGTTAAAACATGAAGCAGTCATTAAAATAGGAAAATTTGATTGATTAGCAATGCCTTTCACACTCTCCCTATCAAACATGTTCCCACATATGCTCTTCACTTCCGTTAGCCAACTAGAGGTAGTCCTAGGACCTGACCCTATTTCTTCTGATTCACAGAGCAACCCTCTTTCAACTGGAATATAAATAGCATGGCCTAGTGGATACAGCACGAGCCCGGGATTCAGAAAGAGCCGGGTTCTAGTCCCACCTCTGTCACTTGTCTGCTGTGTGACCTTGGGCAAGTAATTTCACTTCTCTGTGCCTCAGGTACCTCATCTGTAAAATGGGGATTGAGACTGTGAGCCCCATGTGGGACAGGAACTGTGTCCAACCCAATTATCCTGCATTTACCCCAGTGCTTAGAACAGTGCCTGGCACACAGAAAGTACCTTACAAATATTCGATTTCTATTAAGTGGAGAGACAGAAATACTGCCCTTGTTTATTTGAGGCTTTGTTAATCTCGAGATAGCCTATCTCTCCCTTGCCAAATTCAGGGCTCATTGTTGATTAAAATTTTGAGTACTGCATTATCAAAATTACTGGGTATACTCTACCATAAAGAATATTCCTGAGACAGAGACCATGAGACGACTGAGTTTGTCAGAGAAGGGTTGAAATGGCTCAGGTTTTCCGGTAATGGGATTTACTCTTTCCACCTTTGAATACTTCGCTTCGAATTGGGGTCGCAGTTCTTCCTTCAGTGAGAGAGAATGGAGTTAGTATAGTTAGCAAAACACAACGACAGTTAGGTCAAAGGTGACAATTAGTGTGCTATTTCCACAGTAGCCACTATGAAAAAAGAGTCCAGGGAGTGCTACCCATGTAAAAAAAATAATAAAAATGTTATTCATGTCTGTATGCCTTAGTAAGAAGTGTAATTCATTTTTCCCATACATAATTACCAAGTTTTCTTGATAATGTAAATAAAGGCTCAAAACATTGTTTAATTCCCACTAGAAAAAGTAACTATGTTGAGCCTGATCCTGTTGTGTGAGAAGGAGAGTAAGCTACATCTTTGTGGTCTAAACTGTGGGTGAAGAGAAGGTTAAATGGGCCTCTATGCAATGTAGCTTTATTTTAAGGTGAGACTGGGGACAGGTTGGAGGCCCCAGTTCGATGTATAATTGGCATAGCCTCTCCCTTGAACTCTTTCCCAACATCTCTTTAATGGGCCCTAAAAGTCTTGTGAAGAATAAAGAAGAGAGAATGGAAGCTGTTTTCTGTTCTACATCTGAGTAGCAGGTATATTATAGCACTTTTATGGGCTCCATATCAAGTCAAGTACCATGGGATTGCAAGGGAACAGAAAGAATTATAAACTAGTTTGGAATGGTGGACTTCAGGTGGTTACAACATTTCTCCCTCACACAGTCCCGCAGAGCTAAACTTATCCACTCTTCAAGATAGGAGAGATTCAAAGATCAATCATTAAACACCTCTTGCAACAACAGTTATAATGTCTATTCACCATAAGCTAGTTATACAACCTCATGACATCAATCGATCAATCATATTCATTAAGTGGTTACTGTGTGCAGAGTACTGTACTAAGCCCCTGGGAAAGTAAGATGTAACAGATTTTGTGGACATGTTCCATCTCACATGTTTGGAATTAGAAGTAGATACACACTGGGGTCAACAAGAAGTCAGAGGCATGCCCCAAAGTATAGAGGAACATGAAGGGACAATTCCATCCCTTTTCCAAACAGCAACGAACCAGAGAGGAAAAGGAGCGATCATCTGTCAGCAAGAAGGTGGCCAATTTGTGAGGCTCTAATAAATATAATCAAATAACAAAATATTTGCAGCTGGCATGTTAAATTACATAATGCTTTCTTCCAAATCCTTAGACAATCAGGGTATCGATTTTCTCATGGCTATCGCGTCCAATCCCAGTTCCACTGTTAGGTTGGTGTCTCACCTCTTCATCTTCCCAGTCAATGAGATCCCAGTCATAAGTTAGTACAGCTCTCCGCCTCTTCCAGAATTCCAGGAAGACTGTTGCTGTGGAAACCATGAACAATTCACAAAGAACAAAAATTGGAGTAGGCTAAAGAAATAATAATTAAGGTACTTGTTAAGGGCTTACTACGTGCCAAGCTCTGTTCTAAGCCTTGGGGTAGATAAAAGTTAATCATGTTGGACAGAGTCCCTATCCCACATGGGGCTCACATGTGCTATGTACCTGTAATCATAGGTACTATGTACCTGGCAAATGGTAAACACTTCAAAAATACTGCTAAAAATTAATAAGGTAATCTTCAGAGGGCAGGAAGGATAACACTTAAAATACTGAAAGAATGCACAGCCAAATGCTGTGAGGGTTAGGGTGGGAGGGAGGAGAAGGGAAGGAGAGAGGCACTGGGAATGGAAATCTGTTTTGAAAATCATATTCTTACTAAAACCATCCAGGCAACAGGAGAGACTGCAAGGTCTTTGAGGGAAGGGATTGTATCTTTTTTACTTAGCTCAGTGCTATGCACACAATACATGCTCAATAAATAACACTAACCATTGTCTCATCCTGCATCTGGATTTTGATGGCAATACATAAGAATTTCTGATTGAAAACAGTAGCCATTCTGTGTTACTATAGAAAGAAGCAGTGTGGTCTAACGAGAAAAACACTGGCCTGGGAGTTAGAGCATATGGGTCTAATTGCACCTCTGCCATTTGCTGGCTGTGTGACTTTGGGCAGGTAACTTGACTTCTCTGTGCTTCAGTTTCCTCAACGAGTAAAATGGGGATTAAATAACTGTTCTCCCTCCTACTTAGACTGTGAACACATGCAGGTCAGGGACTATGTCCAACATAATTAACTTTTACCTACCCCAATGCTTAGAACAGTGTTTGACACATAATAAGCACTTAACAAATGCAATAAAAAAGTTCATTCTTCAATTGGGGTTCATTTAAAACTTTTCTGAATTCTGAATGCTGCCCATGCGCACCTTCCTCCAAATGAAAGGTAGCGTGAGAATGAGTAAAAACAGGGGTTTTGGTAGGTGAAAAGATAAAGTGTCTGAGACAGATGTTACAGGTGCTTTGGGACCCCCACAATTCAGGTCTCAGTCAGAATAACTATTTAAAGACAACAAGACAACAACAACTTTTAAACTATATGCACAAAATCCTAAATTATCACAAAACATTCCACAACAAATATATGCTGTATAGTTATTATTCTTTCTTATTTGCTCTCCAGAAACAGTGTGGCCTAATGGATACAGCATGGGCCTAAGAGTCGGAAGGACCTGGAATCGAAACCTGACTCTGCCACGTCTGCTGTGTGACCTTAGGCAAATCACTTAACTTCTCTGTGCCTTAGTTACCTCACCTATAAAATGGAGATTCAGATTATGAGCCTTATATGGACAGGGACTGTATTCAACCTGATTAGCTTATCTACCCCAGTACTTGATACAGTGTCTGACACTTAGTGTTTAATACCATAAAAAAGATTGAAAATATTTTTCTGCAAATACTTATGTTACATTTCATGTATCATATTCACCATGGGTAATATTTTAAAATATTTTAAGAATCCCATCTGAGTAATAAATGAACCATGTTTTTATTGTAGTTCAACACTGAACAAAAAAAGGAGAAAAGCAATGAAAAAAGATGGCATGTGGAGTTTGGAGGAGAGACACTTTAAAGTATCCTTTCCACCTTGAATGACTGTGTAAAGGTTTATCAAAATAAAATACATTCAAGCTGTAAAATGAACTTGTCGAAAATGGCCCAGATGCTGCTAAATACGGGTGGTGTTCAATTACTTAGAATTATCTTTCTACCCACTCCCTCCTTTTATTTTGAACAACATCCTGGTACTTGATGAGCTGTCCCAACACATTGTGACCATATTAATGCAATATAAATAGAAGTAGAAAACCTGTTAAACTGGTTCTACATTTAGCCAAAGGTCCATTAATCTAGAGTGAGTTATTTAAAGTTTAATTTCTGGAGAATACTAAACAAGATTTCATGGTCAACTATATCTAGGGTGCAGATAGCCTCTAGAATATTTTATCTAAACCTAATGCACATCTGTATTGAATGGGCTGAATTCTACCCTCTTTCATTAGTTTGGGATCCATTTATGAGATGTCAGTCCAAACCTGTTGATCTTGTTCATTTTCCTTTTCTCTTATATTCCTGGATTACATGCCTCAAATAGTTATGACCTAGCCTGGAAGTGAAAGAAAATCAGGTTCTAATTCTGCCTTCCAAGTAACTTATGTGTCTCCACTGCCTCAGCAAATATTATCATTGCGTATTTTACTGATTCTGTAGGTTAACTGAGAATTGTTAACCATATAAACTTCAGTAGAATGCATAAAGGGAGGAAGCAGGGAATTTAGATGACTTAAATTTCATCTGTATTTGGTATTGGCCCAATCACCTTGATCTGTGAAATTTGTCTTGTGAAAATAATTTGCATTCTGTTCCTCTTTTTGTAAAGAGACAGAAAAGTAATCTCCTCTAAAGAGAAATCATCTGAATTTCTCTGCAACTAGGGCCAGGATTTGATGTTTGGCACCTCAACACTAGGAGCAGTTGGACTGGCCAGAGGCACAGAGGAGTCTCCACTCAATCCATGGTATTTATTGAGCACATGCTGTGCAGAAAGTCCTGTACTAAAAATGCTTTATAGAGTACAATACAACAGAGTTGGTAAATAAGTTTCCTGCCAATAAGGCGCTTACAGCCTTGAGGGAATGCTATGTGGATCAAGGAGCCAAAAAGAAATCCTTACCTGCTCTAGGGACCATTAGACCTGAGGGCCAGGATCACCGACTTAATTACCTGAGAGCATGAATCCCTGACTGGAGGAAACCCTGACTGGTGAAGCCACGTGGCCCAGTGGGAAGAGCATGGCCCCGGGAGTCAGAAGGACCTGGGTTCTTATCCCGGCCCCATCACTCGTTTGCTTCTTGGGCAAGTCACTTTAACTTCCCTGTGCCTCAGTTACCACATCTGTAAAATGTTGATTAAGACTGTGAGCCCCATATGGGAAAGGGACTCTGTCCAATCTGATTTGCTTATATTTACCCTAAAGGAGAACAGGTACACAAAGGACTTGGGGGAGACATACGAGCCATGCCATTTTTCCCAAGAGCTCCTTCTCACTTTCCTATTTCACCTTTTTCTATCTTTCCTTGGTGGGGTCATACACTTTGAGAGTTTGCACTGTGTGCACAAACTAGGTCTCCACTCCTGATTCCAGTTAAAGGAAGTTTTCAGGAAAAGGAAAAAGTTTTGTGAAGGTCAGATCCAGACACTGGGAATGGAATTGAGAGGTAGTAGTTTGTTGGTTCTGTCCAGTAGCTCCCCCTGAGGTTTACAAACATACTCTGGCCAAGCTCTATTGTTCTCACAAACAGCAGCAAAGAAATCAATAAATCCATCAGTTGTATTTACTTAGTGCTTCCTGTGCGCAGAGCATGCTATGGTGTTGATAAATATATCACCCTTCCAAAGAGGAAAAAATGTTTCTTTCCTGGTCCTGTAAAATGTTGATTTCCTGATCCTAGCACCATAAGATTTGTTCCACAATGCGGCAGAGAGAAGGATTTGAGAAAGCCATTTAGTCCACAGTGCTGCTCCAAGTCAAGCAGCTTGGAAATCACCCTAGGCATCTGAGTAATCCAGGGAAGCAAATCCACAAATTCCCTCATAACCTATTCTAGTACTCATTATAAGGCAGTTCTTGCTTAGTGTAAAATAATCTTACCTCCTTTGGGTTGCAATTTCAACTCATTTCAACTTGATTTTTCCTTAAGATAACTATTGCCCAGGTGACCATGCTTGAATTTAAAGACCATTACTAACTTCTCCTTTGGTTCCTTCTTCTCTCAGATAAAGTCCCGATTTCTTTAACCTTCCCTGGTCTTATAGTCCATTAATCTTTTTTATGGTTCTCCAGAATCCTCACTGCTCATATCATGATTTAGTTGTGCATCACAGAACTCTAAGGGCTGAGTCTAGCCAACCATCTAATGACTTTTCCAATCTTAAATGCCTCTGGGAATATACTGAAAGCCAATTTGATTGAATCCTGAACCAAAATTCAATCTCACCTGTGTTCTTTCGATAGATTTATCATACACCAAACAGATGTCCAGAATACCCCCGAGCTTCTCACCTCCAAGACCTAGACCTAAGTTTCCTGATGAATGGCTTACTTTTCTATCTCCCTTCCAGACTCAAACTCTTTTTCCCAGTAATTGGGAATTCCAGAAATCTTTGGTGTTGGATTGAGACCAATGCTTTTACCTATTTGTTTATACACCTTTTAGGCTAGGGATCATGTCTTCTCCACAGTTGCTAGACTCACAGATAGAGTACATGTTCAAGAAAAGGACTGGTGCTACTAATTATTATATTGAATTTAGAATTTCTATTTATATAATAATAAAGAGTACAAATTATAAGATGAATAAAAATGGCATGATTTTCTGATCATTGTCCTATTGAGGGGGAATTAATCATATACTTAATTCCCTCAAGGGCCTTTCAATTTTACTTGGAAATTAGGAAAGATGCAAAGTACATTTTGTTGTTAAATAATCTAATTTCTTGCCAAGTCTCTTCTGGTTAAGACATTTCACAAAATTCAAAAGATGTATTTTGCATTTTGAGAAATATAGATTTCAGAAAGATACCATGGATACAGTATGCCATGATTTGGTGTATATTATGCCACTTTCAACGTATAACAGGTGAAAACAAATAAATGGGATCATCCAATACTGAGGTCAGTCTGCTCTCATTCCTGCCCTTGTTTCATTCTGAGGTTTCTTAATCTTCAGCTATAACATTTTAAAAAAAATACGGGCAGGATAGCTGCTGGTTTTCTAAACTGAAGAATCTGATCTGATAAATCATTCCTTTATACATAAACAGTGCTTTACAGATATGGGTTAATGGTAAACAAGGTGACAAAGTCATAATGAAGCAAAATCTCAAATGGTGAGAGTTCTTCACGGACAGAGATCGCATCTACCAACTCACTGAATTGTAATAACAATAATTGTGGTATTTTTTAAATGCTTACTATGTATCAGGCACTGTGCTCAGCGCTGCAGTGGATACAAGCAAAATGGATTGGACACAGTCCCTGTCCTGCATGGGGCTCATAGTCCTAATCCTCATTTTACAAATGAGGTAACTGAGGCCCAGAGAAGTGAAGTGACCTGCCCAAAGCCAGACAGCAGACAATTGTACTTTCCCAAGCACTTTGTACAGTTCTCTGCACAGAGTAAGTGCTTAGTAAATACCATTGATTGATTGATGATGTGGTCTAGCTAGGAGAGAACACCAGAAGGCAGGTCAGTCTCAAGTTCAGCAATTAGAAATGGGGTAACTGCCTGGGACCAGAGACTTCAAGAAGGACACAAATGATAAGGGAGAAATGAGAATGGGGACAGACACTGAAGATTCCAAATTTCATGAAATTTCTCCATGTATTCAATAAGAAAGGACTTGGTCTCAATTTGGCCTTATTAGACACACTAATACACATCAGTAAGTCTTACTGACAACTACATGCCTTCGAAACTGCACTGGGTATATTCTCTCTATTTCTTTCTCTCCCTCTCTCTTCCTCTTCCTCTGATTACAGTACATGGACTGAGAATTAGCAGTAGGAAAAGGGTCATATAAAATGTCCCCTACGTCAGTTATTCAATTGCAAAATAAAAATCTAAATGATTAGGGTTAGGGTTGACAAAATGATTTCTAACCCTAAATAAGAATAACTTAGTTTGTGTTTTCTTACAATGCTTATCTATTTTTTATCCTCACAACAACCTTGAGAGGTAGGTAGAAAGGCAAGTCTCATTCTCCCCATTTTGCAGGTAAGGAAACTGAGGAATGAAAGGTTAAGTGACTTCCCCACAGTCACACAGCAGGCTTGTGGCACGGCATAGCACAAAACAGATCTATGTCCTCCGACTTCCAGTCCAGCATGCTTCCACTTCACCACACTGCCTCCGCAGGCCCAGCACTAGTTCTAATCTAAATGCGATTATATTCATTTTACTAGCTCTAACCATAACTCTAGGCCTAACCTAACTGACTGAAGTTTCACAACATTATAACATTTGTAAAAGTGCAACAAATGACAAGTTGCTTTCAATGTTTAGAAATGTGTTGAGTTGGATTTTGTTTGAGATCCTGCCGTAGATGTTTACTTTGAAGCAATCTGCTGCTCTCCCAATTTAGGTACGAGAGAGTGTTTGTATTGAGAGACCGAGCTGTCCTATTAATTGAGATTTTAAAACAATTTAGTCACTTGAAGATATTATAAAACATATTTTAAGTAAAACATACTGAAAAAAAGGGATTATAGTAAGGGAGACTGTTGAAGCCAACCCTGCTAATGTTAGTTATCTATACAGACTGGTAAGAAGGCTCCTAATGATGGCATTTATTAGTGATGGCATTTATTAAGCACTTACTATGTGCAGAGCACTGTTCTAAGCACTGGGGAGGTTACAAGGTGATCAGGCGATCCCACAGGGGGCTCACAGTCTTAATCCCCATTTTACAGATGAGGCAACACGCACAGAGAAGTTAAGTGACTTGCCCAAAGTCACACAGCTGACAACTGGCAGAGCTGGGATTTGAACCCATGATCTCTGACTCCAAAGCCTGTTCTCTTTCCACTGAGCCACGCTGCTTCGTGTTAGTGTTAGTTTATGGACCAATATAAGGAAGTGGCTGCCTTCTTCTTAAATTGTGAAACCACTGAAAGACAGGGTCCATATCCAATTCTCACCTATGTATTCTCCCCCAGTGCTTAGTACAATATGAATACTATTACTTCTCCTTCTAGAGGAAGATTAACCCTTCCTTTATTGGGCACATGAGCTCTCTAGGCTCATGTTCCCAAGAATTTAGGGGGCCTCACTTGCCTATCCCAACAGAAGGTCTCCAATGCCCTTCCTTCAATCAATCATTTGTATTTATTGAGCACTTACTGTGTGCAGGGCACTGTACTAAGTGCTTGAGAGACTACAACACAGTATAAGACACATTCCCTGCCCACACTGAGCTTACAGTCTAGAGGACAGGCTTACAGTCTACTTCCCTTACTTCCTCCTCTGACCCTGCTCTGCTCTCAAAAGAGGTATGAAAGTGGATGTAGAAGACAAACACACACTTCGCGTATTTCAAAGAGGGTTGTTCTTTCCTCCCCACAGGCTTCCACTGTCCAGGGCTCACTAGAGCTCTTAATGGATGATGGAAATGAGAAATATCCCACTTGCTCACTTTTGATCTTGCACTACAGTTTTCTTAACTTTGCTCTACTCTCAGAAGGAGAATTGCTCAAAGGAACTGGACAAGAGGTGGTGCACTCTTCAAATAAGGGGTTCACCTTCCTTCCAATAACAACAAATTAAAAATAAAGCGTGTGGGACTATCATCTCAAAATAGAGGCTACAGAAAATGAGATTCAGTGAGTGTTGCCCGGAAACAAGTACCAAGGTGGAAGAGAACAGTACAGTCCTTTTTATGAGCCAGGACACCCACACCCATTTCAGACTTTAGTTTCCCATCATAGCACTATTTTAACCCTGGTTAATACGGCACTGGAAGAAGGGAGCTGAGATGCCCTTTACGAAGAATTTCTTTCATGAACTGTCCCTTGATTCGAGAAGACTCCACACTGCAGGGTTACAATTGAAACTGAAGAAATACTTTGGGCAGGAAATCATTTTTCATGTAGTAAACACAGCATTACCAAGGTTTCCAGAATTCTAGCTGAGCAACAAGTCAATTGTCTGAGGCTTCAACACTATTATTAGTTATGTGCTCAAGGGATGGCGAGATGGTGACAGTGTGAGCTGAATTTAGAGAGTGAAGACATGGATCCTGCTTTTGGGTACAGGTCTGAGGAGAAAACACTTTCTTTCACATTATGATATGCCATTTACCAGAGCTTCAGTTATTCCATCAACACACTGGTTTGGCCTTAATACCTACCTGCTTCATAAAGGTGCTGTGAGATTTAATTAATAGGTATAAAAGAAACTGGAAATTCTCAGATGAAAGGCATTACTATTTAAATATATAAATGTCTAAAAATATTGTAGAATGTGTTCAGTCAGCTGGGTCCAGCAGCTGGGGTTTAATTGGCCAATCCTGTTCACTCTGATTTTAGGTTTTTACTCGTTATCTTGTTTTTCATAATTCCCTAGGAAACATAAATTAAAATGTGATGGATCGTCTCTAAAGCTTTCACTTTACCTTCCTTAATTACTTCACTCCTTCTGCCTCTAGAATAATTTAGTGAGACAAGGTCCCAAGCAAGGTGAATGAGATGCGTAACACACTTGATTTACATTATAGTCCAGCAACATAAACTCAAGGTGACTAGGGTTAAAAAAAAATTACCCAAAGGGAAGGAGGTTAATGTCCAAAACAAACACATTGGAGTTAGATCTTGCCATGTTAGAGAAGCAGCATGGCCTAGTGGTAAGAGCATGGATTTGGGATTCAGAGGTCAAGGGTTCTAATCTCAGCTCCACCACGTTTTGGCTGTGTGACCTTGGGCAAGTCACTTAACTTCTCTGTGCCTCAGTTCCCTCATCTGCAAAATGGGGATTGAGACTGTGAGCTCCACATGGGACAACCTGATTATCTTGTATCTATCCCAGAGCTTAGAACAGTGCTTGGCACATAGTAAGCACTTAACAAATACCATAATTATTATTATTATTATAAATGCCATAATATTTAGAGTTTTGTAGGGTTTTGTTGTATTTTCTAATTAACTCTGAGTCAGGACTCGGTCTTCATGATTTTTTAAAGTTTAAAACTACAGCATTACCCATTGACTTGTATGAGGGTACTTAAATCAGCAGTCATGACTCTGACATTCAATTACACATACATTTATTTTACATTACTACAGACACCAAGCCCAAGTATTTTAAGTAGCATAACTTCTCCCTGTCAATGGATTGGGAGTGATTCATTTCATACACAGTGAGATCCAAGTAGGATCTCACTGTATACATAGCTGAGCAAATCCTGGTGCTCAGGAACAAATATTGATACAGAAAAAAATCTCAGAAGATAGAAATTTTTTTCACAAGTCCCTTTATCTGAAAAAGCAAACCAAGTAAAAGTGCCAGGATGTTGTTCTACTTATGTGCTTATTCAAGCATTACTAGAACACTTCTAAATTACTCCTCCACACCTCTCAGCCTAGAATAAATAGAAAAAAGAATGCAGAGTGGAAGCTGTTTGAGCCAGTGTATTCTGGACATTGTTAAAGGTCATATGATCATTTTCATTCAAACATCAGTTTCTGCACACACAACTGAAAGTCTGCATGAAACCAGCACAACTATTTCTCCTACCTTAATGAATTCCTCCCAGCACTCTCAAGGAATCCAGTTCAGTTACATTTGACCTTTACTTACGATACTCTCTGCACTTAAGCAGATTTTAGATAACCCCAGGAGTACTGTGGATACTGGTTCCACCAGCATTCCTAGTCTGTCTTAAGGCTATAGTACAGAAGGTAATCACTACCGAAAAGGAAAGCATTTGTTTATTTCTTTAAACCACAAGGTGTTGCAAGTCAACACTAAGCAGGTGTCCTATGACTAACTTTAGTTTCCTCACCTAGGAAGGGAAAACTTGGGAATGCCTCTTGGCACCTCACAAATTGGGTCACGTTACGAACGTCTGACTATCCTTTGTTCCACCTCCAAATGCTGTGCAGAAATGGATGCCCTTGTTGCGACATCAAGAAAAAATACTCAGTTTACCCAGGGGTGAAACGACCAACTAGCTGCTTTGCGATGAATGCTCCTGCTTTCTTAGTGCTCCACAAGGGTTAGATCACAATGCTGACAGCTGAGAAGCAGGTCAGTCAGGTTCTCAGGTGCTCCATTACACAAGCGAAATACTGCCCCACCTAATTGGGTTTCTCTAGCGTAATCCGGCTCCGTGGTACATTGTCACGCTTACCTCATCTGGCTCCCTACCTCACACCAGACGAACTCCTGGCAGGCAGCTGCAGTACCTTCAGCACCTGTGTGCCGATATTCTAGCACCATAAGGTAAGTGTGCTACAGCCCTGGTTTTCCCCCATTTCCTGCGACAGATGAAATGTCAGCTGCTTTAACTTGACCAGAATTTGGGCCAGACCTACTTTCTGAGTCATTTATTAATCTGAGCAGATCTTTCATAAAATAATGGTGCAATTGCTCCCGTAAAATAAACTGAGGGTAGTTGATTGGGTTAATTTCATTACTTTTACATGGAATTGTCACTGACAGGGCAGTGAATCCTGTTTCAGATGTTACTCAAAAATCAGCAGAAACTCCTTCCTCTGAGTTGAAAATAGACTGAAGTCGTTGATTAAGGAAGCTGAATGTTTCCCGAAGGTGATTCTTAGTTAAGGTTTCAAAGTATTTGCAATTAAAATGGTGAAATCAACCAAATAAAGAAATGTCTAAAAATTCATTTAGCTTTTTCAAGAGGATTTTCTTCAAGTGTGGGGGGATCAAAGGTGATGGGTATTATGCATTTTTATCATTCATAGATATAATTAAATTTCACCATCAAAATCCATACTGAACTTTTTTTTAGACATTAGGAAAGTTGTACAGGTTAAGTGTTTGTATACATAGGATACAAATAGACTAATATGTTAAAAGAACACATAGTACTTTCTTTAGTTCTGGTCACATACAATAAAGGCCTGGAGATTAACAAATTTACTTTCAGAAAGCTAGTGATTTTTTGGACAGCAACAGCAACTGTGTAAAATTGCTTTGTACTTCTAAGGTCTTTATTTATAATAAAAGACCATCTCAACTTATAAAAGACTGCTTAAGGAAGGGTTTACTAAATATACACATAATTTCCTGACAATATTCATTTAAAATGGTTCAGCAAAGATGTAATTCTATCTTTCAAAGGAGATCAGTTTCCTGTTCACCTTATATTCATTGCTTTGATCTTTGGGGAATATTTTCAGGTCAGATAAATATTATTAAAGGGCCCCAAATATAGTGAATACTAAGGGAATACTAATTCCTATGGCTTTTTAAAAACTGGGTTATGTGAACATTTATTTCACAATTTCCCAAAGCTCTAATTTGATCTCTTCATTGTTCTTGAAGATGGTCCCTTAGGAATTAGTAGGTCTATTATATTTACCTTTTTTTCTTCATGAATAGTTAATACTATGTTTTAATCTGAAGACCTTACTTTTTCCAAACTTCTGCCTGAAGGTGAGCAGTGTAAAAAAAAAAAAAAACCAAAAACAATAGTAAAGGGAAAGATCTAAATCCTGAAGGGAATGAAAAATTACTACTTACATGGCATGAAATTAATTTAAAAAAATTAAATATACAGGGAATTTCTAGTAGATACCTTACTTCCTTAAAACTGTATGGTGTCATTTAGGAAAGATAGAATAATATTGTAAAAAATAGACTCCCCTCTAGAACGTAAGCTTGTTGTGGGCAGGGAACGTGTGGACCAGCTCTGTTGTATCATACTCACCTAAGTACCTATGTGCTCTGCACACAGTAAGCATTCAATAAATACCATTGATGAGGAGGATAATGATAATGATACACAGTGCCTCGCACAGGAAGGTCTTGGGAGCCAAAGGGAAGTTTGTACACAGCTGTGTCAAAAAAATTTTAGTCATTTAGGCATTACAAATGAAAGTAATCTTGTTTATACTCTTGAAGAGGCAAGCCAAAATTGGTAGACAGGGTGAAGAAGGAATTGCACCAAACTGGGCCCATAAGAGGTAGTGCCTAATTTAGCATTTTACAAGTGAATTTATGAGCACATTTTTTGGCTCTCACGGCCTGAGTACGACTCCATTTGGTTTCAAGCTGAGCTGAATGATAACCAAGGGGTTCTTGTTTGTGATCCTGAATATTTCTAGAAAAAGCAAGCCTATTTAAAACCATAGGCCTCCTTTCCCTGTGTGCTCAGCTGACTTATGGAGTATTTCCTGTTTTTCAAAGTGCAGTAGATTACATGAATTCCTTAATTTGGTTACTTTTGATAGCACTGATGGGCAGGAAAAACAAATACTTGAAATTTTACAGATAAAGAAAACCAAAGCATTTCAAAGTCTAAGTTCAACTTCCTTAAAGGCAGAATTTGGAACAGTCAGAACCTCATTACTCAGAACAATTTGTCCATACCAAAGTAATACAAAACCCACTTGAACCCCATCATAAATTAAAGAAGAAAGGCTACATTCTGGTGTGGTAATGAGATTCTTTGAAACAAATGCAAGTTATTCAAATAAAGAGTTAAATTCCAGGATGAATAAAAGGATTTCTATGTACTTTTGGACAGGCTAAAGGATTCACTGAGCACAAACCCCACAACTATTAAATTCCTGGGATCACTGTATCATGAAACTGGTAAATGTTTTTCAACCAGCTTCCTTTAGCTTCTTTTGCACTGTAATGTGGAACAATGATTCACAGATTCCGTCATTTTGAGGCACTTCCAAATTGCAATCCATGGTCAACCAAAGAGGGACAGAAAAAGACAGCAAATACACAAGAAGTAGCCCCATCATAGTTCCTCCTGTTTTCCTTTTCCCTTCCCTGTTCTTCCCACCTGTCTCTACACCTGACAGTGTGGGTTAGGAAGCAGAAGGAGCACATCACAAGTCAGCAAACTAAATCTGGAGGAATTGCGGATTAATATGGAAGTGCACATGAGTAGGGATGCCTGGCAGAATGGCAATGAGACTGAGAAAATCCCATTTAAAACACCCTTTTATTCCTCCTGCCTACATTTTGTTACAATCAGCATGCCTCCTTGAAAGCAGGGCTGAATCAAATGGGCGCCTCCATCTTGCTGATTATGAGGTCAAGTGAACAGAAAACCCATGGTGCCCTTATTCTTCCTGGTGACTCTTCATAGTTGGATACTAGCATAATTTACAAGCTTCTCTGGCCATATGCATATTAAATCCTGGGGTTAATGAGTCAGAAATTAAGGTGTTAGATTCTTTTTGAAGTAAGGAATCTGAACCTGGATCATATGTTGTTTTGTTTGTTTTTTCTGCAGCCAGAGTAACATGAATTCTATTGAGAACTGTTTGTTAAAAGAGGCAATGATTAGATGTAAAGGGCACTGATAAAATGCATTAATCCATGAACCATAATAAATAATATTTGGTGCCCACTGCTTTTTCTTTTCTCTCATTCCCTTATGAGAAAAATTGTAAGATTAAGGGAAATAACAAAAGCAGTTGATTCACTTTAGGTGTCACTGATTCATGCATTTCAAATTAAAACAGAAAGGCAGAAGGAGAGTTGGTAATTTCCCTGGGTAGTTTAAAATTACAGACTAGGTGAAATAAGAACAACAAAACTTACTTTGTTGAGTAACAACACGGTTTCTCATTAAGGGGAACAAAACTGTGCCAGTATCTGAGTATAAGGTTGTGAGCCTCAAAAAAAGCTCTTTTTTGTTGTCATTGTTTGTTCTTTGTTTTACTTAATGGTGTTTGGATTTTTGTTTTGTTTTGTTTGTTTTTAATGGTATTTGTTAAGCACTTACTATGTTCCAAGAAGTGTACTAAGTGCTGGGGTAGATGCAAGATAATCAGATTGGACACAGTCCCTGTCCCACATGGGGTTATAGCTTTCATCCCCATTTTACAGATAAGGTAACTGAGGCTCAGAGAAATTAAGTGACTTGCCCAAGGTCATACAGCAGCCAAATGGAGGAGCCGGCAATAGAACCCAGGTCCTCTGCTTCCCAGGCCCATGTTTTTTCCATTAGGCCATACTTTATAGGGAAAAAGAAGTGCTCATTTGTACTGTTGAATGGGACTCCTGGAAATAATGTTGTCGGACAAATAGCAGCTATGTATGTTTCAGTTTAATGAACAAAAATGCATGCATAAAGGACAGCTTAGAGGTTGATTTGCTTGAAAGGCCCAAATAGATGGGTGGTAACCAGAATTTGGCATTGTTACCATTCCATCAAACACTGAGAGATTGGGGTGCCTCTTTTTCTTAAATTAAAAACATAATTAATTGGTGCTTTTAAGCTCTTCATGGTAGACTGCTGTTTAAATTGGGAGGCTGGTTGTTTTCCATGGGAAGATATGTTTGTAAGCATGTATGATTAGACTAACAGGGTTTGAAGAGACCCTACACGTTGTCCAATCTCCTGATGTTTTGCATGAAGAACCTCAGGTAACCTAAGAACAAGGCAAAGTTTCTCACAAAATCACTTTTTCCTGGCCACTCAGAGAATGACAGCAATTTTCCAATGCTACCCCTTCAAAGCACCCCAGTTGGATGGGGAAGTTAGCCACAGGGGCACAAACCCTAGCTCTGTGACACATGGAAGTGCCCCAACCCTCCCATTGCCCCATATTGAAGCAGCGTGGCTCAGTGGAAAGACCCCGGGCTAGGGAGTCAGAGGTCATGGGTTCGAATCCCAGCTCTGCCACATGTCTATTGCATGACCTTGGGCAAGTCACTTATCTGAGCCTCAGTTCCCTCATTTGTAAAATGGGGATTAAGACTGTAAACCCCACGTGGGACAGCCTGATGACCTTGTATCCCCCCCAGCACTTGGAACAGTGCTTTGCACATAGTAAGTGCTTAACAAACTTATCGTTATTATTATTACCCTCCACAGGCCATATATGATAATTAAGGATTCCAGGATGGGGGGTGCAAGGATGTAGGTGAGTGGGTGTCTGCCTATTCACTTTGCTACATGGGTACTGACGGTTGATTCTGGAAAATCCAGAAAGTTATATGAAGCACCTGGGCCAGGTTTCACTGGCCAGCTCTGTCCTATATCAACATGATCACTTGGAAAAATGCCTTAACTCTTCCAGCCAGTAAGGTACTCTTTGGAACCCAGGATCAGGAAGGTGGGTGGCCACTTGTTTGGCTTTGAATGGAACAATTTGGTTTCCAGCTGCTCTGCCTCCTGACCCTATGAACATGATACTCAACACTTTCATGCCTGGTATTTACTCCAAGCCCCCAGCCTCTCTCTGTGTGGATCATCATCATCATCATCAATCGTATTTATTGAGCGCTTACTATGTGCAGAGCACTGTACTAAGCGCTTGGGAAGTACAAATTGGCAACATATAGAGACAGTCCCTACCCAACAGTGGGCTCCTACCCATAGCTCAGAAGCAAGGCTCATTGCCACAGGGAAGGGAATGCAAAGACTTCTGAGAAGCAGAAGCAGCGTGGCTCAGTGAAAAAGAGCCCAGGCTTTGGAGTCAGAGGTCATGGGTTCAAATCCCAGCTCCGCCAATTGTCAGTTGTGTGACTTTGGGCAAGTCACTTCTCTGGGCCTCAGTTCCCTCATCTGTAAAATGGGGATTAAGACTGTGAGCCCCCTGTGGGACAACCTGATCACCTTGTAACCTCCCCAGTGCTTAGAATAGTGCTTTGCACATAGTAAGTGCTTAACAAATGCCATTATTATTATTATTACTTCAATCCATCTTTGTCTAAGCAGCATGGCTTAGTGGATAGAGCACGGGCCTGGAAGTGGGAAGGACCTGGGTTCTAAACCTGTGTCTGCCAAATGTCTGCTGTGTGATCTTGGACAAGTCACTTAACTTCTCTGTGCCTCGGTTACCTCATCTGCGAAATGGGGATTAAGAGTGAGAGCCCCATGCAGGGCAGGGACTGTCTCCCTTCTAGACTGTAAGCTCACTGTGGGCAAGGAATGTGTCCGTTTATTGTTATACTGTACTCTCCCAAGTGCTTAGAACAGTGCTGTGCACACAGTAAGCAGCGTGGCTTAGTGGAAAGAGCACAGGCTTGGGAGTCAAAGGATGTGGGTTCTAATCCAGGCTCCACCACTTGTCTGCTGTGTGACCTTGGGCAAGTCACTCCACTTCTCTGGGCCTCAGTTACCTCATCCGTAAAATGGGGATTAAGAATGTGAGCCCCATGTTGGACAACCTGATTATCTTGTATCTACCCCAGTGCTTAGAACAGTGCTTGGCACATAGTAAGCACTTAACAAATACTATAATAATAATAATAATGAATACAATTTAATGAATGAAGTGTCCAACTTGATTAACTTGTATCTACCCCAGTGCATAGAGCAGTGCTTGGAACACAGTAAATACTTAACAAATACTATTATTATTATTGTTATAATTATTAATTTGGAGTGAGTGTAAGGGTAGATAAATGCTATAATTTTGGGTGGCCTCAGACAGACTTTCATAAAATGGTGCCTATGACATTATGCCACTTGGCATACTTAATATAAAAAACGTGATGTCATGAGCATCTTCCTAGGATCTGCAGGGGTGGTTAGGGATCACCATATCAGTAAGTGGCTAAACAAGAATTTTGTGTCCTGAAAAAATCAGCCCCCTCCCAAAGTTCCTAATTTCCCCCAAAGAATGGCTCACTTGTGGGACAATCGGGTTATCATTCTTTCCCTAAAAGTTGAGAAAACACAGCATAATGCCTAATTAACCATTATAAAGCTAGATAGGTCTTGAGAAAAGTAAGGTTCCCTACTTCATGATTTATATTTAAGGTACTGTAAGACCTAGTTGAATAGTATGACCTCAACTGCATTTAGAACAGCTTAGTTATTTTACATAATAATAATCATAATAATGATAATAATAATTATGGTATTTGTTAAGCGCTTACTATGTGCCAGGCACTGTTCTAAGCTGGGGTGGATAGAAGCAAATCAGGGTGAACACAGTCCCTGACCCGTTTTAGGCTCACAGTCTCAATCCCCATTTTACAGATGAGGTAACTGAGGCCCAGAGAAGTCAAGTGATTTGCCCAAGGTCCCACAGCAGACAAGTGGTAGAGCCGGGATTAGAAACCATGACCTTCTGACTCCCAGTCCTGTGTTCTATTCCCTAGGCCATGCTGCATGGAAATGGCATTTTCAAACAGAGGGAAGCATAGGCAAAATATAACTGCCTCACCATCCAGGGTCTCTGTGGCCCCAGAGACTTTGAGAGATTGTGAAAAATCCTAGTGATTGGATGGCTGAATTTCTAGAGAAAGTGAAAGATCATAGCTGGATGCAGCTTTTCAGTAAACATAGGAATTGCATATATGAGCTCTACAACTATAATTGGGGAGAAAAATAGGCTTATCTTCTGGAATGGGTAAGAAAAGGAGTGAGAGGGTGGAAGTTGGTCTTTCCTCTCTTCAGTAGAAGTTTGGAAAATTGGTCCGTCCACAAGGTAGGTCAAATCAGGACAGACTTAAAACTCTAGGTGTACATTCTCTCACAAGTGGCACAGCTTCTACAGGCTGAACCCAATCAGCCTCCAGAACTGGTGTTCCAGGGTCCTGTTCCCAGGGGCACAGAGAGAGGAAACAGCATGGCACAGTGCATAGAGCAAGGGAATTCAGAAGATTATGTGTGGTAATCCCAGCTCCACCACTTGTTTGCTGTGTGGCCTGGGGTGACTCACTTCACTTCTCTGTGCCTCAGTTACCGCTTCTGTAAAACGAGGATTTAGAGTGTGAGCCCCATGCAGGACAGGGACTGCGTCCAACCTGATTTGCTTATATGCTCCCCAGCACTTAGTACAGTGCCTGTACGTACTTAGCAAATACCACAATTATTATTACTAGTATTATTTTGAAGAAATTTAAGGATGGAGTAACTGCAAGAGCAAAGAGTTTTGTTCTTCAAATCATTCCCCACCCCTGCCCCTGGGCCAACAGCTCCGACCAACCTAGGTAACTTGATCAAAGGTCTGCTGCAGCTTCATAGATTTTATCTTACCAGGTGAGAGGGGCACAGAGAAGTGAGGCTGTCAGATACATGGAGAAAAGTTAGGACACGTGGAGATTGAGAAGGCATGTTGGGGTTCTCCTCAGGCTTCTTTCATCTGCAGGGATGACAGGGGTAAGGAAGCTGGGGTATGGATTAACTATTATTTCAGATGAGATTAAATACTATTTCCATAGAATATTTTATAGCCCTGCTGTTGATCTGGGAATTAGGAAACCTTGGTTCTGGTCCTGATTCCGTCTGCTGGGGCTATTCCACCAGTTGTGAAGGTTTCTGACCAAGAAACCACCAAGAGCATTTCTTGAGGACAGGTCCAGCAGGAATCCTGAAAAACAACTGGATAAGCTGGGCGGTGAAGGCCACAGTGGCTACCAAGGCAACTGTCTGTTGGGTTATGGTACTATGGCTAAATATGGGTTCTATGATGGGATGATTTAGGCTGTAATTATGTGCAGCCTGCTAAAAACCACTGCATACACATAGCAAGGTGCTGCACCCCTGCCTGCCCAGCTACTTGTTGCACTCTGTGCCCCAGTGGGCTCAAAACCGGTTTGGGCAAGAGAATGCGAATCGTACTGCACAAATGAGTATCACAATAATGAATTACACTACGTAGGTTCTTGATAGGATTAAGGTTGCTCTGTTGCTCCCACTGGAAGGATCCACAGAAATGAAAATTGGAAGATAACAAATTAGACTAAGAACATATGTAGTTACTCTTCCCAACTGGAATTTAACCTAGTTATTGTATTAAAAAAAAAATAGGGAAAATTTGTGCAGTGTTTATGGAAGTATATACAACATTTTGCATATTATAGAATTGAATATTAAAGGGGATTTTGTGAAGACAAATTTTACAAATAATAACATATTAATAATAAGGGAAGCAGCATGGCTCAGTGGAAAGAGCCCGGGCTTTGGAGTCAGAGGTCACAGGTTCGAACTCAGCTCCACCACTTGTCAGCTGGGTGACTTTGGGCAAGTCACTTCACTTCTCTGGGCCTCAGTTCCCTCAACTGTAAAATGGGGATGAAGACTGTGAGCCCCACGTGGGACAACCTGATCACCTTGTACCCTCCCCAGCGCTTAGAACAGTGCTATGCACATAGTAAGCGCTTAATAAGTGCCATCATTATTATTATTACTATTATAACATCCTGGCAACAATAATGACGGCATCTTCCACTGAAAGTTTAGGATGGACATGAGTCCTGTCACTTTAGATGCAATATGAGGCATGTGGGGATGTCAAGGTGTGAAATACACAGCTGATCGGGGACCATGTACGTGAGATTCAACACTAGTCCATCTACAGTTCTTGAAACCACCTTTCACTTAGCTCATTCTCCTTGGCTTTAGCAACACATTTGTCCTCAATGGACTGCCAAATGGCAGACCCATAACAATACATCTTCAAATGTTTTCAAAGCCATCTGGGTCAGGCTCCACTGCTTTTCTTTCCATGAAAGGGAGTTGTGGAGATCCTTTCATTATTCATTCATATTAGGTGACCTCACCATTGTAGCTGAGCACTTATCATTATGGCCGCATTGCCTGTTATTGTTTCAACATTTCAGGACCTCAGAGTTCAGGATGAGATCTTGCCATTTTGTGCCAGTTCTCTGTCTATTTAAAGATAATTGCATGAGATTATAGATGGGAACAGTTTTGTTTGGAAAATATCCTTCCTATGTTACTACAGATTTGTCTCAATTTTAAGACTTTCCCATTCTTTGCATGCATTCCTTAAATTTCATTAGATTAATTTTAGAAATCTGTGTGTATATATATGTTTTATCATGGTACAGTTGCTTTTCTTGACATTAATTAAAATATTCTTCATTTATTGCAGGATTTTCACATAAACAGAACTATTTATAATGGTGACTTTCACCAGAACGCGTTTTACTTTAATTTTTGTTGGTTTACTCTTACCTAGTTGTGATGGAAATAATGATATGGGAAGAGATATAGAAGGTAATCCACCTATGCACACAGATTCACTGCCTACTTCGGTGAACACAAAGGAATCCCACAAAACCAGTAAGAGTATAAACTTAAGAAAATACACCGTGAATACCAGTGGCTATGATGTCCCTTCTACGGCACCACCAAATGGTATAAAGCACACGCCACACTTGCCTAGTGATCTGGAAACCGACAACACATCTTGGACCACTTTCAACACTAGCCCGTCAGATCCACTGGGCTCTACCACAGTCGGCAGCCTTTCCTCAGAACCGACCGTGAATACCACCACTGCTCCTGGAGAACTTACAACAATCAAAGCACATGACAATTGGATAACCTCTGTGCCTGCAGGAAATTTTACTTCATCACCAAACCCTTTCACTGACAACTTCACATCAACTCCCTCTCAGAACAGTTCCATCTTAGTGAGCACTCAATTTCCTTCAGTAGTTACAGCAACTGACAGTACGCTAAGTGAGTCAACAACTGCCATCAATAACTCAACCGCATTTAATGGGAGTCTAGAGACAACAACTCTACAGCCAGGTCTGAATTTCACCAACAGTTCCAAAACCCAGTCAAATACCTCAGATTCTGGAAGAGGTAAATATATAAGCCACCATATTCCTTTCCTAGGACCTTGAAAAGTAAATAATGTGCATTTTTGTGGAGACCTGATTTCAAGCAATATATACAGGGGATATGTAGGTGAGAGGTACCACGTAATGAGCACAGTGTTAACAAGAAATTTATCTTCTAGGAGTACAATTTAAATGGGAGAAAAGGAAAAAAGAAATATATGGACATTAGTGTCCTTCCAGTACCCATTCTATCTCCCTATTAGCAATAGTATTTTGGGAAAATAATTACTAGGTATTGATGTCTCCTTTTTGTGGACATTCCAAAGTTGTGCTTTATGGTCTTCCTGTGGACCACAATACTCTTACAAGATGCCACAATCAGCACTGATTTATGAGGCAATTACTTAAGCTCTCGGAGAATCTCAGTACTTGAAAGTTTTAGGCCACAGGATGTCAACCAATCAATCAGTGGTATTTATTGAACAATTACTCTGATCAGAGCAATGGACTAAGTACTTGGGAAAGTACAATACAACAGGTTTGTTACTGTGATCCCTGTCCTCAAGGATCTTACAGTCCAGTGATTCAAAAAGCCTAAGGGTGAGCACTAGAGAAGGAATTGGTGGGGAATAAAGAAAAAAAGTGTGGATGAGATGAGATAAGATGAGATTGCAGATAAGGAAGTAGTTGTGCAGTCATACCAGTGAGTGTGGGAATTTTTTTTTTAATAAATGCCTTCAACATCATATGAAGCCTGTAATTTAAGGTATGAAACGAATAATCAGAATTTTATGAGTAATAAAATAATTTCCGTTCCTAGGGAATGCAAAGGGTGAAACACCAAACTGTAGCACTGACATGGCTAGTAGAAAACAGAATATTGATGCTGCTTTCTGGGTTATGATACTTGCTACCAACCCTTGTCTAATTAAGGGAATGGAAGTTTAACTGAGCTTTTGACCAGTTTCACTTGCCACTTATTTCACCTCTAAAGTCATAAAATTCCTAACCATGTTTCATTAAGCTATTTTCATGAATAATTTGTCTTCCTGTAACAGTGTCCCCATTTTAGTTGGCAAAACAGAAGCTAAGTAACAAGTAACATCAGGTATGGAAGAGGCACATTTTTAAACCTGAAACTTTCCTTGGAAGCACTGCAGCAATCTAAGTGTTCTGTGTATGAATTATTTTTTTTTCTGGAAAGTTAACTTATAAGAAATACCTCATGCGACCAAATTGAGATGCAAAATGTTCACTGGATAAAATGAGAGCCAAAACTAAAACCACAAGTGCTAAATGAGTCACTTTCCCTCCAGTTGGGCTATTTTTTAAAATTCAAATATTTTGAGTGACTGATAAGGACTTTAAATCAACAAATAAGGCAAAGAGATCATCTGTGGTAATTCACTGAACTTTATTTTCCCCAATGTTAAAGACTGTGCTTTCCCTCTCTTTAAAGTATTCCTTACATTTCCTTACATTTCAGAAGTTTTTTTCTAAATTCCTGTAAATCTTTCTATTTTCCAACTCTCCACTCCCTCCAACTTGTCCTGCTAGCTTTCTAGATTAACACCAAATTTAAAACATCTTTCACAGTAGAGTCTCATCAGTTGTATACAAAGTTTGGGAATACAAATTTCAACTGGAAATTAGTGTCTTAATTTCCCTTTGTTGCCCAACATATTGTATTTCAATGCTATCAATTTTATTAAGTCATGGGAAACAACTGGAAAATGACGACTGCATTTTTCTTCTACTCTCTCATAAAATAATGTTTGTATTATGCCAAAAGAGAGATTAGTATGTTTGGTTTTGTTTAGTATGTTTGGTTTTGTTCTCTGTCTCCCCTTTTTAGACTGTGAGCCCACTGGTGGGTAGGGACTGTCTCTATATGTTGCCAACTTGTACTTCCCAAGCGCTTAGTACTGTGCTCTGCACACAGTAAGCACTCAATAAATACAATTGATTGATTGATTAAAAGGGTAATATTATTAAACTACTAATTCTTTACAATTCTTAAACAGCATATAACTATTCCTACAACATAATCTAATTGGCTAAATCTTGAAAACGTAAAAATGAATTTTGGCTTTTCAATTCATCGCTATGTGTTCTCTAGCTTTAACATCTCATTTTGTGGGAAATTTAAATCAAACATTTTAAAACTTCATTCTTGGGAAATGGTTATTAAAAGCCCAAATGGAAATTAGTAGGATATAAAATCTCATTTCTAGCTTATAGAAAAAATAACAAAGACGTCTCATAAGAAAAATCAAAATTGTTCCATTGTTCCATTACCCTTCAAAAAGGTGCTAATTCTTCTGTGACTTATAAAACTGTAACAAACCAACTGTACTCTGTTTTCTTTTTAGGCACTAGGAACTCAGGAGTAGTGTTTGGGGCAATTTTAGGTGCCACTCTGGGTGCTTCGTTGCTTACTCTTATTGGGTATTTGATATGCGGGAGGAAGAAACCAGATTCCTTTTCCCATCGGCGACTTTACGATGATCGGAATGAGCCAGGTAAAAAACAAAACAACAACAACAAAAATAAACAAGAACAACCACAGAGTGCTGCAAATATGTAGTCAGACAGTCAGATATTCCAACGAAATGTTTCAATCATAGTAATCAGGGGTCTGGAGGGGAATCCAGAGGTCATCTTTGTTCAACCCCTGTGAGGATGTACAGTGCATCAAAATAATCGCCCAAAGAGGGAAGATAAAAAAACCATATTGGCCTGACATCCCTTCTCCATAATATAGGAAGTTTGAACTAGTAATCCATGAGTTACATTTTCAAGTTCAGTCTTTAAAATACATGGTCCTAAGCGTAGAACTAATAATGGTGGTGGTAGTTATGCCAAGCACTTTCTATGTGCCTAATAATAATAACAATAATAATAATTATTAAACTTGTTAAGTGTTTACTATGTGCCAAGCACTCTTTTAAGTACTAGGGTAGATACAAGTTAACCATGTTGGACACAGTCCCTGTTCCCCATGGGGCTCAAACTCTTAATCCCCATTTTACAGATGAGGTAACTGAGGCCCAAAGAAGTTAAGTGACTTGCCCAAGGTCACACAGCAGGCACAGATTTAGAACCTATGTCCTTCTGATCCCCAGAGCCCATGCTCTATCCACTTAGTCATGTTGCTTCCCCAGCACTGTACCGAGCACTGGGGTAGATACGAGATTATCAGATTGGACACTGCAGTTCTTCCACATGGGGTTGGAGAAAAGACAGTTAACACCTATTTGACAGATGAGGAAACTGAAACACAGAATGACTTGCCCAAGGTCACCCAGAAGGTAAATGGCAGACCCAGGGTTAGGACCCAAGTTAGGGAACTTGGTCAGTGCTCTTTCTACCAGGCCACACTGCTCTCCAACTAGGGGGAAAGTAATTTTTTTAAAAAAAGGTTTAATTCAATTCCATTTAAGTAAGTGTTCTTTGTATTATATCACTATTGTTGAATTTTATCCATGAGTAAAGGTGTGGCTGAAATATCTGAGGTGGGAATGACAGTCATAACATCACATGTACACAAAAGCTGATCACTCATACTAATGTGTTTGGTGTTTACAATGCCTAACACTGGTTTTGCGCCTTTAGTCTCCAGACCATGTTAATGTTTCTGCTTGAAAAAGCCACTCCCTTCTTGATTGCAACAGGTGATGCTGGTCTGACGGCTATAATTGTCCCCTGAAAATGCCGCATTTTCTTAATCCTTAAATCATTAGTTCTGTCACCCATTTCACCATCATACAACAGCTTTTGACCTACCCTATGGTGTTTACTATGCTTACTAGTCCTTTACAGCAGAGCATTAGCATTACTATAGTCCATTAGCATTTATTGAATATCTTTAGGGTGCAGATGCATAGCATTGAATCAGGTGCTAAATTACAAATGCAAGGCTAATAGGGACATGAAACAAAACTTGTTCTTACCACAAACAAGCCAGGGGAAAGTAAGGACTGCATTTGTATCCATCGCATTTTGGAAGTGGACTCATATTGAACTATGCCTCCTAACATTTGTCTCTTCAGATCTACAGGACTATTCACATTTATGAATGAATGAATGAATCAATCAATCAGTGGTATTTATTGAATACTTACTGTATACAGAGCACTGTACTAAGTACTTGAGAGAGTACAACAGTCTAGAGCTTACAATTTGCTAACATGAAGATCACCCAAATTAAAGTATGAGTGCATTCCATCTACATAGTCTTTGAATGGAAATAGCTAAATGGTGGTGTATTCAATAATGAGAATGATTTTTAGTAGAAAAATAATCAGTACAAAAAAAAGGCAGTTGGTACCATTAGTGAGCCTAATCTCCCTGCATCTTAACTGTTTTCAAGTTTGTTCATGGAACTCTTCCTAGATAAACTCTACAGCCTGCACTTCTAAGGGGATATTCTTCATTAAGCCTTTCTAACTGAGGAAATTCAGATTATGACTAACATATAAACACATTTTCAGAATTTAGTCCATTAATACTTTATACCCTTTCCTGCTTTAACCTAGAGGGTTTCATTTATGGACCTCCAATGATTATATGAAACATCTCTGCTAATAACAATGACAAAACATGGAATTGTTTACGGAACAGCATAACGAGCAAACCTTAGTTTGTTTATTCTGAAGACCCTTGCTTATGGTACTTCAATTAGGTCAACATCTAATTATTTGTACAAAATGATATTTAGGCTCTTGGAAGAAATAACTGGCTTTTTACTGACCAATGTCTTCCTTTACACCCATTACATAGTAATTTACAGGTCAATAGCTATGTCCAGAGGAATCTAACTGAAAATTTAGCTGGGATTAGTGCACTAAGGTCCACATATATTTTTAATCACTGAACTGAATTTTTCCCCATGCATGTGGGGAGAAATGTGAAGTATGAACTGAGGAGGGTAACCTCTGTAGGTTTATGCCGTATGGGGAAGGTTTTAACTCTCCCCAACTCCAAAACCTGCCTGAAGATGTTCCACAGTAAGGAGAGTACAGCCTCATTTGGGAATTGACTAGAGTGGGCCAGGAGCAGGGTGGCTGAAATGTGCCAGGAATAATTAGAATTAGCGTAGCTTAGTGGAAAGAGAATGGCCCTGGGAGTCAGAGGACCTGGGTTCTAATCCTGCCTCTGCCAATTGTCTGCTGTGTAATCTTGGGCAAGTCACTTAACTTCTCAGTGCCTCAATTCCCTCATCTGCTCAATGAGGATTGAATACCTGTCCTCCCTCCCACTTGAGCTGTGAGCCCCATGTGAGACAGAGCCTGTATCCCACCTATTGACTTGTATCCACCCCAAAGCATAGAAGTTGACACATAGTAAGCAGTTAACAAACTCAATAAAAATAATAATAATACCTGGGAAGCCCCATAGCCCTCTTAGCCCGTTGCTGGGCAGGGATTGTCTCTATTTGCCACTGAATTGTACTTTCCAAGCGCTTAGTACAGTGCTCTGCACACAATAAGTTCATTCATTCAATCATATTTATTGAGGGCTTACTGTGTGCAGAGCACTGTACTAAGCACTTGAGAAGTACAAGTTGGCAAATACAATGAATGAATGAACCAATCAGAGACTGTTTGTACACAATGTGAAATGTGCTCTATGCCCAGAGTTTCCATACCTACAGTAGCCTGAGTTTATCTTGTTCCTCAGATTTGTATTGGGTTTTACAAAACCCCTTTGGGATAATGGAAGGAGCTGAGAGAACTTGACTAATTGTCTAGTCACCCCAGTCCCAAGAGAGGCTTCTTCAATGGAGCTATTTGTATTGATCAGATGGTTCCTGGGAGCTGTCACAGTCCCCCCATAAAGACTCCTGAAAATGTCTAGATCCTTGTGAGTGGGGAAACCAACTCTTTTATACTGTACTCTAGCAATCACTTAGTATGGTACTATGCACACAGAAAGCACTCATATATGATTGATTGACTGATTGGAATCAGGTCTTCAGCTCTGACAAATCATGTACAATTTAGAGAAGTCCCCTTACAACCCTCTGAATCCTGAGTCCTGAACTACCCCAAGGGGTGTTGGGAGGGATATCCTATGAATTTAGGAATCATCAAGTGCTCCCAGGTTGTGGGTTCTAATCCCGACTCTGCCACTTGTCTGCTGTGTGACCTTAGGCAAGTCACTTAACTTCTCTGTGCCTCAGTTCCCTCATCTGTAAAATGGGGATTAAGACTGTGAGACCCACTTGGGACAATCTGATTACCTTGTATCTACCCCAGTGCTTAGAACAGTGCTCAGCACATAGTAAGCACTTAACAAATACCATCATCATTATTATCACAAGACTCATGGACTGTGGATTACAGAGTGTTCAATGCTTTGGAGCAACATAACTATTTACAGTTCCATCATGACATATTGCAGCATGCTTCTGGGACCAGGTGTATGTCTGCTTTAGGTACTGAAGTGTATGTCTGCTTTAGGTACTGAATTAGGGATTATGGGCAGGAGAGCTGCACTTTCCGTGGGGGGGCTTCATTGCTGGGAATCTTCCGAGATCCAAGTCACCTCAGAGACCCAAATTCATCCCTACTTTTATTCCCTTAATCTAGGAAATTTGATATTTCCCCCTTATTAATCTCTAAATGTTTTAAAACTTTGGAAAGCTAGAAAGCAAGTTGAAACATTGAAAGTTGTGAAACACCTCCTCCTCACTGGAAAAAACACAAGTTGCCACATTTCCCCCAATCTGCTGAGAAAAGATGCCAAATGGCGGTGTTTCTGATTGTATTCTTCTTAATTCTACTTAAGTGCTGTTTGTGAGAACACCAATCAGCTTCCAGGTCATTTGGATCAGACTTTTTGAGAGTAATATGCTAAGCACTCTGACCTTTTCCTTTTTGAACCTGTTCCCAGTGCGCATGGAGAACAAGTCAGTGTAAAGTGGTTAAGTCTACCTTGGGACAGGACGTTTTTGCAGGGAGAAAAGATTCCATCACCTCCTCAGGAGAGTAGTACCACTAAACACAGTTACCAGTACAGATGATGCCCAAAAGAATGGAAAATGGCTCCCTTTAGATAAGATAGCATCCATTTTGGATTAAAAGTGCTGTTTCCCAGTTCAAAGGGAGAATCAAAATTCTGAGATATACAATATGGGAACCAGGTGATTGCCTATGTTCAGAAGGAAATCTGAGCTGACTTTTCTTTATCTTTATTTTTTTCCTCTGGTCATTTCAGTCCTTCGATTAGATAATACATCAGAACCTTATGACATGAACTTTGGAGAATCCAGTTACTACAATCCTGCTGTAACAGATGATGCCGGAGTCTATGCCAGGCCGGGAAGTGCACGTGATGGTATCCCAATGGGAGACATTCCTCCATTGCGCCCCACAGTATAAATCCTCTCAGCGGCTTCAGATTGCAAGCTATTGCCCTTTGTGCCTTACTTGTTTCAAATACATCTCATAGGAAATGTACCATGTTCATCACACAACATTCCAAGGATTTAAAAATTATAAGGCAGCGGGTTAACAAAAAGAAGGTAAATTACATAGGAGAATCACCTTGTAACAATGCATTGCTGTTCTGGGTTGTTGCTCTCTTTCTCAACCTCTAATTAAAATCAGTTCAGTACTCCTTAGAAGGCTTAGATGATTGAGAAAAATAGAGCCAGAGGACTCCACAATGGCAGGATACTATCCTAATTCATCAAAGCCGGAGCCCATTTAATAACAATATGCAACCAAAACAAGATTCTCATCTTATTATGAAGAGATGGTGCTTCAGCTAAAAGCAATGACATGACTGCTGTTTTCCCTCTCTCTCTCCCTCAGTCCTTCTCTCTCCAAGCCCCCAGAGTTTCCACACTAAACTGACAGGTTGGCAGTCTCTTTAATGAAAGTGGGAAGGGTTCAGTTTCAATATGTTATTTACAACTTGTAGTAGCTTTCCAGACTATTCGGTAGGACTTCCAAAGAAAGATAATTCAATGTGATGTTCCAGATTATAGGAAAGAAAGTCCACCCAAATGGGGTTATTTGAATTCCACCCCATTTCTGGCCTGCATCAACTGACCCACTCACTACCTGGCAATCATTGTGGAAATACAGTAGAATAAATAATATCCCCTAGGAACAATATTTTCTCTGAAAAAATTAAAAAGGAGACCAGACACAAGCCTGGATCAAAGTGACTTTTTTTTCCCAGCAAGACTTTAGATTGACTGAAGATAAGCCAAAGCAATTGCTTATTTGTACCTTTTAAGTTTCCTAGGATATCAAAGGACTAAAATCCAATAGAACATGCTTGTCAAGCTATAGAGGATTTAATAGATGCAAAACACCTGTTATTCTTCGGTGGCTCTTTACTCTTAACCTGGAAAGACTGGATAAAATGATGATTAAAAGAAAATCAAACCATGGAGGTGTTTGCCAACTGAAAAAATCACATTCCTTTGAAGCAGGATGGAGCCTTGGAAAATAGATGAACTGTACCATCTTTCATTTTTTCAGAACCACCTGGGAATCTGGGAGAAATCCATGCCAGAACTTTAACACACTACAGGGATAGAATAGGTATGAAACTTCTAACGCAGTGACATCTGCTGAAGAGAGAGCAAATGTTTGGAGAGGACAAGGTTCAGGCTGTAAATGGAGGAGAATTCCATGAATGTTACTGAAGATTATATCCTGTTATTTTAAAAAAGTGACACCCTTTAATTTCAATGGGAAAAGAAAATCAGAGGACCAGTGGAACTTACCCCATATTGCCATGAAAATTGCAAAGAAGACAGTTCCTCCATTATCAAACAAATGAGTAACCTTAAAAGAAAAGAAACTGGATTACTGGTATGCTTAGAAGCAATGAGAGCATTCCAAATGATGTCTAGAATGACGTCGTGACATCCCAGAAGTGGAGACACCCTTGTTATGTTGATGAATCAATGTTCGAAGCTGCAGTATGAGACCCAATTCCCCAACTAGTTGGGAAATGACTCAGAGTTTCCAAGCCAGCTGTCATGGATATGGTTGAAGCAGAAAAACTGGCTGGCAATACTTGCAGAAGTCTAAGGAAACAATACAAATTCTTGAGGCTGAAATGAGGCCACAGCATATATAATACTACTACTAATAATAATAATGATGGTGGTATTTGTCAAGTGCTTACCATGTGCCAGGCACTGTATTAAGCGCTGAGGTAGATACAAGCAAATGGGGTTAGACAAAGTCCCTGTAATTCATTCAATTGTATTTATTGAGCACTTACTATGGGCAGAGCACTGTACTAAGCACTTAGGAAAGTACAAAACAACAATAAACAGACACATTCCCTGCCCGCAACTGGCTTACAGTCTAGAGGGTGTGGGGCTCACAGTCTTAATTCCCATTTTATAAATGAGGTAACTGAGGATCAGAAAAGTGAAATGACTTGCCCAAGGCCACACAGCGGACAAGTAGCAGAGCAGAAATTAGAATCCAGGTTCTTCGGACTCCCAGTCCCACACTCTAACCACTAGGCCAATGTGTATGTCTCTATCTCTTGTAAAAAGAACAATTAGGTCTTTGATTATTGAAAGAGGTTAAGGGTTTAGATTTTACATTTTTGCTAGATAATTAAATTATACTAGAACGATCTGGAGATTTCCATATAAGTTTATGTTTATGTGCAAACCTGTATGGTTATAGGGGTCAAGATATCAAACTGTAAAACAGTGGTAATCTCTATTTGTTTACCCCTTACATTCCACCAAAATTGAACTTCTACAATCTCAAAATAATTGGACTTTCAGCTCTTCAAAATGTTCATTTATATATTGTCAGGGTTGAAATAATATTAAAAGCTACATTTGAATGAAGACATCAATTTCATTTGCATCCATGTGTGTACTTATTTTTGCAATGTTTTCTTCATTACAACAATGCCAAATGCTATTTTCTCTAGCCACACTAGAGAACCTAAATCAGTTATACTACAACTGAAAATAAAAATGTAAATTTTAAAATAGTTTTAAATTGTGCCATATTTAAAAAACAATCAATAAAGAAGACAGCTTGTTGATCTTTTTAATGTAATGTCTTATTACTGCAAATGCTGTTGAGAAAATGTTGCATTTAGTTATTCATTTTAAATGTGTACAGAGTGAATGGTTACCATTTGATACTTTTGGAAGTTTAGCAAAATGTTCTGTGATTAGATTTTTTGGGGAAAATGACAAATATTTATGCTAGTATTGGTTTTAGTCATCTATGTATATGTGTCAGAATCGAAACAAAAGGCCTATGCCCCATATTTCTGTCACATAGTAATCTCAGAATCGACTAGTAGTAGTTATAGTAGTTTGTTTGCTTTTTTAACAGTATTTGTTAAGTACTTACTATGTGCCAGGCATGGTACTAAGCGGTAGGTAGATACAAGCTATTCAGGTTGGACATAGTCCCTGCCCGACATGGGGCTCACAGTCTTAATCCCTATTTTACAAACGAGGTAACTGAGGCTCAGAGAAGTGAAATGACTTGCCCAAGGTCATACAGCAGGCAAGTTTTGGCACATAGCAAGTGCTTAAAATATACCACAATTATTATGATTATTACCATGTGTTAGATTGTCAGGCCTGAGGGTCAGGGATTGTGTCTAAGTCCCAGGCCTGGTCTGCACACAGTAAGTGCTTAATAAATGCTGTTACTACTACTGCTACTCCTAGTAGCAGTAACAATAGCAGTAGTAATAGTTGAAGTAATAGCACTAATAATAGTAGCAGTAGTAGTAGTAGTATTCATTCATTCAATTGTATTTATTGAGCGCTTACTGTGTGCAGAGCACTGTACTAAGCTCTTAGGTAATAAGTTGAAGTAGTATTGGTACCATTAATTAAGCAAAAATTTGATGCAGTGCTGTGTACTAGTCTCTTAGGAAGTTCAGAATATAGAAGTGGCATGTTCCCCAGCCCCAAGGAGCTTGCAGTCTAACAGGATAATATCTGCAGCTGGGTTGACACTGGAAAGTGGGACCCCAGGGAGATCACTTCGGCCATTTCTTTCCAGGAGTGGGAAAGAAGGAGTAGAAAGGTTTCGGGAGGAGAATGTCAGTAATCAGTCAATCATTCAGTTGTATGTACTGAATGCTTACCGTGTGCAGAGCACTGAACTGAGCGCTTGAAAGAGAATAATATAACCAAGTCGGTAGACAGTCTTCTAGACTGTGAGCCCACTGTTGGGTAGGGACTGTCTCTATATGTTGCCAACTTGTACTTCCCAAGCGCTTAGTACAGTGCTCTGCACACAGTAAGCGCTCAATAAATACGATTGATTGATTGACATGTTCCCACGAGCAGCAAGGTGAGGTAGGAGCGGGTAAGGTGATTGAGTGCTTTTGTCGTGGGGGAAAAGGGGCCCCAAGGAAAGAGGGTGAAGGAGTCTGCAGATCCCAGGTGTGACCAAGAGTCATTTTCTGAAGCATCTCTCTTCCATGCTTCACCTGGTGAATTGCTCTTATGCAAGGGAAAGCTACTGTGGGAAAGGATTGCAGGGAGTCTCTCCTTTCATCCCAATAATAGTGACGCACCCCCCCACTGGCTGGGCAGCACCCTTCTGAGTAAACATACAGGCTTAAACATCAAAGGCACTTTTCTCCTTTCCATTCATTATCAGTTTAAATACATCTCCCCACTGAAGAATTAACAATGTTCCTGGTGGGGAAGGAGAGTTAGGGGATAAACACCACTGAATAGGTGTTAATTGTGTTAATCACTAGGCCCACAGGTAAAATAAATAAGGCTGGAGCTGGAGATTTAAAAAAAAATTGCTAGAAACACGCAATCTCCTCTATCCTACTGCCTCATTTTTCCTTCTATTTGAAGATGATGTTCCCTTTAAAAGCCAGAAAGAGCTACTTTCCCAGAAACTGTGAGAATATTGCTGTAGGGTTTAGCTGAGGAAGGCCTCTGGGAGGAAATAAGATTTTAATATGGCTTTGAAGTTAGGGAGAGTGGTGGTCTGTCATATATGGATTGTGAGATTGCTGTTGGGTAGGGACCACCTCTATATGTTGCCAACTTGCACTTCCCAAGCGCTTAGTACAGTGCTCTGCACACAGTAAACGCTCAATAAATACAATTGAATGAATATGGATTATGAGGGAATTCCAAGACCCAGGAAGGATGTGGGAAAGTGGTCAGAGGTGAGATAGATCAAGTTTCAGTGAGTAGGTTGCTAATGAAGGAGGGTGGGTTGTAGGAGGAAATCAGTAAGGAAGATAGGAGATAACTGATAGAGTGCTTTAAAGCCAATGGTAAGGAGTTTCTGTTTGATGTGGAGGTCTTTGAGTGGGACACTTACTATCCACATAGCACAGTACTAAGCATTTGGGAGAGTACAATATAACAGAGTTGATAGAAACCTTTTCTGCCCACAATAAGCTTACGGTCTAGAGGATATGATAAGTGACCAGTTTGATAGGATATGATATATGTTAAGTGTAGCAGTTTGGATGGAGGGGAAAGGGTGGATTTCAACAGTTTTGTGAAGGTAGAACAGAAGGGATTATGGTGATAGATTAAATATGAGAAGGAGCATGGCTTAGTGGAAAGAGCAAGGGCTTCGGAGTCAGAGGACAGGGGTTCTAATCCAGAATCTGCCACTTATCTGCTGTAGTACAGTGTCTGGTACATAGTAAGTACTTAATGAATGCTGTTAAAAATAATCCATTGAAAATCTTCTTAAAATTGGTACCAACTTCTTTCCCACAACACTTTTACTTTCCTTATTCTCACCATGGGGAAACTAACCTGCAGTGAGGAGAACTGAAAAGCAAGAAGGGGCCCAAAGGATGTAGATTTGGGAATCATCCTGCTTAGAGATGATAGCTGAAGCTATGGGAGTGAATGAGAAGCAGCGTGGCTCAGTGGAAAGAGCACAGGCTTGGGAATCAGAGGTCATGGGTTCAAATCCCGATTCTGCCACTTGTCAGCTGTGTGACTTTGGGCAAGTCACTTAACTTCTCTGTGCCTCAGTTCCCTCATCTGTACAACGGGGATTAAGACTGTGAGGCCCACGTGGGACAACCTGATCACCTTGTATTCTCCCCAGCGCTTAGAAAAGTGCTCTGCACATAGTAAGCACTTATCAAATGCCATTATTATTATTCTCTGAGGGAGTGGGTGTATGAGAATCAAAGAGGACTCATAACTGAGCCTTGAGGGACTTCCAAAATTAGAGGGTGGGAGACACCTTTTAATTGATGATAGAAGTTCACTGCTTGGAAACCTCCGCAGCAGTCCCTGGAATCAGCTCACATAACCTCCTTATCTACCCAGGGGAAACAGGCATCTAATTTTTCAGAGATGTTAACTGAAGGGGAAAAGTGTCAGCTTTTGAGAATGACAAAGGAGCTGGCACAAAGACTTCCCTTTGTTGAAATACTGTCAGCTAATCAACAGGAAAAGTTACGTTTCAGAAAGAAGACAGCTGCTATCAGAAAGCTAATAATCACCTTTGCATATATACAGCTCTCGTTGAGTTTTTGCAGCGTGCAGTTGCGTTCACATATGGGACACATAATTGTTCGATTTGCCTCGCAGATCTCTTTGCTTAGGAGATAAAAGAGAAAAGGAAGGTTAGGATGCTGCAGGCGGCTGCTTGGCTTACTTTGCTAATAGAGCATATAGGGGAAGAGGCAACTTATCTCAAACTGGGAGGACCTGAGAATGGTGATGAACTCCAAAGATTAGAGGGGCCCCTCTGGTTCTGAGCTCACGGGGTACTAATTGGACCAACTAAAAGCCAAACTCGGTGTATTTCCAGAATCCTCTTCCTGACAGTTTCAATCTGAGGAAGCTGGAGCATGGCATCTGGGGTGGCTGTCAAGCTGAGTCAGGACTGATAATAATAATAATCATGACAGCACAATTGTGATACTTGTTAAGCACTGGGATAGATATAAGATAATCAGATCAGCCATAGTTCCTGACCTCACGGGGCTCATAGTCTAAGTAGGAGGAAGAGAAGATATTGAATCCCTACTTTACAGATGAGAGAACTGAGGCATAGAGAAGATAAATGACTTGTCCAAAGGTCACATATCAGGCAAGTGGCAGAGTCAGGATTAGAACCCAGGTCCTCTCGCTGCCAGGCTGAAGCAAACGTGACCAAACTTCAATTCTGAGAGGGAAGAGGTGCCCTGTTGTAGTCGACCCCTGGGTTACTAGCTCTCCCAGAAGAGTTAACCACATGTCACGCACAGCCCCTGTGAGAGACATGGTGTCACTGGCTAGGATACTGAATGGGCTTGGACTCTGCAGTGCCGGTTGCTGTTTGGGGTAGGAAGTGGGTTTGTCCAGATCTGGCCAGAGATTTAACAGGCATGGCACTGGAAAAGAGAGGTGGAGTGATTATCAATCTGCAAGCCCAGATGCACTTTGGGTGGTTCTCCTGCTTATTTAAAACTATTCCCCTAGCTCTGCAGAAAGTAGGACTGAATCAGAGATATATCCATGAAATAAACAATTTAGAAAATGGCACAAGCTTCACTTTATGTGGGGGGCTACAGGGTACATTTTCCAGAAAGATCTTTTAGGAAAGGATGAATAATTGCCCCTCTCGTACCACAACCCAAAGTCCTATATTCTCCAAACCAAAATCTGGCCACCCAAATAAATGTTTTTGGATAACCCAATGACAGTTACTTTCCTCCTTGACATACCAAGTTGTAATGATTTTGCTTTATGGTTACTTGTTTATTCTATATTCTCTGTTAGAAAATAGCATTACAATTATTTCACCAGCAATTTTTCCATTTCCTCATCTTGCTGCACAGAGAAACAGAAGTATAAATTATAGATGGCTTTACAGGATTTGTAACAAACAATTAAGAGAGAACAAAACTTACAAGCCTAATTAAGCATAGTAATTTATTTCTTCTTTAGGTTTGTATTTAGCTAAAATGTCTTGGAAATGTTTAAAATGATTGGGTATCTTTACATGGAGCAGCCTGAAGAGTGGCTTCTTAAAACACAGGGCAATATGGAGTCTTTAAAAGGCTAATATTGCCAATTTCATGCAAGAATCAATCAATTGTATTTATTGAGTGCTTACTGTGTGCAGAGAACTGTACTAAGCGCTTGGGAAGTACAAGTTGGCAACATATAGAGACGGTCCTTACCCAACAGTGGGCTCACAGTCTAGAAGGGGGATACAGAGAACAAAACAAAACATATTAACAAAATAAAATAAATACAAGGGCTATTGGTTGTAACTTAAGTGTTACAACTCTAAATATAAATCCACCAGGAAGTGAAAGAGAAGTAACAGAAATAATGAAACAGACTATGACTAAATATAGTGAGAATAATAAACCCCACTCCCATCTGAGGCTTTTGGGATGCGACAGAGGGGAGAATAATCTCCTTCTGCTCTCTCACATTTTCCGCAGATGAGACTGAGTTTCCTCTTTTTTTAATGGTACTTGTTAAGTGCTTACTATGTGCCAAGCGCTATTTTAAATGCTGGGGTAGATACAAGATAATCAGGTTGGATGCAGTCCCTGTCGCATAAGGGGTTCACAGTCTAAGTAAGAGGATTTAATCCCCATTTTAATAGATGAGGTAACCAAAGCACAGAGAAGTTAAGTGATTTGCCCAAGGTCACATAGCAGACAAGTGGCAGAGCCAGGATTAGAACTCAGGTCCTCTGCCTCCCAAGCCCGAGGTCTTTCCACTATGACAAGCTGCTCGTTTCCTCTTGCTTAAAACAAAAAAATTGTCGTTCCTCTCCCTGTTCTTGCATAGGCAGCCCCTTTCAGCTGCCCTGACCAGTTGTGAATGGGAAATCACGCTATGACAACTGCACAGGCAGCTGAACTGTTACCACGGTGTGACTGTTGCACTGCCTTATCAGAACATCATTCCCCACATGGCATGGTTAGCACGGGGGATGTGGAAAGACATTTTTGCCCTGGAAAAAGGGAGTGAGGCCAGCATTCTTTCATCTGCCCGCATGCCCTTACTCCTGGAAAGAGCACGGGCCGGGGAATCAGAGTACCTAGGTTCTTTAGCCCGCTCCACTAATCATCTACTGTGTGACCTTGGGCAAGTCACTTAACTTCTCTGTGCCGTCAGTGCCTTCATTGCAAAATGGGGACTCATTACTGTTCTCCTTCCTAGTTAGGCTTATTTATCTTGTATCCCAGAACTTTGTACAGTGCTTGACGTATAGTATACGCTTAACAAATACCACAGTTATTATTATGCCCTTCCCTCAGCACTGTTGCACATATGTATGATAAATTATACAGTCCAACTATTATTCTGATGACCCCATTTGTAAATATTTATACGTCTGTCTTGCTCTATAAAATTTGGCTAGGGAATGTGCCTTATGCCTCTGTTCTCTTGTGTTTAGTACAGATATATTTTGCTCATTGGTACCTCAATAAATACCTTTTTATGATAATCACTACCATTTGAGACTATTGCCACTATTACATCTACTGCCCTTGTTCTCTCCCCTACACAAGCAGTAGAATGTGGATCAATGCTAATGTGGATATATCCATATATTTTTTCCAGAATGCACAAAACCTTCTCCCACCTTACATTTTGTTCCTCTTGTTCCTCCTGCTTTGTTTCAAACTTCCCACCTCTCACCTGGTGCTATTCACAATTGCCCTGGCTCAGGGTGACGGTTGTTCTAAATTACTTCCACTTAGAAGTATCTAAAAAGTCCCAACCACTAGGACAAAGCCATGTTTAGAGAAGCAGCATGGCTCAGTGGAAAGAGCAAGCACCCTGCGGTGTGGGACAAAGTCAAGAAAGGTTTGGAGAATCCATTCGAAGACGGTGTCCCAGAGACGAGTCCTGGTCCAGAATCCTCAGTTTCAGTGCTTCTTGTGGACAGGGATCATGTGCACTAAGTACAGTGTTCTCAACAGAGTAAACACTCTTTAGTTACCAGTGATTGATTACTGAAACTCTAGGATGGCTTTGAAACCCTTGTGAAGGTTTGAGTGAATTCCAGGATGTGCCAAAGCTTAACTGTGGGGCCCTTGAGGGCCCCCTCTAGACCTAGGTGTGGTGTTAAGGAGGCACTTGGAGAAGGTGGGAGATGCAGACCCCACCAGCATATCATTTGCCTGCTGTTTGCTTAATTTGGGTGTGAGTAGAGCATTTATGGGAATAGATCTTCCATAATTAGTTATGGTATTCATTAAGTGTACAAGATCATCAGATTAGACATTCTCACCTCTTTTGGACTCCTTTACAGATTTGCCCCCAAATAACAAAGCTTCACACCAGATTCTTGTATTGCACTGAAATAGAAGTGGTTTTTGGAAGCGTATTTGCACAGGAAAATAAAGGCTTATATTAGCTTGGATATTTATGTAGCCGAGGCGGCAAAGTGAACCCCAGTGCTTCTCAGCACTTAATTTGTACTGGAGGAGATGCCAGTCCACCTCTTTCAGCCTCCTTCTTCCCTCTCCTGGAAGGGCCCTCCAGCTGCCACGCTGAAGATCAGAGTAAGGGGAGAGTGGCAATCAGGGTGGGTGGCTACAGAACAACTCTTCAACCTACCAATCGAGAAGCTTTATAGTGTTTCTTCTCAGCCAGAAGGTGAGATAAGCTTTGAGAAAATTCCCAGTGGAGAGAGAATCTATAGTTTTATTGCTGCTTTTCATGTCAATTTGCACTTGAGGGGTCCTGGGCTCTCCCAAAATTCTTGAGGCTCCAGTATATTGCTGGGCCTGAACTCTGGCGAGTCCTACACTGACTCAGCACCGGTATCCTATCCCTAACCTCTTACCCCAGAACAAACTTCTTTCTGAAAAATAAAAAGGTCCTCTAGAGCCAGAAGCTTAGGGCTTCATTTCCTCCTACTTTCCATGGTTTCTGGGAAAAGCTTATTCCTGTTCAGTTTCCCCAAATGGAGTGGCTGCCTTGTTGCCTGTTTATCTTTCACAGATCTGTCCCTTCTCTGGAGACCAGTCTGGGAAGGGCTTAGTGGGCGAACCGAAGAAGTAGTGGGCGGTGTGACCAGGACCTAGCTCCCGCTGCTTTCCTGTGAAAGTAGAGGATGATGAGGTACAGCAGTGTGGCCAGGGGAGTGCTGTATCTCCAGATGAATATGATTGCCTGGGTGTCATCTGTGGGTGTAGGGCAGGGGGTTGGCAGACTGCTTTAATCATAACCCAGGGATAAAGTATGTCTTCAAACGTGATTGGCTAGGTGAGATTTTAGACTGATCTCACTTCGTAAAAAAAAGAGTGTCAATATCATACATAAACTATTCAATATTTTGAACATTTTTCATATGCATTTCAGAAGCAGTGTGGCTCAGTGGAAAGAGCCCGGGCTTTGGAGTCAGAGGTCATGGGTTCAAATCCCTGCTCCACCAACTGTCAGCTGTGTGACTTTGGGCACGTCACTTCACTTCGCTGTGCCTGTTACCTCTTCTGTAAAATGGGGATGAAGACTGTGAGCTCCCCGTGAGACAACCTGATCACTTCGTAATCTCCCCAGCGCTTAGAACAGTGCTTTGCACATAGTAAGTGCTTAACAAATACCATCATTATTACTATATGCCTTGCTATGAAAATTTAATTTTTCCTTTCTGAAGCATCCATTTTTTTACATCTCATATTCAAGATCCAATTGGTTTTGGACAAATGACAATAATAATAATAATAATAATAATAATAATAATAATAATAATAATGATGATGGCATTTGTTAAGCGCTTACTATGTGCAAAGCACTTTTCTAAGTGCTGGGGGGAATACAAGGTGATCAGGTTGTCCCACGAGAGGCTCAAAGTCTTAATCCCCATTTTACAGATGAGGTAACTGAGGTCCAAAGAAGTTGTGACTTGCCCAAGGTCACACAGCTGACAAGTGGTGGAGCCAGGATTAGAACCCATAACCTCTGGCTCCCAAGCGTGTGCTCTTTCCACTTAGCCACGCTGCTTCTCTAACAGTGTCGTCCTGTCGATCAAAGAGCAGGTTTTAATGAAGGCATCTTTTTTGCCTTTAATTGAAGTGTAACACATTCATTCTTTGTTAAGTAAAAATGACCATCTCAAATAATAGCATGTATACCTCCCCTAAATCCCCCTCTCCATACACTATTCCACACTTAAAAACACCTACAACCAATCCATGTGTGACATCCTTAAAATAAACTCCCAAGCACTTAGTACAGTGCTCTGTACATAACAAGCACTCAATAAATACAGTTGAATGAATAACAATCCAGCCCAATACACTTTGAAAGTCAAGACCTTCAGCAGTTTTTATCTTTGTTTAAAGTGAAATGCCTAAATAACTAGTGTGCGACAGAAATACCAATGTCATAATGCAATCAAATGTAGATGTAAACACTTCACTAATGAGTTGCAAAATGCTCCCTTCACAAAAGGCAAGACACATCTATATCTTATAAAGAAGCACTGTTTTCTTCCATTAGTAAAGGAATCAAGAGGACCATTAAAAGTTCAAAGATGCAGGGCTCTTAGGGAAAGCAGGCTAGCATTTATATCTTTTTTTCTTTCCAGGAGGAATGGTCACCCAGGGATATTTTGCAAAGGTTATTTTGGGGCCAATTGTTACAGTACTCTATTGTCTAGAAATCCTTTCTCTTGCTTTTATCCTCTAAGGTTATTTGAATGAAAACAGAGCTTGCCTCTTTCTGCTGCTTCAGCTCAAAACCTTAATCCAGGCTTTGTGCTACTATGATTATTGACACAACAATAAATTGTGTGGTCACAAACAGGTGATTATAATTTCATGTAGGTGGAAAGCGGCCAGGGAAGATGCTACTTTCACGAGAACGTGTCTTGTTTGCAGTGAACAATAAGATGATCCTTAGTGTCAAAGTAAAGTGGCTTTGAAAGAGTCTTTTCACTATATGATCTTTAAATGTTTTCAAATCTTCCCAGGGAGGACTTACTTCGTGCAATATTAATGGGTGCACCCCCAGGGCTGGAGCGCGGGCTGGCCCACCGTTTGAGGGATAGGGCCAGTGGGGTACAAACTTGGAGCACTTTGGCCAATGTGGTCAACAGTGACTGGTCCCTATTCCAGTCCCCTGAGGTGCAGATTACCCGGCGTGTAGCAGCCATGATTAGGAAAGGCCTGGGTTCAGGAGGGCAAAGCGGGTTCCAACAAATGCTAAAAAGGACACCCATCGACCACCATGGTGGGTCGGTTTGGGAAGACTGAACACCCACCGACTCCCACAGTGGGTCGGCTGAGGAAGATTGGGCCCAGGAGAACGAGTGGCCATATGGCGGGAGTTAAGGGAGCGGGGTTTTCCTATGGACGAGCTGGATGGGCTGCCCACACATCCTGAGGCTGCTCATTCAGGAAGGTAGACCAACAGCCCCAACCACCACGGAGCAGGGAAACTAGAAGGGGGATCCAGCGGGCCCGGTCCTGTCACACTCCACGTGCTCCTCGCATATGAGAAGCAGCGTGGCTCAGTAGGAAAGAGCACGGGCTTTGGAGTTAGAGGTCATGGGTTCAAATCCCGGCTCTGCCAATTGTCAGCTGTGTGACTTTGGGAAAGTCACTTCACTTCTCTGGGCCTCAGTTCCCTCAACTGTAAAATGGGGATTAAGACTGTGATCCCCCGTGGGACAACCTGATCACCTTGTAACCTCCCCAGCGCTTAGAACAGTGCTTTGCACATAGTAAACGCTTAATAAATGCTATTATTATTATTATTATATGACTTGCTACTAAATGATCGTTAGGAAGTCTTCTTACCGGTATATACCAGGGCCCGGTTATCTACGATTAGGAAGGATGCCTGGCAAGGAGGCCAACCATCAATTACAGAAAATGTTGTCATAATTGGGGTTACTGGGAAACGGGGGACCCTTCCCGTCACCAGAGCACCCAGCTACTCACAAGACATTTGCAAGATAAGGCATGGGGGTAGAAAATAACCCCTTTGCCTTCAGGGCGAGCGCTATCAGATTGGGAGATCAAAAGGGAATTCCTTTGAGAGAAGGCACCTTCCCCCAGGAAAGGGTTGCCTCCCTCTTAATGAATGGCTGCCTTCCTCAATCTAAGGCACCTCCCCCTAGAAACTACGATGGCGGTAATTAGGAGTGAATTGGGAGTGAATTTGCCATTGTTCTCCCAGCCTAGGAACAACTGGAGGGCTGGTGATTTAATCATTATTTCTGAAATGCCACTGCCTTAAATTTCGCAAAATTAGTAAAGGGTAAAAGCAAATCAAATACAAAAGTCATCAAAAGTCATCTTGATATATTTGAAATGATAAATGAGAAATGCTCTGTCGTTCAGCCCTCACATCCAATCCGTCACCAAAACCTGCCGGTCTCACCACCGGGACATCGCCAAGATCCGCCCTTTCTTCTCCATCCAAACCGCTACCTTGCTGGTTCAATCTCTCATCCTATACTGACTGGATTATTGCATCAGCCTCCTCTCTGATCTCCCATCCTCCTGTCTCTCCCCACTTCAGTCTATACTTCACGCTGCTGCCCGGATCATCTTTGTGCAGAAACACTCTGGGCATGTTTACTTCCCTCCTCAAAAATCTCCAGTGGTTACCAGTCAACCTACACATCAGGCAAAAACTCCTCACTCTCGGCTTCAAGGCTGTCCATCCCCTCGCCCCCTCCTACCTCACCTCCCTTCTCTCCTTCTCCAGCCCAGCCCGCAGCCTCCGCTCCTCTGCTGCTAACCTCCTCACTGGACCTCGTTCTCGCCTGTCCCGCCGTCGACCCCCTGGCCCACATCCTTCCCCTGTCCTGGAATGCCCTCCCTCCACACATCCACCAAACTAGCTCTCTTCCTCCCTTCAAAGCCCTACTGAGAGCTCACCTCCTCCAGGAGGCCTTCCCAGACTGAGCCCGATTTTTCCTCTCCCCCTCTCCATCCCCCTGGCCCTACCTCCTTCCCCTCCCCACAGCACCTGAATATATGTTTATATAGATTTTTACTCTACTTATTCTACTTGCACATTTTTACTATTCTATTTATTTTGTCAATGATGTGCATCTAGCTTTACTTCTATTTATTCTGATGACTTGACACCTGACCACATGTTTTGTTTTGTTGTCTGTCTCTCCCTTCTAGACTGTGAGCCCGTTGTTGGGTAGGGACCGTCTCTATATGTTGCCAACTTGTACTTCCCAAGGGCTTAGTACAGTGCTCTGCACACAGTAAGTGCTCAATAAATATGATTGAATGAATGAACAGAACCCCCCCAAACTACAGATTTTTACAGAAAAAATAGTTCAGTTTTGATTAGAGGAAAATGAATTCCAAATGTAGACAATAAATGCTAACCAACTCATATACCTTTTATGACAAAAGTGGACAAGGTCTATCAATTCATTCATTCAATTGTATTTATTGAGCGCTTACAGTGTGCAGAGCACTGTACTAGTGATTTCTATTTGAGCACTTACTGTGCACTGTACTAAATACTTGGTAGTGAACAATCCAATAGGGTTGGCAGACATGATCCCTGCCCTCAAAAAACCTTCAATCTATCAGTTGTATAATACCATATATGGGTAGATTTATGAATCTTGTTTTAATAGTACTGAATTCCTTGTGGACAGTGCTGATCTCTCATAGTATCAGTTTTTTCCAGCTCTCTTTTCCTTTGAAAGAAGTGGATTTCCCTTTATCACTTGTATGAAGTTTTTAAGCACTTACTATATGTCAAGAACTGTTCTGACTGCTGAGGCGGATATCAGGTAATTAGGCTGGACACAGTCTCAGAAGCAGAACAGGTACTGAACCCTCATTTTACCACTGAGGAAACCAAGGCACAATGAAGTTAAGTGACTTGCCCAGGGTTACTCAGCAGTAGAAGCAGCGTGGCTCAGTGGAAAGAGCCCGGGCTTTGGAGTCAGAGGTCATGGGTTCAAATCCCAGCTCCACCAACTTCTCTGTGCCTCAGTTCCCTCATCTGTAAAATGGGGATTAAGACTGTGAGCCCCACGTGGGACAACCTGATCACCTTGTAACCTTCCCAGTGCTTAGAACAGTGCTTTGCACATAGTAAGCGCTTAATAAATGCCATTATTATTATTATTATAAATGGCAGAGCTAGGATTAGAACCCAGGTCTTCTGATTCCCAGGCCTATGCTCATTCTCTTAGGTCATGCTGCTTACACTCAAAATTCCTTTAGATGACATTTCTAAATCTCCTCTTACGCTTCCTCCCCCAGGCCTACAGAGAATGAGAGTGGTAAAGAAATACACCATTGCTGACCCTATCAAGTTTTCAGGCCACTGACTGTAAATTTAAATGAGGAAAAATGTTGAAAATATGCTGTCATAGGCAAATTATGTTTTGTTTAGAACTGTTCTCACCCTCTGACTTCAAATACAGAAAGAATATCAGATCAGCAATCCTCGGATAAGCTTTTCAAGAAAAATTTCCCATTGATCTTACCTGACTTGACTGGAGTCCATTGTAAATAATCCATAAAGGAAAACAAACAGACCAACGAGGGCTGCCGGGATCAGCATTCCAGTGTACCAGCCCAACCAAGCAAAATAAAGGCCAATCTTCTCACCAAAGTAGCGCCTGCATGAGAAAACCAGCATTCATTCATTCAATCCTATTTACTGAGCGCTTACTGTGTGCCAAGCACTGTACGAAGTGCTTGGGAGAGTATACTAAAACAATAAACAGGCATATTCCCTTCCCACAATGAGCTCACAGCCTAGAGTGGAGGACAGATAAATAAATAAAAGATATAAATGTATGATGTGGAAAACATCCCTGTCAATAGCTTAGAGATTATAAATTAATTCAGGGCATTTTGGGGTCTTTCAATAAGTCTGGTGGAAATTCAGCTTAACCCAATGCAGATGTTCATGCTTAAGAGGTGCTACTTGAGGATAGGAAGGGAAAAGAAGAGGATAGGAAGAGACTGACAGGAAGAGACAAGAATTATTGGTTTCTTGTATCGTCTATTGGGTAGCCTTTTATTTTAGTGAACTCCACTTCTGTTTTGCCACTGATTGCAATGCAACACATGAACTTTCTTTCTTAAACGGTATTTGGTAAGTGCTTACTAAATCCTAGGTCAAGGACTTGGATTTGCTCCCTTTCTTCACCCCTCCCTCAGTACTTAGGCACATAGCCATAATTTATTTATTTACATTAATTTCCCTCCTCTCATAGATTTTAGGCTCACTGTGGGCAGGGAAAGTGTCTACCGACTCTGTTATGTTGTGCTCTCCCAACCACTTAATTCAGCGCTCTGCAAACAGTAAGCACTCAATAAATACAATTGATTGATTCTAAGCACTAGGGTAGATACAAAGTAATTACGTCATAATGTATTATAAACAGATGTCCCTTGAATGTAAATTTAAGTTTTTTCAGGAAGTATTAACTTGCTTGTGTACTTGCATCCTAATTTAATGTACACCTTGTCAACTGACCATTGAATAATTTTTACATGTAAAAGAGGAGGTATGTGTCTCCATGCCGAGACATACCAACTCCATAAAAATCTCCTATGTGAGTTTCTCCTTGACAGTCCCTGCTATTTTCTTATGGTATTTATTATGTGCTTACTATTTACCAGGCCCCGTTCTGAGTGTTGGAGTAGATAGAAAGTAATCAGGTTGGACACAGTCCATGTCCTACATGGGTTCACAGTCTTAATCCCCATTTTACAGATGAGGTATCTGAGGCACAGAGAGGGTAAGTGACTTGCCCAAAGTCACACAGCAGGCAGGTGGAGGATCCAGATTAGAACACAAGTCCTTCTGATTTCCAAGCCCATGCTGTATCCACGAGGCAAGCCTGCTTCTCTGCTACGCAACTACACCTATTTTTCTCACCATTGTTATCCAGCTACACACATTGTCTCCACTCAAGCTATTTAAAAAAACCTACTTCTCCTTCATATTTTTGGAGAATATACTATGAAACAATGGGCCCTGCTATGAGAAATCTTCTTTACATTTTCCTTAGTGGTAGCCCCCCTTTCTTATTATCTCTGTTTTATCTCTGTTCTGTCAGATTCTAATCTTCAGAGTTTAACAGCAATTGAAGATGGCTAGATTATGCCTCATTAATTGGGAGTTAATTAACCAACCAGTAGTTCTTAATTCTTTTCTTCTGGGAGAAGTCCATCACTCCTCAAATCATTTTTCATAGAACACTCATTTTCCACTCTAAGACGGAAGCTTACTGTAGTACCAGGTGATGCAACAGAAACATACTTGTATTTAAACAAATGGTTTTGTTCTACAGAGTATAATTTATCCAGGGTATCTTACAGCATTTTAACTGGGCAAGATCTCAGAAGTTTTCAGTACATATTCATTAATATATTTTCAGTGATATATGGTAAGATGAGACGTGTACTGAAATAACATCTTTTTTTTCAAATTCAGGCTAATAGTAGCTAAATAATGGAGACACTACTCAAATGTTGAAACATAATTCAAGTGATATGGTTTAGCGGGAACAAAATAAACACTTTATCTTCAAAAATTGTCTCATGCCTCCTCTATGAACTGCTTCAGTACCTGATTAAATCCAGGGGCTGATACTTATACCACATTCCCCAGCGAGCCCAGCGCTCATATAATAGGTGTCTGTGGTTTTGAGCTCCATGTGTTTTGATGGGGTGTCTGCTCTTGTGGCTTCCCTGAAGCATAGAAAGAAATACAAAACGGAACAAAACTGCAGGACAAACAGAAATGGTATCCTGTGCATAAAATTAATCAAGTAAGATGGTCCTTTTGAGAAAGAAGTCCAATTGAAATTTTAATTAACATTTTTCAATAATTGTGTCAGATCAGGTGTTCAGATTGGAATAGTGGATCCAATTAAAAGGGCCCAGAGGACAATAAGAACAATCTTTTCCAAGTGTTACATAATTTACTTATTCTAAATGAGGAATTCAGGACATACAAAATCAAAGCTGTAAATATCATTATTCTTCAGATGTGTCAGGGTAGAATGAATAACAAAGGATTCATTCAATCTTATTTATTCAATCATCTTTATTGAGTGCTTACTGTGATTCTCCAGCTATTTGGAGAGTCCAAGAATGCAGGCACAAAATGTAAGCTATTGTTATTTATGTTCTTAATAACCATTAAAATTCACCTTCTACTGATTAAATAATATTAGTAACATCACTCATTCACTCATTCAATCATATTTATTGAACATCATCTCAAATTCCCTTAAATTATTAATAGCTTGACCCTCTGTTATTGTTGGAACATTTTCTTCTTTAAATCATATAACTATAGAATTAAAATATTCCCATACTCAATAAACTGCATGCATAAAACAAGGTAAATCTAATCATAATGCTAATGGCATTATTATGCACTTACGTGTTAAGACCTAGGGTAGATTCAAGATACAAGCTCAGACAGTCTCTGTTTTACATGGAGTTCATGATATAAGAGGAAGGGAGATCACATGAGTAATTTCCTCATTTTCCTCATTGTACAGATACCACAACTAAGACAGAGACAGACTAAGTGCTGTGTGACCTTAGGCAAGTCATTTAACTTCTCTGTGCCTCAGTTCCCTCATCTTTAAAATAGAAATTAAGAGTGTGAGTCCCACGCGGGACATAGACTGTCTCCAAACTGATTTCTTTGTATCTACCCCAGAGCTTAGAACTGTGCCTGGCACATAGTAAAGCGCTTAATACCATAAAAAAAGTGATTTTTATAAGGTCACAGAATGAAGCCAGGGACAGAGGTGGTACTAAAAACCCCTGAATTCCAGACCCATGCTCTTTCTATTAGGCCACACCGCACTCATCCCTCTCCTCAGTGCCAAAGGGCATATGCTGGCATAAATTTGTCCCTAAGAACTTTAGGAACTTAAAGTCATATTATAAAAGCAAAGGTAGTGACAACAGATCTGGATACATAATACCGTCCTGGTACAAGATGACAAATGGCTATGTAGCAAATCAGATCTCCAGGACATGACTCTTTAAATTAATGAAGGTCTTTCTTTAGTTCTTTTGAAAGTAGAAAAGACAAATTGCTTGTGTCTTTGTCTGATACATTCATGGCTGCACCTACTGTTTAGGTACCTGAAAAACAAGCAGCCAATGCAAACTCGGCTTGAATTTTTTTTCTTGCTTTTTAATTCCCCTAAGCATTAACATGCTTAACATTTTAAGTAAGGCACAGCTTTTCAGAGTTACCTCGTGAGGTGGAAATGCAGCTTCATATGTACCATTGCTTAGTAATCTATTAATACCTAGGCAGAAAAGAAAATTAGCTATTACGTCAGTTGAACATGATCATTTTTTGAATTCCTGACATTTAGCTAATTTAATTTAGTTTCTGAAAAAAGTGGCAGTGACACGCCTCAAGATAATTAGAATCTCAGCCTAGCTGTGATCAGAGTTTATAGGGAAAGTCCTGTGCACATAATTGAAAACATTTGGTTAGGCATGGCTTCACAGACTCCATCCACTCCTGGTTCTCCTCTTATCTCTCTGGCCGTTCATTCTCAGTCTCCTTTGCGGGCTCCTCCTCCCCCTCCCATCCTCTTACTGTAGGGGTTCCTCAAGGGTCAGTTCTTGGTCCCCTTCTGTTCTCTGTCTACACTCACTCCCTTGGTGAACTCATTTGCTCCCACGGCTTCAGCTATCATCTCTATGCTGATGACACCCAAATCTACATCTCTGCCTCTGCTCTCTCTCCCTCCTTTCAGGCTTGTGTCTCCTTCTGCCTTCAAGACATCTCCATCTGGATGTCTGCCCGCCATCTAAAACTCAGTATGTCCAAGACTGAACTCCTTATCGTCTCTCCCAAACCCTGCCCTCTCCCTGACTTTCCCATCACAGTAGACGGCCCTACCATCCTTCCTGTCTCACAAGCCTGCAACCTTGGTGTCATCCTCGACTCTGCTCTCTCGTTCACCCCTCACATCCTATCCTTCAGCAAAACCTGCCGGTCTCACCTCTGCAACATCGCCAAGATCTGCCCTTTCCTCTCCATCCAATCCTCTACCCTGCTGGTTCAATCTCTCATCCTATCCTGACTGTATTACTGCATCAGCCTCCTCTCTGATCTCCCATCCTCCTGTCTCTCCCCACTTCAGCCTGTACTTCATGCCACTGCCTGGATCATCTCTGTGCAGAAACGCTCTGGGCATGTTACTTCCCTCCTCAAAAATCTCCAGTGGCTACCAGTCAACCTACACATCAGGCAAAAACTCCTCACTCTCAGCTTCAAGGCTCTCCATCCCCTCGCCCCCTCCTACCTCACCACCCTTCTCTCCTTCTCCAGCCCAGCTCGCACCCTCCACTCCTCTGCCGCTAACCTCCTCATTGTGCCTCGTTCTCCCCTGTCCCACCATCGACCCCCGGCCCACGTCCTCTCCCTGGCCTGGAATGCCCTCCCTCCGCACATCCGCCAAGCTAGCTCTCTTCCTCCCTTCAAAGTCCTGCTGACAGCTCACCTCCTCCAGGAGGCCTTCCCAGACTGAGCCCCCTCCTTCCTCTCCCCCTTCCCCTCCCCCCTGCCCTACCTCCTTCCCCTCCCCACAGCACCTGTATATACGTTTGTACAGATTTATTGCCCTATTTATTTTACTTGTACATATTTACTATTCTATTTATTTTACTTCGTTAATGTGTTTTATTTTGTTGTCTGTCTCCCCCTTCTAGACTGTGAGCTCGTTGTTGGGTAGGGACTGTCTCTATATGTTGCCAACTTGTACTTCCCAAGTGCTTAGTACAGTGCTCTGCCCACAGTAAGCGCTCAATAAATACGACAATGAATGAATGAATGACTATATCTCTACTTCTCCTTAGTTTGTTTTGGGTTTTAATGAATGCAATTCTTTCACTAGTACCCAGAATGAATGGGAAGTCAAGGAACTCCCCTCAAACCTCTATTAACCACCTCCATTTCAGCTGGTAAACAAACTGCCTTAAGACAGATGGGATAGGAAAGGTGTCAGCAGCGATACAACCATGAGAATCCCTGGCTACAGGCTGGTATATGTGGCTATCCAACAATGTTTCCTTTTCGTTATACACTGGGGGATGATGAATGCATGAAATATCCTCTGTATACAACCTTCTGGCTATAGGAAGGGAATGCTTTACCCTATCCTCACCATTACAATTATCATCTATAATCAGTATTTACTATCTACTTTGTACAGAGCATTGTACCCAGCACTTTTGTGTGTACAATAATAGAAACCTGGTCCCCTTGCTAATTACCATATTGGGTCATGTTGATGTAGAATCATTCCCTCCTGAGCTGGCCATGGTAGTGGGAGAATCATGCCCATTGCATACAAATCATTTCTATCTGGTAATCCCAATTAAGCAAAATAGACACTTAATCTCCAAAATCTTTGCAATAACCCTGGTATCAATTTGCCTAGGATGGTTTAATGTAGTACTGAATGATGCAAAGGTGTGGGGGAATAGCATGACTAGCCATAATTCATTTTTTCCCTTTTAATTATCTGATGCTAGCCAATCAAATCAATCAATCATATTTACTGAGTGCTTACTGTGTGCAGAGCACTGTACTAAGAGCTTGGGGGAGTACAATATAACAGAGTTGGTAGACATGTCCCCGGCCTACAGAGACACTAAATGTTCACTACTTCATGCAGTAGTCCTTCAGTACACGGAATTGATTTGCTCAGGAATCTACAATAATTTACATATGGATTTTTTTCCTTAATAAGTCATAATTACTATTGATAAAGGAAAGCCATATTGTAACTAGAGCAACTTGAAATGTCAATGCTTTTACTACAGTGGCAGAAAACTGGTGTAGGGGAGTGCTAGTACTACACTCACACCCAGTACATACTCAGTAAATACCATTGTTGATGAGGATGATGGGGCAAAGGAAAGCTAACACGGCACAGAGTAGATTCTTAGGATTTTGGAGAATACAAATTCTGATTACTGTATGTTTACAGGCCACAGGTTTTGAAACTTCAAGGGTAACCCCCATAGCCCATACTAGGCCGCAGTTACCTTTCAGTAGTACAGTGTTTTATCTTAAGAAAATGCTCAGAACTTCTGCTTTTATAGTCCACTGACTTTTTTTCCTAAATAGCTGGGAAGGTTGCAAAAATGCAGCATGCTTCTAAACAGTCTGCTTTACTTAAGGTGTTTTGGTAATAAATCTGATAGCAACTGTTATTCATTTGATATCTTTCTTCATAGGATATAAAGTTCTTACCCATTTTTGATTTTCCATCTTCATATTTTGTCCGTTGCAGCATATGATGTACTATTCTACTTCTGGTAGAATTGCTGAAGAAGGTGTCTTTATTGTTTATAGTAAAGCTGTTAAAAGGATCGGTACTGTTTTAGTATTCATGACAGAGCACAGTCTTCAAGAGTAATGGGCTACAAAATAAAACCGTTTACCATTTTCTCTCTTTAGAACTCTGACACATGCCAAACAGCACTTCCTTTTATTGCACTCATAGTTTAACAGAAGAGGTCTTGAAATGTAATTCTCTTTTATTAAAAACATAAAATCAGGGAGGAAAACACACCTGCAAATAGATCAATAAGCTACTGAATGTAATTTTTTGAGTTTCTCTACCAAGGATACAAAGGTAGGAAGATGCTTTTCTTCAAATGATGAAGGGACAGAACAGCCTGGACATTAGTGTCATCTATAAAATTTACAATTTTGAAGGGATGTAACAGGCAGATGGACACCTTTTAAATAGATGTGATTAAAAATGTAGTCGCTTTTGTCTGCTCTCAGTCCAAACTTTCCACTCTCTTTCTGCTGATATTCAGAGACCACAGGTCCCAACCGTGAGGTGCCCATTTTCTTCGATCAAAGGTCAGTGGGAATGAAGGAAATGGTTGTTTCAGGTTTGAAATAGAAGGGAGAGGCTGATTTCTCAGCCTCGTGCTCCTGCTTCTCTCCTAGTATACATGGCAGTCTTTCCCTAATTTCCAAGAAGGCCCCAAGAAGAATTTATGACTTCAGATAAGCCTTCCCAGGAAGATAGGGTGTATCTGCCACTATCAGGGTAGAGGCCTGGCCTAGCAGAAAGAGTGTGAGCCTGGGAATCAGAAGACCTGAGTTTTACTACCAGCTTTGCTACTTCCCTACTGTGTGATCTTGGGCAAGTGCTCTGCACACAGTGAGCGCTCAGTAAATTGAACGAATGAATGCAGCTTCATGGCCTAGTGGACAGAGCATGGGCCTGAAAGTCAGAAAGACCTGGGTTCTAATTATGGCTCCACCACTTGTCTGCTGTGTGACCTTGGGCAAATCACTTAAGTTCTCTGTGTCTCAATTCCCTCATCTGTAAAATGGGGATTAAGACTATGAGCCTCATTTAAGAATAATAATAATAATAATTTTGGTATTTGTTAAGCACTTACTATATGCAAAGCACTGTTCTAAGTGCTGGGGAGGATGAAAGGTGATTAGGTTGTCCCATGTGGGGCTCACAATCTTAATCCCCATTTTACAGATGAGGTAACAGGCACAGAGAAGTTAAGTGACTTGCCCAAAGTCACACAGCTGACAAGCGGCAGAGACGGAATTTGAACCCATGACCTTTGACTCCCAAGCCCGTGCTCTTTCCACTGAGCCATCCTGCTTCTCATTTGGGACAATGACTGTGTCCAACTGGATTATCTTGTATCTATACCAGAGCTTATCCCAGCATATGTGCCTGGTACATGCAAGCCTTTAAGAAATACCACAATTATTATCATTATTAACCTCTCTGCACCTCAGTTTCCTCATCTATAAAATAGGGATTGAATCCTTGTTCTCTCTTCCATTTACAGTGTAAACCCCATGAAGAACAGGGACTGTGACTAGCCTGGTGATCTTGTATCTACCCCAGCACTGAGCACAGCAGTTGGCACACAGTAGCACTCAACAAATATCACCATTAAATGCAGCATGCATAGAAATACACCATGGGCCTTGGAGTCAGAATGTCATGGGTTCTAATCCCGGCTATGCTACTTGTTAGCTTTGTGATACTGGGCAAGATGCTTAACTTCTCTGTGCCTCAGTTACCTCATCTGTAAAATGAGGATTCAGACTATGAGGCCCAGGAACTGTGACTTTACAAATACCATAATTATTATTATTATTACTTGGGAAATCTCAGCATTTCTTGAGGAGTTTTTGGCACTGAGAAACTGCCTGGATTCCTTCTGGATCCACACCAACTTGTTGCTTTGCCTCTTTCTTAACAACACCCTTGTACTGTAGCGCTTAGAACAGTGCTTTGCACATAGTAAGCATTTAATAAATGTCATCATCATCATCATCATCATTATTATTATTAGTGGCTTTGTTGGCCTTGAGTTTCAATGGGAGGAGCACCTAGGTTCTAATCCCGGCTCTGCCGCTTGCCTGCTATGTTTCGCCATCTGTTAAAAGGGCATTAAATATCTGTTCTCCTGCCCCTTAGACTATGAGCTTCATGTGGGAGGGGGATGGTATTTGATCTAATTGTAATATATAAATCCTACAATTATTATCATTTTAAAAAATATATTTTAATGGTAATGGTAAGCACTTACTATTTGTCAAGCATTGTTCTAAGCACTGGAGTAGGTACAAGTTAATTAGATTGGATACACTTTTTGTCCCACATAGGGCTCACAGTCTAAGTGGGAGGGAAAACAGGTGTCCCCATTTTACAGTTGAGGAAATTGAGGCACAGATAAAGTGACATGACCATGTCACACAGTAAGCAATTGGCAGAGCCGGGATTAAAACCAGCTGCCTTTGTCTGTCCAGCTGTCTGCCTCACCCTCTTTCTCAAGGTAATATTTGACAGTTGGAATTCAATTTAAGTAAATTATTTCAGAAAGGGTGGTAGTAATTCCTTCTCTACCTGGTAACTACTTTCTTTTTCTGGGAGTTTCCTTATTTAAATGCTTTACTCCTAATACTTTATCCACAAATTCACAGCAGTTAATTGAAGCATTCAAATAAGATTTGGCCTGGGAGGCACACCCATGCCTTTCAGTGTTTGTGGTATTTGCAGACAAGTCATTTTGTATAACCCAGAAGGAGAGAGGTAAGACAGAGGAACGACAGCACAGAAGCCCCGTATTCTCTAAAGTGTGGTCATTATGAATCCCCAAATGGGTGCAGAGTTCTCTGGTAGGAGCAGTAACAGCTGTTGGGCCACAGTGAAGGGGACAGTATAACGCCTGGGATTGACCCTTCATTTTCCCTTCCATGGAAGTAAACCTGGGTGAACAGGATGTAAAAAGGGAGGCTCCTTTACTGGCCACTCCTGATAAACACAAGTATTTATCCAATAACTGTGGTATTTGTTAAGCACTTGCTACATATGGAACATTGTACTAAATACTGGGTTAATACAAGATAATCAGGGCAGATTACCCATATGGGACACACATTCTAGGCAGGAGGAGGATCAACCATTTAATCCTCATTTTAAGGATGAGGAAAGTGCGGCACAGAGAAGGGAAGTGGCAGATGAGGAAAGTAAAGCATAGAGAAGTCAAGGCTGCTCAGCATGTAAGTAATAGAGGTTGGATTGGAACTCAGGCCTCTTAATTCCGAGGCTAAATGCTCTTTCCACTAGGCTATGCTTTTGGACCCATATGGGAGACCACATCTCTAAATGCGCGCTGGGGATATTGTTCGGTGTGACGAGCTAATGCACCATATTATTACCACAGCAGAGGTTTATCTACAGCTGTGTTCTGGCAGGGGACTGCCACTCAGAAGTGCTAAATAGACTAACCAGGCTAAATGGACTCTACATTCACAATCAGAGAATCCCTTGTGTACATGAGGGATATTGTTTGGAGTGATCCACCATATTATTACCACAGCAGAGGGTTTTCTGCAGCTGTGTTCTGGCAGTGCTAAAGTGCTAAATAGACTAACCAGGCTAAATGGATTCTATATCAACAATCAGAGAATCTCTTGTATCCTGCCTGCCCCCACTCTTCAGAGATCTACCAAATACCTCTGATTTCCAATTCATGAATGACAATAATTTTTTATAAATATTCAGCATTTAAGCAAAACTGGGATGGGCTTGAGGCACCTCTGTCTCTTACTTAACACACATTTCATTATATCCTTCTCCACCAAAAGCTGAAGTCCAAGGGTGTGCTCCCAGTTAGAACAGTAAATGCCACAGAAAACTACATGCCCAGAATGAGGATTTTCAGCACTCAGTACAGTGTCACACACATAGTAAGCACTTAACAAATACGATTATTACTATTAGTAATAATAATAATTATTACTATTAGTCCGTGAAGGAGCACGGTCATATTGGATTGCAGCTTCTCCACTAACAGAATGCCCCATGTTGGCCTTTCTCTTGCTTCAGGTTTTCCCTATTCAGAACTTCAATATCTTCTGACCCACCCCCATATTTGTACCACTGCCTCTGTGCAAATTCAGTTCCTAAAATATCTATCCCCATGGGAACCATCTTGAAGGCCAGTATGTCTAAATAGGGGATTGAGTTTAAACACTGGGTTTTTCATTTCAACTGCACAATATAAAGACGTTTTTGTTGAACTTCCAAACCAATGCTGACTCAACCGTGCTTTTCAGATACCAGGTTAAATATGAATATTCCAGCAGAGGCCTTTTGTGAAGGAACACAGTTCAGGGAACGCCACAAACTGATTAAATCCCATCAATATGCTCTGTGGGGGTCAGATATCTTTTTGAACATCAGAGGAAGATAAAGTCTTTTAGGTGTGCAGAAATGACATTCATTTCTCCTGCTTTGCACTTACTGATGCATGCGAGCCCGGCTGAAGGGAGCGGTGTAACAGTCTGTCTCCTCCAGGTCAGGCAGGGCTTCTTTGTCAAGCTTCATTGGGTTTCTGGGTAGCCAGCTTTTCAGTTCTCGCATGTTTCTCTGCAAACTGGGACAGAGCAAAATCTCAGAGTTATGTTTCACAGGCTAACTGGGACTGCACATAGTTCTCATGTGTCAGAGAAGCCAAATTTTGATTTCTTAAAGCAGAAATCACAATAAGACACCATTTTCAGTGATCAAATGATTTCCCAAGCACATGCCACCATATCATGGAATAGGGGTGAGAGACACATTTCTTGGGAAGGAAGGGTGGGAGAGGAGCATCACAATGCTGAGAGAAATGGCCCTCTGAACAATGAGAGCAGGGTGCCACGTTCAATCCATCTACAGCTACTTTTGCATCACAGACTTTTAAATAATCTCTGCTAGTCTTTTTGCTTTCTTAATAGGACAAATCTCTTGTTTCTTCAACAGCAAGTGAGCCATCCCCAGTACATCTGCTTTGAGTGTTCAGGCAGTCCTTATGCAATCAACCCAATCTTGGTGAACCTGAGCCTGCTGTAAAATCAGAGAGAGGTTTTTGTGGGCAAAGAAGACAGGCTCATAGTTTAATAATACAGCTACAGAAGTGACTGCTAATACAATCTAAATGTCTTAGGTAGGTTTAAAGATCTTGGTGGATTTTTGACCCACCTCACTTTTCAGGTTTAACTCAAAGTTAAATAAAGAACTGTACTCTAATTGTGAACTTGAATTGCAGCATAACCACAAGCTCAGTTGGCAGAGCTTTTCCAAATCCAATTACTTGATCCTGATTTGCTGCTTTTACTAATTAAAAAGGCCCAGGAGAGAAAATGATAAAGAAACAGATCGACATTCAACATACCAGGGAAGTTCAGAGATCAGAAAAGTTAGATTAACATTTGCCTAAATTGTAATCATTACATGCAAGCAGATTTCCCTAACCCATATTTATAAGCAGACATGGATTCTGTTTATTTTTCACCACTATCAAAGGAACATGCCTGTATCAGATATGCAAATGCATATATAAGGAAAATTATGTGACTCTATCCTGGAGTCTAAACTTTTAAACTTTCAAAGACTGCTGAGTTAGAGGTCATAACATCCAGATTAGAGTTCGTGAAGCACTGTGACTTAGTGGATTTGGCATGAGCCTGGGCATCAGAAATACCTGGGTTCTAATCCTGACTCCGCTATTGGTCTGTTGTGTGATCTAGGGCAAATCACTTAACTTCTCTGTGCTTCAATTACCTAATCTGTAAAATGGGAATTAAGACCATGAGCCCCATGTGGAACATGGACTGTGTCTAAACTAATGAGCTTGTTTCTATCCCAGCACTTAGTATAGTACCTAGCACATAGCAATACCATAAAAAATAATGGAACCAGTAACATTTTTCCTCTTCCGTATGCTACATCTTTTCTACTGGAGCAACAAAATGAACACTAATGAATATGAACAAAGTTTTCTATCATCCAACATTTTTGAAGAGGAAAATTAAATTCTAATAAGCAATATTATGTTATTGCTTATTGACATATCTATCTATACATTTAAGTAATTTTGGTCTGGAGTTTCAAGCAGTGAAATGAAATTATAGCTATAATTATTCAGGGCAATTTACCCCATCATACTTGGTTTTGCTCTTTGCAGAAAAATACGTTCATTAAAGTGAACAATTTGGATTAATTATCATTCTAGAATATAATGAAATCAGTAAATACTTGGAAATGCATTTTAAGTTGTGTATTAAAATATTATTCATTATAATCAGAAAAGGCCAATGGGAATAAGCCAAGAAACTTTTGAAAATCTTAGAAAATAATTTATCAAAATCTAGAAATGAACACCTCCATTTTATAAATTTTCATTCAAGATCACAGATGTAAAGTGATTGTTTGCTTGAAAAATATAGTTCTACTCATTGTCTCACGGGATGAGATAAATTCTGACTTTATATTTATTAAGTTGACTGAGCAGTAAAGACCAAGTTCCAGTTATTTAGGGGTCAATCATCATTATGCCTCTCACTTTATTCATCATCCCCCAAGAATTGCCCTTTGAGGTGATGAAGCCCTTCTGAATATATATTTTGAGGGGTTAATAGGAAATCCTTTAATGTTTGGTGCAACCCCACCCATACTAGTTTAGTCCCCATTTCAGGGGAATGTACTTCTGAAAAGGGATCCACTCCTAATATCATGGAACCACATTCAACATTAATCCTATTGTGAAAGATTTTTTTAAGATATTATGGAAACTAGTACACTGTAGAGGTAAGTACAAATAACCCTGTATATCCTTCTCACACCTTCCTCTTCAGCTTCTTCCAGCCTTCTCTGCTCCCAGGGACCTTTCTGCCCACTTCATGCACACTGAACTTGTGCTTACAATTCTCTTTGGAAACACTCCCTCTTTCCCTCTCCACACCAACATATATATATATATATTTTTTTTTTTCTTTATATTTTAATCATATAAACAGATGCTGCCATCACAGCTACTACTTTCTCCCCTCCTTTCCCATCCCACCATGGAACCCCACCAACCCACCTTGGCCAAAGTTATGGGAATGGAAGGAGCAAACAAGATTGGAGTGTGCTAGCTGTTAGGTTTAGTTCTGTAACAGAGTCTAATTGTATGTAGTTTTATGGGAAACATACCTCATAACACAACCACTGATGATACAACAATTTATTGTATCATGGCTAAACCTGTGTGGAATTTCTCCACTTCTATATTTTAAACTGATTTGTACACAAAATACTTTCATAGAAATAGAAAAATGTGATCTCAAATGAAAGGTAAAATTATCTTTCCTATTCAAATTACTTTATCCAAAAGCTTCCCAACCTTCTTTCTCCCTTCATTTCAACTGATCTTCATCATTTAATCCAAATATTCACAAATATCAATATTCCAATGAATTTGCATAAGTATAAATTGGTAAAATATATGTAAAATTGTGAAAAGAAAATAAACTTAATCCTGCATCATATTAAAATATCAGGAAGTTTACTCGACAGATTTTTAAAAACCACACAATACTCAATTTCCTCAATGAATTATTTTTTACTAGTGTGATTTTTTAACACTAACCCCAAATTAAAACTCTACAAAGAATAAAAGAAATTCCAGTAACTTTAAGTACTTTTTCAAAACATTCATTTGCACAGTCAGAATGATTTTTATTCATAAAGTGATAAAAAGCAAAAGATGATTTTCTGATTTGAAATAAAAATGTATACGCATATACATTTTTATTTTTGGTATAAAAATGTATTAACTTGCAAATTTTCCTGATTATGTATCTACATTCAAAATTATTATACATTAAAATTTCCAACTTTCTTGTGACACTGAATTAATTAGAGTTGATAATTCTAGACATCTGAGATTTTTACTAGGGGAAAAAATAAAGTCACTCAACAGCAAAAGGTATTTCACTTTTCTCAGAAATTTTGAAGGAACAAAATTTAAATTTATAACAAAACCCAGCTACTTTTACTTCTAAACTCCAAAACAAATTATTTCTCCAGGAGAGTCATCAAATATCTTAAATGCCACAAGTCAGCTCAGGTACTCAGCTCAGGTGGGACCATTGGAGATTATTGGCTAAAATGTTTAATCAAGGATGAAAAAGGAGGTAACTGAGAGGCTCAATAAATCCTTTTTGTCTGTTTTGACAGATGGAAATATTGGAATGATCCCCTTACCCAAAGAGTTTTTAATGTCAGGTAAGAGGAGCTGGATCAAACTGTGGCAACCTAGAGGGATGTTTATATAAAACAGATAAACTAGATGTAAGCAAATCATCTGAACCAGATGGAATCCAGTTAAGAATTCTAATGGTACTCAGAAGGGATGCTGTAGTACATCTGGCAAAGGTCAGCAACCTGTCATTTCAACCAGCCATTGTAACTGAAAACCAGCAGGTTGCTACTGCAATTCCCATCTGTAAAAAAGTTTCCAGAGAAAATTATTGGAATTATGGATCAATTTCATACTTGACAAATTCATAAAGTCTATAACTAAGTTTAGATCAACTGATTTCTAGACTGTGAGCCTACTGTTGGGTAGGGACCGTCTCTATATGTTGCCAACTTGTACTTCCCAAGCGCTTAGTACAGTGCTCCGCAAACAGTAAGCGCTCAATAAATACGATTGATTAACTGATTGATCACTTGGAAAATGCAAACAGGGAAAAAGCAATATGGTTTCTGAATGGCAAAACTGTTTTTCAACTGAAGAAATTCTTCGAAGGAGCAAATTGGCCTACTGGAAAGAGCCTCAAACTGGGAGTTAGAAGACTGGGCTCCAATCTTAGCTCTGACAGACACCTACTTTGTGACCTTGGGCGAGTTCCTTAACTTCTCTGCGTCTCATTATTTTTCATCAGCAAAATGGGAATTCGATTCCTGTTCTTCCTCCTCCTTAGACTGTGAGCCCCAGGAATGACAGGGACAGTGCTTGATCTGATTAATTTATATCTACCCCTGTGCTTAACACAGTGCTTGACATATAGTAAGCACTTTAAATGCAATGATAATAATAATAATAATAAGGCTTCAACAAGATTCTAGAGTGAAAACAACAGGCAGGAGTAATGTCTTCAGATTTTTCATATGGCCTTTGACAAGGTTTCACCCCAAAGGCAGCATGAAAGCAGTGTGGTCTAGTGGAATACTGTAGGCCTGGAGTCACAGGACCTGGGTTCTAATCCTGGCTCCACCACCTGTGTGCTGTATGTGACCTTAGGCAAGTCACTTAACTCTGCTGTGCCTCAGTTACTTCATCTGTAAAATGGGGATTAAATATCTGCTCTCGCACCCTTTAGATTGTGAGCCCCATGTGGGACAGGGGCTCTCTCTGACCTAATTATCTGGTATCTATCCCAGTGCTAAGTATGGGGCCTAGCATATAGTAAGTACTCGACAAATGCCGTTTTTTAAAAAAAGGCTTGTTAAAAATCTAAACCATCATGGGATTGTAGGGAATGTTCTATGCTGATAGAAAACTAGATAAAAGATAGAAACTAAAGGTAGGAATAAAATGGACACTTTTCAGGAAGGAGTAGATGTGAGTTTTTAAAAATCTAGTTTTGTGTAACTCTTCAAAAATGATCTGTAAAAGAGTATAAAGTGAAATATCAATAATTACAGTTAAAATAAAGTAAGCTCATTTGGTTTGCAAAATGTCAGGAAAGTGGTGATAAATTCTAGGTGGCTCTCAAAAAGCTGCATGAGACAGCAGAAACATGGCAGACAATTATCTCTTTGTGAGCAAGTGTAAGATCAAATAATACAGATTGCAATTACATGATGATGGGGTTGAAGCTATCATTCACAACCTCAGGAAACAAATCTTGGACTCACTGCTGACTCCTCTTTGAAACACCAGCAGAGTGTGTGGCAGCAGTTAACCAAATGCTGGATATCATCAGGGAGGGGAAAGGAAAAAAAACAAGATATAGTTTTTGCCACAACACAAATAATAATACTAATACTAATGGTATTTGTTAAGCGCTTGCTATGTGCAAAGCACTGTTCTAAGCTCTAGTCTTTAGGCTGCCCAAACCTAGAATATTAAGAATTCTTGAAGCTCTGATCACCAAATATCAAGAAGGGCAGAGAAAAGTTCAGAAAGAACAAGTGAGGGCACGCAAATAATCTGGGAATGGTGACACTTCCTTATGTGCACAGAATAAAAGAACACTTCTGTCAGAAAGACAAATGCTGAGAAAGATCATGTTTGAAGTCTAAGAAAATCATGGAAGTTTTGAACAGGATGAACATAAAATTGTTGCTCACCGAATCTGACAACCTCAAGATGAGAAGTCACCTATTGAAACTAAAGAGTGATGGAATCAAAGCAAACAGGAGGAAATACTTCTTCATATAGATGAACGCATGGAATCCATTATTGCAGGAAGATTGTGGAGGCAGAGAAGATAAATAGGTTCAAAAGGAGTTCGGACTTGAGATTAATACATGGTTGAAGTGGTTCATAATGTGTTAAGGGGTAGTTAGGGATGTAGTGGGGAAAAAGGCACTTTTAGATGGAGCATTCCTAAATATTAGGATTAATGTCAAGGAAAGCAACCGTCAAAAATATCTCCAAGCATCCTATTGCCACTATGAGGGACAGAATACAAGGCTGGATGGGCCACGGGTCTGACCCAATAATGGCATTTCTTATGTTCTTATGCTAGCAATGTAATTAATTTACATTAACATGAAGCAAGCACGTGCATGATGAGGTCGCAAAGAAAAGCAGTTGTAAATTTACATTTTCAATTATTTCAAATATGATTCCAAAATTTTTTATTGTAAAGGGCTAACACTAAAAGGCTCATTTTGGCACTTAGCAATCTTGGTTTGCAAAAAGGCATTGCTAATTTCTAGACTGGAATACGAAAAACAATGTCAGTCCAATGAACACATAGGACACATGAACACATTAAATGTTTCCAATGTACACATCAAAATGTGTCCAATGAACACATTAATATCACATCGCATGCAAGAGGCCTTCCCTGACCAACTCAGGTCTCATTTTCCTTACTCCCTCTTCCTTCTGCAGCATCCTTGCACTTACATTAGCATGCTTTATCCATCTGGCCCTCAGCCCCACCGCATTTATGTACATATCCATAATTTATTTTAATGTCTGTATTCCTCTGTGCACCATTAAGTTCCTTGTGGGCAGGGAATGTGTCTACCAATCCTGTTGCATTGTATTCTTCCAAGCACTTAGTACAGTGCTCTGCACAATATAAGTGTTCAAATAATACCACTGATTGATTGAAATTGATAGCTAGATGCAACTTTTCCTATGATGTTGTTCTAAAGGGCAAAGAAAACCCCAAAGGGTAAGAGGGTTGATTTAAATGATTAGGTAAATATCTCTGATTTGAGAATTAGGGGAGAAAAATCTAGATTTAGATATGGAGTTTTGTCATGTGCATTGTTATTTTCCTAATTTTTTTAAATTTTCTGTTTTCCATTTTCTCCCTCAGTTGAATAAAGGAAAGATTAAGAATACAGGTTTTGAGGTAATAAATTGCCCTCTTGACTCAAACTTCAGTTCTCCAAAAGTTTTGGTTTGAGCTTTGTGTTACAGTGGCAGTCCATATATTTGATGATCCAGGCCCACCTCTTTCTAACTCTTCATTTGTGGCTGTAGTAGTAATAGTATTTAGGCAGTTTTTACTGTGGGACTTGTTTTGTCAATTGATCAATTTAGCATAACTTATATTTCCCCCCAAAGCCAATCACCTATTGATATAGCAATTTCCAAGAAAGTCATTTCCTGAAGTGAAATAAGGTCAATGACATCTATAGCCATATTCTGTCATTTTAGTTTTAGTCAATTAATTTCTCTGCAAGAAGCAACATGGTCTAATGGAACAGAGGCCTGGGAGTCGAGGACCTAGGTTCTAATCTCGACTCTGACACAACTGCTGTGTGACCTCAGGCAAATCACTTGACTTCTCTGTGCATCAGTATCCTCCTCTGTAAAATGGGGGATTCAATACCTGCTTTCCTTCATACTTAGATGGCAAGCTCTGTGTGGGACACGGATTATGTATTGTGGTCAACCCTGTCTCTATACTAAAGATTTAGTACAGAGCTTGCCACATAATAAGAGCTTAAAAAATCTCAATATTATTACTGCAATCACAAAAGACAGAGATGTCTTGTTATAGATGGGTTTAGGAAGGAAGGTGTTTTCCAGAATGTTAGATTGTGGACAAGGACTATGTATTTTCTCTATAATGTTCTCTCAAGTGCTTATTTTGATGCTCTGTGCACAGCAGCCTAGCCACAAATATTACTCATTGAATTCAGGTGTAACAGGAAATCTGGATCTCCACGGTCTACAGAATATGGACAACTGAGTCATTAATTTGCTGATTTGCTCTGTGTTGACAGAATAAGCAGCTAATTCAAGGCCCAAATGGTTTTTGTCAATAGAATTCCCCTATATTTTCTAAGAGTAGGAACTGCATTTACAAAATTCCCTTAATCCTCCTTCCCTTCCCCAGTCTCATTACTTTTTATCTCAAGTAGGGACCTTCTGAATCCTGCAATCTATTGTGGAAATGTGGTGGAAGGTTGTATCATTTAAAAACAAAAATGAAAAGAACAATGGGCCATCAAGATCATTTAATTCCTTATTTTTATGGAAATTAAAAAAAACTTCAAATTTTTCATTTGCATTTCCTATTATGCTAAATTTACAACTGCTAATGTGGTTGAATTTGGTTTTCTTGCAAATAACTAAATGTTGATTATTAGTAGCTATATGGATCACCCACCAACCTGCCCATCGTTTTGCTCCTCCAGTCAGTGTAATAACATTTTTTCCTGAAAGAATAGCAGAAATCAGTGGAGAAAAAAAGACAAATGTGCAAAGGGCAATGACAATATTCAAGAGAATTATAGGTTCAGACATTTAGGTTCCCATGCTCCTGGTAAACAATTAAGAAGACTCAGATAAGATTGACCTTACCTGTGAATTTGAAACAGTTGGTGATAAATAACATCACTTCTTGATTCTACTTCTAGTATAATCTTCCAAGCACTTAATACAGTGTTCTGAGCACAGTAGGTACTCAATGAATTCTACTGATTAATAACTTTTAATAAAATGGAAAGATTATCTTTTTCCTCTAGGTGCCTAAAGGTTGTGTACATTCTTTTTTGGCTGTGTGAGACTCACTAGAGCCTACTTTCAAGTATTTGGAGAAGCAGCGTGGCTCAGTGGAAAGAGCCCGGGCTTTGGAGTCAGAGGTCATGGGTTCAAATCCCGGCTCTGCCAACTGTCAGCTGTGTGACTTTGAGCAAGTCACTTCACTTCTTTGTGCCTCAGTTACCTCATCCGTAAAATGGGGATTAAAATTGTGAGCCCCCGTGGGACAACCTGATCACCTTGTAACCTCCCCAGTGCTTAGAACAGTGCTTTGCACATGGTAAGCACTTAACAAATAACATTATTAATTATTATTAGAAGCCAGGTCCTCTTTATTGCTATCCATCATGCAAATGCTCAATAAATTTTTTTATTAATTGATTGATTGAGCAGGTTTGTATTCATTGGCTTACCCTTTGTTGAATCTTTGGGAGGGAAGATTGAGATATATGGATATGTTTCCTTGGTTGAGAGGATTCACAAAACACTTCCAAAAAGGACATTTGTTTTAAAACCTTATTCAGGTAAAATTGAGATTTCTAGACACAGTATGTCAGTAGGAGATAAAAATCAGTACTTTACCTTTTCAAAAGGACATTAACAGTAAGTGATACATGACTGGGAAAAGAAGAAGCAATGGTGGAAGAGCAAACACATGAAAGACACAGTTCACTTTTCTATCTTTAAAAATGAAAGATAAATACACAGGTCCAATTTATTTTCTACACCACCGGAATGAAATAAATGTACCCATTTTTCAAGTCTTTGAGCAATAACTTCATGAGGAAAATGAAAAAAAGGAAAGTCATTTGTGGTGGTAAAAATGAAAAAAAAAATGACATTGAAAAGAAAATAATGTATAAAAGCTGTGGATGAAATTGTAGCTTTTGTTATTAAACTGTAAGTTCTTTGAATGGTGGGGCATATTTGATCTTTAATATTTCCTAATCCAAGGCTGTGCATCTGCTGGATGCTGAGATATGATGTTAACATAATACAGAATGGCATTATACTTTAGGAGAACAACAAAAGTATGAGAATTGAGTGGAAAGAAGCCACTGAAGTGCATGTGTTAACTTTTAAAATGAGCAAAGCCACTTAATTGACAACTTTTTTCCTTGTTGTTTTATGATTACTTTGTACTGTCTTTTCCCTTGGGTGGAACTATTTCCCATAACGGATCAATTGGCCAAAATTGGTTTGGATTTAGGGGTACTAAAAAGCTCTGTTTCTTGAGCTACCTAGTTTGCAAAGAGCTCAACTGCAGTTCTTATGTATCCTGAATCATCTTAGATTCAGGTAGGTAATGCTCAGTGAATCCAGTCAGATAAACACTAGGTTCACTTCAAAGACATTTCCATCTCTTCTGATTCTCAATTCTAGGTCTGTTTTCCTACATGGATCTGGTTTAAAGAGAACAGGGAACCTATTCTAGAGTAGTTTCCAAAAATCCAATTCAGCCCCAAATCTGAGTGCAGCTCAGATATTTGTCTGACCTAAGAACATGCTTGGGTTTTGGCTAATTTGCTCACACTGCCAGGGGTCCAGAACCTCAGACCTGCCTTGTTCTGGATCCTGGACCTCAGAACTCACAATTCAAATCAGGGCAATGCAGTCACCTTGTGGAACTGTCACCTGGACATCAGAGATTTAGACAAGGCCACCTCACTTCACATGATTCTTGGTGTCCAAATGAGCTGAAAATAACTACATGCTTAAAAAGTATAGAATTTTGTTGAATCTGTAATTACTCTCTCATTCTGCATTTTATTTTGGTTAAATCCATCAACAGGTCCATAAAAAACTTGTCATGATCAAGTGATTTCAAGTAACTCATCCTTTCAGCTCTACTTCTGAAAGGAGAAAGGACTTGCTCTCACAGTTGATCCCTGGGTGAAAATCTTTCGTTCAGAAGAGAATGGGAGGCCTTTGAAATAACTTTAATATTTTCTAGTTGAGCTCAAAGGACATTTCTCAACTACTGAAACAAAGAAGAGGAACTTTTAAAGCATATTGCTGTTCCAATTAATAGGTGGTATTCCACAGAAGGCATGGGAAACATACCTCAATACCAGTCCTCCCATCCATGTAATAATAAGTACTTATTTTGGAAGTGAATGGTGGATTGTATATAGACATATTGGCTTAGGTCTAAGCACCCTATTTCAGAAAAAGTCCCCCATCTCTGTCTTAAGCTGATGTCTCTACTGCCCAGTCACAAAGACCAAGCCCACTCTTGACTAGGATAAGCAGAGCGGGAAAAAATGAAAGAATGCTTAAAGTGTACAGCTGCAATACTTTACTATTGAGTCTCTTTAAGCAAAACAAATTTTCCCTGGCAACTTAGCAGAATACTGAGGTTCTGGAACATATTATTTATGTATCACTGATATTGATGTACTCAATTTCATCCACACTTGCCCACTTGGATAAAATTCACCATTGGTAGCATTTAAAATGTTTGAACAGATAAAATGCTTCTCAGTTGAAGAAAAGGACCAAGTTAGGGTCTTGAACTTAAGACTAGCAATAACCAGACTGTCAACCTGCGTGCAAGGTCCAAGTCTACTGATTTTCTGTTATTCTTCTAAACATTTAGTACAGTGCTTTGCTCCACAGGTGGTCAATAATACTACTGATTAATTATTGGATAAATTAGAAACTGGACTTGATTTTGTGACCAGGTTTCAGGCCCACTTTGGCTTTTTGCAGTTGGCAGCAAGCAGTGCTGTTAATTGATTGACATTTTATTGGTGCCTTCTAGACTCTCAGATTTCATATGAAACTTAGGGCCTGACTGAGGCTTTTTCTGAAAAGTAACCAAGATGGATTTCTTACTCTTCTCATACATTTTTGGTCAGGAGTCATGATAATCAATCAATCAATGGTATTTACTGAGTGCTTACTAAGTGCAGAATATTGTATTACGTGCCTGGGAATCCAATTCACTGGTGGCTCTCAAATCTCTATTACAGATGAAAAGACAGCATTGTCAGGAACTGGACATCCTGGTGGATATTCATGCATAACCCTATCTTGTTTTGGCTGTCAACATTAGCTGGTTTTATAGGTTTTGCCTAATAAAATCTGTTTCCTCCATTACATATCCTTTTTTCTTTAGTTAGGCACAGCCAAAGTAAAGCAAGGTTTGAGAACTACAACAATGACAACAAGTTCCAAATATTTCCAGAGAAGCTATCAGAAGACAAGAGAAGCTAGGCTGCTGTCCTTTTGTAGAATTCTGAAGTTGCTGAGATGGAAGGATTTTCTGGAATAGAAGAACATTCCAGAAGATTGGAAACATATCCTGTACCTTACTCCCAAGGCTGTGTGTTATGTCCTCAAAACTGTTCCAGTGAATCAGTATTAATAGAGATTGGCCTAGTCAAAAGTCCTCCATCATTATCATCATCATCCTCAGATGATGTGCTATTAACTTTAATAAATCCACTGATACCACTGTGTTGAAATTTATAAAAATGAATGAGGGTCTAGACTTGCTTGAGAGGATCTAAAACCTTGGCAATCTAAATGAAGGCTGCAAAGAACTAGTTCACATAACCTGAATTAGGCATGAAAACACAATGTTTAGTTTCTGCAAAGGTAATGATGATTAGTTAACTTCTGCCTTGTCTAGTAGAATGAAATTATGCCAGTGTTTTCAAAATCGCAAGTCATTTCCTCATAATTTGATGGAGGAAGAGCTCACTGACTTGAGCAGTCCCTTGAACATCTTCCCTGTCTTCATCTCCTCACTGCAGCCTTCTTCCAGGGATGGTGTACTAAGCGCTCTAACATGGCCCCTTAACAATTAATAAATCAACAGCATTCATTAATTGCCTGCTGCATTGACATATCTTGGGAGTTATTTACAGCTATTCTACTGAACTTCAGCTTTTAGAATGTGAAAACACATCTCTTGCCATTAAAGAGAAATGAGCAATCCCCATCTTCCCTTTCCAAAATCCTCCTTTATTTTTTTTTTAAGGGATTGAGCTTATTGAGTCTGGTTCCACAAGACTGGCTCAGCCACTCACGATGTGCTTCCCATGTGTCCCTCTCTGAAGCAAACCTAGGCTCTTTGGGGGAATAGGTGGTGACTACCCATCCCTGGAGAATTCTCTGGAAATGCACTGTCAGACCACCTCAACATCATCAAGTACTGTGAGTCTCATTGTTTACTCGGTCTGTACGCATAGTGATACTGTGTACACACAAACAAGGAGAGGAACGATTGCATTTCCTCCCTCTGTGGATAGCAGTGGGAACTCCGGAGATTCAGGCGACATTTCTGCTCAATCACTTGTATCGTGTTAGTGATTTGCTCTCCAGAAGGAGGGGAGGAATAGCAAGAGCTTTGATGTTTTGTAGTTGCTAAGTCCACCACGGAGAATTAGTCCATGCTCTTGCTCCAGGAATGTTTACAAGAAGAGATGGCTGTAGGCATTCATAGCCCAGGGAAAACAGTAAAAGAGAATATCCAAATTACATCAAAAACATCCTATTGGACCGTACCCCAGATCTGTGTGCAAATTGTTATGAGGAAGACTGGTAGAGCTTTTTTCTCCTACTGAGATTTATACTAGGTAGATTAGCCCTGTACCATTAAATGGAAGAAATTTAAGAGATTAAATTAAGAGAAGAGATTATTGCGATGAGTAGAACATCTGAACAGAGAGGGTTCCCTTAGACACACGCATAGGAAAGTACTTCAGAAAAAATGAATGACAGCAATTGTCCATACAAAAAAAAAAAAAGGAAATGAGTAGGATGGTACCTGAAGGGCATCCTGATATTCATCCTTTCTGCATACTTGCACAACGTATCCCAAGGGCAGTGAACTTTAACAAACATGATGTCATTATTGGTAACGGCAGGCTGCAATGAAATGGAGGACAAACATCATCACTGCAAATCTGAGCATCCCTTTAACACAAAGTACATATTGTTTTATATGTTCTATTACTAAGGCACTTATTCTTTCACTTATTTATCCATCTTTCCATTTTTTTTCAGTTTAACAATTTTAAATCCTTTTGCACCTCTCTGTCTACCCTCTCTTGCCCATTGGATTGCAAGATCCTTAATGAGAGGAGCTTGATTTTTACTTTCATTTTACACTCCTCTTATACCTCTTATTGCACTACCCAAATGACCAGAAGCATGGCCAGGTTAAGTTTTGAACTGGGGAATTGGTTAAATCCAGACACAATAAAACATTGCATTACTCAATGTTCTCCTCCTGACTTCTCTTCCACCGTAATAAACTCATTAGTGTATAAACTCTGACCCTGGATAATCTTAGCCAATTCCTTAGCAATTCAGATTTCTACACATAATAAGCACTCACAGCTGGGCTACATACTTGGTGCAGCTGGAGCCCATCTGTTACTGGTATCATATTTTCTTGTTATTTTCACACACACCTGCAGGTTTCACTACCGTTGTTACCCATCTGGCTGAAATCATTTATGTAATGTCAAACATATGGAGTTCCTCTAGAGAGATACTGACATTAAAAGAACATCACCGGGAGAGTTTCAGTGACAAATATTTAAAATAACTGTATTCTAAAATCACCTATGTGAATACTGCTTTTGTCATATTTGGCTACCTGAAAAGAAGGATGTATAATATGGTTCTTAGGGTCCTCATGGATGCTACACTTGATAAACGAAATTACAAGAATCTGAACTGAATGCCTACTTAGAATTAAAAGTTAATAACCACTTGACTGAAACTATCGATTCTGTTGGATGCTAACACCCCACAAATAAATGGCTATAGTGTGATACCCAACATCATTAGTCCAAGTACATCATTCATTCAATCATATTTATTGAGTGATTACTGTGTGCAGAGCACTGTACTAAGTGCTTGGGAGTGTACAATATAGCAATTAACAGTCATATTCCCTGCCCACAACAAGCTTGTAGTCTGCAATGTTTTTTTCACTAGTGGCTAATTCCTAGATCTTTGAAATCTTGAAGTCATTAGAGAGCCACAGTCAATTGGGCATTGGTGAGGGACTTGGAGGGGATGGCTAGCAGACTGGTGTCATGATGTCACAACTCCAGGATTGGTGATGTTATAATGCCTCGGTGAGGCTCTGATCTCAGCTCCCCATCCTCCTGCCCTGGACAGCAGTCCAGTCTGGTCTCTCTCTTGAGTTTTTTTTTATAGCATTTATTAAGCGCTTACTATGTGCAAAGCACTGTTCTAAGCGCTGGGGAGGTTACAAGGTAATCAGGTTGTCCCATGTGGGGCTCACAGTCTTAATCCCCATTTTTTGGATGAGGGAACTGAGGCACAGAGAAGTGAAGTGACTTAAAAAAAGTCACACAGCTGACAAGTGGGGGAGTGGGATTTGAACCCATGACCTCTGGCTTTCCTGCTGTTTCCATCAACCTCTTTGGGGCCCCCCTTCCCCTTCCCAACACCCACAGAAAGAAACCCTGGTCCTGGGCAGGAAACACAAACCCAGACTTGATTGTTCAACAGAGACTGGTGACCATACTGCTCTTGTCCTATCTCAGCTCCACTCACCTATCTCATGCTCTGAAATATTGGTGTTATGGGCAAAAGAGAGGAATGGTTTTATTCCTTAGAAAGCAGAGCAACAGTTACAAGCTTTAGCTTTGGCTTTAAAAAAAAAACAGCCTGGAAGTGCACTGGGACAGAGATCATTTCTAATTTGACTGCTTTGCATTTACCACAGAACTCAGCACAGTGTTTATCAGATAGTAAAGTGCTTATAATAATAATAATAATAATGATGGCATTTATTAAGGACTTACTATGTGCAAAGCACTGTTCTAAGTGCTGGGGAGGTTACAAGGTGATCAGGTGTTCCCACAGGGGGCTCATGGTCTTAATCCCCATTTTACAGATGAAACTGAGGCACAGAGAAGTGAAGTGACTTGTCCAAAGTCACACAGCTGACAATCGGCAGAGCCGGGATTTGAACCCATGACCTCCGACTCCAAAGCCCATGCTCTTTCCACTGAGCCACGCTGCTTCTCAATATGTACCAAATGTTTTCAGAAATAGGTCCATATCTCCCAGCCCAAAAAAGATATCTAAGGTCATTCTTCCTAACACACACTGCCAGCTCTCAGTGAAATCGTCAATGAAGATGGAGTTGTTAAAAATTCCATACAGACACTGTGAATTTCTTAATTACTCTATCAAACCCATAGTGTAGATGGAGTAAAAGGAATAAGCCAGCATATACTGTAACATTCTACGCTGGCCTCAACAGAATGGCAGTCACGCTCCCTGCCCATTATGAGTTTACAGTCTAGAGGGGGAGACTGGCTATAATATGAGTAATTTATAATATATAATTTAAAGATACGTAAGTGCTGTGGGGTTAGTTATGAGGCAGGTTTCAAATGCCACAGATCCAAGTAATAGAGCATATAGTATGTGAGAGCTGCAGGGAGTTGTGTGTGGCACTTAGTACCCTCTGGACTGTGAGCTTGTGGTGGGCAGGGACTTGTCTCTATTGCTGCAGTGTACTTTCCCAAGCACTTAGTACAGTGCTCTGCACACAGTAAGCACTCAATAAATATGATTGAGTGAATGAATTTAATTATTTTGGTTGAATCCAATTCTGTGTAGAAAAATAATGTGTTGTTTTAAATCCATGAAGGCCAGGGTTGGTGGTAGGAACATGAGACAGGGGGAAGTGGGAAAGAGGATGGTTCTTTTTCTGTTCTCTACCTGACACTCAATATCATTCCTTTGCAAGGGTGCTAAGTGTGCATACTGCTGTCCTGGGTCTATGATTTATTTTTCTTTTCTAAGTATCAATCGATTGATCTATCAATAATAAATGGTATTTATCGAGCACTTATTCGGTACAGAACAGTGTCCTTCCATACAGGGATTATAAACCCAAGGGACTGAATTTGCTCTGTTACGTACTTTTCCCAGTGCTTGGCACAAAACAGAAACTCAAAAAATACCACTACTCCTACTTCCGGCCTAGTGAAATGAGCATGGGCCTGGGAATCAAAGCACCTGGGCTCTAATCTTGGCTCTGACAATTGCTTGCTGTGAGACCTTGGCAAGTCACTGTGTCTCTGTGCCTCAGTTTTCTCAGCTGTAACCTGGGGATTAAATACCTCTTCTCCCTCCTATTTACACTTTGAGCCCCATGTAGGACAGGGGCTGCATCTAACTGAACTTGTATCTATGCCAGAGCTCAGAGCAGTGCTTTACACATAGTAAGCACTTAACAAATACAATAATGATAGTAGTAATAATAATAATGATATTATTCCACTAGGGAACACTGTGGTCTTGTGGAAAGATAGGAGTCAGAGGACCTGAGTTCTAATCCCAGTTCTGCCACTTGTCTGCTGTGACCTTGGGCAAGTCAATAAACTTCTCTGTGCCTCAGCTTCCTCATCCGTAAAACAGGGATTAAGACTCTTAGCCTCATATGGGACAAGGACTTTGTCCAACCTGATTATTCATTCATTCAATCAATCGTATTTATTGAGCACTTACTGTGTGCAGAGCACTGTACTAAGCGCTTGGGAAGTACAAGTTGGCAACATATAGAGACAGTCCCTACCCAACAGAGATTAGAAGATTATCTTGTATCTACCCCAGAGCTTAGAACAGGCACACTGTAAGCACTTAAGAAATACCACAATCATTATTGTTATTAACTTCTTTGAACCTCAGTTTCCTCATCTGTAAAACAGGGATTCAATACTTGTTCTCTCTCCTGCTTAGACTCGCTAAGTACTTGGTATTTGTTAAGCACTTAATATGTTCCAGGCACTTTACTAAGATAATCAGGTTGGCCCTATACCCTGTCCCACCAGGGCCTCAAAGTCGAAATCAGAGATAGGAGGATTTAATCCCCATTTTACAGGTACAGAGAAGTTAAGTGACTTGCTCAAGGTCACAAAGCAGAGAGGTGGCTGAGCTAAGTAACCAGGTCTTCTGACTCCCAGCCTATGCCCTTTTCCACTAGGCCACTCTGCTTCACTTCCTCCTTGTGGGTAGGGATAACATCTACAAATTTGATTGTTTTGCACACTCCCATTGCACTCAGTACAAAACTCGGCACAAGTAAGCTCTTGGGGAAGCAGCTGCGGCCTAGTGGATAAATCACGAGCCTGTTAGTGAGAAGGACCTGGGATCTAATCCTGACTCTGCAATTTGATTGCTGTCTGACCTTTGGCAAGTCACTTCATTTTTCCATGCTGCAGTTACCTCATCTGTAAAATGGGGGTTAAAAGTGTGAGCCCCATGGGGGACGGGTTTTGTGTCCAGTCTGATTAATTTGTACCTTCCGTAGTGCACAGTACAGTGCCTGGCAGATGGATAGTAAGTGCTTAACAAATACCATAAAAATAAATGAATACCATTGACTGACCTACTGAGATGTTCTCTTTTAGGTTGAGTCACAACCAATCCCCTGATACCAAAATCCTCAGGTATGCCACACAGGATAAATCCTGCCCAATCCCATACCACCGGAAATCACTTCAGTCCTTGGCCCAGCCTAGTGAGGGACAGGAAACTCCTGCAGCATGAGGCCAGCTTAATTTTGAGAACATAGGAAGGCCGTGCCTGTGGTTGTAGTTGGCACTGTTGGAGGAAATTGATACTCTATTGCTCTCAGATGTGGTGGTAATAGTAACATTATTACTTTATTTTTAGAAGAAATATTTTATGCATGCACATATGTGCACACGCACAAAACATTTCTTCTTACTCTGTGTCCTGCTGCACCAAAACAGGGTTCATGTCAAAATGTATTGGGAAGACTCATGTTAGGGTATGGCTGAGTGTATTACCTTTTTGATTCGAAAGAATTCATTTGAACATGACTCACTTTTGCAATATTTTCCATTAGAAATAAAAAGGGAACATCACCAAAGTACATTTTTCCTTCTCTCTTTCTCTCCTTCAGTCTTTTTCCTAGTTTCCTGGGAAGAGGATGATGCCTCTAATAAGTTTTGTTCAGCAAGAGAGAGAGCTGGCCTCAGAGCTTCTTCTATCTAGCCCTGCTCACTTGGAAAAAAAAATACTGTCTGCACTCCTCCTGAACATTGCCTGCATTGTCTGATACCCTTGTCATATCTTTCATGCTTTGAAACCATTCATTCAACTGTACTTATATTCGGCATAAACGGCGTACCATGATTTGTAAGAGAAGTATATATATGTATGTATATATATATATGTGTGTGTGTGTGTGTGTGTGTATAGTTTAATAGACACTAAACAGACCAAATAATTTTTCCTAGTTATCCTCATTCCACCTTTTGTACTTCTCTCTCCCTCCACCTTTCTATACCATCTTTTCTTCTTTGCTGAAAAAGGCTTCTCAACAGTACTTTTTCAATTGGTCTCCCAATAAATGCCATTTAGGACTATCTACAGGAGTTTGTAGATTATTTTTTCACTCTTGATCTACAGTCTGATTAGGGATTATCATTCTCCTCCTAAAGCTCTTGGAACGGTGCAGACTTCTGAAGAGTTTCACCTTAAATCATGATCGAGGAAGGATGGATATAGACAAAACCATTTCCAAGAGGACTCTGTTAGGTTTTTAATTAGTTAGGAGACCCAGCTTGCAAGGGACTGATTGTGAATTCATTCTGATTTTCCTGCTTTTAAACAGAGGGTGCTTTGGCGCAGAATCCCTAAATGGAAACAACTCAATTGTTGTTGTCAGCTGCAATTGAAATGTCAAGTGCAGATGCAGCTACAAAGTTTTTCATTTTGAATCTCCTAACTTGTTTTTTTCTGGGTGGTAGAAGCTGTCACCTCCCTGGTCCTCCAGTGCCCTTGTTAATCCCTCTCTCTTCTTTTCTAGACATCAGAGAAAGTGGATCTATTCTCCTTGCAGATGCAGGAAAACTGACTACCATTCCCCATGGAAAAGAAAACTGAGTGTGCCATGATTTTATTCAGCTCTATTCAGAATGAACATAACACCCACCAAATGAATTATTACATCCATTTATTTATTCTTCCCATCATTCCCTAAAGATGAGACATTGTCATTTTGTAGATGAGTACCTCTGCATGCAAATAGGTGACTTGCACAAACTTATGCAGAAAGTAAGTTGGAAGTCACAAATGAACAAATCCCACTTTGGTTTTCTTCCCACTAGATGACAGAGTTCTTAGTTAAGTGATCTAAAATTCCCAGAAGAATGTCCAATAAAGATTCTGTGCCTCATTCTCCTGACCTTTAAAACCATTACTCTGGGGAACTATTCTTTCGAGGGCATCCAAATACTATCCCAGTATGCTGAGATTCTCAGATCGCAAATATGAAATATCTGCTATTACCTTTTCACAAAAAGAGAATATAATAACCCAACCAGCAAATCAAGAGAAGTAAAGATAATTTTCTGAATCCACATGTATAGCAGATTTCTATTCCAGATTTAGAAGTAGCACTGCACAGTGGATAGAACATGGAACTAGGAGTCAGAAGGTCATGGGTTCTAATCCTGCTCTGCCTCTTGTTTGCTGTGCATCCTTGGGAAAGTCCTTTTACTTCTCTGAGCCTTGGTTACCTCAATGGGGATTGAGACTGAGTTCCACATGGGACAGGGACTGTGTCCATCCTGATTTGCTTGTCCACCCCAGAGCTTAGAATAGTGTCTGGCACATAGTAAGCATTTAACAAATACCATAGTTATTATTGAGAAGCAGTGTGGCTCAGTGGAAAGAGCATGGGGTTGGGAGTCAGAGATCATGGGTTCAAATCCCAAGGGTTCAGCTCTGCCAATTGTCAGCTGTGTGACTTTGGGCAAGTCACTTAACTTCTCTGTGCCTCAGTTACCTCACCTGTAAAATGGGGATTAAGACTGTGATCCCCACTTGGGACAACCTGATCACCTTGTAACCTCCCCAGCGCATGGAACAGTGCTTTGTACATAGTAAGTGCTTAACAAATACCATAATAATAATAATTATCATTTTCTGGAAGATATATTTCTCAATTCCATGGATTTAAGATGTTGATTTAATAAAGGAGTTGTTAATTTAACAATGATTTATACATGACCTTTTATTACCTAAGGTATCTTACTTTCTGCTCTTTTAAAACACAAATGGCACCAAAAACGATGGTCTGAAAGGCATGAAAAAAGTCCAAGCTAACAAACAAACTTTAAATTATACATCGGCTTCATAAAAGGCACAAACAGCATAATGGCAATTTATGCTAGTTCAGAGTAGCAGAAGCTCCCACTGGGAGTCTGAGATCATTATCTATTTACCAAGGCACTGCAGCAATATTTTATAAATGGGAACCCGGCAACCGTCAAGTGGAAAAGCACTAGAAGTGCCTCATTTATGCCTAATAAAATCTGATCCAATCATGGGAAAAGGCAATGGGCTGAAAGTCCGAAGGGAACTCAATTTCTGTTATTTTGATTTATTGCAAGCCAGAGACAGATTTCACCATGGAATTAATGAAGTAAAGTAACATACCTCTCTTTCTAGCATCAGGCCTTCTGCTCTAAGATTCTTTTCAAATGTGCTCCTTTTTTCTATCTGCAGACTTGACTTTTTATATACCAAGATGTAATCAATGCGCTTTTTGCCATCTTTGAAAAACAGTCCCGATGAAGCTAAGGCATTCATCTCATTCTGGAGAGAAAGAAACGAATATAAAAAAAAAACAAAACAAAACACACAAACTGTGATGGAGATTCCTTAAGGTTTGTATATAATGTATATAGTATCATAATGTGCAGAAATCAATTTCAACAATAACAACAATATCTTTGGTTTCCATTCTTAAAACTCTGGTGTTTTCTCATATAGCTCATTTTGCACATATTGGAAGATAGGGAATCCTTGATTCATTTTTCATTGCCAAAGCATATCAGCCTGTTGTTAGGTAGGGACCATATCTATATGCTGCCGACTTGTACTTCCCAAGCGCTTAGTACAGTGCTCTGCACACAGTAAGTGCTCAATAAATATGATTGGATGAATGAATGAGACATATATGCTGTCACGCACATGACATTTTATAGAAGTTTGCTGATTTTCCACCATTCTAGAGCTATTCTTTTGGAGTGGTGGTGGGGTAGGGAGTTGGGGGAGGGATGGGGCTTGAGACCCCAACTTTCTTCAGAGCTTTTCATTCCCCTTTCAGGCCCAAAACAACTTTGGTGCAGTATCCAAGCTGGAGAACTTGGCTACAGAAACCATGGTGGTGGGACACTTCTTGACAAAAATTTAGGAATTGAAAAAAAAAAAAAACAGACATAAAAATGTTTAGTTCCATATCATTATCAGACAGGGGACACACCAACTGACACCTACAATGTTCTATATAAAACCTGAGGATTGACCATTCTTTATGTAAGCTTGCTAAGGAAATGGTAAGCGTAATTCAAAAATATATGAAGACACCACTTAGTACAGTGCTCTGTACACAGTACATGATTAATCAATACTATTGATTAAGGTAAAAATAACAATTTGATATATATGGGAAAAAGTCACATTACTTTTTAAAACATTATTAACGTGCTCCCTGTTTCTCTGATTCACTGATGGTGCATTCTGAAGTGGCAGAAAAATGGAGAAACAGTATTAAAAGCCATGAAACTGTGGAGGCCATAGGGTTTCCAGAAAGTCCATAAAAGAAGAGCTTCTATCTCACCCTTGGTGGTTATCTCTGACATGTAGAAAGAAGGGCTGACACATTCATTCTACATCCATGGAACTGTCAGCTACCCTATGATAGAACCTATTTGATCCGATACAAATACATTGACATTGCTTATTCTTATCCATAATTGAGTAAATGAATAATTATGCATGATTTTGGCAAAAATTGATAAAATTTGGTAAAAGTAGGATATCGACTTTGGTGACTTCTTCATGCATTGGATCTCACATTGTGTTCATTAACAAGACCCATGAGGAAAAATGCAAATGAGACGGTGTGAAGGATCCTTCATCCCACGCCAGAAATTTTGCAAAATAACGCAACTAGGAAAGGTCAAAAACATTCTTTTGCTAATATTGAATCCAAAAGAGAGAAGAATAACTTGTGATCAGCCTAACAGGAAGGACTCTGGTGATAGTCCATACAGCATTTCACAAACTGTGTGTCAAAAGAATACTAAAGGGCAAGCCACCACATCTGTAGAAGCATAGCAAATAGGATTCCTGAAATGATGCATTTTGAAGCACACAGAGGTCAGTCTGGGCAAAGACTTTCTTAGATGTACCCCAGGTTGATAAGTAACATGCAAAATCCAGATAGGATATCAGCTCAGACTCTCTAGGAGGTGAAAATGTCATACTGTCCAAGGATATTACCTTTGGCAAAGTTTCAGTTGATCATTCAATTGAAACTACAATCAATTTGACCTTAACACTATGTTATTGTCGGAACTGAATTAATGGTGAATATGATTACCTGTGGTATTTTGTACTTTCAGTGAAGGAACTGGCAAAATTGCAAGATGTAATTAAGCAAAATGTATTATCTGATAATTACATAATTTTGTATATATACTCTGCTTCTCACAGGATTATAGCACCTCCCATTTCTATCATTCAAAATGATTTGATCTTGGAGGGACATTACTAATTTCTACGCTGTGGACCCATGTTAAATTGTGCCCTTCTACTTTCACAAAATTGTTCTTCCTAAGCAATTGTGTGTTCTTCAAAGAGGTGAGACAGAAAAAGTGTAAATAGTCATTCCTTTCAGGAAATATATTGGTAGAGTCTCCTGACACAAAGATGGATGAGCTACGGTTCTGAGACTTCAGAACCAAGAACAAGTACGGTACTGAACATAGTAAGTGATTAATAAATACTATTGATTAATTGACTGATTAGTGCTAAGGGCTTTCATAGCACCATTTGCATCCCTTTCATCTCTGCCAGTCACATTACCATGGAGTTGTGGAGTGCAGCAGTGAGCAGTTAGGCAGAAAAATGTGCAGTACATTGTTAAATATGTGTGCCACCTTTGACCACATTAGCCAGCCATAGGTGAGATAGGGATTAGAACCCAAGATTCCTGGTTCCGAGGGTAGTGCATTTGGTACTACACCAACACCAAAGCTGGCAATATATTTAAAGCATGTTGTTCAAATTGTTGGTTGAGCAATAACACTGCTCAACAAAAACCCAGAGAAAGGACTGTTCTATCACCTTGGTTACTGGCTACCTGAGCTAGGATATTTCATGCTTACTTGGAATTCACAAAAAGTGAGAATAGAAATACACTATGGAAATAAGCTCCTTTTATCATGCAGTCTATTTTCTCCAAAGGGCAAAGTTAGTTCCCAGTGATTTTTTTATTGTAAACGCTTACTATGTGCCAAGCACTGTACTAACTACTGGGGTAGATACAATCTAATCAGGTTGGACACAGTCTATGTACCACATGAAGCTCACAGTATTAATTCCCATTTTACATATGAGGTAACTGAGGTACAGAGAAGTTAAGTGACCTGCCTAAGGTCACACAGCAGACAAGTAGTAGAGCCGGAATTAAAACCCAGGTCCTAATATTAAGTTTGTAGGGAGAGCAAGTAATTCCTGTGACCAGGGGAGCCTTTCTAGAGAAGGTCAATGGGTGATAGTGAGTATATATTTCTAGAAGATTCCACTCTCGGAGTACCAAGTCATCCTATGGGATATGCTTGTCAAAAATCATTGGTGTTGCTACTTTCAGTTCTCATACTCCACCATGGCCCTTCCTGATAGTTGGGCGGAAAGAGAAAAGGGTTGAAGAGAAAGAGGTAAAGAGGAGGAAAATGGCAGTGTGGGAGGCTGTGGGTTGCAGCTGGGTGGAAATTCATTCAATCATATTTACTGAGCGCTTACCGTGTGCAGAGCACTGTACTAAATGTTTGGAATTTACAATTCGGCAACAGAGACAATCCCTACCCAATGGTCTCACAGTCTAGAAGCGGGGAGACGGACAACAAAACAAAACAAAGCAAGTGGACAGGCATCAACAGCGTCAATGTGAATAAATAGAATTATAGATATAAACACATTACTAATAAAATGAATAGAATAATAAATACGTACAGATAAACACAAGTGCTGTGGGGTGGGGGGGGTAGAGCAGAGGGAGGGAGCAATAGGGGATGGGGAGGGAAGGAGGAGCAGAGGAAAAGGGAGGCTTAATTTGGGAAGGCCTCCTGGAGGAGGTGAGCTTTCAGTAGGGCTTTGAAGAGTGGGGAAGTGTTAGTACAGAGCACTGAACTAAGTGTGAATTGGGCCTGCACCTTACTAATTTCCCATTATTTTACACTATTCTCATCCCTAAGTCCATCTTTGACTAACATTTCAATGTTAAAACACGATCAATGTCTGTAGGTAGGTAACATGTCTACCAACATGTTTCTGCACACAGTAAGTGCTCAATAAATGCAAAATCATTGCGTGACTGACTGGCTAATTGGCATTAGGTAAAATGGGCTCCTTGAGTTCCTCTCACACCTGTTTTACCTTCAGGAATGCTGAAGTTCTTGTGGTGCTTTTTCCTATTCAAGTTCTGCCAATTGTGGTCAGGTAATAAAACATTGGGCAAAGATTTGTTGGTTCTCAGGAGTCACTGATTTTGTACTTAATATTTCCTGCTTGAAAATGGCAAAATGGGATAATGGTGGAGTAGATTATTCAGAAGCAGATGAAACTAACATTCAATACCCAGAAGCCACCAAGAACACTTCCTTGGGAAATTCCCCTTTTAAAAATATGCTTGTCATTTTGTTAGCATTTGAGCAGAATAAAAATGATTGCAATGGGAAGATACTAACCCAACTTTAAAGATCCCACTAAATAGTGAGGGAGGAATTAATCATTCACACCACCTGAATTTTTAACTGGATCTAGAGGCTCTTCAGATATGCAAAGATATAGAAATTCACTTTACTTCATTAAAGTAAATCCAATGCTCCATGACCACAATTCACTAGAGTTGACTTCGGTCAAAAATAGTTCTCTCTCAGTGGTTCTGATGAGGCCTTTTTCCTTTTATATGAAAAGTGTTATATAAATATATAGTTTCATCAATGTTTTAAAATCTGCCATATTTGTAGAGCTGGTTTGAAATAGATAATCAACTGGCTTGTGGTGTGTTAGCCTCTGAAGCTGACTGCCCCATTCTCCTGGAAACATCCAACCTCGACGACTTCACTGACACGGTCCTCTCCTGGTTCTCCTCCTATCTCTCTGGCTGCTCATTCTCAGTCACTTTTGTGGGCTCCTCCTCAGGCTCCCACCCTTTAACTGTGGGTATCCCTCAAATTATTGTCCTGGGTCCCCTTCTACTCTCCATCTACAACCACTCCCTTGGAGAACTCACTCACTCAGCCTCAATTACCACCTTTAAATGGATGATTTGCAAATCTACATCTCCAGTCCTGATCGCTTTCCCTCTCTGCAGTATAACATTTCCTCCTGACTTCAAGACATCTCTACTTGGATGTCCAGCCGTCACTTCAAACTTAACATGTCCAAAACCCTGTTCCTCCCCTGCCTTTCCCATAACTGTAGAAAGCATTAACATCATTCCTGTCTCAGAAGCCCATAACCTTGGTGTTATATGTGACTCCTGTCTTTCCCTGAAACCAAACATTCATTCTGTCACTAAATCCTGTCAGTTCAAACTTCACAACATTGCTAAAATCCAATCTTTCCTCCCCATAATAATAACAATAATAATAATGATAGCATTTATTAAGCGCTTACTATGTGCAAAGCACTGTTCTAAGTACTGGGGAGGTTACAAGGTGATGAGGTTGTCCCACTGGGTGCTCAGAGTCTTAATCTCCACTTTACAGATGAGAGAACTGAGACACAGAGAAGTTAAGGACTTGCTCAAAGACACACAGCTGGCAATTGGCAGAGCCGGGATTTGAACCCATGACCTCTGACTCCAAAGCCCGTGCTCTTTCCACTGAGCCATGCTGCCATCCAAACTGCTACCATGTTAATCGAAGCACTTATCCTATCTTCCTTCAATTACTGTAATAATAATAATAAAGGTATTTGTTAAGTGCTTATTATGTTTCATCCTCCTTGCTGAACTTTCTGTCTCTGTCCTCATTTTCATTCTATGTTTCCCCACTCCTCAAGAACCTCCAGTGGTTGCCTAGTCACCTCCACATCAAACAGAAACTCCTTAACAATTGGTTTTAAAGCACTCAATCCCCTTACCCCACTTACTTTACCTCACTACTCTGCTAGTACAACTCAGCCCTCACCCTTCACTCCTCTAATGTTAACTACTCACTGCACACCAATCTCGTTTACCTTGCTGTTCACCTCTTGCCCACATCTTGCCTCTGGCCTGGAACGCCCTCCCTTTTCATAGCTGACAATTACTCTCCACACCTTATTGAAGGCTCATCTCCTCCAAAAGGCCTTCCCTGACTAAGCCCTGATGTTTTATTTTCCCACTCCCTTTTGTGTTTTCCTGACTTGCTCCCTTTATTCACCATGTACTGCCACCCATCCTGCCTCAAAGCACTTATGCATATATCCATACTTTATGTATTTCTATTAATGTATGTCTCCCCTTTTAGACTGTAAACTCACTGTGGGCAGGGAATATGTACGTTATATTGTTGGGTTGTACTCTCCCAAGAGCTTAGTACAGTTTCCTGCACACAGAAAGTGTTCAATAAATATGATTGATTGATTGATTGACTGATAAACTGTATGATTTAGTGGAAAGAGCATAGTCCTGGAAATCAGGGGACCTGGGTTTTAATCCTGGCTCTCCCTTCTTCTCCTGATCTTCTCTTCTGGAAGAACAGGGATCAGCACATAGCAAATGCTTAACGTATACCATTATTATTTATTATTCTCCACTTCCACAACTCAAAGTTCTATGGAAATGGCTCGGGAAGAAATGGGCAAGTCTGCTGTAATTATATGAAGTCTGGAATCCACGAGGGCTGTCAAATGGCCAGGCTAATGGCCTGGGAGCACAGGATCTTCTCAGAGAGAAGTGCACCCACTTTGAAGCGGGGAGAGTATTGTCTGTCAGATTTGAGGAGGGAGGGTGTTCCAGGCCAGAGGCAGAATGTGAGTTAGGGGTCAGTGGCAAGACAGGTGAAATCGAGGCACAGTGAGAAGGTCATCACTAGAGGAGTGAGGTGTGTAGCAAGCAGAGATATTGAAGCGCTCTTGGAAGTACATTGCTTCAAGTTTTCAGCTTCCATGGATCTCCCTTCCTCACTGTTCACCCTAAGGCACTGAAGCAGTGGATCATCATTGCTGCCGCCCTTCCCCCAGAACCCCAGCCAGTGAAGATACATCCTGCACTATTGGTCTAAGGAAGAGAGGTATGGGGGCACCTCTTTGCAGATGATACCGAAATCTACATCTCCAGCCCTGATCTCTTCCTCTCTCCAGCCTTGCATCTCTTCCTAACTGCAAAACATCTCTACTTTGATGTCCTCCCATCACTTCAAACTTAACATGTTCAAAACAGAGCTTATCTTCCCTCCCAAACCCTGTCCTCCCCCTGACTTTCCATCTCTGTAGATGGCACCACCATCCTTCTTGTGTCATAATTCCGTAATCGTCGCATTATGCTTGACTCCTCTCTGTCATTCAACCCACAAATACAATCTGTCACCAGCTCCTGTTGATCGCACCTTCACAACATCACTAATATCCACTTCTTCCTCTCCATCCATACCGCTATCATGTTAATACAATCACTCATCCGATTCTGCCTGGATTACTGCATCAGCTTCCTTGCTGACCTCCCAGTTTCCTGTCTCTCCCCACTTCAGTCCATTCTACCAAACGCTCAGGATATGTCACCTCCCTCCTGAAAAAACTCCAGTGGTTGCTCATCTATCTCCATATTTAAACAAAAACTCCTCACCACTCCTCACCACTGGCTTTAAAGCACTCCATCACTTTGCCTCCTCCTACCTCACCTCACTTCTCTCCTACAACCCAGCCTACACACTTAAATCCTCTAGTGATAACCTTCTCACTGTGCCTCGATTTCACCTGTCTTGTCACTGACTCCTAACCCACATTCTTCCTCTAGCCTGGAATACCCTCCCTCCTCAAATCTGACAGACAATACTCTCCCTGCTTCAAAGCCTTATTGAAGGCACATCTCCTCCAAGAGGCCTTCCCAAACTAAGCCCGACTTTTCCTCATCTCCCACCCCCTTCTCCGTCACCCTGACTTGCTCCCTTTTCTTTTCCTCACTCCCAGCCCCAAAGCAGTTATGTACAAACCCCTGATTTTATTTATTTGTGCTGATGTGTGTCTCCCCTCCTCTAGACTGTAAGCTCGTTGTAGGCAGGGAAAGTCACTGTTTATTGTTGTATTGTACTTTCCCAAGCACTTAGTGCAGTGCTCTGCACACAGTAAGTGCTCAGTAAATATGATTGAATGAATCCTATATTGGCTTTGTAACAAAATGTGCTCTGCATGGACCTCACTTGAGGAAATAGGTTACTTCATGAAAAAAGTTTTTTGTTACTGAGATCTTAAAGAAATATGTGTAGAATGTTATAGTTGGCTGACCTGCAAACAAATGCACTAAGAACTCCTAAAGGAGGAAGAATCAAGAAACCAAATGAAAGAGGAATCCATAGGGGAAATAAAATACCCTAGGGAAGTCTGCCTCCCTTCTGGGCTGGGAAAAAGTGAAGATTTCCCTCAATTTTTCTGTGCTATTTATGGGGAGGTTTACTCTGCCTTTCAATTCTTTGGGATTTTTTACTCCAGAGCTCTTTGGACTCTTTTGTTCTGTTCTAAGATTTTGCAGCGTGCATTTGCTTGATTCTGGAAAGTTAGCTTCTGCTAGCAATGCTGCAGCCTACACTGCACCAAAACCATCTCTCTGGCTCCTGGGGAAATGCTTTCACAGGATTAAATTCACTTTCATTCAGCTGTAACTTATGGAGCTTGCTTTCTCAAAGATTTAAATATTTAGAAATAGCTTGCTCTTTGTTGTTGTTGTTATTGTCTGTGGGGAGGTGGGGAAGGGGAGGAGGAGAATCTACTTTTTTACCTTCGTTTTTTCCAAAAGTAAATCCTTTCATGGAGTACTGATTCAGTTCTTTTTGTAAGAATGCATAGCTTTAAATTATCCCAGGAGCTGACCTCAGGATTTCTCTGGGTTTTACTAACACCTCAGTTATTTTGTATCATGTTTTAGGTGGTTTGGGATTTTTAATCCACCTTCTGAAACACAATTACAGATTTCTTATCTCCTAGGCATTTGCCCACTGATATTAAGCTTTACAGCACTCACTTTCTCCCTCCTACCACCTCACTGATCTCCAACTAAACTCAATCCTCATACTCTACTCCTTTAAAGCCAACCTATTCTCTGCACCTCAATTTTGTCTGTCCCATCACTGTTCCCTAGCCCACATCCTTTCTCAGGCCAAAAACTCTCCCCCTTCATATTCAACAGTCCACCTCTTTCCTTACCTCCTAAGCCATCCTAAAACCACATCTCCTCCAAGAGGCCTTCCCTGACTAAGCCCTCATTTTCTCTACTGCCTCTCCTTTCTGCATCATCCAAAGACTTGGCTATGTATCCCTTAACCATTTTGATACTCACCAGAGCCCCAGAATGCTTATGTACATATCCACATATTCTACCATTTCCCCTACTGTAATTTATGTTAATGCCCTCATCCCTCCATACACTGTAAGGTATCCTTGTGGGCAGGGATCGTTTCTACCAACTCCATCGTATTGTACTCTTCTAAGCACTTAGTATAATGGTCTGCACACAGAAAGCACTAAATAAGTATCTTTGAATGACGGATAGATCGATTGATATGAACAGAAACATCTTTACAGCCTCTCATGTGGGACTCCATTCATTCACTGCTCCAAGTTCTTTCCAAGACAGTACCTCCCACTTAAAAAGTGTAGTGGAAAACACTGAAGTAATAAACATTCACCTTGGCTTGATTTAAAGACTGATACGCAAAACTCAGCATTGGAAAGAATGCAGCAGTGAAAGCAAAGTTATTTCAATGCACCTATAATGTTATTTTAAATCTTCATTAAAATTGCTTATTTTAGATTTTTCCCACCTTAAATAGAAGTTTGACAACGTATAATTGATCCATTTTCATTTCTGAATACCAGGAAAGAACAGTTAGCCAATAAGTTTGATTACTCAGCCATGACTATACATTATACAAAGTATGGGTCACGGGAAGAGGGCTGACTGCTGTTTCTGGTTTATCTACTAAATTGGGACATCTTGCTAAATTAAGAAACTGGTTCCAAAAAGATAAGAAATGGAAAAAATATCTATTAGTTATCTCTACAGTTATTGCAACAGAGATTTAAAAAGCTTGAGTCTCTCAGTAGTAGGCATTGTAAAATAGAAGGTGATTCTTTAGTTTTTGGTGTGTTCGTCATAGGCCTGACAAAGCCAGTGAGAACTACTGCTTGTACTTTTTAATGTGAAAAAGAAAAGTGCATACCTTGATAACAGACAGCCATTTAATTGTCACACCATTACTGTGAGGTGGGATAAGCAGATAGCATTATCTGCATTTTCACATGAGGATACTGAGGTACAGAGAGGGGTTAAGTGACTTGCCCAAGGCCACCCAGAAGGTCAGTGGCAGGGCTGAGGCTAGAATCATAGGTTCCTCACTCCAACAGATAGTTTCCATCCACCACACTATATTGTCTCTTCACAATTTTTCATATTTTTCTCTCATCTCCTTCTCATCCTCCATTACAGAGGCAGAAAAACACTTTCTCTCTGGATCCACAAAATGAAGGGACCATGTAGAAAGTGAAAAAATAAGGAGTACTAGTTCACCGATCTAAAGAGATGCATCCCAGAGAAAGTCTTACTTACACTCTAGTACATTTCTGCGGCTGAATTTAGATTCTTGTTAACAACTTCTCATGGGTCAAATAATTCACACTCCAGCACCAAGATAAATCCACACTCAATTTTTCTAACATTGCTCATGGTCCATTGTTCTTCCTGAGGTTATCCACAGCAGTTTTTTTAATTTTAAATTAGATTTCAAGGAAGAGGGGAATAGTGGAGTTTGTCACTCAAAGCAATAGCTTGGGAAAATCAAGATAATATCCATAGTCTTGAATCTAGGTGAAAAATACCCTTTGCAATTTTTGGCGGGGAGGAGATTGGAGGGGGTATGTGGGATCCAAGAAGTGGTGACAAAATAAATTTAGAGCTGAGAAAGTAGCATGCCATCAATATGGTAAGTGAGATCTATTGATTCACACATATTTCTCAAGTTTATTTTTAAAAAAACAATTAAATACCAAGGAAGATTAGTCTTGTGTTTCAGATACAACTGTTCACTTTGGCACTAGATAAAATTATTTTTCATCCTTTTGAGTGGACAAAATTAATGTTTATAAGCCATCTATAATGTGGAATAGGAAGTGAGCAGACATTATTGCATATTTTTTTCTTCTTAACACTGACTATATCTGTGAAAATCAAAGTTTTTTTATCATTTGTAAGAAAAGAAAATACATCTTTACCTAATTTTCCAGATAAGAAAGTCTCTTGGTTTTTCAGGCTAAAATATAATACCTTCTCATTTAAACAGCCCATGCTGTGTGATATTTTGTAGTTTTTTTTCAAGCTCTCACTGATTCCCTTGAATTATTCTTTCTAAATCATTGATTTATTGATATTAGTTAAAATCAAGTGTCCCTCTGTCATTAAACATTTCAGAGGTTGATTTAGATTTTATCCATCTTTTCAGATTAGAAATCTGTGTTACTAAACCTTAGAGTGATATTTTTCTATGTCTCTCAGCCCCCATTAATTTCAAAGTGCCCTTATTTAAAATACTAGAATAGGTAAATATTCTTTTTTCTAATGTAGGGCAAGGTTAACTCCAATCATTCCATCTATGAATGGTTTAAATGAAAAAAAAATCAAAACCAGAATGTATTAAAATATAATCTTCCCCAGGCTGAAAACACAATGAAGGTAGCTGCACCACAATGGAAATAATAAATTAAACAATTACTGCACAAATCTTCAATATTTCCTACAACATTCTATTCTGATTGTACTTCAGTTTCAGATTTCACTCTTTTAGATTTAAATGAACTTACATGGTCATTTTAAAAGTTTAACTTTTAAAGCATGATGTCCAGGACTATTGGAATGGCACCTGATCTTGTTTGAGGGAAAAAAACAACAACCCAAAAAACAAAAACTTCTTCAAAAAGATACATCTTTCAATTTTATAGTTCAAAAATTAAATAATTCACTAGGGAGAAAATATGTATGATAGCCTATGAATTACTAAAATAAACATCCAATTTTCAGAAAAGTTCAAACTTCAGGTACTTTATCTCATCCCTCCTATGCTTAAAATCTTTATTACTGCAGTTTGAGGTGTAAAACCTTTAGACTAATATGCTACTGCAGTCATTATTTATTTGTAAATGGACTATTAACCAAATTAACTTTATTTGACTTAAACAGAGTCTCAATTTTACTTAATTTGGAATACCCATTGGAAAACATACAGAAATTCGAGCATTATTACAAGGATAAAAAATTTCTAAACATACCGCAATTGGAGTTCAGTTCCTCGCAGCATTTAGAATCAAAGTCAGTGACTGCGTCTCATATGACAGGTCTTCTTTAAAGAGCTCTTTATACTAATAACAGAAAGTACTTCCCTGCAGCTCCTGTTTATTCCATTAGCTTGAGATTTAGATATTGAATGCCGCGTGAATCAGTTGACTGCAGGATTTTCGATACCACTCTGATGCCTGAGTCTTAATGATGATCAGTAACTCATTACCTTTATGGGCATATCCGTATTATTTATTTTCATTGCTGCATGTGTCATTTATTCATAATTCTTGGCATGATTCAACTAATTGACCTATTAGTCTTCAAAGATTTCCATGACATTTGAACATTTTATTACCAATTCTCCATATGTAGTTGGTACCTCATGTTGGCTCACTTTGCTTGAACCAAATGGATATAATTTACCAACACGACTGTACTTAGCATATGCAGGTAAATTATATCTACCTGACAAGGAAAACTCATTTATTCTTGACTAAATGTGTAGCTCTCAAAGAAATAGATGCATTTTACCATTATGTTCTTTGCATATTTCTTGTCTGGGGAAATTTCTCAGTCTATTTTACTCAAGAAATTCAGTGATAAGCTTTTGATACCTGAAATAGAATTATTCTTGCATTAAACAGTGAAGTCACTATACTATATGGGCAAATGTTAAACAAATCACCACCTCATTTTTGCCCCCCAGTGGTAAATATTCTATATACTTCAGGTAAGAAGAATGAGACAGATGAGTCTGAACAAAATTTTGTTCTTCATGCTGTCGTCTCTGGAAAATAGTTCTTGATCAGAGTGGGACACTGAACTACCCAGCAGTATATTACTAGCCTAGAAATTCATCCCCATGTTTAAGAATGTTTTTTCAACCCTCTAGAAAGATTGAAAACCCTATGCCATCCAATGAAATAAAAATTCCAGAGGTAATCGATGAATTCAGGGAGCAGTGATCCATTACAGGTAACTAGAGGGCAAGTTAGATGCATATAGGGAAAAGGATGCATGGTGGTACATTCCTAAAATGACTTTGGGTGATAACCATCACGTTACTCTTTTGGACATTCTTTTCTTACTTTCAAAGAGAGAATATTAGACTGGATGGATTTTCGATGTGAATTTATGCTTTTATTAATTTTCTTTTGTTCAACTTAATTCAATCATGCAATAGTTGAGATGACTGAGAGACTACTTTCTGCAGTTTAGTATCCTATATGCTAGGTGTTTTATTAATTCAGATCATTTATAACATCAATTTGAAAAGGTGGTATGGGGGGACATCTAGCCACTCACTAGAATGCTTGCAATACAATTAATAGCATAGAAAAGTGCACATTTTTACTACGACTTGGAGGCCCTGAACCTGAGGTGATCCTGCACAATCTCTAAAATGCAATGCTTCCTAATAAAAAATAAAAAACAAAACAAAACAAAAACCCATCCTTCTGTTCTCCTTTTCTAATAATTTATGTGTCTGTCCCTTGTTTGGAAGAAAATCACCCCATTGGTCTCCTTTCTGGTTTTTCCTTAGTCCTCCTCTTTTATTTTTCCCTTTGACATCTTTCCCTTCTCCTTTTCTTTCTTTTTTTTTTTTTTTGGATACACAGAAGCCAGATCTAAAAATGTACATTTTGAGGGAGAGTAGATGATGAAACTTCCAGAGGTGCACAATACAAGGATAAAGATTAAGAGTGGAACACTGAAACCAGCAGACACAGAAACCTAAAGGTATGGGAAAAACACACCCACACAACACCCACATACACTGAGAGAATGTGAAAAGAAGAATACAGAATTCAATTTCATATTTTCTCCAGCACTTTATGGCTGGGCTTGTCACCCTTCCATAGTTTTTATTTTTCATTTGATCAGAAGAGAGGCAACTTGAAAACTGGGAAGCAGGACATACTAAAACCAATCAGCTACAACTGTGATTGAGGGCAAATGTTTAGGCTGGCACTTCAGATGAGCCTTTCCTTTCTGTGCTTAATGCTGAAGATTAAACAAGTTAATGTTGAGGTCCTTGGACGGAGAAAATTCCCTGTTTCCAGGGGGACCAGATCCCCAAGAAAACAGCAGGATTTGTGTAAAGCACGGGGGATAACTCCAGACAATGCAGAGAGATTAAGACTGTGAACCCACTGTTGGGTAGGGACTGTTTCTATATGTTGCCAACTTGTATTTCCCAAGTGCTTAGTACAGTGCTCTGCACACAGTAAGCGCTCAATAAACACGATTGATTGATTGATTGATTGATTGATTGCTGGCACAAAATGGAAATGGAAGATAATCTCTGCTGAGATATAGGTAGAGCTGGCCACCGTAAACTGACCTGTGGCCTCACCAGAGGGATCATATTTGTACAGTGGAACAGATGCTGAGTTTTCTGTGGCAAAAGGTGCATGACTGGTCATATCAAGAATATTCATTTAATCATATTTATTGAGCGCTTACTGTGTGCAGAGCACTGTACTAATCACTTAATATTTATACCATGCAGGCATGCACTGGGTCTATTCAAATGTATTGAGCACTTACTATTCATTCATTCATTCATTCAATCGTATTTATTGAGTGCTTACTGTGTGCAGAGCACTGTACTAAGCACTTGGGAAGTACAAATTGGGAAATATAGAGACAGTCCCTACCCAACAACGGGCTCACAGTCTAGAAGGGGGAGACAGACAACAAAACAAAACATGTAGACAGGTGTCAAAATCGTCAGAACAAATTAAGTGCTTGGGGAAGTACAATACAACAATAAACAGACCCATTCCCTGTCCATAACGAGCTTACTGTCTAGAATCTTAAGCCTATTCAGTAGACTGTGTGGGTGGGCAGAGAAGGAAGTGACCAACATTGTGCCACCCTTGGAGAGGCAACTGCTCTAACCACAGTGGATTAAAATGTGATTAAATGAAGGACAGTGGGTTTTTCTCTATATGGGCTCTATTGGCCTTTCAGCATTCTGCTCGTTGGGGTGGGAGAGAGGTAGTAAGGTTAATCAGGTCCCAACTCTGTTGCTTGCCTGTTCTGTGGCCTTGAGCAAGCCACTTAACTTCTCTGTACCTCAGTTACCTCATCTGTAAAAGGCAATTAAATCTGTGAGCCCCATATGGGACATGGATTGGGTCCAACCTGATTAGCTCGCATCTACCCCAGGGTTTAGTACAGTGTCTGTTATATAGTAAGTGCTTCACAAATACCATTAAAAAACCCACAGGTGATAAACTCAGCTTTTCATACCACAGATATTTTTCTTATGGTTGGATAATGGGGGGATGGGAACTAACCAGTAGTTCAAGTACCAGAGCCTACCAGTGTAGCTTGTAGCTGGGAAAGAGGTTGAGAAGTCATTTGGGGTCCAGGCTAACATTTAAAAGTGCCCTCCTCCCACACTTTGCAATAAGGCAATCAGATAATTGCCTCGGTTTTACTGCGTGGGTACATACTCCGTCAATTATTCGGAACACTGCACACCATGCTATTTTATTTAACTTACTCTCAGGTCACAAAACAGCTTTACGATATTAGTGTAAATTTAAAACTAATTTCTTTTTAGACAAACTGTGTCCGATCTGATCACTTGTACCAACCACAGCACTCAGCTCAGTGCTTGGAACATAGCAACAAATACCCCAGTTATTATTTTTATAATCCAAGAAAATTTAGTATATATGAGAACACCGATGAGTTATACGGCATGCAGCAGTGCAGCTAATATAGGGATGATTCACGATTCTTCTTTTACTTTTGTTACCATAGGGCTCTTTAAGAGAATGAGCAGTCAAGAAAGGGAACACTTTTGACTAGATGATTTCTATAATTCCAATATATGGTAGTGTATTTCAAAATGTAATATCACCCCTCTATAAAACTTATTGTCAATTGAAGCAACTAGTTTTCAACAGGCTGACCTACTTACCCTTTTCTCTTCTCCCCAAGAGTTCTCTCACCTGCTTTCAAATCGCATCCCCTCGCCCTGTTCCTCTGACCCAATCCATTTTCACCTTCTAAAATCAATTTGGGCCCACTCTTTCCTCCATGAATGTAATCTTCAAATCAGTCTCTGATTGTTCCTTCCCCTCCCCCTTCACATGTAATCATGACCCTGCTATCTGAGCTAACCTTATCTGGATTGCACAGCATCCTCCAGGTCTATCACCTAAACTCTCTAAACTCATTCTTGTCCAAATTCTTCAATCTGCTTGTAAACATCACCAACTCCAATTCTCCTCATCCAACTTCCTTGACCCTCTACAATCTAACTTGCACCCTCTTCATTCCATTGAGACCAATTTCTTGGAAAACATCAATGACCTCATCTTTGCTAAGTCTAACAGATTCAATTCTGTCTTAGTCTTCCTCAACACCTTGGTGTCCTTAGATACTCTGGGCCATTCTTTTCCACTGGAAACATTAACTAACCTTGGTTTTATTAGCAGAGGTCTATCATGGTTCTCTACTTACCACTCTGGCAGCTCCTACTCAGTCTCTTTTGCCAGCTCTTTCTCTGCTCCCTATTCTCTAATTATGGACTTCCTTCAATATTCTGTTCTATTCCCCGTACTATTTTCACTCTATACTCACTCATCTGTGGAGTTTATCCTCTCCAAGGCTTCAACGACCCCTGCTATGGGGATGACTTCCAACCTCTCCTCTTCAATACCATATTTCTTCTTCCATCAATGGCATCTCTACCTGGATGTCCCACTGGCACATCATGTTGAATATATCTAACACTGAACTCATCTTCCCTCCCACATCCTTTCCTTCACCTCGTATTCCATCAGAGATGCTACCATCTTCCCCATTTCTGAGGCCTACAATCTTGACATTATCCTTGACCCTTCCCACTCTTTCAACCACCATATTCTCTCTATTGACAAATCCTCTTCCCCAAACATCTCTAGGATCTGCCCCTTACTCTTTATTCAGATTACCATTTTGCTGGCCCAGGAACTTTTCATATCTTGTGAGTTCTTCAATGATTTCCCCTCCTTCATCATCACCATTTCCAGTTCATTCTTGACTTTCCTGACCAGATCAATTTTCGAAAATGTCATTCTGTATACATCTCTCTACCTCTCTAAAGCCTCCAGTAGTTATCTTTTCTTCCCTATATTAAGCTGAAACCCCTGACCATTTGCTTTAAGGTAATCAATTAAGTTTTCTTCCTCCTTCTAATTCACTCTCTTCTCCCACTGCACCCGTGTTTGGCCATTTCACTCATTCCCTTACTAGTCTATAAGCTTCTTGAGGGCAGAGATCATGTTTACTAATGCTATTATACTCTATATTATACAGAGTAGGCTCTCAATAAATACTACTGATTGACTGATTTCACATTAACTTACTTGCTGTGCTTCATTCTCAACTCTCCCACCACCAGTCACTTACCCACACTCTTTCCCTACCTTGAACTCTTTTCCTCTTAGACAAGCTGCATGGCCTAGCAGAAATAGCATGGGCCTGAGTGTCAGAGGTTTCTAATTCCAGCTCTATCACGTTTCTGCTGTGTGAACTTGGGCAAGTCACTTAATTTCTCTGTGCCTCATTTCCCTCCTCTGCAAAATGGGGATTCAATACCTATGCTCCCTCCCACTTAGATTGTAAGCCCCATACGGGACATGATTATCTTGTTTCTACCCCAGTGCTCAGTACAGTGCTTGGCATGTAGTAAACATTTAACAAATATCATAATTATTGTTACTATTCCTCTTCAAATCTGGCAGACCAGAAATCCCCTCCTATTCTTAGCATTCCTTCAATCACATCTCCTCCAAGAGACCTTTCTCAAGTTGCAGCTCCTCAGCTGCCATTCCAGTAGTTCTGCACCACCATACGTACATATTTTATGTTCCCTTTCTACTTAAATAATAATAATGATGGCATTTGTTAAGTGCTTACTATGTGCAGAGCACTGTTCTAAGCGCTGGAGCACTGTTCTAAAAACTAACTTGTGCACCAAACCCCCTTTCCTTTTTCTTCCTGAATGCAAATTACTTTGGTGTCTTCCTTCCTCTCTGGATTGAAAGTAATTTGAGGGTAGGGTTCTGGTCTGTTCTCTCTATTGCACTCTCCTACATTCTTAGTACAATGTTCTGCACACAGAAGGCACTCAATAAATATGCTATTCGTTGAGTGATTGACAAAACTATCAAGCCAGCCACAGCAAATATTTCTACTTCAATAGAATTTGACTTCTTAGTACACTGTTTTTACATATTTTTTTTCCATTCAGGCATATTTAGGGACAAAAGATCAATTGTTCATTTTTCAGTTCATCAAATTATCACTGAATCACATTTATCAATGGAGCAGCATGGCCTAGAGGAGAGAGAACAGGCCTGGGAGTTAAGAACCTGGATTCTAACCCTGGCTCTGCCAGGATCCTGCTGTTTGAAGTTAAGCAAGTCACTTAACTTCTCTGAGCCCCAATTTTCTCATATGTAAAATGGGAAATCAATGAGAAGCAGTGTGGTTTAATAGATAGAGAACAGTCCTGGGAGTCAAAAGGATTTGTGTTCTAAAACTGGCTCCACCACTTCCTTGCTGTGTGACCTTGTCATTCACTTCTCTGGGCCTCAGATACCTCACCTGTAAAGTGGGGATTAAGACTGTGAGCCCCAAGTGACACATGGACTGTGTCCAACCTTATTAGTTTGTATGTACCAAAGCACTTAATACAGTGCCTGGCACATAGTAAGTACTTAACAAATAACCTTAAAAAAACCTTAAAAAAACCTGTTCTCTCTTCCTCCTCCTTAGACTGTGAGCCCCAGGTGGGACATGGACTGTATCCAGCTTGATTAACTATATATACCCCAATGTTTAGAAAAATGCTTGACTGATAGTAAGCACTTAACAGACACAATAATAACAATAAAAAAACAACCAAATGCATTAATAATTAATGAATACTAAAACACTGCCATTAATATGCATACAACAGCCAGTGCATTATTACCATTTCATCCTGAAGACACAAGAAATGCAGGATGGTCAAGCATATTCCCCACCTACCCACCATTGTCTAACTTAGAAATAACTCAATAAATGACTGGAGATATTTAGAATCAGTAAAGCTAAATGATGATCCTATTTCCAGTGGTAGTTACTCCACTGCATGGGAGTCACTTTCCATCCAAAGTTTAATGAAATGTTCAAATTTGATGTAGAAAAAGATGCCTATTTTGTACTTTCTTTCTTGTTGATGTAAAATGCATCTTCCGCCAAAGGGGAGAAATAACTTTAATTTAGATGGTGGGTTTGGATGCATCCCTTTTTATGGGATTCATAGCTGCATATAGAGTCACAGGTGGCTGAGAGGGTTAGAAAGCACATCTTCCATCTGTAAGAGTACAAGGATTGGGGTTAACCTCTTCCCCCGTGGACCAGGTCTTATTGGGTCTTACAGGTTGGATTCTTGCTATTTGCTCTATCACATCTCAGAAGCAGCTGCTGGTATGGAACCTAGCAGATTGACTGCTCTATGGAGCAAGTGGCAAGAAGCATATTACCCTGACTGATTATTCATGTCCAGGTGCAATTCAAATCATAGTCTTTGGCAGATAAATACCTTACAGAGCACACCAGGGTTTATCAGATTAATGGTGATGCTCTTCCTGGAAATCTACAAAATTGTATTTAATGGGGATTTTCAAAAAGTAATTCTTTTGGTAGACTTCTACATAATAATAATAGTAATAATAATATTGGCATTTGTTAAGTGCTCACTATGTGCCAAGAACTGTTCTAAGCACTGGGGGTAGATACGAGGTCATCAGGTTGTCCCACGTGGGGCTCACAGTCTTCATCCCTATTTTACAGATGAGATAACTGAGGCACAGAGAAGTTAAGTGACTTCCCCAAGGTCACACAGCTGACAAGTGGCAGAGTCCAAATTAGAACCCATGACCTCTGACTCCCAAGCCCGGGCTCTTTCCACTAAGCCACGCTGCTTCAACCTGACTTGCAAAGGCACATCCCTCTGATCTTCCTGTTCTCCCTCCTACTTACACTATGAATTCCATGTGGGACTTGATTATCCTATATCTGCCCCAGCACTTAGGACGGTACTTGGCACATAATAAGTACTTAAATAATACGGGAATTATTATCATCTTCAGGACATAGAAAAAATATCGGGTTTGTTTTCCTTCCAACATACATTATCCATTACTGCTAAAATGTTTTATGTATTTTAATAAATTATTGTCAGTTTATGGTTCCTTGGAAGACCAAGGCATAAATTTAGGCAATCCTAGGAGGATCAAGGTATAAATTTAGGCAATAAATAAAATGATTCAATAATTTTAATATGGTATTTTTTGGCAGGCATTGACCGATTAAGAAACCACATTTTATGATAGCTATCCTGGCCAGTATGTTTCAAAGGCATTTCCAAATGAAATTAGCAAAAAATATCCTTGTGTCAGATCCAGTTTTGGTCTTGATCTCGTGTGACCTGGAATCTGAATCATATCATTAAAAACTCAGTGGGATGAAAAGCAAAAGATGCAACAAGAAAATGACATTTCATGCAAAGATTATTCAGCGCCTTTCCATCTATAGATGTCAGAATACTTCAACATTGGGAATGATTCTTTGAGTCAGACAGAAATGAACAATTGGACATTGCAAGTTCAGTCCTCCACCTGCGGCAAAATCCTATGGTAGGAAGAGACCTCTCGAGGTCATCTGGACCAATTCTTTATTTCCAGAGGGTGGAATGCCTTGAATAAATAACTCTACTGCCTATTGCAGAGGTAATATTTCACTAAATAGGTGGTGAGGGCAAATGCTTGATGCTAAGAATGCAAGTTGATGGTGGACAGAACTTTAATTATCTCCCTGACTTTTCAACTTTCACAAAGAACATCCACGATTCTTAGAGCTATTTTCCAAGTTCTTGAGTGTGAATCCAAATGAGACTTGCTGATGCAACCCCCAGATGGTACATCCACTCCACAGGACAAGCTTTTCTTATTTTGAAGTGTTCATATATATGACACACATACACACACACACATATATATATAAAAAACTACAGGGGGTGTCAATGTTACAAAATTGCTTTAAAATAACTCCCTATTCTAGTTTGTAACATATTTGCCACATACAATTCCACGCTAAAAGCTTCTCAGCCCATGCAAATTATAGAAAAATTAATTTTATCATCTATTAAGACAAGGGTTACCATAATATTGGCAGCCTAAACTGGGATTTTTACCAGATGACATACTTATTTAATGAAAGTCACCATGATCATGCAAACACCTAGGCTCAGACTGTATTAGAGATAGGAAGGGATGGGAGAGAGACGCAAAATTTACTCCACAAATGTTTCTGCAAAGTGAGATCCCACAATGAACTCAGAATATTATTGGGTACTACATTTAAAGGTGATCAAAATTGATAACATCCATTATATTTGGATTATATTTGGAATTCACTCAGTATTATGTCCCCAGAAAAAATCCAGGAAAGAAATGTCAGACAGTAAGCCTATCATTCATTCATTCAATCGTATTTATTCAGTGCTTACTGTGTGCAGAGCACTGTACTAAGCACATGGAAAGTACAATTTGGAAAAATATAGAGACAGTTCTTATGCAACAATGGGCTCACAGTCTAGAAGGGGGAGACAGACAGCAAAACAAAACAAGTAGACAGGTGTCAATACCATAAAAATAAATAGAATTATAGATATATACACATCTTTAATACAATAATTAGAGTGATAAATATGTACAAATATACACAAGTGCTGTGGGGAGGGGAAGGGGGTAGGGCAGAGGGAGGGAGTGGGGGCAATGGGGAGGGGAGGAGGAGCAGAGGATAAGGGGGGGCTCAGTCTGGGAAGGCCTCCTGGAGGAGGTGAGCTCTCAGTAGGGCTTTGAAGGGAGGAAGAGAGCTAGTTTGGCAGATGTGTGGAGGGAGGGCATTCAGGCTAGAGGTATGATGTGGGCTAAGGGTTGACGGCGGGACAGGCGAGAATGAGGCACATTGAGGAGGTTAGCAGTAGAGGAGCAGAGTGTGTGGGCTGGGCTGTAGAAGGAGAGAAGGGAAGTGAGGTAAGAAGGGGCAAGGTGATGGAGAGCTTTGAAGCCAATAGTGAGGAGTTTTTGCTTCATGAGAAGCAACCACTGGAGATTTTTGAGGAGGGGAGTGACATGCCCAGAGAATTTCTGTAGAAAGATAATTCAGGCAGCAGATTAAAGTAAAGACTGAAGCGGGGAGAGAAAGGAGGATGGGAGATCAGAAAGGAAGCTGATGCAGTAATCCAGTCAGGATAGGATGAGAGATTGAACCAGCAAGGTAGCAGTTTAGGTATCTGAAAACACAAATACCAGAAAAAGTTCTCACTGTGTGCAATGCTTGGTTACCTTCGTCAGAGCATACCAGCTTGCTCCAGAAAATCCTACTCAGGATTAAATATTTAGATTGGCAACATAGCATTGAATGGCTTTGCCAAAGTCTGTTACCTAGGCAGTGTAATACCTAACAATATCTGTAAGGAAAAATAAGCTTAAAAAAAGCAAAATTATAAAGGTCATTGTGGCTTTTCACCAAGAGACAGAGAGAGTATGGTGACATGAAGTGTCATGAAGCTCCAAACCAAGGTGAAGGTCTTTAAAGTATGATAATGTCCAACTTCCAACCCTAACCTTTAGACCTGGACCTACTGGGGAAGATATATTCAGTTCCCTGATGATACATTCAGTTTCACCAGGATAACCTATGAATCATACTCAGTATCAAGTAGCTGGAGAACAACTCTGTTCACTAGCATAGAAACAATACTCATAGCAATATATCTCTGCTAACAGCACATATAAGGAGAATGAATGACAGTAGGCTACCTAGTGCAGGAGCTGTTTGGTGAATTAAAAAGGGACACCTGAAATCCAGGGAGCATAGTGAAACAGAGTATCAACCAGGGTGGTATAGTGACATTGGACTTTGTCCAACTCGATTTGCTCTGTACACCAGCGCTTAGTATAGTGCTTGGAACATAGTAAGCACTTAACAAATACCACAGTTATTATTACCGTTGACAATGCAATGCAGCAAGCAGATCAGCCTGTTGATTGCTCTCCTTGGGTAAACATTTGTACTGATGAAAATACCAAAAGGCAGGACCTAGGTAGGACAGAACATTGGTGGACCATCCATTCATTCATTCAATCGCATTTATTGAGCGCTTACTGTGTGCAGAGCACTGTACTAAGCACTTGGGAAGTACAAGTTGGCAACCTATAGAGACGGTCCCTATCCAACAACAGGCTCACAGTCTGGAAGGGGGAGATAGACAACAAAACAAAACATGTGGACAGGTGTCAAGTCATCAGAATAAATAGAAGTAAAGCTAGATGCACATTGTTAACAAAAGAAATAGAATAGCAAATATGTACAAGTAAAATAAATAGAGTAATAAATCTGTACAAACATATATACAGGTGAAGTGGGGAGGGGAAGGAGGTAGGGCATGGGGGGGCCACCAGAAAATCAATCAATCGATCGTGTTTATTGTGGGCTTTCTGTGTGTCGAGCGCTGCCCTAAGTACTTGGGAGAGTAGAATATAGCAGAGTTGGTAGAGCTGTTCCCTACCCACAATGAGCGAACAGCCTAGAGGATGAACTTACAGTTTAGCGGATGAGCTGTCTTTATAAGCACACTATGGAGAAGGGGATCTTGAACATGTATCAGTTTTTTAGACTAAACTGACACATAGGGATAGACCTCATCTGCAGTAGAATCAACTTCCCAAAGCTCTAGACTGCATATGCGTGCAGCCCATATTATAGGAATACTAAAAATAGAACAGTAAATTTGTTGTCCTTTCATTTAGACTTCTGATATTAACTTAGTATATCCTTTTGCAATACTTCTCTGTTATTTCTCATTAGCCAACCACTCAAATATTAATAATGATTAGAGAGTTTCTTAATTGAATAGAGGACTTCACAATATATAAATTATCCCAAACAAATACAAATTCTGCACTGATGGATTTCAATCCCAATGAGAACGAAAAAGGCAAATTAGAATGTGACCAGCAAATGGAAGTTGGGAGATTTGGAGATGGGATTATTCTGAAAATCAGCCTACCAAAACATTTGCGGTACTTAGCTACTCTATTATGGGAATGCAGAAATACAATCAAGATATCTGTGTCAAGCCATGGATTTTCTTCTGCTGATTTAATCCTGACCATGGTACAGATGTGGAGATGCAAATACTAAAAAGGAATCTAATGTGGACATGTGTAAGCCATATGCACCGCCAGCTCTATTGTATTGTATTCTCCCAAGTCTTAGTACAGTGCTCTGCACATAGTAAGTGCTCAACCAGAGGCCTTCCCAGACTGAGCCCCCTTTTTCCTCTCCTCCTCCCCATCCCCCCACCCTACCTCCTTCCCCTCCTCACAGCACTTAAATATATTTGTACAGATTTATTACTCTATTTTACTTGTACATATCTACTCTTCTATTTATTTTGTTAATGATGTGCATATAGCTTTAATTCTATTTGTTCTGACGACTTTGACACCTGTTTACATGTTTTGTTTTGTTCTCTGTCTCCCCCCTTCTAGACTGCGAGCCCGTTGTTGGGTAGGGACCGGCTCTATATGTTGCCAACTTGTACTTCCCAAGCGCTTAGTACAGTACTCTGCACACAGTAAGCGCTCAATAAATACGATTGAATGAATGAATGAATGAACTACTTATTGATAAGTAGTGGCTTGGATTGTGTTTCCAAACCCAGAGAAATTCCTACCATTTTTGTCCAGAGAAACGCCCCTTAGCAGCGTGGCTCAGTGGAAAGAGCACGGGCTTGGGAGTCAGAGGTCATATGTTCTAATCCCGGCTCCACCACATGTCTGCTGTGTGACCTTGAGCAAGTCACTTCAGTTCTCTGAGCCTCAGTTATCTCATCTGTAAAATGGGGATTAAGACTGTGAGCCCCATGTGGGACAAGCTGATCACCTGGTATCCCCCCCCCACCCCAGTGCTTAGAACAGTGCTTTTCACATAGTAAGGACTTAACAAATGCCATCATTATTATTAGAAACCACAGATGATAAGGACTAAGCAGGGCCTGGTGGATCACGAGCAAAAGCACACACAAAACAACCGTATCATTCAAAATACACTCTGTCAAATTTCACCCCAACCTGATACTTCTAAACTGGAGTGATAAGACAAGACTCTTAATAGTTCAGTTCAATTCCTTTTGCCAAAGATCAGACAAAAAGACAATTCCAATCTTCTGAGCTTCAGCTCCTTTTGTGCTAAGAAGCCCTTTTCCTGGAAGAAAAGTATGAAACAAAATTATTTTGAACAGAGATTAAAAGCCTGGGTCCTTTTTGGCCTCCAACACTGGATGTCTGAAATCAAGTACCAGACTTCACTGTACCTGGGGAATTGACAGATTATCCATTGACAGATATTGTTTGGCAGTAAGTATTACTTCAATTTCCATTGGATGGCTGCAATTCATGGTCTTTTTGATGATTCAACATTTGTTGTTAATAATAACCTGAAAGTCAGATTATGAAACTGCTCAAGAAACCAAGGGAGACATATCGTGATGATGATGATGATAAATATAATAGTAGCGATAATAATAATAATGGAGGTATTTATGAAGTGCTTACTTTATGCCTGGGAATGCTCATGTAGAAACAAAATAATCAGGTTGGATACTGTCCCTGTCCAAAATGGGGCTGCCAGTGTAAGGGGAGAGAGAGTAGCTACTGAATAACCATTTTATAGAACACCAAACAGGGCAGAGAAGTGAATTAACTTATCCAAGGTCATACAGCAGGTAATTGGCAGAGATGGATTTAGAACTCAGGTCCTCTGACTCCCAGGTGAATGTTTTTTCCGATAGACCATGTCAGAAAGCCAAATAAAAAGTTTGGATGCAATCCTAGGGACATCTGTAGGCAGAGTGCAGGGCCCAGGATAATCAACCAGGGAGCCACCTCTACTATCATGCAAACTTTTGGTGGACAGGAAACACATCCCCTCCAAGAACCCTTCCCCAACTAAGCCCTAATTTCCTCTGCTCCCACTCCCTTCTGCATCACCTTTGCACTAACATTTGCACTATCACCCTTCCCTCAGCCCCAAAGTACTTATGTACATATCTACAGTGTAATTTATTTACTTATATTGATGTCTGTCTCCTCCTCTAGACTGTAAGCTCACTGTGGTCAGGGAATGTGTCTACCAACTTTGTTATATTGTACTCTTCCAAGTGCTTAATACAGTAGTCTGCACACAGTAAGCACTCAGTAAGTATGACTGATTGATTAATTGACAGGGGAAGCAGTGTTGTCTCAATGGTTAGAGCATGGATCTTAGCGTCTAAATTCCAGGTTCTAGTATGAGTTCTGCTATGTGACCCTGGGCAAGTTATTTAACCTCTCTATGCTTCAGTTTTCTTATCTGTGAAATGGGCTACAATAACATTTACCTTCCTTATCTCCTATAGAGGCTGGGAGGGCAAAAACAGGAATAGTAACATGAAAGCACTTTGGAAAATAATAGCGCTAAACAAAATGCAAGGTTTATATGAAGTTGAGTAGGAAAGAAAGGGGGAGTAAGGACATAGCTTCCAAGTCAGCCCTACAGGTAGTAAAGTACATGTTAGTGAGAGAGAAATGTATGGAATGATGTGTGTTAGTGTGAGTGACAGATTGTGTGTGAAGAAAAGGAGTGGTGATTTCCTCATCCATAAAATGGGAAGTAAAAACCTGCTTCCCTCCCACCCACACTTGAACTGTGTGTCCTATGTGGGACAGAGATGATGACTGACCTGATTATCCTGAGTTTACCTCAATGCTTAGTAAAGTTCTTGGCACATACTAAGTGCTTGACAAATACCACAATTATTATTACTGGTAAGAAAAGGAAAAAAAAAATGATTACCTAGAAGAGGTGTTTTCTTTGCAGTGTGGGAGAAGGAATTAGTCACGCAGTAACTTTAACCTTCTCTCAGGGAAACTGAAGCATCTGGCTACAGCAGGATTGGCTTCAGACGGTAAAAGAGTTTGCCTCAGGATATCATGTGGCGGGGAAACATAATGCCTCACCCTCCCAAGATGACTCTTGTATGGATATTCAAGGTGGTGTCCATATCAAATCACTTGTTCAAGATAGCCACCGTGCATGCCACCCTCTGCGCATATGCAGCAACCATCTTTACTTTTATTTTTGCATGCATTCTTCACTTCCCTACCCTCAGAACCTATGGAATATTTTTGAAAAGCTTCATTAAAGTGGTGGGAGATTTTTCTCTCCTTCCATTCCTCCTTTTGGTGGTTCTGGGAACAGCAGGAAGTCACTTGGATTTGGGGGACTAAGATTTCATCTGGAAATCTGGGGAATGGAGGTCTGGCCAGACTTGGCCATCTATGCCTGCAGTCTCTGGGGTACACAGGGAAGCAGATAAGCCATTAGGACCCGGTGGCTAGGGGCTGAAAGAGACAGGGCTGGAGGAATTGCTAGTTGGATGAGGGAGGAGTGCTTTACTGTGACTGGGCTGGAGACATTAAAAACTGGAAGAAGTGTAGCTTCCTCTAGACTCAAAGCTCCTTGTGGGCAGGGAACATGTCTACCAACTCTGTTATAATGTACTCTCCCAAGTTTTTAGTACAGTGCTCTTCAATCAGTAACCACTCAGTAAATATGTTTGATTGATAGTCTCCTGCAGGATAGGGCATGGATTCCTGTCCTTGGGATGGAGGTAAGTTTACCCAGGGGTCACTGTCTCCTCTGGAAGTCCCTCCCCAGGAGCAAAGGAAGATGTTTCTGGAAGGACCTGGTGGACTCAGTCGTGAGCACTGCCAATGCCAGGCCTGCAGCAAGCTTTGCTGCTTCAGACAGAAATAGGATTAGTGGGGCTGATAATGTCTGAAAACTGCCATTTCATCTCGAGACAAAGTTATGCAATTTAATAACATGGTGCATCATGTGACATCATCACGCTGCATCCTGTGTGTGTCATGGTGTGATCCCTCATGTGTCACATGAGGACTGGTCCTCTAAACTCTCACTTCAGTGTGTTTGGCCAGGTGAAGGCTACCCTGAGTCAGAGCAGTTCACAGAAGAGCAAGAATGGACCCAAGTTACTGCTGCAATGTAGAGTTTGTTTGGGTTACCACCTTTGAGCTAAATTTTGTCTTCCGGCTCTCTGATTTAGGTTTCAATTTCTTTGTCTATCGGGGTACTCTTGGGGTACTCTTAGGCAGCAGAGTACTCCTGCCTAAAATGATGGACTCAACAGTGGCTTTCTCAGAAAGACCACAATGGGAAAGACGTAGAAAATTATGAGCTGCTTTGGATATACTGTCTAATGTTCTTGACAGTTAAAATTCTGGATTGCAATATGGCCTCATTTACACCACTGAATATATGAAAGGGGGTAAAAATGTCTTGGATAGAAAGGTAAAGAGCAGACTGAGAACTCACTGTTTTTTTCCCAGAAAGGCTAGGAGAAAGGACCCCAAATTATCCTTAAGAATACAAAATTGGAAAAGCGTTATGTTGTTCTACTATATTAAAACAATTTCTAGTTCAATGGATCTATTTAAACTCAGACTATTACTTACTGCTGACAGCCCAAGGCTTCCCTGTCCGACTAATAAGGGGATCACAAAACAGAAAATGATTTATTTACAGAAAGAGTTGCAAGCTGATTAATTACTATTATGAACAGGCTGTTAAAATAGAAGTCCTGCTACTGACAATAATCCCCAAACTTGGTAGAAGCTGGGGAAATAGTCTTAGTACAAACTGTGCTGCACTATTACATATCCACTTGCCCCGATCCATTTACCACTCATTGTGGTTTGTCAGCAATGACAGGCTGAAAATCTATGCCCTCTCCTACCTTTGTCTTTGAAGTTTGAAAACAGTAAAACCTCACTAACTTGGATGCAACCTCACTAAGTGGGATGCTACAAATTCATTATTCTAGGTAATTCATACTTAAATGAGCTTTTACTCTACAAAATATATATAATTGGGAGTAGAGTAAAAACACTGGTCATTAGGACAGAGGAAGAGAAAGAGGAGGAGGGTAAAGAGGAAGGGGCTTAGAGTTGCTCCAAGTAGTAACAAGAAGGGAAAGTGGTACAGGAAAAGGAGGGGACAGCTGGGAGAGGGTGGAGTAGAATCAGCTTTCTCTTTCAGCCTTCAGGTAACTATAATACTTAAAACATCAGGGAAAGATGGAGGAGAAAATGACTAAAATGAAACCCCAATCCAAATCTGCCCTGGTTACTGGAGATACCCAGTATTCCTGTCAGGGACATAGAGGTGTTTCTATTCCACTTGGGTTCTAGCAAAAGCTGGAGATGGAAAGGAAAAGGAAAAAGCAACCTAGCAAACACAGGGCTCATTGTTGGACTGGGTCTAAGAAGAACTGAGGGAAACTAGTTTACGTGCAAAAACATGAAGGCATGATTTGGAAACTAGGAAGCATCACCTAATTTAGGTTTGCCAAGTTTGATTTTGCTAAGCATGGTTGAACTATGAATATAGAGCATATTTACCAACATTTTCTTCTGAGATACGATTAGCATTAGGTGCTTCTTTATCTGACAACAGCAGGTATTGCGCACTTGTTACTTATGGCCATAAAATGCTGAAATATCCTCTGAGTGTTTAAATATGAAAAGAATAGTTTCTAAAGGAAAAATTATTGAAAGTACTAGATCCAACATTTGAAAAATATGATTCACTTCAGCTCTTTTAAATGCTAATGAATCTGGAATGATAGATGAACCTCCCACCTAGAACTTCTTAAGGATTCGTGGTCTAATTTTCATTTTACCCTCCCACCTAGGTACAATCACCATTAGTTCTCTGTGGAATTTCTGCCATTACTCATTTCACCAAAACCAACAAACCCTAGTACATACTAAATCCTAAAGACATTCCAAAGAGTAAGCCCCTGCCCAAACTGTCAAAGAGAGGCTCTGTTCTTTTACCTTCAAAGATGATTTAGTTCGAGGTTCTGTTTTCTGTCTGATGAGCTTGTTTTTAATGAGGAGTGACTGATCAGTACGTGAGTCATAATTACCATGCTCAGAATCATCTGTATAGATGTCTTTGTCTTTACCTATCTCTGAAAAGAGAAAAGAAAACAGGCCAGATAGGTATTATTTTAATAACATACTTATAGGTATGAGGCAGGCAAGGATAGACTACAAAGAGCTCCATTCATTCATTCAATTGTATTTATTAAGTGCTTATTGTGTGCAGAGCACTGCACTAAGTGCTTGGAAAGTACAATACAGCAATAAAGAGAGATAATCCCTGCCCACAATAGGCTCACTGTCTATAGTGGGGGAGACAGACACCAATAGAAGTAAACAGGCATCAATATAAATAAATAGAATTACAGATATATACACCTATACATAAGTTCTGTGGGATGGGGATATGGGGGAGAGCAAAGGGAATGAGTCAGGGGTACGTGGAAGGGAGTGGGAGCTGAGGAAAACTGGGGCTTAGTTCAGGAATGCCTCTTGAAGGAGGTGTGCCTTCAGTAGGCCTTTGGAGGGGTGAAGAGTGATTGTCTGGCAGATTTGAGGAGGAAGGGCATTCCAGACCAGAGGTAGAACTTGGGCCAAGGGTTGGGGATGAGACAGGCGAGATTGAGGCACTGTGAGAAGGTTAGCACCAGAGAAGTGGAGTGTGTGGGCTGCGATGTAGAAGAAGAGAAGGGAGGTGAGGTAGGAGGGGGCAAAATGATGGAGAGCTCTAAAGCCAATAGTGAGGAGTTTTTGTCTGATACAGAGGTGGATAGGCAACCATTGGAGATTTTTGAGGAGGGGGGGTGACATGCCCTGAACGTTTCTGTAGAAAAGTAACCCGGGCAGCAGAGTGAAGTATGGACTGAAGTGCAGTAATCTACATGGGATAGGATGAGTGATCGTACTAACATGGTAGTGGTTTGAAAGGAGAGGAGAGGGCAGATCTTGGTGATGTTGTAAGGTTGAGACCAACAGGATTTGGTGATGGATTGGATATGTGGGTTGAAGAGAGAGTGGAGTCAAGACGACACCAAGGTTATGTGGTTGTGAGACAGAAAGGATGGTTGCACCGTCTACAGTGAGGGGAAGGTTTGGGAGAGGACAGTCTTTGGGAGGGAAGATAAGGACCTCTGTTTTGATCATATTGAATTTAAGGTGGAGGGAAGACATTCAAGTGATAATAATAATGATGATGGCATTTTTTAAGCGCTTACTATGTGTCAAGCACTGTTCTAAGTGCTGGGGGGGATACAAGGTAATCAGGTTGTCCCACATGGGGCTCACAGTCTTAAACCCCATTTTACAGATGAGGTAACCGAGGCACAGAGAAGTTAAGTGACTTGCCCAAAGTCACACAGCTGACAATTGGCGGAGCCCGGAGATGCCCTGAAGGCAGGAGGAGATGGGAACCTGGAGAGAGGGAGAGAGAACAGGGGCTTTACAGTGTTAGCATCTTCTTTGTCTTTAAATGGCCTTCCTTTTATTTATTTTTTGTTGTGCTTTTCCAGATAACTGTTACATCTGAATGACCTTAATCAGTTTGGATTTAAAATGTCCTCTTTCCATTTTTCCCATATCACTGCCACCATATCTGTCTCTGTAATGAAAGCTAACCCACATCTAATATGGATCTGGCTCACTTCTAGTTTAAAGGCAGCTCAGGAACCCATTCAGGAAGGGTTATTATCGAAGGAATTACATAGATGCAGAGAAGGAGGCAGACCATCCACCTTCAGGCATCCTCAAGCACTGACCCAAACAGCCTGAACTGGTTGTTTTATTCCATCTTAACCCCTTCCCACAGACTTGGAATCCACCTTAATAATGGGCCAGGCCTCCTACTGCATTTAGGCTCCAAGAATAGGTCTCCGTGAGCAATCTATCTGAATGAACTTCACCCTTAATTATTCAAGAACTGCAGGAAAAAGTGGTCTTTTGGTCTAAGATATCTATCTAAATCTGTTAATTTGCTGGTGTAGGCTTGACTATACAATTGCTCTTTAAATCAGATCACAACATTAAATCACTTTCTATTTAGGGAATGTTTCTTGCTCATTATAATTAGCAATAATAGTGTGATAAAGTGTTTATTGTGTGCAGCTGACTGCACTAAGTGCGAGAGAGAATACCCAAATGGGAATCAGATACCATCCCTGTATATATGTATATATGTTTGTACATATTTATTACTCTATTTATTTATTTATCTTACTTGTACATATCTATTCTATTTATTTTATTTTGTTAGTATGTTTGGTTTTGTTCTCTGTCTCCCCCTTCTAGACTGTGAGCCCACTGTTGGGTAGGGACTGTCTCTATATGTTGCCAACTTGTACTTCCCAAGCGCTTAGTACAGTGCTCTGCACACAGTAAGCGCTCAATAAATACGATTGATTGATTGATCCCTTTCCCTCAGAAGGCTCACAAGCCTCCTCACAGTTTACGTGAGGAGAAGGGACTGGAGACAGACACATCAGGAGTGATGAAACATTAAAACACCAAATAAACACCCCAAAGATATTTATAGTCCAAATATCTTTCTAAAGCAGTTTGTAAAGGCGCCAAGTTGCTGAGATCAAAGTTCTGTGGGACAGGTTACTTTGTGATTAAGAAATGAGTTCCCATTCCCTCTGGCTATTCTCAAAAATCATTGCTACTGTCTGAAAGACAGCAAGGACACCACTCTTCCTCACATCATAATTCCTTTCCAAAATGAAGGCTAATTGTTTTCAGAGATACTATCTAATTTTAAATGCATATGTGCAGAAAGTTTTAGACAACAACGTTTAATCTTGCTACTAGATCAAAAAAGACATTTTGAATTAAATCTTTTTAGAGAAACCAAAAGCTTTCAGTTTTTAATGTGGCAGCTGATTAGGAGGTGTCAAATCACTGTTATTCTCCAGGAATAAATTATGTTCAGAACATTTATCATGTCAATTCAAGATCATACTATTATATTACATAATTGCTATCTCCAGCTGTGCCATTTTACTTGAGAAGTACATAGAGGTGAAAGATGAATAAATCATTATTTGGTACCTTTTGTTTGCCTTTCACTTACATATGTCCTTGGGTTTTCCTAAAATAGTTAAACTGGGGATATGTTGAGAGTAAGCATTTTAGAAATATTTTCCTATTCATTATTTACACCTAATTTGACATAGAATATTATCACATTGGCAGATGAAAATCTACTTCTAAAGCAATTTAGAAAGTTCACTGTGCATCATAAGAAGGTATTTATGGTATTTGTTAAGCAGTTAGCATGTGTCATTTACTGTAGTAAATGCTGGGTAAGATACAAGATAATCGGGTTGGATACAGTCCATGTCCCACTTGGGGCGCATGGTGTTGACCTCCATTTTAACAAATGAGATAACTGAAGCACAGTAAAGTGATTTGACTTGCCCAAGGTCACACAGCATACAAGTGGCAGAGTTGGAATAAAACCCAAGTCCCTCTGACTTAGCCCCCTTCCTATCCTGCTTAAGGCTCATGCTGTAGCCATTAGGCAATACGGCTCCTTCTGTCAAAATCATTCTCAATCTAGTTGGGCAAATTAAGAACCATGATTTTTTTTTGTCAATAAATCTAAAGGTATTAAACAAACCTACAACACATTCAGATCCTTTCAGAATTCCCTTAGGATATAGTATATATGGCAAAATTATATTTCAGTATAACACAAATGTTCCTTATACAGAATGCTCAAATGCCATTGCAATTTGACTATAACAATTCTAAAGAGGCCAAGGGAGGCTCATGGAGAGCCTAAAGATGGCCTTTGGAATCACACATTTCTTCCAGTTCTACTCTTATTTTCAGTAAATAAGTTACTAAATCAACTGTGCTACATTATCCATAAGGATGTGGTTATTTATCAACTTCAGGGGATAGGTGAAGGGAAGTTCTGCTCTCCCAAAGTTTCCAACTTTGGTGGTGAATCCTTTATATTCCTCTCCACTACTTCTTGGTCTGGATCCCAGCCTGGAATCAATCAACTGATACATCAGTGATATTTACTGAGCTCTTACTGTGTGGGCAGAACACTGTATTCATTCAATTGTATTTATTGAGCGCTTACTGTGTGCAGAGCACTGTACTAAGTGCTTGGGAAGTACAAATCAGCAACACATAGAGACGGTCCCTACCCAACAACGGACTCACAGTCCTGGAAGAGTACAGTAGAACAGAGTTGGTGGTCATGTTCCCTGACCATTTACTTACAGTCTAGAGGGAGGAAAATATTCCAAGTCTTTAACAAGACCCGAGAGCTTTCAAGCAGGGCTAACAAACAGTTAAGAGTTTTCAGGATGGAACTGTAGACCCTCAAGATTGGGACTTTCTGAGCCATTACTCCTTTGACCTGCCTGCCAATTAATCCCCATCTCCCTTCCCCCTTAATAATTGTGACATTTTTTTTTAAATGGTATTTGTCCAGTACTTACTCTGTACCAGGCACTGTACTAAATGCAAGGGCAGACACAAGCTAATTAGGTTGGACACAGTCCCTGTCCCACCTGGGGCTCATGATCAATCCCCATTTTACAGATGAGGTAACCGAGTAACAAAGAAGTGATGTGACTTGCAAAAGGTCACAAAGGAGACAAATGGTGGAGCTGGAATTAGAACCCAGATAATAATAATAATAATAATGGCATTTGTTAAATGCTTACTATGTGCAGAGCACTGTTCTAAGCACTGGGGGGAGATACAAGGTGATCAAGTTGTCCCACGTGGGGCTCACAGTCTTACTCCCCATTTTACAGATGAGGTAACTGAGGCTCAGAGAAGTTAAGTGACTTGCCCAAGGTCACACAGCAGACATGTGGCAGAGCTGGGATTCGAACCCATGACCTCTGGCTCCAAAGCCCGTGCTCTTTCCACTGAGCCACGCTGCTTCCCCATCAGATCCTTCTGATTCCCAGGCCCAGGCTCTATCCATAATTCCAAGCTACTTCTCTACTTATTGATATTTACTGAGCCCTTATTTAGCTCTTATTACATGCAAAGCATTGTACTAAGTGCTCACGAGAGTACAATGCAACAGAATTAGAAGATAATTTCCCTGCCCATAATGAGTTTACAGTCTAGACCAATGCCTGGCAATTTTTCAGGGAACACCTTGCCCCTCCAGGGACTATTTTTCAGCAACTCTCCTGGATTTTTCATGCTTGCTTGGAGAAGTTCTTCTCCTTTCTTGCCTTATGAGTAAATAAAAAGAACATTTTCCACCAGGGCTTTAAAACTTTGTTGTGGATTCAGGGCTGTGTGTGCTCCAGACACTTCTTTGTATTCAACAGAACAAAATAATAGTAATAATAATAATAGTAGTAGTAGTACTAGTATTTGTTAAGAACTTAATATGTGCCAGACACTGTACTAAGCATTGGGGTAGATAGAAGCTAATCATGTTGGACACAATCCATGTCCCACATGGAACTCACAGTCTTAATCCCCATTTTAGAGATGAAATATTGAGGCACAGAAAAGTGATTTGCCCAAGGTCACACAGCAAAATATGTGGCATAGATGGGATTGGAACTGAGGTTCTTCTGACTCCGATACATGTGCTCAATCCACTAGACTAAACGTCACACATTTTGCTCCTGAACTGAACCCAAAATGAAAAGTTGGGCCCCAAAACAGTCGGTGGTGATTTTAACTGCCAACAGTTTAAAAGTTCTTTGAGAATATAGACAAACTATAAGAAAATAACTCTCCTTTTCTAACTATTTTGAATTTTAATGATGATTCCTTTCAATATTCTCTCACTTCAAGATAACCCAGGAAAATTTACCTTGGCTTAAACAGCCCCCTTCCTATCCTGCTTAGCCTTTGAAATATTTTAACAAATCTGAGTAGAGTGATTAAGGCCATTTCAATTTAGCATTATATAATAATTGATCTATTCAGAATAATAATAATATAATAATAATGATGGCATTTTATTAAGCTCTTACTATGTGCAAAGCACTGTTCTAAGCGCTGGGTAGGTTACAAGGTGATCAGGTTGTCCCACGTGGGCTCACAGTCTTAATCCTCACTTTACAGATGAGGTAACAGGCACAGAGAAGTGAAGTGACTTGCCCAAAGTCACACAGCTGACAAGTGGCAGAGCCGGGATTTGAACCCATGACCTCTGACTCCAAAGCCTGTGCTCTTTTCCACTGAGCCACACTGCTTCTTCTAAGCATTGTAGGAAATCTAAAGCATATTAGTACAAGAAACGGTATATAGGATATGAAAGACAACTGTCTGAAAATTAAATATTTACATATGTATCCACAACAAATTATATTTGAAACTTTTATTATTGTTACATGCTTTCATTCCAATTTGATCATGTGACTATTATGGCTTTTATCATTGTTTTTTAATAAAGATTTGATATTTTTGTCGGTTTGGGGGGATCTTGGAAATGCACTTTTTAATTATTTCCTAAAGGAAGGATACCATTTAGCGCTTTGTCATTTAAACCTTTAATTATCCAGACCCAATTATGAAGGCTAACCAGTGTATAGCAACACTGGGTTTCTGAATTCCATCCACTATCCACTTTTGTTTAATAATGTACTCTAAGGTGACCTAAAAGTGTGCTTCTACCTAGTACTTAAAATTTGAATACTTCTTCATATAAAAGCATCTTGCTAAGATGGATTAGGTCCTTTACATTTATAGTCTCACAGCATCATGTTCTACCTGATTTTCTGACTGCTAAATGTATTTGATTCCTATGTAGCTTTCCTGGGTTAATACCCCTCCATAAAGGGTGATTTTTTTTTTTCCAAATTGTTTTCCTCTGTTCCACTATCCTGGCCTCAAGCAGAACTGAACAATTGCTTAGTGGTTTTCAGTTAGGGCAGTTATTAGTCCAGATTTAAACTGGGCCATCAACTTTTCAACTTTGAATAGGAGCTGGATGACTTGTCCATCTGTATCATTTTCTCTTACAACAAATTTCCCATGCTTCAGAGATATTCTGTGTCTGATATAGAAAGCTAAGGCTAAGTAAGTGGGGGATAGAGAACACCTTCCAAGGAGCAGGGAGGCCTAGTGGAAAGAGCTAGGGCCTGGAAGTCGGTGGATATGGGTTCTAATCTTTACTATGCCACCTATCTGCCATATGACCTTGGGCAAGTCTTTTTACTTCTCTGTGCTTCAGTTTCTTCATCTGTAAAAAGAAGACTCAATACCTGTTCTCCTCCCCCCCTAGCCTGTGAGTCCCATGTGGGACACGGACCATATCCCTCCTTCCCCTCCCCACAGCACCTGTACGTATGTTTGTACAGATTTATCACTCTATTTATTTTACTTGTACATATTTACTATTCTATTTATTTTGTTAATGATGGGCATTTATTTAGCTTTAATTCTATTTATTCTGACGACTTGACACCTGTCTACATGTTTTGTTTTGTTGTCTGTCTCCCCCTTCTAGACTGTGAGCCCGCTGTCGGGTAGGGACCGTCTCTATATGGTGCCAACTTGTATTTCCCAAGCCCTTAGTACAGTGCTCTGCCCACAGTAAGTGCTCAATAAATACGATTGAATGAATGAATGAATGTCCGATCTATCCCACAGCTTAGAACAATGCTTGACACAGAGTAAGCACTTAACAAATACTGTAGTTACAATAATAATAATAATAATAATCCTGGTACTTCTCTCCTAAATTGGTAATTGTGATGTTGTCAGGTAATAGGTTACACTGTGTGGCCAGCATAGTGTGTTTGGTGTCATGTGTGCTTCCTCATTGGGTGTTGGCCAGGATGGTCTGGGGACATCCTGATTCCTGGCACCCTTTATCACAATGACTGCTTTAGAGGGGAACTGAGGACAGAGATCAGTTAACCAGTTCAGGATTTTGTATACAGTAGACACTTCACATGACAATGAGGAAAAATTAGTAATATTTCCATTCATTTCCAAATTCAGTCCTTTATCATTTGCACACAAGCAAAACAGCAAATCCGTAACATGCATTGCTGATTTTGATTTTGCAGATTCATCACATTAATGGGGAACCCAGGAAACACAGATGCAGAAGCAGCATGGCCTTACAGATAGAGGACAGCCCTGGGAGCCAGAAGGATCTGGGTTCTAATTCCGGCTCTGCCACTTGTCTGCTGTGTGACCTTGGGCAAGTCCCTTACCTTCTCTGCTCGACAGTTATCTGTAAAATGGGGATTAAGATTGTGAGCCCCATATGAGACAGGGACTGCGTCCAACCCGATTTGCGTGTATCCACCCCAGCGCTTAGTACAGTGCCTGGCACATAAGTAAGGGCTTAACAAATACCATTATTATTATTATTATTATTATTATTATTACAGAAATTCCAGTTATAAGCAATATAATCAACCAATTTGCATTTGAAGCTTTTTTTCCCAGCACTCTCTCAATTCATTCCTTCTTAGTGCTATGTAACAGGAGCTTCTGCCTTTCATGGGTGTCAAGAGAGGCAGATTCAATTTTAAAGCACCAGTTAGTCAAAATTTTTCATCTAAAGTAGGTCAAAGGAAATGGTTGTCCCTTCAATTGCTCAATTTCAGGCTTTTTCAGGGTTTTCCTGATTTCTCAATATCTAAATTGAATGGTAATACTAGTACCCATCTATTTAATTTGAATGGGAATTAGAGTAGATTATTTCATCCCACTTTAAAATTAGATTACGTTTACCAAGATTATTATATTGAGGAAAATGGCTGACAATGGCTCCATTTATGCTTGGCTATTAAGCTTACAGCCTAAGCAATAGGACTATAAACATTTACTTGGGGAGCTCATTTTCGGCTATTAGGATAGAAAACATCAATTTTGCTTTTCCTGCAATCAAAATTTGTTTCAGGGATATTAAAATGAAAATGTTAAAAAGCATTACCCCTCAGGCTTTACAATTCAATTCAGAGATAATAAGACTTTGTTATAAATTCTAGTCAATTTCAGAACTCTATAGAATAGCTTAATGCTGAATGTGCATTGAGAATGATGATCTTATTCAAAATTCATGAAGCAGCTGGCACAATCAGTATTAAGTGCAGCATAATTACCATGCCACTTTTGCAAAGTACAGCAAAATTAATGCGAGGGGTGGATTTTATATCAAAGAAAAATGCACCTCTTTAATCTGTTTCTACTTCATCCCTGTATTTTCAACCCTGCCTCTGCCTCCCCCAAACCCCAAAAAACAAATTTAAAAAATATCCAATATGAGATGTGACCATTTTAGGAAGGATGAAAAAGAAGCATGGAAGGTTATATTTCAGATGGCATTTTTGGAATGAATGAAATAAGTAAACTACTTTTGCCTAATATTTAAATATGAGTTAATCATTTCAATCAATCAATCAATCGCATTTATTGAGCACTTACTGTGTTCAGAGCACTGTACTAAGCGCTTGGGAAGTACAAGTTGGCAACATATAGAGACAGTCCCTACCCAACAATGGGCTCACAGTCTAAAATATTTCAAGCAATATTAACAGCAGATGTAGTGGCAAAAAAATTTTTTGAGCCTTTCCTCAGGATAGGTGGATTTCAAAGACAATAATGTGATATGGAAATGTTGAATAGAGAATAAATTTATTAGTACCGTGCCTAAGGAATAGACTGAGTGGCCTAGTGGTAAGACTAAGCTTTATCTACTATCTCCAGGATGCTTTCTACCCACATTCTATTCTTTAAAATGGTCAACAATGGAGTTCCCAGAATTGCAATCCTCAACAGTACCATCCTCATCCCTGACTACACACTTAGAGTGCAGGGAAAAGAAACAGTCACTCAGAGTTAGGTCTGTCTGCACACCGTCCAAATAAGAGGGAGTGAACCCTTTACCTCAGTCTCCTTGGGATTCCTGTGCTTAAAGCCCCATGGCATTCTCCTCTCCCAATGTCTACCATAGGAAATGATGCAACTCAATGGATCTCATACACTGAGTCCAACAGGTCATCATTAATGGGGAGGTATCAAAGCCTAATGGGTAGAACACCAAATTGGGAATCAGAAGACCCAGGCTTTAGTTCCATCTCTGCCACTGGCCTGCTATGTCCCTTAACCTAAATCCCTTAACTCTTTTGGGCCTCATTTCCTTAATCTATACAATTGGGATATCTGCATTCCCTCTCTCAGACTGTGAGAAACCAGATGTGTCTGATCTGATGAGCTTGTATCTACCCTAGCATTTAGCACAGAGTAAGCAATTAAAAAATCCTACCAGTAATACATAAGGAGAATAAATTTCATTGATGTTTACTGAACACTCAGGCACCACTTGACCCTTAGTTGAGTTGATATATTAAACAGAGGAGGAGTTTTTCCTAAAAAAAAAAAAAAGGTTCAGAATTTTCAAATTCTGAGTCAAGGCCGACTGTATTGTCCGAGGAAAGATAATCAGATCAGGGAGGAGATGGGAAAACAATATGTTTTCTCAGTAATTTTGGTTCAGGATAGCAGAGTTGAGGAATTCTCAACTATATTGAGATGTACATATCAGGAAAGATCTCTAAAATATATGCTTTTCTCCCAGTTATATTAGTGTTTGCTTTCCGGTTAACTGAAGTCATTACTGAGTGTCCGTTGTGTTTAATTACACCTCCCCTGTTAGCAGATTTTGCGGAACATTGTTCTCATGTGTTACCCCATAAAAAAATAAACACGTTCATGAGTATGGTACAAATAAAAAGTACTTGGGAGGCAGAAATAGAAAACAATTATACAGTACAGTTGACTTTTTTGGAAGGTGGATTTTGTTCATTATGTGAAAAATTGAGATGTGAATATTTTAAGCATTCATTTAGAATGATATGGAACAATAGGTATTAGAAGAAAGTGTCATCCATTAGCACAGCTTCCTAAATAAAAAATGAAATAAATCTGCATACAATTTATCTAAGAGGCTTGATAATCATTAAAGCCAGAGGAGGGTATATTCTAGGATACGGGTTGAGTCGTCATAAAAACTCCTCATAATGAATTGGTTCTGTGTCAGCAGGATAGGGCAAGGGAGAGCTAAGGGACGCTGGTAAAATAGGGGGAAAATACTGCACAACAACTTCTGTCTTATAGGTAACTAACTCAATAAAGTGTTCAATCAACTCTTTACCTCTTTGTCCACTCTTTTCCCATTAATCCCCCGGTCACCCTCTCCACTCCTTGCAAACTAACCTACTCATTGTGTTTTGTTCCCTTCTTTCCCATTTCATCTTTCCTCTAGTGTAGAACTCCTTTGCCTTTCAAATCCATCTAACCCCAGTTCTCCTTAACTTCAAAGCTCTTCAGAAATCATATCTCCTCCAGAAATCTTTACAATTGATGAATCTGTCAATCATACCAACTCTGCTATATTGTACTCTCTCCCGCTTAGTATAGTGCTCTGTACACTTTAAGTGCTCAAGAAATGATTGATTGATTGAGTTATTGAGTATCTACTGTGTGCAAGACAATGTACTCAGCATTTAGTAGAATACAATATAGCATAATGACATGATCTCTGGCCTAAAATTGCTTACAATCTAATAGGGGAAACAGATATTGAAATAATTTGCAGACAGGAGGAAGAAGGACTAGGGAATATGTACATGAATTATAACTAACAGAGAATGGATACTAGTCTAATGGAAAGTTGTGAATATACTGGGGACAGAAGTGTTGAAGTGGTAGTTGGGTAGGTTATGACCTGGGGAGAATAATGTATAATCAGGGAAGATTTCAGAAGGGCTAGGAAGATGGGGAGAGCTGTGGCTTGCTAAAGTGCTGTGAGGCCGTCTAAACTGTGAGCCCGCTGTTGGGTAGGGGCTGTCTCTCTATGTTGCCAAATTGTACTTTCCAAGTGCTTAGTCCAGTGCTCTGCAAACAGTAAGCACGCGATAAATATGATTGAATGAATGAATGAATGAAGGGAGATGAGAAGAAGGAGAGTCCATGACAGGAGTGCAATTTTCATAAGAGGCATTTGGTTGGCTCCCAAAGATATCTGGGCAACCTATCAATTTTTCCAATCCTGAGGGAAAGGGGTTGAACTATGGTCCAACATGGTGCCTTCCAGTCTCCCAGTTAAATGACACAATCTGATGCCAGTCCAATGCCCACCCCCTGCACATGGCCCCACTCATGGGCCTGCTTCCCTTGGACAGTCATTTCCACCCTGGTACCTACCCCCTGGGGCATAGTCTCAGTGCTTCCTGACCAGGAGGTCTCCCCTGACTCAGATCACTACCAACCCTGAAGAACTTATTTTTCATTTATTTTTATTTATTTTTCATTTATTGTCACATCATCTTGAGGAGTTTTGCCTGAATAGCATTTGGTTGAGCACAATGCGCCAAACCTCTCGTGGAATGGAATGTTGGTTTCATAGGATCTAGATAGCCGAGAGAAAGCTGATTGCATACCTTAAAGATAATCATTAGAAATGTTAGCGTGATGGAGAAAGGAATGAGTATCCATTGGAGCTTTCAGAGGAGATTGTGCAGACCAATGTTCTTTTTTAGAAAATTGATCCGGGCAAGAGTGAAGAGTAGACTTCAGGGGGGAGAGACTGGAAGTAGGTTATCAGCAAAGAGGCTGATGCAGTAGTTAAGCTAGTATATGCCAAATGCCTCTAAACCAACACAGTAACCACTGGATAGCAGACTATAATGAGCAGGGCACCGTCACAGATCCTGCATCAGTCCAGGGCAGACAACTTGGTCATTTCTGGAACTGTTCTAGAAGTATCTTTTCTCTCACAGTTCATGCAGACCAGCTCCAACACAAGGATTTCTCAACATAAGGGTTCCTGTATATCATCACAGGAGGAGGAACCAGGAGGGCATCATCAGAAAAGCAGTGTTCCCTAATGGAAAGAGTACAAGAGGACCTGGTTTTTAATTCCAGATCTGCCACTTGTCTGCTGTGTGACCTTGGGCCTCAGTTACCTCATCTGTAAAATGGGGATTAATACTGAAAGCCCTATGTGGGACAAAGACCGTGTCCCACCTAATTATCTTGTATCTACCCCAGATGATACAAGTGTCTGATGCCATGAAAAGCAAGGTTCAGTGAGTGCCGAGTGCCCACTGTACCCATTCTCCCATGTTCAAAACCAGAAGGGATTGCAGGCCTGGCACAGGAAGTTTAATAGGTGGATTTTCCCAGCAATTAGATCCTAGCTGGGGGAACCAAGCTAGTGGATAGAGCATGGGAGTGGGAATCTGAAGGACCTGGATTCTAATTCTATGTCTGCCGTTTGTCTTCTGTGTGACCCTGACAAGTTACCTGGCTCCTCTGTACTTCAGTTCCTCATCTGTAAAATGGGAATTAACACTGTGAGCCCAATGTGGGACATGGACTGTGTCCAATCTGATTATGTTTTATCTACCCCAGTGCTTAGTATCATGGCTGGCACTTAGTAAGCGGTTAATGAATACCATTAAAAAATATAAGAGTGGTCAGGAGGGGCATACTGTGAACCAATGTTTTAATTGGAACCATCTAAACAATAAAGGTCTCGGAAACCTTGTCTTTTGTTATGACTGTCCTACCTTGAGAACCAGTATGACCTAGTGGATAAACCATGATGGGCCTTGGAGCCAGACCTGGGTTCTAATCATTCATTCACTCATTCATTCAATTGTATTTGCTGAATGCTTACTGTGTCCAGAGCACTACACTAAGTGTGTGGAAAGTACAATTCAGCAATAAAGAGAGACAATCCCTGCCCACAAAAGGCTACAGTTTAATCCTGGCTCTGCCACTTGCCTGCAGTGTGACCTTGGATAAGTCACTTAACTTTCCTGTGCCTCAGTTTCCTTAACTGCAAAATAGGGATTCAATATCTGTTCTCTCCCCTACTTATAGACTGTGAGTCCCATGAGGAACAGAGACTATATTCAGCCTGATTAACTTGTATCTACCCCCGCATTTAGAAACTTACAAGAATGCTTGCCACATAGTAAGCACTTAACAAATACAATACAAAAGGCTGTACACCTAACCACAAAGAACTATCCATAACCCTTCTGTACACATCCAACTATTCTACTTCTACTTTAATCATTAAATCAACTAATATACACTTGCCCTTTGTCCTAGCTGTAAATCAGTTGTGTGCCTCCCTCCCCTGCTGGATTCTGAAATCTTTGAGGGCAGGGATCTTGTCTACTAACTCTACACACTCTCCCCAGCACAATGCTCTGCACACAGTAGACACTCAATAAATACTTCTGATTGATTGATAGACTGACTGAAAATAAGTTTGAAGGGTTGTTCAATTATGAGAATGGCTATAGTGATTATGACTCACTCCTCTTACAGATTCCTTAAATCTTCTATATTAAGAAAAATAAGACTATGATCCAAACCATTTGATTGTCAAGACTTTATTTTCATGGGTTTCTTCAATAAAGTTGGAAAAGGAACAGTATCTGTGGGTCCTAATATTTTTAAAAATTAAGTGCACATTCAGTGCCAAGCACTGTACTGAATGTTGGGGCAGATAAAAGCTAATTAGGTTGGACACAGTTCATGTCCCACATGGGGCTGACAGTGTTAATTCCCATTTTAAAGATGAGGTAACTGAGGCACAGCAAAGTTGAATGATTTTACCAAGGTCACACAGCAGACTCGTAACAGAGCTGAGATTAGAACACAGGTCCTTCTGAATCTCAGGCCCATGGTCTATCCACCAGAACACACTGCTCCTGATGAGCCAACTTGTACTTCCCAGGCGCTTAGTACAGTGCTCTGCACACAGTAAGCGCTCAATAAATACGATTGAAAAAATGAATGAATGAATGAGGTTCTAGGGTTTTCCTCCTTTATCTCTCGAGTGACTGCAAGCTCATTAGGGGTAGGGAACGTGTCTGCTAATTCTGTTATATTATACTCTCCCAAGCTCTTAGTACAGTGCTCTACACATAGTAAATACTAAACAAATACCATTGATTGATTGATTGATTGATCCACGCCACTTGCTAACTCTTCCCTTCCTCCAGGAGCAAAGATATGACTCAATGCCTTCTTGCTCCACTACACTCCATAATGAGCTTGCAGTTAGGTGAGAAATAAAGGGAGAAACCCTAGAACATCATCAGGAGCAATGTGGTCTAGTAGATAGACCATGTGCCTGGGAGTCAAAAGGACCCAGCTAATCCCAGCTCTGCTACTTGTCTACTGTGTGACCTTGGTAAAGTCATTGAAATTTGCTGGGCCTCAGCTGCCTCATGATAGGGTGATAGGAAACTATTTCATCCAATTATCTTCCCTAACACTGGTGGGGTATTTCCCTCAAACTTGATTGACAGAGAAAGACAACATGTCAGTTAAAAAAAAATCAGTCATTATATTTGATAGTAAACTACAGTATTTAATTCCAGTTCTTTATACACCATGTGGGTTTACTGAGTCTCATTTTCTAAGGCAAATGCATATTCTATCATTTTTAAAGGGATTTCCTGATGAGACCTAATGAAAAATTGACCACATTCATTTAATTCCACTGCATCTTTAATATTCTCATGAGGCACTTCAAAGTAGAGCACTAAGAAAAGGAAGCCCATTAACCAAATATATTATGCAAGCTTCAACAACATGCAACCGCACGTAATTTGTAATTTTTGTTTGATAAACAAGCAAAAATGTATAGAACCTATAATCTAGGATTTTTCTGATGCAAAATGAAAGCAGCTTGCATGCTTCTGATTTGAGTGCTAGAAAAAGAATATATTGCAAGACAGAGCATTACATGGCTTTTAAACACTTATAAATGGCAAATGCATGATATTAGGCTACTGGTGTATTATAAGTTGTTAAAAAATTTTAGTATTCCTGAAGAGGTTCAAGGTAATTTTCATCATCAATGATATTTGTTGAGCACCTGCTGAGTACGAAGCATGTGCTGAGACTTGGAAGAATACCACAGAAGCAAACCTCTCTCACTGCCCTCCAGGAATTTGCAATCTAATGGATGAGATTATGTACTCCATTAATGGCTTTCCCGCTATGTCAACTAGACTGCCTAACCTGGGATTGCTGAGGATAACTTTTCTATTCTCTAACAGTGAGAGCAACAAGGAGCAAAAATAGAGCATGAAAGCCTCCCCAGGAAGCTCACTACAGTGGATGGAGGAGACAAGAGGATGGAACCAATAATCACCTGCTCCCACCAAAAGGATTTTGGGCAAGCTTTTTGTGCAGGGTACGTCCATGTTTCCCCTTATTAGCATAATGCTTTTATTAGGAACTGTAAGGATCAACTTGGTTCAAGTTACCCATGATTGCCTTTGTTCCCTTCCAGCAATGTCTCTACCATGGTGGTTGGGTACCCCCAAATTGTTAAGAACTGGAATGGTTTTAAGAGACATACAAGGATTTCAGGGGGTTTGGGCCTAGATGGGCCAGCTCCCAGGTTTAGGAACCCCTAGGTTGGTGAGACAGTTCTTTAGAACCATCCCAACCTCTGACACAAGAAACTGAGGTGGCTTCAGGAAACCATCCCAGTTCTCCCCCCTACCCCAAGTGTTACAGTTATTGCTTCCTGGCTTGAAAGACAACAACAGTAATAACAGCTTTCCATACAAGTAGCTCAAATCCCTCAAAAAGCAGCTAATCATCTGGGTTTCTAATGAACAATTCTCCACTGGAGACAGCAGTGTGCCAGGAGCACATAAATTTATTATCATCAATTCAGGGAGTGGGCCTAGGAAAGATTTATAGTTTGAACAGTTACACGCTTCATACCTTGAGGATCAAGCCAAGTGAGAAGGAGCTTTTGATGGATACTAGTAAAATGTTCTATTTTAGGGCCACTTTCAGCCTGAAGGAAAAAGGTCAGCTATCCCAGGACCACCGCCTAGGAATGATTTCTAAAGACAACCAAGGTCCACTAGGCTCTGGATGATTACCTCATCCATTTTAATCTTCATGGTGGCCACCAGAAACTCCCAAGCTTGCCTTTCTGAGAGCTGTCTCCCAAGGCTTCCCTGACCACAAACTCTGCATCCCGAGGCAGGTTGAACTACAAATGTTTGAGAGAGAGAGGGAGTGGATTCTGACAACTTCCAACATAGAAAACGGAGGGCACAGTGAGTCTGACACATTGGGTCTATTGCATCATCATCAACCCACTGAATTCATACTTTACTTGAGTACTGGGGAGCCAGTAAAGAGTTCATTCATTCATTCAGCTGTATTTAATGAGGGATTAATGTGTGCAGAATACTGTACTAAGTGCTTGGGAGAGTATAATATAACAATAAACAGACTTGTTCCCTGTCCACAACAATCTTACAATCTCGGGGGAGAGGGCAGAAACAGACATTAATATAAAGAAATTACATATATGTACATTAGCGTTATGGGGCTGGAAGGGGAAAAGAACAAAGGAAGCAAATCAGGGAGATGCAGAAAGGAGTTGGAGAAGAGGAAAGGGGGTTCCAGTTCTGGCTCAGTCACTTGTCTATTGCATAACCTGGGGCAATTGACTCAACATCTCTGGCCTCAGTTTCCCCTAGACTATGATCCCCTGAGGGACATGGGCTGTTTCCAATCTTCTTATCTTGCACCTATCCCAGTGCTTACCACAGTGTTGGTAATATAGTAAATGTTTAACAAATGCCATCATTATCATTTCAAATATCAACTGACGCTTTCATTACAGAGGCAACACACTGTGAATAGGCATCACCTAGTGGGATACATCAGGGTGATAGATGGATATATCTCAGTCTTAACTATGCGTGTAAAACTTTCCAAACAGGCCTGGTTGAAAGCTAGCAAGAGGATTGCAGGGAAGGAAAGAACAAGATAAAATACATTAACCAAAATGCAATGTATTAGTTTTGCCCATTTCTTCCAGAAGCCCCCAAGACATTATGGGAAGAGTTTAGAACTCTCTCTGTGGAGCTGAATTTTTCTCAGGAATGACTCTGGGAAAAGCCTCAATTTATGGAATGCTTTCCCTTCTGGCTGCCCTTCTGACCTGTTGATCCCTTGAGCTGTTCCTGTCTGCTGAGACCCTACCGGAAGAAAATTTTATTTTCTCTATTTATACTATAACTGAGGTAAATGAGGTTAGGATGATCAAATGTGGGGTTTTTCCTTCTATATAAAGCTTTTTCTACACTCTTCCCCAAGTAAAGCCTTAGTAAGAAATCAAACATTACATTAGCACCTGTAACCTCAGTGGTTTTCAATATTCTTTTTTTCTGTGAACCCCAGTCTTCTTGGTCAACAAGGTCTTTGCAGAGTATCAAGAAGATCCTAACTGGCTTCTCTTCCCTTGACATTTCCCCAGATTATCTGAAGACACAGTGGTCTCTATTTTTAGTTACTTTTAGTCTTACTTAGGTGTTATATAGCTGTGCATCATGATGCCTGTACTTCTAAGTCTATTAGAGGGGAACCTTATTTTTCCTACAAAATGGCAAGCAATCAAGAGTTGGGCACATAATTCAAACAGAAAAAAGCAAATAAATATTGGACAAGAGTGACAGTTGACCAACAGATCCATTCTAATATTGGGTGTAGTCTTGCATATCAAGGAAATTGTGGAATGTGCCTAGGGGAGACTAGAGCAAAAAGATCTTGGGAAGAAAAAAACTAAACCAAGCAATAAATAAAATGTCTTAGCAAAAATTTTTTTTATAAAATAGAACACAATCTTTTTTGCTTTAACATGTAACATATAAAACTGAATTTTAAGTGATGTTTTGTGTCCACATCCATATTCATTTTTTTTAATGAGGAAACCACAATAAGAAAACCGTTCTCATTTGAGATGAAAGAAAAAAATGGGGAGGAACACAGCTTCATTTCCAATATTCCAAGGGGTTACTATGAAAAGCTGATTTTATGGCTTTAAAAATTACAAAAAGACCTCAGCTGAGTCCTCTCAAAGAATCTGAGGCAAGCGTGGGTGAATAAGCATAGCAATTTACCCATTTACTGCTTTTAAAAATCTACTGCTTAGTCTCCAGAGATTTTGAATAAATGCCTTTGGGCTTGGCAAAAGAAAAAAAAAGAGAAAGAGGAAAATAATAGGAAAGAATAGGAGCACAGCAAGCAACAGTTCTATTAGGTCCATTCCAAACAGTGCAAAGAAGTTGGAAGAAACTGGACCTACCTAGGGTCTCATTACCTTTTATTACTCAACAGTTCTTCTACTTTCCCAAGAACTTATTTTGTAAAATTATTTTCTAGGTGAAAACCTAGAAGAGAGTCATGAGACATCTTCCTACAAACCTATAGTCAGCCATGGGATTATCTTATTCTTTGCATTCCACTTTACTGCGGTAGATCAGTACAGATAATCAAAAACATAATAACCCCAGTCTAAGATCCCATAGTAGGAAACCAAGATTAGCTGCAGTGATAAGCCTAAGTTTTGGTAGCCTTTTGCATCTTGTCATATTCTTTTTTCATTCACCAAAACTTTCCATGAGACAAATAAAGCACATATTTAAGGGTTCAAAGAATTCTAATGGGTGGTGGAAGATTCACAAGAAAGAGAGGGAACTGAAGCAAATTGACTCATGGAAGTTGGGGAGCATAGTGGGTGTGGGTAGTTACATACCTGATGGTGGGAACCCCAGCTCCTTTCCCTTTATGACCCAGACTACACACTCCTTTAAAAACAACCTACTCACTGTATTTTGCTCTCATTTCCCTACCAATTAATTCATTCAATCGTATTTATTGAGCGTATTTATTGAAAAGTACAAGTCAGCAACATATAGAGATGGTCCCTACCTAACAACGGGCTCACAGTCTAGAAGGGGGAGAGAGACAACAAAGCATGTAGACAGGTGTCAAAACCATCAGAATAAACAGAATTAATAATAATAATAATAATGATGTTGGTATTTGTTAAGCGCTTACTATGTGCCAAGCATTGTTCTAAGCGCTGGGGGGGGGGGGAATACAAGGTAATCAAGGTTGTCCCATGTGGCGCTCACAGTCTTAATTCCCATTTTACAGATGAGGGAACTGAGGCCCAGAGAAGTGAAGTGACTTGCCCAAAGTCACACAGCTGACAAGTGGCGGAGCCGGGATTAGAATCCACAGACCTTCTGACTCTCAGGCCCGGGCTCTATCCACTAGACCATGCTACTGCTTCTTGTCCTGTCCTGCTTCCCCTCATTCATTCATTTACTCATATTTATTGAGCGCTTACTGTGTGCAGAGCACTGTACTAAGCTCTTTGAAAGTACAATTCAGAAACAGAGACAATACCAGTCCACAACGGGCTCACAGTCAAGAAGGAGACAGGCATCAAAACAAGTAAACAGGCCAACAGTAGCATAATTATGAATACTTATTATTTGTTCATTCATATTTATTGAGTGCTGTGTGCACAGCACTGTTGTTGGGTAGGGACCGTCTCTATATGTTGCCAACTTGTACTTCCCAAGCGCTTAGTACAGTGCTCTGCACAGAGTAAGTGCTCAATAAACACGATTGAATGAATGAATGATTGAATTGAGCGTTTACTGTGTGCCCAGCACTGGACTAAGCTGTTTCCAAACCCTCTATCCTCTTTAATCCGGCTTCCCTGGTGCTTCTCCATCCCACTTTTCCTGGCTCGCTTCTGGGCCTGGTTTCCCTGCAGAAAGGCCCTGAGGGGAAAACTTCGGGAGGGAAGTGTTGCCCCCTGAATCCCGGAAGGTCGCCCTCCAACCTTGAGCCAGCCCTGCTTGACCACTCCATGCATCATCACCGCAGGGTCCCGTCGAGCAAGCCCCCCGCAAAGCCACTCACTCCGTTGCTCACACCCTCCCTTCCTACCTAGAAGTTCCTCCAACTTCATATCTGACAGACCACCACTTCCCCTATATTCAAGCCCTTCTAAAATCACATCACTTTAAGGAAGCCTTCCTCAGCTAATCTTTCATCGCCGCACCCTATTTTTCCTTTCTCCTACATTACCTAGCACTCCCTATGCACTTAGGTATTGAGTCTGTACTCCCTATACACTTGGGTATTCAAGTCTCCCAACCTATACTAATAGTTGACCACTTCCCCATCTGTAATTTATTCATTCATTCATTCAATCGTATTTACTGAACACACTGTGTGCAAAGCACTGTACTAAGCACTTGGGCAAGTGCATTATAACAACGAACAGAAATATTCCTGCTCACAACAGTCTAGAAGGGGAGCTTCTAGACTGTAAGCTTCCTGAGAACAGGGAACGTGTTATTATACTCTATGTGCTTAGTATAGTATTATCCATGCAATAAGAATTCATAAATACCATTGCGGTAACGATCCCACCTAGGACTGCACTTTGATCACCCAGCCCCCAGTCCCACAGCACTTTTGGACATGTCCTTATGCTCTGCTGCTTCTGCTTATCTGTAATTTATTTTAATCTCTATCTTCCTCACTAGATTGTAAGATACTTGAGGTCATGGATCTTTTCCACCAACTCTACTGCATTCTTCTAGCCCCAGCACTTAGTACAATGTTCTGCAGACAGTAAGTGCCCAATATGGACCATTGATTAGCTGAATTACCCCTTTGACATACCCCAGGAAACACACAATATGTATGATGCTCCATCAGAGACTGCCAGCACATGTGCAGGATGTTTTGGGAACTAATCACCATTCTTTACTGAATTAATGAATTAATGATGGCATTTATTAAGCGCTTACTATGTGCAAAGCACTGTTCTAAGCGCTAGGGAGGTTACAAGATCAGGTTGTCCCACGGGGGGGCTCACAGTCTTAACCCCCATTTTACAGATGAGGTAACAGACCCAGAGAAGTTAAGTGACTTGCCCAAAGTCACACAGCCGATGAGTGGCGGAGCCGGGATTTGAACCCATGACCTCTGACTCCAAAGCCCATGATCTTTCCACTGAGCAACACTGCTTCTCAAGGATACTGAAGGATATTTTCAATCCTTTATGAATTGTTTGAATTTCCCTCATTCACTGCACCAAATTGGGCATGTTGTTTGACCCTAACAAGGTGAAGCAACTGAAAATGGCATGATTACAAACTTTTAATCACTTCAAAATTTTAAAATTTGCATTCCGAGAAAAGCTCAAAATTTGGCTCAGAAATAAACTTACCCGAGCAAGTATCGTTGAATTCTGTAGCAGAGAGTTTAAGTAAGTTGCTTTCTAGGGTTTCCACCACTTTTGCTGAAATGAATAGGATAAGTTAGGTATTGAGATACATGTTTTCAGATATAGAGAAAAACAGTGTTTAGTAACTAGCATCAAGAATCTGAACAACAAAGAGGTGTAGCCTGAAGTTTGCATATATTGTCCTGGAACAAGTCATGGTATTTAGAATTACTACAAATGCCTATAATGTGCTCTCTTTCATTATAAACGCTCTTGCATTACCTTCAAACAAGCCATTTGTGGGGTATTTCGAACTTCATGTGCTTTGTACATTTCTGATTAAAATTATTTTAAATACAAACCTTATCACAACCCACACGAAACATGTAGTCTGTTTGGAAACCAAAAAGGAAACGCTACCTAACGTGCAGACTACCTTGAAATTGCTATCAAATAACCTACAGATTTGAAAATAAATTCACAATATGTGATGAAATTTCAAAATCCATTAGCAGCTTGTTTCTTTTACATCAGTACTAGAACACTTTAAATAATGTAGTTTTGTTCAGCATTAAAATTCTTCAAGATTACTTAAGTGCTTAACAAATACCATTATCCACCACATAGGGCTTTTCTGAATAAGGAAATCACAAACTGATACAATAGAAAGAATAATTAAAAGATAGAGAGACCACCTCCCAGTTTGAACCTTATAAAGGATGAAGAATAATCACAAATGAGCCAGATTCTTCAAATCAGAAAGTTTACATTATCAAAAACTGAAGTAAATGATCAGCATAATTTCAGACAAACTGGATCAACTTTCTGCTAGTTAGATCTAGGGTAAGGGTAAGTTTAAGGTGGATGGGCAGCCATGCAATTGTACATTTATCCCTACAAAGATGACCTTTTTAAAAGTTACAATCAATCTATTGTATTTATTGAGCATATTAAGAAAAGGACTATATAACAGGGTTGGCAGAACTTTTCCCTGCCCACAAGGAGTTTATAATCTGGTGGGAATGAGCAATTTGTAAATTAACTAACCAATAAATGAATTATTATAATTTCATTAAAGATAATGAAAAGAAATTAGTATTGCATTTCACTAAATGTAATGAAAAGAAATTAGTATTGCTGGACAAGAACGCTATGGAGACTGGTAAGTCAGTCAATCGTATTTATTGAGCACACACTGTGTGCAAAGCACTGTACAATCCTTGCTCACAGCAAGTTTTCAATCTAGATGGGGAGGCAGACATTAGTATAAATAAATAAATTATAGATATGTACATAAATGTTGTGGGGGCTGGAAGTGAATAAAGGGAGCAAGAAAGTAGTAAAGACAGTGTGGGTAAAAATGAGGAAAAACAAGACAGAAGAAAGAGACAAATGTATAGCAAAAGATAGAGAGGAAGAGAGAAGGAGAGAGAAAGACAGAGGAAGAGAGAGACAGAAACATAAATCATGTTACCACCAGACTCTTTGGGGTTACTGATCTTTTCTCTCTTCTCTTCCCTAAAGGCGGGCAAAACGGGCTAACGTAAAAGGCACTCTGTAGATTTTTAAAAAATGATATTTGTTATCACATGCCAGGCACTATGTTCCAGGCACTGCACTAAATCTTAGGGTAGATATAATAAGGTAATCAGGCTGGACACAGTCCATGACCCACATGAGGAGTCACAGTCTTAATTTCCATTTTACAGATGAAGTAACTGAGGCTGAGAGAAGTCAAGTCTTCTAGATTGTGAGCCCACTGTTGGGTGGGGACCGTCTCTATGTGTTGCCAACTTGTACTTCCCAAGTGCTTAGTACAGTGCTCTGCACACAGTAAGCGCTCAATAAATATGATTGAATGAACGAATGAATGAAAGTGATTTGCCAAGGTCAGACAGCAGACAAATGGTGGAATCAGGATTAGAACCCACATCCTCTGATTCCCAGTTCCAGCTCTTTCCACTAGGCCCCACTGCTTCTGAAATGAATGGTTTTGTAATAATAATAATAATGATAATAATGACATTTGTTAAGTGCTTACTATGTGCAAAGCACTGTTCCAAGCGCTGGGGAGGATACAAGATGAGCAGGTTGTCCCACGTGGGGCTCACAATCTTAATCCCCATTTTACAGATGAGGTTACTGAGGCACAGAGAAGTTAAGTGACTTGCCCAAAGTCACACAGCTGACAAGCGGCGGAGCCGAGATTTGAACCCATGACCTCTGGCTCCCAAGACCGTGCTCCTTCCCCTTAGCCACACTGTTCTCTCCAAAGGGTTTAGTACAGTGTTCTGCACACAGACAGGGCTCATTAAATGCTATAAATTGATTGAAAGATTTATGAGACCAGAGGAAAAAAAAGGCAGAGTTGGGAGAAAGTTAGTGAGACTGACGATGGAGGAGACCAAGAAATGCCCAATCAACCTACAGAGAGAGAACAAAGAGCAACAGAAAGAAGATAAACACTCACAGACATATTGAGAGTGACAGAGAAACACAGGGTCACAGACACAGGTATACACAAGCACAGAAAGAAAGTTTCAATCACCTACAATTTTCTCTCTTTCTTTCCTCTCATACACACAAAAACACACATACCCACACTCACTCGGATGATCAATGCAGTCCATCAGAAGAGGGAGGAAGTGGATGGCTTTTATCCCTTGCCTCCAACTTCTTATCCCAGTGTTACTAGTAGGAGGGCCAACTCTTCGGGATTTTTCCATGTGTTGTTTCTGACTTTGTCCCGGTACACATTAGTACTTCCAGGCTTATGGAGCCATAATAATAATGGCATTTATTAAGCGTTTACTATGTGCAAAGCACTGTTCTAAGCGCTGGGGAGGTTACAAGGTAATCAGAGTGTCCCACGGGGGGCTCACAGTCTTAATCCCCATTTTACAGATGAGGTAACTGAGGCCCAGAGAAGTTAAGTGACTTGCCCAAAGTCACATAGCTGACAATTGGTGGAGCTGGGATTTGAACCCATGACCTCTGCCTCCAAAGCCTGTACTCTTTCCACTGAGCCACGCTGCTTCTCTAAGGAAAGCCCTGGAAAGCAGCTCTAGGCATCAACGAAGGATGAGCTGGGCTGAAAGCAGATGCAGGTGGGAAATTTCGCTCATCCAACTTCTCCATTTGTGCCCAATCAATTGATCAGTGGTATTTACTGAGTTCTTACTATATACAGAGCAATGTACTAAGTGCTTGGGAGAGTACAATATAACAGGAGAATTGGTACATATGTTCCCAGGCCACAGTGAGTCCAGTTATTCCAAGTGGGTCCCACAAAGGACCTTAGGCTGGACTGGACACAAATTGCTATGCCTGATTTAAGGAATAGTCTTTCTATAAACATTAACTTTGGAGATTGCCATGACAGCAGTCCTATCTGTTCTTCCCTTTAGCATTTGCTTAATGGATCTGTTGAGTTGGGACCATTCTTAGCTCAATTTCTGATCCTGTTCTCCCTTTTCCTTTACTGTAAGTCCCATGTGGGACAAGAACTGTGTCCAACTTGATTTATTTGTATGTACCCTAATGCTTAGAGCAGTGCCTGATACACAGTAGCAGCTAGCAGATATAATGATGTAATAGCAATGAAGATGATAATAATTTACCAAGATATTTGGCCAATATTCCTGAGTAAGAAATGTATGCTGCTTGGCAATGTCTCAATGAATAGATTCTTTTATACTTTGCAAATTCAGGAACCCGCAACCTCACTAAGCACCCCAAAACCTGCTGTGAAACACGCTTTTGGGAAGAGTTCTATTATAGAACTTCACATGGCAGACAGGAAAAACAACTGAAGGATCTGCTTGGCTGTCCTCAAAATTATTACCTAGAGAGGGAGACTGTGTGACACGCAGAATTTCCACAGTTACATAACTGAGAGAGCAGAAAGCAAAGTCAGAACTCTGCATTTTCATTTTCATAATCTGATTTGCTCCCAACTTGCCTGTAGACGAGGCCTAAATTCCACCACGTTTCATAGTCTTATTAAATACTCAGAAAGCTTACATGTATAGCTAGAGAATATTTTTGTTTAATATTGAAGCGCCACATAATCCTCCCCTCAAGGTAATGTACAGCTTTTATTAATGCTAACAGCAGTTAGGTTTGGGTAAATGTTTAGTACACCAACATTTTCATGCAGTATTGCCTCAGCAGTAGTGAATCTATGACATTTTGCCATATCTCATGTAGACACGATGAAATAAAGCATTTGTTGGACAATAACATCAATTTGGAGTACCAGCTTCCAGGCAACTAACCTCGCTCGGATGTGATGTTGATGGCGGAAGACCCGGCACTCAGTGGCTGGGGCTGAATCCGATTGGGTTGGAGAAATGAGGAATGTTTACTCAGGTTCTGCGGATGGGTGTGGCTCTGTGCTAAGCATGGCAGGGATCTCCTGGAGGGTTTCAATGGTGGCTCTTTCACAGTTTCACTCTTGCTCATATTCATACCTGAAATTCCCCAAATGGACATATTAGAGCAGGACATCTAAACACAAAATAAAAGTTACTACATATGCATAGAGGGTACCAATCAATCAGTCATTTTTACAGAACATTTATCCAATTGCACTAAGTTCTTGGGGAAATGCAACATAACAGAAATCAAATCTTGAATTACATCATTAATCCTTGCAAGGGTTAGGGAGTTATACTGGAGAAAGACTTTTTGTTGTTCAGAAGTGCCTGAGCCCATAGGAGTTGAAGTAGAGGGCTTCATGAGAGCAAAGGGAAATTATTTGTATTTTATCTTGAAATCACATTTCAGGCCCATCCAACTACCTGCCGTCCAAGTTTCTGAAACATATAGATGGACAAAAACACTTTTGGGATTAACTTAAACAAAAATGTGAGAATTTGAGAGTTGAGGATCTTGCATTATGATGACCTTCTTTCCTCGACCGTCTATACCAACAGTCCAACACCGACAGTACATTATAGTGGTTCTCCTGAGTGCATTGATCTGATCTGCTTCCCCCATTTCCTTGAAAGACTCCTGAGACATTCCCCTCATTTAAATGATCTTTTGTATTGCTTGGCTATGTTCTTGGCTTCCCTCCAAGAACACTGATAATTGAGGATGGAGTATATCGTTATATATAAGCATCTTCTCTTTGTTAGTGAAAGTCTGGCTATTATAGTGGAATAATATCTTGGATGTCCTTTGTCACCTTAACAGTGCTGTCTTCCCTGGCCACCTTTTATTGTGCCCCATACTGCCCCAGTCTGTTCTCTTTCCCTATCTTTGGCAGGGTAGTAGAGGAGCTGCAAGCTATGGAAGAGAAAGAAAAGAAGGAAAAACTATGGTGGTAGTGCTGGCTTGAAAGGCTTGGAAGATGGTGGAGCGAGTTTGGGGTGTAAGGAGGGATGGAAAGTTGTACTGGGAATCAGAGAAGAAGGGATGAGAAGAGAGGAAGCAGTGGTCAGGGAGGAACTTAGCTTTCAAATCCCTAAATGTAATAAGCTGAGCACAAATTAATTCAACTATTTCTCTCAATAGACTGTTAGCTCCTTGAGGGCAAAGATCATGTCTACTTCTTCTATTGTATTCTCCCAAGTGCTTTGTACAGTGCTCTGCACATACTCAATAAATATCAATACTTTGGAGTGGGGAGAGATAGGAGTCAGGGAATTCAGTGAAGAGGCAGATGCATTGGTCAAAGTGGGATAATAGTCCTTGGATGAACATAGTTGCAGTTTGGATGAAGGGGAAAGAGTACTCAATAAATAAGTACTCAATAAATATCACTGACTGATTGATCAATTCAACAGCAATAAATTTCTGCCAGATAGCCAGGGGTGTATATGTATGTATATTTAAACATGTATTAATCTATTATAAATACATATGATATATAATACTTATATGTATATAAGTTTTTGAGTGTGTGTTTTATACATGAATATGTACATGTGTGTGTATACATACTACAACAAAGGTCTAATCAGTGCAGATCAAAAAGAAAATATTACTTGCCAGTTCTCTTAACATATCCTAGGGTGCCAAGACAAGTCTTATAAAACCAAACAACTTCTATAATAATAATAATGATGGCATTTGTTAAGCACCTACTATGTGCAAAGCACTGTTCTAAGCACTAGGGTAGATATAAGGTAATCAGGGTGTCCCACGTAGGGCTCACAGGCTTCATCCCCATTTTACAGATGAGAGAACTGAGGCCCAGAGAAGTTAAGTGACTTGCCCAAAGTCACACAGCTGACAAGTGGCAGAAGTGGGATTAGAACCCATGACCTCTGACTCCCAATCCCGGGCCCTTTCCACTAAACCACACTGCTTCTCACGCTGATTGTATCAAATAATCCACTTCTCCAATCTGCCAATTTAATTATCTACTTGTTGGAATTCTCAGAAAATTAAAAAATACTAAAAAACAGTGAAACAAGACTTATTGACGTAGTCCCTGTAGCTTATTTTGATAGGGCCCGACTAAAATGGGCTGAACTGAGACAACTTAACAATTTCTTCAGGTCACTTTGAATTTCATTTTGATCTTCAAAAACATGAATAACTTGTTTAGTTCCTTCCGCATACCTGCTGAGCATGTTCTTGATTCTGTTCAAGTAATTGGTATGTATGATTTAACATCTTTCATGGAATTTAAAGGTTAATTAAAGGTCAATCTTTCAACCACTAATTTCACAGAATTTCAATTTTTTCATTGTCAACTTTAAAATTGAACTGTTGAACAGTTTCAAGAAGAGTAGCAAGGCAGTGCTTTCTTTTGGTATTATGTGACTTTACTAGTATCAAGGATAGTAGCCTCTCTACTCAAGTTATCCTAAGCGAGAGTTACAATAACTCTGAAAATCTGCCAAATGTCATGAAATAGAATCACTGAAATTTCCCACTGGGAGGATCAAGTTGTGAATTCCCATTCTCTTTAGTACAAGTTACATAGAAAAACCTTTGCCAGTCTTTTGTTCATTTATCCACTTGTCAGTAGCTTAAATACCTTTCTAACAAAAACACTGACAATGAGCATTATATATTCTACATCTTTTTTCTTTTTGATGCACTAGCTTGGAAGTACTGCAAGATCAGAAATACCTGGGACAAAATTTTGTTTTATTCCTTTCAGCAAATCATGGATAAGTGCTAAAAGACTACAGTATAGTTTAGATAACCTAACTCATTTACAATATTTTTTGCCAAGTTAAAAAAATTAAGTCACAACAGCAAGCTTATTCAATTGGCATTTAAAGCTACTCTGCCCTGCTGAAAGTACAGTGAAAAGATCAAAGCTTTGGGAATCGGAAAACTTATATTTTAGTCCTGCCTGACCCTGCAAGTCTAGGAATACCTGTTGTGTCTCTTCCATCCATCCATCCATCGATGTTCAATGGTATTCACTGAGCACTTGCTACATGCAGAGCACTGTATTACGTGCTTGGGAGAGTATAATAGGACAGAGTTGGTAGACATATTACATGACCACAATAAGCTTAGTCTAAAGGGAGAGACAGACATTAATATAAATTATGGATATTTACATAAGTGCTGTGGTACTGAGGGTGGAGTGAATATTAAGTGCCCAAAGGATTCAGATCCAATTGCATAGATGATGGAGAGGGGAGAGGGTTCTGAGGAATAAGGCCTTAATTGTGGAAGGCCTCTTGGAGGTGGTATGACCTTAATAAAGCTTTGAAGGTGGGGAAAGTGATGGTCTGGCATATATGGAGTGGGAGGGAGTGCCAGACTGGAGTAAGGATGTGGGAGAGGGGTCAGCAGTGAAATAGATTCATTCATTCAATCACATTTACTGAGCACTTACTGTGTGCAGAGCACTGTCCTAAGCACTTGGGAAGCACAAGTTGGCAACACACAGAGACGGTCCCTACCCAACAGTGGGCTCACAGTCTAGAAGGGGGAGACAGAACAAAACAAGACATATTAACAAACTAAAATAAATAGAATAAATATGTACAAATAAAATAAATAAATAAATAAGAGATGTATAATAATAATAATAATATATAATATAATATAATGTATTATAATAGGAGATGTGACCTTAGTAATGCTTTGAAGGTGGAGAGAGCAGTTGGGTGGTATATAATAGTAATAATAATGGCATTTATTATGTACAAAGCACTGCTCTAAGCACTGAATAATAATAATGGCATTTATTAAGTGCTTACTATGTGCAAAGCACTGTTCTAAGTGCTGGGGAGGTTATGAGGTGATCAGGTTGTCCCATGGTGGGGGGCTCACAGTCTTAATCCCTATTTTACAGATGAGGTAACTGAGGGCCAGAGAAGTTAAGTGACTTCATTCATTCATTCAATCGTATTTATTGAGTGCTTACTGTGTGCAGAGCACTGTACTAAGCACTTGGGAAGTACAAGTTGGCAACATATAGAGACGGTCCCTACCCAACAGTGGGCTCACAGTCTAGAAGACTTGCCCAACGTCACATGGCTGACAATTGGCGGAGTCGGAATTTGAACCCATGACCTCTGACTCCAAAGCCCAGGCTCTTTGCATTGAGCCACGCTGCTGAGATTCAGGCATACTGAGCAAGTTGGTGCTAGAGAAGTGAAGTGTGAAGGATGAGCTGTAGCTGAAAATCAGTGAGGTTAGGTATGAAGAAGGAAGCAGATTGAGTACTTTAAAGACAAGTTTCCGTTTGATGTAGAGGTGGAAGGACAACCATTGGAGGTTCTAGAGGAGTGTGGAGCTGTGGACTGAACAGATTTTTAGAAAGATAATCAGGGCAGCAGAATGAAGTATGAACTGGAGTGGGGAGAGACAGGAGTCAGGGAATTCAGTGAAGAGGCAGACACATTGGTCAAAGTGGGATATTAGTCCTTGGATGAACATAGTTGCAGTTTGGATGAAGGGGAAAGAGTAGGCTTTAGCAATGCTGTGAAGGTAGAACTGCTAGGATTTGGTGACTGGTTGAATATGTAGGTTGTGTGAGAGATGAGTTGAGGTAAAGACAAGGTTTTATGGACTTGTGAAATAAGGAGGATAGTGAAATTGTCTACAGTGATGGGCAAGATAGAGGGAGCACAAGGTTTGGGTAGGAGAATCAGGATTTCTGTTTTGGACATGTTTAGTTTGAGGTATCAGTAAGATACAGGAAGAAATGCCCTGAAGGCAGGAGGAAATGAGAGACTGCAGAGAAGGACAGCGGTCAGGACTGGAGAGGCAAATTTGGGAACCATCTGTGTAAAGTTGATAGTTGTAGACATTTGAGTGAATGAGTTCTTCACCGGAGTGAGTTTAGAAGTAGAGTAGAAGGGGACCCAGAACTGTGCTTTGAGGGTCATTTTCAGAGGGTGGGAGGCGGAGGAAGAGTCTGCTAAAGAGACAGAAAAGAAGCCATCAGAGAGATAAGAAGAGAACCACAGTGCCTGTGAAGCTAAAGTTGGATAATGTTTCAAGGAAAAGAGGGTGTTCCACAGTGTTGAGGCAGCTGAGAGGTGAAGGAGGATAAGGATGGAGAAGAAACCATCCAATTTGGCAAGAAGAAGGCCATTGTTGACCTGAGAAAGGGCAGTTTCTGTGGAGTGAAGAAGGCAGAACCAGTTTGGAGAGGATCGAGGAGAGAATTGAAGAGAGGAAGTGGAGCCAGTGAGTTTAGACAATTCTCTCAAAGAGTTTTGTGAGGAATGGTAAGAGGGAGATGGGGAGATCAATCAATCAATCAATCAATTGTATTTATTGAGCGCTGACTGTGTGCAGAGCACTGTATTAAGCGCTTGGGAAGTACAAGTTGGCAATATATAGAGACAGTCCCTACCCAACAGTGGGCTCACAGTCTAGAAAGTGGGCTCACATAACTAGAAGGAGTCATGGATTCAAGGGGATTATTTTTTAGGAGAAGCAGCAAGGCTTATTGGATAGAGCATGGGCCTAGGTTCTAATCCAAGCTCCACCACTGCTGCCTAACCTTGGGCAAGTCACTTAACTTCTCTGTGCCTCAGTTACCTCTTCTGTAAAGTGGAGATTAAGAATGTGAGCCCCATGTGGGACAGAGGCTGTGTCCAACCTGATTTGAGCTGTATCTACCCCAGCACTTAGGACAGTGCTTGACACATAGTAAGTACTTAACGAGTACCAGAATTATTCTAATTATTATCATTAGGATAGGAGATACATGAACATGGGAAAGAAGCCACTGGAAAATAAACAGGTGAAGATGGTGGTCACAGAGAAAAAGGGAGGGGGCAAGTGATTTACTAAAGTAGGAAGGGATGGGATCAGAGATGTAGGTAGATGGGGGAGAGTTTGAAAGGGTTTATCCCCAAACCACCAAGGGTATTATAGGAGGTGGACCAGCCCAGAATGAATACTGAAAAGCAGCTGGCTAATGTGGGCAATAGAGACTGCAGTGACTGCCGAGGTGATTGCCTGCTGGGTTATAGCATAGCATTGAAATTATGCTGTGGTTTCTGTGGCTTCAAATGGGCCCTGATTGTATAATAGTCAATACATGCACCTTACAATATACTGCACCTCCGCACAGCTAATGACTCTGTGCCTCTGAATAAACACAACTGTCAGGATTGAGATAGTGAATGATGCTGGGCATACACCATCACTATAATAAATGACTCTGGGCAGGTTCTCCATCTTGGAGTCTCAGGGCCAAGTCTCATCTGTTGTTCTCAACAGGAGACTCCATCATCTCAGTATCAGTACTTCAGATTTTCTATTCCAAAACAGAGTTCACAGAAATAACCAACCCCTGAAGTAACTTAATTTGGATGAAAAAAAATACAGCAAAAAAAGACATAATTTAAAGAATCATGTTTCTCATCTCAGGAAGAGAAACATATCAAATAACTAATTTACCTGAGATTTAGATATCTTTATTTGTGGAAATTATTTTAGAGAACTCTTAAATATAGGAGCAATTGTAACCTGCCTCACAGGTCAACATGATATCCTGAAGAAGGCAGGTAAAGATCAAACTGACTCTTAGGAGTCCTTCTAATTTTTTTTATTTTGGTTCATTTAGATGGATGGAGTATGCAATAAAATTATCTGGCATGAAACATGGAGGACAGACCACATTCATTTATCATCTGAACTGATAGTACATTGAATATATACAAGCAGATACTGTACATCATGTGAATTTCAATTATCACTAACTTCCAGATGATTATTTCAGCTCATAAATATAAATTTACTCATTTCTTCAGCAAACACATAAGGCTGTCACAAGCAGATTCATTCTTGAGCAAATAAAAGCAATATGGGTCATAATAAGAAGGGTTTCATTCTAGTTTGAATAGATTAGGAAAATATGAATCATAGCTAGTCTAAAACCCACATAAAATTTGCCATACTGAGAAAGACATTCCTCATCATCAACGATGGCTGAATAAAAGCGATTTGGTAAAAATGCTTACTAAAACCCAATGGGACTGATCGTGACTGTTTTCCTTAGTCCTGCCGTTTTCATTTAAGACCTTCTTTTAAAATGTAACATCAGAACAATTTAGAAAAAAAACTAAATAAAAGGAAGGAAAAATGGGAGACAGAAAATGAGAGATTCAGAAGATAGAGAAAAAGAATGAGTAAGAGGAATTAGAACATAACAATGATTCAAATTCTACTAGTCCCTAAGACCTGCTACAGGAAGAAATTCATCATTTTTGAAAAGCAGATACATGTTTTCTGGCCTTGACTGTTTAGTAACCATAACATTTTGTCTGTATTTGCTAGTACTATGCCACCCTAGCACAGAAATGCTAAAGTATTACATCAATATTTTCTCAGATTTCTCCAATAATTACTTTATGTCATGAACATTCTGAAAGTGTTCATGTGGTCATCAAATGGCCCAGGGGTAGGGGCTTCTGGTTGCCTTTTCCCAGGTTTTGTACCTCAACTGAACAAAATGGACTTAAAGAATCCAATCTGATTGCACATGCCAGCATCCGTTGACAATTCCCTTGAACAACACTTCATAGCAACTACCCGTTTTCTGAGGTTCAATACCTCATTGTTTCCACAGTCTGAAGGTATTATCCCAGAACATCGTGAGAAGCAGCATGGCCTATTGAATGGAGCATGGGTGGGGGAGTTAGAAGGACTGGTTCTTAATCCTGGCTCCACCACCTGTTTGCTGTGTGACCTTGGGCAAATCACTTCACTTCACTTATTTGTGCCTCAGTTACCTTTAAAATGGGGATTAAGACTGTGAGGCCCATGTGGAACATGGACTGTGCCTAACCTGATTGCTTGTATCTACAACAGCACTTAGTACAGTGCCTGGCACATAGTAAGCGTTAAACATATGCTATTAAAAAATAAACAGGACTTTGTAGGCAGATCCCACCTTAGAAAGTAAGAGAAGTAAGCAACTTCCTTAAAAAGCACAAATATGGTGGTGGTAAGGATTATGTGCCCTCAATAAGGTGGCAGAAGCCTGACTGTGTTTCATACAAAATGGAAATGACCCCATACTAGGGTAGTAGGTAGGGTCTTGGAACTAAATTTTCCCAGGTGTTTGATCAATGGTCGGTGGATGTCAGTGATTTTGAGATATGATTTTCAGAAGGACTTTCACTAAAAATTGTGTCTGACAACATCATGCTATAACATAATGACAGCATACAGAAAAAAGGGTAGAATGCAAATTTTTCCTAACTCTGAGTGCCCAAATATCTCATTTGTGATCTGCCTGTTGGAGCCTCCCTTTAAAATCCTGGTAGGTAGGGAATGTCTTCAAACTCTATTGAATTGTATTCTCTCAAGCAGTTGGTACAGTTTTTGCCTACAGTAAGTGTTCAATAAATACCACTGATTGACATATCAGGGGATAGGACAGAGAGAGTGACTTGCTGGATGGGGTAGGAGTGATGAAGAGGGAAGTGTCAAGGGATTTACGGGTATTACAATCAGCTATATATTTCAGAAATGGATAGAGGTTTTAAGGTTTAGGGACCTTTTGTTCCAAAAAAAAAAAAATTTGCATGCTTGCCTATTTTTTAAATTGGTGAAACCACACATTCTCACCTGTCAGGAAAGGCACAGTTAATTAGCTTTCTAGTTTTGCTGCACATTTACCTAGGTCTTTGAGTATTTTCACTGTCTCACTTCATTCTTGAAATATTCTGACGATACAAACTCCATTTCACCTTAGCATTAGATAATTTTAGATCTTTTAGTTCATACTAAATAGGAAATGAAATATAACAATGAAGATTAAGTACTTTCTTACATATGAACACAAAAAAATCAAATTTCAAATCCTTCATAATCGGTACATAGTTAGTAGTTAGGGAACATGTCTACCAGTTCTGTTACACTTTACTCTCTCAAGTGCTAGGTTCAGTGCTCTACGCACAGTAAACCCTCAGTAAATGCCATTTGATTGATTGCTATTTTATCATGTAAGTATATTTATGCATTTTCACCACTGTTTTGAAGATCTGTACATTGTTTTGATCCCTTCACTGACCTTGGGACTACACTAATGCACTTTACAAACATGGCTTAGTGCTCCTTCAATTAACATTCTATTTTCAAGGATACAGTTAAGAATGCTAAGAGTGTTAGAACAATACTAAATGGGTGGGAGAAGTTTTTAAGTATGTGTAATCATGGCTACTAATACCTGAGACACAACAAAAGCAGATTTTGTCAACATTGAAATGAAAACAACATGCTGCCCATGGGGATTGATACATATCTGTTAAATTGTGGAAGGGAATAAACTCAGACAGTATAAAAACCCAACTGCTGAGTTTTTCCAATTGATCGTCTAGATGTCGGCCCAGAATACTGAGAGATCATTTCAAAAATGTAGTGAAAAGTTGACTACTTAGGTAAGGGGTCTATCTCATAAAATGCAGATGGAGGAATCTTCCTTCTGAGAACCTTATTAAAAACAAATGATCAATGCCAAGGAAGAAACATTTTCTTTGATCTGTATCTTATTAATCAGGCACCTAATTACATGGACAAACTTAAATTTGGTAGTTGTGAGTAATATTTATTGTGCCTCAATGTAGGAGTTCAACAAAGGTGAAAGGACTTTAATTTTAAGCATTCTTCTCTTCGAAACTCTCTATCAGCTTCCTTCCCATCTTCTTTTATATAGAATTTAAAGTCATTCACCTTTATTTCCTATCCCTATTACAGTTCTAAATCAGATCATTCTTCTATGTCTCCACATTTTGTTATTCCTGCTCTGTCTAGGTTATACATTCCCATAAGGTCCAAAAATTCCAGAAATGCAAACAGGCAGTGGGCATCAGGCTCAGTTTTGATAGGAAGCATAATTTCAATTTCATGTATTTTGAACACTTTAGGACATTTTAATACTTAAATCTGAAGGGCAAATTAGCTGTTTTTAAAATGAAGTTTTGGCTCACAGTATGGGATTGCCAGTGGACAACATGAGAACTCCATTCAAATAATGTCATGCAATTTATCTTAAAAATGAAAGACTTGGACAACCACTTTGTGTGACTACCTATGGTCTGTAATTTGCTATGTGAAATATGAAAACAATCAAAATGGGTATTTATCATTATTCCTTGTGAATTTTTGATAGCAATTTTGTGATGTGACAAAGAAAATTTAATGTGACAGCATCAGACAATACCTTTCACATTCTCCATTATCTCCTGTTTTCTTGAGTAGTTGTCTAGTTATACCATTACTTTAATCACAGTATAGCAGTGCTTTGTGACTTTAAGATGAGGGATATGAAAGAAAAAAACAGTTGCTTTCACATATTTTTTAGGTTTAGCCCATATTTTACTTTCCAGTTCAAAGGCAGGAAAGTAGGATAGATGTACAATAATTTCATTTTGTTCTTTTATCATTCTAAAGGGAACAAAGAAAAATCATTATTTCTAGTTTGAAAAAATACTAAAGGCTCTCACAAATACATTTGATATTTGCCTCACCCCCAATTCCACAGCACTTATATACATATCTTTAAATTACATATTATGAATTATTTATTCATTAATAGTAGTGTCTGTCTCCCCCTCTAGACTGTGAGCTCATTATGGGCAGGGAGCATGTCTGCTAATTCTGTTGTACTGTACTCTCTCAAGTGCTTTGCACACAGTAAGTAGTCAATAAATAGTATTGAATGAATAAATGAATAATAAGCACTCAACAAATACTACTGATTATTAAATGAAAAAAAGTATGGAAGACTCAGGAAATGTGCTCACATTTTACTAGGCTTTAAAATGGCAATTAACCAAATCACTAAGTAATTTGACATTGATCTCAAAAGGCAAAAGAAAGAAAAAAAAGTTACATACAGCCTGAAAAAAGATAATGCTGATAGATTTTCTTTAGTTTCAGCTGGGAGGGTGCACTAATGTTACTCTACATTCAGATAATTAGTTCCTATCATGACAGATCTTTCATGCATAGTAATACAAACTCAAAATGGGGAAATACATTTGAAGTTCAATCAGTTCTTCCAGAATGTACATGTGTTATTTACTACAAGATTGGATTAAGTACCACTGGGGAATAAAGAAAGTTGTTCCAATGATTCACAAATGTTTAGGTAAAACAAGAATATAATGATAACAGTAATAATAATCGTGGTATTTGTTACATGCTTTCTAGGGAAACAGCGTGGCTCAGTGGAAAGAGCACGGACTTTGGAGTCAGAGTTCATGGGTTCGAATCCCGGCCCTGCCAATTGTCAGCTGTGTGACTTTGGGCAAGTCTCTTGACTTCTCTGTGCCTCAGTTACCTCATCTGTAAAATGGGGATTAAGATTGTGATCCCCCCATGGAACAACCTGATCACCTTGTAACCTTCCCAGCACTTAGAACAGTGCTTTGCACATAGTAAGCGCTTAATAAATGCCACCATTATTATTATTATGTTCAAACACTGTGCTAAGTGCTGGAGGAGATCTAAAATAATCAGATCTGACACAATCCCTGACCCACAGAGGAGTCAGATTTGAAGGGAGAACAAGATATTAAATCCTCATTTTGCAAATGAGGAAACTGAGGCCCAGAGAAGTTGAGTAACTTTCCCAAGATCACACAATAGGCAAATAGCAGAGCTGGGTTAGAAGGCAGGTCTCCTGACACTCATTCATGTGATCTTTCCATTGAGGCAAGCTGCTTCTCATGTGGAAGGCAATGTTCTTGAGTGGGTGTTTCATATAAGAAGGCAAGGCCCAATGATGTACTATAATTTACATTATATAAGAATGTATTAGAGTACATTATAGGGGCTTGCCTTCATTATAGTACATTATGTAGTGTATATGCAGATAGTACATTATGAAATTACATTAATTACATTAACGCACATTATGATATTATAACTACATTGTACTATAAGAACATCCAGTGGTTGTCCATCCACCTACTCAACAGAAATTCCATACCATTGGCTACACAGCAATTAATCACCTTACTGTCTCCTAACCTACCTCACATACACCATATCTCAATCTTGTCTCGCTCTCTGCCAACCTCTCATCCACATCCTGCCTCTGGCGGGGACATCTCCTCCAAGAGGCCTTCCCTGACTGAGCCCTCATTTCCTCTTCCCCCATTCCCTCCTGTTCACTCTTGCACTTGGATTTGCATGCTTTATTCAGCCCTCCCTTGGCCCCACAGCACCTATGTACATATTCATAATTTATTAATTTATTTATATTAATGTCTGTCTTCCTTTCTAAACTGTAAGCTGGTTGTGGGCAGGTAACGTATCTACCAACAAAAATGCAAAAGGTCTTATGTTATAGAAGACCTGACTGGATATGTCATTAAGTGGAAATATGTATTGCCTAAGGAAAGAGCAAGTAAATTTTTTTTAAAAAAAAGGAAAATGATGCATGCATTATGTGGACAATTTGAGTTAAATGTTTTTTGTATTTTTTGCCAGGGCGTGGATGAAACGCACTGCTCACCCAAATGTACAATGATTAGACTCAACACTTGGTGTTTCATTGAAGTGGTCACAGCTTAGTCTTCCTTAAAGAGGCACAAAATAACTGTGTACTTTCCCCATTTTGGATCTTAATGATTGATGTTTGTTAGGGGGTCCTGCAGAGACCACGGGGCCATGGGAACTCCCCTCTGTAGGGCGCAGAAGTTCAGTTGCTTGGCTTACTCTCCCTGAATCTTTGGCCAGCCCCAAATGTGGTGCTGTCCACTGGTGTCTGATGCCCGAACCAGCCTCCTCCCTTGCTGAACACCATGAAATGAAGCTGTATTCCCTACAGGAGCAGAGTGTGTGCAGGGACAGTGACCCAGTAACTCTTAAAACCTGGGGGCACTCTCAGTTCTATGGGTTGGCATTTCATAGTGGGGGAGCATGTGAGTTACCCAACAATGACTGGGACTAAGAAGACACGAGGCCCTTATATCCATCTGTATCCCTGAAAAAAGTGCTTTCACTAGCGAATAAATTTGCTGAGGCTGAATCTCCAAAAGCTGCTCTGTTTCACCCCTGCCATGAAATTAGCAGCAAGCCAAGTACAGTAACCCTACTTAAAAACCCTGAATCCCACAGAGGATGGCCTCCTATGGGCTTAAACACTTTTATGCAACCTTATTCTCCTTTGGGAGATGAGGACTCATTAGTGATAGTGCTAATTAGTGCTTTGCATTTTTATTGCTTTTTAAATTCAAAGATCACTGAGTGTCTTCCAAAAATTAATTTAGTTCATTAGATTTTATCATTCCTATTTTTAGGGCAACAACATATTGGTCAATTTACCAGAAGACAATACACATCCTAGATTGCCTAGTACACAACTCAATCTTGAAACTTAAATAACTCTCTTTCCTCCGGGCCCAGGAATATAGTGCCTTGGGTCAGTGATATGACTTTTAAAATTTAGTAGATGAGCACTTTTGGGAGGGTGGGGAAATAGACGGAAGAAATTAAATAGGTATATATAACAAGATATTCGGGATTATACTAGAAATTGTAACAGATCTGTATATATCTTCAGTGCTTCAAGTGGAAAGAACATGGCTCTTGTAATCGAGAAAACTGGATTCTTGTCCTGGTTCTGCCAATTGCTGGCTGTGTCACTTAGGGCACTTGATTTAATTTCTCTGGGCCTTCATTTCCTAATCTATAAAATGGGGATAAACAGCCAGTTGTCCAACCCTCTCTTTGGGACTTTGAGCTCCATGTGGGGCAGGAACTGTGTTGGATCTGATTATCTAATATCTTCCCAGCCCAAGCCTAGGGCAATGTTTGAGAGAGAGTAATCATTTACTATTAATGTTGATATTATTATTATTATGTTATTGTCATTATCGTTATGGTCCCGATTTTGCTAACTAGCTCTGCTGTCACTGGAAATAAAAGAAGCACTTAATACACTCTTCAGGGTGATCATGTTCAGCAGGAATCCTGGTAAATAATTTGCCAGTGTGGGCGAACAATGTTAACAAAGTAGTTACCTGCTAAGTCATAGGACTACAGTTCAGCAGTGGTACCACACTGTGGTCATTCTGGCTATAAATGGGTACTAATAGTGATAATAAGGATAGTGATAATGATAATAATGATGATAATAACCACTTTTAAAGAATTGTTAAGTGTTCACTACATGCCAGGTACTGTTCTTATCATTGGGATAGATCCCAATTAATCCTTGTCCCATATGGGGCTCACATCTAAGTAACATCACCACCATCAATGGTATTTATTGAGCACTTACTATATGCAGAGCACAGTACTGGGTTCTTGGGAGAGCACAACACAAGAGAGTTGGTAGACATATTTCCTGCCCATGTAGAAAGAAGAATTGATATTGAATCCCCATTTTACAGTTGAGAAAACTGAGCACAGAGAAGTTAAGTGACTTGTCCCAGGTCACACAGAAGAAAAGTGGCAGAGCCCGGATGAGAACCCAGGCCTGTGATTTTTTCCTCTAGGCCACACTTCTTTTCTTGTTTTTATAATGGCATTTGTTAAACACTTACTATGTGCCAGTCTTAATCTTCATTAATTCCCATAGATGAGGTGACTGAATCACAGATAAATTAAGTGACTTGCAACGGAGACAAGTGACAGAGCAGGGATTAGAACCTAGGTCTTTCTGACTTCCAAGCTTGAGCTCTACCCACTAGGCAATGATGCTTCTCTAAAATCCTGCTTCTTATAAAACACCTTCCAATGCACTTTGCAATATGCTGCATTCCAGACTACCTACTCCTTCACTGCACTTGGTGTCCCATCACGAATTGCTAATCAATTCCGTCATACAGCTTCTTGGTCCCAAAATCCCTGAACAAGGCTCATCTCTACCTTGTCTTTTTCTGACAAGACCTTTTATACTGCAGGGCAATGACCATAAAATAGTATTCTTTCCTCCAATAACAACTCACATTCCTGGTAGCCTGTGGAATCCTGATAAATACAATGAGAGAACATGATTGAAAAAGTAGATTCTCTCACAAAATAATTTTTGCTTTCCTGTTCACAAACTGAAAGGGTGACAGTAGGTTCTGAACTCCATTCATAGGTCCCCTGTGGAATTTTTTTTGACAACAGACAGCCTTGAGGTCAGTACAGGAATCATAAACAGGATTCATAAACCACAAATGTAGCACACAGTTCTGAAGGCAGTGGTGTGAAACCTGAACCCAACCTGATGATATTCAGTGATTTATATGGAGCAATTCAGGACGTTTGATTCCATGGGTCATGCAATCATTTTAGTTCTGTGGTAGACACTATTTGGGGGGCCTTTCAATATGCCTCCACCTGTGCCCTGACTAGGTTTTTCTGTTAATAATTTCTATGTGTCAAGTACTCTTCTAAGTGCTGGGATAGATACAAGTTAATCAGGTAAAACACAATCCTTGTTCCATACGGGGCTCATAGGCTACATAGAAAGGATGGGACAAGTTCCTTTAACGGAAAATCCACTGAATCTACCAGGTAACAAGAAGCAGTCACCGAAATGATGCAAAAGCAAACCTAAGGCCAGATTGAACGAATTATCCTAGCATTTAAAACACTTGATAATTGTATTTTTATGGTATTTGTTAAATGCAGTGCTATGTGCCAGCATTTTACTAAGCATTGGGGTAGATACCGGCTAATCAGGATGGACACAGTTCATGTCCCACATGGTACTCACAGTCTTAATCCCTATTTTACAGATGAGGGGATGGAGGCACAGAGAAGGTAAGTGAGTGCCCAAGGTCAGACATCAGACAAATGGCAGAGCTGGGATTAGGACCCAGATCCTTCTGATTCCCAAACCCATGCTTTTTCTACTAGGCCATGTTGCTTGCTCTTTTACAGATGGTTTTGTGTATACCTGAACTCTGAGGGAATTCAAACCACAGGCCACATTGTTAATAATTCACTCACTTAATTTCCTTCCTTCTCCCTAGAGCCCTCATCATATTATTCCATGCAGTCACTGGAAAGGAAGTAGTTAAGGGACAGTCAATCAATAAATTCAAGGTGTTCAATGACTCTGATTCTGTGCTGAACACTGTACTAGATGCTTGGGAGAGAACAATACAGCAGAAGTGGTCGACAGGAGTATAGGACTGGGATTCAAAGGACCTGGGTTCTAATCTCACCTCCATCAGTTGCCTACTGTATGACCTTGGGAAAGTCACTTAACTTCTCTGGGCCTCAGTTCCCCCACCTGCAAAATGGGGATTCAATATCTGTTCTCCTTCCCTGCTTAGACTGCGAGTCCTATGTTGGACCTGATTATCTTGCATCTACCCCAGCACTTAGTACAGTGCTTGGCACACAGTAAGCACTTAACAAATACCTCTACTATTAGAAGTAGTAATAGTGGTAATAATAATAATTATAATAGAATCCGGAGGAAACTCAAAGACGAAAAGAATAATTCTCTACTGGGTTTAGGTTTTCATTAGATGGAATCTATTTTTAAGAGTTAAACCAAACTTCTTCCCTGGGATTTTACATGAAATTGTTTTCTTTCTGCATAAAAGAATGTTGTGAACTGTTTACAGCTGTTTGCCTGAGAGATAGTGAGAGGGTGAGAAGGTACTTACTGTCCAGTGTCCCTCCATGGATTATGCCCATTTTTTGAACTCCTAGTGGAGCCTCATTACCTCTACATTAATAAATGTGCTGCTTTACCACTCCAGAAAATTCCAACAGTAAACAACAGAAAAAGATTAATCCAACTTGGCTTCATTTTAATTAAGGGCATGCTGAGCTCTGGGGAAAATGAGTGTTACTTTTTTTGTTCTTTACCAAGGAAATATCTGGGTTTAAATGCTAATGAAATTGAAATGGAAAAATTAGACACCACCGAGGAAAAGAAGGCATGAGGTGTTCTCATGCCATTTGTATAAAACCATATGGCACATTTGCTTGCGACATTTCCTAATATGAAAAGTGGTTCAACAAAGAAATTTAACTTCACTCAGTGAGTCGCTTAGTAAATTAGATACAATTATTGTAAAGCTGAAATGTGGAAAAAAATATGGGAGGAAGTGAGGGTCTGTATCTTCTACTACTGTTAGAAATGAAGGTTCAATTCAGGGTAACAGCAGGGGTCTATGTGAGTGGGGTAATATGATTCACCCCAGTGATAACCCTATTTTAACTGAGAAGCAACGTGGCTCAGTGGAAAGATCATGGAAAGAGTATGGGACAACCTGATTACCTTATATAATAATAATAATGATAGCTTTTATTACACACTTACTATGTGCACAGCACTGTCCTAAGCGCTGGGGAGGTTACAAGGTGATCAGGTTGGCCCACGAGGGGCTCACAGTCTTAATCCCCATTTTACAGATGAGGTAACTGAGGCCCAGAGAAGTGAAGTGACTTGCCCAAAGTCACACAGCTGACAATTGGTGGACCCGGGATTAGAACCCATGACCTCTGACTCTAAAGCCCGTGCTCTTTCCACTGAGCCACACTGCTTCTCTTAGCCATGCTGCTTCTCTTGCTTAGAACAGTGCTTTGCACGTAGTAAGTGCTTAACAAATGCCATCATCATCATCGTTATTTCCAATCTGATCCTATTTTTTCCAGATTGAGAAATAGCAGGCAGATCAGAACACTTGAGAGGCTTAAACTTTTCAGGAGTTTATGGACCACTGTACTCATCAGTCATTTTATTTTTGCCAGAACACTTGGGAAGTAAGTCGGCTATCTCCTTGGACATCAGGGGTCAAGTCTGTTCAAATTTCGAGGAAATTAGGTTCCAAAAAAAAAAAACAGCTAAGTCCAGAAATCAGCAACCCCAATAAGCAATTGGTAATGTATTCCTCTCTTTGTCCCCACCCCAAACTGTTTACATTTTCTATCCATTATATAAAGGAGGCAGAGAAGAAGTTTGCTTTCATCCGGAGAGCATTAAGAAGCACTGTATTTCTTTGAATATTTTCTACAGCATAATGCACAAAGGTAATGGATAAATCTACAAGAATGTCAAAAAATTACAACCATCGCTGTCTGGCCAACAAACTCAGCAATCTAATACTTATGCTGACAGTTGTCTTACCTGGGAAAGGAAGTGCATTTTAATGCATGATAATTATTAATGTTACTATGAAACAACCAGCACTGACAAAGACCTTCTGACATTGCAGAATATTCTCAACTGCTTGAAAAATGGAATTTATTTTATGAGCTGTTGGTTAGAAAATGTTAAATTTATTTTATTAATTTTGTATGCTATAGCCATTCATTTTTAATATCAGGCCTACTGATACCTGATTTGCTCATGTCCAGTGTGTTAGAAATAAGGTATTTACTTTCGCAAAACTAGAGGGAGTTTTTTTTTTCCAATTATAAATTTTAACAATTAAACCAGTGACAATTCCATTCTGGTGCTTGACAATCTGCATGTGTGTGATAACATCTTTGTCTGAGGACACAGCAAAGAGAGGCAAAGTCAAAAGGAAGAAAGCTTTTGTTTTCTGAACATGTCAAATATTGACATACTGGATTTAGCTACTGGAGTCCTTTGCTATCATAGGGCTAGGAATGTGAAAGAGGCAGCTTTCATGTCTTTGAGAAAAGTGACAAAATGTTCAATGAAATGTAAAAAATTAAAATAAAAATATCTTAGCTTCACCTATCAGGAATTACAAGAACATATTCAATTTCTCTTGCTGAAAAATCTTACATGCACCTTACTATATTTTATGCAAATATTTTGGTATAAAATTCCTGAAGAATGTAAGTCTATAGACCACCTAAAGGCCACAATTTGTTGGGTGGTGAGTATGTTCTTCCTCAATGTAGACACATTTTGTTCAGTTGAAAAGAAAAATCTATATCTCTTGGGTTATAAAAAGTAATTAAGGGAGATTAATATGAGCATAAGATGGTAAATTCCTCATGAGAAGCAGCCTGGCTTAGTGGCAAGGGCACAGGCTTAGGAATCAGAAGTCGTGAGTTCTAATCCCAGCTCCACCACTTGTCTGCTGGGTGACTTTGGGCAAGTCACTTCACTTCTCTGTGTCTCAGTTACCTCATCTGTAAAATGGGGATTAAGACTGTAAACTCCACATGGGACAACCTGATTCCCTTGTATCTACCCCAGCGGTTAGAACAGTGCTTGGTACATAGTAAGCACTTAACAAATACCATCAAAAAATAAGTTCAAGACTTAAGGAAAGTATAAACAGGGAAGTCATGACAAAAATCACAAATACCTGGGAGAATAACTTTGAAGGTTTGCGTAAGAGAGTAATCACTTTTTGCTATTTTAGCCACTATTGTTTTTTCTTAAACATTTACTACACGATATTTCAAATTAAAAAAGCATAGGTACTAATTCCAGCTCTACCCCTTGCCTGCTATTAGATCTTAAACAAGTCACTTGATGATTCCTGGTTCTTGGTTTCCCCATCTGCAAATATAGATGGTAACTGTTTTCCTTTCTTGTGTAAACCTTGTGAGGGACTAAGGGCTGTCTGAACTGATTATCCTGCATCTGCTCCAGAGTATAGCACAGTTATTGACATATATTAGGGATTAATGCATTCCATAGGAGTGTTAAAATAATACCAAAAATATAAAAGAAATGATTCTTATATTCTTTTCTTCCCTTTTAGTTTTTTTCCCCCTCTGCTGCAGGCAAGGAGAATGAATTTATTAACTAGGGTTTGTTTTTTCCAAACCATATTGTGACATTCCATGGATATAGTGGTTCACAGAAGGAGCATTGAGAAGCAGCGTGGCTTAGTGGAAAGAGCACAGGCTTGGGAGTCAGAGGTCATGGGTTCTAATCCCACCTCTGCCACTTGTCAGCTGTGTGATCTTGGGAAAGTCACTTCACTTCTCTGTGCTTCAGGTACCTCATCTGTAAAACGGGGACGAAGACTGTGAGCCCCACGGGGGGATAACCAGATTACCTTGTATCTACTCCAGCGCTTAGAACAGTGCTTGGCACATAGTAAGCACATAACATATACCAACATTATTATTAGAGAGATTGATTTTATTTCTTGGCTTGGTTGCTTCATGCCTGATTAAAGTAATAAAGTTATATTAACAGAAATGAAATAAATGGTAGGAACAAAGGGATCAAAAGTACTTTTTGAACAAACTAGGGGACAGAATGGTTAAAAAACTTAATTTGACACTACATCTCGTACAATCAAACTTACTTCTAATTAAGAACTATGTCTAGGCTATTGTGTTCCTATGGAAGCAGTATGGCCCGGCAGAGCAGGAGACTTGGGAATCAGTAACCCCAAGTGCTAGTACGAATTCTACCACTAGCCACTTGTGTGACTTTATGCAAGTCACTTATCCTTTAATTTTATCACCAGTAAAATGGAAATAAGGTACCTATTCCTCCCACCTCTCAGAATGTGAGCCTCTTGTGGGAAAGGAACTGAGTCTGATTTTATCTTTTTATCTATTCCAGTGCCTAGCACTGTGCTTGGGCTTGATTTTCCCACTGGGGAGATCTCCAGGCACTGACTGACTTCTTAAAGGATATTTGGATGGGTTGCTGAGGGGTAGGAAACACAGGACAATTCCCTGGTTCTTCTCAGAGTCCATAAAAACCCAGGAGGTCCTCAGAATTGCTTCAGGGTCACGGGGAATTTTATCGATTGAATGAATGAATGAATGAATGAATGAATGAATGAATCCAGCACAGCCTGCACACTACCCGTGGTCTATTCATTCAATCATATTTATTCAGCGCTTACTGTGTGCAGAGCACTGTACTAATCACATATGGGTCTCTCTAGCCTCTCATAGATGGAGCCAATATTTATATGGTTGTGCTAGGAGGTTTATGGGAAGCCCTTCACTGAGAGTTTAAACACAGAAGCAAATGACTGTGAGCCCCTTTTAGACTGTGAGCCCACTGTTGGGTAGGGACTGTCTCTATATGTTGCCAACTTGTACTTCCCAAGCGCTTAGTACAGTGCTCTGCACACAGTAAGCGCTCAATAAAGACGATTGATGATGATGATGATGTCAGAAGGCCTTTGCCGAGAAAGTGTTGGTTTCCTTCAGAGTAACAAACTTTCCTATAAGTCTACGTAGGACAAGAGTCTTGTCATATAGTTCCCCAAAACATAAAATTTCACTTTTTTCATTTATGTTATTATGACATTACTTTCATCAGGCGTGAAGCACCCAAACCAAGAAATAAAATCAATCTCTCAAAAACACTATATCCATGGAATGTCACAATATGGCTTGGATAGCAGACACTAACAGTATGAAAAAAATCCAGATTGTTTTAATACAAAGTGGTAGCCCTGAGAGAACAAAATGAGTTTTGGCCAGGTTCTTCATTTCACTATCAAATCTACTGTTTTCATCATTGTGGTTTAGGAGAGTTTCTCTTTAGGGGCATATTTGATTTATGCAATTATTTTGGGGAAGACACCAATGATAGGTTACTGATACCTTTATATCCAGCCACACCTCTAGGCTGGGCAGAGTGGTGGGCACAGATGTACAAAGAAGCTTGCTTACTCTGACTAACATAGATGAGGCCCAGTGAATAAGGCAGTGCTTTCAAGAGACTTTGTGATTCATGGCATAAACGTGTTAGAGAGCAGTGCAAATCAGCAGGATATGAACAATTTTCTAACTTTACATTAAATAGACTAACACCATAGTGAATGACTGGAATTATGAACTGGATGAGAAGAAAGTTCCAATTATTACTGTACTGATGCTGAATTAGAACATTAAATGAGAACTACCATTTTCAGGGTACAAAGGTTCACAGAAAAAATATCAGCTTAATGATAAAACATTGGCATCAACTGAACCTCCTGGGGTATGCAGGCACATTCCCATCCCAAAATAATAACAGTAATCATCATCATCATAATTGTGGTATTTGCTAAGCACTTATTATGTGTCAAGTATTTTACTAAATGCTGGGTTTGATATAAGATAATTAGGTTGGACACCTGATTTGGGGGTTAAGCTCCAAACAACCATAACACATACAATTAGGAGTTTTGTCACACACACCCCCTCCTCCTCCCAAATTCTCATCACATTAGACCCCGTCCTCCCTGTCTCATGAGCAGTTAACCTTGGCTTTATCCTCGACTCACCTTTCTCATTCAACCACTATTTAGTCTGTTGCCAAATCCTGTTGGTCCTACCTTCACAGCATCTCTAAAATTCTTCCCTTTCTCTTCATCCAAACAGCTACCACACTGGTCCACGAACTTGTCATATCCCATCTAAACTACTGCATCAGCCTCTTCTCTGATATCTCTGCCTCCAGTCTCTCCCAACTCCAGTCTATACTTCACTCTGCTGCTCAGGTCATTTTTCTAAAAAATTAATTCTGTATATGTCTCTCCATTCCTCATCAAACAAAAACTCCTTAGCATTGGTTTTAAGATACTCAACTCTTCCTCTTCCAGTTTGCCGTGTTCACCTCCCACTACAACCCAGCAAATACACTTTGCTCCTCTAACACCAACTTACTTATTGTACGTCCATCTCATCTCTCTCACCATTTACCTCTAATTAATGTCTTCTCTCTGGCCTGGAACACCTTTCATTCCACTACTTTTTCCATCTTTAAAGCCTTAATAAAATCACATCTCCTCTAAGAAGCACCCCCCTTCATAATCTCACATTTTCTCATCCTCTTCACCCTCCTTCTGTTCCATTTATGAATTTGTGTCTGTACCCTTTAAGCACTTTGTTACTCACCCCAACCTCCAGGCTGCAGCACTTATGTGTATATACTTATCTGCAATTGATTTGAATTTCTGTCTCTCTCACTAAATTGCAACCTCCTCCAGGCCAGAAATCATAGTAATCAACTATTTCCAGTACTCTCCTAAATGCTCAGTACAATGCTCTGCACAGAGTAAGTGCTCAATAAATACACTGATTGATTGACGTTTATCTCCCTTGATAATTCTGAGTGGGAGAGAAAATATTCTGACTTTTAGTGCCCCAATCAGAAAAAATTTAGAAAATGTTATGAAATCAGTCAAACATTGGTTATAGTTAGAGATTGAGGATTAACCCAGCACTTCATTGACAGTAAACACCCGATAAACACTCTACTTAAGGATAAATATATCTTGATTTAAAAAAAAAGCAAAACCTTGGGATGGGGAAGACTATTTTAATCCACTCTAACATTATTAGTCTACTTTGACCAGTGAAACAGAAAGACACATAAATGACAGAAGAATCTAAGTTGTTCCATGTCTGTAATGAAAGGAAAAATTGTATTGGCTGTCTAGTTTTTGACTAGAAAGGGTAGAAAAGTACATGTTCCAATAGTTCATTTCTAATGTAAACCCTGTTTGGGATTTTATCACAATTGTTTCAATTCAACCCATTTTTTTCTGCGTTCTATTTCTACATTTTAAATGGAGAAAGAGACATGAAGAAAGGACATCAGAAAGACACACTCAGGCATTTCTGAAAGATGGAAAATACTACAATGACAGCTTCAACTCCTAAAAAAATGAGAATAGATTGTTTTCTTTCTCCTACGTCTCTTTTGCTATATAGGTAGGTCTAGCCACTGCTATTCTCTTTAAATAAAACTATGCTTCTTCCATCATCTGTCCAGGTGTAGCATTAAATGGAGAAAATGTATGAAGAGTTAAGTCATTAAAAATGAAAAGGAATTATGAAATTGTTTTCCTTCGAGCAAGAGGTAGAGAAAAATCTGGATGGAAAAATTTGTAGTCTTATTGCCCTGCCTCACAAAATAAGATAAAAGACAAGAATAGAATTCAGTCATTTAAAATCAGAGACCCATAAAAATTTCCATTCACCCACAGAATGTGAGATGACTATGTCTATATTTACCAATGTTTGCATCTCTCAGCCATCACTCCTCTTACCATGAGGCAAATGGAAGTGTATCCAGCATATTCACTTACATTTTGCCTAAACAAGTCATGAGCAAGTATACCATAGTTTTTAGCTAGCATGAATCTATTTGGTACAAATCATGTGCTCAGCTAAGAAGCACATGATCCAGACTAGAGCGATAGCCTTTTTCAAGAGCTTATTCATACTCTCAATGTAACTCTATTCTGAGTTTCTCTCCAGAAGCATCATGCCTGCATCAGCTGAGACCAACTTTATCCAAATTGAAACCTTCCCATCTTAAACGAACTATGACCCAAATAGGAGGTGAAACATTAGAGGTATGACCTATGTTTTTTTCATTATTCTTTCAGTTCGGCTTTTAAGGGTGGTCTATTCTGATGGTAGCCACAGTAATAAAAAAAAATGTGTAAAGAAAGGTAACCCTAGGCTTTAACCTCAACTGAGCTTAAAGCAAAAAATCAAAAAAGAAATACGCATTCAGATCCTTTGTCCTTTATTCAACATCCCCTTATTTCTTAGTTTGGATGTGGGAAGGCAGAAGTACTGGTGGCCTGGGCAGAGTTGTCTGAGTCTTTAAAACCCACCGACGTTTAACTCTTGACAAGGTTAGGAACCTATAGGCACAAAGGCTGCGGCCGAACAACATATAGCTCTAACAGCAGTGTTGATGGCAGGGTGTTTAACTATAATAAGCATCATCTCTCAGTATTCTGCCATCTTCAGGACTCCCTAATGTCCCCATATTCCTCACTGTCAGCACAGAGTCCTTTTGTTCAGAAACCTTTTCTGGCCCATGGGAGTCTCTCTTACTCATGGAATTGATCTACTGAAAGTAGTAATGTAAATGTACTCATGGAACTGATCTACTGAGAGGTCTTTTCTATATCTACCATGTGAATAGAAAGTAATTCCTGCCTAACATTCAGATAATAATAATAATTATACAAATTGTGGTATTTGTTAAGCACTTACTACATGTCAAACTCTGTACTGAGCACTGGAGTAGGTATAAGATAATCATGTCGGACACAGCCCCTGTCCCAAATGGGGCTCAAAGTCTAAGTAGATGAGAAAATGGGTATTTAGTCCCCATTTTACATATAAGGAAACTGAGGTACAGAGAATGACTTGCCCAAGGTCACCCAGCAGGTGAATGGCAGAGCCAGGTTTGGTTCCCAGGTCCCCTGATGACATGGGTCATTGTTTTTCCACTAGACCAGGCTGATTTTCAGATAATGTGTTCCTGTCCACACAGGACATGCACAGATTGGGGTTGGAAGGACTTCGAGTTTCCTAGAAAGCAGCTGAAAAGATTTGCTTAACAACTGAGCTAATTCTCCCACCTACCAAAATGATAACCTCCAGGAACCAGCTCAGATCACTGGGAAGGAGCGGATTCCTTTCACCCACCTTGCTCTGGTATTATGGACTGTTATTATTCTTAGTAATTTTACTGGGTGAACCAAGGGAGGTATTGTGCTGCAGAGCCTGAGAATTTCCCACAATCTTCCTCTGGTATGTGATTCCTCTGTGTCTGCATTGATCCATAGCTGAAATGTCATCCAACCAGATGTCGTGTGACTGAGAGGAACTGAGTGTCTTCAAGAGACATTTTAAGTGGAAATGCTTAAGATTTTATTCATATTAATTTCTGTCACCCCCTCTAGACTATAAGCCCATTATGGGCAGGGTACATATCTGCTAATTCTGTTGTACTGTACTCTCTCAAGAACTTAATACAGTGCTCTACTTAGAATAAGTGCTCAATAAACCATTTATTAGCTAGCATTATAAAGGTCTCTGAAGGTTAGATTTAGATACACTAGGTGATTGGGATTAGACCAATCCTCATGATTTTTGGTCTCCAGGGTCAAGGCTGCACTTATTTTTTAATGTTGTACTTGTTGTCTTGTGAAAGGAACTTACATCCCTGTGATTCTGAGCACTGAAGTTCTCTTTAACTCTCTTTCCTCATCTGTAAAATGGGGATTAAATACCATGTATTATTTTTTAAATGGCCTTTGTTAACTGCTTACTATGTGTCAGGCACTGTACTAAACTCTGGGGTAGGTACACACTAATCTGGTTGAACACAGTCCAAGTTCCATATGGGGCTCACAGAATTAATCCTGATTTTACAGACGAGGTAACTGAGGCCCAAGGACATTCAATGACTTGACAAAGGTCACATAGCAGACAAATGTTAGACCAGGGATTAGAATACAGGGCCTTCTTACTCTCAGGCCTGGGCTCTATCCACTAGGCCATGCTGTTCTCCCTCTTATTTAGACTAAAAAGTCCATGTGGGACAGGAACTTTGTCTGACTTGATTTTCATATATCCATCTTGTATCTTAATACAATGCTTGGCCTACTGTATATGTTTAACAAATAGTACAATTATCATCATCATCATCAATCATATTTATTGAGTGCTTACTGTGTGCAGAGCACTGTACTAAACGCTTGGAAAGTACAAGTTGCCAACATACAAAGACAGTCCCTACCCAACAGTAGGCTCACAGTCTAAAAGGAGTCACAAGGTTTGCTGCCATCTGTCTCCTGCATGGGGTTGGGGCTCGGGCCTGGGAGTCACAAGGTTTGCTGTCATTTCTCTGCTGCATGGGGTTGGGGCACGGGCCTGGGAGTCATCATAATCATCATCATAAATCGTATTTATTGAGCGCTTACTGTGTGCAGAGCAGTGTACTAAGCGCTTGGGAAGTACAAGTTGGCAACATATAGAGACGGTCCCTACCCAACAGTAGGCTCACAGTCTAAAAGGAGTCACAAGGTTTGCTGTCATTTGTATGCTGCATGTGGTTGGGGCACGGGCCTGGGAGTCATCATCATTATCATCAATCATATTTATTGAGCGCTTACTGTGTGCAGAGCACTGTACTAAGCGCTTGGGAAGTACAAGTTGGCAACGCATAGAGACAGTCCCTACCCAAAAGAAGGCTCACAGTCTAAAAGGAGTCACAAGGTTTGCTGCCATTTGTCTGCTGCATGGGGTTGGGGTATGGTCCTGGGAGTCACAAGGTTTGCTGCCATTTGTCTGCTGTATGGGGTTAGGGCACGGGCCTGGGAGTCATCGTCGTCATCATCAATCGTATTTATTGAGCGCTTACTGTGTGCAGAGCAGTGTACTATGCACTTCGGAAGTACAAGTTGGCAACATATAGAGACGGTCCCTATCCAACAGTAGGCTCACAGTCTAAAAGGAGTCACAAGATTTGCTGCCATTTGTCTGCTGCCTGGGGTTGGGGCATGGGCCTGGGAGTCATCATCATCATCATCAATCGCATTTATTGAGCGTTTACTGTGTGCAGAGCACTGTACTAAGAGCTTGGGAAGTACAAGTTGGCAACATATAGAGACAGTCCCTACCCAACAGTAGGCTCACAATCTAAAAGGAGTCACAAGGTTTGCTGCCATTTGCCTGATGCATGGGGTTGGGGCACGGGCCTGGGAGTCAAAAGGTTTGCTGCCATTTGTCTGCTGCATGGGGTTAGGGCACGGGCCTGGGAGTCATCATCATCATCATCAACAATCGTATTTATTGAGTGCTTACTGTGTGCAGAGCACTGTACTAAGCACTTGGGATGTACAAGTTGGCAATACAGATAGAGACAGGCCCTACCCAACAGTAGGCTCACAGTCCAAAAGGAGACACAAGGTTTGCTGCCATTTGTCTGTTGCATGGGGTTGGGGCACGGGCCTGGGAGTCACAATGTTTGCTGCCACTTGTCTGCTGCATGGGGTTGGGACACGGGACTGGGAGTCATCATCATCATCATCATCAATCTTATTTATTGAGCGCTTACTGTGTGCAGAGCAGTGTACTGAGCGCTTGGGAAGTATAAGTTGGCAACATATAGAGACAGTCCCTACCCAACAGTAGGCTCACAGTCAAAAAGGAGTCACAAGGTTTGCTGCCATTTGTCTGCTGCATGTGGTTGGGGCATGGGCCTGGGAGTCATCATCATCATCATCATCATCATCATCATCATCAATCGTATTTATTGAGTGCTTACTGTGTGCAGAGCACTGTACTAAGCGCTTGGGAAATACATGTTGGCAACATATAGAGACAGTCCCTACCCAACAGTAGGCTCACAGTCTAAAAGGAGTCACAAGGTTTGCTGCCATTTGTCTGCTGCATGGGGTTGGGGCACGGGCCTGGGAGTCATCGTCGTCATCATCAATCGTATTTATTGAGCGCTTACTGTTGCACAGCAGTGTACTAAGCGCTTGGGAAGTACAAGTTGGCAACATATAGAGACGGTCCCTACCCAACAGTAGGCTCACAGTCTAAAAGGAGTCACAAGGCTTGCTGCCATTTGTCTGCTGCATGGGGTTGGGGCATGGGCCTGGGAGTCATCATCATCATCACCAATCGTATTTATTGAGCGCTTACGGTGTGCAGAGCACTGTACTAAGTGCTTGGGAAGTACAAGTTGGCAACATATAGAGACAGTCCCTACCCAACAGTAGGCTCACAGTCTAAAAGGAGTCACAAGGTTTGCTGCCATTTGTTTGCTGCATGGGGTTGGGGCACGGGCTTGGGAGTCACAAGGTTTGCTGCCATTTGTCTGCTGCATGGGGTTGGGGCACGGGCCAGGGAGTCATCATCATCATCACCATCAATCATATTTATTGAGCGCTTACTGTGTGCAGAGCAGTATACTAAGCGCTCGGGAAGTAAAAGTTGGCAACGCATAGAGACAGTCCCTACCCAACAGTAGGCTCACAGTTTAAAAGGAGTCACAAGGTTTGCTGCCATTTGTCTGCTGCATGGGGTTGGGGCACGGGCCTGCGAGTCACAAGGTTTGCTGCCATTTGAGTGCTGCATAGGGTTAGGGCACAGGCCTGGGAGTCATCATCATCATCATCATCAGTCGTATTTATTGAGTGCTTACTGTGTGCAGAGCACTGTACTAAGCACTTGGGAAGTACAAGTTGGCAACAAATAGAGACAGTCCCTACCCAACAGTAGGCTCACAGTATAAAAGGAGTCACAAGGTTTGCTGCCATTTGTCTGCAGCATGGGGTTGGGGCATGGGCCTGGGAGTCACAAGGTTTGCTGCCATTCGTCTGCTGCATGGGGTTGGGGCACAGGCATGGGAGTCATCATCATCATCATCAATCGTATTTATTGAACGCTTACTGTGTGCAGAGCACTGTACTAATCACTTGGGAAGTACAAGTTGGCAACATATAGAGACAGTCCCTACCCCACAGTAGGCTCACAGTCTAAAAGGAGTCACAAGGTGTGCCGCCATTTCTCTGCTACATGGGGTTGGGGCACGGGCCTGGGAGTCACAAGGTTTGCTGCCATTTGTCTGCTGCATGGGGTTAGGGCACGGGCCTGGGAGTCATCATCATCATCAATCGTATTTATTGAGCGCTTACTGTGTGCAGAGCACTGTACTAAGCGCTTGGGAAGTACAAGTTGGCAACGTATAGAGACAGTCCCTACCCACAAGTAGGCTCACAATCTAAAATGAGTCACAAGGTTTGCTGCCATTTGTCTGCTGCATGGGGTTGGGGCACGGGCCTGGGAGTCACAAGGTTTGCTGCCATTCGTCTGCTGCATGGGGTTGGGGCACAGGCCTGGGAGTCACCATCATCATCATCAATCGTATTTATTGAGCGCTTACTGTGTACAGAGCACTGTACTAAGCGCTTGGGAAGTACAAGTTGGCAACATATAGAGACAGCCCCTACTCCACAGTAGGCTCACAGTCCTAAAGGAGTCACAAGGTTTGCTGCCATTTGTCTGCTGCATGGGGTTGGGGCACAGGCCTGGGAGTCATCATTATTATCATCAATCATATTTATTGAGCGCTTACTGTGTGCAGAGCACTGTACTAAGCGCTTGGGAAGTACAAGTTGGAAACGTATAGAGACAGTCCCTACCCAACAGTAGGCTCACAGTCTAACAGGAGTCACAAGGTTTGCTGCCATTTGTCTGCTGCATGGGGTTGGGGCACGGGCCTGGGAGTCACAAGGTTTGCTGCCATTCGTCTGCTGCATGGGGTTGGGGCATGGGCCTGGGAGTCATCATCATCATCATCAATTGAATTTATTGAGCGCTTACTGTGTGCAGAGCACTGTACTAAGCGCTTGGGAAGTACAAGTTGGTAACATATAGAGACATTCCCTACCCAACAGTAGGCTCACAGTCTAAAAGGAGTCACAAGGTTTGCTGCCATTTGTCCGCTGCATGGGGTTGGGGCACAGGCCTGGGAGTCACTAGGTTTGCTGCCATTTGTCTGCTGCATCAGGATGGGGCAGGGGCCTGGGAGTCATCATCATCATCATCAATTGAATTTATTGAGCGCTTACTGTGCGCAGAGCACTGTACTAAGCGCTTGGGAACTTCCCAAGTTGGCAACATATAGAGACAGTCCCTACCCAACAGTAGGCTCACAGTCTAAAAGGAGTCACAAGGTTTGCTGCCATTTGTCTGCTGCATGGGGTTGGGGAACGTGCCTGGGAGTCACAAGGTTTGCTTCCATTTGTCTGCTGCATGGGGTTGGGGCATGGGCCTGGGAGTCATCATCATCATCATCAATCGTATTTATTGAGCGCTTACTGTGTGCAGAGCACTGTACTGAGCGCTTGGGAAGTACAAGTCGGCAACAAATAGAGACAGTCCCTACCCAGCAGTAGGCTCACAGTCTAAAAGGAGTCACAAGGTTTGCTGCCATTTGTCTGCTGTATGGGGTTGGGACACGGGCCTGGGAGTTATCATCATCATCATCAATCATATTTATTGAACACTTACTGTGTGCAGAGCACTGTACTAAGCGCTTGGGAAGTACAAGTTGGCAACATATAGAGAAAGTCCCTACCCAACAGTAGGCTCACAGTCTTAAAGGAGTCACAAGGTTTGTTGCCATTTGTCTGTTGCATGGGGTTGGGGCACGGGCCTGGGAGTCACAAGGTTTGCTGCCATTTGTCTGCTGTATGGGTTTAGGGCACGGGCCTGGGAGTCATCATCATCATCAATCGTATTCATTGAGGGCTTACTGTGTGCAGAGCACTGTACTAAGCGCTTGGGAAGTACAAGTTGGCAACAAATAGAGACAGTCCCTACCCAACAGTAGGCTCACAGTCTAAAAGGAGTCACAATGTTTGCTGCCATTTGTCTCCTGCATGGGGTTGGGGCACGGGCCTGGGAGTCACAGGGTTTGCTGCCATTCGTCTACTGCATGGGTTTAGGGCACGGGCCTGGGAGTCATCATCATCATCATCAATCGCATTCATTGAGCGCTTACTGTGTGCAGAGCAGTGTACTAAGCGCTTGGGAAGTACAAGTTCGCAACGTATAGAGACAGTCCCTACCCAACAGTAGGCTCACAGTCTAAAAGGAGTCACAAGGTTTGCTGCCATTTGTCTGCTGCATGGGGTTGGGGCACGGGCCTGGGAGTCACAAGGTTTGCTGCCATTCGTCGACTGCATGGGGTTAGGGCACGGGCCTGGGAGTCATCATCATCATCATCAATCGTATTTATTGAGCGCTTACTGTGTGCAGAGCAGTGTACTAAGCGCTTGGGAAGTACAAGTTGGCAACATATAGAGACGGTCCCTACCCAACAGTAGGCTCACAGTCTAAAAGGAGTCATAACGTTTGCTGCCATTTGTCTGCTGCATGGGGTTGGGACACGGGCCTGGGAGTCATCATCATCATCATCAATTGTACTTATTGAGCGCTTACTGTGTGCAGAGCACTGTACTAAGCGCTTGGGAAGTACAAGTTGGCAACGTATAGGGACAGTCCCAACCCAACAGTAGGCTCACAGTCTAAAAGGAGTCACAAGGTTTGCTGCCATTTGTCTGCTGCATGGGGTTGGGGCATGGGCGTGGGAGTCACAAGGTTTGCTGCCATTCGTCTGCTGCATGGGGTTGGGGCACGGGCCTGGGAGTCACCATCATCATCATCAATCGTATTTACTGAGCGCTTACTGTGTGCAGAGCACTCTACTAATCGCTTGGGAAGTACAAGTTGGCAAGAAATAGAGACAGTCCCTACCCAACAGTAGGCTCACAGTCTAAAAGGAGTCACAAGGTTTGCTGCCATTTGTCTGCTGCATGGGGATGGGGCACGGGCCTGGGAGGCATCATCATCATCATCATCAATTGTATTTATTGAGCGCTTACTGTGTGCAGAGCACTGTACTGAGCGCTTGGGAAGTACAAGTTGGCAACATATAGAGACGGTCCCTACCCAACAGTAGGCTCACAGTCTAAAAGGAGTGACAAGGTTTGCTTCCATTTGTATGCTGCATGTGGTTGGGGCACGGGCCTGGGAATCATCATCATTATCATCAATCATATTTTTTGAGGGCTTACTGTGTGCAGAGCACTGTACTAAGTGCTTGGGAAGTACAAGTTGGCAACGCATAGAGACAGTCCCTACCCAAAAGAAGGCTCACAGTCTAAAAGGAGTGACAAGGTTTGCTTCCATTTGTATGCTGCATGTGGTTGGGGCACGGGCCTGGGAATCATCATCATTATCATCAATCATATTTTTTGAGGGCTTACTGTGTGCAGAGCACTGTACTAAGTGCTTGGGAAGTACAAGTCGGCAACAAATAGAGACAGTCCCTACCCAACAGTAGGCTCACAGTCTAAAAGGAGTCACAAGGTTTGCTGCCATTTGTCTGCTGCATCGGGTAGGGGCACGGGCCTGGGAGTCATCATCATCATCATCATCAGTCGTATTTATTGAGCGCTTACTGTGTGCAGAGCACTGTACTAAGCGCTTGGGAAGTACAAGTTGGCAACATATAGAGACAGTCCCTACCCAACAGTAGGTTCACAGTCTAAAAGGAGTCACAAGGTTTGCTGCCAGTTGTCTGCTGCATGGGGTTGGGGCACGGGCCTGGGAGTCATTATCATCATCATCAATCGTATTTATTGAGCACTTACTGTGTGCAGAGCACTGTACTGAGAGCTTGGGAAGTACAAGTTGGCAACATATAGAGACAGTCATCATCATCACCATCAATCGTATTTATTGAGCGCTTACTATGTGCAGAGCACTGTACTAAGGGCTTGGGAAGTACAAATTGGCAACATATAGAGAAAGTCCCTACCAACAGTGGGCTCACAGTTTAAAAGGAGTCACAAGGTTTGCTGCCATTTATCTGCTGCATGGGGTTGGGGCACGGGCCTGGGAGTCACAAAGTTTGCTGCCATTTGTCTGCTGCATGGGGTTGGGGCATGGGCCTGGGAGTCATCGTGGTCATCATCAATCGTATTTATTGAGCGCTTACTGTGTGCAGAGCAGTGTACAAAGCACTTGGGAAGTACAAGTTGGCAACATATAGGACGGTCCCTACCCAACAGTAGGCTCACAGTCTAAAAGGAGTCACAAGGTTTGCTGCATGGGGTTGGGGCACGGGTCTGGGAGTCATCATCATTATCATCAATCATATTTATTGAGTGCTTACTGTGTGCAGAGCACGGTACTAAGCATTTGGGAAGTACAAGTTGGCAACAAATAGAGACAGTCCCTACCCAACAGTAGGCTCACAGTCAGCTCACAGTCTAAAAGGAATCACAAGGTTTGCTGCCATTTGTCTGCTGCATGGGGTTGGGGCACGGGCCTGGGAGTCATCATCATCATCATCAATCCTATTTATTGAGCGCTTACTGTGTGCAGACTACTGCACCAAGGGCCTGGGAAGTACAAGTTGGCAACATATAGAGACAGTCCCTACCAAACAGTAGGCTCACAGTCTAAAAGGAGTCACAAGGTTTGCTGCCATTTGTATGCTGCATGGGGTTTGGGGCACGGGCCTGGGAGTCATCATCATCAATCGTATTTATTGAGCGCTTACTGTGTGCAGAGTAGTGTACTGAGCGCTTGGGAAGTATAAGTTGGCAACATATAGAGAAAGTCCCTACCAACAGTGGGCTCACAGTTTAAAAGGAGTCACAAGGTTTGCTGCCATTTATCTGCTGCATGGGGTTGGGGCACGGGCCTGGGAGTCACAAAGTTTGCTGCCATTTGTCTGCTGCATGGGGTTGGGGCATGGGCCTGGGAGGCACAAGGTTTGCTGCCATTTGTCTGCTGCATGGGGTTGGGGCTCGGGCCTGGAAGTCATCATCATCATCATCACCAATCGTATTTATTGGGCGCTTACTGTGTGCAGAGCACTGCACCAAGCGCCTGGGAAGTACAAGTTGGCAACATATAGAGACAGTCCCTACAACAGTAGGCTCACAGTCTAAAAGAAGTCACAAGGTTTGCTGCCATTTGTCTGCTGCATGGGGTTGGGGCACGGGCCTGGGAGTCATTATCATTATCATCAAACATATTTATTGAGCGCTTACTGTGTGCAGAGCACTGTACTAAGCGCTTGGGAAGTACAAGTTGGCAAGGTATAGAGACAGTCCCTACCCAACAGTGAGGCTCACAGTCTAAAAGGAGTCACAAGGTTTGCTGCCATTTGTCTGCTGCATGGGGTTGGGGCTCGGGCCTGGGAGTCACAAGGTTTGCTGCCATTTGTCTGCTGCATGGGGTTGGGGTACGGGCCTGGGAGTCATCATCACCATCATCAATCGTATTTATTGAGCGCTTACCGTGTGCAGAGCACTGTACTGAGCGCTTGGGAAGTACAAGTTGGCAACGTATAGACAGTCCCTACCCAACAGTAGGCTCACAGCCTAAAAGGAGTCACAAGGTTTGCTGCCATTTGTCTGCTGCATGGGGTTGGGGCACGGGCCTGGGAGTCATCATCATTATCATCAATCATATTTATTGAGCGCTTACTGTGTGCAGAGCACTGTACTAAGCGCTTGGGAAGTACAAGTTGGCAACATATAGAGACAGTCCCTACTCAAGAGTAGGCTCACAGTCTAAAAGGAGTCACAAGGATTGCTGCCATTTGTCCGCTGCATGGGGTTGGGGCACGGGCCTGGGAGTCACAAGGTTTGCTGCCATTTGTCTGCTGCATGGGGTTGGGGCATGGGCCTGAGAGTCATCATCATCATCATCATCAATCGTATTTATTGAGCGCTTACTGTGTGCAGAGCACTGTACTGAGCGCTTGGGAAGTACAAGTTGGCAACATATAGAGACAGTCCCTACCCAACAGTAGGCTCACAGTCTAAAAGGAGTCACAAGGTTTGCTGCCATTTGACTGCTGCATGGGGTTGGGGCACGGGCCTAGGAGTCATCGTCGTCATCATCAATCGTATTTATTGAGCGCTTACTGTGTGCAGAGCAGTGTACTATGCACTTGGGAAGTACAAGTTGGCAACATATAGAGACGGTCCCTACCCAACAGTAGGCTCACAGTCTAAAAGGAGTCACAAGGTTTGCTGACATTTGTCTGCTGCATGTGGTTGGGGCACGGGCCTGGAAGTCATCATCATCATCATCATCATCAATCGTATTTATTGAGTGCTTACTGTGTGCAGAGCACTGTACTAAGCACTTGGGAAGTACATGTTGGCAACATATAGAGACAGTCCCTACTCAACAGTAGGCTCCACAGTCTAAAAGGAGTCACAAGGTTTGCTGCCATTTGTCTGCTGCATGGGGTTGGGGCACGGGCCTCAGAGTCATCATCATTATCATCAATCATATTTATTGAGAGCTTACTGTGTGCAGAGCACTGTACTAATCGCTTGGGAAGTACAAGTTGGCAACATATAGAGACAGTCCCTACCCCACAGTAGGCTCACAGTCTAAAAGGAGTCACAAGGTTTGCTGCCATTTGTCTGCTGCATGGGGTTGGGGCTCGGGCCTGGCAGTCACAAGGTTTGCTGCCATTTGTCTGCTGCATGGGGTTGGGGCACGGGCCTGGGAGTCATCATCATTATCATCAATCATATTTATTGAGCACTTACTGTGTGCAGAGCACTGTACTAAGCGCTTGGGAAGTACAAGTTGGCAACAAATAGAGACAGTCGCTACCCAACAGTAGGCTCATAGTCTAAAAGGAGTCACAAGGTTTGCTGCCATTTGTCTGCTGCATGGGGTTGGGGCACGGGCCTGGGAGTCGTCGTCGTCATCATCATCAATCGTATTTATTGAGCGCTTACTGTGTGCAGAGTACTGAACTAAGCGCTTGGGAAGTACAAGTTGGCAACATATAGAGACAGTCCCTACCCAACAGTAGGCTCACAGTCTAAAAGGAGTCACAAGGTTTGCTGCCATTTGTCTGCTGCATGGGGTTGGGGCTCGGGCCTGGGAGTCATCGTCATCATCATCAATCGTATTTATTGAGTGCATACTGTGTGCAGAGCACGGTACTAAGCTTGTGGGAAGTACAAGTTGGCAACAAATAGAGACAGTCCCTGCCGAACAGTAGGCTCACAGTCTAAAAGGAGTCACAGGGTTTGCTGCCATTTGTCTGCTGCATGGGGTTGGGCACGGGCCTCGGAGTCACAAGGTTTGCTGCCATTTGTCTGCCGCATGGGGTTGGGACACAGGCCTGGGAGTCATCATTATCATCATCAACCGTATTTATTGAGCACTTACTGTGTGCAGAGCACTGTACCAAGCGCTTGGGAAGTACAAGCTGGCAACATATAGAGACAGTCCCTACCCAACAGTAGGCTCACAGTCCAAAAGGAGTCACAAGGTTTGCTGCCTTTTGTCTGCTGTATGGGGTTGGGGCACGGGCCTGGGAGTCACAAGGTTTGCTGCCATTTGTCTGCTGCATGGGGTTGGGGCACGGGCCTGGGAGTCATGGTCGTCATCATCAATCATATTTATTGAACGCTTACTGTGTGCAGAGCAGTGTACTAAGCGCTTGGGAAGTACAAGTTGGCAACATATAGAGACGGTCCCTACCCAACAGTAGGCTCACAGTCTAAAAGGAGTCACAAGGATTGCTGCCATTTGTCTGCTGCATGGGGTTGGGGCACGGGCCTGGGTGTCATCATCATCATCATCAATCGTATTTATTGAGTGCTTACTGTGTGCAGAGCACTGCACCAAGTGCCTGGGAAGTACAAGTTGGCAACATACAGAGACAGTCCCTACCCAACAGTAGGCTCACAGTCTAAAAGGAGTCACAAGGTTTGCTGCCATTTGTCTGCTGCATGGGGTTTGGGGCACGGGCCTGGGAGTCACATGATTTGCTGCCACTTGTCTGCTGCGTGACCCCGGGCGAGTCACTCAACTCCTCTGTGCCTCAGCTCCCTCATCTGCAAAATGGGGATGGAGACCGTGAGCCCCCCGTGGGATAGGGAGGGGGTCCAACCCAATTGACTGGTTTCCACCCCAGCTCTTAGAATGGTACCTGGCACGTGGTAAGTGCCAGCAAACAAATAATAATAATAATGATAGCATTTATTAAGCGCTTACTATGTGCAAAGCACCGCTCTAAGCGCTGGGGAGGTGACAAGGTGATCAGGAAGTCCCACGGGGGGCTCACAGTCTTCATCCCCATTCTACAGGTGAGGGAACCGAGGCACAGAGGAGCTCAGCGACCCGCCCAAAGTCGCACAGCTAACAAATGGCGGGGCAGGGACTTGAACCCATGACCTCTGACTCCAAAGCCCGGGCTCTCTCCGCTGATCCACACTGCTTCTCATACAAGTACCACAGTTATTATCATTATTATTAGTATTATTAGTATTATAGAGAAGCAGTGTGGCTCCATGGAAAGAGCACGGGCTTTGGAGTCAGAGGTCGTGGGTTCAAATCCCACCTCCGCCACTTGTCAGCTGTGTGACTGTGGGCAAGTCACTTAACTTCTCTGGGCCTCAGTTACCTCATCTGCAAAATGGGGATCAAGACCATGAGCTCCACATGGGAGAACCCGATCACCCTGTATCTCCCCAGCGCTTAGAACAGTGCCTTGCACATAGTAAGCGCTTAACAAATACCATCATTATTATTATTATTATTATCATTAGTTGGGCTGCCTTTGAATTAATTCAGTCCCAGCAGGAGGAAGGAAAGGATAATCGCGCCAAGCCCATATGGGGTGTGGATGGGGTGTGGATGGGGTGTGGATCCTTCTAGACTGTGAGCCCGCTGTTGGGTAGGGACCGTCTCTACTTGTTGCCAACTTGGACTTCCCAAGCGCCTAGTCCAGTGCTCTGCACACAGTAAGTGCTCAATAAATACCACTGAATGAATGAAAGAATGAATGGTGGATGGGGTGTGGATCCTTCTAGACTGTGAGCCCGCTGTCTTCTAGACTGTGAGCCCGCCGTTGGGTAGGGGCCGTCTTTATATGCTGCCAACTTGGACTTCCCAAGCGCTTAGTCCAGTGCTCTGCACACAGTAAGCGCTCAATAAATACCATTGAATGAATGAATGAAAGAATGAATGGTGGATGGGGGGTGGATCCTTCTAGACTGTGAGCCCGCTGTCTTCTAGACTGTGAGCCCGCTGTTGGGTAGGGATTGTCTCCAGATGTCGCCAACTTGGACTTCCCAAGCGCCTAGCACAGTGCCCTGCACACAGCAAGCGCTCAATAAATATGATTGAATGAATGAATGAATGAATGGGGGGCCAGGACCCCAGCCAACCCAATTCCTTGTCGCTGGGAGAACCAGATACTCAGGAACGTAGGTAAGACCCCTTTCCTGGGGTCCCCACTTCCCGCCATCAGCTCCTAGAAATCCCAATTCAGCCCCTACAACGCGCTAAGCACTAATTATAATGACAGCATTTGTTAAGCACTTACTATGCACCAGGAACTGTACTAAGCGCTGGAGTGGATCCAAGCCAATTAAGCTGGACACGGTCCCTGTCCCATGTGGGGCTCACAGTCTCAATCCCTGTTCTACAGATGGGGGAACTGAGGCACAGAGAAGTGAAGTGACTTGTCCGAGGTCACACAGCAGAGAAGCGGTGGAGGTGGAATTAGAACCCGTGACCCTCTGACTCCTAGGCCCCTGGTCTATCCACTAGGCCACACTGCTTCTCAGCTGTGCATACGGTATATTAGTACAGTGCTGTGCATACAGTAAGCGCTCAGTAAATAATAATAATGCTGGCATTTACCTCCTTCCCTTCCCCACAGCACCTGTATATATGCATATACGTCTGTACGTATTTATTGCTCTATTTATTTATTTCTTTCACTTGTACATATCTATTCTATTTATTTCATTTTGTTAATATGTTTGGTCCTGTTCTCCGTCTCCCCCTTCTAGACCGTGAGCCCACTGCTGGGTAGGGACCGCCTCTAGATGTTGCCAACCTGGACTTCCCAAGCGCTTAGTCCAGTGCTCTAAGAGCACACAGTAATGGTGTGCTGGGCTCTATCCACTAGGCCATGCTGTTCTCCCTCTTATTTAGACTAAAAAGTCCATGTGGGACAGGAACTTTGTCTGACTTGATTTTCATATATCCATCTTGTATCTTAATACAATGCTTGGCCTACTGTATATGTTTAACAAATAGTATAATTATTATGATTATAATAATTATTGTTGATTCAAACCAGGAAACACAGTATTTCACTCCATAATCTATAAAGCCAGAGGGTTTCTCTTGGCAACATTTCGGCACGTGGCTTTTCTTTTGATGATGGCTTGGCCTTATGTGCGGCAATCCAATAATCTGTGGATTTAAGAATTCCTAAGCATTAAGATACAAAGCTTTTTCTAATGGTTGCAAAACACAAGAAATTCTTTCAATCCATATTTGGTAGATAGGATTATATGCTTTTCACAAATCTCCAAAATTCTACAAGCATTGCTATGAAACCAGGCATTTTGTCCAAAGCACAGTAGGAGCAAATTTAGGAATGGGAGCTTTTATAATTTAAATCAGATATGCTGTAGGAAATTAATATTGGCTCAATACAGAGAGCTAAAATGAGCAGGAGAAAGTGCTATTTTTCATCATATAAAAGAAAGGGCTAAATGCCGAGGAATTAAGCAAAAGAGGATTCAAAATGGGAACAACAAATGGTACGTAATGTTTCTAGTGCCAAGGGACAGCAATGCATGAATAGGTTCAGAGACCATTCCAGCGCAGCGTAGAATTGGGACCAGCAGTCACAGCCATTTCTACAAAGCCAGTCCAAGAGGCAGCTTCCAGGGAGGAAAACTCTTGGATCTGGAGACATCAAAGGACACACTGCCCTGGGCTTTTCCCCTGGAAAAGAGCATCATCCCTCTGAGTTCCTGAGCAACTGGTGGTGTGGCTCAGGAGGAAGTCTGATCCTGAGCCAGCATCACGCAGTTCATTTGAGTTGTCTCCATTTGTCTCTCTGGATCCTGCAATGCAGATACGCTGCAGATCGCTGGCTGATGCTCTAGGGTGACACTCTGGCAAACACTCAATATTGACAGGATCAGGATTTTAAGCTTCTACCCTAAAGATCCTTGAAGAATAGCATGGTCCCAGATGGAACTAAACAGGATTGAAACTAAACAGGAACTAAGGTTCTCGGGGATCTCAGTTTCTGATCTGAAAATGACTTTACCCGGCAAAGTATGGGCATGCATGACCTCATTGCCTGGGGAGATAGTTTAAAAGCTTCCTCTATCTCTTGCACACTTTTTCCTGTGCATTGAGAGTAATAATAATAATAATTATGGTATTTGTTAAGTGCTTATTACGTGCCAGACACTGTACTAAGTGCTGGGGTGGAAACAAGCAAATTGGGTTGGATACAGTCCCTGTTCCTTACAGCGTTTACAATCTCAATTCCCATTTTACAGATGAGGTAACTGAGGCCTGGAGAAGTGAAGTGACTTGCCCAAGGAAACACAGCAGACAAGTGGTGGAACCAGGAGTAGAATTCATGACCTTCTGACTCCGAGGCCCGTGCTTTAGCCATTATGCCACACTGCTTCTCTAAAGTAGATTAGATCTGCCACTAGCCAGCTGTGTGACTTTGGGCAAGTCACTTAACTTCTCTGAGCCTCAGTTACCTCATCTGTAAAATGGGGATTAAGACTGTGAGCCCCATGTGGGACAACCTGATCACCTTGTATCCCCCCAGCGCTTAGAACAGTGCTTTGCACATAGTGAGTGCTTAACAAATGCCATCATTATTATTATTATTATCCTGGGAGAAAGTTGGGATGGGGGAATCGCTCAGTTCAACCTTCATGACATCGCTAAAATCCATCCTTTTCTCTCCATCAAATCGCTACCTTTTTAATCCAAACACTAATCCTATCCCGCCTTGACTACTACATCAGGTTTCTTGCTGATCTCCCTGCCTCCTGTCTCTCCCCACTCCAGTCCATACTTGATTCTGTTGCCCAGATCATTTTACTAGAAAAAGTTCAGTCCATGATGTGCCCCACTCCTCAAGAACCTCCAATGGTTTCCCTCCCACCTCTGCAAAAAACAGAAACTCCTGACCATCAGTTGAAGCACTTGAGGGTGGGCAGGTGAACAGTTTCCTCTGAAGCCAAAGAGTGTTAAGTTGAACCTGGAGCTGAGCCCTGTGTCAGGGGTGGGGGGATCTCAGGCTGGGGCGCCTGTCTGCCTACTTGTTTTGTTTTGTAGTCTGTCTCCCCACTTCTAGACTGTGAGCCCACTGGTGGGTAGGGACTGTCTCTATCTGTTGCCTAATTGTACTTTCCAAGAGCTTAGTGCAGTGCTCTGCACACAGTAAGCGCTCAATAAATATGATTGAATGAATGAATGAATGAATGAACCACGGCCAGGGGCTCTTCCAGCTGGTCACAGAGAGCTGGTTATTACTGCCACTGCTACCATGTGGTACTGTGGGAGGGGAGGGAGGGAGCCACTGCCACCCCCACCAGGTAGTGTGAGTGAAAAAAGTTCCGTGTGCATGCAGTTTCCATGTGTACGCTGTTTCTACTGCTGGACCAGGCAAAGGAGATGCCTCTTTGGCAGAGGACAGCGTGTGTATGGGGGTTCTTTTCTCTCCTCTCAAAGTGGGAAAGAGGTGCAAAGTGAAGCATCTCTGAAATAGTTCCTTGGGAAGGTTTGTGCCACCTGAGGTTTGTCTCCCCACTCACCAGCCTGGAACATGGAAAGTAGGAAAGTACCTGTGAGAAATCCTGTATTTGTTTTCTGATTATTTTTAAAAAATGACAAAATACAAATCCCCCAATAACAGCAGCAGTCCAAGTGAGGGATGAATCCCAGACTGGGGATGGCTGCAGTCACTGCTCAGCCCCCTAGGGTTGCATGCAGGAGGGCGACCACCAGGACGGCATCAGATTATACCAGACTGAGCCCCCTCTTTCCTCTCCCCCTCCCCATCCCCCCTGCCCTACCTCCTTCCTCTCCCCACAGCACCCATATATATGCTTGTACAAATTTATTACTCTATTTATTTTACTTGTACATATTTACTATTCTATTAATTTTGTTAATGATGTGCATCTAGCTTTACTTCTATTTATTCTGATGGCTTGACACCTGTACACATGTTTTGTTTTGTTGTCTGTCTTCCCCTTCTAGACTGTGAGCCCGTTGTTGGGTAGGGACTGTCTTTATATGATGCCACCTTGTACTTCCCAAGCGCTTAGTACAGTGCGCTGTACACAATAAGTGCTCAATAAATACAATTGAATGAATAAATGAATGAATAAGGCTGGCACGGGGGAAACAGAGCCATGTTGGATTGTAGTTCAACCCCTTCACCTCAATATTGATAGAACTGAGAGGATGATTGACACATTTGTAAGCCAGCCAAATTTGTAAGACAACCTCTGATGCAAATTGCATCTCCATTACGGACCCGTGGCTTCACACAGGGACAGGAGAAGATTTTTAATTGAACTTCCCAGATTTCCAGAGTCAGAGAAATGGCTCGAGGGGAGAATCATTGTTCTATAAAAATGTTCAGGAGATGTCACCCAGTTTCTCAAAAAAACTCCAGTAGTAGCCCATCCACCTCTGTATCAAGCAAAAACTCCTCACCATTGGCTTGAAAGCACTCCACCACCTTGCCCCCTCCTATCTCACCTCGCCTCTCTCTTTTAACGATCCAAACTGCATACTCTGCTCCTCTAATGCTAACCTTCTCACTGTGTCTTGATCTCGCCACTGACCCCTAGCCCACAACCTGCCTCTGTCCTGGAACACCCTCCCTCCTCAAATCCAACAGACAATTTCCCTCCCCTACTTCTAAGGCACATCTCCTTCAAGAGGCCTTCCCAGACTAAGCCCCACTTTTCCTCACCTCCCACTCCCTTCTGCATAGCCCTGACTTGCTCCCTTTGCTCTTCCCCCCTTCCAGCCCCACAGCATTTATGTATATATCTGCAACTTTATTTGTGTTGATGTCTGTCCCCACCACCCTCTAGACTGCAAGCTCATTGTGGGCAGGGAATATGACTGTTTACTGTTGTATTATACTCTTCCAAGCACTTAGTTCAGTGTTCTACACACAATAAGTACTCAATAAATACAATTGAATGAATGACTTTATTAATTCAGCAAGAGTATAGGTTAGTTCCTAGGGTCCAGGATCCTAATCCTCCTCGACCTCTCAGCTGCCTTCGACACTGTGGACCACCCCCTTCTCCTCAACACGCTATCCAACCCTGGCTTCACAGACTCGGTCCTCTCCTGGTTCTCCTCTTATCTCTCTGGACATTCATTCTCAGTCTCCTTTGCGGGCTTCTCCTCCACCTCCCATCCCCTTATTGTAGGGGTTCCTCAAGGGTCAGTTCTTGGTCCCCTTCTGTTCTCTATCTACAATCACTCCCAAGGTGAACTCATTCACTCCCACGGCTCCAAACATCATCTCTACACTGATGACACCCAAATCTACATCTCTGCCCCTGCTCTCTCTCCCTTCCTTCAGGCTCGGATCTCCTCCTGCCTTCAGGACATCTCCATCTGGATGTCTGCCCGCCATCTAAAACTCAATATGTCCATGACTGAACTCCTTATCTTCCCTCCCAAAGCCTGCCCTCTCCCTGACTTTCCCATCACTGTAGACGGCAATACCATCCTTCCCGTCTCAGAAGCCCACAACCTTGGTGTCATCCTTGACTCTGCTCTCTCGTTCACCCCTCACATCCAAACATCATCAAAACCTGCCGGTCTCACCTCCGCAACATAGCCAAGATCTGCCCTTTCCTCTCCATCCAAAACCGCTACCTTGCTGGTTCAATCTCTCATCCTATCCCGACTTGATTACTGCATCAGCCTCCTTTCTGGTGTCCCATCCCCCTGTCTCTCCCCACTTCAGTCTATACTTCACGCTGCTGTCTGATCATCTTTGTGCAGAAATGCTCTGGGCATGTTGCTCCCCTCCTCAAAAATCTCCAGTGGCTACCAGTCAACCTATGCATCAAGCAAAAACTCCTCACACTCGGCTTCAAGGCTCTCCATCACCTCACCTGCTCCTACCCCACCTCCCTTCTCTCCTTCTACAGCCCAGCCTGCACCCTCCGCTCCTCTGCCACTAACCTCCTCACTGTGCCTCGTTCTCGCCTGTCCCACCATCGGTCCCCGGCCCACGTCCTCCCCCTGGCCTGGAATGCCCTTCCTTCGCACATCCACCAAGCTAGCTCTCTTCCTCCCTTCAAAGCCCTACTGAGAGGTCACCTCCTCCAGAAGGTCTTCCCAGGCTGAGCCCCCTTTTTCCTCTCCCCCTCCCCATCCCCCCTGCCCTACCTCCTTCTCCTCCCCAGAGCACCTCTATATATGTTTGTACAGTTTTATTACTCTATTTATTTTACTTGTACATATTTACTATTCTATTTATTTTGTTAATGATGTGCATCTAGCTTTACTTCTGTTTATTCTGATGACTTGACACCTGTCCACATGTTTTGTTTTGTTGTCTGTCTCCCATTTCTAGACTGTGTGCCCATTGTTGGGTAGGGACCGTCTCTATATGTTGCCAATTTGTACTTCCCAAGTGCTTAGTACAGTGCTCTGCACACAGTAAGCGCTCAATAAATACAATTGATTGAATGAATGAATTAATGAAAATGGTAGGAGTCTACCAAGCAAATTATCTAAATATGGTGAGAAAGCCAGATCCTTCTCTTTTGAAACAGTATAAGTGAGATTGTTAGTATTCAGATTGCTTGAATAGAACAATGCCTCTTGTATAGAAATTATTAATAGCTGCCTTTTTTAAAAAAAGTTTTCTGTTCTCTTTTAACTGGAGTTTTCAAATTGCAGATTTCAAGGTATTGCTGAAAGCATAGCTAGCTCTTTATTTTTCCTCTTTTATGTCTTTTCCCAAAATAATCTCCCACTGAGTTTAGTTTGAATTTGGCTTTTCAAACTGCATTTCAGTAGACAAATCATTAGGTTCCCTGGAGTTTACATATACTATGTTAGGGCAATTTTTTTTTTGTTTTCTAGGGTCATAACATGTGTAGTTTCACTGTAATCCATCTATACTGAGCTCAGTTCATGACGTTCCGTATCTTCTTAAGTAACATGACATTCAGTAACCCAAGTGATTGTGGTATTTCCATTGTGGTTAAACCTGGAAGGAGGAAATGGATTTTTTCTCGATCAACTGAATTCAGAACCTAGGAAGCTTGCCGTGAATATACAGAAGCCGTGTGGGAGAGAGAGAGACAATTTATCTACATGTACGTTCTGTAGCAATGACATTCAGATAAATATCAGAAAGCATTCACCAAGTTCTGCTAACTTAGAAAGAAAAGGAGAGACAAAATGGAATTAGAAAGGGCCAGAAAGCCAGGAGAGAACAAGAGAGAGTGCTGAGTCAACAGGAAATCAGGCTCCATATGACAAATTGAAAGGCTAACAGACTATTGCAGTGTCCAGTCTTCTATAAGACTGTGTGACCTGGACCCACCTCACAAGACACATTCAGTTCCTGAAAAAGTTTTATTAATGTCACCCGCAAACTATTCTCACCATGCTGGATGGCATTTCTGATAATGAGGACCTGGAATGCAGTTAATCTCACCCGTACTGAAGCAATGTTTACAGCACCACAGCTCCACTGGGCACAACAAGTGAGGAGAATGGGATACAGATGGCAAGATTAACTAAGCAAAAGCCGGATAGTGTACTGAAAGTGGAGACATACAAGTTCAGGGGTGGTAGGGGCAGAAAAATGGATTTAAAGAAAAAGTGAAGTGCAGTCGCAGACAGTGCAGCATAGCAGTAGATTTGGGGGAGATCACTGCTGCTGACAGGCAAGACAGGTAGGCAGAAATGGGAAGAGGGGTCCCTCTCTCATGAAGATAGGGATACCAGGAACCCGGCTCAACAGCAGAGACAAACCTGGGATGGGACAAACCCATTAGCCAACAAGGATTTATTCTTGCAGCTAAACAATGCAAGAGGGAGTACTAATCCCAAATTGATCTTCTCAGCCACATTCTCCAAGCAAACATAGGCCTTCAGTATCAGCATCTTTGAAAATTGCACATGATCTCTCACTCTCTCACAGACACAGACACACACAAACACACATGCAAACATTCTCTATTTCTGAATCTGTCTCTACACTCTCCACACACAAACACACATGCAAACATTCTCTATTTCTGAATCTGTCTCTATAAGTCTGTCTCTGCCTCCCTTTCTCTCTTTTTACCTCCCCCTTCTTCTCTCTCTCAAACACTGAGTTGCTCTTCTGAACAACAAGCAGTGGGCTTTATTTCTGTTATCCCAGAATGATGAAACTCAGACTACAAAGATATCTTCCTAAGTCCACCCGTGAGTAGTGAAGTTTTAGTACTGAAATGAAATAAAACAATTCAAGTCTAAATCCAGGCAAAAATAATAAATATAACCAATCACAAGGTGGACAGAAAAGCATTGTCCCTAAACTTCAAGGAACTCAAGGTTTGCAAGATAAGACAAACATACCAAGAAAACATTAAACAATCCAAAATAACTCCATGGTTTAACAATTTCAGCAACCAGAAAAAAAAATTAGGACTCCCCAAATAGTTCAAGAGTTAAGTTAATCCAAGCATAGTGGTACAGACATATGTTTCTCTTTGCTTCTGGGTCTTGTTGGGAAGGGAATTTGTAGAGGATTGCAGGCTAAATAACTATTTTCAGGCTTGGGATTTCTGTCATTGGAAGGGAGAAGAGAAAGTCAAAGTTTATATTTACATTTCACTAGGATTAGTAAACCAGCTATTACCTTATGCTACAGAATTTATTATCTGGGCATGGAAATGATCACTTTATCAACAATACCAGGGTTTTGTAGTTAAGAGCATCAGTTGGATTTATAAAAAACTAAACTCATTCTATTAGATGTTCTAGTAGGTGTTGTAATTGAGGTATACACCAGAAATACTCTTCCCATCCAAGTAATCAGAGCATAGACTTAGGATTCATCATTATCGTATTGTTTTCATTCCATTATGACACAACCTGGGAGTATGCAGTTTCCTCTATAGCCCTATGATTACAGATTTCTAGATCAGGGGACAATGTTAACATTACTTGAAAATCAACATGAAACCTCAAGAAAATTTGGTAACCCTAATAATGTTTTCAATGCTAAATTCTCTTCTCTGCAGAACCTAAATCCTAAATTGATTAATGTTCCAAAATGGTTCTATTTTGAAACTCTGAGCAAATGACACTGGGTTTTTGCACACCAGAGAGAGGAGATTAAAAGGTCTTTAATTTCTTGAATTGAAATAATACATAAGCCACCTACTTTATTTCTTATGCCAAGTAATGGTATTAACAGCTTAATTTACAGTAAAGAACTCAATCCTGCCTTGTACAAATAACAGCAATCATCATCACTTTTGGTATATGCTTTGCACTTTGTGCCAGCAACATGCTAAGCACTGGGTAGATAAAATACATTCAGATCAGACACAGTCCCTATCCCAGTTGGAGCTCCCAGTCCAAGGGGGAGGAAGTAAATGATTAATCAAAACCATTACATCTAAAAAGGACAATGAAAGAGTGTCACAGGTGAATGGCGATATGATGGGAAAACAAGGTAGATAAGCAGTTATGCGATGAGTGATCGGTGCCAACTACTCTGATCAGTCCACAGCAGGTGTCCAGTAAATGCAATTGACCATGATGATGTTGATGATTAAGTGGTAGTCTGCCAGGGATGAGAAATCAGTCAGTAGGGAGAGAGGAAGCAGACTGGCAGGGTGTGACAATGCTTAATACAGTGCCTGGCACAGAGTATGAGCTTAACAAATACCACCAAAAAAGGAGAAGGAGGGTTCTGTAATGCTGGAGAAGGGCTGGAACAGTTCTGAAAGGAGGAGCCAAGGCAGGCTAGGTAGCGTGGCCAGCAAAAATAGAAGAGTGAGCTGCAAAGGCTAAGTGGATCTCTGGTGGGTGGGAGCGGGTTGGAAGAGGATCAAAGAGGCGGCAAGGTTGCATAAAGTGGTAAAGAGCATGGAAATGTAGCGCACCCTGGTTTAAAAGGGTCCTGGGAATTCTGTTTGGATAATAGAGCATGTAGGTGTAGACCAGTATAGACTGGAGTCAGGTTGGGTGGAGGCCTTGGGGAAGCAGATGAAGGTAACAGGCATCAAGGATGACTGCTTTTGGTCACTGAAGACCTGGAGAAGTTAGGAGAGGTTCAAGGAAAAGATAGGGATGTGGAAGGGAAGGAGAAACCTCTGGTCTTCCCAGACCTTTGGAATACCCTGATCTCTCTTTCCAGTTCCAGCTGCTATTAGTCAGCAGGCTTTGACTATCAGGCTGCCTCACGTTCATGGGGGCCATGGGGAGAAGTGAGGAGAGGGGAAAGTAACATTTGCCAGCCTCATCCTGCCAAGGAGGACTCATTAGCTGACTTTCGATAGTGAGGGAGTTCTCCTGTGCATTTTAGGTGGCATATGAGGAATTCAGTCTAAAATGGAGAAATCTGTTGTGTCATTTACACTCACTGGATAGTACTCTGCCAGCTCAGCTGTTGCTTAATGGGATTGTCACTAGGGTTTTGCTGGTTCAAATGCTGGGTTTATCTCCCATCCCCTACTTCCCACCCACTATCTTCACAAATCTTTGGACCTAAGCACAGTCTTGACAAACTTGTAAGATGTGAGGTGCTAAGATACCTCTGATGCCTCATATCCTGCCATCTCACATCTTATGAACTTGTGTGTTTGTGGCACTGGAGGCACCATTACTCATCAGCTGCTATGGCAGGAACAGAGCAGAACAACCTCCTGTAGCCCTGGGGAGAACAGAGATGGGATGGTGCTGCCATTTCCCACTGTTTCCTGCCAACTCTCACTTCCCCATTCTGCAAGAACCTCCAGGTCATCCACTTCCGCATCAAACAGAAGCTCCTTACCATCAGCTTTAAAGCATTCAATCACTTTGCACCCTCCTAATTTATCACACTGATTTCTTACTACAACTCAGCCTGAACACTTCACTCCTTTAATGCTGATCTACTCACTATACCTCGATCTCATCTATCTCACTGCTGACCTCTCACTCACATGTTGCCTCTGGCCTGGGACACCCTCCCTTTTCCTTGCTGACAGATGGTCACTCTCCACAACTTCAAAGCCACCAAGAGGCCTTCCATTCATCTGTTCATTCATTCAATCATATTTATTGAGCACTTACTGTGTGCAAAGCACTGTACTAAGTGTCTGGGAGAGTACAATATAACAATAAGCCTGCCCACATTGAGCTTCCCTGACTAGGCCCTTATTTCCTCTTCTCCCACTCTCTTCTGCATCACCCTTGCAGTTGCACTGTAATTCACCCCTCCCTCAGCCCCACAGCACTTCTTTACATATCTGCATTTTTTTTAATATTAATGTCTGTCTCCTCTTCTAAACTGTAAGCTTGTTGTGGGCAGGGAACATGTCTACCAACTCTGGTATAATGGACTCTCCCAAGTGCTTAGTATGGTGCTTTGCACGTGGTAAGTATTCCATAAACATGATTGTTAGATCCTCAGTTTTTACCTTGGTCCTACTGCCTCATCCAGGTATTCTCTGATTTTTCCCTTCTGTTTCCATACCTCTTCATCATCATGGCCAATTCCAGGCTTCAGGAGGTCACCACCTGACCTATCACTGTCTGATTTACTCATCCAGCCAAACTCTTCTCCCCACCACACTGCCTTCTTCCCACTACTGTTCCATCTCACCTGAATATAGTCACTGCCAGCCTTCCATTTCCCTTTACCTCCCCAAATTCTTCCCATTACTTCACTTGGGTAGCACTGGATTTAGGTTTCTGTGACCCTGGCCTTTCATCTAGTAAGCCTAAAAGCTCACTATGCTCTAATCATAGACATATACTATGGAGGCAGTTAGTCATATTTGTGGATGCTCCTGCTGCAGTAGGGATGATCTGGACTTGATTAGTTCTCCACTGTCATTTCTACCCTCCTAGAACTCTAGCAAAAGGCCAAATGTCTACCAACTCTGCCACACAAAAGAAGTATTTTCCCTGCTACAAACCACTAACCCTTTGTGCATGGCAACGAGTGCAGAATGCTGGCCTACTCTAGTTTCCAAAAGAGGGACTTTTTTGGATTTCCCAGAGTTGAAATGATTTACCACACACAGGTCTCAAAGGATCTTCAATAGTCAGCAACAGAGTTCAGGTTTCTTCACTTGGTTGTGTTGACAATGTCATCAACTAGCTTCCAGTGAGATGACTGATGTTGAGGTCTGAAATTTTTAAAAATGTCTTCCCAGCTCTTAGAGAAGAATATCCTTTCAAAGATGTACCTATAGAGTCTCTTTGAGAATTGAAAGATTCCATTAACTCTGCTTATTTATTGTTTTATTGTTTGGCTACTTCGAGACTTTGTCTGTAATTGAAAATAAATTCCAGTGTACTTCTGAAAATCAATTAAGTAGTTTGTCCTCCCATATCTCTTATATTCTTTTGTTATTACAGTATGCTAGAGAATGGGTCCATCACCCAAATTTATGTATGTGGATGGGTGTTTGCATCTTCCCTCCACAGAGACTGAATTACAGCTCCGATCAGGCACCCAGCCAGAGTGTTTTTAGCCAGAATTCTTCCTCTTGCAAATGTTGGTTTTAATTTTGTTTTGTACTGACTCCTCTCAACAATTTTCTATATATCCATCTACCATCCCTTCCCCCTTAGGGAAATGAGGGGATAACCATGATTAATCTCTCATCTCCCTAAATGTACTTCCCCTTCATTGCTACAATGAAGCAAAGCATGTGGGTACTCAGATGCCACAGCTTAGCATTTATGTGCATATCATTATTCTCTATTGCTCTACATCATCTGTAATTTATTTTGATGTCCATCTCCCTCACTAGCATGTAAGCTTTTTGAGGGCAGGAATCACATCTACTAATTATATTATACTTTCTTAAATGTTGGGCTATACATAAAATAAGTATTCAATAAATGCTGAGAAGCAGTATGATCTAGTGGAAGGAACACAAGCTTGGGAGTCAGAGGATTTAGGCTCTAATTCCAGCTTACCTGCTGTGTGATCTTGGGCAAGTCACTTAATTTCTCTATGTCTCAGTTCCCCCTTTAGTAAAATGGGGATTCAATACCTGTTCTTCCTTCCACTTAAGACTGTAAGCTCCATGTGGGATAGGGACTGTGTCGATTCTGATCATCTTGTATCTACCCCAGTGCTTAGTGCAGTGCTTGACCCAAGTAAGCCCTTAAACAAATGTCATCATTAATTAAGTGAAATTGGACTCTTTGCTACCAAGAAAGGTGATCACAATTATTCTCAAAGGTCAATGGCCCATATCTTCATAATCCTTAAATGGGAAACAATAAACTGTTTCTGGTTAATAGACCATCCATCTATTGCTAGATCTAGTTGAACCCCAGTCAGGAAGTTGGTGACATGAAGCAGCATGGCTCAGTGAAAAGGGCATGGGCTTTGGAGGCAGAGGTCATGGGTTCAAATCCCGCTCCACCAATTGCCAGCTGTGTGACTTTGGGCAAGTCACTTAACTTCTTTGTGCCTCAGTAACCTCATCTGTAAAATGGGGATTAAGACTGTGAGCCCCCTGTGAGGCCATCCCAGTGCTTAGAACAGTGTTGTGCACATAGTAAGTGCTTAATAAATGCTATTATTATTATGCAACCAATGAATATACATTTTAGTTTTTCACTGAGTAACTCTTCCTACCTGTTGTTTATCTTAATGTCTGACTCTCCTGCTACATTGTAAACTTCGTGAAGGTAAGGATCATGTCTGCTAACTCAACTGTACTCTCTTAAGTGCTAATACAGCGCTCTACACAAAGCAGATGCCCAGCAAATACTCTTGATTAAGTGCTACAGGATCTGGACTATGTCAGTAGGAAATCTTGAATGTTAGTTTTGCTTCATCCAGAGGCTTGAAAATGTTCATTCTCAGCTCAGAATAAAGATTTTAGTCAAAGGTCTAAATGTTGTCATTGGAGCCTGCTCAAAAGAATACTCCCTGCTCTCCATTACTGACTGATGATACAACACCAAATCCAGTTCAGAACTGCAACCATCTGTTAAGTAGGACCAATCTCCAGCTGCCAGAAGTCATGCATTTGAGGACCAAAAATCCACAAACACAGATGGTTGAAAGGTAAACCTTTCTTTTTTCGAGCACTGCTCCTCACCCCAATGCCTATTCTGAGGAGATGACCTATATTTCTCCCTGTTCTTCCCCTGATAGTGAGGTTTCTGGAGTTCTCCTCAGCCTTGGTGTCCTGGAACAAATACGCTGCTACTCAAGAATGACTCTAAGGTCCAGGAAGCTCCAGTACTGGAGGGAAGCTTGACTAACCT